>NC_064627.1:577703929-578942263 GCF_023864275.1 Schistocerca cancellata
GAGCTGTCTTAAGGCAGAACAAGTACTTCTGCTACTTTCGTTCAAGCTGAACGAAATTCTTACATCTCACTGCTGAACTGAATTGTTTCTTTAAGAAACTACACTACTGGCCATTAAAATTGCTACACCAAGAAGAAATGCAGATGATAAACGGGTGTTCATTGGACAAATATATTATACTAGAACTGACATGTGATTACATTTTCACGTAATGTGGGTGCATTGATCCTGAGAAATCAGTACCCAGAACAACCACCTCTGGCCGTAATAACGGCCTTGATACGCGTGGGCATTGAGTCAAACAGAACTTGGATGGCGTGTACAGGTACAGCTGCCCATGCAGCTTCAACACGATACCACAGTTCATCAAAAGTAGTGACTGGCGTATTGTGACGAGCTAGTTGCTCGGCCACCATTGACCAGACGTTTTCAATTAGTGAGAGATCTGGAAAATGTGCTGGCCATGGCAGCAGTCGAACATTTTCTGTATCCAGAAAGGCCCGTACAGGACCTGCAAGATGTGGTCGTGCATTATCCTGCCGAAATGTAGGGTTTCGCAGGGATCGAATGAATTGCAGAACAGCTGTCGTCATAGAAACCTTCGATGCCAAGTCTGCGGGCAAAATTAGCGCTACCACTACGAGACAAGATCTTCTAGCTCGACTATCACAAGATCTCACTAAGGAACAACAGAAGAAGCTACTTGCCATTCTTCAAGAGTTCTCTGATTGCTTCAATCTACAGGTGAAGAGCAAATTAGACAAATCGACGATGAAGCAACGGATTAGCACTGGAGACCATCAACCAATAAGTCAGTGAGCATACCAGTCAGCAACGAAACGTCGAATAATTCGCTACGAGGTAGAGAAAATGATGAAGAATGACATCATTCAGCCTTCGCAGAGCCCGTGGTCGTCACCAGTGGTTCTCGTCAGGAAGAAGGATGGCAGTTGGCACTTTTGTATTGATTACAGGAAGCTTAATAAGATAACTAGAAAGGACGTTTACCCTCTTCCGCGAATTGACGATACCCTAGATTGTCTGAAGGGGGCTAAGTTTTTCTCTACCTTGGACATGTACTCAGGATAATGGCAAATCGAAGTAGATGAGGCTGATCGTGAGAAAACTACATTCACCACCCCTGATGGCCTGTATGAGTTTAAGGTAATGCCGTTTGGTTTGTGTAATGCACCAGCAACTTTTGAACGGATGATAGAAAATCTTCTAAGTCACCTGAAGTGGACAGTGTGTATTTGTTATTTAGATGACATTATAGTGTTCTCAGAGACATCTGATGAACACATAAAAAGACTGAGGGCCGTTCTTGTCTCCAACAAGGCGGACTGAAACTTAATTCAAGAAAGTGTCTCTTTGGAGCAAAACCAGTCAAAATGCTTGGACAAGTGGATCAAACGAAGGTGTGCGGACAGACCCAGAAAAGGTGAGATCTATAAACGAATTTCCTGTTCCTAAAAGTATTAGAGATGTGAGAAGCTTCCTCGGATTATGTTCTTATTAACGTAGTTTTATCAAAGACTTTTGTATCAAAGACAGACCACTCCAAGAGTTGCTAAAGCCGATGCTAAATTTACCTGGGGTGGTGCTCAACAAGATTCTTTCGATATGCCGCGAAAAGCTCTGACGACTGACACTGTACTTGGTCTGTATTATGAGAGAGCACCTACAGAACTACACACAGATGCCAGTTGGTATGGGATCGATGCTGTTCTGGTGCAAATTTCGGATGTAGAAGAGAAGGTTGTAGCCTATGCTTCTAGGACACTCACAAAAGCCGAGAGAAACTACTCAGCTACAGAAAGAGAATGTCTTGCTGTGATCTGGGCCATGTGCAAATTTCGACAGTATCTCTATGGAAGGCCATTCACAGTTGTTACAGACCATTACTTGGTTGGTTGACAGGTCTTAAGGATCCAATAGGACGACTCGCCAGATGGGCATTACGTCTTCAAGAGTATGACATTACCACGGTGTACAAAAGTGGAAGAAAACACCAAGATGCAGACTGTCTCTGAGAAACTCTGTGTAGGACCATCACGTCTTTGAGGAAGACAGTGACTGTCTCGCTGCACTCCACGATCTCTCTGCTGAGCACAAGAAGGACGCCAAGATATCTCAAATTATGCTTGCCTTAAATCAGTCAGAGGATGCGAAAGGACAATTTAAGGTAGTTAATGGATTACTGTGCAAGAAAAAAAAAAGGCTCAAATGGCTCTGAGCACTATGGGACTTAACATCTGAGGTCATCAGTCCCCTAGACTTAGAACTACTTACACCTCACTAACCTAATGACGTCACACACATCCGTGCCCGAGGCAGGATTCGAACCTGCGACCGTAGCAGTAGCGCGGCTCCAGACTGAAGCGCCTAGAACCGCTCGGCCACAGCGGCCGGCTGCAAGAAAAACTTTGATCCATTTGGAAAGAGGTGGCTACCAGTGATTCCTAAACTACAGAAATTCCATGACACACCTGAGGCCGGGCATTTAGGATTTATTAAGACATACGATAGGATCCGCAAGAGATTTTTCTGGCCAGGTTTATTTAAGAGTGTCCGTCATTATGCGTCGCACTGTCGAGAGTGTCAGAGGAGAAAGTCATTTCCTCAGAAACTACATTGCCGACTCATACCAACTCCACCAAACGAAACGCCAGTTTACTGATAAAATTTTGACAGTCCAAGTGTCTTTATTTTGAACACCGTTTGACCTCCCTTGCTGCATATCGATTGGCGAGCGCTCATTAGAGCGCCTCAAACTACTGCCTAACCTAAAAAAAACCTTATGTTCACTTCACAAGTACTCTGCTACCTGAGTGAAGCTACCTTTGTGAAGTGCGCCCCTGACCTATCAAGGGGAGTCCTACAAACCCCCACACGATAACGCTGGTCTAGAAATCTACAGCCAAGATTGTCACAGAGTCGAAGAAGCCTTTGGTTGAGACCCTCAACGCGGCTCCAAACCAAGGAACCCCGACTGACTCTGGCAACAGTGTTGCAGATTGCGAGCCGCACTTGCTCCCCACCCGTCAGGCCAGCAGCCCTCACCACCTCCACCATCCGTCCGTATGAACTGAGGATGGCCGCAGAACAGACGCGACAGGTGTCATTGGTGCCGATGTGAGCCACAACTTGCAGTTGACTGCACCCTGCACGCCCGATAGCCGCAGGCCAGGCCGCCTCCACATCTCGGATGAGGCCCACCTGCAGACTGCAGACTTACCGAGTGAGCACTGACTCCAGCCCCGAATGCTGTCAGCCTAAGATGCTCCATAATGTGCCTAACGTTGGAGTTCCTAATAACTAGTAAACCGCTCTCCCTGCGTGCGTGCTCGGATCCTGCAGAAGGAGCAGTCACCTGTCCCCTCACACACTACATTGGTGAGGCCAGATGGCGAGCCTACAAACTGGCTGTGTGGCACCCACCACTTATCCTCTTGTGAGGGCAGATCCACTGCGTCGCATGCACGGGGAAGTGCTTCAGCAGCAGAACCTGTGGATGAAACAAGCGACAGCTGAGGTGCCTCATGCAAAGCGGCAGATTCTCCGCCACCTCTACACCCCGAGTCACCAGCTCGAAGACAACTGACCATAGCCAAAAGCAAATTCATAACATATAGCGCCAGCTCCTGTGTCTGCAAACAGCATGCACACATCCTATCCATCCCACTATTACTAACTTAAAGATTGACAATAAAAGCACAGGCAGAAACCTAGATAAGCAACTTGCTAACCTCCTGACAAGTCACCAATGGAGGCTGATACATAATGAACTGTGAAGCTCGTAGTTCAGCAGGAATGAAAACTGCCCTAACGACTGAGAGTACTTTACAGTTACAGAAGTGCGAGAATAAACCTTCTGAACAGAAAAAGAACGCTCACGAAATTTAAGAAATGTACTACTATGAAAACACATAAGAAGCGCCACGCGGGGTAGCCGCGTGGTCTAGGGCGTCTTGTCATGATTCGCGTGGCTCCCCCTGTAGGAAGTTCGAGTCCTTCCACGGGCATGGGTATGTGTATTGTCCTTAGAATACGTTAGTTCAAGTTAGATTAATTAGTGTGTAACCTTAGGTACCGATGACCTCAGCAGTTTGGTCCCGAAGACCTTACCACAAATAAAAAAAAAAAAAAACAGAAGAAGCGAAAACATAACTTGTACTTTCCAGGTGTGTACGAGACGGTAGTAGGGGTTGAGCGCATCCTGCATAAAAGTTGTATCTTCCAGCAAATGTCTAACATTCTGCGTGGTTTCTGTTTGTCCTAAGTCGTGTCTCCCTACCACTTTCATGCAACGACGCTCTGAGCGTGTTTTTTAGGGAATTGACTAGTTTGAACCTGGGACCTGTTGCTGGTAAGGAGACGCCAGACCACACATGACATGTAGAGTTCAGAAGAGTTCAGTGAGACTAGCGATGATATAATCAAATCCTTAATGATTTCAGCGTCAGCTCCACAACACTCCCTGTAAAAGAATCTTAATACTAACTAAATTTAGTGGAAGAGGTTCAAGGCTTTCCTATTTTTAGTTAGCTGGTAAAATAACGTCGAAAAAGCAGTTAAGTTTACCATTGGAATTTTTATTCTACTCACAAAACATTGTTTATAAATTGCACTATTGATAAAAGGAAATATTTTAATACAGGATGATAAAACCAACTGCGTTCAACAAAAATATGAACGAATATTCCCTGAATGGGTTTCCAAGTTCTACAATGGATCGAAGGATGACCTATGCCATATCACATCTATAATCTAGATTTAAGTTAAGTTTCATAAAAGAAAACTATCAAAATGGTCTACAGTGACCCCCAATTATCTTTAATTACTTATTTAACTTGTCGTAAAGTACAGTGGCTGATGTGGCTTCTCAATAATTATATAACAGAAAAATCATTGCGTTTCAGATTTTTACTTCACGTAGCAAATGTGAATACCATGAGCTTTAATTGACGATCAACACTAGTATTACGCAAAACGGGGATGTAACAGATGAGACTTCTACAGTGCTGAGTGAAGCTTTATGAGCTCAAAAATGCGGCATCGCGTGCTTTCATTACCTTGTCGGTGTTCGTAAGGGGGCGGCGGCCGGCGCAGCTCCATACAGCTCGCCGTCTCGGAAGCAACTCTCTCCTAAATTCTCTTTACTACAATTTACCGAAGTTGGTTTAAAAAAAACTATCTGGCTGTGTTTTCATCTGACCAATCAGGGTCTCAATGTTAACCTTAAGCTCCGCCTACAAAAATTCTGTCTATCCAATGAGAAACGTTATACTTTTCGTGGTGGGGCAATGTTTTTAAAGTTTGCAACGTAACAGAGACGCGAAAAAGTCTCACGCTAAAACTTGCGGCTGGTGTGGCCATTTTAGTGTTATCGTAAGATCTATACTGTTCTTCTGGAGTGCTCTAGCTGGTCCTGGTGGTTAGCTGGCAACGTGGGTGTCCGTCCCTTATCGTAGGGCCTTCTAGCTTAACACGGTTCTGCTCTCGGCTTCTGTTCTCGTTCCTCCCCTCGGTACTGCGCCTGTCTCACGGTGGGAAGGTATGACATGCATTTAGGCATTCTTGTGTTAGTCTGTGGTATTCCATTTGCTCACTCGTTACTCGTATTACTTTGGTTAATTTAATGTCACGATTTATTCGGAGCTATGTGACATACTACTGGGTTTGCTTATCATGTCAGGGTTTTCATGGAAGGTGTTGGATTTGTCTGACACCTTACAAATGCTTATCAGCCAGGTTAGGGATGACCTCACTCCCTCTCTCACTGTAGCTCATTTTATACACGATTCTCATGAGGTGTCACAGACGTGTTGTTGTCCTGCGCTATCTGTTGGCCAGTTTTTGACTCCACTTTAGTTTCAATAAAACCCCACGTCATTTCACGCATTTGCGTCAGTTTTTACCTCTCTACCTAGATTATTCCGCGAATTGGTGCATTTTCAGATGTTAGCGTACTTTAGGGTGGCACTGTATTTCAGATCGTTGAGTTCCTTGAGTACTATTGTCGAGTTCCAAAATCCGCACCTGCTGGAGATGTCCTGGGAGAGTGTCTGGCACTGAACCAAGTAATTACCTGCTACACTGGAAGTTTGGCTTTTTGCAATTTTTTTGAGTTATCAGTCTTCTGACTGGTTTGATGCGGCCCACAACGAATTCCTCTGCTGTGCCAATTTCTTCATTTCATTTCATTTCAGAATAGCACTTGAAACCTACATCCTCGATTATATTCCAGTATCTGTCTTACTCTACGGTTTTGCCCTCTTCAGCTACCTCTAGTACCATGGAAGTTATTCGCTGATGTCTAAATAGATGTCCTATCATCCTGTACCTTCTTCTCATCAGAGTTTTCCATATATTCCTTTCCTCTCCGATTCTGCGCTGAAACTCCTCATTTCTTATCTTCTTTTTATCTTCCATCTGTAGCAACACATCTCAGATGCTTCGATTCTTTTCTGCTCAGGTTTTTCCACAGACCATGTTTCACTACCAAACAATGCGCAACTCCAAATGTACATTCACAAAAATTTCTTCCTCAAATTAAGGCCTATGTTTGATACTAGTAGACTTTTCTTGTCCAGGAATACCCTTTTTCCCAGTGCTAGCCTGCTTGCACCGTCCATCATTGATTATTTTGGCGCCTAGGTAGCAGAATTCCTGAACTTCATCTACTTCGTGATCATCAATCCTGAGGTTAAGTTTCTCGCTGTTCCCATTTCTGATACTTCTCATTACTTTGGTCTTTCTTCAATTTACTCTCAGTCCCTGTTCTTTACTCGTTAGATTGTTCATTCCGTTCAATACATTCTGCAATTCTTCTTCACTTTCACTGAGAATAGCAATGTCATCGACGAATCGTATGACTGATATCCTTTTACCTCGAATTTTAAGTCCACTCTTGAACCTTTCTTTTATTTCCATTATTGCTTCTTTGACGGACAGACTGGTCAGTAGAGGCGAAAGAACACATCCCTGTCTTACACCTTTTTCAATACGAGCACTTCGTTGTTGGTATTTCACTCTTATTATTCCCTCTTGGCCCTTGTACATGTTGTATATTAGCCGTCTCTCCTTATAGCTTACTCCTATTTTCCTCAAAATTTCGAACATCTTGCACCGTCTGACATTGTCGAGTGCTTTTTCCAGGTCGACAGATCCTATGAACGTGTCTTGATTTTGCTTTATCCTTGCTTCCATTATCAACCGCAACGTCAGAACTGCCTTTCTGCTGCCTTTATCTTTCCTAAAGCCAAACTAATCGTCATCTAACATATCCTCAATTCTCTTTTCCATTCTTCTGTGTATTACTCTTGCCAGCAACTTGGATGCATGATGTATTAAGCTGACTGTACGATAATTCTCGCATTTGTCACCTCTTGCACTCTTCGGAATTGTGTGGATGATGTTTTCCCGAACTTCTGTGGTTTATCGCCAGTCTGATACATTCTACATACCAACGTGAATAATCGATTTGTTGCCATGTTCCCAAAAGATTTTAGAAATTCTGATGAAATGTTTTTTACCTCTTCTGTTTTATTTGATCTTAAGTCGTCCAAAGCTCTTTTAAATTCTGATTCTAACACTGGATTCCCCACATCTTCTATAGCGACTCTTGTTTCTTTTTCTGTCACATCAGTCAAATCTTCCACCTCATACAGGACTTCAACGTACTCTTTTCACCCGTCTGCTCTCTCCTCTGCAATTAACAATGGAATTCCCATTGCACTCTTAATGTTACCAACTTTGCTTTTAATTTCACCTAAGGTTGGTTTGACTTCTCTATATGCTGCGTCACTCCTTCCGATAATCATTTCTTTTTCGATTTCTTCACATTTCTCATGCAGTCATTTCGTCTTAGCTTCCCTGCAGTTCCTATTCATTTCATTTCCAAGTGCCTTGTATTTCTTTATTCGTGTACACTCCTGGAAATGGAAAAAAGAACACATTGACACCGGTGTGTCAGACCCACCATACTTGCTCCGGACACTGCGAGAGGGCTGTACAAGCAATGATCACACGCACGGCACAGAGGACACACCAGGAACCGCGGTGTTGGCCGTCGAATGGCGCTAGCTGCGCAGCACTTGTGCACCGCCGCCGTCAGTGTCAGCCAGTTTGCCGTGGCATACGGAGCTCCATCGCAGTCTTTAACACTGGTAGCATGCCGCGACAGCGTGGACGTGAACTGTATGTGCAGTTGACGGACTTTGAGCGAGGGCGTATAGTGGGCATGCGGGAGGCCGGGTGGACGTACCGCCGAATTGCTCAACACGTGGGGCGTTGAGGTCTCCACAGTACATCGATGTTGTCGCCAGTGGTCGGCGGAAGGTGCACGTGCCCGTCGACCTGGGAGCGGACCGCAGCGACGCACGGATGCACGCCAAGACCTTAGGATCCTACGCAGTGCCGTAGGGGACCGCACCGCCACTTCCCAGCAAATTAGGGACACTGTTGCTCCTGGGGTATCGGCGAGGACCATTCGCAACCGTCTCCATGAAGCTGGGCTACGGTCCCGCACACCGTTAGGCCGTCTTCCGCTCACGCCCCAACATCGTGCAGCCCGCCTCCAGTGGTGTCGCGACAGGCGTGAATGGAGGGACGAATGGAGACGTGTCGTCTTCAGCGATGAGAGTCGCTTCTGCCTTGGTGCCAATGATGGTCGTATGCGTGTTTGGCGCCGTGCAGGTGAGCGCCACAATCAGGACTGCATACGACCGAGGCACACAGGGCCAACACCCGGCATCATGGTGTGGGGAGCGATCTCCTACACTGTCCGTACACCACTGGTGATCGTCGAGGGGACGCTGAATAGTGCACGGTACATCCAAACCGTCATCGAACCCATCGTTCTACCATTCCTAGACCGGCAAGGGAACTTGCTGTTCCAACAGGACAATGCACGTCCGCATGTATCCCGTGCCACCCAACGTGCTCTAGAAGGTGTAAGTCAACTACCCTGGCCAGCAAGATCTCCGGATCTGTCCCCCATTGAGCATGTTTGGGACTGGATGAAGCGTCGTCTCACGCGGTCTGCACGTCCAGCACGAACGCTGGTCCAACTGAGGCGCCAGGTGGAAATGGCATGGCAAGCCGTTCCACAGGACTACATCCAGCATCTCTATGATCGTCTCCATGGGAGAATAGCAGCCTGCATTGCTGCGAAAGGTGGATATACACTGTACTAGTGCCGACATTGTGCATGCTCTGTTGCCTGTGTCTATGTGCCTGTGGTTCTGTCAGTGTGATCATGTGATGTATCTGACCCCAGGAATGTGTCAATAAGGTTTCCCCTTCCTGGGACAATGAATTCACGGTGTTCTTATTTCAATTTCCAGGAGTGTATTTTACTGAACATTTTTGTACTTCGTTCTTCGGTTACTCACGGTTTCTTCTTAGTTACCTTCTTTGTACCTATGTTTTTTTCTAACTTCTGTGATTGCCCTTTTTAGAGATGTCTATTCCTCCCAACCGAACTGTTTACTGAGGTATACTTTATCTCAGCATGTATAGCCATAGAGAAATTCAAGCGTATCTCTTCATTCCTTAGTATTTCCTTATACCACTTCTTTGCGCATATGTTCTGCCTGACCAGTCGTTTAAACTTCAGCCTAATCTTCATCATCATTATTAAATTGTGATCTGAGTCTATATCTGATCCTGGGTTTACTTACAATCGAGTATATGATTTCGGAATCTCTGTCTGACCATGATGTAATCTAACTGAAAACTTCCCGTATCTTCCGTCCATTTCCAAATATGTCTTCTCCTCTTGTGATTCTTGAACAGTCCGCTCCTGGTAGCCGAGTGGTCAGCGCGACGGAATGTCATACCTAACGGCCCGGGTTCGATTCCCGGCTGGGTCGGACATTTACTCCTCTCAGGGACTGGGTGTTGTGTTGTCCTTATCATCATCATTTCATCCCTATCGACACGCAAGTTGTCTAGCCCGCATCGCGTGGTCGTGCGGTAGCGTTCTCGCTTCCCACGCCCGGGTTCCCGGGTTCGATTCCCGGCGGGGTCAGGGATTTTCTCTGCCTCGTGATGGCTGGGTGTTGTGTGCTGTCCTTAGGTTAGTTAGGTTTAAGTAGTTCTAAGTTCTAGGGGACTTATGACCACAGCAGTTGAGTCCCATAGTGCTCAGAGCCATTTGAACCATTTTTTTGACACGCAAGTTGCCGAAGTGGCGTCAACTCGAAAGATTTGCACCAGGCGACAGGTCTACCCGACGGGAGGCCCTAACCACACGGCACTTCCATTTCCATACTTGAACAAATTATTCGCTTATCACTAGTTGAATTTTATAGCAGTACTCAGTCTTTCTGCTGTCCCATCCCTAGTGCCAAACCCATATTATCCCTAACCTTTTCTTGTTCTGCTTCTCCTACAAACGCATTCCAGTCCCCCATGATTATTACATTTTCATCTCCCTTTGCGGTCCGCCTGCTTAGCTGGGTGGTTACGTGCTTGCCTCCCATGCAACGGGCCCAGGTTCGATTCTCGGCCAGGTTGGGAATTTTCTCCGCTTGTGGACTGGGTGTTGTGCTGTCCTCATCGTCATTTCATCCTCATCAGCGGCACGAAATTCGTCCAATGTGGCATCGACTGAAATAAGACTCGCACCCGGCGGCCGAACTTCCCCAAATAGGGGCCTCCCCGCCAACAATGCCATACGCTCATTTCATTTTTATCTCCCTTTACGTACTGAATTACTCTTTCAATATCCTCATATACTGTCTCAGTCTCTTCATCTTCAGTTTGCGTCGTCGGCATGTGTACCGAATTATCCTTGTTGGTGTTGGTTTGCTGTCGATTCTGATGAAAACAACCCTGTCGCTGAACTGTTCGCAGTAACACACTCTCTGTCGTACCTTTCTATTCATAACGAGCCCTACTCCTGTTATACTATTTTTTGCTGCTGTTGATACTTATCTATACTCATCTGACCAGAAATCCTTGTCTTTCCATTTCACTTCACTGACCCCTCCCCCCTATATCTAGATTGAGCCTTTGCATTTCCCTTTTCATATTTTCTATCTTCCCTACCACATTCAAGCTTCTCACATTCCACGCTCCGACTCCTAGAACGTTATCCTTTCGTTGGTTATTCAATCTTTTTCTTGTGGTCACCTCCCGGATATCCGAATGAGAGACTATTCCGGAATCTTTTGCCAATTGAAGATCATCATGACTCTTTTTCGATTAGAGGCCATGTATACTTCGGATACACATTATGTGATTTTAATGCAGTGGTTTCCATTTCCTTCTACATCCGCATGCCGTTGATCATTGGTGATTCTTCCGCCCTTCGGGGCGGTTTCCCTCTCCAAGGGCAAGAGAGTGCTCTGAACCTCTGTCCCCCTCTAGGCCCTCTTTGATAAGGCCGTTGGCAGAATGAGCGTGACTTCTTATGCTGGAAGTCTTCAGCCGCAAATGCTGATGACTTTCATTCAAAATTTAAGCGATGGTAGGGGTCGAACCTGGATCAAGAACGTTTTGGCCACTAATCAAGGCACCACCCCTTTTTTTTATCTAATTTTGAGCGTTATTGCTTTTTAGATTTGTTCGGAGCGGAAGTCCCACGGCACCCATTCAACTTCGTTGTTTATCCATTCACTCAGTTTTTGTAATACAGAGAGCAGCAAACCCTCTGACCGAATTCGCTGCGCTACCGTGCAGTACCCCCAGCCCACGGGTCACCTGACTACTCGGAAAGTGCAGACTGACGTGGACCTGCCTTTAATTTCCAATACGCTTCGTCTGTTGTATACCAGGATACGATAGCTCTTCATCATTGGTCATCATCTTTCTCTCAATGTACTCCATCATGATACAAAGATAGACCCACTGAAACCATGTACACTCAACTTCACCACCAACAGGCTGTGCGCTTTCGATTTATATTACTAAACGGCATCACTGTCTGCTTCTATGCCTATAGTTACAAGTTTAGATCCACCTCCAGTCAAACTATAAGTATTGGCAAAGAGAAATATGCTGGAACCACCAAACTGCAGTTCTGTGGATTGAGGAAACTCCGACAGCTGCTGCTGCCGTCTGTACATGTGATGCACTTCATGATCGCGTAGTTCAGGTATCTGTTGCTGCTATGGTTATGCAGAATATTCGAACGGCGATACGATGGGTCAGGTAGACAGAATGTGGGATGCTGTTACTTTGTTGATGCAGACAATAGAAACTTGAGCACCTGTATGTCTTGGTCCTTATCGTAGGCCTTGTTGGATAGAACAAAATAGTAATTACAAACGCATGAAATATTAATAGATGATTAATAATGCGGTAGGTGGATGGACTAATACCTACTTCTTCTTTCTATTGTGACCAGAGGCGATGGCTATGTCTGCTGCTAACGTTTCACGATCCTTTCACTTCACCGTACAGACCTCGAACGACGAAAGTTTCGCTATTAGCAAAGTAATGCGAGGGATGGAATGGGGAGGGAAACTTGACTTAAGTGTTCATATTGGTATAGACAAAGAAGGGGGGGGGGGAAGGGAGAGAGAAGGTGATCTTGATTTTGGAGCGAGAACCCACACGGGGTATGGGTGACCTTGAATTTCCCTACATCTTTATGTCATACTATTGCCCGGAAGACATGGGTGCACACGTGATCGCAAGTGTCCTTCTTGTTAAGTTTTCTGCATACATTAGTATACCTTCTGGTATAAGGAGGGACTGAACATTGTTCAGTTTGAAGCAGTTAGCCATTATTTTAATCATTAGTGTATAAGGGCGTCGATATGTTACTATGCCTTCCGACGCCGTGGGTCTTGGGTTTGGGTGTAATCGCTCGACTGAAGCCTCCCGTGCGTATAACCTGCAGCTGGAAAACGCGATCTGAATGTGTGATCTTGTATTTAATTGCGAGAACAGCTATTCTTAACTATTGCTTTGTTGTTGCTCATGCTAATTCAGAAATTTACCTTCACTGTTGCAGCACTCTTGGTGGCCTTTTATGCGAGTTTCACTGGCATCATTATGGTCCTGCTGTGTCTGAAAGTATTTGCTCTACTGATTATCATCGGACGTTACGGTTCACCTTGGCTGCCAGTCTATTCCTGCCTTGGATACAGTCCTGGTAAATGGATCATCTATTTGTTTGTAAATTCAACTATAATTGAGATATTGGAGAAATATGCTAAATTTATTACAAACGTAATATCGAACTTTTGCTTGACGTAGAAACGTGTTGTTTGTTTTGGAAAGCGAGAAACCTATAAAAACTGTTATTTACACTGAGGTGACAAAAGTCGTGGGATACCCTCTACTATCGCGTCAGACCTCCTTTTGCTCACCGTAGTGAAGCAGCTCGGTGTGGCATGGACTCAACAAGTCGTCGGAAATTACCTGCAGAAATATTGAGCCAGCTTCGTCTATAGCCGTCCATAACTGCGAAAGTGTTGCCAGTGCAGGACTTTGTGCACGAACTGACCTCTCGATTATGTCCCATAAATGTTCGGTGGGTTTCATCTCGGACGATCTGTGTGGATAAATCATTCACTCGAATTGTCCAGAACGTTTTTTAAACCAATCTCAAACAGCTGTAGCCCAGTAACACGGTGCATTGTCATCCATAAAAATTTCATCGTTGTTTGGGAATATGAAGTCCACGAATGGCTGGAATTGATCTCCAAGTAGCCATAAATAGCCATTTGCAGCCGATGATCAGTTTAGTAGTACCGGAGGTCCCAGTCCATTCCATCTAAACACAGCCCACACTATTATGGAGCCACCACTAGTTCGCACACTGCCTTGTTGACAACTTGGGTCCATGGCGTCGTGGGGTCTGCGCCACACTCGAATCCTACTATCAACTCTTTCTAACTGAAATTGACACTCACCTGACCAGACTACGGTTTTACAGTCGTCTAGGGTCCAACCAATATGGTCACAAGCCCAGGAAAGACGCTGCTGGTGATGTCGTGCTGTTAGCAAAGGCACTCGCGTCGGTCGTCTGCTCCCAAAGCCCATTGACGCCAAATTTCGCCGCGATGTCCTAATGAATATGTTCGTCGTACTTCCCACATTGATTTCTGCGGTAATTTCACGCTGTTTTGCGTGTCTGTCAGCACTGACAACTCTATGGAAATGCCGCTGCTCTCGGTCGTTAAGTGAAGGCCATCGGCCACTGCGCTGTCCGTGGTGAGAGGCAATGGCTGAAGTTTAGTGTTCTCGGCACACTCTTGACACTATGCATCTCAGAATATTGAATTTCCTAACGATTTCCGAAATGGAATGCCTCATGCGTCTGGTTCCAACTACCTTTTCGCGTTCATAGTCTGTTAATTCCCATCGTGCGCCCATAATCGCGTCGGAAACCTTTTCACATGAAACACCTGGATACAACTGATGGCTCTGCCAATGCGCTGCCCTTTTATACCTTGTGTTCACGGTACTACCGTGATCTGTATACGTGGATATCGCTATCCAACGACTTTTGTTAACCTAGCGTATGTGTTTCATGTGGTAGCTGGGGATACTGTAATATGGCAAGAGGAAAGCGACGGTTACTCTGTAGATGGCATTGTTTCTTGTTTAAGCATCAAAACTTACAAGATGTGGCGTCAGCTGCACACTTCTTACTTTTCGTGTAATATGACTACCTTCCACGAAGTACTTAGAAGCGCAAACGGGGCATTATTTACATAACACTTGTTTATTTTCTTATTTGTTACCTTTGGAAGACCTTATGTAACCGGCTTACATTTTCGCGGTCGTCCAGTATAAACAAGTCGCCGACAAAATACAAAATTCTAATAACACTGCTCCTAGAAAAATGGGCTGTTATAATTGTTGGGTGCAAACAGAATGTACGAGCAGAAGAGAAGTAAAGACGGACCCCTAAGGCTTAACTTCCAGCAAGGCCTTTACAAATTGGATCGAAGCTCTGATTGAAGAAGGACTAGCAGGAAATCGCCCGTGACCTTTTCATAAGAGTATCTTAGCATAAATCTGAACGACTTACAGAAGCCACGGAAAACAAGAATAAAGGCCAGATGGGGATTTGTAAGGAACTTCTGCATGAGAGACGAGTAATTACTCTGTGAACCGCTTCTCTCGCTATCAAGTTCGAAGCAGTCGACTCCTACAGAGAATACACACGTAATATTAGTACCTTCACTCACAAACTATGCATATTGTGTCAAATGCAAGTGTGGCCCTGAACTTCCTTCTTCATGAGGCAAATGCAAATGTACAACCGACGAACGTTTTGTAACTTAAAAGTTATTTACAGAGGAAGCTAGGTTTTCACTTACTTTATTCGTCAGCCACGTCTTCAGCGTGGACAATTCAGAAAGTGTAGGCATTCGGGAGCCATCTCTTTTACGTTTCCGTGTCTCATTCTGTAAAAACGGAACGCTTACATGACCACGTTGTTGTCCGTTTGTCTGTCCGTCCGACTGTTAACAACCCTTTTTCTCAGGAACGAGTAGACGTATCAAGTTGGAATTTATGTCATGTATTAAGGCAATGTAAAAATTTTAAGCTTTTAAATCAATTCAGTCAAAAGATACGGCCATTTATGTCACATATTTCGATACTTGAAAACTCACAAATTAAGACCTGCAGGGTACTTCCGGTTGACCTAGAATCTTGTCGATGCAGCGTGAGCAACTGTCTGTCGTTTCGCACCACAGTAACACGATGGTGATGGAGACTTGTCCCGCTTGTAGAGTGTCTGTACATCGTCCATAGCCCGTTCGGATGCGGTTCAGAGTAATCCAAATTGCCCGTGGCTGGTCGAATTCGTTGTGCGTTCCGCAGGGAATACGTTGTCCATTATTGGAAGGTCGGTATTATAACCAGTCTTTTGATATCCACGCAGTAGTGCGCTCTTCCGTCTGATATTAGGAGGTGGAATGTTGCTCAAGATAGATAGCCAGTAGTTGCCCCACTAACAGTGCGCATGGTCTCGTTAATTTGTACGTCTATCTTTTTTGCATGTGGATTATTAAGCCAGACAGGCGCACTGTAATGTTGTTTCTGGTTTTCGACTGAGCAGATGTTCGTGTCTAATGCTCCTCGAAAGAAAGTGTCCTATCTAACATGATCTCAAGGTATTTTGAATGCATATTATGATGAAGTTTGTCTCGTTCGAAATAGACATTGAGGGCTCTGTGTGTCAATCTACTGCACAAGTGAAAACATGAAACTTCTGTTTTATTTGAGTTTGGTTGTAACCTCCACTTATGGAAATCGTGCTTAAGAAGTCTAGATCAGAAGTTAGGATTTCTTCAGTTGTTTCAAAAATTTCGCGTTGGGTAGCTATTGCCCAGTCGCCCGCATAGCCAAACTTTCTGGACTGTATTTAGGGGGATGTCAGATACACACAGATCAAACAAGAGAGGAGCAAGGACGGATCCCTGTGGTAAGCCATTATTCAATCCTTTTGGGCAGCTAGTGTCTTAATGTCCTTCCAGTTAACATGTCGTCAGTTACTTTTGTTGTCCGTTTGCTGTAATAATTTATAAAGCAGTCCATGCTTCCAAACTGTGTCGTGCTGCACTTAGATCAACGACAGCAACTGATGTTTTCTGCTTCATTTGGTATCTTGCTTCAATAAATATTGTTAAAGATGAGACTTGATCAGGAATGACTGTTGCGTTCGTGACATACCATAAGTCAGACGTGCAGTCTGGGTGGTGCTAAAGAACATTCACTTTAAGGCAAATATCTAAGTCCAAGAAGCTGAGGCAGCCAGATAACCTCAAAGATCGCTGTCTAAAATGAGTTTGTCACAAGACATGGACTCACGCGGTTCTTCTCAGGACCTTCCGGCTATAAACTTTGGACCTGTCTTTAAGATATGTCAGATCAACATTGAGAGATTGTTGAGTCACTCAGTTTTCAAACTTCAAGTAGAAATGCATGGTCATCACTAAGGAAGTTGGATGGAAACAAGATTAAGGTAAGGAACAACACTCGTCAATTACCTAATAGGATTGCATCACATTTACTGTCCACATCTAGAGCGCCAAGAAATAAAACTCACACAAGATACACTCCTGGAAATTGAAATAAGAACACCGTGAATTCATTGCCCCAGGAAGGGGAAACTTTACTGACACATTCCTGGGGTCAGATACATCACATGATCACACTGACAGAACCACAGGCACATAGACACAGGCAACAGAGCATGCACAATGTCGGCACTAGTACAGTGTATATCCACCTTTCGCAGCAATGCAGGCTGCTATTCTCCCATGGAGACGATCGTAGAGATGCTGGATGTAGTCCTGTGGAACGGCTTGCCATGCCATTTCCACCTGGCGCCTCGGTTGGACCAGCGTTCGTGCTGGACGTGCAGACCGCGTGAGACGACGCTTCATCCAGTCCCAAACATGCTCAATGGGGGACAGATCCAGAGATCTTGCTGGCCAGGGTAGTTGACTTACACCTTCTAGAGCACGTTGGGTGGCACGGGATACATGCGGACGTGCATTGTCCTGTTGGAACAGCAAGTTCCCTTGCCGGTCTAGGAATGGTAGAACGATGGGTTCGATGACGGTTTGGATGTACCGTGCACTATTCAGTGTCCCCTCGACGATCACCAGTGGTGTACGGCCAGTGTAGGAGATCGCTCCCCACACCATGATGCCGGGTGTTGGCCCTGTGTGCCTCGGTCGTATGCAGTCCTGATTGTGGCGCTCACCTGCACGGCGCCAAACACGCATACGACCATCATTGGCACCAAGGCAGAAGCGACTCTCATCGCTGAAGACGACACGTCTCCATTCGTCCCTCCATTCACGCCTGTCGCGACACCACTGGAGGCGGGCTGCACGATGTTGGGGCGTGAGCGGAAGACGGCCTAACGGTGTGCGGGACCGTAGCCCAGCTTCATGGAGACGGTTGCGAATGGTCCTCGCCGATACCCCAGGAGCAACAGTGTCCCTAATTTGCTGGGAAGTGGCGGTGCGGTCCCCTACGGCACTGCGTAGGATCCTACGGTCTTGGCGTGCATCCGTGCGTCGCTGCGGTCCGGTCCCAGGTCGACGGGCACGTGCACCTTCCGCCGACCACTGGCGACAACATCGATGTACTGTGGAGACCTCACGCCCCACGTGTTGAGCAATTCGGCGGTACGTCCACCCGGCCTCCCGCATGCCCACTATACGCCCTCGCTCAAAGTCCGTCAACTGCACATACGGTTCACGTCCACGCTGTCGCGGCATGCTACCAGTGTTAAAGACTGCGATGGAGCTCCGTATGCCACGGCAAACTGGCTGACACTGACGGCGGCGGTGCACAAATGCTGCGCAGCTAGCGCCATTCGACGGCCAACACCGCGGTTCCTGGTGTCTCCGCTGTGCCGTGCGTGTGATCATTGCTTGTACAGCCCTCTCGCAGTGTCCGGAGCAAGTATGGTGGGTCTGACACACCGGTGTCAATGTGTTCTTTTTTCCATTTCCAGGAGTGTACATCAGATGCAAAGTTACATTGCTCAAAAAGAGCGCTAATGAATCTGACTTCTGAAGGACTTTCTCTTTGCCTGAAATTTCTGCTCCTCTTAAAACTTTAAACCCCGGAGAGGCACCGGGAAGTGACAGAATTTCTTCTGCATAGTGGGAACTACACCAAAAGATAGTGGGCGGATTTCTCCTCTGACATTATGATATCTGGTTCAGTCCCATAAATTATGATTCAATCAAAAATCATAGCAATACTCAACCTGGCAAGGCACTAGACCAGTCTAAGAACCATCGTCCACTCGAGAGTTCCTTGAAGGAATTCTGTACAGATCTATTCACGTAATTAAGTTTGTACGGGACCCTCAGTGCATGGGTTCTACTCGCACCTGGTCAATTTTCTACCGTAGCCAGGATACGCACTTGATAAGTCTGTTACAAATATTGGCAGAGTGTCACACAGAACAGTTCCGCAAGACAATCCTAAATTGTCGAAGTGGAGCTACTCGGTCTCCCGATTGGCCCTCTCTCTTAACTGAGGATTTCAGAGATTTATACTCTCACTTATTGTTCTAGGTGTTCAATTGAATGGTTCCAAATTCGTGATATGTGACTTTTTTCATAGTTTTATAAGACTTCCAGCCGTCAGTTATAACTTTGGTGCTTGGCAAAATGAAGTGCTTTGTAGGGGGCACTATGGTTTTCTTACCCTAGTGTATACCTACAGTATAAAGCACTTCCAAGATGCCCTTTCAGTACCTCAGAAAACCCATGTATGTTCTATTTTGTTTTTTAGAAAATGTCATCTCCCATACTTCCTAATGGCGATATGTGACCAACCAATTTCTACAATGTTGTTCTCACTTTCATTAGTGAGAATAATTCAAAACGCCTCATGACAAAACCGTAGTAGTTGGAAGTAGCATTCTCTGGGACTTCAGTTTTGGACGCAGTGGCTTGTAACCTACACTGTTTTATCCAGTATGAGACTCTAGCTATTCTTCTCGATAGTCAATCTGGAGCTGATGGAAGTTCTTTTCTTGAATTTTGTATAGTACAACTGAAAAAGGAAGTCTACATCAGTGATCTTCCTGTGACAGTCAAAGCAGTTCCTCAGATCATGGTTTGCAACAACCCATACTCCCAACAAAACTGGAAAAAACTGTCTGCACTACACAATCGCATAGTTAACTTGCCCAAAGAGAGACTGTGTTGGTGCAAGCTGTCGCCAGCACACCGGTCAGCAAAGAGGTTGCAAGAAGATCGATAATAGGGGCTGAATCAAGCGCGCCTATCAGGAGAGAGGCCAAAGACAGACTCGCAAGCAACGCGCCGCCAACCTCTCTTGACCGCCAGTATTTAGATCGCCGCCGTGGACTGGAGGGCGAATCAGTCACAGACAGTCAGCCTAGTTGCAGAGAGAGTCAGTCGCAGTCAGTTCAGTTACTAGGTCAGTTACTATTCTAGCTGGCGTCTGTCAGTTCACACCACTGGCTACGAGAGAGTAGAGTACATAGCGGGACATATACTTCAACAACAGTGAGGCTAATGTGGACTGTTATTTGAAGAGCTTGTACCACATCACAAGAATTTGCTTAAAGATGAGTAGCTTCTTATTCTTATGAATAAAGAACCCTGTTAATACATGTGTGCAGTTGTGTTGTAGAGAGAGGATACCGGCCACCAAACAACATCCTCTCCTTGCTTCCCATAGTACAAGACTCTACAATGGCAACGACGAGACAAAAGAGACTATTCGACCTTGATACTACACCGGGTTCAGCCATCGCTATAAACAACGTTATAAACGTTCTGTAGTCAACACACAAAACAATATACATATTTACCGCCTCTTCGGTATCTGTGCACAATCGCGAAACACGTTCATAACGCTGCCGCAGCCCACTTGTCGCAACTGCAAAACTGAACACTTAATCGGTGTACCCGGGACAGGTTTCTGCACCATTGTATTAGAGAAATACTTTCTGATAACGATTGCCAGTTTTAATCCAGCTACAACACAAATCTGGCATAGATGTTGTCCGAAAGAACAGAAACCATATCCATATAAGTATATAGTTCTGGCAACACCGGCCATGAGCTTCTTCTTCTGCGCAGATGCACACATATTCCCCGAACTCTTACAGGACTTGGTAAGAATGTCTTCCACAAGTAATGAGTGTATTGGTGTGGGACACTACGAATGTAGTGTGTGGACATACAATGTGAGAATGTGGGTCTCGCTGGAGGCGTGCGCGGGATAGTCCCTGCAGTCACGCTATCCTCTGTGCCCTCGGTGGCTCAGATGGATAGAGCGTCTGCCATGTAAGCAGGAGATCCCGGGTTCGAGTCCCTGGCACACATTATCACCTGTCCCCGTTGATATATATCAACGCCCGTTAGCAGCTGAAGGTATTAAAATAATTCTAATTTAATTCAGAATGATGTCTTATGTTGGAATTTACGTTTCAGAAAATGGGTTACAAATAGTGTGTAGTAACACACTGTACAAAAACATCTATAAAAACTCCTGGAAAATTGTTTGAGTGTTCCAAAGAATCTGAAGACGAGTAATAGGCTGTTGCACTGTACTGGCAAAATGCCACCACGTCGAAGCACAAGTTCCCTAACCTAATTAACAAAATTTTGCGCTCTGAAGTTAACATTAATTTACCTCCGAGATATGCTTTCACACTGTTACAAGGAAGGATAGCGTCATTCAACGAAATTACACTCTTAGTGGAAGCTGTCGGTAACTCAGTTGTTTGAGGGGCAGACGTTCGAATTTTATCATATGATATGCCAGACGTGCCAACTCTCCCGATTTAAGCGGGAGACTCCCAATTTTTCCTTCTTCCTCCCGATCTCCCGACAGTGAAGACAGATCTCCCGATTTTCAGAGCAGTTTCAATACTTTCCTTACTATATGAAAATCCTGCGCCTTCGATGTATTGGTGGATGACAAGGTATGGCTGCTACTTGTCAATGTTAACTTGGTAGATTGGTGCGGTGGCTGTCGGGAGCGACAGTAGGCGTAGCTCGCGCTTCGTATGTACAAGGAAGTAAGGAACTTACCGTTGGCAGCGTTCGGAGACAAATGAATATCTTTCAACTAGTGCCAGTTTCCTCCGCTTCTGGTAGCACCAGCGCAATCGTAAAGTTATCGTGGACAAGGAGTAATCGATAGTTGTTCCAAGCGAAGTGATTTGCATTGTTGTGTCTAAAAGGCAGTGTTGCCAAGTTAGGGGATTTACCCATAAATTTGGGGTGTGATAAATTATTTAGCGGAATTTGAAGTGCAATATAGGGAAAAAACGGTGCGCGAGGGTTGGTATCACTGCTACAAGACCATTGTCTAGAACGTAGGATCATTGTGTTCTCAGTTCTGTTGCGCAATTTGTGTACTCAGTAGTAGTTGTTGGCTGCATATCTTGGAGGTGTTGATTAATATTCGTGCAGAATGGTGAAGAAATATGATGCAGTGTTCAGAAACTTGTATAAGGAAGAGTTTCGGTGTTTAAGTGAATCGACGAAGGGACAAACTTACGCATTTTGTAGTGTATGTAGATGTGACTTTTCAGTAGCTCATGGCGGGAAATGCGACATACTTAAACATGTGCAAACTAAAAAACACCAGGAGACGGTCTATTGTGTATAACGGAATCAGAAACTTAACTTCTCGTGTAAACCCCAAAATGTAGATTCTGTGAGGAATGCTGAGGCTTTATTTACCGCATTTATTGTAGAGCATAACTTGCCTATAAACTGTGCCGACCACGCTGGGCCTTTGCTTTGCAAAATGTTTCCCGATTCTGAAATTGCGAAACGATATGGGTGCGCCAGAACAAAAACGACCGCTACCGGTGTCCTTACGGAAATGTGCATGGAAGAAAAAGCGAAAGTTATTACGCACTTGCAGTCGAATCCATTCGCTATTGCTACCGATGGTAGTAATAAAACGGACTTCTAAGTTATATCCTATTATCGTATCGTTCTTCAGCCCTGAATTCCGTGAAATTCAAAATTGCCTACTCTCTGTGCCTAATTTAAAACGGGGTGCCACTGGAGCTAATATTGCTGATCTTCTACTTTCAACTTGACGGGAATTCAGTATTCCATTAAAAAACTGTCTGGCTTTTGGCGCCGATAATGCTCCTGCAATGGTGGGGCTAAAAAAGGGTGTGGCAGGATGTTTGAGGCAAGAAATTGCTAACTTAATCATTGTAGGCTGTTCTTGTTACCTAATTAATCTTGCTGCTGAGAAGGGGGCGGCATGTTTGCCTTTAAACGTTGAAGAAAATATTATTGACATATTTTATTATTTGGAAAGGAGTGCAAAAAGGAAAGAAAAATTTAGAAAGTTTCAAACATTACATGACACAGAAATTAGGAAAATTCTGAAACATGTGCCTACACGATGGTTATCGTTGAAAAGATGTTTGGATAGGAGCAGTGGGACCCTTTGGTTAGTTTGTTCAAGAGTGAAATTGTAAGTAAGGATTCTGAAGTGGAAACTTTGAAGAATTATAAAATTCCAAAACATACTCAAAATGTAGATGTGTCTACTTCATATCACAAGTCCAAGCACTGTGATAAGATTTCACCACACTCCTCACTTAAAAGAAAAACCCAATCATCAGTTTTACAGAAAACAATTAACACTGTGAACCATGCTTTATCATGTGAGGAACGACTGTTCATGTTTCTGTCATCAAATTTACATAAATATTTATGCCTTCACCTTTCAAGTTTTATGCCTGTCTTTGACAGCCCAAATGTAGCTCTTCAGTCAAGTGCCCCACATATCCACTTAATGAGGTCAATTTTGGAGGAGCTATTGAAGAACGTGATGGCAAGATTTGTGAGACCACTCATAATTAAAACCTCCAGCTCTCTTATTGATGTAGATTATCACTCTCCAGCAAATCAAAAGGATGATTGTGATCTGATGATAGGGAATTCTACATTTGCTTTGGTGACCACTTTGAAGCGTGAGGAAAAGTCTATACTCTTTAAGTCTGTAAGAAAATGGTTCTTATCATCATGTGATTACATGATACACAAATTTCGATTCAAAGATGAAGTTTTAATGCATGCAGAAGTTACAAATATTTCTATAAATTGCAAAGCATCATTTTCCAGCCTTAGATTTTTCATAAACAGATTTCCTAATATTCTGACTAGCGAACGTGAACACTTAGATACAGAAGTTGATATTCTTCACTCGCAGTTCTGTAACTTTCAGCTGGAAGAAACCAACTTGGCAGCAGAGAGAATTGATGTTCAGTGGGCGTTGGTAGGTCAGAAGAAATCGGCTGATGGGATTCTTCAATATGATAAACTTGCAAAGGTGATGCTGGTTGTCAATTCCACATAGTAATGCGGAATGTGAGAGAATTTTCAGCACAGTTACAAAGACCAAAACTCAGTTCAGGTCCATGCTTTCAGAAACGTCTTTGGAGAAATTTTGGATTTTAAAATCAGTTCAAAAAGGCAAGTGCTATGAGCAGAAATTTAGTTCAGAGTTTTTGAAGAAGGCTAAGTCAGCTACGGGTGTGATGAATAAGTAACTACTGTAACCAGACAAATTCAGACTGATAAACTATTCAGATTGTTTGCTAAGCCTAACATGTACATCCTGTATAAAATCGATTTAAATTTGAGAAAGATGTCTTACGGATACAAGATGCCATGAATATATGGGTTGCATTATGAAATGAAAACGTGTGATCATTTAACAGTGATTTATTCATGCAAAAACTGTGCAATCTAATCTACGTTATCTAATATACGTTAATTTGTTTCCTCGGATCGTAATTTCGAACTGTAGTACTCTCGAGAGTGCTTCATTTGAAAGTGTATGAATCCAAAGAAACCTGCAGAGCTCATCATTCATATTGTTCAGCATGTTGAATAATAAATTATACAGTCCGAAGGCTCAGGTATGTCCATTATTTAGTATTTACATGTAAATAATAAAGCAAATGTAATTGAATTGTTACAGTTATTGAATTATTGCAACTTTAATCGTCAGGGATGTGTTGTAATTCACAATAGTACACCGCTAAAAGTCTCCTGATTTTTCACTTTTGAAAGTTGGCATGTCTGGATATCCATAGACTGCTGGTTCGAATCCAGCCCAAAGGGATATTTTAACTTATTAGTTAAGCGATTGGACATTCCTCTGATATGAAAACAAAACCGTAACTTTTGTGAGAATATTGACCGTAAATGCTATTTGAATTTTATAATCACTTCCAATAACAACGATCCGAACCATACTTTTGTTTGTTGTTGCTGTGGTCTTCAGTCCTGAGACTGGTTTGATGCAGCTCTCCATGCTACTCTACCCTGTGCAAGCTTCTTCATCACCCAATACCTTTTACAGCCTACATCCTTCTGAATCTGCTTAGTGTATTAATCTCGTGGTCCCCCCCTACGATTTTTACACTCCACGCTGCCCTCCAGTACCAAATTGGCGCTCCCTTGATGCCTCAGAACATGTCCTACCAACCGTTCCCTTCTTCTAGTCAAGTTGTGCCACAAGCTCCTCTTCTCCCCAATTCTATTCAATACCTCCTCATTAGTTATGTGATCTACCCATCTAATCTTCAGCATTCTTCTATAGCACCACATTTCGAAAGCTTCTATTCTCTTCTTGTCTAAACTATTTATCGTCCATGTTTCACTTCCATACATGGCTACAATCCATACAAATTCTATCAGAAACGACTTCCTGACATTTAAATCTATACTCGACGTAAACAAATTTCTCTTCTTCAGAAACGCTTTCCTTGCCATTGCCTGTCTACATTTTATATTCTCTCTACTTCGACCACCATCAGTTATTTTGCTCCCCAAATAGCAAAACTCCTTTACTACTTTAAGTGTCTCATTTCCTAATCTAATTCCCTCAGCATCACCCGACTTAATTCGACTACATTCCATTATCCTCGTTTTGCTTTTGTTGATGTTCATCTTATATCCTCCTTTCAAGACACTGTCCAGTCCGTTCAATTGCTGTCTCTGACAGAATTACAATGTCATCGGCGAACCGCAAAGTTTTTAATTCTTCTCCATGGATTTTAATACCTACTCCGAACTTTTCTTTTGTTTCCTTTACTGTTGGCTCAATATACAAATTGAATAACATCGGGGATAGGCTACAACCCGGTCTCACTCCCTCCCCAACCACTGCTTCCCTTTCATGCCCCTCGACTCTTGTAACTACCATCTGGTTTCTGTACAAATTGTAAATAGCCTTTCGCTCCCTGTATTTTACCCCTGCCACCTTCAGAATTTGAAAGAGAGTATTCCAATCAACATTGTCAAAAGCTTTCTCTAAGTCTACAAATGCTAGAAACGTAGGTTTGCCTTTCCTTAATCTTTCTTCTAAGATAAGTCGTAAGGTCAGTATTGCCTCACGTGTTCCAACATTTCTACGGATTCCAAACTGATCTTCCCCGAGGTCGGCTTCTATCAGTTTTTCCATTCGTCTGTAAAGAATTCGCGTTAGTATTTTGCAGCTGTGACTTATTAAACTGATAGTTCGGTAATTTTCACATCTGTCAACACCTGCTTTACGCCGGGCAAAAGGAGGTGTGACACGATATTAGGAGGTATCCCATGACATTTGACACCACAGTGTATAGCCTAAAACTTTATTTCAGAATAATCCTATCTCTTCTTAAGGCAGCTTATTTCCTGCTGGCTTTGAGTGCGATTCAAGTAGCAGATGTATAGTCGAGAAAGTAGCTCTTAAATGAATACATATGGAGGTATGGTACCCGTATAAGATTAATTTAAACGAAGTTCAGGGGAATGGACGTAGGTTTATAAGAATACCAGATTATGTTCACACTTAATACAATATCGAATTATTGATTACAAGGTATCATACTTCATATACAAATTCCATTAAACGGTCCATGTGTCTTTACAGTACCTTCCTGATACCATAGACAAAATAAATGACCACATATTAGTATAGAAGCCCAAAAATTATTTGATGAGCGGAAGAGCACGACCGAATGTACTTAAAGCCTTGTGTGACTGGAATAAAGTTGGATGTTGATTCCATATGTTCTGAAAGTTTGACTGTGCAAACGTTAAACTCGACTTCGCGTTAGTATTTTGCAGCTGTGACTTATTAAACTAATAGTTCGGTAATTTTCACACCTGTCAACACCTACTTTCTTTGGGATTGGAATTATTATATTCTTCTTGAAGTCTGAGGGAATTTCGCCTGTCTCATACATCTTGCTCACCAGATGATAGAGTTTTGTCAGGACTGGCTCTCCGAAGGCTGTCAGTAGTTCTAATGGAATGTTGTCTACTCCCGGGGCCTTTCAGTCCTCTGTCAAACTCTTCAAACAGTATCATATCTCCCATTTCATTTTCATCTACCACCTCTTTCATTTCCATAATATTGTCCTCAAGAACATCGCTCCTGTATAGACCCTCTATATACTCCTTCCACCGTTCTGCTTTCCCTTCTTTGCTTAGAACTGGGTTTCCATCTGAGCTCTTGATATTCATGGAAGTGGTTCTCTTTTCTCCAAAGGTCTCTTTAATTTTCCTGTAGGCAGTATCTATCTTACCCCTCGTGAGATAAGCCTCTACATCTTTACATTTGTCCTCTAGCCATCCTTGCTTAGCCATTTTGCACTTCCTGTCGATGTCATTTTTGAGACGTTTGTATTCCTTTTTGCCTACTTCATTTACTGCATTTTTGTATTTTCTCCTTTCATCAATTAAATTCAGTATTACTTCTGTTACCCAAGGATTTCTAGTAGCCCTCGTCTTTTTACCTACTTGATCCTGTGCTGCCTTCACTATTTCATTCCTCAAAGCTATCCATTCTTCTTCTACTGTATTTCTTTCTCCCATTCCTATCAATTGTTCCCTTATGCTCTCCCTGAAACTCTGGACAATCTCTGGTTCTTTCAGTATATCCAGGTCCCATTTCCTTAAATTCCCAACTTTTTGCAGTTTCTTCAGCTGCAATCTACAGTTCATAACCAATAGATTTTGGTCAGAGTCCACATCTGCCCCTGGAAATGTCTTACAATTTAAAACCTTGTTCCTAAATCTCTGTCTTGCCATGATATAATCTATCTGAAACCTTCTAGTATCTCCAGGGGTTTTCCATGTATACAACCTTCTTTCATGATTCTTGAACCAAGTGTTAGCTATGATTAAGTTATGCTCTGTGCAAAATTCTATCAGACGGTTTCCTCTTTCATTTCTTACCCCCTATCCATATTCACCTACTATGTTTCCTTCTCTCCCTTTTCCTACTCTCGAATTCCAGTCACCCATGACTATTAAATTTTCGTCTCCCTTCACTACCTGCATAATTTCTTTTATACTTTTAACATAGGGAAATAGCCAAATAGGACGTAGGTTTCAAGTGCTACTCTATCATTGTTTTCCATATTGGAAAAGTAGTTGGTAGTAGAATCTATTACTTATGACTGATGCAGACTTATTTAATCTGTGAATGAGAATTTTTCATGATTTGCATTGATCGTTCTAAGGGCTGAGCACAGCGAAGTGTCCTCAGTTTCATCTCTGCGTTGGTAGAACACCAGTTCGTAAGTGGGACTGGTAACTTCATTTTGTACTGCCACAATTTTCACCATATTTACTTCCACACTGACGTTTATCGTATTTATCTCTCCAAAGAAAATCACAAGGTATGCCACTTTGGGAATAAATAGATTATTTGTTTTTTGACTCTATCAAAGAGCAAAACCAGCCTTGCCAAACAATGACTGAAAAGTGATCTGATGAATGGCTGAACTAACAATTGGCCATTTCGTAAGTTGCGGGCTTCATCAATTGTGTTCAAATTTACAATATGTGGCTTCAACCACTTTGGGCCAACAGTCTTATCCCGTTGAATACACTGGTTCTCGTCAGATGACCGGAGTTGGGCTTGACTAGTAATTAGGTGACTGCCTGGGTACGCCACGTGCTGCTGGCTTGTTTCCCATTGCCTTTAGCGCAAAAAGGATGACGGTTGGTGGCGTAAAATTGCTGATCAGCAGAATTTTCGCCGATGTCCTTGATTGTTCGAGTATAATGACTTTTCTGGAGACTATAAATCTACTCTTAGGAATCAGTTTGGGTTTCGAAAAAGACGATCGTGTGAAACCCAGCTCGCGCTATTCGTCCACGAGACTCAGGGGGCCATAGACACGGGTTCACAAGTAGATGCCGTGTTTCTTGACTTCCGCAAGGCGTACGATACAGTTCCCCACAGTCGTTTAATGAACAGAGTAAGAGCATATGGACTATCAGATCAATTGTGTGATTGGATTGAAGAGTTCCTAAATAACAGAACGCAGCATGTCATTCTCAATGGAGAGATGTCTTCCGAAGTAAGAGTGATTTCAGGTGTGCCGCAGGGGAGTGTCGTAGGACCGTTGCTATTCACAATATACATAAAAGACCTTGTGGATGACATCGGAAATTCACCGAGGCTTTTTGCGGATGCTGTAGTATGTCGAGAGGTTGTAACAATGGAGAATTGTACTGAAATGCAGGAGGATCTGCAGCGAATTGACGCATGGTGCAGGGAATGGCAATTGAATCTCAATGTAGACAAGTGTAATGTGCTGCGCATACATAGAAAGAAAGATCCCTTATCATTTAGCTACAATATAGCAGGTCAGCAACTGGAAGCAGTTAATTCCATAAATTATCTGGGAGTACGCATTAAGAGTGATTTAAAATGGAATTATCATATAAAGTTGATCGTCGGTAAAGAAGATGCCAGACTGGGATTCATTGGAAGAATCCTAAGGAAATGCAATCCGAAAACAAAGGAAGTAGGTTACAGTACGCTTGTTTGTCCACTGCTTGAATACTGTTCAGCAGTGTGGGCTCCGTACCAGATAGGGTTGATAGAAGAGATAGAGAAGATCCAACGGAGAGCAGCGCGCTTCGTTACAGGATCATTTAGTAATCGCGAAAGCGTTAAGGAGATGATAGATAAACTCCAGTGGAAGACTCTGCAGGAGAGGCGCTCAGTAGCTCGGTACGGGCTTTTGTCAAAGTTTCGAGAACATACCTTCACCGAAGAGTCAAGCAGTATATTGCTCCCTGCTACGTATATCTCTCCGAAGAGACCACGAGGATAAAATCAGAGAGATTAGAAACCACACCGAGGCATACCGACAATCCTTCTTTCCACGAACAATACGAGACTGGAATAGAAGGGAGAACCGATAGAGGTACTCAAGGTGCCCTCCGCCACACATCGTCAGGTGGCTTGCGGAGTATGAATGTAGATGTAGATGTAGATTAAGTTCCAAACGTCTTCGCAGTGTATGATGATCTGAGGGCATGTGACACTGTTGTGGTGATCGGTGATACGTCGTATGGGGACGTTAAGATCGGTGACCCCCTCGGCACTATTCGAGAGTAGTAGTCTATATGCCGGAACCGGATTTCACCCTCTCCATTGCCGCGCGGGGTAGCCCAGCGCTCTGAGGCGCCTCAGCACGGTTCGCGCAGCTCCCCCCGTCAGAGGTTCGAGACCTCCCTCGGGCATGGGTGTGTGTGTGTGTGTGTGTGTGTGTGTGTTGTCCTTTGCGTAAGTTAGTTTAAGTTAGACTAAGTAGTGTTTAAGCGTAGGGACCGATGGCCTCAGTAGTTTGATCCCATGGGAATTTACTACAAATTTCCACCCTCTACATTCTCTCATCATGATCTAACACAAACGTTACACAACATTACAAACATCCATTAAAGTGACCAGCACTTATCAGAGACATTTTAAACGGGCATATTGCGAAGGAAACGTGGCATGTACGCGAAGTACAGGAAAGCCTTTCCAATTAGGCGGCTGAAGCTGTCTTTCGGGGTCTCCGAGCCAATAATGCCACATAACTTTACTATTTTTGAACCACTCTGCGTCACTTTCTAGTGATCTTATTTCAAAACTTTAGTTGATTGCTTTACAAAATGATTCTTACAAGAAAGTGAAAAAACCAACCAGCCACTGTTCATGATGTTATTTGTTGGAGCAAATAGCACCGTTACCGGTTTCGAACCGACAGTGTCGTCCTCATGCAAGTGTTCACGTTTAAGATTACATTTAGCTTATGCGGTACGTACGAGGCTGGTTGTTTTTCGTTGTGCAGAAAGTTCCTCAAGGTAGTGCTGGTGCCCTACACCAGAAAACGGTATAAGAAAAGGGTTACTGTTCCTGAATTTGATCTACATATGAACTAAAGCATTGCAAACAACTTTCTAAGATAAGAACTAAGTTTTGTGTTACTTATATTCAAAATCGTTCATCATTTTGTAGCACTCTTGACTACTACAAAGTGTAGAAGGGTTTTAGGAGTAAGTATCACAGAACTCATTCTGTTCTAATCGTAGAAAGTTGTTTATGTGCTTTAGTTAATTGTTAAATATTAATACAAACTATGGAAAGTTACTATCCTTTTGTGTGATATATGAACATTCACTGTCATCATCCACGAAGATCAGGCAGTGTTTGATGCCACTATCCCGTCATACGATATAGCTACGTCAAATTCGACAAGCAAACCAACGTACAGGCAGACCGAGACAAACTTCCTTCACCAATAGAATCATCAAATTGCCCTAATAAAATGGTCGGCGACCCCTCTTTGACCCTCGAAACAGGGTTAATTAACCTCCATTCCTGCACCAACAATTGAGCCCCAGTGTTACCTGCTTGCACTCGGAAAACTCTGCTTCGGCCGTTGAAGCAGACGATATACGATGACTGCTGTCTACAGCAGTCTAACTGCCATTGATTTCCATCAGCGTTCTAGGATCTCTAGCGAGAAAAATCTCGGGATAACAGTTAAAAGTAAGAGAGTCAAGACAAGCTCACTAGCAATCAATCAGGTTTCCACAAAAAGCCATGTTATATTGCTGCGTTAACAAACCTTGCCTTATCTGTTCCCTCGTCATACCTTCGAAAGTAATGCACTTGTTCGCTAAAATCCTGGCTTTTCTGTTATATAGGCCTCTTTCACTATCACTGCCTGTTCTAGAAAAAAAAAAGAACTTTCTGCTGCCACTTTGCTTTTACATCATAACATCGCAGGTATCTCCGGACTGTATGCTCAGCTAACAACATAAGAAAACTCATGTCACTCTACCACTCCTCCCCCCCCCCTCCTTACTCCCCAGCCTCATCCCATGATCACAACCATGTGAACTACATTGTACAAAGCTTCATAGCTGTTCGCTCGATCTTCCGGAAATACAGCCTTTCAGCTGTGTGTCGTTCAGTTGTGTGTCGTTAGAGATTCATTGTCTTTTAGCTCATATACGAAAATTCTCTTTTGTTGCACTTTATACGCTTCTATACATAGTAACGCTTTGAACAGGAAGTCTCCTAATCATTGTTCTTGACCTAACTTCCAGTATGGTTTCGATTGACATAATGTAAAATGCTCTGGCGTTCAGGTTACGCCAAGAGCCTTTTCTGTGTCTTTCTGAGAGTCCAAAAACATGAAACCAACAGTATATGTATTAGGAAAAGCCACAATGTGCCGAGTACGACTAAAATACGTTAAATCAGGGCTGTAATTGGGCTAGGGCAACCGAGGCAATGCCCCGGGTTGAAGGAAGAAAAAATATAATAAAATGAAAACGGGAAGAGGGAAAATAGAAAATACGACATTCATCGATAGTCGTTCACTGCCGCCTGTATTAAGATGGAGATAAACAGCTGTGTTCAGCTATGAATAAAATGGTTGAAAAACGAAACGAACTTTGAAGCCACTGTCGAAGGGAGAGAGTGGATAAATCAGCAGTAGTGGATGCACTTTGTAGAGATGAAACCACAAGATTGTGTTTGTTTAGACTCAGCTTTTGGCAGACATGAGCTGATAGTACAGTAGTTTATACTGAGAGGCTACAAAACACGCCAATCACACTGTTTGACAAAAAAGGTGGAGCACCAGAAGAAATGTTCGGATGTCAATTTATCTTCTTACACGTACACACCACTGGCGGGTATGTAAATGATTAGGCAAGCCACCAGAGGGCATTAGTATTGTTTATGTTTAGTGTTGTCATCAGGCCTGGTAGGACATACAGGGAGTGTGAAAAGCGCCGGACGTTGAGTGATCACTGTGAAGGTCACGGAGATGCTGCTTACTCGTGTGAGACAGTGTTATCAGCACTGACAGAGTTTGAAACGGGCCTCATTGTGGGTCTCCGTTTGGACAGATGGTGGAATCGTGTAATATCAAGATTTGTGGGGCATTCGGATGTGGCAGTGGATCGATATTGTCAGACTTCTGGCTGGCCATGTCATTCATAGATGGCACGTGGCAGCACTAGCAGTGGAGGTTATGAAGGGTGGTCAGAAACAGCCTGAAAAGCTTGTACGAGAATTGCGGGCTAGGGTGTTGGAAAATAATTGTTAAGAAAAAATTCGATGCCTTTTTAGAGTTAACTGGCATTGAAGTTAGCCAATCTGGATGTCATAGATGATAGTGCATGAGAGTACACTGTGCATCGCAAAATGGTTCTATCCAAAACCGGTGCCGAGCTGCTGTGGTGCATACACCACGAGCCGTAGATGTCAGGAGTTAACGATGGCTGCGAAACGTGTACGGGCGTATAGGCATGCAGCTGTCCAGATGACCCAAGGGGCCCAACAGAGTCTCCTCAACGACTGTTAAGCGAACGTTGCTGCGTATTGGCCTCAGCAGCAGGCGCCTTGTTCATTCACTCAAGCCGACTGCTGTTCGTCGGCTACGAAGGCTGGAATTTGTACGCCAATTCCGCAACTGAGTGGCAACAGGGGGCCTTTTCAGATGAATCACGTTTTATGCTCCATCGGACAGATGGCCGTTGGACAGTCGGAGAGCCCAGGCCGGAGGGGGGAGCTTTATGTTCTGAGGAATGTTTTCGTGGCATTTTCTGGGCGATCTCGTCATTCTGGACGACACTCTCGACCAACACAACTATTCCTCTGTTATTGGGGACCATGTCCAGTCTTAAACGCAGTATGTTTTTGCTCGGCACGATGGCATCTACCAGAGGACAGTGTAACGTCTCCTCATACAGCTGTCAGTGTACGAGGATGGGTGGAAGAGTACTGGGATAAGTTTACCATACTCCGCAGGCCATTGAACTCCCCGGGTTTAAACCCAGTCGAGTATGTGTGGACCGCCTCGATCGGGCTGTTCACGCCATGGAGTCTGAACCGACAAACAGCGCAGCTGGCCACGGCACTGGAGTCGGTACCTTCCAGAAACTCACTGACGGCCACCCCGGTATCTCCGCGGTTGGCGCAGAGGATCGCTAAGCCAAGGTCCCTAGGTTCTATTTCCGGCCGGATCGGAGAATTTCTCTACTCGGGGACAGGGTGGTGTGTTGTGCTTCTATTCATATCGTCGTAAATGACATTCCATTGTTGAAGTGGCAGTATGGGCATGTCCTGAAAGCCAATTTTTTTATTTTAAAAAAGCCCTCATTGATTCGCGTCCTGCATGTCTCACATCTGTCCACGCAGCAAAAGGTGGTTATTCAGGCATTTGACAGATGGTCACATTAATGTGACTGGACAGTGTATATTAATCCAGTATCTGAGAATTGGAGCCCTTAGCCACTTCCAGTGAACTTTAGACTTAATTTCAAACCTTTACAGAACTTTTTCTCCTGACACTCCAACCCCTCTCCCGAAAATAATGAAATGGAGAACTTTATCGCTTACTTCATTTTTACTGTTCAAGCGAAAACACTTCAGCATTCGGCATGACTTTTCAAATTATTATTACTGTACAACTAACGCTAGTCACACACATTTTGCAGACAGTATGCACATATGCCAGTGAACGTACCTGCATAATTATATCTCTGTACATTGCGTAGTTCAGGAGCTATGATATCATAAAAACTGCGATGTGAGAAAAGCTAGCTTTTGCTTAAAACGAAGTGCAGATTACCCATACTATACTCATCCACTGTTTGATGACGAGAGCACTTAGTGACTTCTAGTAAATTTAAAACATAATTTCAAAGCTTTTTGTCGCTAACATGCTTGACGTCAAATATTTAACATATTAAGTCATTTGTAAAGTAATTACATATGTGAAGCTGTTTCATACATGGGAGTCGTATTCTTTAAAGAAAATGGGTTAAGTGTATGAACTAAGTGGTTTCCACAACAACATATTTTTAGAATTATGGGGTGTCTTCTCTCTTTTTTTTATTTTTGCTACTTTGGGGTCCCCTTTTTACCGTTGACATTCGTTTAGCAGTAACTTGAATTAAGAAACTCTTTGCTGATTGCATGGCGGCGACCAATTTACCGCTTGTTTTTACCTTGAGATGGGTATAACTTAACAACGTATTCATATTGTAAAGATAATTAATCTTATGCTTATGATTTAAAAGTTACATGCTTAATGCTAGTATGAGGCCTGCTGTAGGCTTTAGTTCCATCAATCCTGTGGCGTATCCAGTTGTGGTGTTACGAGTTACGTTCTGACATATTTAGTCGCATGCTGTTACGTATAGAAATGGGTTTGAATTTGTAATTTAGTTTCCAGGTATTTTATGAAAACTTCGAAGAGGTACACATTGACTGAATGATATTTATTTCAAGCACATTGAGCCAGTTCCGTCACGTTACTAAGCTGGACTGCCGGCACGTACTTTTAAGTGATAAAAATGTTACGAAGCACCAGGTTAATATCAGAGTAGACGAGAAAGTCCCGAAAGATAATTCAGCTCTGTCTTTTGTGCAGTTACAGTTTGCTACAACTTAAATTACCTTTGCTCAGTTCACTTGCCTGCGTGTTTGATTACTGATGTCGATTCGCTACGCATGGCATTTTCTTTCACTAATTACAACACTTGTCGGACTTATTACGCGGTGCCTCTCACGTACGTATTATGAACAATATTTTCATCGCAATTACTTTGTATCATTTCTCTAAACGCAATATCGAATACCTACCGTTCGTCTGTGCCCTTCCTAGGTGACACATTATGCAACACACAGTGTATTTCGAAAGGATTCATCCCACTTCACAAGACTGTACGTTCTACATGAATGAAAGCAGAAACTCGGGGTGAATTTTAACATTCGAATCAAAAGTAAAAGTCAACGTTAGTACCAGTTGCAAGTTGTCGCTTCATTTGGTTTGATGTCGCAGATTGGTCGCTCACTCACTCGTTAATTACCCATTGTGAGTGGAGTAGAAATGGTGACAGCACAGCAAAAAAATCGTCCTGCGCCCTGCATTTGAACAAGCGCATTTCATTTGCAGCTCTGTGGCATTATTGTCGTGTGGAGTTCGGAGCTTCACCACTTACAGCTCAGAGCAATCTACGAACTCACCAGCTGTCTCAAGACACTGGTGTTTGTGTGTACTCATTCAGCTGAGAGTTGCCATTCCTGATGTGATGTGTCTGTGTGGCGTGTTTTGCGGCGAATTTTGTGTCTGAAACCATTTGGAATTTAGTTGCTACCAAACTTTCATGACGGTGATAAACAACCACATGTAGAGTTTTTTTATTTCATACTGGATGTGGATAGACAAACAAGGGAAAAGAGAGTCAAATACAAGCATGTGAAATGAAGTTCTTTAGGTTAGCTTTTCAAAAACATCAGGAGGGACATAGTCAGGAAGGAATATGCAAGAAGAGATATACAGGTGTTCTTGAGCATGAAAGAAAATTGAGTGCGACGAAACTGAAGTGGTTAGGTCATGTGAAGCGAATGCACCCTATTCGAACTCCAGTATTTGGAGCTGGAGGTATAAGGAAAACGACAGACTGGGAGACTTAGCAACTGATGGGCAGGCCAGGGTAATAAAGATACCAAGAGGAGAGGCGTAACGTGGGATACAGTGGAGGGAGAAAAGACATACCAGCACAGAAATCAATGGAGACTTATTGTGCACAAAGTTCCTACCCGACTCTCTGGAAGGAAGTCCTGATAATAATAATGATGATGTGGAGGCAGAATTAGAAAACAGATCGGATGGGTCATTATTATGGAACCTCATTGCTGCTAGATTTGGAAGCGACACAATACAATACGTAGCGACACAATACAATACGTATATCACGATCACGTCTAGAATCTCTCCGAGTTGTTGGCATTCTGTTCCAGAGCACGTTGATTTTCCCATTTACAAACATTTCTTAATATTAGGAGGTTTGCCCAGAAAGTAATGCACCGCATTTTTTTTTCTCAGCCGAAAACAATGCTACGAATGCGAAACGTTACGTATGTATTATTTGAGGTCTCCTGAGTGAGCGCGTCAAGTTTACGTAGCTGCAGGACAGGTTCAAAATGGCGTCTGTAGGTGATGTACGTTACAAGCAACGTGCAGTCATTGAATTTCTCACTGCAGAGAAAGAAACTGTGGGAATAGTGCCGGCCGAGGTGGCCGAGCGTTTCTAGGCGCTTCAGTCTGGAACCGCACGGCCGCTACGGTCGCAGATTCGACTCCTGCCTCGGACATGGATGTGTGTGATGTCCTTAGGTTAGTTAGGTTTAAGTAGTTCTAAGTCTAGGGGACTGATGACCTCAGATGTTAAGTCCCATAGTGCTCAGAGCCATTTGAACCATTTGTGGGAATACTCATAAACGCTTGTGGAAAGCCTATGGAGCATCTGCTGTAGACAGAAGTACAGTTAGTCGCTACCCGTGGAGGGTGAGGTTACCAGAAGGCCGTTCGGCGGAGCTCCACGATTTTCAGCGATTGGGAAGACCATCCATGACTGTCACACCTGACAGCCCTGACCTAGCTCCCTCGCCATTTGTTTGGACCATTAAAGGATGCCATTCCTGGAAGACATTTTGAGGACTATGAGGAGGTGATTACACAGTGAAGCACTGGTTCCGCACAAGGACAAGGTTTGGTACCGACAGGGCATACACACCCTTGTTTCGCGCTGGAGGAAGGCCATAGAACGGGATGGAGATTACATGGAAAAATAGTGTGTAGATAAAACACCATTCTTGTGTGTAGATAAAACATCATTCTTTCGTGTGTGTGATTCTCATTATATTCAATAAAAAATTGTTGAGAAAAAAATGCGGTGTATTACTTTCTGGGCAACGCTCGTACTTCCCGATGCTGAATCTTGTGTGGTGAGGGAGAAGTGGTTTGTTTTCTACTCGACCCGCTGCCGGCGCGTTTTTGGGCGCTGCGCCGCGTCAGCTGTCAGCCGCTGACGGGCGTCAGTCATCGGCGCGGCCTCCGCCTCTGGTTCTCGTTGTTCGGGGCCCGAGGTGCTCCACCGCCCTGGCCTCGACCGATACCGCACCACACGTTCGCTTTCCATCTTAAAGATGCTCGCCTACCCTACATTCGTCTAGCAAAGTCTGCTTCCACACAACTTTCCAAGCGGACTTCTGCACCACATACTGCTGGATCACTGTGCTCTGTTGGAGCTCAAATTTTTGTTGCTGCCTTCCTAAATTGCATTCTTTATCTCCTTCAGTTCTAAGAAAGTAGGAAAAAAGCATTTTTTTAAATCCTGGCACGAGGTGGCGTTGTTGTAATTCAGATATAAGGTAGGGTCAGGAGAATAGTTGCACGGTTTAGCTTAGATAAGTTCTCTAAATCTCCTCATTAAGGTATCGTGAGAGCGCTTATGTGCGGGAGTGACTTTCTAGCTGTCCTTACCAATGAATTTGAGTTTGCTTCCTTACAATGGATTATTTAACACACCTACTCCTCAATGTCGGCTTCAACCAATTTTCATCCATATTTTACTCGACATCGAATTTTATCAGAATGTAGCATTCTGTTTTTTAACACCCGACAGATGGAGACAGTAACGAAACAACAGCCTCTCTAATATTACGTCTACCAGAAATGACTGTTTTTGTGTAGAAAAATTATCAGTACAAATAACTGATGTTTAAAACTGAAGCAGAAATCGAACAAAAGCTATTAAAAGTGAAGGAATGCTGGTAAGTTCCCTAATGAAAATGGTGTGACATCTTGGAATAAGTAAAGGCGTAAAACTCTGGCTGTTCCCACAATTCCATGAATTTTGCACTCACTCGGACTGAAACAATAGTTTATATTCATCAAAACTAATAACCAAGGTCCCACAATGACTCTGGAACACTACAATAAGATGAGTTCAGAGACGTTAACAAACGCCAGCTGATGCTCGTCTGTCGGCTTTAAAGTGCTCACGCTCCAACGATGAAAATCTACCTCCCCTTACCTCACGGGCCGTAATGAATTGCTTAATGGCATGTACTTACAAGACGCCGGTATTTTACTAGCATATGGCACAGAACAACGCATAATTCGACATGCAGTAAACATGCAAAACAAAGCAATAACGCCCACAAACACTGCAAGTACATATTTACATGGAGTAAAAGTCGAAAAAAACGTAAAAAATTGTGTCACTGCAGATAAATGTATAGAGGAATTAAATACTACAAAAACGAAATCATGTTGAAGGTAAGTATTCGAAAATGTATAATATTTTGCTATAAAAATAATGTAAGAAATTAGCTTCCTTTAAATTATGGGAACTGTGACTTAAAGTGCCTGGGAATTAAGTTACTTGAGATACTTAACAACAATGATAAACTGTTGTATGTTATTACGCAAGTCCTTATGTAGCAAACTTACGACAAGAGAGCATGCTAACAGCCGTAATGTCCGATGAACAAATATTTAGCTTTGAGAAATGGTGTGTCGTCATTCCACTTTAGCGGATCCCAACCCAGAAGTGTAATACTTATTAAGAATTGCCGCTGTGATTGTCGTATTGAAAATGGCCACTCGTATATACACTGAAGAGCCAAAGAAATTGGTACACCTGCCTAATATCGTGTAGGGCCCCTACGGGCACGCATAAATGCCGCAATACGACGTGGCATGGACTCAACTCATGTCTGTCCGCCCCCGGTAGCTGAGTGATGTCTGACGAGGTGGCCGAGTGGTTAAGGCGTTGGACTGCTAATCCAATGTGCTCTGCACGCGTGGGTTCGAATCCCATCCTCGTCGAATGTTTTAGCAGCTTTTCTTCTTTTGTTGTTGCTGTTTGTGAAAAAAAAAGTGGTCAGCATGACAGAATGTCAATCCTAAGGGCCCGGGTTCGATTGCCAGCTGGGTCGGATATTTTCTGCGCTCAGGGACTGGATGTTGTGTTGTCCTGATCATAATTTCATCCCCATCGACGCACAAGTCGCCGAAGTGGCGTCATATCGAAAGACTTGCACCCGACGAACTGTCTACCTGACGGGAGGCCCTAGTCACACGACATTTTCATTTTTTAACTAATGTCTGAAGTATTGCTGGAGGGAACTGACACCATCAATCCTGTAGGGCTGTCCATAAATCCGTAAGAGTATGAGGGGGTTGAGATCTCTTCCAAACAGCATATTGCAAGGCACCCCAGATATGCTTAATAATGTTTATACCTGGGGAGTTTGGTGGCTAGCGGAAGTGTTTAAACTCGGAAGAGTGTTCCTGGAGCCGTCTGTAGCACTTCTGGAAGAGTCGGGTGTCGCGTTGTCCTGCTGGAATCGCCAAAGTTTGAGTGTATGGTCAAATAGACCATTGCCTACTGGTTTCACAGCATAATCACAGCAGGTTGTCTGGTTTAAAAACAAATTGTCAATATTTGTTGCACTATGTTCTTCAATTCTCGTAGGGAATTTTACTGCGAAAAATAATCCAAAACGTACATCAACTAAATGGTTCAAATTGCTCTAAGCACTATAGGACTTTCATCGGAGGTCATCAGTACCCTAGACTTAGAACTACTTAGACCTAACTAACCTAAGGACATCACACATATCCATGCCAGAGGCAGGATCTGAACCTGCGACCGTAGCAGCAGCGGGGTTCCGGACTGAAGCACCTACAACCGCTCGGTCACAACGGCTGGCGGACATCAACAGCTCTAGGTGCTCTCAGTCAGTACTATCTGACAGAAAATCAATGTCACAGTCTCCACAACGATTTTCTTGTTGAGTCTGAATAGCCTTATTAAAACTGTTTGTAGGTAATTCCTGCAGCTTAAGACATTTCCTGCTGGTGGTCATTACGTGCTTGTGTGATTCCAGGCCCAGTATTCAAAAAGCTGCTCAACAAAATACTTGTTAACGTGAACAAAATCTGACTTAACTCCATTTTTGCATATGTAGCCACTACCCTTCCTTTTAATTGGTTCTACAGTAATATGCAATTATTAAACTGATTCACGTTTTGTGAATATGTGTTAGAATCAGCTACAAGTGAGAAATGAAAATTTGTGGTGGACCGGGACTTGAACTCTGATTTCCCTTTTGCCACGAGCGGCCGCCTTAGCCTCATCGGCTGTCCGAGCACACCCCCAAGTACGGTCCCAATCTCCATACATCACGCAGTCACAAACCAAATGTGCATTCGTGTAACCAAGCATAGAAAGACCACTGTTATTTATATCGTCATTTTAGCCCCGCCAGGCGCGATTATATCGGTATTGACGATAGTGTCTGTGTTTATACAGCAACTGCATTTACTATAATACAGTGTCCTTAAAGCATGCAAACACTTCTGAAGGACGCTGTATTGTAATAAATAGAGTTGCTGCAAAAACACGGACACTGTCGTTATTAGTAGTATGATATTAGCTTGTATTCATCAAGATGAAACTGATCTTCTAATATGGACAACAAATCTGCTGCAATTACACTATCCTTTTCGTTTTCCTGAGTGGAAAGGAGAAGTTATCTTTTTTATTTGTTAAGATTCTGATGTTTCGATGGAAGGCTCTAAATGAATTCTCTTTAATATCCTTGGCTTTGTCCAAATGGAGGCATTTAGTTTTACTAGTAGTTATTATCAACTGTAACTATATTTATTGTGCAACTCAGTTTTTTGGATAAATATTCTCTATACAGGCATAGTGAGTACACTGGCATTAACTGGATAGGGTGGAGGCTGCTTTGATCAGACTGGATATTTCTGGCAATCATAATAATCTCCACTTCTCTCCATACTCCTTTCTTATCACTACACATAGCGGCCTATTCATTCCGCGTTCAAGATAGGCCCTTAGGAAAATAACACATTCGGGAAAACGGGGTTCCACTGTTCGCACTTACCATAAACGGAATTGCCGTCTTTGCAGGACCGTACGTATCGTCAGCCTTATATGTCGGTACTACAGTTCTGTATAATGACGATTATCAGAACATCATTATAAAACATCCATTCGGGAGGCGTTGTTATGGGCCTAAAACCATGGGTACAGTGAATCGCCTACAAAATCCAGGATTTTGCACTTCTGCAGAATTCGATCCCCCAGGGATACTCTGAATTACATCTAGATAACCAACAGCTGGAAGTAAAAGATGACTTTCGCATTTTAGCACTGCCGTTCGATCATGATCTAACATGGTTATAGCACATAATTCAGCTGAACGCAGTCTTTATACCTGAAGTAAACTCCTTAAGTTCCCTCGGAAGTACTTCTTGGAAATCATATCGAGAGGTTCTAGAAATATTTTATTCTTCATTGATTTTAACAACACTACACTGCAGATGTGTTGCATATGGCTCTCTAGATCCTTCTCTTTTAGGCGTACTAGACCTTATGCATCACAGTGGAGTGCAAATTGCGACTAGAGCTTTCCGCACGAGCGCTGTCGATTGTCTTTCAGGTGGCCACCTTTAAGGCTTTGCCGCCGATAGTTATTGATTAATCTTCCCCTAAAAATGTTCAAATTTGTGTGAACTCCTAAGAGACCAAACTGATGAGGTCATCGGTCCCTAGACTTACACACTACTTAAACTAACCTATGTTAACAATAACAACACACACATACATGCCCGAGGAAGAACTCGAACCTCCGGCAGGAGGGGCCGCGCAATCCGTGACATGGTGCGTCAAACCGCGCGGCCACTCCGCGCGGCAATTTCCCCTTTAAGGTTTACTATAACCCAGAATATCCTTAGTACAAGGCGCTTTTAGAGAACCCCAACATCCGTCTTCTTATGAATCGTATGAAAACGGAATTAACATCAATGTTTAAGCTAAAATACACTTAAGAGCCAAACAAACTGGTACACCTGCCTAATACCGTATAGGGCCCCCGCGAGCACGCAGAAGTGCCTTAGCACGACATGGCATGAACTCGACTAATGTATGAAGTGGTGTTGGAGAGAACTGATGCCATGAATCTTGCTGGGCTGTCCATAAATCCGCAAGAGTACGAGGGGGTGGAGATCTCTTCTGAACAGCACGTTGCAAGGCATCCCAGACATGCTCAATAATGGTCGTGTTTGGTGAGTTTGGTGGCCAGCGGAAATGTTTAAACTCAGAAGAGTCTTCCTGAAGCCACTCTGTAGCACTTCTGGACGTGTGTGGTGTCGCATTGACTTGCTGGAATTGCCAAAGTCCGTCGGAATGCACAATGGACATGAATGGATGCAGGTGAACAGACAGGATCCTTACGCACGTGTCACCTGTCAGGGCCGTATCTAGACGTATCAGGGGCCACGTCTCACACCACATGCCCACGCCTCACACCATTACAGAGCCTCCACCAGCTTGAACAGTCCCCTTCTGACATGCAGGACCGTTCATGAGGCTGTCTCCATACCCGTACACGACCTTCTGCGCGATACAATTTGAAACGAGACTCTTCCGACCAGGCAAGATGTTTCCAGTCATCAACAGTCCATGTCGGTATTGACGGGCCCAGACGAGGCGTAAAGCTTTGTGTCATGCTGTCATCATAGGTATACTAGTGGGCTTTCGGCTCCGAAAGCCCATGTCGATGATGTTGTGTTGAAAGGTTCGCATGCTGACACTTGTTGATGGCCCAGCATTGACATATGCAGCAGTTTGTTGAAGGGTTGCACTTCTGCCACGTTGAACGATTCTCTTCAGCTGTCGTTGGTCCCGTTCTTGCGGATCTTTTTCCGTTCGGAGCTTTGATGCTTTACCGGATTCCTGATATTCACAGTACACTCGTGAAATGATCGTACGGGAAAATCCCCACTTCATCGCTACCTCTGAGATACTGTGTCCCATCGCTCGTGCGCCGACTGTAACACCACGTTCAATCTCACTTGAATCTTGATAATCTGCCCTTGTAGCAGCTGTAACCGATCTAACAACTACGACAGACACTCGTCGAGGCCAACCGCAGCGGTGTATTCTGCCTGTTTACACATCTCTGCATTTGAATACGCATACCTATACCACTGTCTTTGGCGCTTCAGTGTATTTGCACTGGGAATTCTTTCTTCCCGAGATAACTTCCCAGCCTACCCCACAGGAGGAGCTCTCACATGATACATACTTTGTGCTGTAATACAAATGGATCTCTTGTGTGGCAACAAGGATAACGTATAAATTTTTAGACAACATAGTTGTATGGAGATAAACAGCGATTAACTTACTTATACTCAATTATTCAAAATGACAGTCACAGTCGCATTATTTATTTTGCCGCCATCCGGTTTCAACCCGCGATGGGGTCATCTTCAGGGCAATTTACACCATTTGGTCGCTCGCTGGAGTCGTCATCTTGCCTATCAACAGTTACCAACCGTGAGCAGGGAGGGTGACGACTCCAGTGAGCGACCAAATGGTGTAAATTGCCCTGAAGATGACCCCATCGCGGGTTGAAACCGGTTGGTGGCAAAATAAATAATGCGATTGTGACTGTCATTTTGAATAATTGATTATAAGGATAACGTAGATTCTAATATTCATCGCTGTAGCTTCTATTTGGTCCTCCACGGCTACTCGAGATGAGTCCTATACATACTGAATGCTCTAAGGACTACGAGAAAGTCGCCAATACATTTATCGACGAAAATTTTTATGAACAACGTTCCGTTCCCAGTACATGCAGCATCTGCACGGTAGAATTAGCAGCAGTACACAGAGGCCTCAGACACGTACTTCAACGCGCCAGAAACCTTTTCCTATGTAGTGACTTTCTCTGTAGTTTAAAGGCAATTCAAACTTACTCTCAACCACTCACGAATTTTTAACCTCCGCAATACAGTAACCTTCGTAGTATTCCTCTGCAAGCCGAACCACATAGATATCCCCGGCAATTTTGATGTTGATACATTAGCCAAAGATGCCTTTAAAATGGAGCTGCTGACAGTATCCCAAAAGCTGACACGAATACACTTCAGATACCACACATTTCAAAATAGTGAGAGGAATGGATGACCAATATCCGACTCAACAAGCTTTAGAATAGAAGCAGTATGCTTCTGTCGGCCCATATTGATCAAAACAAGTTTTTCATCACTCTGGTTCTCAGAACCCCTGAAGATAAACGTTAACTGTGGATATTGCATCACAGACACAGTCCCTTTGACTGTCCAGAGATATCACTAAACCCGCCCAAAGATGTAAACAACCATGCATGAGCAGCGCCTGTTACACGGAGGGGGTCCGACAGCCGAACAGTTCCAATCATTCCACCAGAAAGGAGGTGGACTGCTCGTGTTTTCTGTAGTTCAACCATGCCTAGACGGTCAATACTGCGGTTCGATCGCGTCCGCATTGTTACTTTGTGCCAGGAAGGGCTCTCAACAAGGGAAGTGTCCAGTCATTTCGGAGTGAACCAAAGCGATGTTGTTCGGACATAGAGGAGATACAGAGAGGCAGGAACTGCCGATGACCTGCCTCGCTCAGGCCGCCCAAGAGCTAGTACTGCAGCGGATGGCCGCTACCTATGGATTATGGCTCGGAGGAACCCAGACAGCAACGCCAACATGTTGATTAATGCTTTTCGTGCAGCCACAGGACGTCGTGTCACGACTCAAACTGTGCGCAGTAGGCTGCATGTTGCACAGCTTCACTCCCGTCGTCCATGGCGAGGTCCATCTTTGCAACCACGACACCATGCAGCGTGGTGCCGATGGGCCTAACAACATGCCGAATGGACCGCTCAGGATTGGCATCACGTTCTCTTCACTAATGATGACATCGAAAAAGTACAAAGAAGGGCAGCTCGTTATGTATTATCGTGAAATAGGGGAGATAATGCCACAGACATGATACACGAACTGGAGTGGCAATCATTAAAACAAAAGCGTTTTTCGTTGCGACGGGATCTTCTCATGAAATTTCAATCACCAGTTTTCTCCTCCGATTGCGAAAACATTCTGTTGGCACCCATGTACGTAGGGAGAAATGATCATCACGATAAAAGAAGAGAAATCAGGGCTCGCACAGAAAAATTTAAGTGCTCCTTTTTCCCGCGCGCCGTTCGAGAGTGGAGCGGTAGAGAGACAGCTCGAAGGTGGTTCATTGAACCCTCTGCTAGGTACTTTATTGTGAATACCAGAGTAATCACGTCGTGTAGATCTTATCTTTGCAGCTGCCAAATCGCAAGACTTGAACCACCTACAAAAATTTCTCATTGCTGAAAACGGCTGCGAAACGAATGTATACTGACAGGAAAAAAATGTGGGTTCGAATGATCATTACTATAAATATCAAAGCATACCGTTAACCAGTTTCTGGAAGGACTGAGTGGATTAGGGTTAACGAACATCCCTGTCTGCATAAAATTTGGAATTTATTCATCATCATAAACGGTACGATATCCTCCCGCATTGAAGTGCGAGTTGTAATATGATGGGAAAGTTTACAATAAGACATTTGTAAATATAGGGTGTCCAGCGAAGGAGTCCCTAGTTTAAAAATTAAGTATCTCAGAAACGAGTACAACAAAAACTGTGTTAAATGTCTACGCTGTAAGAATTTTATAAGGAAGTTATACGGAAGTTTCGAAACAGTTCGAAGAGCTGCTAACAGGTAGCGCTATACGCTCTGCAGCTTGTGCAGTACGAGCATGCATTTTTAAACTCGTGTTCTGTAAGCAGTGTTTGCAATCACATCACAATTTTTCGAGATGTCCACTACTCGCAGTACTAAGGTGGCTTGAACGAACAATGAAATTTTCCATCACATCCTGTAGTGTTTCCACGGAAGTAGATTCATATGCCACGCAGATCGCCCATTCAAGATCGTCCAGTGTGGAAGTTTGGTTCCGGTAGAAAGTGTCTTTCAATGTCCCACACAAGAAGAAGTCACAAGGAATCAGATCCATGCGATAATAAATCCTTACGATAATAAATTTGGAATCATCCAACTCAATTATTCTATTCCCGAAGTACCGGTATTCAACAAGAAAGCGAAATACATGTTCCGTACGATGTGGTGTGGCCCCAACTTGCATGAACCATTCGGTACTTGATCGATCCTCCAAAGCTGGCTTTGGACGACAGATTAATCCACAATTGAAACTTAACATTAACTGGTGATCATTTCTCGCATGAAAAATGAGCCAATATTGCCTACCACGCAAGGGGGCCTGGGCTCGATTCCCAGCAGGGGACTGGGTGTTGTGTGTCCTTCATCATCATTTTCATCATCATTTTCATCATCATTGACAACAATTCTCCGAAGTGGCGTCAACTAAAAAGACTTGCAATACCTCGAAGAGGATATCCCGGCCAATAAATGCCATACGATCATTTCATTATCATTTCACTGCCTCAGCTGCTAATCGCAGCACAAATAATGATTTTCGGAGAGTACAGTGGTTTCGCTTCTTACAAATCGGGATTATCCGAACTCAAATCGCCAGTTTTGTTTATTGACAACTCCATTCCAGTGTAAGTCCGCTCTGTCTGTAAACCAAATGCAACCAACATAAAATCCTTGTGAGAATCGCAGAGTCACTTTCTGTCGCACAGTTCGTACAGGTATGCCGTGGTGGCTTTCGATTTTGAATGGAAATATGTATAGGCTCTGTCTCAGTATTTTATGCGTGCTGAAACGCTTGAAACCTGTCTCTGTTGCAATTCTTCGGATTGATAACCTTAGATTTTGCTGAATAATTCTGGAAACCGTGGCGACATATGCAAAAGTAACTACCGTTTGCCTGGGGCCAACATTACCAGATAGATCTTTTTTCTTTATTGTTATTTTGAAACCTGTGTACAGGCAGGCCAGCAGCAGCATACTACGCCGCTCTTGGGCCTCAGAGAAACACAAAAGATACAAATGAAGACATTTAGAGAAAAAAATACGGTGGACATATAAATGGAGACAAACACTTCTTAAAATACATGGAGCCATTCACGGGTGTAGAGTCCAAGATAAAATTTGTACAGACACTTCGACACATACATAGACGAAAATCGTCACACGTGAACGTAGGTGCACAAAACGAATAACACTGAACCACTTAAGCACAAAACGACGGCACACACAGAACACGAGGCGTTGATTTCCGGCGCGCGAATGTTCACTAACCGTGTACGAGTCCGAGGACCTGCCAAGAGAGGAGGAGGGGGGGTGGGAGAGGGAGAAGGGAGAGCAGATGCCACGGGCAGGGGAGATAGGGGGAAGGGAGGAAGGGGCAGGGGAAGCCCGGGGGAAGAGGGGTGGAGGGAGGGGACGGGGGAAAAGGAAAGAGAAGGGAGGGAGGGTGCCTAAAGGAAAGGACACAGGAAGTGGGGGGGGGAGGATCAAAGTTGATAGGAGGGGTAGATGGAGGGGAGGAGGACATCATCAGGGAGGGGGAGCTGGTGGAAGCCACCTTGGGAGAGGGTAAGGAGGGTGGAGAGATGGGGACCAGGTGGGACGTGGGAATACAGGCGCGGCAGCGGGCGGGGGTGGGAGAGGATGGGTGAGATAAGCGGATGAGGAGGATCGAGTTTGCGGGAGGTGTACAGGATCCGTATCCTTTCAAGGAAAAGAAGGAGGTGGGAGAAGGGGATAAGATCGTACAGGATCCGCGTGGGGGAGGGGAGACGGATGCGATAGGCGAGGCGGAGAGCATGGCGTTCAAGGATTTGGAGGGATTTATAAAAGGTAGGGGGGGGCGGAGATCCAGGCCAGATGGGCGTAACAAAGGGTAGGGCGGATGAGGGATTTTAGGTGTGGAGGATGGTGGAGGGGTCCAGACCCCACGTACGGCCGGAGAGGAGCTTGAGGAGACGGAGTCGGGAGCGTGCCTTGGCTTGGATTGTCCGGAGATGGGGAGTCCAGGAGAGGCGACGGTCGAGGGTGACGCCAAGGTACTTAAGGGTGGGAGTGAGGGCGATAGGACGGCCATAGATGGTGAGATAGAAATCAAGGAGGCGGAAGGAAGGGGTGGTTTTGCCTACAATGATCGCCTGGGTTTTGGAGGGATTGACCTTGAGCAACCACTGGTTGCACTAAGCGGTGAACCGGTCAAGATGGGATTGGAGAAGGTGTTGGGAGCGCTGCAGGGTGGGGGCAAGGGCAAGGAAGGCGGTGTCATCGGCAAACTGGAGATGTTGGACGGGGGGTGACGGCGGCGGCATGTCCGCCGTATACAAAAGGTACAGAAGGGGGGAGAGGACGGAGCCTTGGGGCACACCGGCGGAGGGGAAAAAGGTGTAGGAGTCTGTGTTATGGATGGTGATGTAGGAAGGATGGTGGGAGAGAAAGGAGCCGATCAGACGGATGTAGTTAATGGGAAGGGCGAAGGTTTGGAGCTTGAAGAGGAGACCGGAATGCCATACGCGGTCATAAGCTCGTTCGAGGTCCAGGGAGAGAAGATTGCGGAGCGACGGGAATTAAGCTGGTCGGAAAGGAGATGAGTGAGGTGAAGGAGAAGGTCGTCGGAAGAGAAGGACGGCCGAATGCCACACTGGGTAACGGGAAGGAGGCGGTGCTGGCGGAGATGCTGGTGGATGCGACGGGTGAGGATAGATTCCAGGACCTTGCTGAAGACCGAGGTAAGGCTGATGGGACAGTAGAAGGAGACGGCAGACGGCGGTTTGCCAGGTTTAAGGAACATCAGGATACGGGAGGTTTTCCACAGGTCGGGGTAGTAACCGGTGGACAGGACTACATTGTAGAGCCTGGCCAGGGTGGAGAGGAAAGAGACAGGAGCTTCACGAAGGTGATGGTAGGAGACACGATCGTGACCAGGAGCGGTGTTGCGTTTTGTGCAGAGTGTAGCAATGAGATCATGTGTAGTGATAGGGGCATTGAGTTCCGTGTGTGCAATGTTGTCCAAGTACTGGAAACCAGGTGCGAGGGGAGGGACAGAGGTGTCAGTTCGATCGCAGACATCGGGGAATAGGGAGTAATCGAACTGGGGATCATCGGGGATGGAAAATACATCAGAGAGGTAGGAGGCAAAGTGATTGGCCTTACTAAGTGTGTCAGGGAAGGGGTGATCATCATGGAGAAGAGGATAGTAGGGGAGGGTTTAGTTCCAGTAAGGCGACGGAAGACTGACCAGAACTTGGACGAGTTGATAGGTAGGGTAGCACCGCTAGATCATCAGCCACGCTGTTTGTCCTTTGGAATTTGGCGAGGAGCTTGTGAGTGGGCTTCACATCGGGCCTTTTTGGAACATCAAATCGTATTCGAAGACTGCGCCATGCTGCCGTAGCACTGTATTCTAACCTGTAGGAAGTATAGCACCAGAAAAGCGCTTTTTCAATGGCACACAAGATTTCAACCTCTTCCACGACACGCTAACCACCTTTCTCGTTTCATCGACGGAACTGATCGCTCTGAGCTGCGGCGCGCCATTTTGAGGCACTACGTACTGCGATTACAGCACCAGCTGTTAGCAGCTTTATGAACTACTTCGAAACTTCTGTATAAAATTTTGCCTGGGAGTGACGCAAATAAAAGAGAAAAATACCTTCGTCCGTTCTTCTGGGCTTCTGAAGTCAACTTGTACGGTGTACAGTTCTTTATGAACTACTTCGAAACTTCTGTATAAAATTTTGCCTGGGAGTGACGCAAATAAAAGAGAAAAATACCTTCGTCAGTTCTTCTGGGCTTCTGAAGTCAACTTGTACGGTGTACAGTTGGTTGAATTTTTAGGATGTAAGGTCTGTCAGTTATGCAAAGCACCGTTTTTTCCAAGTACCCAAACATGTTTCAGCACTACTGTGGCATCATCAGTGGGTTTCCGCTTTATTTAATCTGTATTGTGAACATTTTTGCTAAATGATTACAAAATTATGTTGATATTTAGTTAAAACAATAATTCGTTTCTTTTTGTTAAAACCTTTACACTTGGTGTGCATGATTTTTCAGGACCACTTGTGTAGTATTTATTACAGGTAGCCTGTCATCTGCAACCAAACGATGTTGATGACCAATTTAATTGGGACTTAGCCTATCATCTAAAATGTAATATAGTTTATCGCGATAATTCGCGCCTTTATTCGTTTTTACTTACGTTTTCGTGTGGCAAGCCCTTTTATTCTCAGCATCATGGTGAGGTGTTTGAATTGTTTCAAAAAATTGTCAACTGTTCCATCCATGAGAACAGTTCAATTTCAATTCGCAACCGAACAGTAGGATTCCTTTCTCGGGAGCAGACGCATCGTCAGTTTCCCAAAATCTAATACCTTCAGTTTGTTTCAAAATGTCATCGCTCTTTCGAATCTCCGAACTAGTGCAAGGATTCTGGATCGTCCCAATAGCTTCCCTTCCTCATTTTACTCATTGCAGTTTTGGGCTTCTCGTAATGTGGCATTTTTGCGACGAAATCTAAAACTGTATCTTTGAAAACGTGAAAGCCATCTAAAAATTTGGAAAACAGGCGCTGTTTTTTTTTTGGTGGACCATTTTTCCGCAATTATACATTCGTTTCTTAGCCTCCACATCTGCTTCGTCAGGCGGGCAAGAATGTTGCTGTTCAGCCACGTTACTGCCATTTGCTATTTTCAAACGTCCTCGGTAGCTACTTCGTTCGGAATTCGCACGCACCCGATTCGTATATTCATCACATTTTCTGTGTTCCCGGTAGTGATGATTGTTCTTTAGAAGACACGGCTCCTTTTCGCGTTTTAATTATTTCCCTTACTCGAGTTTATAGAATTAAAGTAACTTAGGTCTACGGAACTATACGGGAGCGAACAATGTCGGTGAGAACTGCCTGACTGGCGGTGACAGCACAGCCGCTGCTGGTGACAAAAAAATGGTTCAAATGGCTCTGAGCACTATGGGACTTAACATCTGAGGTCATCAGTCCCCTAAAACTTAGAACTACTTAAACCTAACTAACCTAAGGACATCACACACATCTATGCCCGAGGCAGGATTCGAACCTGCGACCGTAGCGGTTGCGCGGTTCCAGACTCCAGCCGGCGCTGCTGGTGACCGACTGGCGTAAACAGCAGTGGGCGAGGCTCTGGTCGTAAATCCCGCACTGTAAAACTGGCTGATCAGAAGTTCCACGGTACTTGCGGCAGCTCCGAAAGAATCGACAACACCAAGTAGCCGTCTGTATGTAAGTTAAGAAGCAATAACGTTCGCAAAAAACCGGAAATTCTCGGTATCGTACCATGCACTGCTTTAACCACTAATGAACTACTCTGTCGCTCTGCCTCGTATCTCCACGCTTTTCTTAATGCCAGGTCGTTGACTGACATGACTGACACGATTGGTGTCGTGAAACCAAACTGTACGTGAAATGGACAAACATACAATTCACTTATTTCAGATGTAAGTACTGATATCTTGATAAGATCTGACTGCATCGTTGTGCAGCCTTACTTTCTATCTTGAGAACTTTTCAAACAACCGCGTTATCAGCGAAAAGTACGAGATTGCGACAACATCTGCTTAGTCATTTATCTGTAACGTGTATTGGCTTGGTGCATAAGCTCGTAGCGTTTTTCCATACACAGCAGATGCACGTCATCAACAGTATATTCTCCTTCACTATATACAACGTCTGCTAGCGCTGGCGTACCTTTCCGATTCCGCGACTATAGAACTCGCGTCGTTTTGAGGCGAAGACTATAGAAATCACGTGGTTTTGATGTGAAGAACTCGTCGAGCCATGTTAGGAGCGCATTTTCATCCGGAAGAAAGTCCCCCGAAGATTGTTAGACAGAGACCGGTAAAGGTGAAAATATGAAGACACAAGGTCAGGTGAATGGGGTGGGTGCAGAGTGACTTCCAAACCGAACTCCAGTAAACTGTTTTCTGTCAGTCTAGCAGAATGAGGGCGGGCGTTATCGTGGAATAGCGTCACTATACGTAATCTTCCTGGTCGTTGTTCTTGTATTACGTCTGCAAAGCGTCTCAGTTGCTGACGATAAATATCAGCAGTGGTGGTTGCAACTCGGAGAAAGAATTCGTAGTAAACCGTACCGTCGCTCTTCCACCAGATGTATAAGATTATATTTTGGGGATGTGCGCAGCTCTCTGTACCGGGAGTTGCTGCTTTGTTTGTGCTTAGTCATTCTCTTCTTTTCGTTATGTCAGCATAAAGACTTCATTTCTCGTCATCAGTAACAATACAGGATGTATTGATGAGGAGCAAGCAGAGATACACATATGGCCATCCGCAGATTTTTGTGATTTTGGCCAAGAGCATGCGGTACCCATACACCCGACATTTGAAACTTCCCCTTTGCATGCAAATGTCGCACGATGGTGGTACAATCACATTGCATCACATTCGCCAGTTGTCGAGTATAATGACGAGGATAATTGTGAATTAATGCGTTTAAACAACCTTCAGCCAACCGTGAAGGTCTTCCTGAACGCGGAGAGTCACTAATGTCAAAACGATGTTCTTTGAAATAAGAACACCATTTTCTTGCGTGCTCTGTCCAGTGGCATAATCCCCATACACGGCGTAAATGTTCTGACAGCGTCCGCTGCTGCCACCCCTCTACTGAACTCAAACAGAAGAATATGTCGGAAAAGTTCCACTTGGCACTCCATTCTCTAGCGTCCACAGCTCCGCTCACTACATCCAAATGACGAAATGACAGTATGTTAACTCAAATAGGAACTGTGAACTACTAATAAAAATGGCAATTGATAATTAAACCCACAACAATCGGAATACGAACATGCAAAACAAAGGCACCAACCTAATGCAATAACGATTTCTTTCACACTTACCGTGGATACAAGACGGATCACTTTTGACCATGTTCGTTCTAGAAATATCGGATACAAGGGGAGAGGGAAGGGTCATGGGAGCCAAGAACAGTCATGCCCTACCCCGCCCCCTACGTTAAACATTACACCAAAAGCGTTCTTATTTTTACATTTATCAGTCTTCGACGCATGTAAAGTCTCACCTCTGAGTATAGAGCAGTAGCGTCTGCATGTGATGTTTTAACATCTGCATCTGTTTAATTATTATGCACTGTACATTTAAGCATTTTGTAGAAGGTTCATTTCCCGACTGTTCCACTCTCGAACAACACATGGGAAAATGAACACCATAATCTTTCATGTGAGCTGTGATATGCCTTATTTTCTTTAGGTTTTTGTTTCTCCCTGCGTAGGTGGAGAGAACAAAATATTTTCGGATTTAGAGGAGAAAGTTGGTTTTTTAAAATGTCGTGAAGAGATCTAGCCGCAACAAAAAAAAACCGCCTTTGTTTTAATGATTGGCACCCCAGACTTGCGCATCGTGTCCCTGACGCTCTCTCCCCTATTTCGTGATAGTACAGAATGTCCTGGCGTTTTTGAACTTTGGTAATCCTGTCTGATGTGGATTCTCTACCGCGCAACAATACTCCAAAAGAGGACGAACAAGCGTAGTGTCGACAGTCTGTTTAGTATATTTGTCGCATATTGTACGCGTTCTTTCAGTAAATCGCAGTCTTTGGTGCGCCTTCCCCACAACATTTTCTATGAGGTGGTTCCAAGTGAATTTGTACATAACTGTAATCCTTCGGAATTCAGTTGAGTTGATGACTTTTAAATTTGTATGCGTCATGTTGAAACCGAAATTTAACGCATTTTAGTAGTGCTCATGTGGGGGACTTCACACTTTTTGTTGTTCAGGATCAATTGCCACTTTTTCGCATTATACGGGTATCTTGTCTAAATCGTTTAGCAATTTGATTTGATTTTGTAATAACTTTACTAGACTGTAAAATTGTGGATCTGGTTTACGAGTGTTCTGGCATACTCAGAAGCTAAAGTTTCTGACTCTTTCTTTGGCTACTGTCTTCTTAACCTTGTACATAGTGAGAATTTCACCCGGTACTTGAACTACCATCGTTTATTGCATTGTCATTTAATAATCTTTCGAGTGGCACCACGCGCAGTCGATGCCTGCCAAAAGCTTAAATGTTGTTCTTATCTTCAGTCAGAAGACTGGTTTGATGTACCTCTCCTTGCTACTCTATCCTGTCCAAGCCTCTTCATTTCCGAATAACTACTGCAACCTTCATCCTTCTGAATCTGCTTACTGTATTCATCTCTCGGTGTTTCCTTATGATTTTTAGCCCCCACACTTTCCTCCAGTGGGACTGATGGCCATAGATGTTAAGTCCCATAGTGCTCAGAGCCATTTGAACCATTTCCTCCAGTGGTGTTCACTTGATGTCTCAGAATGTGTCCTACCAACCGATGCCTTCTTTTAGTCAGGTTGTGCCACAAATTCCTTGCTTCCCCAATTCTCTTCAGTATCTCCTCATTAGTTGCGTGATCTACCCATCTAATCTTCAACATTCTTCTGTAGCACAACATTAAAAAAGCTTCTGTTGTCTCCTTATCTAAACTGTTTATTGTCCATGTTTCAGTTCGACACAGGGCTGCACTCCAGACAAATACCTTCAGAAAAGACTTCCTGATAGTTCAGTCTATATTGAACGTTAACACAAATTTCTCTTCTTCAGAAACGCTCTTCTTACCACTGCCAATCTACATTTTATATCTTCTCTACATCGACCATGATCAGTCATTTCGCTGCCCAAATAAGAAAACTGATCTATTACTTTAAGAGTCTCGTTTCCTAAACTAATTCCCTCAGCAATTCGACTACAATCCATTATCCTTGTTTTACTTGCATCGTCCCTTCAAGACACTGTCCATTCCGTTCAACTGATCCTCCAGCTCCTTTGCTATCTCTGACAGTATTACAATGTCATCGGCAAACCTTTAAAGCTTTTATTTCAGGTCCCTAAACTTTAACCCGTACTGAAAATTTTCTTTAGTTTCCCTTACTGATTGCTCTGTTCACAGATTGAATGACATCGAGGATACGCTGCAACGCTATCTGACTCCCTTGTCAACCACTGCTTCCCTTTCATGCCCCTCAACTCTCGTAACTGGCGTGTGGTTTCTCTACAAGTTGTAAATAACCTTTCGCTCCCTATATTTTACGGCTGTTGTTTTTAGAATTTCAAAGAAATTATTCGAGCCAACATTATGAAAGGCTTTCTCTAAGTGTACAAAGGTTTGTCTTTCCTTAACCTATCTTCTATGAGAAGTTGTATGATCACTATTGCCTCGCGTGTTCGTGCGTTTCTCCGAAATTTCTGATCTTCCCTGAGCTTGGCTTCTACCAGTTTTTCCATTCTTCTGTAAGGAATTAGTGTTAGTATTTTGCAACCATGAATTATTAAATTGATAGTTCGGTAATATTCACACCTCTCAGCAACTGCTTTATTTGAAAGTCTGAAGGCGTTTTGTCTGCCTCATACATCTGGCGCAACAGATGGAAGACTTTTCTCATGGCTGTCTCTTCTAAGGCTATCAGTATTTCTGATGGAATATCGTCTACTTCTGGGCCTTGTTTCGACTCAGGTCTTTCAGAGCTCTGTCAGATTCTTCTCGCAGTATCGTATGTGCCATCTCGGACTCAACTACGTCCTCTTCCATTTCTATAATACAGCCTTGCGGTTGATTTCCCTTGTATACGCCCCCCCCCCCCCCCCCCATTTTTCTGGAGGCTGTACATATGTTTTCTCTAGGGAAATATGCTTCTAAATCTTTACATTTGTCTTATAGCCATTCCTGCTTAGCCTTTTCGAGCTTCCTGTCAATCACCTATCTATTCCCTTTCGGCTGATTCATTTGCTGCACTTTTATATTTCTCCTTTCATCAGTTAAACTGTGTTACACAAGGACTCCTACTCGGCTTTGTCTTTTTACCTATTTGATGCTCTGCTGCCTTAATGTATGTAGTTGAAAAATTTCATTTACAGATCACCGTTTCTCGTCCGTGCACGGCATAATGATTCATGTGCAGCTCGCGTGTTTATATTTGACTCACATGAAGGAAGTGATCCGTATTGTGGTGCCGGAAGCCGTGACACATCGGTTACGGCTGCTACGGAGAAGTGAGAACTAAGCGGAGCTGTCCCTCGTAAGGCCAGCCGGCTGACTCGGAGTAGAGGAGGCGGTGACGCAACGGCAGCGGACGGCGGACAGCCGCACCTGCGCAGACGCCGGCGATAACCGGCCGGCGGGTGGGCCGTGGCCCGCCGCCAACGCCCTCTTATTAATGCCCCTGCACTTGCCAACGGCGCGAGCCCAGTCGAGGCGCACGCCAGCTATTCTCTCTCTGCAGACAATCGCGCACGCCCTTGTTCTCTCTTTGTGCCCACGCCGAATGTAAGCACAAACAAGCCGCCCAGTGTATTCTGTATGCTGGTATGGCACTCACTTTTGTTGCAGCGTGCAGCGAAGGACAATGGAGTGTTCGTGTTTGCTTTCGTTCCACACACCAACGTGAGTGCACGGAAAGAGGGTACTTAGCAATCACTCATCTTTATCGCTTCCATTAGGCAAGAGTGATTCGACGGCCCTGCTTCATTTTTAGTGTTCCGTACCTAAATCGGTCTCAAAAATGAGATCGACAGGAAGTGCAAAATGGCTAAGCTGGGATGGCTAGAGGACAAATGTAAGGATGTAGAGGCTTATCTCACTATGGGTAAGATAGATACTGACTACAGGAAAATTAAAGAGACCTTTGGAGAAAAGAGAACCACTTGTATGAATATCAAGAGCTCAAATGGAAACCCAGTTCTAATCAAAGAGAGGAAAGCAGAAAGGTGGAAGGAGAATATAGAGGGTCTATACAAGGGCGTTATACTTGAGGACAGTATTATGGAAATGGAAGAGGATGTAGATGAAGATGAAATGGGAGATACGATACTGCGTGAAGAGTTTTACAGAGCACTGAAAGACCTGAGTCGATACAACGCCCCGGGAGTAGACAACATTCCATTAGAAATACTGACAGCCTTGGGAGAGCCAGTCCTAACAAAACTCTACCATCTGGTGAGCAAGATGTATGAGACAGGCGAAATACCCTCAGACTTCAAGAATAATACAATAATTCCAATCCCAAAGAAAGCAGATATTGACAGATGTGAAAATTACCGAACTATCAGTTTAATAAGTCACAGCTGCAAAATACTAACGCGAATTCTTTACAGACGAATGGAAAAACTTGTAGAAGCCGACCTCGGGGAAGATCAGTTTGGATTCCGTAGAAATATTGTAACACGTGAGGCAATACTCATCCTACGACTTATCTTAGAAAATAGATTAAGGAAAGGTAAACCTACGTTTCTAGCATTTGTAGACTTAGAGAAAGCTTTCGACAATGTTGACTGGAACACTCTCTTTCAAATTCTGACGGTGGCAGGGGTAAAATACAGGGAGCGAAAGGCTATTTACAATTTGTACAGAAACCAGATGGCAGTTATAAGAGTCGAGGGACATGAAAGGGAAGCAGTGGTTGGGAAGGGAGTGAGACAGGGTTGTAGCCTTTCCCCGATGTTATTCAATCTGTATATTGAGCAAGCAGTGAAGGAAACAAAAGAAAAATTCGGAGTAGGAATTAAAATCCATGGAGAAGAAATAAAAACTTTGAGGTTCGCGGATGACATTGTAATTCTGTCAGAGACAGCAAAGGACTCGGAAGAACAGTTGAACGGAATGGACAGTGTCTTGAAAGGAGGATATAAGATGAACATCAACAAAAGCAAAACGAAGATAATGGAATGTAGTCGAATTAAGTCGGGTGATGCTGAGGGTATTAGATTAGGAAATGAGACACTTAAAGTAGTAAAGGAGTTTTGCTATATGGGGAGAAAAATAACTGATGATGGTCGAAGTAGAGAGTATATAAAATGTAGACTGGCAATGTCAAGGAAAGCATTTCTGAAGAAGAGAAATTTGTTAACATCGAATATTGATTTAAGTGTCAGGAAGTCGTTTCTGAAAGTATTTGTATGGAGTGTAGCCATGTATGGAAGTGGAACATGGACGATAAATAGTTTGGACAAGAAGAGAATAGAAGCTTTCGAAATGTAGTGCTACAGAAGAATGGTGAAGATTAGATGGGTAGATCACATAACTAATGAGGAAGTATTGAATAGGATTGGGGAGATGAGAAGTTTGTGGCGCAGCTTGACTAGAAGAAGGGATCGGTTGGTAGGACATGTTCTGAGGCATCAAGGGATCACCAATTTAGTATTGGAGGGCAGCGTGGAGGGTAAAAATCGTAGAGGGAGACCAAGAGATGAATACATTAAGCAGATTCCAAGGGATGTAGGTTGCAGTAGGTACTGGGAGATGAAGCAGCTTGCACAGGATAGAGTAGCATGGAGAGCTGTATCAAACCAGTCTCAGGACTGAAGACAACAACAACAACAACAACAGCCTAAATAGGTAAAAACAGAACTTGTAAGGTCACATTTCTTTCCCTTTGTCTGCCTGTCTGTCTGTCTGTTAGAATGTTGAAACCCTTTTTCTCAGGAGCGGGTAGACGTATCAAGTTGAAATTTACGTAGCATACTGAGATCGACGGTCCTATGGCGACGTAAAAAATTGAAGCTTCTAAGTCAATGCAGTTAAGAGATAGAGCAAATTATGTAATGTCTTTGATACTCGCAGACTCACACATCTAAACCTTTGACCTAGAATCATAAAATTTGGCAAGAAACAAGGTTTCGCAGTACAACTGAAGGAAAAAATCCGAAAATTGTTAATTTGTAATTTTATCATACGACAAAAGAATTTTTTTGTCATTTGTTATCCGACTGTCGATCTGTCTGTCTGTTAAGACCCGTTTTTCTCAGGAACTGCTGAACGTAACAAGTTGAAATTTATATCTCATACTAAAGTCTATGGTTCCTCTGCGATGTAAAAATTTAAAGTTTCTAAGTCAAAGCAATCGAAAGATACGGCCATTTATGTCATAAATTTTATTACCCAGGGCAGTTGACTCTGGCGGTTTGCCACGAATCGAGGCAATGACGGTGCTCGATATTTCAAATGGAAAATCTCACACATCGGCTGTCCCGGTCTAGCTGCGATCAAATGCACTGATATCACGAGTGTTGCCCTCCCTACGCCCGACTGTCACGTCGACGATCAATACGGTGTCAGACGACAGTCACGTGAAACCCTACACTGTACCATTCACTGAAGCACAGGAGCATATACTCCCTAGCTAAGCTCCTAACCCTACTTCAGTTTGTCATGAATGTGGATTGCGTTAATACTCCGACGTCATCTAGCAGAAACTATAAAGTGGATCCGTATCATTTCATCCCCTTCTTATTCCATTATCAGGAGGTGCACGAAAAAAAACGACCTGCACACACCTATGTGTTAGCCCAAGCTTTTCTTGTGAGATGCATAGTTCGTAGTATCTTGAATAGTTTTGGAACCAGGGTTCATCTTACAGAGTTATTCTTGCATGAAGAAATCAGCGAACAGTCACTGTTAATAATGGCATTTGTTTACACAAATAGCGCTGTTACAGGTTACGAACCGACAGGTTCATTTTCAGAAGACTGTTTACGTTTAGATACACACTTGTGATGGAGTCATGTGGCAAAATCTTTTTTAAAAGTGTGCGGTGCTTTACATTAAGTGGATATAGGGTATATACATCAAAAAAGTGCTTTGTATGCTCTTCACTATTTCGCGAACACTGGCAGTCAGCATAGCAACATAATGACGCGGCATTTTCGCGACGGAAATAAAGAGCAGAAAACTAATGTAAATATTTGAGGACGAACCTGTCGTTTCTAAACCGGCAACAGCGCTATTCGTAGAAGTAAACAGCGTTGTTAACGGTGGCTGGTTGCTGTTTTCTTCTTTGCAGGAATGAACCTGTATTTTGTACCCAGCCACAAACTCAAAATGTCAATTTTCGACAAAATAGGATTAGTCTATGGGTAACAACGGCTGGAGGAATTGGCTGCACGCTCATCGCATGCTCAGGCCACTGTCGGCCAGTTGGGCAGACCTATGGCCTAATCCCTGAGTGATTTTTACGTTTTTTTATGTTTTTGGAACTAATGTGCTCTATATTTTAACAGAAAGTCCTTACTTGACAACACATATCTCCTAGCATCTCCCACTGGACCGTTATGAGCCTTATTATTACTTGTGACAAAGGAAATCTGTGAATAACTCCGTGTCTCCTCTTTGAATATTCTCTGTCCCTTTCGCTAATCTAACTTGATCAGAATCCCATACTGGCGAAGGAAACTCAAGAGCCAGTCGGACGACTGTTTTACAGGCAACCTTTTCAGTGGATGAGATTCAAATCTTTAGTTCTTCCAACGACTCTTATAGTGTGTCGTCTCTCTTTTCCCTGTAGCTAAATTTGTGTGCTCGTTCTACTTTAAACCATTACGCGTAGAGACCCGCCGATATTTTCTGATTGTTATTGACACTAGTGATTCGTCAGATGTAATTTAATCAAACAATATGGGTCTCTTCGACTGTTTATATTTGTATATAATAAGAATCAGTTGCCTTGTACCAAGCGCTGATCATCTGCGGTCCTTCCTGCATTTTGCAACACGCTTGTAATGATGGAGCTCCCTGTTTACATCTATGTCTTCTGCGAACAGTCTCAGAGAACTACTGTCGCTACTTACCGGGTCATTTACACATATGAAGACTTGTTACATTCTTGGCGCACTTCTTCAACTTAATCCAATACTACTTTCACTTCTGGCAGCTTCCTCGACTGACAACACATGTCTGACCTTTTGTCATCACATACAACTTGAGATTTTTGAAAATTCCTGTTTTGTTTAGTTATTTTTCCCTTCTGTCCTACCCAGCGTCGTATCGTTCTGTACTTTCCTGTACACTTTTGGGAACTTTCTGCCACACTGTTATCCTGCGTACTGTTTGACTGAAAAGAACTGAAGCTCTGACATGGGCTGCATCCCAGACTGCTCAACCCTTCGAGGTCAACCATGACAAGTACATGAAAAATAGCCTACAGGAATAAGCTCTTACATAGCTTGTTTCAGGAAGTTCACGACACTTGGTTGCATTAGAATAATTTATTTGATTTGCAACCGGTTTCGCTGACTGAGCATCGTTTGGCACATGAACCAACGTCAACAAACACAACTGGCAACAAAATCTCATGTGCAAAACGTCATAAAGATATGAAATCAAAAAAGAGTAACTTACGAAAAAATTGGCTTACCTTTTTGGATTTCGCATCTTTATGACGTTTTCCACATGAGATTTTGTTGTCATTTGTGATTTTTGACGTTGATTCAGGTGCCAGATGATGGTCAGTTACAAGAACCGGTAGCAAATTAATTTTTCTGATGCAGTCAAGTGTCATGAATTTCCTGAGACATGTATCTGCTGCTAACAGATGCCTGAAGAAAACAGTTTTTATTATACATAGCTGTCATATATCCGAACAGAGACTACAGGATAAAGAGTTGTTTTGCAAAATTAAAGAATTCAGTTTCTGAGAATACTTTCTTCAAACGTGATTTCGAGCAGTAGAGGTGAGCCTTCATACCACGAGCTCACTATCCTTATTTCACCGTCTTAAGAATAGGCTTAGTCGTGGATAATTATTCCGTTTAACAAGGAACCAGCAGGTGCCTCTGTTTTTTGTATGATACCTCAGAGAGAGTGTGCGTTCTACACATTCCATACACTCACATTCCTGGAAGGGAATTCAGATAGTAAGAAGTTTAACACTGTCAGCCATCAGAGTCAAGACTAGTTAGCAGTCCTGCAATGACATCAATGTATTGACACTCAACGGCCCGTATTTATTGTTAGAGAACTATATTCGGGATCAAGATGAAATGGTCAAAAATTTAAAGGACGACATCATGAACTGCCAAAAGCTGCTGCACAGTATGGTTATGGTGTTGGGTCTTGCCCACTCGTCTCGTATAGGGAGCCTAGGGGATGCTGCTTTTTCGGAATGCTACACAACAATTCAAGCATATAACATTAGTAGTTCTATTTCTATAAAGCAGATTGACAATACTTAACTTTAATGTACAAAAATGTTCTAATGTGTGTGAAATCTTTTGGGACTTAACTGCTAAGGTAATCAGTCCCTAAGCTTACACACTACTTAACCTAAATTATCCTGAGGACAAACACACACACCCACGCCCAAGGGAGGACTTGAACCTCTGCCGGGACCAGCCGCACAGTCTGTGACTGCAGCACCTTAGACCGCTCGGCTAATCCCGGGCGGCCTTTAATGTACAAAATATTGTTGCCAGCGATGAGCGACATGCAATATAATTCAGTCCTTGGCTGTATGCAAAGTTCCTGCAAGTTGACACATGTCACTGATAACTGATCTGCGAGTGCGGGTCTACAGCTGTGCCTATACTGTCCACTTACGTCCATATACTGAGCCGATCTGAGCGGCCGAGGCTATTTTTTTTTCTTTATTGTTATTTCACTCTCCAAAATGGGGTGGGCTGGCAGCGGCACAATATGCTGCTCTTCAGCCAAGAGAGTTACAGAAAAACATAGTCAAATGAGAAAAGAACACACAACATAGAATGGTATAAATTGGTGAATAAACAAGAACAAAAATAGATGAGTATAAATGGTAGATTTAAAAACAACATAGACAAAAGCAACACACACATGAAGAGAATGAGCACTGTGAGTCGACACGAAAACAAAAAAACAAAAAAAACACCACAGTGGGAAAACAAGTGAATGATGCTGGCAACACTGTTGGTGCTGGTGGAATGTAGCACTGCACACGGCACTGGAGAAACACTGACACCACGACGGAAACGTTAAAAATCACTGCACCGAAGGGTAGGAGGGGGGGAAGGAAAGGGATGGGGGAGAGATGGTATGGGGAAACCAGGAGGGGGTGGTGGAGGGGAGAAGGAAAGGAGGCGGAAACCATGGGGGTGGGGAGGTGAAAAGGAGAAAGAAACAAGGTGGTTGGCAGGGGAAAAGGAGAAAGAAGGGAACGGGGAGAGGGAGGGAGAGAGGGAGCCCTGAGGAGGGGGGGAGAGAAGGAGGGGCCGAGGCTAGCAGGAGCGGCACTTATATTCACTTCTTGCAGAGGTTGCTCCTGGTGTGGCGCGGTCCTTGTCAGCGGGCTATTGGCTGACGTTTCCTCACCGCCTTCTCTGGTCTTGCGTTCTTTGTCTTCATTCCGGCGCCTGTGGTCACGCCAGAACATATAGCAAGACCACTATTTCGGTCAAGCAATCATCTTAAAGTCATCTGCTTTTGTATAATAATATAGAACAAATATTACAGAAGGATATTTGGCATCAAATTTAATTTTCCTTTTGTGGTGCCTACACAGACTGACAAAAAAGAAAGCAAAAAGAAAAAAAAATGAAACACGTGGAAGGGGAGGAGGAAATGAAATCAAACTTCATAGGTTGAGAGGGAATATGATTGTATTTCAGTGATTACAAAATCGAGACAGTTACGAAAGAACTTGGTAGTTTGAGCCCACTCATCGATATGTTGTTGCATCCCCTCTAGCCTGGACGCATTCACCGACTCGTCTGAGATGGTGGCATAAAGCCGCTGTATCTTCTCCTCAGACAAGATCATCCGCAACTGGTCCTTGATATCCTGGATACTGACACATGTTCAGTGGCAAACAGATCTGGGCATCTTGACGGTCATGGGAGTGCCTCAGCATTACTCAGACAATTCACAAAGACTTGTGCCATGTATGAATGAACACTTTCCTGTTGAAAAATGGCACCGAGATACTGTCGCTTGAAAAGTAACACATGAGGACGCAGGATGTCTGTGACATGCCGTTATGCCACACTCTCAATCACCACCAGCTGTAACTTGAAGTCGGGTAGTTCACTCCCCACACCATGACACTATATCTCTCCAAAACATTGGAAGAATGGTACTGCTCCCCAAGTCGTCCCTATAATCGCTGACGATGATCGTCCGGGTTGGCGCACAACCGAGACTCATCACTAACACAGTGCGACGCCATTCATCAACAGTCCATACCTCCCGGCCACGGACCTACGCCAAATGCAGCCGTTTGTGTTGTGATGTTAACTGAGTCCACGCATGGAGAGCTAATTCCCTAATTTTGTACGTAACTTTACTTTTTTGCAGAAGTGATTATAACTTCGTGATTTCTCCGCGTATGTATTTGACGCCAAGAAACCTTCCTTAAACTTTAGGTAGTGTTAATGCTTGAGTATCTGTTTACATACAACGTTTCACCGTATCTATTTTACCATTTAATGTTTCTTACAAATGTTTTAACGATACGTAAGTGGATAGAAGATGACTGTTTGACCGAAAGTGTAGTGGTTGTCTGGACATAAATATTCATTACAGTAGGTATCGAGTGTCCAACAGTGTCGCTCTTCAGACACATTGTCTTTACAATGGTGTTTACTGAAAATATTTTGATTACGAATTCAGTAAAAACAAAATTAACACAACAGATATTTCGACCGTTTTGTGTGTTGCAGGTCTGGGGTACTTGCCAGTGCTACATTTGCACTCACCGCTCATCTGGTACAAGTGGACGCGAGACGAAATGTACTACACCTCCTACGTCCAGGCCATAGAGCTCTTCATGCGCAGTAAGTGCTCCTTACCGCTTTTCTCGTTTGCCTCATTTGCCATGTGATCTGTAAGTAAAACAGCAAGTAGCAACGTGCCTATAGCTCACAGTCTTGGGAAGCTCCGACTTGCTTGTTGCAGCCAAACTATTTTCCCCTTGGGAAATGTGAGGCTGAAAACTGCACTGGAAGCAGTTCGCGATTGCGACATAGGCGAGTACTCTATTAGGTCGGTGCCAAACCGGCAGCGGCGCTGAGAATAATTTGGCATTTAAATGGAGCACGCCCGCCACCTTAACGAAACTGTTGACGAGCGACGTTGATATCCTAAAGGCGTCTAGTTACCGCATTACTCGTACATGCACCACACCAAGCCACAAAAGAACACAGCGTGTTTTCGACCAGTAAAAATTTTTCTTTCTTTTTTAAGTAAATTGACTCTAAGACAGAAGGTTCACAAAACGAAACGGCCAGATACACAAAATATGCGGTTTTACTAGAGTTAACTGTACAGCTCTGTTGCTGCTTGGTTAGTTCAAAAATGATTGATCCACACACTATAAACGATCATCTCTGGACGCAAACCGGAATAAACCATTCCACTGCTCATTTTGACACTACTGAAGTTTTTTTTAGAGGTGTTCCAAAACTACTGGAACTCCTCGATGCAGCTTTATTTCTGAAACATCATAGCGCGTCGCAACGTAAGCACAGCTCAAATAAGAACGGTAAGCGACATGAAGGTTGATGTGACCACTACAGCGCTGTGCTAGGCATAGTTCTACTGTACGTGTTTTCTTGCGAACTCTGAAGTTTCTGAATCTACAAGTGGTTATGGCACCTACGGTTTAAAGTGGAATTCGAATATTACAGCATTTTTCATTTTATAATACATTGCCAAAAGCAGTTGTATAACAGACCCTATATCGAAACCTATACCTTCCAATTTGTACAATATGTAACGTAACTTTTTTTTAAGGAATTTGTTTCATTCAGGCTCCCTATACACCATATTATTCCACATTCTTTTGGCTACAAAACCTTGTTTTTCAACATAATGTCCGTTCAATGCGACGGCCTGCAGTATTAGGACACCCCAACACTGCAAGAATCACAGCAGTGTGCGGGAGGCCGGCACACAGGAAATCGAACAGGTTTGTGCAACTTACATGCGATGATGACAGACCCCTCGCCCAACGACTCACCGTGCTTTTATTGACTGCCAGGTCTCCGTAAACATTCTACAAGCGCCTGTGAATATATGCGAGGCTCTAGTTTTCCGCCAATAGAAACTCAATGACAACTCTCTGTTTGGAACGTATTTCCGTTACGCTTACCATTTTGAAGGCTAAGAAAAAGTTACAATAAGCAGATTAAATTCGAAAAGTTACGTTAACCGTCGTCCCCCCCCCCCATGAACCATTGACCTTGCCGTTGGTGGGGAGGCTTCCGTGCCTCAGCGATACAGATAGCCGTACCGTAGGTGCAACCACAACGGAGGGGTATCTGTTGAGAGACCAGACAAACGTGTGGTTCCTGAAGAGGGGCAGCAGCCTTTTCAGTAGTTGCAGGGGCAACAGTCTGGATGATTGACTGATCTGGCCTTGTAACAATAACCAAAACGGCCTTGCTGTGCTGGTACTGCGAACGGCTGAAAGCAAGGGGAAACTACAGCAGTAATTTTTCCCGAGGGCATGCAGCTTTACTGTATGGTTAAATGATGATGGCGTCCTCTTGGGTAAAATATTCCGGAGGTAAAATAGTCCCCCATTCGGATCTCCGGGCGGGGACTACTCAAGAGGATGTCGTTATCAGAAGAAAGAAAACTGGCGTTCTACGGATCGGAGCGTGGAATGTCAGATCCCTTAATCGGGCAGGTAGGTTAGAAAATTTAAAAAGAGAAATGGATAGGTTAAAGTTAGATATAGTGGGAATTAGTGAAGTTCGCTGGCAGGGGGAACAAGACTTCTGGTCAGGTGACTACAGGGTTATAAACACAAAGTCAAATAGGGGTAATGCAGGAGTAGGTTTAATAATGAATAGGAAAATAGGTATGCGGGTAAGCTACTACAAACAGCATAGTGAACGCATTATTGTGGCCAAGATAGATACGAAGCCCACACCTACTACAGTAGTACAAGTTTATATGCCAACTAGCTCTGCAGATGACGAAGAAATTGAAGAAATGTATGATGAAATAAAAGAAATTATTTAGATAGTGAAGGGTGACGAAAATTTAATAGTCATGGGTGACTGGAATTCGGTAAAAGGAAAAGGGAGAGAAGGAAACGTAGTAGGTGAATATGGACTGGGGCTAAGAAATGAAAAAGGAAACCGCCTGGTAGAATTTTGCACAGAGCTTAACTTAATCATAGCTGACACTTGGTTCAAGAATCGTAAAAGAAGGTTGTATACATGGAAGACCCCTGGAGATACTAGAAGGTTTCAGATAGATTATATCATGGTAAGACAGAGATTCAGGAACCAGGTTTTAAATTGTAAGACATTTCCAGGGGCAGAGGTGGACTCTGACCACAATCTATTGGTTATGACCTGTAGATTAAAACTCAAGAACTGCAAAAAGGTGGGAATTTAAGGAGATGGGACTTGGATAAACTAAAAGAACCAGAGGTTGTACAGAGTTTCAGGGAGAGCATAAGGGAGCAATTGACAGGAATGGGGGAAAGAAATACAGTAGAAGAAGAATGGGTAGCTTTGAGGGATGAAGTAGTGAAGGCAGCAGAGGATCAAGTAGGTAAAAAGACGAGGGCTAGTAGAAATCCTTGGGTAACAGAAGAAATACTGAATTTAATTGATGAAAGGAGAAAATATAAAAATGCAGTAAATGAAGCAGGCAAAAAGGAATACAGACGTCTCAAAAATGAAATCGACAGGAAGTGCAAAATGGCTAAGCAGGGATGGCTAGAGGACAAATGTAAGGATGTAGAGGCTTATCTCACTAGGGGTGAGATAGATACTGCCTACAGGAAAATTAAAGATACCTTTGGAGATAAGAGAACCACTTGTATGAATATCAAGAGCTCAGATGGGAACCCAGTTCTAAGCAAAGAAGGGAAAGCAGAAAGGTGGAGGGAGTGTATAGAGGGCCTATACAAGGGCGATGTACTTGAGGACAATATTATGGAAATGGAAGAGGATGTAGATGAAGATGAAATGGGAGATACGATACTGCGCGAAGAGTTTGACAGAGCACTGAAAGACCTGAGTCGAAACAAGGCCCCCGGAGTAGACAACATTCCATTGCAACTACTGACGGCCTTGGGAGAGCCAGTCCTGACAAAACTCTACCATCTGGTGAGCAGGATGTATGAAACAGGCGAAATACCCTCAGACTTCAAGAAGAATATAATAATTCCAATCCCAAAGAAAGCAGGTGTGGACAGATGTGAAAATTACCGAACTATCAGTTTAATAAGTCACAGCTGCAAAATACTAACGCGAATTCTTTACGGACGAATGGAAAAACTGGTAGAAGCTGACCTCGGGGAAGATCAGTTTGGATTCCGTAGAAATGTTGGAACACGTGAGGCAATACTGACCTTACGACTTATCTTAGAAGAAAGATTAAGGAAGGGCAAACCTACATTTCTAGTATTTGTAGGCTTAGAGAAAGCTTTCGACAATGTTGACTGGAATACTCTCTTTCAAATTCTGAAGGTGGCAGGAGTAAAATACAGGGAGCTAAAGGCTATTTACAATTTGTACAGAAACCAGATGGCAGTTATAAGAGTCGAGGGACATGAAAGGGATGCAGTGGTTGGGAAGGGAGTGAGACGGGGTTGTAGTCTCTCCCCGATGTTATTCAATCTGTATATTGAGCAAGCAGTGAAGGAAACAAAAGAAAAATTCGGAGTAGGTATTAAAATCCATGGAGAAGAAATAAAAACTTTGAGGTTCGCCGATGACATCGTAATTCTGTCAGAGACAGCAAAGGACTTGGAAGAGCAGTTGAACGGAATGGATAGTGTCTTGAAAGGAGGATATAAGATGAACATCAACAAAAGCAAAACGAGGATAATGGAATGTAGTCGAATTAAGTCGAGTGATGTTGAGGGTATTAGATTAGGAAATGAGACACTTAAAGTAGTAAAGGAGTTTTGCTATTTGGAGAGCAAAATAACTGATGATGGTCGAAGTAGAGAGGATATAAAATGGAAACTGGCAATCGCAAGGAAAGCGTTTCTGAAAAAGAGAAATTTGTTAACATCAAGTATAGATTTAAGTGTCAGGAAGGCGTTTCTGATAGGATTTGTATGGAGTGTAGCCATGTATGGAAGTGAAACATGGACGATAAATAGTTTAGACAAGAAGAGAATAGAAGCTTTCGAAATGTGGTGCTACAGAAGAATGCTGAAGATTAGATGGGTAGATCACATAACTAATGAGGAGGTATTGAATAGAATTGGGGAGAAGAGGAGCTTGTGGCACAACTTGACTAGAAAAAGGGAACGGTTGGTAGGACATGTTCTGAGGCATCAAGGGATCACAAATTTAGTATTGGAGGGCAGCGTGGAGGGTAATAATCGAAGAGGGAGACCAAGAGATGACTACAGTAAGCAGATTCAGAAGGATGTAGGTTGCAGTACGTACTGGGAGATGAAGAAGCTTGCACAGGATAGAGTAGCATGGAGAGCTGCATAAAACCAGTCTCAGGACTGAAGACCATAACAACAACAACGTTAACCGTCATCCGGAATATAAAAACTATATTGATTTTTGATTTTTGTTTCTATACTTGAAACAATTGAAGACGATATGCATTGTGAAATTCTAAAGAAATTTTTGTGGCCCTTTCCGAAGTGGAAGTTGGTTTGTTATCTTCTGGCTACATGCTGTTTCACTTACGTTCGTAGAAGAGGTTACTATTGCAAGCTATTAGTATGGCTCTTAGGTCGCAGTTAGCCGTTTCGAATCCCATAAACGAAACAAACCTTCATCTCTGAGACTTGATCAGGAGGGGAGAAGTTGTGGGCGGTATCAGCTTCCCAAGCAGAGCTGCTGGTGATTCGTCTGTCGGATTGAGGTGCTGCGTTGGGGCGACACTGTTTGAGTTATATGAGAGCAGAGTGTTTCACCCTCAGCCTTCGCCATCAACAACACGAACGCTGTAATACAACCAAGCGACGTGTAGCATCGAAAATATATTGGACTCGTCACTGGGAACACTGATGTAGAAACAATCATCCAGAAATGGTTCAGATGGCTCTATGCACTATGGGACTTAACATCTTAGGTCATCAGCCCCCAGGCTTAGAACTACTTAAACCTAACTAACCTAAGGACATCACATACATCCATGCCCGAGGCAGGATTCGAACCTGCAACTGTAGCAGGCGTGCGGTTCCGAATGAAGCGCCGAGAACTGCTCGGCCACAGCGGCCGGCCGACCATCCAGATTTCTATTTTTGTGGTCTCCCGAAACTGATAAACGTAAATGATGGGATGATTCCTTTGAATAAGATGTGGCTAATATCCTTCCCTACTCTGAGTTTGAGCTCCGTCACTAATGAAGAAAATAAATGGGAATCTTAATCTCCTACTCTCCTTATTGCAATAATCGATGATGTTGCTAAGCTATTTCTCCGTAATGTCCTTTCTTCCAGGAGTGCTACGCAGAAGTGCTATAAGATGTGCAGGAGAGCTTCTGTGGTTGTTTCGTAGGTATGAGAGAGGTACTGTTGAAATGAAGTTGTGGCAGTGGGTCGTGAACCGTGGCTAGATAACTCAATCCGTGAGATTATTTGATGTATTCGCCAAATAAGTGTGGCACTAACTACAAAGGTAGCAGGAAGTGATCTCCCTATCACAGAAAGTAGTTGGTGTATCGAGGTGGCGTGCTTGAACACGGTAGCTAGTCTTATCACAAGGCAAATTAGACTACAATAAAAATAATATTGGCAACACAGTCATTTACTGTTAAGAATGTCAGCCAACTAAACTACTCTTTGTATGGAATTTATTTTATAAAGAACTCACGAAGAGCCCATTTAGGCATATTGCCGTCACCAGGTGCCTTTTAAATACATAAATAAGCGATGGTTTCAATATAATGGTCTGTAACTATGATCAGAAAAGTTATATCTTAGGTGTTTTTACCTTACGTGTAATGTTGTTGCTGCCATGTCCTTTCTTTTTTAGAGTCGTTAGTTTCTCCTTAGATGTGCACTGGAGTTGGGTATCTGATCTTAGTGGTTTTTATGTACGCTATTTTTCTTGACATCTTGGATGACAGTGGATCAGCAGAATTACATATTTGCATACTTACCATTATAAATAAGTGATGCGTGGAATTTCCGTTCTTTTTTGTTATTTTCATAAGTTTGATATTAATTGTTTTCGTCTGCAATTTGATTTGGTTTTATTTGAGATTTATATTTTATATTTTTATTTTTTGGTAATAATTTCGTCTATGATTCATGTTGGTGTTATATCTTTGTTTTACACTCCACATGTTGTTATATCAGTTACTATGGATGTCTATTATTTAACGTCTCTGATTTATTACTCTACCCATTTTCTTGATTTATAATACGAATAAAGTTTCCTGTATACCTTTTGTGTTTTAGGTCGGTTTGTTCGTCCAGTTAACTTGTAGGGTTGCTGTATGCATTTTTTACATCTACTTCCTGAAGGACGTTCACGAATGATCCTTCTGCATAATTTGGAGGATTTCTAATGCTTCGTTTATAGGTTTTATGTTTTATGTCGTGTTTTCCTGTTTGTAGATGTTCAAAAAATGTAGATGGGTTATTTTCACTTTTTCTGGTGCGCTCTTTGTATCTAATTTCGAAGTTTCTGCCGTTTGTCCTATTAAAATGTATAGATACAAATACTTAGCTTAATGAGATGATGATGATGCGTTTCTTTATTTATATGGCCAGTGACTAATAACCGGAAGCTGTGAACTGTCTAGAAACTGAATGAGAATATTATAAAGAGCCTGGTAACCTACGCAACATCTTTGTTCTACATAGTTATTCTTAAGTCTGTTACTTAAAAATAAACGTTATTTATAGAAAAACTGAAACTGTCGATGTTTAATTCAGGTTTTATTCGAAATTCATATATTTGTAACGTGAAACAACGGGTGTTGCAGTAAAAACTACAAAGAAATAAAATGAAAATAGATTTGCAACATAGCGCTAGAAAACGTAGTTTGTTAAAAAAAAAAAGAAAAGAAAAAAAGATACGGAACAAAAATACATGAAGCGTCGCTTCAATATATAATACATATTTCTGTCATTCATAAACAAGTTTTGCATTTATCAATAATAACAGGAAACTCTTGCGTGTTTGATCATGATGAAGAACGTTCTATTAAGTATAAAATAACAACAATAATAATAAATATTTTTTAAATTAGTGCTTGTGAACTGTACTTGCATCAAAAGTAATTTGCTTGAATAAAAATCCAATACTTTGCTTTCAACTAATTTTTATTATTTATAAACGTACTGTAAGGATATAAAATATACAATGGACTAAAAGTGAATGATGTACGGTTCTAATTGTGTCCAAAACAAACAACCAAAGAAACTAAAAACAAAGAGAATCATAGGTTGCCAGTTTCTCTCTTACACATTCATTTACGTTTTTTTTCCCTTCAATACTACAGGTAATACTATCATTTATTACATCATTTATTTACTATGTCATTTCTGTAGTTTTGGTAGAGCGCAACTCTAATTCAGCTTTCCATATCTGCCGGTTGACTGTAGATATAAGAGTTTTCTCTATTATTTTGTCAAAGACAATATTTATGCCATGTAATATACCTTACAATTGAACCATCGAGCCACACACATACAGCAAGGTGACCTCAACTATGAAACCTCATTTCTTCAATTTTGAATCCTCGGAATACCACATGATCTTTAACGTTATAAGCTGTAAAATTCCTCTCAATCCAAACTCCAATGCTGATATTACAAATGAAATTCTAAGAAGAATGAAAGGTGTTGCACTTGGTGACTTGTTGCTTACCTCAAAATAAATTCACTGTTTGCGAATAATTTGACTTCAGCTTTGCTAGGTATAGGTGTACTACCTGTTGGTGACATAAAAGTTTGTGCTGGGCCGGGGCTCGAACCTGAATTCTCCGTTTATCGCGAGCTATCGTCTTAACCATTAGGCTATCCATGCACCCCTGCCGAACCGACCCAAGCTTTCACATGTCGCACTATCTACATCCATGTACCATACTCTGCTAAGCCCTTGCTTACCTCCTGCCATCGCCACGCGGGATTAGCCGAGCGGTCTTTGGCTCTGCAGTCATAGACTGTGCGGCTGGTCCCGGCGGAGGTTCGAGTTCTCCGTCGGGCATGGGTGTGTGTGTTTGTCCTTAGGATAATTTAGGTTACCTAATGTGTAAGCTTAGGGAGTGATGACCTTACAGTTAAGTCCCATAAGATTTCACACACATTTGAACATTTGAACCTCCTTCCTTCGAGGCCGCCATTGAGCGCTTACAAATAAACAGCACTAGCAGCTTCCCTGGGCGCAGCGGATCTGAACAGTCAGTGGCAGTGAAAACGAGCGCCTAGCTGCTAGGTGAGTGATTGGGCACGCCGCCTGTGATGAATGAAATATCTCTGACCCCTCCTACCTGTCAAATAGTGGCCTGTGGAGGAGACCGCCTATGCAAAGCTGTGGTCCCCAGAAATCACACAGATTCCCTCGTGCACTACAGCTTAGACTCAGAGGAAAATTTTGGAGATATTCACACAGTAAAAAGATGGATATCGTGACCGAAAAGCAGCAGGGGAGAGGTGAGTGGTATCACGGGGATCATGACCCGCCCCCTAAAAATATTGTAGTAAAGGCATTTATTTTTTTACATACATAAATTTACAGATTTTTCAGATAACTTTCGGAGTTCATCAAGGCACTGTTGGTCCAGATTGTCCCACTCGTCAACGGCGATTTGGCGTAAATCCCTCAGAGTGGTTGGTGGGTCACGTCATCCATAAACAACCCTTTTCAATCTATCCCATGAATATTCCAAAAAAATGATTCAAATGGCTCTGAGCACTATGGGACTTAACTTTCGAGGTCATCAGTCCCCTAGAACTTAGAACTACTTAAACCTAACTAAGCTAAGGACATCACACACATCCATGCCCGAGGCAGGATTCGAACCTGCGACCGTAGCGCCTAAAACCGGTCGGCCACTCCGGCCGGCCAGGCATGTTCGATAGAGTTCATGTCTGGAGAACATACTTGCCACTCTATTCGAGCGATGTCGTCATCCTGAAGGAAGTATTCACAAGATGTGCACTATGGGAGAATGAAATGTCTCGCCAATATGCTGCCGTTTTGGTTGCCCTGTCAGTCGGAGGATGGCATTCACGTATCGTACAGCCGTTACGGCGACTTCCATGTCCACCAGCGGCGTACGTCGGGGGCACATAATGCCACCCCGAAACAGCAGTGAACCTCCACCTTCCTGCACTCACTGAACGTGTGTCTAAGGCGTTCAGCCTGACCGGGTTGCCTCCAAACACTTCTCCGACGATTGTCGGTTGAAGGTATGCGACATTCATTGGTGAAGAGAACGTGATGCCAATCCTGAGCGGTCCATTCAGCATGTTGTTGGGCCCATCTGTACCGCGCTGCATGGTGTCGTAGTTGCAAAGATGGACCTCGCCATGGTGCAGCTTATTGATCACAGTTTGAGTCGTATCACGATGTCCTGTGGCGTTGCTGTTAGTGTTTCTCCGAGCTATTATTATCCGTAGGTAGCGGTCATCCACTGCGGTAGTAGCCCTTGGGTGGCCTGAGCGAGGCATGTCATTGACAGTTCCTGTCTCTCTGTATCTCCGCCTTGTCCGAGCTACATCGCTTTGGTTCATTCCAAGAGGCCTGGACACGACCCTTGCTGAGAGCCCTTCCTGTCACAAAGTAACAATGCGGACGCGATCGAAGCACGGTATTGACCGTCTAGGCATGGTTGAACTACAGACAACATGAGCTTTGTACCTTCTTGGAATGATTAGAACTGATCGGCTGTCGGACCCCCTCCGTCTAATAGGCGCTGCTCATGCATAGTTGTTTACACCTTTGAGCAGGTTTAGTGACATCTCTGAAAATCAAAGTGACTGTGTCTGTGCTACAACATCTTCAGTCAACGTCTGTCTTCAGGAGTTATGGGAATCGGGGGGACGCAAAACCTTTTCTTGATGTGTGTATATAGTTCCCCACTGGGAAATTGAATTATTGATGAGACATATGGAGTCCTTACTACGCTATCTGCCAGGAAGCAACAAACAGTTAATAGTCTGGAGTAACTAAAACGTAGATTTTCTAAAGGATCCTGATAGCGAAAAAGATCTGGACAAGCTCTTGCTTGCTGAAAGGTTGCGCGATTGTCTTCATTTGGTCTATTCCTAAAACGAAGTAACGCATCACGCCTGTTCCTAACGATTTCTAATTGACGTTGTACGTTCCACCAAGGGAAAGCATTTCTTCTTGGCTGGCGAGAAGACGTAGGAATGGAGGACTCAGCACCGTGGTGCATCACATTTTTGATATGTGCCACCCACTTTGGGTGGTGTCACAGTACTGGAATGACACAGGGAGAGATCTGTAGCGGAGAACAAGCCAGTAGCCATACAGAAGTGCGTCATTTCCCCAGTATTAGGCATGTAGATGTTCGCTAACACTAACAGCCTCCCAGTTACTTGACCTCTGGGGCTACACGTAGGAGACCCCCAGAGCACATGGTGTGCTTTGATGTTACCAAGTAAGAGGAATGTGCGGGGAGTTTTCGCGTGACATCAGTAAATGCTGTGCCATCTAGGGCTTCCTGCGTTTGCTTCTACACGGAGCACATTGTGAAACAAGATGACGCCTATACTGCCACTGCAGCCGCCCGTAACTTAGTGGAGAGGGTGATGGGCGTGTAGTGGTGTGTTTCGTTGATGAACACGGCTACAACACCCATTGCTGGGTCACCACGTGGATCGTCTTTCCTGTGGAGGCTAAATTCTGGCAACACAGGATTTTCCGTGGGACAAGCAGCTGTCAAATCATGGGGGAAATACGTTGAAAACATTACAATAAGTTGATTAGATTACGGTTCACTTACTCGTAAAATCAAAAATTTGACTTATCACATCTTTTGCGGGAGTTTCCTCTTCGTCGACAGTTGAGGAGGCCTGTTTGGTATGTCAAATAATGTGAGCACTGCATTCCATACGAGTTTATTATTTTCTGCATTCATAAACTGGTTTTCTTTGAAGTGTAGCAAATAAAACTTCACTTTATTATATAGGTAAACAAAGTCTTACTACATGAGGTCTTCTCTTCTGCTATTCACCAGCCATTTTCCACTCCTAAAAGAAAACTTTATTCATTAATACATGTATGTAGGTTACAAGAGAAAATTGAAGGTACAGCGAAAATTGAATGTACAGTTTAATAATATAATGGCCTACATACATCGCAGGGTTATAAGGCAACATAAAAAAGGACAACGCTGATGACATCTCCTTCAAAAATGGTTCAAATGTCTCTGAGCGCTATGGGACTTAACTTCTGAGGTCATCAGTCCCCTAGAACTTAGAACTACTTAAACCTAACTAACCTAAGGACATCACACACATCCATGCCCGAGACAGGATTCGAACCTGCGACCGTAGCCGTCACGCGGTTCCAGACTGAAGCGCCTAGAACCGCATGGCCACACCGGCCGGCCCTCTCCTTGAACGCCCATAAGATCCAACCATCCCAAAAGGACAAAAGTGTCTTATTCTTGTTGTTGCTGCAAATTATTGCGCTACTGACGCTCCTATTTGTAAAAACCATTCTACAAACCTGTGTAAACAATTACGATTCGCTTTTACTTTCACAAGATCCCGCTTAAGTCAACAGTAGCACTCGCTGGCAGCTCAGCGCACTGCTATGGCAGTGAATAACAAAAACAAGATGGAGTGTCGCGATTGTCACGTTACACAATGATTTTGCGAAGAAAGCCGCTATGGTCACCATGAAAACTATTTAATTTTTGCTGCTGAATAAGATGTGATATGTAGTGGATAGCACATAAAGTGAAATTTTATAATTGCAAGGTTATAGAGTTTTGCTTAAACTGTTTCATAATTTTCCGAAACATGGAACAGTGCGTCATTTATTGCTAGCCACTGATGTTACTGCAAAGGGGGGGGGGGCGGGGGGGGGGGGGCGGGATCTTACATTATTATATTTCCATTACAGACTTCATACATTTCAAAAAGACTGTCCTTTTTTGCCCAGTTGACAGTGAAGTGATTACATTTTCTCATCTGACGCATATTTCTCCTGCAGTTCGCAGAGCCTCTCAAAAGTAAGTATGTGGTAGTCTGTGAAATTCTTCTTCTTGGTTTCTCTCATTTTCTCCCAGATGCAGGGTGCAATAGCTCCCTTGATTCTCTCGAATTACGCTGTCCAGTCACATTAATGTGACCGCCTTTCGCGGCGCGGAAGAGTGTCAGTGAGGTTCTGCAAGGTACCGACAGAGCTGTGGAGCCATGCCGACTGCACCGCCTTGGTAGGTTTCTCGGTTGAGGTTCCATGGCGCGAGCAGCCCGATCCTGGTGATCCCACAGACTTGCGATTGGGTTTAAAACCGGGGAGTTGGTGGCCAGGGGAGTACGGTAAAATCAGCCTGCTGTTTTTCGAAACACGCAAGTACAATGCGAGCTATGTGACACGCTGTAGTGTTCTACTGGTAGTTGCCTAAGTGCTGAGGGAGAACGAACTGCAATTAGGGGCCCACGTGGTCCCCCATGATAGATACCTACTTCTGTCGATCATTCTGGCTTCCAGAATGACTAGATCACGTAGGGAATGCCACGAAAACATTCCCCAGACCTCTCCCTCCTGGTTGTAGCTTTGAGACGTTTCACGCCGATGCCCATTGCCCAACGGAGCATAAAACGTGACTCATCTGAAAAGAGCACCTATCGTCACTCAGTTGCTTTACTGAGAAATTCCAGCTTTCGTCGGCGATGAGCAGCAGTCCCCATGGGTGCATAAACCAGGTGCTTGCTGCGTAGGCCCATCCATATACAGCAACATTCGCTGAACAGTCGTTGAGGAGACATGGTTGGTAACCCCTAGGTTCATCTGGGTGTTGCTTAACAGCTGCACGTCTGTTCACCCGTACACCTGTTCGCAGCCGTCGTTCAATCCTGTTATCTATCGCCCGTGGCGCACTGCAGTTGCTCGGCACTAGTTTTGGATAGCGCCATTTTGCCACACACAGTATACTTCAACCAGGGCGCCACGTGAACAGTTTACAAACCTAACCATTTCAGAAATACCTTCACCGTTAGTTCGACAGACTACAATCATTCCCTTCTGGACGTCACATAAATCGCTCCGTTTCCGCATTACGCCAACGACTGCGCTGTTTTCCGCTTCTCCCCACACTACGAGGGGCGTTTGAAAAGTACGAGAGATGGCACCACCGGCGCGTATTGAGGATATGCTTAGTTAGTAGCATCTTTGGAAAGAACGCACACAAAGCTTCAGCCATATTGGTCTATTTCTTTGTGTTTGGCATTCGTGTGAATCAAGGAAGTCGAGTGGTTGTCAAAAAATGGACGAAAAAGGAGTTCGTGTGGTGATTAAACATTACTTTATGAAAGGCAAAACGCCTCAGGAGACTAAAGAGAAGCTTGATAAACATTACGGTGACTCTGCACCTTCGATTAGAACAGTTTATAAGTGGTTTCAAAATTTTCGGTGTGGCCATATGGGCACAAGTGATGCAAACGTTCTGGACGCCCTGTGGAGGTTACGACTCCATAAATCATTGATAAAATCCATGATATGGTGATGGAAGACAGAAGAGTTAAGGTGCGTGAGATTGCTAGTGCTGTGGGCATCTCGAATGAACGGGCACATATTATTTTGCATAAACATTTGGACATGAGAAAGCTATCCGTAAGATGGGTTCCGTGAGTGCTCACGCTTGACCAAAAACGGAATCGTGTGAAGTGTTGCAAGGATGGTTTGCAGCTGTTCAGGAAGAATCCACAGGACTTAAAGCAGCATTTCCTCACTGTGGATGAAACATGGATACATTGCTATATTCCTGAGACCAAACAAAAATCTGCACCAAAAAAGGCGAAGACCAGTCCTTCGACCAGAAAGGTTATGGTGACCGTCTTTTGGGATTCGCAAAGGACTGTCCTCATCGACTATCTGGGAAAGGGTAGAACTATTACAGTTGCATATTATTCATCGTTATTGGACCGTTTGAAAACCGTGCTGCAAGAAAAACGCCGTCGATTGGATCACAGAAAAGTCCTTTTTATCACGACAATGCAACAGCACACACCTCAGCAGTTGTCGAAAAATTATTGGAAATAGGATTCCAACTCGCCCTATTCTCCAGACTTGGCTCCCTCGGACAACTATTTGTCCCCCAATTTGAATAAATGCCTGGTGGGACCAAAATTTTATTCAAACGAGGAGGTGATTGCAGCAACTAATAGCTAATTTGCAGGCTTGAACAATTCCTATTATTCGGAAGGGATCAAAAAACTAGAACAGCGTTGGACGAAGTGTATAAGTCTAAAAGGAGACTATGTCGAGAAATAAAAATTTACCCAAAACACGTAAGTAGTTTTTATTTTTGCTCGGACTTTTCAAACGACCCTCGTATTTATATACCCTTCGCTGCTAGTGCCGCCACCTACCGTCTGTGAGTGGTTATTGCATGCTGACATCAAACACAGGCGGTGGTCACATTAATGTCAGACGACTGGGTATAAGCTCACCAGATAACATATTAGTAGTCTCCATGAAAGAGCACTCTGGTCGCTTTGGAGCGCCATAGACTGTCTTCAGTAATGACAATGAAGTAGAATGTTATCTGTTAATTATTGTGTGCAGTCAGCACAGGAAGACAAGGAGAGGTGACAGAATGACAAAGAGGAGCAATCTTCTTTTTACGAGCCTGTGACCACACTATGAATGAAGTTGCCCGATTTGTTGGTGTGTCAACGTGGACTGTCCAACGTGTCTTCAAAAAATGATACACAACTCGCGGCCACGTGACATGGGACTCGAGTAGCACGCTTTCAGAATGACTGTCCGTTTCAAACCTGACGCTAAATATTGCTGTCAGTGAATGTCGGTCCATCTCGACCAGTTTTCTAGCGAATATTGCAATGAGATTTTAGGAGTCGGCTGCATCGGATATGCCCATTGTTCACAGCGGCACATGAAGTTGCACAGATTCAGTGGGTCGAATAACACAAAGTGGATTGTAGCTGACTGGAAGCGTGTAGTGTGGTCCTAAGAGTCGCTATTTTGCGTTTTACAAAATGATGCAAGGTGTCGAGTGCACCGACGTCCCAGCGCAGCGTTTAATGTGCAATGTGTCGTGGTCATGTGAAGTTATGGGGATGTTTTCCGCACGACGAGTTGAGTCTGCTAATTCAAGTTACCGAGAACATGAACCAGAATGTTCATCTGTTGCTCAAATATTTGTGTAAAGCGTTCAGCTTCACCGTCGAAATGCACGGGGAATAGTGCACTTGTGATACGATTGAAGCTGCAGGTAGTGCTAACAATTTTTTTTCTCTCGTTCAGCTTTTTCTTACTTTAGATCCGTGGTAGTCAACCTGTTCCGTTCCAGCTCTGAAGGTAGTACGTAGGCGGTACGTACTTTAAAAATAGGTTGTCATAAAATTTTGACATAAACTATTTGGTAAATAATTATTATTATGTTCTTTCAATTGCTGTAACTATCCATTATAAATTTTATGAACTTATTTCTCTACTTTATAAATCACCACTATCGGCGGGCACTCAGAACATTTTACTAGTAACAGAGATACTAAAGTGGGCGGTAGATAGAAAAGTTTGACTACCCCGCTTTAGATCAAGCTTACTAGCGCTAATTATATAGCCTTCTAGATCAACTGATCCGAGAGAACACGCTGCGTAAAGTAAATACTATACTCAAGAGCCAAAGAAATTGTTACACCTGACTAATATCATGTTGGGTCCCCGCGAGTACGCAGAAGTGCCGCAACACGACATGGCATGGACCCGACAAATGTCTGAAGTAGTGCTGGAGGGAATTAACACCATGAATCCTGCAGCTCTATCCATAAACCCGGAAGATTATAAGGGGGTGGAGATCTCTTCTGAACAGTGCGTTGCAAGGCATCCCAGATATGCTCAATAACGTTCATGTCTGGTGAGTTTGGTGGCCAGCGGAAGTGTTGAAACTCAGAAGAGTGTTTCTGGAGCCACTCTATTGCAATTCTGGACGTGTTGGGTGTCGCATTGTCCTTCTGGAATTGTCCAACTCCGTTGGAATGCACAATGAACATGAATGGATGCAGGTGATCAGATAGGATACTTATGTACGTGTCACCTGACAGAGGCTTATCTAGACGTATCAGGGGACGCATATCACTCAAACTGCACGCACCCCACACCAGAACAGAGTCTCCACCAGCTTAAACAGTCCCCTGCTGACATACAGGGTCCATGGATTCATGAGGTTGTCTCCATACCCGTACACGTCCATCCGCTCGATACAGGTTTAAACGAGACGACCAGGCAACATGTTTCCAGTCATCAACAGTCCGATGTCGGTGTTGACGAGCCCAGGCGAGGCGTAAAGCTTTGTGTCGTGCAGTCATCAAGGGAAACGAGTGGGCCTTCGACTCCGAAAGCCCACATCGATGATTTTTCATTGAATGGTTCGCACGCTGACACTTGTTGATGGCCCAGCATTGGAATCTGCAGCAATTTGCGGAAGGGTTGCGCTCCTGTCACGTTGAACGGTTCTCCTCAGTCGTCGTTGGTCCTGTTCTTGCAGGATCTTTTCCCGGCCGCAGCGATGTCGGAGATCTGATGTTTTACCGCATTCCTGGTATTCACGGTACACTCACGAAATGGTCGTACGGGAAAATCCCCACTTCATCGCTACCTCGAAGATGCTGTATCCCATCGGTCGTACGCCGACAATAACACCACGTTCAGTGTCACTTAAATCTTGATAACCCCCCATTGTAGCAGCAGTAACCGATTTAACAACTGCGCCAAACACTTGTTGTCTTAATAGGCGTTGCCGATTGCAGCGCCGTATTCTGCTTGTTTACATATCTCTGTATTTGAATACGCATTTCTGTACCAGTTTCTTTGGCTCTTCAGTGTATATTGCATTGATTGACTGTCCCGTCGGTTCTTGGTAGAATAGTTTGTACACTATGAATGAAAGACACTGGTGTAATATTCTACAATATTTATTATATTTATGATACATCGCCTAATATCCATCCCCATGAGAGAAGCCAACTTCGAAATGGAATTAAATGCCATCAAACAAATATCGTCAAACAATGGCTATCCTCCTACCTTAACGGATTCCATAATACACAAGAGGCAGAAACAACAGGTATACTCTCTTCTTTACCTTGCACATAACCCACCACCTCAAGAATAAACTAAATGTGCACAATTCCGTTTTTAGGAAAAGTGTTACTGGATGTAGCCAGAAAGCTTAAATCCAGGAATGTAAAAACATCATTTTTATGTGCACAACATTGTTGGAAACTTTTTTCCCAATGGAAAAGACAGCGCTCCAGCTTTGGAAAAGAGTAGAATATATGAAATTACCTGTAATCGTGGCAAATTCTATATAGGTCAGTCTGGCAGGGCAATATATATTCACTTGAAGGAACACCATATAAGTTGGGAACATAAAGAAGGAGACTACTTTTGCAGACCACCTGCTTAAAGAAAGCAATATTTTGAAGGTGAAACATGAAGTATTACACCACATCCACAAAGGAATCAAGGTGATATGCCTTGAAATTATGGAAATTAATAATCACACGTCCATCAACCCAAGCCTCGTAGGGAATGATCAGACACAGTTCCCTTACTTGCCACTTCTAACTGCAAATACTGCTCATAATCCCAAATCCCACCCAGGCCATATTGTAAATAGCCTCTCTTACTCACATGCGCCATTTCCTTTATTTTAGTCTCTATAATTTTTCTTCTTGTGTTAAAATTTTTTACTTTGTATAATCACAGTTGCATCGCTCAGCTGCTTAATACCACTGTTACATCTCATCTGTTTGTAATTTATAATCTATTAAAAACAAGATTATTTTGTTCAGCAACATGTTTGGAATACTTCACCAAAACTTTTTCTTCAATTATGTTATATGTACAATTGTTATAATTTGTCTGTAGTTTATTAGTTAATGTGTCACATATTTTATCTTAGTTAAATAATCTTACATCACATTTACACAGGAATAACCCGCTTGCTTTATTCCTATTCTAACATTAACATTTTCATCTCTGGAAATGGAGATACTCTCTACTCTGTATACATACTAATCTAAAATCTTTGATCCAACAATATTTCACTGCATCACATACTTGTCTTTGTACCTGATGATGGCGTAACAGCCGAAAACCGGTTCGTGTAACAAATAATACATATTGTAGAATATTACATCAGGGTATGTGTGTTTTATTCATAAATATGACATGTTGCTAGCTCTTAACTTTTTGTGTATACTGAAGTTTCCCTCTCTGAGGTAGCGAAAGAAATTTTTCCATCTACATCTACATCTACATCTACATCAATACTCTGCAAATCACACTTACGTGCCTGGTAGAGGGTTTATCGAACCACCTTCACAGTGATTCTCGATTTTCCCACTCTCGAACAGCGCGCGGAGGAAACAAACACCTATATATTCCCGTACGAGCCTTGATTTCTCTAATTTTATTATAATGTTTGTTTCTCCCTATGATTTTCGGCGTCAACTAATTATTTTCGCTTTCGGAGGAGAAACTTGGCTATTGAAATTTAATGAGAAGATTCCGCAGCAACGAAAAAGGCCTTTGCTTTAATGATGTTCGCCCCAAATCCTGTATAATGTCCGTGACACTCTTTCCACTATTTCTCGATAATACAAAACGTGCTGGTCTTCTTTGAACTTTCTCCATATACTCCGTTAATCCTGTCTGTTAAGAATTCCACACCACGCAGCAGTACTCCAAAAGAGGGCGGACAAGCGTAGTGTAGACAGTCTCTTTAGTAGACATGTAGCATTTTCTCAGAGTTCCGTCAATAAAATGCAGTCTTTGGTTTGCAAACTGCGGACGTCATCGGTCCCTAGACTTACACACTACTTAAACTACCTTATGCTAAGAACTACACACACACCCATGCCCGAGGGAGGACTCGAACCTCCGGCGGGAGGGGCCTCGCAGTCAGTGATATGGCGCCTCTAACCGAGCGGCCACTTCGCGCGCCCACGTACAATCACTGGGACAGTTTTCTAGTCATCTCAAACGACTGCTTCATTTTCTTCATCATCAATTTGTGCTGTTATCCTTGCCTCTACGCCTGACTCTTCTGAGTAACAGAACACATTTGATTTTTTTACGATGTATTCATAGTAGGTGTTTCACGTCGAACGGGGATGGTATCTGCAACTATGGCTGTCGTACACAAGTATTATACAGTGTGTAAACGATAACTGTTTTCAACGTACCACAGTGGTGTACATCGATGGTATGCAGATTTTTTGGCGACGTAATTCTTTTAAAATACTAAAAATTTTATGAAGCCCTAATATCAGCAAAACCTAATTTGATGATCGTTATTTAATCATTTAATGAAACTCGTACAGAAGTAGGTAAATTATGCACTACTGACTTCTACAAAAATACACAAACCAACACACAAAGATAAAATATACAAAATGACATTGCATTGATTAAACAGAAAATTGATAAAATTGTTGCTGTGCGGGATTAGCCTCCGGACGACCGTATGTGACAACACCGGTTGTGGTGGAAGGAAAACTCAGAACGACGACTAATGCCGGAACGGCACGCTCTGCTGTCATTACAGATGTAAATAACGGAAACCCCAGGGCTCGGTCGCAGCCGGCTAGCCCGCGTCCTCCACGACACCACTCCAAATCAGGACTAGCGCATCAGCCTTCGAACCGGTATTGACTTCCGTGTTCGAAACTGCTACATCACTGCAACAGCTAGTACCGCAGATGGACGGCACCTCCGCCCAGAGAATTACCAACCTAGATTCCCTACAACGAGACAAGAAAGCGCTGCCTGTTGCCACGAGGCGTTCAGCCGCCACACCAGATTACGAAGACTACAACTCTTCAGTGGAGGACTTCGATGACGCCCCTGAAGACTTAACACCACCAAATAAACATGGGAGAACAAGGATTCCAACTCGTCATCTGACGAAAATGAAAAAAACTCTCAGCATATGGAAGACCTTCACCAACGACAGCCGCTGGTACTGATATATCCAACAGATTTGAGCCACTTCAAACCGACTCCATGCAGACGGACACGACGTCGCCCACAGGCCCAGCAGGAACGAATGTATCCAGCATTACCGAACCATCATCATCACCCCCATTGGCGTCCAGTGTGTGGCCACCAAAGGTACCGCTGTTCACCATGCAGTATGCCCGTCACTATCTGGCACTCTACGCCGAACTCAAACAAAATGTCTCAGGCCTTCAAGGCGATGTACCAAGGAGAAACCATTAAATACCAATTCGTGACGCTCGCTGACCAACGAGCAAGCCGTCGATCTTCGCTGCAACCTGTCTTGAAATAAGTTGTTCAGTAATTTGAGGCAGTAGTTTGGGATGGTGTGGGTATCTTGAAGCTTCACAAGGAATTTTGGTGGCCAGATTTTATCAAACGCTTTCTCTCCATCAAGAAAGGCTGCCGCAGTGTAGCTGGAATGGTTCATGTTATATGCGATGAATTCAGACACTCAGATGAGTTGGATGTCTGGTGAAAGTGTTGGCTGGAAAGCGAATTGATCAGGGTGAATCATGTCTTGGTTAGAGATACACAGCCACAGATGGCAAAGGTAATCCCTTTAGATAATATAAACATCATCAGAAGAAGGCTGATGTGGTTAGCTGGATGGATCAGATCCTTGCCCAGTATAGCTGTCCACTTGAGAAGGACCAGCAGCTTTTGTGGGAGGTGCTTTAGCTGGATGTTGGTAATTTCATCTGGATCAGGAGCAGAGTGGCTGCCAAGGTGGTTGATGAGTTGTCTTAGTTCTGCTGGAGTTGTTAGGAGTGGTTCATCTCACAGGCCTCTGTCTTGGAACCCATGAAGTCTGCGATTTATTTCGACCTTTCATAATCTTCGTAGTATGGGAGCTAATTTTGAGCCTCATAGGCTGTGGCAAAGAGTTCTGCTTACCCCAGTGGATTGTAGATAAATCTGGTTAGTCCCGTCAGCACTTGTTTCAGCGAGCACGAGTTCCATGAAGTCTGCACCAAACTCCGTTTATTTCTGGCTTGGAGGATGAAGGATTCCATTTTGCCCTCCTACATCTCGATTCGGTGGTCGACAGTACGCCAGTGAAGTTCCTGCGAAAAACATTTGAGTTAATAGTAATCTTCAGCGTTGGGGAAACGCTGCCGTCTTCGCCAGACACTGTTTTTGATGGCCTCCAAGTTTTGCAGCAGTGGGGAGAAGTTTTCATGGTAGCGTTATTGGCGGACTGTGGTGGTATTCACTTGTCCTGTATGCTCTTTTTATTTTGCCAGTAAGGGAAGTAATTGCTGCATCAGTGCTCACCTTGGTGGAGACATCAATAGTCTGGCGAACGTTGTTGTCCAGCCAGCTGGTATATTGGTCCAAGTTGGTTTGGTGGTGGGGAGATAGCTGAGATTATTGAGAGCCACAGTGATAACCCCAATTACTGGGGATGGTCGGAAGTGAGATCAGTAACCATCTGAAGATGGAGATCGAGATGAAAATTCTTTAGTATTGCTAAATTCAGGACGTCATACGCGTGGTTTGGGTTCAATGGAATGTAATTGGATTTCTCTGGTTCAAAGGGGTTAAAAAAATGGTTCAAATGGCTCTGAGCACTATGGGACTTGACATCTGTGGTCATCAGTCCCCTAGAACTTAGAACTACTTAAACCTAACTAACCTAAGGACATCACACACATCCATGTCCGAGGCAGGATTCGAATCTGCGATCGTAGCGCTCGCGCGGTTCCAGACTGTAGCGACTAGAACCGCTCGGCCACCCTGGCCGGCCAGTTCACAAGGGGGCAACTTCTTACTGATAAGTGGTTTCATACTGACAAGTTCTTTGTAAAACTGACTCGAATTTGTAATCACTGAAATAAGATTCTCTCAATCCGTGAGATTTCATTTCGCCTCCTCCTTCCTTTCTGGGTGCTTCACACTTTTCAGGCAGTGTATTATGTAACACATTTTTGTGTTCCTTGGCAGCATTATCGTAGAGCTAGCCGTAGATGTCGGTGGCGACAGTATACTTTAGGAGCACACCGTAAATTCTGTAAGGCTGCGGTGCTGACATAACTGTCACACCTGTTGGCAACTGGTGGCCACGCTTTGCAAGTTCGTCTAACATGAGTGCAGTAATTCAACGTCGTACGTCGTGTGGACGCCCTAAGAAAATTTTGTCTGTGTTCTCTTCTTCTCGACAAGAACAGAAATATTTGTCCTCGATGTCTTTCAAATGTTTGCGGAAATTCCTGCGGTTAAATTTGTTTGTAGTTGGTAAAGAAACCAAGTGCTAAGAGACTGAGTATTTAGAGGCCCGCGGAACTGTTGGATGAATTGTTGCATAATTCATAGCTATACAACTACACGTATGTTTTTTGGATAGGGTCAGCCTTTAGCAAAACACAGTTTTCTTTTTTAACCCAAACATGTTTCACTGCAGTTGCAGCATCTTCAGTAGGCTTTTATTTTTCATCTGTTAAAGTAAAGAGTGTTCTTTGCTGTTTGTATACATGTAGCTATTACTTTTTAAATCGTAATTACAGATATTTGAAAAAACACACAAATTATGAATTCATACCTTTTTACCACATGGTGTGGTTTTTATGATGTGATGTGTTTCTACAGTGACCGTTTTGTTCCACAGTTTGTCATCTGCAACCACTTATATCTTAAAGTAGATAAATTGTTTAAGCCAAAGTTTGAAAACTTGTTATTTCTATGCCTGAAATTATTTAATTCTGTGTGTGTGTGTGTGTGTGTGTGTGTGTGTGTGTGTGTCTGTTTACATAATTTTCACTTACATTTTCTTTTTATTCATCACTGTCAAACACTATATATTGAGTTGCCACTGCCACTGTCACTGTCACTGTGTGTTTCACTGCTTTACCAGCTGTAAAAACAAACATGGAGGGCAGTGAAACAATTGAAGGTGTAAAAGCAAGATGGCTGACAGTGGATCAGTTGAAGGAGCTCCCGGCGGTTGTTCTGAATCTTTCAGAGGTGCCAGTGACTTTTTGTCTGTTTGAAAAGGGAGAGAGAGAGAGAGAGAGGGAGAGAGAGAGAGAGAGGGAGAGAGAGAGAGAGAGAGAGAGAGAGAGAGAGAGACATTAGGTTTTAGGAGAGTCACAGTAGGTTTTAGGATTTTTTTTTTACTGTGTGTGTGTGGAGGGGGGGGGGCTGGTGTGGTGGTGGTGGTGGTGGTGGTGGTGGTGGTGGTGGGGGAGGGGGGTGAGAGCTCTATAGGTTTGTCTTGTCTAATAACAAAACAAAATTTTGTTTTGCTAAAGGCGGATCCTATCCAAAAACATACGTATTGTTAAAGCAAATGCGGAAGAAAAGAGCTTCATCCCCAAGTTGATTACACAATTATAATGCGTCGTTGGGGCTTCAGACCAAATTACGTTTTTGGGTCGTTGGACTGGTGATTAGGAACTGCATTGTAACTAATTCTATTACGTGCTTTCATCTAAGTGAAGGTAAGATATTTACTTTCTTCTCGCATCGATTCCAGTGTTGCAGTAATCCTGCGTGCAATAACTTTTCGTGTCTTGCAGGTGATAAAATTCTTGATAATTGTTAGAGCAGGCAGTGAATCACTGAGTAAAATGCAAGTCCATGAGTTCCGCGGTCATGATGCATACCTCTGTCGGTAATTTGATTGAAACTGTTGTCTGCAAACTTGTAATGCTGTACGCACCTCCAACACAGTTGTAGGTTTTCGAGCCATCACAGAATGAATACCTACTCAAAAAACTCGCCAAAAATTTTTATTACTATTATAAGCAACATGTTCGGAAGGAATGGAAGTTCCTACCTGCACTCTAATAACTTTAATGTGTCTGGTAGGTGAAAACTGCTAAGTATGTATGCGTTGTCCTGTGGTATGTCATATTCTGTTTCTGGCAGTATATCTTCGTGTCTCGAAGACGTGTCTGTATTGTTCATTATAACTTTTTTCTTGCGTAAATGAATTTCTGGATTATTTTTTGATGAGTGTACGAGACAAAGGACTAATAAAGAACAAAATGAAAAGAAAAGAGAGAGTAAGACTTTCTAGAAAATTCAAGATGTGTGCCTGACTGGGACTCAAACCTGGGACTGTTGACTTCAGTTTTTGTAGTTTTTTTACTTTATATTTGCTTGTACTGAATTACAATGAATTAGAACGTTCTTCTTATAGAATATTTTTGGTCATGCTGTGTTAATGCATCGTTTAATTACTTTTAGATGTAAATTAGAGAAATTTTAAAAAAACAGTTGTAACAATGGCATCGTTTAACTACTCTTAGATATAAATTATAGAAATTAAGAAACTAAGTTGTAACAACGGCGATGTGGTCTGTGTTTTTTCGTAAAATAAGAGTTTTATATTGTATGGTGTCCGTAAAAACATGTTCCTTGTAGTTGGGGTTCTGAGTTATACATGGAGTTACCATGAAGTTGCCCTCTTTAGTAAGTGAATAAAGCCCGGAAAGCTAATATTATTAAGTGATATGACTGGTCTTCGGGTATTATTCGATACAGACACTCATACCTAGCAAAACTCATATTTTTTCGCATAGGGAATGATTTACCATCCTCAACTGAGCAAATTTGGCAGACAAAAGTTAACCTTGGATCTAATAAGCATAATCTAGATTACATCTGATAGGTAAGACGTGTACGACATTGTAGGTTCAATTATATTCTGAAACACTTGAGTGCTTGTGACTGGTAATACACCGTCCCCACCAAACATCGTACCAATATGGCTAGCAACTATTTGTCTCGAATTCTCGTGGCGAACTTATCATAACGAATGTGGAAGCAAATTATTGAGGTAACAGACAGCCTTGCTAGGCCCATAAAATTCGCTAGACATGAGTAATAGTTATCATCGAAGTAATGAGTGAGCTGAATGCATAAAATCGTATGTCTTGTTATTCCTATGCGAGACAATAGTGCCAACCCTCATTTTTACTCAATACTACCATCTTGAAAACTTATACTTCAGCTAATTAAATTGATGAAGGGATCAAAGTAGAAATAAAAATATGAGATTTTCTGTTAATCTGTTATTATTAGTTCCCAAAGAAAACTATTGTTTTTATACAACACAGTAAGATTTACATGAACCACATGGCACACACGCCTTTATCATAGAAAGATCTATTCTTCTGGTATTATGCGCAATTTTCAGTATCACCTCCATGGATATAAACTGTAAGTTCCTTTTGATATCACTTTTCATCTTTCTCAGCCTCGCTCGAAAGCACACCGTACCACACGCAAGCAAAAACCACTTTCACTCCAGAACTGCCCAAATGGAGTAGACATGACGTCTCAGGGCCCTCACTTATCATTGGTCGAGGACGCTCGCACCTCTAAAACCTTAAGAAAAATTACTCAGCATAGTAGACGCAGCAGTTAGTATGCGCAAAATCCATCACTGGGTGCAGATATGCCAGCAAAGGTTGCTCGTGACTAGTAGACAAATAACATTTATTTTATGGAGTTAGCAAATCACAACAGACAATTTTTAAAGTGCATTACAAGAAAGTAAGTACGTAATATTTACATTAATAATATTTTGTCCTAGTATTTTGTAGGTGAAAGTGATTTTTGTTAATTAAACTGTATAATAATAAAATTAGACGAGAGATGCATGACACAAAATTTTCTCCTTTCACGTTTAAAAAATGTAAAAAGTTTCTTACATGAAACAATGTTTTGCCTCTCGTACATAGTCTCAAAACAGTCAACATTTTAAGTCTATTTTCTTTGAAACATTAGACGATTTTCCCAACAGCGTTGTCCCATTGTCCCATCATGTAATTGTGTTACGGACTTGAATGCTACGCAGGTTTCACCGCCCACCTTCACAGCTTTACTTCGAGCAGAAGTTCTTCTCCTACCTTCCAAATGTCACAGAGGTTGTGAAAGGTCTCTGTTGGATTCCTTTCATGTTTAATTTCTTAAATCTGTTGACATTTATGGAATAAATTCCTCTTCTAAATGTACTGTGGCGTTTCTGACTATCTGGGAGGAGACTGAGCAGTGGAACGTGTTACTTTTACACATAAACAAGAACGATCTGTCACACTACTACACTTTAAAGCACAGTTTATATGTAATTCTTATATGTAATTCATGTCACACAGTCTCATACGGAACCTACATCCGCTTTCTTTTATATACTGTATATGATAAGATACTGTCATCCCCCTTCCCTTTTGTGTGAGAGGATGAATGAGCATATGTGTTTCTAGTTGCATGCTTGAGGGTAGCAGACAAGGCTGTCTGCTAGAGAACAGTAGGACCAACGTCGGAACAGGTAGCTACGCTTCCTAAAAGCAAAGAGGTTTCTATCCTTAGTATGGTCCTGTCCGTCCGTTGTCATGTTGGTATAGGAAGCTGCCCCTCTGGCCACTTCCGTTGGTCTTTGTGAGCCACCCTCAGGAAGCACGCTCGGCAGTAGGGCAGTTGCAGTGTGGCCGTGGCGAGCGTCTGAAGTGGTAAGATCTCTGGCTAAGCGCGTGTCTGTAGGACAATGGATTTCTTAAGTTCAGCCAAACTGAAAATTTAATCACCTTTATTTCGGGTTTAGGTCTAAAATATCCGATGTTATCTTAAATTGCAGCGCAGTGTAATTATCGTGTGAAGTTCAGATTATTTTCCGGTAGTTGCTTTGTTACTACTTTGTGAGTAAAGTGGAACCACGTGTTGATCAGTAACTCTAACTAAGTTCATCAATCTTAAATCCGAATGTGCGTGAGATTATAGCGTCTCGTCTTGAGAATATTTTTTTAATATAGCAACTTTTCTTTATGATTTTCTTTATGTTCAACCCACGTGGTGTACTTTGCGAGACCAGTACCACGTGCTTATATAACTGTTTGACCCATCAGGTTAATAGTAAGACGTTAGTAACCAGTTCAAGGTTTTTCTTTTGTCAATTGCTTTTCGATCTAATTTATTTTAATTATTTAATTATCAAAATTATTGTGGAGTTGTACGCTTTGTGTAAACCAAGGTGACCACATGAAGCATGTGGTGTAATCATCAAAGTAGCCCTCAGCTATTCTTTTTGCGAAATCTTCACAAAGAGTTAATATGAATTTAGTATACCAGTGTGTGGTAATTACATGACGGACAGGATTGTGGTATGAACGTAATTTCTTTGGGTAAAAACTGAATCTGTTGGTTGTGGTTAATTTCTTCTTGCTTATGTTTCAATGTTCTTCGTGTGTTATTTTATGAATGCAGTGTTGTATGCTGTCTCACAATATTGGCTCCATATTTTATGTGTTCCGTAAGATTACAATCTCACATTTTTTTAAATCGTAAATAAGGCACCAGCTCAGTTATAACTCACTTATAATATGCTGAAATTTCAATGAACAATCTTAAAATAAATTTCCAAATATAAACTGATTTCTTTCTTTTTATTTAAATTCTCCTTTATATATATATATATATATATATATATATATATATATATATATATATATATATATATATATATATATATATATTACCGGTTTTGTATGACTATTAAAAGATTATCATTAATGTTAGTCTGCTTGGTAAACCTAGACTAAATATCTGATGAAACAGTTGCCCAGTAATCCACAGTTAACGTCCCCAGACAGATCACAGTTTTAAACCGCTTTTATTGACCATCAGTACGCTATCAGCATACCAAATTAAAGTTACAATATTACACATGGCGACCCTGTTCTGTGATTCCGCTAGACTCTGGAATCTCTGAAATGTTAGATTGCGAGCGTGTTATAATCTTAATTTTTTTTCCCTACAGCGCTCAAACAACTTCTGCGTTGTTTCCGAGCAGACTTTCAAAAGATTCACGGCGTTGTTGATCGGCGTTGTGTTGTTTGTCTTGTTTTGTTTTTTATATTTGTGTGTTTTATATGTCTTTCTGTTTTTATTCTCGCTTGTAAATTCCACTGTTTCGATCAAAGATAAAAAAATTTGTTTTGCGTGTGAAAAAGGGTGTACTAGGTTGGGTATCTTTCGTGTGACTGTCGTAATTTTTGGGGGACACATTTATTGTGATTAGTGTGTTGCGTACTGAGTATAAATTGCACTGATGCAAACACATAACCAAGCTAAAAGTAAGCGGTCCAACAACTTAAGCAACATGGACCAAGGGGATAATTTGACTTCCAATATTAACGCGTCGGGCGGTTCCGAAAATGCAATGGGGAATACTTCAGACGAAATGCAAAACAGCACGAACGGGCTCACATCAGAGCCAGAAATTAATTTGCCTCTAACTAACCAAATTGATGTAGCAGAACTCATGAAAGCCTTATTGCAACAAAATAAAGAAAACGCAGAGAAATCCGAGAAATCGATCCGCGAGCTAGGCGAACAAATGACGCAGAAATCAGAAAAATCGTTCCGAGAACAAAAAGAATCATCCGAAAAATCGATCCGCGAGCTAGGCGAACAAATGACACAAAAATCTGAAAAATCGATCCGAGAGCTAGGCGAACAAATAGACGAAAAACTAATCCAGCAGACAAATAAAGTCGACAAGTCGATGCAGAGAGTGTCCGATGATATCTCACAAAGAATAAACAATCTGGCAAGTGAGATAAAAAGTGATATTATGAAAGAATTAGGCCGTACATTTGAACAAATCGATGATCGTCTGCAAGCCTTAGAACAGAGCAAGCGGAGGGGCGATGCCCAATCTAAAGAAAGCGAAGAACGGCTACTTAGGAATTTCCAAGAGCCGAGGGAAGAATGCCAAAGGGAGCACCAGCAGGTACTGTCGAGGGTCCAAGAGGCGGAAACGCATTGTCCCACGTCCGTTAGCAACACAATAGCGGACAACAGTTTAGCGATCCACGCGTTGGAATAGCAACTAGAACAATTGAAGCAGACTGGGGCGGAGGACAAGAGACAAGTTGATGATAAGATTGCGGCATTAGCGGACATTGTAGGCAGGATGAAGCTGACGGAAAGCGAGAACAATACTGCACCGGTAGCGGCCGCAGAGACCGCAGAAGTGCGTTCGCTTCTGAGATTTCAGAAGGGACAGTTCGAAGTGAACAGGCAAAACAGAGCTGTAACAGGCGAATTACAAGAACGCGTGGCGCATCTGGAAAACCGCATGGCGTGTGATTCCGAACTCGTCAATAGCATTAAAAATAGCCGTACGAACAGTGCAGAGAGGGAGTCCGGCCACGAGGGAGATTTTGACGACAGGGAAGAATGTAATTTGAGGGGCAGACATGAAAATAATAGAAACATTCAAGGGCCTCGCCAGGAGGAAATGCGGGGATTTGATTTCAAACATTTCCTTACGGTGAGAAAGTTTGAGATATTCCGAAATTCGCAAAAAGGAATACATCCACGAGCATGGCTCGAGCAATTTGAGTTCTGTCTTCCTCCCGACTGGGCAAGTTCACATAAGATAGAATATACGAGGGTCAGTCAAAAAGTAATGCCTCCTATTTTTTTTTCTACATTTAATTGTCAGGAAATTTAAATGCAATTACATAGGTTGAAAACCACAACATTGAGGATCATTTTGTCATTTTTCAATGTAATCTCCGCCCATCCCTACAGTTTTGGTCCATCTTTGAACAAGGGCATGTATCCCAGCACGGTAAAAATCACAGCTCTGCTTCCTAAGCCATTGACGCACGGATGTTTTGACGGCCTCCTCATCTTCAAAATGAATCCCACGATGAGCTTCTTTTAGTGGCCCGAACAGATGGAAGTCTGATGGTGCCAGGTCAGGGCTGTATGGGGGATGAGGCAAAACTTCCCATCCAATTTTGACAATCTCGTCAGAGGTGTGACGACTGGTGTGTGGTCTTGCATTGTCATGCAAAAGAAGAACATCTGCCATTGATTTTGTTGGGCGAACTCGCTGAAGACGTGCTTTAAGTTTGTTGAGGGTTGTGACGTATTGAACAGAATTTATTGTGCATCCCTGCTCCAAAAAATCAACCAGAATCACACCCTCTGTATCCCAGAAAACTGTTGCCATAACTTTCCCTGCCGATCGCACAGTTTTGAATTTTTTCTTCCTCGGCGAGCTTGTGTGACGCCACTCCATTGACTGCCTCTTTGATTCGGGTTCAAAAAAATGCACCCATGTTTCTTCCCCGGTCACAATTTTTTTCAGAAACTCATCTCCCTCCAAACGGAAGCGCTGCAAGTGTTGGGAGGCTATTGTTTTCCTTGCCTCTTTATTCTGATCGGTTAACATTCTTGGAACCCACCGTGCACAAACTTTTGAGTACCCCAATTGTTTAATACGTAATCGTGATCACACTGCCTTTGCTAAGAGAAATAATGCGACACACTTCATCTGCAGTCACCCGACGGTCACCACGAATGATGTCATCAACTTGCTGAATGTTGTGTGGAGTCACTGCACTCACCGGCCTGCCGCTCCGCTTTTCGTCAGTCAACGGTGTTTGCCCTTCAGCTTCCTTACAACGACGAACCCATCGTCTAACAGTGCTGACATCCACTGTCACAACACCATACACCTTCTTCAGTCGTTCATGAATGCGTATGGGCGTTTCACCTTCTGCATTCAAGAATTCAATCACACAACGCTGTCTCAAACGAACATCGATGTCGGCCATCTTACAAACTTCTGCTGTGCTGCCACCTGTTGACACAGAAAGTTACTACTGCAGTGGATTGCAGAAGAAGGTTTGAGGAATGGCGCCAAATTCAAATTTTTCACTTAACTTAATTTCTTTAAGTAGAAAAAAAATGGGAGGCATTACTTTTTGACCGACCCTCGTATGTGTGGCTATTTGGAAGGCGAACCGGCGATTCGCATGAGGTCGGCAGCGCGTCACTGCAACTCCACTCGGGAGTTTCGACAAGCCTTTCTGTCCGCCTATTGGTCGGAAGCGGCACAAGATAGGGTCAAACATGGCATAATTATGCTGCCAAATTTGAACCAGTCTGGTTTCGGCAGCCCTGCACGCCTATTCGACCACATGCTGCAGGCAAATCAATTCCTATACGACCCATACGGGCCTGCGGAACTAATTAGGATATGCATCACCAAATTGCCGATGCACTTGCGGCACGTCATTCTTGCGGGACGATGCAAAGAGGACGTGGAAACGTTTAAAACACTTCTCCAAGATTTGGAATATAATACAGCAGAATGCCCGCCTAATCAGGCACAAAGTTATTACGGGGCACAGCAGCGCGACCGCAATCGTGGCCGTATTACTAATCAACGGCGTGACTGGTCGTCGCGACGCGAACGGAACAATAATCGGGACCGGCCGTATAGAAACTGGGGTGACAGTCGCAAACACAGGTGGAACAACAGAAATGATCGAGGACGTAGACAGGATCGTGAACGCTACAGGTACGGCAACCAGAATCGACACTATGATGAATACGGTGGGAATAGGACTGTAGGCGGAGCACCTCATGATGTTGAAATTCGGCCGGCTAACCCTAGACATAATCCAGCAAATGGAAATGAACGAAACCGGCAGTGACAAACGATCAGCGCAGAAGGCGCCCAATCGGAACAAATGAGCGACATGGCAAATGAGTAGAAAGGACAGTGAGAAGTAGAGAGGACGGTGAGGAGAAAGAATTGATTAGTTTAAATTTGTGACGTATGCATTTTGAATAATATGTTGGTAAAAATAGTGATAAAGATGTTTCTATGTGATTGATTGAAGTGATGTTTGTAATTTTTTTTCTTTCCTTGTGCAATTAGGATTTAGGTTGGTTCAAACGTGAAGATAAAAGGTTTCTTTGTGAACGAGTAAAATCCTGTTTATGTTTTTTTGTGTGTAAATTGAAAAGAGGCGCTCCAGAGAGAAGCAATATCTGCGTTGAATTAATGCAAAACTCAGGGGAATATCCGATCTGTGGGTATTATGGGTCTGGCAAACCCAGGTCCCCAGCTGTTAGTAGCCTTGTTTCCGATTTTCTGCTTTCAGTGCTACTATCTATCTATTACTATTCTATATCTGTCAGTATAAATGAGGATCTCTTACTATAGTATGCGTGCTGTATGAATATTTTAAGATAGGAGAACTCTGAGAAAGGAATGAGTAAGTTTGGAATCTTGAAAACAGGATGCGATAATACGATTGTTGAACCATTGGCTTCTAGTATGCGATGATATGTTAATATTGATGATATATGTCTTTTTTGTTCTTTATAGCTGAGTACGTAAAGTGCTGTCTGTGGATTTCGTAAGTATATTGATTCCCTTCAAGGTGAAAGAAGAATTGTGGTTTGTGTAATTTACGTGGCTCTGAAATATTATTGTGGTAGTCAAATACGAGCAGCTTTTCAGCAAATGGAGAATGGAACGGAAATATGGATCCTTTTTGTAGTCTTGATTGATGTTGAGCCAAAGCCTAAAAAATTATTCTGCGTTAATACTTGTCCTAGAAAAGCGACGTTTATGTGTTTTGCTGATGCTGTGAGCATTACAGCTTACTGTTTTCGCTGGTGCGGGATGCACTGCAGCCTATATGATTTCTACTGAGGAAATTTCCCTCTTGAAGGTAGAGGATGATTAAATAATTTTGATTATGGGAACGAAGGAAAGCTTGGTTTAAGGTAATAAGGATAAAGCAAAACATTTGTCATTTAAACTACAGGAGGATTCGGATCTTTTGTGTCTGTTGTAAGTTCAATATGTTAAGATGATACTGTTTTACAGAATAGAGGTGACCACAATTTTGCCATTCATGAGAAATGAATCCAGAATAACCACCACAGGCGAAATAACTGATTTGGAAGCGAAAGGTAACGTAAAGAAGGAACGAAATCTCAGCAATATGGGTAAGAAAATGTAATATAACCTGTATAATGCAAATATTTTTAACCTTCTCAGAGTCATCTGCGTGATTAATTGTTGTGATAACGTAATTTTAGGTGAAATTTTCTTACTGTTTTATGTGTGAATATATGAGTATGATAAATGTATAATTGCGAGTCTCTTTTCAGGTGTGCGAACTGGTATAAATGTTTTGGCGTGTAAATAACCATTGTTCTTTTTAATGTGTATGTTTAAGGAAAGTTCTCCATATTTATCATGTGACAAGACGTATGACGCTAGCGTCAAGAAGAGGACGAATTAGAACAATGTTGTAGTGGTATATACACGGTGTTGAAATAGCATTGAAGTAGCTTATTGGCTTAACTAGTAGTGGATAGAAGTAGAATATTGAGTAATGCATGTTTATGGGTAGTTAGTTTGTAGAATAGACAACAGGTGTGCATGTATGTGTGTGTAAATAACATGTGAACCCTATGCTGTCCTGACCTATACTTGCACAAGGCATAATCCTATTCATTTTAGTGAATTAATAAATAGCATTTGATTTATTAAAACGTAAGTGAACCACATTAGTGATGTGGATTTAAATATTATATTGTCAGTTCATTTAAATTTTTATTTTTATACTGTCAAGTCATTTCACTTTTATTTTTTTTACATTGTCAACTCATTTAAATTTTATTTTATATTGTCGATTCATCTAATTTTTTTATTTAAAAAAAATATTAAGTCTCACTTTGTTCTTAAAAATTGTGAAAGACAATACTAAGTGGTATTATGTATGACATTGTGTAATCACATAAGGATGATGAAAAATTTCTGTGAATGCAGTTGAGAACGTGAAAGCAAACCGGCAAAACTCTTAAGAGACAGCGGGAGCAGCCGGACTAGTTGTAAACTGGCGGGTTTCCCAGCAGGACACGCTGTCAGCAAGGCCACTTTGGGAGCGCGGCCGACAACAAAAGAAGGTACGCGGCAAACACTTTCCCTTGTACCTGGAGCTAATGGGCGGCCGCCCCGGGCGACCCTTCCTCGAGGCGATGACCTGAGATGGGCGAGCGGTCCACCGCGTGGAAATCCATCTGCTGGCAACGCACCACACGCACGCGACTGTGACGAGACGGCCGCGGTGAAACAACACAAGGGGCGTGGAGCCTTTTGACAGGTACTGCCCAGAGAAACTTGCAGACGTCAACGACGCCTAACGACATTTCCTGATGGATGCCTACTGTCAAGCGACAGTAAATCATGGTTCGATGTCCTCTGGTCGTTAAGGTTGGCACAAAAGAAGAGCCATTAAGTGTCATCCTTGCCCAGGAATATCAACCTGGCGTGTCAAACGAGGATACCGCACGAATTTGACAACACAAACATGGAACCAAATCGAGATGACGTGACACAGGAGAAACTTCATGAGAGGGCAGAGACGGCGGGATCGCACGCAACAGATGGACAAAAAAAAAATCCCTACTGACAGCTGCGGCGACGAACCCCCCCTCTTTCCCCTATATTGTGCCTCGGAACAGTGGAAGTACTGAGTGTGTCAGTGAACAGTGATTATACGGTTCTTGGTCCAGTGCATATACGTGTGTTTCTGTCAGAGAAACTCTGACTCGTGTGTTTTGCAGGAGTTCGATTTATTGGTGTTTATTAGACTGACTCTTGTATTTTGCAGGTGTTCTATTTATCTTTTTTAGACTTTGACTCTTGTATTTTGCAGGTGTTTTATTTATAGATGTTTTTTTTGTTTTAGATGTTGACTATTGTACTGTTTTATTTATCAATGTTTGTTTTTGTGTGATGTATTAGATTTGTGATATTTTGTTTCGTAAATTCATTGCTGTGGCATTGCTTCGTTTATCAGTCAGATAGCTTTTCATTCTCATTGAACTGTGATCGATTAGCATTTGCATGGGGCATATTTACTGTGAGGAACCCCTTAAGGGTAACAATCACATAATTATTGTAGTTTCAGTATAATGACACAGTGCTCATTGTTTGCTAGCTAATTGAAATATAGTAGAGTGATTAAATGAGTGCTACATAGTTATTTTAATTCTACAAATTATTAGTTTTATACGATATAGAATTTTTTTGCGATAACCACTTTGTAAAACATGTTTTTTCTCTTATCATTTTGTTGCTTTTGCAGATTGTGCATTGTTCTGTTCTGCTTTTTAATACCGATGTTATTTGATGTTCTTTTTTTAATTGCTGTGGCACCTTTGCTATTTTCATAAATTTTGCTTGTTAATAAACAGTCATAAATTTTCCTGTGATCAGTTGGCTCTTGCAATGAGCAAATACTGGTGAACTCCATAAGGGTAACAACCAGAAATTGTTTTCATATTAATGACACAGGAACCATTGTTTTTACTTGCTGACCGAATTAGGTCTACACTACCTTTTAAATAGGTGTCACAGATTGTGTTCTTTTTTTCTGTTTGAAATTGGTAGATTCTAAAGATGTGTTCAAATTATTGTGTTTTAGCAAGTAGCTGGTGTCCTTTTGCCTTTTCTTTTACACTTTTGGTTTAAGTAGGGTGTGAGAAGCCTGCTTGGGAATGTCCTAGCATGGCCAGAAAATTCCCTGCACAGTCTTTTCCCGGAGCGTTGGGGTTATGAAAGGTCTCTGTTGGATTCCTTTCATGTTTAATTTCTTAAATCTGTTGACATTTATGGAATAAATTCCTCTTCTAAATGTACTGTGGCGTTTCTGACTATCTGGGAGGAGACTGAGCAGTGGAACGTGTTACTTTTACACATAAACAAGAACGATCTGTCACACTACTACACTTTAAAGCACAGTTTATATGTAATTCTTATATGTAATTCATGTCACACAGTCTCATACGGAACCTACATCCGCTTTCTTTTATATACTGTATATGATAAGATACTGTCATCCCCCTTCCCTTTTGTGTGAGAGGATGAATGAGCATATGTATTTCTAGTTGCATGCTTGAGGGTAGCAGACAAGGCTGTCTGCTAGAGAACAGTAGGACCAACGTCGGAACAGGTAGCTACGCTTCCTAAAAGCAAAGAGGTTTCTATCCTTAGTATGGTCCTGTCCGTCCGTTGTCATGTTGGTATAGGAAGCTGCCCCTCTGGCCACTTCCGTTGGTCTTTGTGAGCCACCCTCAGGAAGCACGCTCAGCAGTAGGGCAGTTGCAGTGTGGCCGTGGCGAGCGTCTGAAGTGGCAAGATCTCCGGCTAAGCGCGTGTCTGTAGGACAATGGATTTCTTAAGTTCAGCCAAACTGAAAATTTAATCACCTTTATTTCGGGTTTAGGTCTAAAATATCCGATGTTATCTTAAATTGCAGCGCAGTGTAATTATCGTGTGAACTTCAGATTATTTTCTGGTAGTTGCTTTGTTACTACTTTGTGAGTAAAGTGGAACCACGTGTTGATCAGTAACTCTAACTAAGTTCATCAATCTTAAATCCGAATGTGCGTGAGATTATAGCGTCTCGTCTTGAGAATATTTTTTTAATATAGCAACTTTTCTTTATGCTTTTCTTTATGTTCAACCCACGTGGGGTGTACTTTGCGAGACCAGTACCACGTGCTTATATAACTGTTTGACCCATCAGGTTAATAGTAAGACGTTAGTAACCAGTTCAAGGTTTTTCTTTTGTCAATTGCTTTTCGATCTAATTTATTTTAATTATTTAATTATCAAAATTATTGTGGAGTTGTACGCTTTGTGTAAACCAAGGTGACCACATGAAGCATGTGGTGTAATCATCAAAGTAGCCCTCAGCTATTCTTTTTGCGAAGTCTTCACAAAGAGTTAATATGAATTTAGTATACCAGTGTGTGGTAATTACATGACGGACAGGATTGTGGTATGAACGTAATTTCTTTGGGTAAAAACTGAATCTGTTGGTTGTGGTTAATTTCTTCTTGCTTATGTTTCAATGTTCTTCGTGTGTTATTTTATGAATGCAGTGTTGTATGCTGTCTCACAATATTGGCTCCATATTTTATGTGTTCCGTAAGATTACAATCTCACATTTTTTTTAATCGTAAATAAGGCACCAGCTCAGTTATAACTCACTTATAATATGCTGAAATTTCAATGAACAATCTTAAAATAAATTTCCAAATATAAACTGATTTCTTTCTTTTTATTTAAATTCTCCTTTATATATATATTACCGGTTTTGTATGACTATTAAAAGATTATCATTAATGTTAGTCTGCTTGGTAAACCTAGACTAAATATCTGATGAAACAGTTGCCCAGTAATCCACGGTTAACGTCCCCAGACAGATCACGGCTTTTAACCCACTTTCATTGTCAATTAGCACCGATATCAGCATACAAAATTAAAGTTACAATATTACAGTTGTCTTGCATATCTTATGGCACTAACAACCGTGGAAGAAACGACCTAAGCCATTTCTCTGCAACATGCTTCCTTTCAGCAGTGCTAGGCCTGCAAGTCACACAGGAGAACTTTTATGAAGTTTGGAAGGTCTGAGAAGAATTACTGACAGAAATATAGCTGTGAAGTCGGATAGGGAGTCGTGCTTGGATAGCTCAGACAGTAGAGCACTTGTCCGCAAAAGGTAGAGATTCCAGATTTGAGTCCTGTTCCGTCACACAGTTTTAATCTGCCAGGAAGTTTCAAAAGCTGGTGGAAAGTGAAAATTCATTTTGGAAAAGAATGAATGACTGGGCATATAGTATGATACGAGTAGTAGCCGAAAATAGTTGCTGAAGGGGTGTCCGAAAGAACAGATACCATCTTCATATAGTTAAGACTAACTGGCCATTGACCTCCTCCTTCTGTGCTGGATGCACACGCATTGCCCGAAGTCCTACGGGACTCGGTAAGATTGTCTGCCGCTAGTAACGAGTGTAATGGGTAGGGGCACTACGAATGCAGTGTGTGGACATTAAGTTGGGAATGTGGGTCTCACGGGGAGCGTGCAATGGATAAATCCCTGCAGTGGCACTATCCTCTGTGTCCTCGGTGGCTCAGATGGACAGAGCGTCTGCCATGTAAGCAGGAGATCCCTGGTTCGAGTCCCGGTCGGGACACACATTTTCAACTGTCCCCGTTGATGTATATCAACGCCTGTCGACAGCTTAGGGTCTTGATTTAATTATCGTTTCATTCTCAGAGAACTGCATGGTCACCGATGGTATCTGTTCTTTGTGCATGTCAGGGTGTGGCTGAGGTGGAAGTGGGGTCTAAAAAAGAACAAGTGTTAATTTTTCAACTCCGGTCGGCAAACTGCCTCCCGTTTATTGAGAAAACATTTACTGATTGAGCTAGCCGGGTAAATTATGTGGGTTTAGCGGCCCTAAGGCGCCAACAAATTGAGCCGGGGCTCGAAAAATGCACGGAGGCAACCGGCCAATGCATCTGATCTCGTCGGGGGCCTGTCAGTAAAAGAGAGCGATCCACATGCCTCATCCGCGCAGCTCGGCGCGATGGGCGCTCACACGTGATCTCCTGGACTTTTCTGATTGGCTGCTGTAGGAGCTCTGCCTAGGCAGGCGACGCTTCCCTAAGCGTCACCCCGTCAGCAGAAAGGTTGTTTGTTCGTCGAGCACGTGAACAAGCCGTGGGATAGCGGCACATACTGGAAAAATCTGATGTGTCGCCAAACCAGGACCCGTGCACGGCTTTGCGAAGATCCATTGCCATCAATAGTTCACGCACTTAAAAAAAAATTCCCTTTCCTTTTATTGAAAATAAAGGACTCCCGTACTCAATCTGTCAGCACCTGTACATCTTTCTGACATGTCCAAAAGAACAGATACCATCTTCATAGAATTCCATCAAGGTGTAGGTAGTTCGCCACAGACTCAGATGTGAAATGAAAAGCTGTCGCACAACAGAAACGTTAGAAGGATGCAGATGATCCAGAGTAGTGGACTTAAAAAAACCAATAGTAAGAAGGTTGTATGGGGGGTTCACCTAACTATTGAGATTAAATAATGTCAGAAGTAACCAAAATGCCTTATAATCACAAGTTAATGCAAGGACAAGAAGATGGTTCGAAGAGAACAGAGCATTAATTCTGGATGATCAGAGAGGAAAAGGAAATTGAAACATTAAATCTCCAAACAAGCTCACTCGGAAGCGACAGTGGTGCGACAAAGCCCATGGGGATTAGGTAAAGGAAAGGATTAGTTTATTAATTTGCAACTCATCGAACAAACAAGTAAATATAAGATTCCTAACCATTCTCATCTCATTCCACCTCGGCAGCAATATCTTAACATTTTCCTCTCTGCTGCGAGGTGAGCTGTATTTGCTGCCTTGCCACTCATGTCTGCACTTCAGGTCATTCATATGAGCTCCATCTCAAGACTGCAGTCTGCGAATGTGCTTCTCACCATCATCCCGATACTTCCTCGTCCAGACTCTAAGAGCTAAGTGCAACTGGATTCTCTGTCAATCACTTCACCACTTCCTCGTCTAAAAGTCCAAAACGAAGTGTCTGAAAAACCCTCTCTGCTCCCAGTTCTTCACGTAAACCCACGACAATACATTCACCTTCCAATTACAAAGATTATTAGCTGTTCTCCCAATGAAAAACCTCGAGACAAAACTTGTCCTCTCTCCTCCGAAAAAAGCGTGCCAAACTTATTTTTCCAAGCTGGCGAAGTATTGACATTTTAGCAACAATCTTGCAGCCTTAAGAAAACTTTATATGCTGGCCAAAGTGAGCAGCGGCTGTGTTGTCTTCTTTCGAAAAACGGCGTCTGGTCCCCTACTCAGTCTCCTCTTTTTTGCAATGTCGAATCTTTTTCTTACCACTATTTTCTGCAGTGCTTGGGTCAATACACTCCGTGGTCTGGTGACAGAGTAATGGCTCTTTACAAAACGGCTAACATTCCACTCTCAAACACGAGATTTGTCCTCTCGCGGGCCTTATATAAGATCTTACCTGCCTTCCCGACCATCTTCACACTATTATTTTATAACCTATAGCCAAAAGTCCCCGTTAGATTCCATTTTAGCTGAATAGGGCACCACACACAGAGAATGCACAGGTCCCCCACTATCCCAGTTTTCTCTTTACTGCACACTGCTAAGGGCTGTTCGGCAACGCCTGTCGCCAGCTGCCTCAGTAATTTTTCCGGAAAGGCAGCGTCCTGTGCCAACTCGCCACCGAACACATAATAGCTCTGGCCAGCCGACCTTCTGCCTACAAGGCAGCTCGCTGCAAGGTGTTACCCTGAAATGCTTGGGGATGGTCTTCTCAGGTTCAGTTGTCCACTGGGGGTATCTCCCTGGCCCCTACCTAGCAAGTTGTTCCTAGCCAGATGGCTCCCCAAGACTCGGCAAAATTTTTCAGCCCTGTTCTTCGTGAAAACTAAATACTCACAGTTAATCAGATTTACTTTATAGAGCGGCGGCTTGAGCTCTGGAAATATATGTATCACCCATTTTGATACCAGAGTTTGAATTAATAGAGAAAAAAAGGGGAAGTGTCTCCTTGTCACACATCCATGAATAGTTAGTAATAATCGGAGCGAAAATATAGTTCGCCACCAGCCTGATGCGTTTCAGTGTGGTGTGCAGCAGTTAGGCTTAACTGAAGAGCACAGCTGGAAGTTGACAGAAAGGAGAGTAGCATCAAAACTGTCTTATGATGGAAGACCAAAGAACACACCACTTGGTTACTAACTGGGCATATGTGGTTGCATCACTTTTAGTTTCAACTTTAATTCTACTTTGCTCTGCTGCTGTATTGTTCAGTATTTTGTTTCCTATGTTCCTGCCATGCAGCTCAACATTTCTTTTCACTGAATGCCATTTTGATGTGGCCTACTGACACTCTCATCTACGCTCTTAAAGCAGATTAAAACAGGGTCACTGCTATGCATGTCACAACATTAGTTTGGAAGTTTATTTGTAGACTTCGTACTGTTTTTAGAACTCATATTCGAGCATATGGGGTATTAAGCGAGATCTGTGACTCGACTGAGGATTTCGTGGTAGGGAGGACGCAGCATGTTATCTGGATGGGGAGTCTTCGACGGATGTAGAAACAACTTAAGATGTGCTCCGTAGAAGTGTGGTGGGACCATTCCTGTTCAGGTTGCATATTGATGATCTTGCAGACAGTATTAGGGGAAGGCGGGGTAAAGTGAACAGGGAAGGAAAAGTGGCCATTGCATACTATTTGTCCTGATCAGTGCTGCTGCCTGTCGAGAAGTGGACCGTCTAGTTCTAGCAAACACCATCATTGTTGTCAGTGGGTTTCACAGATGAAGCTTATTCTACTAACTTTTAGATAAAATGTTTGATATTCACCGCTTAAAAATGTAGTCCATGTTTGTTTCCTTCAGTTTGATAGTTTTATCTGTAAACCACAAATCCAGGCGTGGTGTCCGATCGGGAGAGATGCAAACACTACTCACAGAGTAAGTTACTTTCCTTGCTATAGCCTGTCTCCATTTTTTATATCTTTTCTACTTCGGCCATTGTGTTATTTTTCTGTCTAAATAGCAAAACTCATCAACTACTTCTAGTGTCTCGTAGTAGGGCAGTTAGTCTCGTTCTGATGCAGTCTGCTTTTTGCCAGATTTCTGCCTCTCTTGATGACATAATCAATGATGTCATGCATTGTTGCCATATTTCTTCCCCTCCCCCATCCTCTTGACACAGTCCCATAGCCCTGTGTAGAAAATGGCAGAAATTAAGAAAATGATGGGAAATTAAAAAAATGGAGGGTTATTCACAAAACAACCAGGATTTTCCCCACTCCTATAATGTTACTGTGGAAGTAGGACAGTTGTCCGAAGTGTAAATTGGCACGAAACTAAAAAATCCAGAATGGCGCATTGTCCTGTTGGTATGAAATTCAAAGATCCAAGATGTCTGTCTGAAATGGTAAACTGAGCATACTAGGACAATCTGTCTAACGTCACAGGCCAAGATGGTGACCTGGGCCTACTAGCACATTCATACGACATCCCAAACCAAGATGGTGATCTGGGCATAGTAGGACAGTCTGTATGACATCACAATCCAAGATGTTGATCCAATATGGGGACCTGGGCACAGTCACAATCCAAGATGCCAACCTTGGCCTACTAGGACAGTCTGTATGACGTGACAATCCAAGATGACTATGTAAGACAGCTGTTGGGTTTCCACCTGACATCACTTTCTCTTTGTCCTAAGTTAAAATTCACTTGTCTTAAGTTTAAGCAATTTCCCACACCTCTCTGACATCACAGTTTAAATAATTGTCACCCTGAGTTCAGAACCCAACAGCCCACTTGTCCTAAGTTTAAAATTGTGGGTTATTAAAAATTCAGTTATTCTATGAGCGTGGAATGTCAGATCCCTTAATTGGGCAGGTAGGTTAGAAAATTTAAAAAGGGAAATGGATAGGTTAAAGTTAGATATAGTGGGAATTAGTGAAGTTCGGTGGCAGGAGGAACAAGACTTTTGGTCAGGTGAATACAGGGTTATAAATACAAAATCAAATAGGGGTAATGCAGAAGTAGGTTTAATAATGAAAAAAATATGAGTGCAGGTAAGCTACTACAAACAGCATAGTGAACCTATTATAGTGGCCAAGATAGACACGAAGCCCATGCCTACTACAGTAGTACATGTTTATATGTCAACTAACTCTGCAGATGACGAAGAAATTGAAGATGAGATAAAAGAAATTATTCAGGTAGTGAAGGGAGACGAAAATTTAATAGTCACGGGTGACTGGAATTCGACAGTAGGAAAAGGGAGAGAAGGAAATACAGTAGGTGAATATGGATTGGGGCTAAGAAATGAAAGAGGAAGCCCTCTGTTAGAATTTTGCACAGAGCATAACTTAATCATGGCTAACACTTGGTTCAAGAATCATAAAAGAAGGTTGTATACATGGAAGAAGCCTGGAGACACTGACAGATTTCAGATAGCTTACATAATGGTAACACAGAGATTTAGGAACCAGGTTTTAAATTGTAAGACATTTCCAAGGGCAGATGTGGACTCTGACCACAATCTATTGGTTATGAACTGTAGATTAAAACTAAAGAAACTGCAAAAAGGTGGGAATTTAAGAAGATGGGACCTGGATAAACTGAAAGAACCAGAGGTTGTACAGAGTTTCAGGGAGAGCATAAGGGAACAATTTACAGGAATGGGGAAAAGAAATACAGTAGAAGAAGAATGGGTAGCTTTGAGGGATGAAGTAGTGAAGGCAGCAGAGGACCTAGTTGGTAAAAAGACGAGGGCTAGTAGAAATCCTTGGGTAACAGATGAAATACTGAATTTAATTGATGAAAGGAGAAAATATAAAAATGCAGTAAATGAAGCAGGCAAAAAGGAATACAAACGTCTCAAAAACGAGATCGACAGGAGGTGCAAAATGGCTAAGTAGGGATGGCTAGAGGACAAATGTAAAGATGTAGAGGTTTATCTCACTAGGGGTAAGATAGATACTGCCTACAGGAAAATTAAAGAGACCTTTGGAGAAAAGAGAACCAGTTGTATGAATATCAAGAGCTCAGATGGAAACCCAGATGTAAACAAAGAATGGAAAGCAGAAAGGTGGAAGGAGTATATAGAGGGTCTATACAAGGGCGATGTTCTTAAGGACAATATTATAGAAATGGAAGAGAATGTAGATAAGATGAAATGGGCGATTGATACTGCGTGAAAAGTTTGACAGAGCACTGAAAGACCTGAGTCGAAACAAGGCCCCAGGAGTAGACAACATTCCATTAGAACTACTGATAGCCTTCGGAGAGCCAGTCCTGACAAAACTCTACCATCTGGTGAGCAAGATGTATGAAACAGGCGAAATACCCTCAGACTTCAAGAAGAATATAATAATTCCAATCCCAAAGAAAGCAGGTGTTGACAGATGTGAAAATTACCGAACTATCGGTTTAATAAGTCACAGCTGCAAAATACTAACACAAATTATTTACAGACGAATGGAAAAACTGGTAGAAGCTGACCTCGGGGAAGATCAGTTTGGATTCCGTAGAAATGTTGAAACACGTGAGGTAATACTGACCTTACGACTTATCTTAGAAGAAAGATTAAGGAAAGGCAAAGCTACATTTCTAGCATTTGTAGACTTAGAGAAAGCTTTTGACAATGTTGACTGGAATACTCTTTTTCAAATTCTAAAGGTGGCAGGGGTAAAATACAGGGAGCGAAAGGCTATTTACAATTTGTACAGAAACCAGATGGCAGTTATAAGAGTCGAGGGGCATGAGAGGGAAGCAGCGGTTGGGAAGGGAGTGAGACAGGGTTGTAGACTCTCCCCGATGTTATTCAATCTGTATATTGAGCAAGCAGTAAAGGAAAAAAAAGAAAAATTTGGAGTAGGTATTAAAATCCAGGGGGAAGGAATAAAAACTTTGAGGTTCGCCGATGACATTGTAATTCTGTCAGAGACAGCAAAGGACTTGGAAGAGCAGTTGAACGGAATGGACAGTGTCTTGAAAGGAGGATATAAGATGAACATCAACAAAAGCAAAACAAGGATAATGGAATGTAGTCGAATTAAGTCGGGTGATGCTGAGGGAATTAGATTAGGAAATTAGACACTTAAAGTAGGAAAGGAGTTTTGCTATTTGGGGAGCAAAATAACTGATGATGGTCGAAGTAGAGAGGATATAAAACGTAGACTGGCAATGGCAAGGAAAGCGTTTCTGAAGAAGAGATATTTGTTAACATCGAATATAGATTTAATTGTCAGGAAGTCGTTTCTTAAAGTATTTGTATGCAGTTTAGCCATGTATGGAAGTGAAACATGGACAATAAATAGTTCGGACAAGAAGAGAATAGAAGCTTTCGAAATGTGGTGCTACAGAAGAATGTTGAAGATTAGGTGGGTAGATCACGGAACTAATGAGGAAGTATTGAATAGGATTGGGGAGAAGAGAAGTTTGTGCCACAACTTGACTAGAAGAAGGGATCGGTTGGTAGGACTTGTCCTGTGGCATCAAGGGATCACAAATCTAGCATTGGAGGGCAGTGTGGAGGGTAAACATTGTAGAGGTAGACCAAGAGATGAGTACACTAAGCAGATTCAGAAGGATGTAGGTTGCAGTAGGTACTGGGAGACGAAGAGGCTTGCACAGGATAGAGTAGCAGAGAGAGCTGCATCAAACCAGTCTCAGGACTGAAGACCACAACAGCAACATGTTTAAAATGATGGGAAATGAAATAAAATCACTTTTCCTAAGTTTAAAACAGTGATAAATTCAAAATATAATTAACGTAAGTTTAAAATCATGGCAAGTGTGCTGATGCAATCAATATGCTAGTGAGAAGTAGAGCAATTATCCTAAGTTGAGAACTGTATAGCTCACTGGTGAAACGCATATGGCTGTCAAACACTTGACATTGTTGTTTGTCGTAATATAGGAGGGGGCAAGGTTAGCAGCTATTTAAACATCAAGTTACACCATGCTGGAAGGTCGCAGGTACTGGACTGTGCCCACTCCACTGCTGTCTCAGGCCATGTCACACCTTTAATGGATGAATGCCGTAGAAGACACATGTGGATGAAATTTCATGAAAAAGTAGTTTATAGATAGTATATGTCAGATCAAAGATGTATTAATGTGGCAGTCAAGTGCCACAGCCTGTTACAGTTGTATGTGGTCATGGTGGACAGCACAGCACGCAATGGCCTGTGATAGTGGCAGTGGGGGCTGTGTAAGGTGTCGGCAGCAGCAGATTGGGTGCAGTGCAGCACTCGAACCCTCCAGAACAATGGTATGGTGTTTAAATTAAGATGAGTGCACACCTTGCCCAATCCTGTCCTACTGCATACAACAGTGGCCAGTGTTTGACATTGTGTGTTGCAACAGTAAGGTATATAAACTACTGACCATTAAAATTGCTACACCAAGAAGAAATGCGATGATAAACGGGTATTCATTGGACGAATATATTATACTAGAACTGACATGTGATTACATTTTCACTCAATTTGGGTGTATAGATCCTGAGAAATCAGTACCCAGAACAACCACCTCTGGCCGTAATAACGGCCTTGATACGCCTGGGCATTGAGTCAAACAGAGCTTCGGTGGCGTGTACAGGTACATCTACCCATGCAGCTTCAACACGATACCACAGTTCATCAAGAGTAGTGACTGGGGTATTGTGACGAGCCAGTTGCTCGGCCGCCATTGACCAGACGTTTTAAATTGGTGTGAGATCTGGAGAATGTGCTGACCAGGGCAGCAGTCGAACATTTTCTGTATCCAGAAAGGCCCGTACAGGACCTGCAACGTGCGATCGTGCATTATCCTACTGAAATGTAGGGTTTCGCAGGGATCGAATGAAGGGTAGAGCCACAGGTCGTAACACATCTGAAATGTAACGTGCACTGTTCAAAGAGTCGTCAGTGCGAACAAGAGGTGACCGAGAAATGTAACAAATGGCACCCCATACCATCTCGCCGGGTGATACGCCAGTATGGCGATGACGATTACACGCTTCCAATGTGCGTTCACCGCTATGTCGCCAAACACGGATGCGACCATCATGATGCTGTAAACAGAACCTGGATTCATCCGAAAAAAATGACGTTTTGCCATTCGTGCATCCAGGTTCGTCGTTGAGTACACCATCGCAGGCGCTCCTGTCTGTGATGCAGCGTGGAGGGTAACTGCAACCATGGTCTCCGAGCTGATTGTCCATGTTTCTGCAAACGTCCTCGAACTGTTCGTGCAGATGGTTGTTGTCTGGCAAACGTCCCCATCTGTTGACTCAGGGATCGAGACGTGGCTGCACGATCCGTTACAGCTGTGTGGATAAGATGCCTGTCATCTCGACTGCTAGAGATACGAGGCCGTTGGGATCCAGCACGGTGTTCCGTATTACCCTCCTGAACCCAGCGATTCCATATTCTGCTAACAGTCATTGGATCTCGACCAAAGCGAGCAGCAATGGCGCGATACGATAAACCGCAATCGCGATAGGCAACTATCCGACCTTTATCAAAGTCGGAAACGTGTTGGTACGCATTTCTCCTCCTTACACGAGGCATCACAACAATGTTTCACCAGGCAACCCGGCGCCAACCTTGTGTGATTGCTCTGAAAAGCTAATAATTTGCATATCACAGCATCTTCTTCCTGTCGGTTAAATTTCGCGTTTTTTAGCACGTCATCTTCGTGGTGTAGCAATTTTAATGGCCAGTAGTGTAGTTTAAAGCTTAGGATTCTGACAAGCACGTAGGTTGCATCAGTGACTTTTCGTCATTTTAAACTTAGGTTACTTGATTTTGATTTTATCATCATTTTAAACTTGGGACTCTAGACTGCTGAGTTCTAAGCTTATGATGGCCAATTGTTTCAACTGTGATTTCAGAAGTGGTAGGGGTTATTTAAACTGCGATATTGGAAGGATGGAGGGATATTGTATAAACTTAGTATGATTGTACTTTAGTGTGAACAAGTGGCATGTGATGTGAGGAAAAACACAGTGGCCATCTTGGTCCATTATCTTGAACTGTGACATCATAGATACTGTTCTAGTTTGTCGAGGTCGTCATTTGGATTGTGACATCATAGAGGTTGTCGTAGTATGCACTGGATATCAGGCTGGATCGCCACTGTGTACTGTGACATCATCCAGACTGTCCTAGTATACCCAGTTTGCCATCTTTGATTGTGATATTATACAGACTCTCCTAGTATTACCAGATCATTATCTTGAATTTTTGAATTTCACTTCATTAGGACAATTCCTCATATCGGACTTTTGAATTTCCCACTCTTACACTGAAGACAGCTACCAACTTCCTTAGTGACATCATAGAGTGGGGGAAAGTCCTGCATATTTTGAATTTCCTGATATTTTGAATTTCCCACTATTTTATATGTAGGTGAATTGTGAGGGAGATTGGGGATAAGGAGAAATCTGGCAACAGTTCATGATGTCATTGTTGTCATAGGGGAAGTGGAGACTTTGCCAGAACTGGCCTAGCTACACTACTTCTCATTTGCTAATCTAATTCTTTAACATCAACATTAAAATATTTTCGTTGATATTCATCTTAGAGCTCGTTTTAAGCGATTATTCGTTTTGTCCAATTGGTCTTCCAAGTCCTTTGCCACCTGTGAGCGAATTATAAACTGGCAAACTGAAAAATTTTTATTTTTTCTTCTTGAAAATTAAGTCTGTTTCCACGTTTTTCTCTTTGGTTCCCTTTACTGCTAGTTCGGTATACAGGTTGAAAAACATCAGGGAGAGGCCTCAACTACAGCGGCCCTTTCATGTCCTATAACCTTTATATCTACAACTGCTTTCTGTACGAGTTGTAAATAAGCCCTTGCTCCTTGTATTTTATCCCCACTACTTTCAAAATTTCAACAATTGTAATCTAGTCAAAATAGTCAAAAGCTTTTTCTGAACGTTCATTTTCTACAGATATAGGTTTGCCTTTCTTCACACTGTCTTCTAAGCTGTAGAGCCAGTATTACCTTGCTTATTCCTACATTCTTCAGAACTCAAACTGATGTTCCCTGAGATTGGCTCCTGTCAATTTTTCTATTCCTATGTGAGTAATTCGAGTCAATATTTTCCAACCATGACGTATTAAATAGATGGTTTGGTAGTATCGACACCTCATAGTATTTACCTTTTTTGCAATAAGAATTATTATGTTTTTCTCGAAGTCTGAGTAGTCTTCCGTTTGGTGCATCATTCGTATAAGGTGGAATAGTTTTGTCATGGCTGGCTCTCCCAAGGATTTAGATATTTTGAATGAATTTCGTCTACTTCAGGGAACGCCTTTCAACTTTCGATCGTCGAGTGCTCTGCCAATTTATTTTCGGAGTTAGGTATCTCCCATCTTCTTTCACTTACTTCGTCTTCTCTTTGCATTATATTCTCTTCAAATTGATTTCCTTGTATAGGCACTATATTCGTCACACTTTTCGGTTTTTCCTACATTGTTTTGTACTGGCTTCATATCTGAGCTCTTGATAGTTACATAGCTGCTTCTCTTTCTTCCAAGCTCTGTCTGAACATGCCTGGCAAGGACCAGTGATTCCGACTGATCACTGAGTCATCGTAATCGGATAGGCTTCGCTGGTTGGTGGTATGGAGGAACAAGTGGCCAGCACACCGCTTTCCCAGCTGTTGTCGGCTTTCGTGAGCGTGCCCCTAATTCTCAGCCAGGCACCTCCTCAACTGGTCTCACAAGACCTGAGCTGCAGCCCTTTTTCCAACAGCGCCCGGCAGGTATGGACAGCCATCCATCCAAGTGCTAGCCAAGCCCGGCAACACTCAACTTCCGTGATCTGAAGGGAACCAGTGTTACCACCGCAGCAGGCTGTTGCACACTTTTCTCCAAGGATATCTCAACTTCTTCTATGATTGGCATTTGTCTTTCCTCTAGTCAATCCTGGTTAGGCTTCTTGCACTACCTGTCATTCTCAGATTTAGATGTCTGTATTCCATTTGGCTGCTTCATTTTCTGCGTTTTCATGATTTTCTCCTTTCGTCAATTAGATACAATATCTCGGGCATTATATAAGAATTTCCACTAGACTTTGCCTTTATCAATCTGCTGCCTTCATTATTTCATCTCTCGCGGTTACCTATCCATCTTTTATCGTATTTGTTTTCCTTATTTTAGGCAGTCGCTGCCTAATTTTTCCTTTGTAACTCAGAAGAACTTCTGGTTCTTTCAACTTGCCAAGATCACACCGCTTTATATTCCTACCTTTCTGGAGTATCTTCAGTCGTGGTGTACAGTTCATGAAATGAAATGTGAATTATTGTCAGACCTTTATCTGCCTAAGGGAATGTTTTTCAGTTTAAAGTCTGATTTCGAAGTCTCTGCCTTATCTTTAGATAACCTTATAGAAATCTTCCAGTATCTGCAGGTGTCTTCCATGTACACAGCATTCTTTTAAGATTTTTAAACCAAGTATTGGCGATGATTAAATTATACTCGGTGCACAATTCTACAGGGCAGGTTCATCTTTTACCTCTCTTCACCAGCCCATGTTCTCCATCTATTTTTCCTTCTTGTCCCTTACCTGCTGTCTAATGCCAGTCCCCCATCACAACTAAATCTTCGTCTCCATGAACTATGTGAATAATTTCTTTTATCTCACCATACAATGTTTCAATTTCTTCATCATCTACAGGGCTAGTAAGCACATAAATTTAAACTACTGTGGTGGATGTTTATCTTCGTGTTTATCTTGCCTACTATAATGTGTTCACTATGCTATTCAGAGTAGCTTACCCTCATTCCAACGTTCTCATTCATTGTTAGTTCTACTCTTGTAATATCCCTGTCTGATGTTCTGTTGATAATTATGCACTGATCTGACCAGAAGTCCTGTTTTTCCTGTCACCAAACTTCACTAATTTCCACCAATACCAACTCCAAACTATCCATTTACCCTTTATAAATTCTCTTTCGTTTAAATAGTTAATAATGATTAATTTCTTAGAGCTGATTGTCAACAACTGTGTCCATACATGTACATTAACGTTTGGATCGATAGTTTGCAAACCTCTATGAAGTTCATCAGGCTTTTTCCTGTCCTATTAGCGCATATAGAGTGAGTAGTAAAATTTCTTAAATGCCTCTGTGCACGCTGAATTTTGTCTTCGTGGTCAATAAGGGAATGATATTCTTAGATTCCGCACTTCATACTGGTTACAGAATCATTGTAAACAGGTTTCATATGATAGTTGGCGTGTATCTTCAAATTTCTACCAGTTCCAATTTCCCACGTTGTCCCATCAGTAAAACGAATTTGTGATTATTTATACTGTCCTCCTTTGTATGCGTTCTAATCGCTTTAGTCTTACTGGGTATGAGTCCTACACAGCTGAGCAACATTCTGCGATTGGTCCCACGTTTGTTTTGTAAGTAAACTTCTTTGACTGACGTCAATTTCCCAGTATCGTACCAATGAATCTATGTCTGCCTTACCTATGATTGAACCTGTGAGATCATTCCTTTTCATCCTTCAAAATGTTCCACGCCCATATTTGTGTGAATTGACTGATTCTGGTATGACTCATTGACAGTGTGGATACGATTGGACGTGAATTTATGCATATAAGCACACCCCGTGACGCACACACCACGTATCCACGCCGGATCACAGCGTAGTGCGGGTAGTGTCAGTGTGACTGGAGCAGTACAAAGGGGACGATGGTACTCACAGTGGAGCAGCGGGTGTTCGTTATGGAAAGTTAAGTGACAACAGAGTCGTGGAAAAAACGGTGTGCTCACTTGTTTGCTGAGAAGCTTAATGTCGTCAAAGTGCCAACAAAAAGTGCCATGCGGCGCTTAGTCCGAAAATGGCGTCATACAGGATCTGTTTTGAACAAGTCACACTCGTAAAACATTCCGAACCGGGGTTCAAAATTACCAAGAGATGAATGGAGGTTACTTTCAACACATACTGTCGTCAGGTTAGTACTATAGTTCCTTTCTTCTCCTGTGTTTCTACGTACCCTGGAACTCTGTTCTCCGGACAACTTTTATTTGGCCCACCCTGTAGTTGGTGGTGACTTCAACCTAACCTCGATATGTTATTGAAAATACACGTTAAGAGCCTGTGGTAGGTATAAAACATCATCAGAAATTGTTCTACATGCCTTCTCCGAAAATTATTTTTAACAATCAGTTCAGAACCCCATTCGGAGTGTAAATGAATGCTAAAACATCTTTGCCTCTTAGCAAAAAATAATCCTGCGCAAATAGGGAGCATCATGACGAATATAGGAATTAGTGATGACCAGATTGTTGTAACAAAACTGAATACCGCAACATTCAAACCAACCAAAAATAAATGCAAAATACGTCTATTTAAAAAAGCAGATAGAAATTCGCTTGACGTTTTCCTAAGAGACAGTCTCCACTCCTTTCAGTCTCACTATGTAAGCCTAGACAAGATGTGATTTAAATTCAAACAAATAGTGTTGATGGCAATTGAGAGGTTTATACGAAATAAATTAACAAGGGATGGTACTAACCCCACATTATACACAAAACAGATCAGAATGATATTGCAGAAACAACAGAAAAAGGATGCCAAATTTAAAAGAACGCAAAATCCTCTAAATTGGCAAAGTTTTACAGAACTCGAAATTTAGCGCAAATTTCAATGCGCGGTGCTTTTAACAGTTTCCACAACACCAGCGCCAACCACAATCAATGACTTCACTGCGCGATACCAATGGTAATACCACCAATGACAGCGCCGCTTAAGCGGAGGTATTAAACACAGTTTTAGAAATTACTTCCAGAATTCGAATCAAGAACAGCTGTCAACGTAACTTAGACTTTGAAACCCTCGGCTTAGTGAAGCAGCTTATATCAATAAAGGCACGAGCGAGGTGGCGCAGTGGTTAGCACACTGGAATCGAATTCGGGAGGTCCGGCCACCCTAATTTAGGTTTTCCGTGATTTCCCTAAATCGCTCCAGGCAAATGCCTGGATGGTTCCTTTGAAAGGGCATGGCCGACATCCTTCCCCATCCTTCCCTAATCTGATGAGACCGATGACCTCGCTGTCTGGTCTCCTCCCCCAAACAACCCAACCAATAAAGGCAAGTCTTCCGTTTCACATAGTATACCAATTAGGACGTTTTTAGAGTATGCTGATACAATAGCCCCTCACTTAGAAATCAGACACATCCGCTCGCTCGACGAAAGATTCGCACCGAAGCAGACACAGATCACACCAGTACTCAAGAAAGTACATAACAGACCTGTATCACTGACGTCGATTTGTACGAGGTGCATTCAAGTTCTGAGGCCTCCGATTTTTTTTCTAATCAACTACTCACCCGAAATCGATGAAAACTGTCGTTACTTCTCGACGTAATCGCCCTGCAGACGTACACATTTTTCACAACGCTGACGCCATGATTCCACGGCAGCGGCGAAGGCTTCTTTAGGAGTCTGTTTTGACCACTGGAAAATCGCTGAGGCAATAGCAGCACGGCTGGTGAATGTGCGGCCATGGAGAGTGTCTTTCATTGTTGGAAAAAGCCAAAAGTCACTAGGAGCCAGGTCAGTTGAGTAGGGAGCATGAGGAATCACTTCAAAGTTGTTATCACGAAGAAACTGTTGCGTAACGTTAGCTCGATGTGTGGGTGCGTTGTCTTGGTGAAACAGCACACGCGCAGCCCTTCCCGGATGTTTTTGTTGCAGTGCAGGAAGGAATTTGTTCTTCAAAACTTTTTCGTAGGATGCACCTGTTACCGTAGTGCCCTTTGGAACGCAATGGGTAAGGATCACGCCCTCGCTGTCCCAGAACATGGACACCATAATTTTTTCAGCACTGGCGGTTACCCGAAATTTTGTTGGTGGCGGTGAATTTGTGAGCTTCCATTGAGCTGACTGGCGCTTTGTTTCTGGATTGAAAAATGGCATCCACGTCTCATCCGTTGTCACAACCGACGAAAAGAAAGTCCCATTCATGCTGTCGTTGCGCGTCAACATTGCTTGGCAACATGCCACACGGGCAGCCGTGTGGTCATCCGTCAGCATTCGTGGCACCCACCTTGATGACACGTTTCGCATTTTCAGGTCGTCATGCAGGACTGTTTGCACAGAACCCACAGAAATGTCAACTCTGGAGGCGATCTGTTCAACAGTCATTCGGCGATCCACCAAAACAATTCTCTCCACTTTCTCGATCATGTCGTCAGACTGGCTTGTGCGAGCCTGAGGTGGTTTCGGTTTGTTGTCACACGATGTTCTGCCTTCATTAAACTGTCGCACCCACGAACGCACTTTCGACACATCCATAACTCCATCACCACATATCTCCTTCAATTGTCGATGAATTTGAATTGGTTTCACACAACGCTAATTCAGAAAACGAATTATTGCACGCTGTTCAAGTAAGGAAAACGTCGCCATTTTAAGTATTTAAAACAGTTCTCATTCTCGCCGCTGGCGGTAAAATTCCATCTGCCATACGGTGCTGCCATCTCTGGGACGTATTGACAATGAACGCAGCCCCATTTTAAAACAACGCGCATGTTTCTATCTCTTTCCAGTCTGGAGAAAAAAAAATCGGAGGCCTTAGAACTTGAATGCACCTCGTAGAAGGAGTTTGGAACATATACTATGTTCGTACATTACATTTACCTCGAAGGTATCGTCATGGGGTCTCAAATTGATTCCATGTTTCTAGATTTCCAAAGAGCTTTTGACATCTTTCCTCACCAGTGACTTCTAATCAGATTGCGTGCCTATGGAGTATCGTCTAAGTAGTGTTGCTGGATTCGTTATTTCCTGTCAGAAAGGTCACATTACGCAGTACTCGACGGAAAATCATAGAGTATAATAGAACTTACATAAAAGTAAGTTACTCTCGACCAGGCGCGGCTCGTGGTTTCTATACTGGGGAAGGCTGCGGCATTTATCGATCGGAGCCAACATAGACCTCGGGTTATGCTACAGATTAGTCTGACATAAACAACTAAGAATTCAGGTGGACGGGGTGGGCAGATCACTCTCTACCCATAATTTTACGTACTGTATCTTCTATAATCAGGTATTAAATATCATTAGAAGCTAACTTCGAGTTAAAATCTTTGGTAAGTGTTTTTATACGTCATCATTACATTTTCTGACGCTTTGCAGCAAATCATATGGAAAGACGCGTTTCGGAGAGATCTTTAATGCGGGTCTGGATGCACAAAGTTCTTTCACTTTCATTCTATGGCCGTGTTCCAAGTTTTTACCTATTAAATTGCACACTGAATTCATATTGCGCTTGTTTCACAATCGGAGTATGTCGCAGATATTCACCAGCAAGTAAAACTCACGAAAATCTTGCAAAATATACTCCGAAAAAGAAACTTGCTAATATTACACGGTATCAACAAAAGCAGTCAGCATCAGCAAGCAAGGAAACAGGAAAGTAAAGTAAAGGGACAAATTTCGCGCGCTTTGTCCTCTAACCACTTAGGAAACTCTCGCTAGATGGCAGTACTGGTATGTTACTGTAGTGTAGTGCAATCTGGCGGGATATTTTCAAACTTATTCTAAATGTGGATAAAATAGCCAATGGCTGAAACAAAACAACTATGTAAAACATTATCAAAACAATAATACTAAACGTCGATTAATGACGCATCGAAGCGTAGTAGAGATGTACAGAGACAGAGATTGGATAGCGAAGTTTCGGCCACTCTACATTCCTTTATTACATAGATAGTGGAACCTGAAAAATGTGTGGTGGTTGGTATGACACCCTTAGGCTGCAAGCTCTGAGCCTTCGGGTCGCCCATAAAGAGCAGTACTATGTAGAAGCCACGCCCCCGAACCGCTACTACATGCAGCTTACGGACGTTCCAAGGCGCAGCCTAAACACTACTAACCGTTCGGAAAACATCTATCGATACAAACAGTTCCAAAAACGTTGACCGCCGTTATTTTAATCGGAATGGGAAATATGCGAAATTCGTCCTGATAATTTAAATTATGCAATACGTTCTTGCGAAATTTACTTTAACATATATTTTGGGGCGGCTCCGCCTCAGAGCCTTTAATTACGAGCCGCGCCTGCTCTCGACGTATACTGTGCACTGAAAGTTGTGTGGGACTCTGGTGCTACAGTCTGGAACTGCGCGACTGCTACGTTTGCAGGTTCGAGTCCTGCCTCGGGGATGGAAGTGTGTGCTGTCATTAGGTGAGTTAGGTTTAAGTAGTTCTAAGTTCTAGGGGACTGATGACCTTAGAAGTTGAGTTCCATAGTGCTCAAGGCCATTTGAGCCAACTCTGCACAAACGGACCATAAGTCAACAAAACAAAGCAAAACCTCATACATCGAAAACATAACGAAAAAAATGGCGTAGTACAAAGAGAAAATACGTTTGAGAATGGAAATCGTTCACGTAAAGCTTCGTGGAAAATATGAGTAAAAGAAAATCGTGACTGGTGGCAGAAAAGTGATATATAAAGAAACCCATTGTTTACACAGTCGCAGGCTTCCAAAAAAAAGAAAAACCATTTATAATGGCCAAAATCAGATATGTGATGTTTTTTCAATGATTACCAAAACGAATCGAATTTATACAGAATTTAGCAGTGTGACGTCACTTATCAGTATGACTTTGCACACCCACTGGCCTGGTTGCATGTGCAAATTCGATTGGAAAGAGTGTCATAAAGCCGCAGAATTCTCTTCTGAGGCAAAATGGCTCACAGCTGTTGTACCTGGTGCTTGATGTCCTGGGTACTGACATTGGAGCGGGCGCTACACATGTTCAGTCGGGGACGTATCTGGGGACCTTGTTGGTCATAGGAATACCGTAACATCACTCGGATGGTCCATAGAGACAAGAGGCATATTTGGACGAGCATTGTCGTGTTGAAAAATGATACCAAAATATTGTGGCGTGAGATGTAACCCATGGGAACGCAGGATCTCTATTTTGTACCGTTTCGCTGTCAGAGTTACCTGAATCACTACCAGCCACGACCTGAAGTCATACGGGATGGCTCCTAACTCTCCTCACACAATGATGCAAGGAGTGAGACCGATGTGCCTCTGCCGGCCGGTGTGGCCGTGCGGTTAAAGGCGCTTCAGTCTGGAACCGCGTGACCGCTACGGTCGCAGGTTCGAATCCTGCCTCGGGCATGGATGTGTGTGATGTCCTTAGGTTAGTTAGGTTTAATTAGTTCTAAGTTCTAGGGACTGATGACCACAGAAGTTAAGTCGCATAGTGCTCAGAGTTATTTGAACCATTTTTGATGTGCCTCTACGAGACATTAGAAGAGTGGGACCTCTCCCCAGATCGCCGCCTTGCTCAAGGACGATGGTCGTCCGGGGTAGTGCAGGGCAACGACTCTACGCTGATTGCAATGCGGTGCCCTTCATCAGCAGTTCGTGCTAGCAGGTCACGGCACCAGACAAAGCGAAGCCATTTGTCTTAACGGCAGCCTGCACATGCAACAGGAGTTCCCTAATGCGGCTGCTGCTAGCCTCTGACCAGTGGTGCGTGATGAATGTTACACAGAGTTCACTGATTGTTCTCTGATGGCAGGGCTAGATGTGAAGAGGTTATGATGTGCTCGATGCACAGTATGGCAGTCTTTCCTTGTGGTACCAGACAGGAACCTTGAAGACGAGTATGCCTACTCTCACATTCCATTGTAGTTCACCACGGGGCCACTGTTACGTTCCAACGTCCCAAAAATCTGGATATTGCACGATTCGTCGTGCGGGCCATGTAGAAATCCATAATGAGGCTCCGTTGAAACTCTGTCAGGTGCTGATAACGCTGTCTCACAAGAGTATGCGGCATCTCCCTTTCCAGCTCGGTGATCACTCAACATTTAACGCCATTCGCACCCCACCCTACGAGGCCTCGTAACAACTGTAAACATGTACAATACTATTCCACTCTGATGACCGCTCTATCTTGCACAGAGAATTGGCGTTGTAGTATCTGCCGGTGGTGGTGGTGGTGGTGATGGTGGTGGTGGTGGTGTGTGTGTGTGTGTGTGTGTGTGTGTGTGTGTGTGTGTGTGTGTGTGCGTGCTGGGTACTTCAGGTTTTTTTGTCAGGCAGTGTTGTGAATGATATGATAGGTTAAGGTGTATAATTCCTCTGCCGCTGTAGTGCAGGCTGACCCAGAAGTCTGTTAACATTTGAAAATTCAATGTTCCACGGAATAATGTAAGTAGAGAGGTTACAATTGACACAAATCCATGGAAAGAAACGGAGCTGCGGAAAATGATAAACATATGGCGCTTTATATAATACAAAAGTAATAATTAGCGAAACAAATGATTTTTAACGAAGACGATGTTCTTTATAACAAATGCTCAGTATGTCGGCCATCATTGAGTACCTGTGGTCGCGATACAATGTTGTGAAAAGCACTGTACAGCATATCAGTACATATGGTGATAAAATGGCATCAGGTGTTGTATTTTAGCATCTCTATTGAGGTCGGACGATCGCTATAAACTTGCGACTTCAGGTAACCCCAGAATCAATAACCACACGGGTGGAGGTCGGGGGACTTCAAGCCCGAAAATGACGAAAGTGGAGGCTCAGCACGCAATCCTCAGCAAACGGTGTGGACAAGAAATCGTTCTCGTGTGTTGCAATATGAGGCGGAGCGCCATCCTGCCTAAAACTCTTACCTTGCAGCAGGTGTTTACTAGAGATGGGCAAAACTGTTCTTTTCAGAGATTGGATCAGAACTGTTCACTCCCTGAAATGAATTAGCTCTTTTTCATGACTCACCACTCATTTACAATAGAAAATAAATGGAAGGCACATTGCCCTTTAAACTTGGTTTATTCCAGTACTATACCTGTATTTTGATCTTATTTGATCCTATTTTGAAGTAACACAGATAATGAGTAAGAATTTTGTATTGTTTATTGAAATTTCCACGATATGACAAAGTTTTTGATTATTGATTTATTTTGCACTATCGTGGTTTTTTGGGTGATCGGAAAATGTTGTAACTTGAGATTTACATTAACAATATATTTGGCTATAACGTATTAAAATTTCATTAACCTCATACAAATACATCGCAAGCCATATATTTTTAAAGTGAACGTTTCCTTTTGAAGATGCCTAAAATCGCAAAATCCGAACCAGAATAAGAAAAAAAAAATTAGACTGTAAAACGAAAGTGCTGCATATAGCCTTACGCAGAATAAAACAAGGAAAATATTGGTGTATCACATTTTGCGATACGTTTATCGGTTCGCTCGTAATTAAAGCGTAAATTCGAGTGTCTATAATAAAAATCCTATAGTAAGAGGAGTCTTCAGGAACCTAAACTAATCAGTTTAAACAAATAAAAATAAAATAAAAACAATTGATGTATACATAACATAATAATGTAATATACATAGCGGCATTACTACGAAGAACAATATTCAGTGGGGACGAACTCCGATGCAGACGCGCTGAGTCGAGCAGGTCGAGCCGCGAGCTGTATTACTGCGTGAGCTGAGACCGCAGAGACCTCAGTGACACCTGAGTCGCTTTGCTCGACGCTCTGGCTAGAGTCGAGACAGTGGGGCGAGCGTTGAGCGGGCGAGTTCCGAGGGAGGGGGTAGCGGTGAACTCACCCGCTCCGAGACAAATAGTTTGTTCCCTTGCGAGCAGGTTTTTGCAAGTAGTTCCTATGTTATCCGCTAGGTGGCTCTCTGTCCTGTTGCTGTTGCTCGCATCAACTGCCCAGAGGGCAGGACGTGCGACTGAAACGATCGCCAACAGAGTGCGATGCGAAGTTACGCTGAGCCAGACACTGCGCGGCAGACGACGCACAGAGACGGCATATGTGAAACACAAAATCCAATGGGGCACTGCACAATGCAGGCAGCCAAGGTAGAAGCAGGGCAGAGGCCGGCGCTGGCTGTGTTGTGTGGCGTGCACTGTGCTGTGACCAGCAGAGGCGCTGCTGATATGCTCCGTCTCTCCTCTCTCTCTCTCTCTCTCTCTCTCTCTCTCTTTCTGCCGTGGGAAACGTTTGGAGCTACCGTTCTTTTTTTCTGAATCACTGATTGTTCACTCCTTTGAAAGATTGAACTCTATGAATTAGTTCAAGAGCGGATCCCCCATCTCTAGTGTTTACCAGCCAGGCTGGCGATTATCTTGCCTCCCTTTCTAACTACGGCTCATTTATACACCACTCTCATGCGACTGACGTGTTGCTGTGCTGTGCCGCCTGTTGGCCATTTTGTGCTCTTCTTTTGGTTTCAATAGAACCCATTGTCAGCTCAGGCATGTGTGTCAATTTTTACCTATCTGGCTGCATTATTCAAATCATAATGGACTTCCGTGTCACCCTGTACTTCCTAGTCGTATTTGGGTGGCATGAGTAAGTCGGAAAGACCGGCGTTTATTGACGAGACTGCTTGCAGTCGGCGTAACGACGACGAAAAATCCGCTCGGTCTTGGTGTGCGTGAATTGAGCGCCGGCGATCTATACTGGGTGTGGGCGGGAGAGGGGGGGGGGGGGGGGGACGGCGTCGCGTGCCGTGGAGAGCCGCTGGCCACTGGCGAAGGCGGGAGACTTAGGAGCCGGGCACGGGGCTCCCGCTTTGGAGAGCTGGCCGCGACGGTACGTCCCCTTTAAAAGTGCTTCACGCTACGAGCTGAAACCCTTGCCCTTGTCATGCTGTCTCGAACAAAGATGTTCCTTAAGCTCCATAGAAAAGACTGTATTCAGGCACGTTTAACGATAACTGAGAAATTTCTTTTATCGTAGACACATCGCCGTGATTTAAAGGTAACTGTTAAGACGAAGCAGAAAAAATGGTCCTAAGCGCTTCTAAGAGGGAACTAGGCTTTTTTCGCTCTTGGGTGTTTCGAAGCCAAAAAACGTACAAAGAGAAAAATTAATGTCTTTTTGCAGTTTCTGTAGCGCTAGACATAATGTAAAAGTCTGTACTAATCACAGATCTGATGATTTGGAAGGATGTGGCAGCATTAGTGATCGATTTCTCACAGAGGATTTCTTATTTGACAGTGAGCAGAGACAATATTCCGTCGATTTGCCTCAACTAGAGCAGTGCTGTTTTGTTACAAGCGAGTCTGAATCGGATCGATTTAAAGTAGAAACGAAATAGTTATTTGCTGTTACTGTTACCAATCGTTGAGATAGCACTTTCCTGAAAGAAAAGAATATTTTCTATTCATACGGTTACGGTGTTCTAACGTCATCCAAGAACGAATATTGGATTTTGTTTAGTATTAGAATACACAAAATATGTTGCGATCACCACTGCCGAGGGTAGAAGAGGCAAGTAACTTGTACATTCATAGAGTCTATAGTCTAAACCGTGTAAACGTGGCCTGCGTAACACATTTGAAAAGCCTACAAAACAAGTTTCAGCAAGGGCACAATTTCTTGAGTGAGTTCTTACTGTGGGGCGGCGGGTGGAATTTAATTGTTAATATAAATAGAATGTTATGTAGAAAAGATGCATTTCCCGGCCGATTAGTAACATATGTGGGGCGGCGGGTGGAGTTAATTGTTATATAAATGTTCCTATTATTTATGCAGTCTTTAATGCTGTTGTTTGCCGTTCTCAACACTGGCTCTCTAACTACAATATTGGCAACCAGAAAGTGATTAGCAACAACGCGAAGCCTGTAATTAGAATTCCTAGTGCCCACTTCATCTGAGAAATACACTTATAGCTACAGCTTATAGTTCTGAGGAATTAGGAGATTGTCTGGGATTCATAATCAAAAACGATTTTCTCTAAAATATTCACTATATTCTGGAAGTCACAGACCAAAAAGAATCCACACAATCCGACTACCAGAGCAGTTCAGAGTCTAATGCGCTGATGCAACTATAACTGTTCAAATTAAATGTTTAAGTAAATGCTCGCCATAGTTTGATGATAATGTTCATCAAACGCCACGCTAAATAATGGTAGAATGTCTGTCCCGTGGCGGCACGTGAAAATACGACATACGCAAACTGAAGATAGATCATTAAATTCATCCCAGAATTGACACTTCACTCGAAAAACGATTTCATGGTTACGGTCCGCCGCTCGTGGTCTCGCGGTAGCGTTCTCGCTTCCCGAGCACGGGGTCCCGGGTTCGATTCCCGGCGGGGTCGGGGATTTTCACCTGCCTCGAGATGACTATGTGTTTGTGTTGTCCTCATCATTTCATCATCATCCAGGAAAGTGGCGAAATTGGACTGAGCAAAGATTGGGTAATTGTACGGGCGCTGATAACCACGCAGTTGAGCGCCCCACAAACCAAAACATCATCATCATCATCATTCATGGTTACGCGTATCCCGAGTAACTTATTACGCCATCCGAGGCTGTTTATAGCAATGATACCGACGCGACACGACTCCCGACACAGGTGGTGTGCTATTCAGCGTCTGGAGAGAACTGGGGCCTTGCTTCTCTCGCGCAGCGTTCTTATATATAAAGTCGCGTTGCGGACGGCTAAGGGAACGCCTGATCAATTCCGCTCTACCGGCTAGCCGCTGGACTAGTAATGCACCACTTTAAGTTATTGAATAAATCATCGCTTCCTTTGCTGATGGCCGATGAAGCTGTGCATTCAGCACACAGGTAAGTAATCATAATAAAAGTCTGACGTGTTAAGTCAAATATTTTGGGCGAGAGAATTAATTTAATTACACTACACGCAGTAGACGAGCTCTGGACTTGCCCTTTGGAGATACGCTATCGCTGTAGTTTTATAGTTATTTAATTGAAACTTCTCACATCTTTATGATTATAGCGGATATCCCTTCTACTTAAATTTAAACATCCTAGCCTTATTTATTAGCCTACTTAATCTATCTTGCTTCCTTAATTTGTAAGACAAAAACCAGAAAATCATGAATTTCAACTAAAATTTTAATTTGTGAGATCCAGAATACTGTTTCTACTAAATTATTATGAGAAAGGAATCTAAATATAAATTTTTAAGTTTCTAGCTCTTTTCTATTGCGCCAATGATTTTTACAGAGAAGCGTCCAAATTTCGAAAATGGTTAAAGTTATTGAACTGATATTCAACACATATTGATTTAGTATTACTCCTGACATGCTAGAAACGTTTCAGGTTATTTACTTGATTTTTAAAGTATTGCGCAACATTTATGACGTCAGAGCTAGTTACAGCGGACTAGGCTGGCACACAATGGAAAGACTGATGTGAATTTTATACGGCGTGAGTAGGCTGCATCCCTACATTACCACGCGTGTTTTTCCTCTTCATGATCCGCAATTGGTCTTCGAACCCTAGCAATTCCTTGAAGGAATATGTTTTTACTTTCAGCAGTCCTAAAGAATTCATCATACATTTGAAATCCTCTCCTCATCCTGATATTATTAAGGCGTTACAATCGTCTTGAACCTGTGATTCTTTTTTATTCAGCTTTTCCTTTCAGAACCAGTTGTAGCGCGTGATGTTTTTTTCCATGCGGTATATGGCCGTGGCACGTGAATTTACGGTATTTTATAAGTGAAACAAATTATTTCTCTCTTACCAAAGCACTTCGCCCATTGAATTACGGTCTGTTCGAGAAGTACGTAGCACTTATTTTCGGTCCCATATTTCAAATGGCTTTAGGTGATTAATCAAATTCACCATTCCATTTCATATCCCCACAAACTGTTATATGTACACATTTGTACGAATAGATAAATTCCAATTGTTACTCATTGACATTTTAGTCATGAGATACATCTTTACTTTTTGTGAAGTGTACAGTTTTACATTTCTGAACATTTCAAGCAAGTTGCCAATTCTGCACTCCTTTGAAATCTGTATTAATATTTGTGCAATTTTTGCAGACAATACTTCATTATATATAAGCGCATCAACTGTAAAATATTTGAAATTACTATTAATATTGTTTACCAGATCATTGATATACAATGTGAAAAGCAACGGTTTCAACGCGCTGACCTGCAGCACCCCTAATTCTTCATATGTCAACGACCCTTTATCCGAGAAAGCATGCTGCAACCCCCTCACCCCCGCCCCTCCCGCCGGAGTCCACACTAAGAAATTCTTAATCCAGTCACAAATTTCGTTTGATGCTCTAAATGGCCGTACTTTCATTAATAACCGTTGGTGCCACACCGAATTAAAAGCTTCGAGGAAGACAAGAGATACCCCACCTACCTAAGTGCCTTGATGCACAGCTTTCAAAATGTCTTGAGAGAAAAGAGCAGCTTGGGTTTCACATGGCCACTGGTTTCGGAATTAATGCTAGCTTGCATGGTGGACGTCATTCTGTTGGAGAGACCTCATTACGTTTGAGTCCAGAATGTGTTATCACATCCATAACAGATTTTTGTCAGTGATAATGCATGAAACTTTGGTGGATCAGCTAAGCTACCTTTTTTATAGACGCACGTGACCTGTGCTTTCTTCCAACTACAGAACACGGGTTTTTGTTCGAGAGACTGGCGATATGTTGTGGTTAAAAGAGGTGATAACTGTCCCCAAACTATGCATAGAATCTTCTAGGGATTCCACTGGGCTCTGGGCTTTGTTCAGTTTTAGCAATTTCAGCTGTTTCTCAACTAGCTGAAACTAATTTCTACACAACTTGTAAGTCCGACTGATTCCCTGCTGCATTTCCAATACACAACGTTCAATCAATTACCGTGAAACACAGAGCATATTGTTTAGGAATCCACTTATCGTGATATTGTGCATTCTGTAGAGAACAGACTTGTGGGTCCACGACATACGCGGAAAACCAGTGAAGCTTAGGAACTGGTAAACTTAAGAGTCAATCAAAGCAGAAATCTCTATGGGGACTGAGAAAAATATAATTAATATCTATTAGTGCAATGAAGAGACAGATTTGACCCACGTGGATCGAATCGTGCAATTTCTGAGCGGTGGTCAATAAAGTTTGTTAGTCCGCAGCTCGTGGTCGTGCGGTAGCGTTCTCGCTTCCCACGCCCGGGTTCCCGGGTTCGATTCCCCGCGGGGTCAGGGATTTTCTCTGCCTCGTGATGACTGGGTGTTGTGTGATGTCCTTAGGTTAGTTAGGTTTAAGTCGTTCTAAGTTCTAGGGGACTGATGACCACAGCAGTTAAGTCCCATAGTGCTCAGAGCCATTTTAATAAAGTTTGTTATTGTTCATTACAGACATTCTAGAATTCCTTCAGAGATGCTGGAGGACAATAACGTGTTCTAACAGGTCTTTCCAGAGCTCGACAATATCCAAACTTGACAACTGTAGGGACGAAGAAAGACATTTTATTTCATTCCAACATCCATAAACCAGTTTTGGACATTTCTAGCGGTGTGATAGGGGACAGACATCTTCTTCGAAGAGACACCACTATGGTGAACCGAGCGAGGTGGCCCAATTGTTAGCACACTGGGCTCAAGGTCGGGAGGACAACGGTTCAAACCCGCTTCCGGACATCCTAAGTCAGGTTTTCCGTGACTTCGTTAAATCGCTTGAGCCAAATGCCGGAATGGTTCCTTTGAAACGACACGACCGATTTCCTTCCCCATCCTTCCGTAATCCGAGCTTATGCTCCGTCTCTAATGGCCCCGTTGTGGCGGGACGTTAAACACTAATCTCCTCCTCCTCCTCCTCCTCCTCCTCCTCCTATGGTGGAAGGAATAGCAACTCCACTGAATGAAAATTGTTACTAAAATTTTCCTTTCAGAATGACCATTGAAAACACTAAATTACAGAGACTGCGTCATGTTTAACAACAGGAAGAAGGCAGTCAGGATAGCACATTTTCCGTTTTGTTCTGCTCACATGGAGAGGTCCTGCGTCGGAGAACAGTCTAATTGTAAGTTCACTGGATCACATCACTTTTCCGTCGGTCGATTTGAGCTTCTTGCGCTGTTAAAAGTAATTGTTTATGTCCGTCTGATGTACAAGAGGATTGACAGAAACAGTTCTAACGTTTGTTGCTGTATTATCCATTGCACTATGTTCTCTGTACGTAGTCATGTTCGACCGTCAATATTACGTGACCGTGGTATCGGAGTCTACTTTCCGTTGTCGGTCTCCGTATAACTTGTCGGGTCAGTTAGTTCAAATGTCGGTGGAAAGTAACACTATACCAAATCGGACGCGGCCATGCCTAGTATAGCACTACGATGTTCAAACCAACCTTTGGGATTATGACAGTTTTATCTTATCCCTGTAAATAACATTTAGCATATTAAGCAACCTCATGAACTCTTTATGCTACAGTAACACTTGCTCGTTACGGCAATCGTGGATACTCCTAGAAGTTTTTGCAGTGTTGCTATGGCTGGGACAGTCACGTGAACATCGACAATTTGTCTTTGATGGAAATATCTACTGTGCAATAAGACGTTTAATCAGTTCAGTGTAGAACTGTTCACAGTGTTACATTAATGGTGGAGAAGAACATGCAGCATCAGTGCGTTTCGAGCAAGCGAGAAAACAATTTCGGAAAATACGTCACGTTCATACGGCTTGGTTTTGAATCGCACTGAAGGAGAACTAACAAAGCATGAGCTGGCTACTGGGCAATTTGTCACCGTAAATGAACCAACAATTGCAGAAGCTTGAGTTTCAGCAAGAATTAGAAACTTCAGCCATTTACATAATTTAGTAAGTGTCCTCCTGTTATGAGTTCATAACGGAAGCGTTATTCGATCTAACGTGAAACAAATAGGCGTGATGTTAGACCAGTATGCTGACTTCCACCGCCGATAACTTGATACGAACTACGTCACAGCATAACCCTCGTTGCGCAGCCTCCGCTGCCTGCCTATCGTACATTCTCCGCCCTCACTTGGAGGCAGTTCTCGGCGGCTCCAGCCAGTACACGCACGTCAGCGGCACAGATCTCTGCTATTTTGGCATGGCTCAGGGCGGAATGGATTCCTGAAACCTCTGGATCTGCTCAGTTTCCATCGAATAGACGAGTGACTGTACTCAACAACGGCATCTGCATGCGTTGGCCCTATGTCAGCATCGACTGTTGTTTCCAATGTACGCCCTAGATCCCTAGAAAATGTTTTAGCGGACTTTTCTCATCAATTCTATTCAGTACCTCCTCATTAGTTACGTAATCTACTGATCTAATCTTCAGCATGCTTATGTAGAGTACGTTATAGTGTATTTACGTAAAAATATGGAAGTTGCACAAATAATTAGAGCCAGTGGATGGTGTAGATGATAAACACGGATACTTCGATAGTACAGCGTATCAGGGTATATGTAAATAATTTTACCTAAATGTTATATGAAATGAAAGAACGAACGAAATAACAAAAGAAAGTACTTTAAAAGCCACGAGTACCATAAATACACACAGTGCCGGACAGTGAGCAGATGAAGAGGAACATAAGCGCTACTTTACGTACAACCAACGTAAGTTAACGATATGTAGCAAGCCCAGTATTATAACATGTTCCATGTGGTATATAAGGACTAATGTAACAAACACAGCAATCAAAACAGTACAAGGGTAATGTTTTATAAATGTAATAATTACAGAATCTTCAGTTTGTGAAACGACAGGATAATAACTTAGTCTGACAAAACGAACAGTTACAGTTATATACTCCGTTGTACATTGTGCGTGGATCGATGTCTACTTTATTACTATGTTGGCCGTAATGCCGACAACATGTTCACTACGGAAAGTAATACCAATTACGAAGAAAGACGGTAGAAACGTAGGATATGGAGGCAGATATAAGCAACCATTATAATTTCATATATTACAGGCAAACCCTCGGGATGCACATACTGTAGAAGTATACGTAATTCTTAACATAATGTCAAAAAACAATTTTTTTGTCAAGAGAGGAACACATACGTCTGTTAAAGAATACAGAAAGGATGTACAATATGAATTTAATGTACCGTTCTGATTTCCTATCGTATAGTAAAAATATTGAGCAGATGAGAGACCTATGTTGAAACTAAGATGATTGCAGATAGGAAAATTTTCCATATCAACCTTGTTATGAAAGCATGTAATGTATGATCTGTTGTCCGTTTAATACAATTACTCAACAGTAAGGTTGTAGAAATAGCTGAGGACCTATTTTGAAACGACTGAAACTCTGAAAAAAAATTCATTAATGAGATATGCGATATGTAACTTGATGTCTACTTTATATTCCTCCTTACGGAGGATATGATACGTAGCCTCATACAGTTGGTTATATTGTGCTACAGCCATAAATAACATAGCACGTACCATATTATGTACCATATAGCATGTGCAAAGGGATGTATACGGGCTCGAAAGAATACCATTAAGAGCCTATATACTATCTGGAGCATCGTCAAATTGGTCAAAAGCTTACTATATACCTAAAAATAATAAGCATAGAAAATAAACTAATATAAGGATGACGCTCCGTTGGATGCATAATGGTCTTGTATCAGTCCGCAGATATCGTAATTACTTTACATCAAAGGTGTTCAAGTATGGTTCTAATTTTGTGCAGTGGACGAGTTACATATTACAGCAAACTTTTATCGAGCACAGCAACTCAGCTGTCAGATAAATCTATGCGGGTATAGGACTTCCCAAACATTGCCTCTAAATTTTATACTAGACGTACTTGATTCGTAGCGATTATGCTGCCTATGTAGTTTTGCAAACTATCAGGGGAGCAGTATTTTTTTCTCTCCCTTGTATTACGAACATTGGCCTGTAGCCTTCAGTATACTTTCAGATCTGAAGATGGCCATTGAAGTGGTCGAAACTAGTAATCACTGAATCCTTCCCTGAGATCCTTCCCTGAGAAGTTCTGCTAAAGAAGGCTATAACACTATAAAGATCGCCTCCTACAAAACTGACAACGTCAGGTTATTATCGTATTTTATTAGCCATTTTACATTCCGAAGCTTAAGGCTTCATCTGATTTTGGAATGACCATTGCTGTCTCAACGTGATGGGAACGAGTAACTGTGCGCTTTGCATCTTCCGTGTATATGACATTAAAACGTCGTTCTCTCTTCATGTAACTGACACTACAGAAGTAGGCTAACTTCTCGCCTTTTTTCGCTGACTTGCGAAAGGACAGTGGTGTGTGATAATGTCGAGTATTGTGTCCAGAGAAGAAACGACTCTTTGAAAAGGTTAAGAGTTGCAGCGACCGGAAAGTGTAACGCAGTTACTCTGATTCAGAAAAAAATAAAAAAAACTTGGAGAATATTAATCCACGTTCATAATGGGTGTAGTTTTGTACTGGACCCACGGAAACATGTATTTGATTACCTTCCCCATGTCTGAGAGAAAATGATTTACCTAGCAAACGAGCTTTTAAAGACAATGTTTGCATTCCAGACGCCCCATGTGTTTCCTTTTCTCACTGCCACAGACGCTGAGAAAACACTAGAGACAGAGAAAGAGAGAACAAATAGAAAAACATGGTGGGGAGTCGAACGAGATAGGATTACGTGGAGGACATGAACTGGATATAATGCCACTTGTTAAATGTCGGATCATCTGGTAAAGGCGATGGCGTGTTACTCGTAGCCGTCTCAGTTTATTCAGAATCTAGGTAAGAAAATGAAATCGCAAATGTCTTTCACATTTTTGTTTTATTTGTTAGGTTGGTGCGTAGCGCCTTTGTTACTTCACACCCCCTTGAGCTCACACAACGGAAGATTACTATTCAAGATATTAACAAAGATACACAAGAAAAAGCCGTGTAAAAAGTAATATTACGGAAGAGTAAGTACAACAGACGACGCTCAGAGAACCTAAGACCCTCTAGGCCTCGCTCAGGAGAAATTTCCCAGATCATACTTCTCGACTTTGAAGCATCACCTAGAACAAATGTGAAATGCATATTGTAAAATTAAAGTCACAGCTTATCGTTCTTACAGTCACGTGGTGAATGTTGTACATAGCAAAGCACTCTACTGCTTCTTTCACAGTGATATACAGAGCGCAGTAGCAGATGTAGATATTAGATTCAATTTAAGAGTGCTTTATTAACTTGTTGTAGTTCTCATCGCTCGGGAAGCTACTCAGGCAGTCGCTCTCAGCTGTTATTACTCCGTTAACCCTTTTTTTTGTACCGGTTTAACAACTCAGTTCTGTCAGATTCATTAAAAACGGATAAATGAAGTCTTCGGATTTTCAGTGTTCTACCTACCGCGCTGCTGGGATATTGCAGTCAGTTTCGTTGCAGTTTCTTAGCTTACGGTTTAACTCTCTCATCTATCAAATCCGTATTTGTCAAATGCGTATAATAGTTGCATTTACTAAAATATTCATAGATTTAACAAAGAGAGGTTGGTAATTTGGATACATTAGTTCACTGGTGAAATATAGAGGATGATTCAGCTGCGGCAACCTATGGGTTCCATACAATCTGCAATACCTTCAAAAGTCACACACGAGACTTGCATATTCTCACGATCGGTATGCGCAAATTATTAGTACTACAGAAAAATGAATAAGACCTTTTTGTAGAAACTTAATGTAGTTAAAGTTTGTAATGGGATACGTTTCCGCTGGAGGCGACAGTTTTCGAGTTATTAAAAAAAATTCCTTTGAACGTCACTTTTGTGTGTTTTTCCTGAATTATTCGAAAACTACAACTTCTAGCGAAAATTTATGCCAATACCAAATTTAACTAAATTAAATTTGTTAAAAGAAGGTGCTGTCCATTTTTTCAGTAGGACTATAGTGCATTTAAAATTAGTAGCAACTTTTGACGTTTGGCTAACTGGAGGAAGACGTGACGCCGTTGCCCAGGTAAGACCAATCGCCTTCTGGCTTTCCTTACTACGCCGCCAGCGGTTCAGCTGATAAAGCGCCCCTGTTCTACACAATGTATAAACAGTACCATGTGGTGTTACGCATTAGATGCATCAACGATCAACAGTTCTCGTTGTAAAGTCGTATTTTTTGGCACTGAACCTTTTTGTAGTCGTCAGGTATTTTGAGCAAATGTTTTGTGGTTGCATTGCATTAATATCAACAGTGCAGTACATCTGAATACGAGATTTACAATAAAAGTGTCGTCCAGAAACACGTTCACTGTGTGGGAAGATAACTTTCTACTGCAAAACATTCCTTGGAACTCGACAATAGCAGTGAACAAAACGCCATACCACTCCATTATGATGCCTGAATCTCCAACGACACAGTGGAGGAAAACGGATATTTTGCTCTGGGTACAACGAATTGTCCCATGAGATTTAGTCGAACCTAGCGAAGTTAATGGAACTTGCAGTGCTTTTGAAACGTCCCCTTAGAACAATTTATACAAGACTGTGCTTAACCTGACACACAATATTATTTAGCGCAACGCAATCTGACTTTCAAAAATCCCTACAAAAGAATGGCCCTGACTAACATTAACCTATACCTTTCACAAATCACTTACCTCACAAAAATCTTCGTTACTGGAACTACTGCAATACAGCGAGCGCCACTACTGCCAGCTAAATAAAAGATTCAAACTACTGAAGGCACTAACTACTGATAGTGATAGTTAGCAAATGAAAGATTTTAATAGAGAACAAACACTGTATTTACCTTAATATCATCATATATATAGCAGTTCATGACAAATTACAAAACTCCGCCATCTCTCTCCTCACATCCACCACTGCTGGCGGCTCACCTCCAACTGCGCAACGCTACGCGCTGTTCACATCCAGCTGCCGCTGCCCAACACTACAATGGCAGACAACAATGCAAACTAGCCACAGACTGCACACAGCACAGCCAGTGATTTTCGTACAGAGCGCTACGTAACGTTGCCAATAAGAAAACATAAACAGCCTACTTACATAGCCCCCATGCTCCCCACAAAAAATTTTACAAAATATTTTTGGGCAGTGGCCAATAATGATTTGAAAAATTTTTTCATAATTACAGTAAGAAAGATATCAAATGCACACACTTATTAATACAATGTTGGTCATAAGCTAAAATTTTCTCACAGTCCATAAAGACAGTCCTGATCATCCATCACAGTAAAAGTGTTTTTCTCAAAGTCTGAGCAGTAAAAGAAAATGCACACGGAAGTAGTGGATTTCCATGCAGTCTTGAAGAAGTGTTGTCCTTCCAACGGAAAGACAGTGCTGACTCTCGACATGCAGGCAGGTAATGGGCCACAACAGAGCAAACCCACAGCAGAGTCATTCGACGTTTTGAAGAATATTGGTAGGTAGGTCATCACAGAGTAGACCCACTGTAGTCCTGGTAGAGATTACGGTATTGGTGGGCTACCAGTGGCGCAGACCCACTGCAGTCCTTGTAGAAATTGTGGTATTGGTGAGTCATCATAGGTGTAGACCCACTGTAGTCCTTGTAGAGACGGCCAGCAGCCATCTGTTGCGACTGTGCAGTGCACAATCACTATCGAAGAGTCTTGCAGAGAAGATAGCAAGTCCATAACCACCACTTGTGCACTCACAAAGTTTTTTGGAAGTGTCCTTAGAACCAGCAATGCTGTTATCCAGTCCCTTGCTGAATTAGTAACACACGTGCAAACACTATCAGTCCCTACTTCTCACATATTGCCCATATACTATGACCAACAGAAACGTGTGCAGTGAAATGTAACTTACAAGTTAATTAATTTGATGAACTGGTGACAATTACAATTTTATAACATAAGAATACAATAACAAAGGTACAAAATACATCATTAAAAACATAACAATACAGATAACATTTGTAGTACAGGCTTTACAAAAGAATCGAAATAACATATACATCAGTGTTACAGGAATTATGACATAAGTATATACATAATAGATCAGAATCACTTTCGAAACATCAACTTCACACATGAGCATTAAAACAGAACAGAATACATAATGTCTAAACATCTTTACAAAGAAAATACCATATTATTAATGCAAAGTATATTTGAGGATAACAGTATTCCTCATCATAGTGAATGTAGCTGAGTATTAGAAGAAAAAATTCTATGAAACTACACAGAGACAGGAAGAAAACAAATACACAAGGGTACACAAACACATAGTTGGATAACACAAAAGGAAAGGACAGGGTTTGTTTTACTGCAGTATTTGGCAAACAAAACTTTCTTAGCTTCTTGGAGATCTCCCTTCATTCATCATTATTCCCAAAAAGTCCTATCTATACCTCCTTCCTGTATTCTATTCATATCTCTTTCAAAATAAATGTTTCTCATTGTACAATACTCATTTTGGCCCAAATCTTTTTCATATAACTTCGCAATGCATTCTTTACCTATTCTCCATAGTCAGTTTCTTATATAGTCTACCCCTCTTAAGCTAACTTAAATCTACTGAGCTCAGATATATATACCAAGGGACGAGGCAATGCAGCAGCACATAACAAATTAACACAAACCACAAGGACAAAAAATTTAAATAGGCAAAGCAATTGCAGGGCTACAACTAATATAAGGCACTGTGCAGCAAATAATAAAAATGAAACAGTAGTAAAACTAGCTTAGAAGAGTAACACAAAGTGAAATTTAGTAGCACTATGCCTGTCAAACAGCAGTAACTTATGCCTAAACATGACATAGCTCAAGCAGAAAAAATATTACAGTAATGACAACAATGCAGACAAGGGAAATGTCTATTCACATCTTAATGTCTCTGTAATTAAAGTGGTGCACCACAACTTATTCTACGAAAAATATTACAAAGTAGTTGAAAAGAAAATTATGTATGCAAGTCCTGTGAAGGGAAATGTCTTTTTGTGCTCCTTCGTTTTTTTTTTTTAAGTTATTGTTTACTGGATCTGTAGGCAAAAAATATCTATATTAGTACATTCATAAAATTTTATTTTAAACAATGCTGCAGTGCAGCTAGAAACTAGATATTAAAGAAAATGAGCAAATAAATACATAAAGCAAGCCATGTGGCATTTCTCTCAACTAGCAAGACAATAGCCGTGAAATGTTTCTCATCGTTTCATTAGGCATTTCAGTAAATATCATAAATTACGAGCTCCACAGTATGCTTTCAACAAGGAAATGTCAATAGCAAGGAGAATGGCCTCCCCTTTCTTTTTTTCTACCTGTGCCTCTGAGAGGCACTAATGGCTTTTTTCCAGCGACACACAGCTGGCCGCTCAAGACGCATTACATCAAGGTCACTTGGCTTTCTTACCGAAATATTTACGACACCAGTTTCCGCTACAGTGACAGTCTCATATAAAAATATTTCACAGGTAAAGAATTTGCGTTACAAATCTGTAGAAACAAAATCCTATAAATATAACAGTGTCCAAAAAATTTTCGTTGGCATTGTGATACATTCACACATTTACACACATTTCATAACTCTTAAAGTACGATTCTTGGTTTCCAACATCATTTTTCACAAGCCAGAGTCCCTAGTTTCTATTCATTATTCATATACATATAAACACGTAATCACATTCCTCATATATGGTAGCATCATCTTATTGACATAAACATGCCTCAACAGCATAATACACATCGTCGTCGTAAAAATAACATCATAACACCTCAGTCACATCTCAAAAACGTCGTAGCTTCCTACAATAATTTCAAAACCTAAAAAAATTCTCTGCTCATTTAAATAGCGTCATCTACCTCAAACGTACTTTAAAATCATTCTCCCTTACCAAATACATCATTCAAAGCTCTCATAGTATCACAATGGTTCTGAAAAAATATGAACAGTTCACTAAGTACAGACAAAATACAATTTCTTAAGTGTGAAGTTATCCAACGGTGTAATCACGTAAACATCTGTCACTGACGTAATAAAAAAGTTTGTCTCTCTCAGTTAAATGATCAGATAGCTGTGTAATTTGTGTTTTAGAGAAATATGGTACCGATGTGTAAAGTTGTATAAGCAAATACCATATTAGCTAGGGCTCCTTGTGCTTGCCAAACACATGATACACAAAGTAAGCGTGTACCCCCCTGAGGATTAATGTAATTATACCCTCAGGTGTTACAGATTACAGCAATGGAATGAAATGTATCACGGACAACTTTCTTTGTAATTCAAAAATCTTTAAAAATAAATGTGTTAAGTACAAAATTAATCACTCAAATACGAGTCCTGTAGCGCTAAATGTGCGTCTTGCTGTAAGATAATCTCTGTGGAAGTGTCGTAGTTATCGTCCTCCGAAAGCTAAGTTCTGCAGAAATCAATGTACTTACCTCATGATAAACAAAAGTGAAATGCTTGGCGTAGAGATATCTTAGTTATTATGCTTATTGTTGTGATGATGAAAGTACTGTGCTGTAACGTATTGTTGTGCTATGGAAAAGGCTGTCTCCTTGTAGCTATACCACAAAAGTTACTAATAAAACATGTTTTGCTTTCCAGAAGAATTCAGAAAAACAGTGCAGATATAAAACAGAAACACCGCAAAAGCAACATTGTAAATTGTCACTCGTTAGTAGTGTCATGATAAAATTGTGTATCTGTCACATAAACTAACTACTGTCTCATCTGGTATCTCACAGAAAGTACTTCAAATCCAGAATCCACTCTCAAGCAAACCAAAATGTTGCATGAAAATCTCATTAGCAGTGCCAGTATATGTTGCAAGTATGTGAGCCTCATAGTCGTTACGCGATCGTGCAACTAACAAGCAAGAATGTACACACACAGTAACACTGTGTCCTCTGTTCACTATCACAATGCAGTGGTAATTACTGTCTAAATATGTACCCTAGGTTCTAGACTGGATAGTTAAATTCAAAACATAGTTGCATGATAACATTTTGTAAGTGTGACAATGCATACTAGAAATGTGAAGCGAAACGTTTTATGGCAAAGACAAAGTTAAAAAGCAGATTATCTTTCAATAAACGGTTTTACATGTGAAATGTGGTGTAAACCTTTACTCTTCCTAGTACGCAGAGTTTCAACTTTAACGCAATTAACATGTGGTATACGTCGGTAAAGAATACTGGAATTTTTCTCAAGGTTAGCGTCTATGTTATTTTTCCCTGAGCCAGCGGGCGCAGGTGGCTACCTGCGGTGCGAGTTATTGTCTGTCTCTTTGTTGGCGCGCGTCGTTACTGGGATTTGAAGGCCTAACTTCCACAAATTCGCCTTGCCGAGAGGGCCCAGCTCTGTTAGAAACCCGCCAGTTCTGATGAAATTCACGTCTGTCGTTTTGTCGGTAGTTTCTGTAGTTTCTTTCTTGTCGGTCACGTGGTGGAGAATTTCTCCCTGAATCGTAACTGCGCGCTGGACTGTTGCATCTGAAGTTATTCTGTCTCCCGTGATAATAATTGTTCTGGTTGCCAAATTGTCTGTTTCTATGAGTGTCTCTGTCATATTCATTACTACGGAAATGCGATCTCTCTCTGTAACTATTACTCTGCCAGTGGTTGTCATATGGGTGGTGTCTGTTTTGGTCACGATTTGCGTTGTAAGAATAGACTTGTCGTGTCCTGTTATTGTTTCTTTCATCGCGGAATTGCGACGGATGTGACCTGTAATGATTGTTTTCCTGTTTTCGCATTATGCGATTGTCAGTGTCAATTTCTAGTTCTTGTAACAGTCCCTGAAAAGCTTCAATGTCGTCTTTGCAACGTCCTGCCAAAATAATATGCCGTTAATGTTCAGGTAATTTGATTAAGCAAATGCGGATGAGTTCTGAGGGGCTGTATGGGTTTGAAAGATACTGATCCTTATGCAACATGTCTTCAAAATATTTCATAAGACTGGAAAATTCAGATTGTTCGAAACGTTTCATCATTATGATGCCATGTTTTACTCGGTCTTGTGTAGCTTGAGACCAATACGCTGAGAGGAAGGCATGATAAAATTCTCCTTCACTGTGACAATCGTGAATGACCGATCGCATTCTTACAGCTGGTTCATTCTCCAAGTAGCCACACATAAATTCTAATCTGTGTTCTAGTGACCAGTTGGGAGGAAAACAATGAGAGAATTGATGGAGCCATGCTTGTGGATGAATGTCGTTGGCAGAATTCTTAAATGTTTTGAATTTACGTGTAGTAATGAACAGCTTATAGTCAAAGTCATCGTGTCGGCGAGTAGCATATCGGTCATTGTTACGTCGTGTCGGCGGTTCCATCTCAAAATTCGGTCCACCTTGCCAATTCCTTTCATAATTACCGAAATGCCCTGTGTTATTATTTTGTGGCTTTTCCGTATTTCTAAGTTCCTCTTCCCGTGTTGGAGCGCGAGTGTCCTCTGAAATATGTAATTCTTCTATCACCTGCGTCAACTGATCTTGTACTTCCCGGATTTCTCTTTTGTACTGTGTATTGATTTGATTTTGATTTTGTTTGAATTTTCTTATTTGTTCATACTCTTCTGTGTCAGTGAAGGCTACGGGTCTTGTGTCATTCAGATCATCATCTACCTTTGTAGATAAGTTAGTGACCTGATCCGAAAGTTCGGCTACTTTCTCCGATAGTGAACACATTTCCTCAGTGTGTTTTTCTGAACCAAGTTTCAGAGTGTCCATTTGTGTTGAAATCGAATCTACTGTGTTCTTTAAGTTTTCCTGAGTTTTTGCAAGTTGCGTAACCGAATCGGTAGATGCAACTGAGTCAATTTTAGCCCTCAAGGTCTCATGATTTTCATGAACAATGGTTTGCAGCTCTTTTATGGCTGCTTTGTGATTCTGTAATGCATTTTCATGCCGCGAAAAAATAGGTTGAAAATGCTCACAAATTTGTGTTTTTACGTCATTACAGACTTTTTGACATTTCGATTCAATGTTATGTAATTCAGTAGTTAAATCTTCACGTGTTTGTTCAAGTGTGGTGTCTAACTTTTGAAGATTTTGTTCCACTGTGTCTAACTTTTTAAGATTTTGTTCCACTGTGTCTAACTGTTGCTGTGTTTGTCTCTGGTATTGTTCCATTGTGTCTAACTTTTGAAGCTTTTGCTGCGTTTGTCTCTGATTTTGTTCCAATGTGTCTAACTTTTTAAGATTTTGTCCCACTTGTTTCTGATTTTGTTCAAGCGTTGTGTCTAACTTTTGTAGCCTTTGTCCCATTTGTTGCATTAACTGTAATAACAGTGCACTGGTGTCTGAAACATGTTCCTCAGTGCTATTCGGCAACGCATTTGAACCGGCAATATTCGCAGTTTGAATAGCAGAAAATGTGTCTTGACTTATTTGAGAAAAGGGTAAGGACGCAAAACCTGAATCTACAGTATTTGCAAGATTGTGTCCTGTCATTTCGGATTCCTGAGGCGAGCTGTTGCCGACCGATCGATCGATAATGCTTCCCTGTTCACTAATTGTTTCACCGTCTACACTATTGTTTGCAGTCCGCTCCATTTCCCTATGTACAATTACCAAATTACTACTTTGAACATTAGTTAATTCATTAGTCGGTGGCGCTAACACACTACTTTCGTCTTCACTGTTATTTCTCAGTTTACTTTGGAGCCTAGTATTACGTTTTTCACACGCCATTATTGTCACAATATTTCACACGAAAACACAGAAAAGCACAATTTGAAGAGCAAAAATAAGAGAACACATTAACATTGCACTGAAAATAATATCTAGTTAATTGCAAGCGCAGCTGCGAAATACTTGGTGCAAATCTACATGCATGCCACAACTGTTTTACTGTACAGCAATGAAAGACTGCAACTACAAAGGAGATTCTCAATACAATTACGCACTAGCAATAAACAATAGGTACACTAAATACACAAACTACAAGAAAAAAATCAGAAGATTCCAGTGAGGTATCCTAGGCTAAGGGTCGACATATGAAACGTCCCCTTAGAACAATTATACAAGACTGTGCTTAACCTGACACACAATGTTATTTAGCGCAACGCAGTCTGACTTTCAAAAATCCCTACAATAGAATGGCCCTGACTAACATTAACCTATACCTTTCACACTTTATAAGCCAAAACTTCACTCTACCAGGCCACCAACTGGCTAACCGTGAAGGGCATAGTTTATTCAGGATTCCTCTGTATCATGCTCATTTAAATCCTATAGGGTATAAGGGCCTAGGTGAAAAGGAATGTGGCAAAAAAAAAAAAAAAAAAAAAAAAACAAGAAGTTTACGCTCAGTGATTTTCAAATGCTGACAAAAGAAGTCCATGCAAATGTTAAATACAGGACTGGCCTTGATTTGTCATCTCCACCAAGAAGGTAGTTGAGCAGACGTTAATTCATGAAGGACTGTGAAGAGGAAACGTAACTTCTATTGTTGCCATGTTAAAATCTGCCTTTTTTGGATAAAACACAGAAGAGTTAAGAAATAGTCATCTCAATAACATTCTAATGAAGTTGAAATTGCAACAGAATCCTGAAATAGTGTATTAAAACTAACAACAGACTGCAAATCAGGTCAATAGTTTATGAAACAGCTCATTCTCACTACAAAAATAAACGTGTAATTTCTTCACTTATGATGTTGCAAAATCCACAGCAATACTCGTTTCAACAGCTACCGATGCCCCCCCCCCCCCCCCCCCCCCCAATAATAACGTTATTTCATTGAAAAATTCCACAGATGCTTGAATAACGGGGTAGGTATCGAAGCTTCGCATATAAATCGTATGGCAAGACACTCTCATCTTTGCGCGCTATCAGTTGACAAAATCATGTTTCGACATCTCAAACCATTCATGAGATACAAGGAGTTTATGAATATTTCATTCTAGTTTTTTCACTGAAGCACGTTTTCGTGAGGGAGCGCTTTATATACATTCCATTTTCTCGAGATTGGAAACAGACAGCGATATCCTTCCTAGTTTAAAGGATGATTCAATATATTATCTACATTTAATTCGAAGCAACATGCAACCTAACACGCATCAAACACAAATTCGTAGCACCACCCATTCTCCACTTATGCATCTACATCTACAAGGATACTCTGCAAATCACATTTAAGTGCCTGGTAGAAGGTTCATCGAACCACCTTCACAATTCTCTGTTATTCCTATCTCGTACAGCGCACGGAAAGAATGAACACCTATATCTTTCTGTACGAGCTCTGATTTCCCTTATTTTATCGTGGTTATCGTTCCTCCCTATGTAGGTGAGTGTCAACAAAATATTTTCGCATTCGGAGGAGAAAGTTGGTGATTGGAATTTCGCGAGAAGATTCCGTTGCAACGAAAAACACCTTTCTTTTAATGATGTCCAGCCCAAATCCTGTATCATTTCTGTGACACTCTCTCCCATATTGGGCGATAATACAAGACGTGGTGCTCTTCTTTGAACTTTTCCGATGTACTCCGTCAGTCCTATCTGGTAAGGATCCCACACCGCGCAACAGTATTCTGAAAGTGGACGGATAAGCGTAGTGTAGGAGGTCTCCTTAGTAGGTCTGTTACATTTTCTAAGTGTTCTACCAATAAAACGCAGGCTTTGGTTAGCCTTCCCCACAACATTTTCTATGCGTTCCTTCCAATTTAAGTTGTTCGTAGTTTTAATACCTAGGCATTAGTTGAATTTACGGCTTTTAGATTAGACTGATTTATCATGTAACCGAAGTTTAACGAGTCCCTTTTAGCACTCATGTGGATGACCTCACACTTTTCGTTATTTAAGAATTTTTGCTGTAGTTTACCCAGTATTGAAATATGACCGTTAACGAAATGATAGGCGGTTCATCATGAAGCTGACGACTTAAACTATAAGATGTGCAAGAGTCAGAGTTTTTTTCAAATCGTTTGAGAAAGATAGCACAACGGCCGGCTAGCGCGGCCTGACAGGTTCCGCGCCGAGTAGGTCTCGCATTATCGTCACCTGCTGACGCGCCCAGCACATGCTGGCAACTACGCGTCCCTCCACTCGCTCCGTACTGAACTGTCAAAAGTCGCAACTTATTTTAAACGCACTATAATAATTTGCACGCAGGAAGCGAGAGAATACAAAAATCTTGCGCGTGGTATTTGAAGGTGCTACGGGTTGCATGGAACCATCTGAATCACCATGTATGTAGATGAACGTAGTGCCGCTGACCCGAAGACTTTGTAGTAAGAGCAGATTAGTGCAAAAGGATCTGTGATGTCAAGTGCGATGTGACACAATTCACGTGTCTCAGGCTAGGAATCCATAGAAGGTGCGTGAAAGAAACAAAGAAAGACGGCTGGTATTTAAATTTTCTTTGGCATCTAGTTGGTGAAACTCAAAACATTATCTGAGATGGAAGTAAACATTTGATTGGTTGTACAGATGTCTGCATAAACTTAAATAATAAGTGTTAGGTGTTGCTCAATGCTGAAAGTACATCCGAGCCAGTAAGAGACGCCTCACTTATTGGGACTGGGCATGGCCGAAGAAGCACGAGAGACTGGTAGGCTGCTCAACATATCTCCAACATTAGGCGAGAAATGACTCCTCTTCGTATACTAACAACCATTTCAGGAAGGAAGTTCTTCGTCTGATCGAAATAAGTAACCACGGGTTAGAAAATTAACCTCCTTTCCTCAGCAGAAGGCAGGCGACTGGATGTGATGGAACAGCTATACAAGTCTGCATAGAGCTTGCGAAAGAACTCGCTCCTCCTCTAGCAGCAGTATATCAAAAGTCACTGGAGGAAGGAGGCCGTCGAAAAGACTCACGAAACTATATTGCTCATTTGTAGAATTTTGAATATTTTTTTATGTTCATCTATTACAATATTTCTGGAGACCAAACGCCTCCTCTGTAGGAATCAACATGGATCCTACAAACAACGGCCATGTGAAACCCAGCTCGCTCTGCTCGTCCGCGAGTCCCTGAAAAGCAGTAAATACAGGCGGTCAGGTAGATGCTGTCCTGTTTGACTTCCGAAAGGCGTAGATACAGTTCCGCACTGACACCTAATGACCAAAATAAGCGCGTATGGAATACCAGACCACTCTTGTGACTGGAGTGAAGAGCTCCTAGGAAATACAGGGTGATTCAAAAAGAAAGAACGCCGACGATGTGGCCGAGCGGTTCTAGGCGCTTCAGTCTGGAACCGCGCGACCGCTGCCCCCGCAGGTTCGAATCCTGCCTCACGCATGGATGTGTGTGATGTCCTTAGGTTAGTTAGGTTTAAGTAGTTCTAAGTTCTAGGGGACTGATGACCTCAGAAGTTAAGTCCCATAGTGCTCAGAGCCATTTGAACCATTTGAAAAAGAAAGAACAGGTTTCAATTGTTTATTACAGAGAAACTACGAAAGATAAAAACACAATGCGCATGTCACTTGGTAGAGGACAGTTCAAAGTTTTATGTTCGCTCAGACACTATACCATACGCTCAGCATGAGCACCATGTGCTGCTCGTGAAACATCGAAACGGTAGTCCATTTCATTCGACACATCCGTTTACTGAACAGACAGCTACAACAGTTCGATTTTTCAGATCTTGAATAGTAGCTGGACTAGGTGGGACAGAGTCTCTTAATTTTATGTAGCATGACAAAAAAAAATTGCAAGGTGTGAGGTCTGATGACCTGGGAGGCTAAAAGCAATGAACAAGATCAGGTAGTCCACCTCTTCCAATCCAACGCTACGGTACGATGTTGTTAAGATACCGCCGCACCTGTGTGAAAGTGAGGCAGGGCGCCGTCATGCATGAAGAAGAAATCAATGGAATCTTCTGAAATTGAGGAAACAACAGGTATGACATTCCTGTTACTGTTTCCTCCGCAAAAAAGAAAGAATCATAAACTATGTGAAAATAAACGACACGTTCAGTTTCGATGAGTCTCTTTCATGTTCGACACGTAACGCACGTTGTACATGAAAAATTGATTGATTTGGCGTAGATGATTTGTCTTCTGATCTAATCGCCATGTTGCTAAAAACAACAGCGCTGCTGGGTCGAAACTTTAAACCTTTCTCTGCCCAGTGACAACCTCAATATGTTTCTGTCTTCTATAGTTTGTAATAAACAACTGAAATCTGGTCTTTCTTTTTGATTGCCATGTAAAATGCAGAAAATTATTCTTAACGGACAGAAATCTTCAGTCAAACAAATAACCTTGTGCGTACGCCAAGAGGATTTTAGAGAACCTTTATTTTTCACAGCATATTTAAATGACTTAGAGGATAACGTCAGAAGATCCACGAAGCTGTTCGCGGATGATATAATCGCAACGAAATTAGGAGACACGCGTAAAGATCGATGATTGGTGCAGAGATGGCAGTCCACCCTCAATTTAAACCAGTGCCGTGTATTGCGCATAAATAGGCACGAAGTCCATTATTTTACGATTACAAGATTGCAGAACAATCACTGGAGGCCGTCACGTCCATTAATTATCTGAATGTATGTAGAGGTACCAATTTAAAGTGGACTGACCTCATAGAACTAATCGCCGGTAAGGCAGATACCACATCGAGATTCAGAAATACCGTAATAATTTTAACAATAAAAAGAAAGATGTCAAATTAGATAAAATATGGATGTCGACTTTGCACCGATAGAATACTTTCAGTCGGGAATGATGTCAACATCAGAGATAGTCTCGTAGTCGGCATCACGTGATGGACTGTAGTGCTCTCTATACTCCCTACATATCTTGAGCTACCTCGAGTACTGATTGTAGTTGGCAGCTTCACCTCCGAGGATAACACCCGCAGCTGGAGACGAAACGTTAGGGGGAGTCTTACATATGGACCATGGCCTGTCAGTCCGAAAGTTTTAAATGAAGTTAATACTAGCCGTGAAAACCTATATTACAAGATTGAGATTCTTTGGAGGAATACCCAGGAAGCGTAATCCATAGAAGGAGTTAGCTTACAAAAGCCGTTCGGCCAATACTTGAATGCATTTTGACAGTCTTGGCTCAGTACTAGATAGAATTGATAGAAGAAATAGAGGTGATCCGAAGGAAAGCAACGCATTTCGTCATAGATTCATTTAGAACGCGTTACGGAGATGTTCATCCACCTCCAGCAGCAGACACTATAAGGGAGGCTTTGTGCATCAGTGTGTGAATCGCTGTTAAAATTCTGACCGGCCGCAGTGGCCGAGCGGTTCTAGGCGCTTCAGTCCGGAACCACGCGGCTACAACGGTTGCAGGTTCGAATCCTGCATCGGGCATGGATGTGTGTGCTGTCCTTAGGTTAGTTAGGTTTAAATAGTTTTACGTCTATGGGACTGATTATCTAACCATTTTTTGTTAAAATTCTGAGAGCGTAAATTCCTAGAAGAGTCAGGCAATATATTGCTTACTCCTACACATATGCTGCAGAAGGGTCATGAAGATAAGACCAGAGAGATTCGACCTCACGCGGAAGTTTGCCAGCAATCGTTCCTTCCGTGGAGCATTCGCGACTGGAACAGCTAAGGGGGCAGGTGACAGTGGTACACGACGTACCCTCCGCCACACGCTACACGGTGGCTTGCGAAATATTTTAGTCGGGAGTCTCGTTAGAGATACGTAACAGGTTCTGACAGCGAATGCAGCCAGTTGCAAAATGTGGCTCACTTCGTAGCCAGTGATACCTGGTACCTGTGCCCAAAAGCAGTTCTCATTCACGGCATGCGATTTACAGTGCTTTCCCAAGACGATTGCTGTCCTTTGGTTTGGAGTTAGATGGCTTAAACCAGACGTTCCGACGATCCTGGATGTGATTATACTGACTTTAGTATCCGTTGGGCGTATTGTCGGTTGCCTGAGTAAGTCTGGTGGGTACTAGGGCCATGAAGAACCTATTCAGTTAGTGATGTTGCATGTGGCGTACACGTGTAGGATTTATAGTTTATCAAAAACCACAAAAGGGTAGGTGACCACTTAGTGCAGAAATGAATTCATCAGTATCAGTTATATAGAAAAAATTTGTCATTTAAGCATCAGAAATAGAAAACAAAGTACTGGAAAAAGTTTCTGCACAACCTTTATGAGTCGCATAGTTTGATTGTTTTACATCTGAAGCTCTTTTGAACACACAAGATTGCTGCATACAGCCATCTGTGCAAGGGAGGTATCAGCAAACCTTGATACTCAGTAAATGTGAGTGGAGCAAGCTGGCCTCCAGTAATGGACGGAACAGTGCGGCTTGCGTACATTTTCAATCTGTCAACATGCCTCGAAGGGCCTTCATAAACTTAGAACGTTAGTCATTTAACAGCAAGAAGTGTTGTCGCCGCGGGAATTTGTTCGTCGAATAGGCGTATACCACAGAGACACCGACCGATCATTCAGCCGCTATGGTGATACAAAAAACATTGAACAGCTGCTTCATACTGATTGCCCGCGGTCAGCAAACCCAACTGACGACCGCTACCTACGAATTATGTCTCGTAGGTACCAGGTTTTAAATTGTAAGACATTTACAGGGGCAGATGTGGACTCTGACCACAATCTATTAGTTTTGAACTGTAGATTAAAACTGAAGAAACTGCAAAAAGGTGGTAATCTGAGGAGATGGGACCTAGATAAACTGAAAGAACCAGAGGTTGTAGAGAGCTTCAGGGAGAGCATTAGGAAACGACTGACAAGAATGGGGGAAAGAGATACAGTGGAAGAAGAATGTGTAGCTTTGAGAGACGAAACTGTGAAGGTAGCAGAGGATCAAGTAGGTAAAAAGACGAGGGCTAGTAGAAATCCTTGGGTAACAGAAGAGATATTGAATTTAATTGATGAAAGGAGAAAATACAAACATGCAGTAAATGAAGCAGGCAAAAAGGAATACAAGCGTCTCAAAAAAGAGATCGACAGAAAGTGCAAAATGGCTAAGCAGGGATGGCTAGAGGACAAGTATAAGGATGTAGAGGCGCATATCACTAGGGGTAAGATAGATACTGCCTAAAGGAAAATTAGAGACCTTTGGAGAAAAGAGAACCACTTGTATGAATATCAAGAGTTCAGATGGAAACCCAGTTCTAAGCAAAGAAGGGAGAGCAGAAAGGTGGAAGGAGTATGTAGAGGGTCTATACAAGGGCGATGTTCTTAAGTACAATATTATAGAAATGGAAGAGAATGTAGATGAAGATGAAATGGGAGATATGATACTGCGTGAAGAGTTTGACAGAGCACTGAAAGACCTAAGTCGAAACAAGGCCCCGGGAGTTGACAACATTCCATTAGAACTACTGATAGCCTTCGGAGAGCCAGGCCTAACAAAACTCTACTATCTGGTGAGCAAGATGTATGAGACAGGCGAAATACCCTCAGACTTCAAGAAGAATATAATAATTCCAATCCCAAAGAAAGCAGGTGTTGACAGATGTGAAAATTACCGAACTATCAGTTTAATAAATCACAGCTACAACATACTAACACGAATTCTCTACAGACGAATGGAAGAACTGATAGAAGCCGACCTCGGGGAAGATCAGTTTGGATTCCGTAGAAATGTTGGAACACGTGAGGCAAAACCGACACTACGACTTATCTTAGAAAATAGATTAAGGAAAGGCAAACCTACGTTTCTAGGATTTGTAGACTTAGAGAAAGCTTGTGACAATGTGGACTGGAATACTCTCTTTCAAATTCTGAAGGTGGTAGGGGTAAAATAAAGGGAGCGAAAGGCTATTTACAATTTGTACAGAAACCAGATGGCAGTTACAAGAGTCGAGGGACATGAAATGAAAGCAGTGGTTGGGAAGGGAGTGAGACAAGGTTGTAGCCTATCCCTGATGTTATTCAATCTGTATATTGAGCAAGCAGTAAAGGAAACAAAAGAAAGATTCGGAGTAGGAATTAAAATCCATGGAGAAGAAATAAAAACTTTGAGGTTCGTCGATGACATTGTAATTCTGTCAGAGACAGCAAAGGATCTGGTAGAGCAGCTGAATGGAATGGACAGTGTCTTGAAAGGAGGGTATAATATGAATATCAACAAAAGCAAAACGAGGATAATGTAGTGAAATTAAATCCGGTGATGCTGCGGGAATTGTATTGGGAAATGAGACGCTTAAAGTAGTAAACGAGTTTTGCTATTTCGGGAGCAAAATAACTGATGATGGTCGAAGTAGAGAGGATATAAAATGTAGACTGACAATGGCAAGGAAAGCTTTTCTGAAGAAGAGAAATTTGTTAACATCGAGCATAGCTTTAAGTGTCAGGAAATCGTTTCTGAAAGTATTTGTATGGAGTGTAGCCATGTACGGAAGTGAAACGTGGACGATAAATAGTTTAGACAAGAAGAGAATAGAAACTTTCGAAATGTGGTGCTACAGAAGAATGCTGAAGATTAGATGGGTAGATCACATAACTAATGAGGAGGTATTAAATAGAATAGGAGAGAAGAGAAATTTGTGGCACAACTTGACTAGAAGAAGGGATCGGTTGGTAGGACATGTTTTGAGGCATCAAGGGATCAGAAATTTAGTATTGGAGGGCAGTGTGGAGGGTAAAACTCGTAGAGGGAGACCAAGAGATGAATACACTAAACAGATTCGGAAGGATGTACGTTGCAGTAGGTACTGGGAGATGAAGAGGCTTGCACAGGATAGAGTAGCATGGAGAGCTGCATCAAACCAGTCTCAGGACTGAAGGCCACAACAATAACAACATGTACCCTAACGGGAATCTGACAGAACTTTTTGGAGACAACTTGGAGGGATATATAGACGCAGAAAGTACATATCAGTCTCCACACGATCCATTTGTCCTTTAGGCGTTCATAACGAGCAACATTACACCGTATACCGTACCACACTAACGAGAATAACAGACCGAGCGAAGGTGGCGCCGTGGTTAGCACACTGGACTCCCATTCGGGAGGACGACGGTTGAACCCCGCGTCCGACCATCCTGATTTAGGTTTTTCGTGGTTTCCCTAAATCTCTTGAGTCAATTGTCAGGATAGTTCCTGTGAAGGACACGGCCTACTTCCCTCCCCATCCTATCCTGAACCGAGGAGACCGATGACCTCGCTGTTTCGTCTCTTCCACCAAATCAGCCAACCAACCGAGGAGAAAAGGGCAAGTGCAATCACCCGATTCTTCAGGAATTTCTCTCTGTAGAAGAGGAGTGAAAATAATTGAACACGAGTCTCCGCTTATCCGTAGATACTTGACCGTTTCTGAAAAAACAACGGCCAAATTTTCGAAGGATTTTTGAAGTACGTTATGTGCCTTTTACCACGTGGTGATCTCAGACGAAAATGTGTTCGAAACCCGATTATGGTTTGTGATTACATCTTTTCATTTTATTTTTATTATTTTCATTTATCTATCCATGCCGCATAAGGTTACTACACGAATGTTTCTTATCAAATTAGGGAATACAATAGCGTCATATTAACTATAAAATTACAACTAAATTTCACAATAAGTGACAAACATTTATCTTATGGTATATATGTGTGTATGGTACAATCCTTTCAATTTTTTTAAACTTTCATACTGTGATATTTCGACGTCATAGCAATTACTGTATTAATTCTTGTATTTTATTCATACCTTTATCCTTCAGGAAGATTTGGTGCATTCCTCTGGATGATACCGACCGTAGAAACATTCGAAACACAAATGTTCCGGAGACCACGAGCATTACGCGAAGGCGAGTTTGCCACAGTTACGTTTCTTAATTAACTCATCTGGCATAGAGTTCGTAGACTAATAAGGACAACGGATTTCGTACACGGAGTGCAAAATTAACAAGCTGCTACACTTACCACTGTGCCACCATTTCGTCTGAGGATACCTCCCGGTGTAATGTACATAGAGTAAGTCGAAAATACCTCGCAAACTTTGATCGTCGTTCTTTCAAAAACGGTCAGTATCCACGGATAAGCCGAGACATGTGTTCGCTTATTTGGAACCCTCTTCCACTGAACGAAGTTTCTGAGAAATCGGGTGATGGCGTTTGCCGTGTTCTCCTTGTAAGGCGGAGCTCAGGTGAACAGATAGAATGCGATATGGATCAATGACGTCGGGTTTTCTTCACCAACGAGAACACCATTCGCCTCACGTCCGATGATCGTTGCAGGAGAGTATGTAGGCGGTTCAGTGCCAATGCATGTCTCAGGCATGTAGTCCGATGGATTCAGGTGGGTAGTCGTGCTTTGGACCAGTATGATGTGCAACGGCGGACGCGTCTCTTTGCTATATCGAAGGTAATTCGAGGACTGTCCAGTATTGAGACAAGATACTCTAATCTATTGCAGTGCCTTATAAACTTTATTATTATTATTATTATTATTATTGGTATTCGAGGGAGTACTCGAACCTCCGACGGAGGGAGCTGCGCGGACCGTGACAAGACGCCCAAGACCGCGCGGCGCCCTATAAACAACATTTCGCCAATGAGGTCATCTTTCAAGACAATAACGCACGACACGCATCGCACCCACGTCGTGAACAGATTCTTCCAGCATACAGCGAGCAACATGACATTGAATGTTGCCCAAAAGCAGATTATAACTTCAGAAACTGTGCCAAGAGGTACACTTTCGAACAAACTGATATTATTTAATTTTTATTTCACAACAAAATTAGTCATTTTCACTTTACTTACTCTTTCATTCTCTGCTCCTCTTGAATCTAAATCCACACAAGTTCGTAGATATGTATGTGGTGCGGAACTTGTTTTGAGTATGAAACTTCCTGGCAGATTAAAACTGTGTGCCAGACCGAGACTCGAACTCGGGACCTTTGCCTTTCGCCGGCAAGTGCTCTACCGACTGAGCTACCCAAGCACGACTCACGCCCCGTCCTGACAGCTTTACTTCTGCCAGTACCTCGTCTCCTACCTTCCAAACTTTACAGAAGCTCTCCTGCGAACCTTGCAGAACTAGCACTCCTGAGAGAAAGGATATTGCGGAGACATGGCTTAGCCACAGCCTGGGGGATGTTTCTAAAATGAAATTTTCACTCTACTGGCAGAAGTAAAGCTGTGAGGACGGGGCGTGAGTCGTGCTTGGGTAGCTCAGTCGGTAGAGCAGTTGCCCACGTAAAGCAAAGGTCCCGAGTTCCAGTCTCGGTCTGGCACACAGTTTTAATCTGCCAGGAAGTTTCATATCAGCGCACTCCGCTGTAGAGTGAAAATTTCGTTCTAGAAACATCCCCCAGGCTATGGCTAAGCCATGTCTCCGCAATATCCTTTCTTTCAGGAGTGCTAGTTCTGCAAGGTTCGCAAGAGAGCTTCTGTAAAGTTTTGAAGTTAGGAGTCGAGGTACTGTCAGAAGTAAAGCTGTGAGGACGGGGCGTGAATCGTGCTTGGGTAACTCAGTCGGTAGAGCACTTGCCCGCGAAAGGCAAAGGTCCCGAATTCGAGTCTCGGCCCGGCATACAGTTTTAATCTGCCAGGAAGTTTCATATCAGCGCACACTCCGCTGTAGAGTGAAAATTTCATTCTTGTTTTCAGTATTTTGTTTTACTTTCATAGCAAAGCATTCCAGGAGGCGGCCCCACAAGTAGTAGTAACTAGTAACGACTAGGAATAAAAATTTTGCTGCAACCAAATTAAGATGCAGTGAAATCTGAAATCCTAAATGGAATGTACATCGTAAGAATTAGCTGGAGGCCAAACTTAGAGTCGTGTTTACTGACATAGATTTGATCGTATCTGGTGAGGTTGTTATTCATTCTGGACGCGAACGATTTTGGGTGCATATGAAAGGCAAGGCGGGTCAAATATGGAAACCGGCTGCTTCCATAAGCCGTCTGCCTTACGTGCCACAGTGACAAAATACTATTTGGCTCACAGATTTCTTGATCAGGCCGAGGCAGTTGAATTAAATTTCGACTTGCCAGTTACAACGTAGGATACCAGCAGAACAGTGGCAGGAACAGGCTTACATGACTCTGCACGAAACATATTGTTCTAAAATTATTTCTAGCCGTTAGCTACAGAATCGAAGGGATAACGGTTTTTATCTCCTGGTTATGTGCAGACCTACACGTTTTGCTTCCGTTAGCGTAGAATAGGGAATCAGTGATCGTGAGTCTGTTACAGCTTCAGTAACGACGTGTGTCCAAAGAAAGGCAGGAAAATATTTGTGTTTAACATGTGAACAAGAAACAAACTAGTAATTAACTGAACAGTCAACATCAAAGTTTCACCTCCTCGTAAGAAAATGTGGAATAATAAACGGCAGAGCGTATTGTACAACACACTTTAGAGAGATAGGTGCCCAGCAAGGTTGTAATAGATGAGTAAGACCACCAGTGCCTCAACAACTATTTTAGGAAGTTGCTACTGCGTCGAGAGACAATAAGTCAATTTTTTATGGAAGAGAATGAAAATTTTGTTAGTAAACAAAAGTCGAAGAAAGATAAAATTAAATCAGGGGAGCTGTGTGAATAGTATTTGTGACTTCCAACGATAAGTCTTATTGACCGAAATGAGGAAAACTCTAAGACACTTTATGTGAAACCGATCAACGGATCAACATCACTGATTATAATCACTCTGTCATGTATCATGCTGATAACTGACAATAACAGAGTGAGAAAGTTGAAATCCTCAATACTGGTTTCCGAAATCCTTCAGTGAGGTACTGATAGGTTCATCACAGTTTCAAGAGAAGTCAAAACCTAACAGACAAACAAAAGCTGAATTAAGCGAAAACGAGTGAAGGTGAGCAATGAGAGAAGCGTTCGATGACTTTGAAAGCAATAGTTTGTCAATCGATCTAACAACCCCAAGAGGTTTTGGTCTTGTATGAAATTAGTAAGCGGTTCGAAATCATCCATTCATTCTCTCTATGAGCATACTGGTGCCGAAACAGGAGATAACAGAGAGAGGGCCGAAATACTGGATTCGATCTTCCGAAATTGTTTCAGCGTCGAAGATAGTAATTTGGTCTCTTCTTTCAACCATCGTATGATCGCCGGAGTTGCAGATGGTGAAATAACCGATCGTGAAATAGAAAAGCATCTACAGTCGCTTTGTAGTGGAAAGGCATCATGACCAGGTGGAATACGTGTAAGGATCTACGAAGATTATGCGAATGAACTTGCTCCCCTTCTAGCAGAGTTTATTGTAGTTCGCTGGAGAGACGAAGAATACCTAGCGACTTGAAAACAGCACAGATAATTCCCGTTTTCAAGAAGAGTCGTAGGGCAGATATAGATAATTCAGGCCTATATCGCTGACGTCAATTTTTGTACAATTATGGAATGTGTTTTATGCTCAAGAATTATGGCCTATATCGCTGACGTCAATTTTTTGTATAATTATGGAATCTGTTTTATGCTCAAGAATTATAGTGTTGTTGGAGAACGAAAATATGCACTATACAAATCTGTAAGGTTTCTGCAAAAAGAGGTCTTGCGAAACTTCGCTCGCTTTGTTCCTCCACGAGATCCATAGCGCTGCAAATAACGGCGCTCACGTTGATGACGTATTCCTTGACTTTAGGAACGCACTTGACACAGTCCCTCACTGCCGGTTAGTGAAAAACGTACGAGCTTATCGCGTATCGGACCAGATAAGCAAATGGATTTGAGATTTCCTTGCAGATAGAACTCAGCACGTCGCTCTTAATGGAGCAAGATTGACAGATATAAAGGTAAATTCCCGTAGTACCGCAAGGAAGTGTGATAGGACCATTATTTTTTTCAACGTGTATAAGTACTCCTAATCTAGTAGGAAGCGTCGGTAGCTCTTTAAGACTGTTTGCAGATGATGTGGTCGTCTATAAGAAAGTAGCAACGTTAGAAGACAGTATCGATTTGCAGAATAACCTCCAGAGAACTGATGAATGGTGCAGGCCCTGGCAGTTGACCAAGAACGTAAAAAAATGTAACATATTGAGCATATATAGGAAAAGAAATCCACTACTGTATAGCTACGCTCTTGATGACCAATTTCTGGAAACAGTAACTACGATAAAATATCTACGAGTGACTATCCAAAGCAGCCTTAAGTGGAATGACCACGTAAAACAAGTAGTCGGAAAAACGGTTGCCAGACTAAGATTCATAGGAAGAATTTTAAGGAAATGTAACTCATCCATTAAAGAAGTGGCTTACAGAGTTCTTGATCGACCGATTCTTGAGTTCTGTTCATCAGTCTGTGACCGTTACCACGTAGGACTGATAGAAGAGATAGAGACGATCCAACGAACAGCAGCGCGTTTCGTCACGGGATCGTTTAGTTGGTGCTAGGAAGTCAGAGAGATGCTCAGAAACTACAGTGGCAGAACCTAAAACACGGGTCTTGCAAATCACGGAGAGGTTTGCTGTCGAAATTAGGAGAGAGTCCTTTCCGGAAAGAGTCGGACTGCGTGTTACTTCCTCACATATAGATTTCGCAAAATGACCACGTTGAGAAAATTCGAGGAATTAGAACTAATACAAATGCTAATCGACAATCATTCTTCCACGCGCCTTTCGCGAGTGGGACAGGGTAAGGGGGGGGGGGGGGGGGGGGGGAATCAGTTAGTCGTACCAGAAGTGCACTCGTCCACACTCCGTCAGGTGGCTTGCAGAGTCTTGATATTTTCAAGTAGAGTTATCGGTCAGAGGTGGATGAAAGTGCATTATGAAATAAGAAGAGCTATTTAAAATTGGTTTCTCTCATTCTTTAAGAACAGACAGCAACAAATCGTTCTCTACCGTTATGGTAACAGCTACGAAGTGGCGTCTGATTGGGGCACGTATAAATTAGGAGTGTCTGAGAGTATAGTGGGGGTACTACTACTGTTTCTTATCTATATGAATGATATGTCTTCTAATAAGATAGGTGATTATAAAACATTTCTGTTTGATGATGACACTAGCTTGGCTGTGAAAGATGTAAGAGTGGTGCACAGGCAATATATCAACTAGTGTTGTTCAATAAATTAGCCCATCAGGCGTAGAAAATAAATTACTTCTAAATCACTGTAGACTCAGCTTTTACAGTTTCTAACACGCAATATAGCTAAGACTGACATTCTGACTACAAAGATCGGGTATTTCATTAATGAGTCAGAACCGTCTAAATTTTGAGGTGTTCACATAGACAATAAGCTGTCATGGAAAGCTATTTCAGGATCCTGTTGAAAAACTGAATGCGGACAGCACCTGGAGTAAGTGATAGTCCAACACGAAAATTAGTTCACTTTACTTATTTTCATTCATTTGCGGCTACGGCATTACGTTCTGGGGTAGTCGTCTCATTCGCAAAGGATTTCTTAGTCTGAGAAACGGGCAGTTACAGCTATGTGTGGTGTCTGTTCAAGAGTCTAGAATTTCTGACACTGGCCTCTCAACACGTTTTATTTAATGTCGTTTTTTGTTAACAACATGAGCTTCTTCACAAGAATTAGTAGCTGTCACTCAGTTAACGCTAGGCAGAAATCCCGTCTACGTTTGGATCGCATCTCCTAGTCTCTCGTGCAGAAAAATGTGCAGTATTGTGCTGCGTCCATTTCCAATAAGATACCACAAGAATTTAAAAAAAATTAGCAGGAATCTTCGCACTTTCACATCTGAATTGAAGAATTTTCTCACGGCTCACTCCCTCTATTCTGTCGGGGAGTTACTAGAAAATAATTAAACTAATTCCTATGTTACATTGCAGATGATGATAATATATATTTGCGGCTTGTCGTGTACATTTTATTTTATCCACTGTTACTTTTCTGATGTTAATTTCATGTACTTACCCGTCCCGTGACCATGGAGAGTGGCTCCTCAGTTTGGTCCTGCAGAACCAGACATGTAAACAAATAAATAAATGCGCTTAACTACAGGTCTACATCGCTTAGGTCACTCTGTTGTAGAATTATGCTAGCATGTTTTATTTTTTGCAACTTAATAACGCCTCTGTAGTAATCAACAGGACTTCCGGAAGCAGCTATCGTGTTTGTTTGGCGGTGCGAGACAGTTGACAGTCACTAATAACGCCCTCCCGTGGAAACGGACGGTTAATAAATTCTTGATTTTGCAGCCGAGTTGTCATTTCATCTTCATACAATATGTTGGAAACTTTTCTAGTTGTCTTCCTCAGATACACGTCACAAAAACGAACGACATTACAAATACGTAGGGAAACATCAGAGAATATGCGTCTAACGAATCTTCGGAGGGACCTCCTGTACTTTCGGTTCCTTAAATCACGATCATAATATAACAGCTGAAAATTTATACCACACGACGATTTAAACTGGATCTTCTGCTTGTCGTAAGCATTTGCTTTAACCAGTTAGTCCATTTGAGTTCTCCACCAGCACTGACTGAAACGTTCAGTGTAAGCCTACCTACTGTTTTCCTCCAATTTTTCAGCTTGAAGTGCCTCGTTATTGCATTTAACTGACTGCATCCTCCTCGTTTAGATTCATTTCATTTTAGTGAATTTAATTTAATTGAAGAATATCCTTATGGCACAGCATACCACAGCCCTCCATCATACCCGTTTCTCCAGTGGTGTTAATCTCATGTAGCATGTGAAGGATTTTTTGGCTGTACTGCTAGTTAGTAGTAGGAGGAAAAAATCATTCACGTTGTATGTTTGAGTCGATTCTATAAGCATGCTTGCACAGTCCAAATGGTTAATGTGGCCATTCACGTCCTATTCAGGCATTTTTTTCCAGTTCACGCGCAGTGTCGTTTTCACTGCATGTTCAGCATTTAGGAGTCGATGTCACTGATATCATTTCATATCATTACATTTAATTGATTTCATTCTCATTGGCTCCATCCATTTAATTAAAATCAGTTCAGGGTAATGGTTAGTTAAAGACGGTCATGCCCAATTCCCGACCATATTCATATACAATTGCTTTGTGCACTGTTATTAGTCAGTAGCAAGGGTGTAGCATATTGCTAGATTCATCACTTAAAGCTGGTTCTTGAAAGTTTTTATTTAGGCTTTCGTGAGATAGTTTGCTTTTATCTCCAAGCCTCGGCCAGTTCAGTTCTTTAAGTATCTTCGAGATGTTCTGTCATGGACCTGGAAACCTGTGAGCCTTCATATCGCTCTTCTTTATATACATTTGGTATTCCTTGTTAGTCCTGTCTAGTGCAGATCCGACGCACTTGAACAATATTCTAGACTAGATCGCACGAGTATTCTGTAAGTAATCTCCTTGGTAGAATGATCATATTTGCCCAATATCTTGTCAGTCAGCCGAAACTTGTCACCTGCTGTAATTACGACGTTATATATACCATCGTTCCATTCCATTTCCCTACAAAGTGTTATAAACAGTTATTTGTATGAGCTGAATGACACCAATTGCGACTCATTGATATTGCAGTCGTAGACTCCAACGCTTTATTGTTTTTTGAAGTGCAAGATTTTACATATCTGAACATTTAAGCAAGCTACTAATTTTAGCACCAGTTTTAAATCTTTGCAAAATCTGACTTAATATCCGAGCCGTTTTCTTCCAACAGTGCTCCTGTACATGAAATTGCATTGTCTGAGAGAAGTCTGACCTTAGAAGATTATGTGATCGCTATGACAACTTTTTCAAATCTGATTTTACTTTTATTTTATTTTTAGGGTTCAGTACCTCAGTCGGTAAAAACGAAACCATTATGGGATCACTTTGTTGTCTGTTTGTCTGTCTGTCTGTTCCACTGTTAAAACCCATTTTTCTCAGGAACTGGTAGACGAATCAAGCTGAAATTTGTGTCACATGCTAAGATCTGCGGTCCTTTGTTGATGTAAAAAAATTAAGCTTCTAAGTCGGTGCCATTTATCTTACATATTTATTTATTTATATCACGTTTTTTGACATTCGCAGACTCACTGATTAAAAATTATATGTATTTCCCGCTGACACAGGTTCATGGAATTTGGCAAGGAGAAAATGAGAAAATTGTTAATTTGTAGTGATATCACACGAAAAAAATTTCTCATTTGTTATCCGACTTCAAACTTGAAACTGAAACATTCTCGAAATCCCTGGGACCGATACCTTGCGAGTATCAATGTCGATACCTTGCGAGTACCAATGTCGATGAACTACCTACATACATAATTAAGTCTGCACGGAAACCTCAGTGTTCGAGTTCTATTCAGACCAGGTCAATATATTCTTTGCTAGCCCTGCAGAGAAAAAAGAGGGACGCTATCAGGGTGCAATTCAACCATAACAGAACATCAAGATCCTGCCATATTTTTCTAAAGAGGCACATTTTTATAAAATACATACGATTGTTATCTTTTTATGTCTCCAGTGGTCCGAGGAACACGGACTATTCGTTGGGATGTTTGAGGTGCCTGCAGCACCATCTACTGCGTTTTATTCCTGTGTGCTCAGAAGCCACTTCCAATTAGGCGACACGCGAACGCGCATAGTGGAGATTTCCCAGGAGTATTTACGTCATGTCCCGTCGTTCGCGTGGCCCGTTTTGTCACTATATTTAGCCCTAGTGAAACATTCATATGTATTGGCGGATCGCGTTTTTTGCTGTCCGAAGTGTTTGGAACACGAGATCAAATTTTTATCAAATGCAAATAATTGTCACAGGTCTAATTCCATGTGCTGTTATATTATATCGTCTATTTGTCCATGATATTCTCTGATTAATAAAAGAAATAGGAAAGGTGTAGACATCCATGCCAGAGATAAATGAATTGTGAAAAGAAGCCAGATTGTGACCATTGGAAGACAATCCATACGTTTCCCACGCAATCGTGACCTTACATTCACACATTCGCAGCATTCTCCGAGCGCGTCTATTAAACCAGTGCGCGTTTTTCTCGTCTTTTAGTACGTTAATTGGGGTGTATTGCTTTACACGACGCATTTAATCTTTAACCACTACTTTCCTACGTGTGCTAGTTTTGAATTAGGTATTTTCATGTCGTCTTTCAAGTAGGTTCTAATTGATTGTCTATCAGATTCACCAAACGCAAACACGCTTTTTGCTTTTACGACAAACTTTATACCTTTGTACGGCCGTGGTAAGACAGGATTTGCTTTAGGGAGGACGGCGATTCAAATCACCTTACAGGTATCCACATTCAGCTTACCTACGATTTCCCTAGATCGCTTTAGGAAAACTTTAAAAAGGCGTAACTAATTTCCTTCCCCACCCTTCCCCAATCCTATCTTGAGATTTGTCTCTAATGAATTTGTCGTCGACAGGACGTTAAGCCCTAATCTTCTTCCTTTTCTCCATTGGTAACCATCGTTCCTGCAAAAGCATCATTATAGCTAATCTCACGGCCACTGGAAACACGAAAAGATCGAGTCTGTTTGTATTACACGTGGACTTCGGTGGTGGCAGTTCAGCTGTTTAGCATACCCACAAGATGCTATAAATTCGAACCCCCGTGACCTACAGGGAAAAGAAACTCCTCATAAGATCATACATATTTAAGAGAAACAATGTCGCAAAACAGATAATGCCGGCCGGTGTGGCCGTGCGGTTCTAAGCGCGTCAGTTTGGAACCGCGCGACAGCTACGGTCGCAGGTTCGAATCCTGCCTCGGGCATGGATGTGTGTGATGTCCTTAGGTTAGTTAGGTTTAAATAGTTCTAAGTTCTAGGAGACTGATGACCTCAGTAGTTAAGTCCCATAGTGCTCAGAGCCAAAACAGATAATATATTCTATATTCCGACATATTTCTCATGAGGAGTATGACCATAATATAACTTAAATGTTTATTTGACACTACAACAGTGAAGTTATAGTCACAGTATATAAAACTTTTCTTTAAAAAGAGGGGTTACATTACCAGTTTCAACGTAGTACGTCGTCATTTTCAAATGTAAAACATCAGTTGGAGAGTGTATCATGGGAATCATGACCATACATCTGACAACAACTACGAGAAATAATAAGGCCAGGCAATCGAGGCAATGGTGGCAAAACCAAGTCACTACAAGTTATGCCCATGCTTGCTCAACTTTTCATTCCATACCCTCATGTAGAATAGATAAAAACTACACCAGGGTAAAAATTGCCAAGAATTCTTGCACTGTGTCCTGTTGTGACACAACGATCGTATGGCTGATGCAAATACACAAGTCGTAAGTGATTCAAGCACAGCAAGCTTCCAAATGGAAAGCAGCACATAATTTTGGGCATAAACTGACACTTACGAGAGGCTTTTGAACTACTTGTTCAGTGCAGTTGTTTAATAATGTTTCTCCTTACCACCAGCAACGTCGATACTAGACAAACTAAGATCACCTGGTCATCAGGCAGCAAGATCCCGCCTTAAATCCCGCGCCACTGGATGGAGCACAAGGAGCACCAGAGGCAATTAATCTTGCAATATGTCTACATCTACATCTACATTTATACTACGCAAGCCACCCAACGGTGTGTGGCGGAGTGCACTTTACGTACCACTGTCATTACCTCCCTTTCCTGTTCCAGTCGCGTACGGTTCGCGGAAAGAACGACTGCCCGAAAGCCTCCGTGCGCGCTCGAATCTCTCTAATTTTACATTCGTGATCTCCCCGGGAGGTATAAGTAGGAGGAAGCAATATATTCGATACCTCATCCAGAAACGCACCCTCGCGTAACCTGGACAGCAAGCTACACCACGATTCAGAGCGCCTCTTTTGCAGAGTTTGCCACTTGATTGGTTGTTGGTTGTTTTGGGGAAGGAGACCAGACAGCGAGGTCATCGGTCTCATCGGATTAGGGAAGGACGGGGTAGGAAGTCGGCCGTGTCCTTTGAAAGGAATCATCCCGGCATTTGCCTGGAGCGATTTAGGGAAATCACGGAAAACCTAAATCAGGATGGCCGGACGCGGGATTGAACCGTCGTCCTCCCGAATGCGAGTCCAGTGTCTAAACACTGCGCCACCTCGCTCGGTGTTTTGCCACTTGAGTTTGCTAAACATATCCGTAACGCTATCACGCTTACCAAATAACCCTGTGACGAACCGCGACGCTCTTCTTTGGATCTTCTCTATCTCCTCTGTCAACCCGACCTAGTACGGATCCCAGACTGATGAGCAATACTCAAGTATAGGTCGAACGAGTGTTTTGCAAGCCACCTCCTTTGTCAATGGACTACATTTTCTAAGGACTCTCCCAATGAATCTCAACTTGGCGCCCGCCTTACCAACAATTAATTTTATATTATCATTCCACTTCAAATCGTTCCGCACTCATACTCCTAGATATTTTACAGAAGTAACCGCTACCAGTGTGTGTTCCACTATCATATAATCATACAATAAATGATCCTTCTTTCTATGTACTCGCAATACATTACATTTATCTATGTTAAGGGTCAGTTGCCACTCCCTGCACCAAGTGCCTAGCCGCTGCAGATCTTCCTGTATTTCGTTGCAATTTTCTAATGCTGCAGCTTCTCTGTATACTACAGCATCATCCGCGAAAAGCCGCATGGAACTTCCGACACTATCTACTAGGTCATTTATATGTAATGTGAAAAGTAATGGTCCCATAAGTCCCCTGTGGCACGCCAGAGGTTACTCTAACGTCTGTAGACGTCTCCCCATTGAGAACAACATGTTGTGTTCTGTTTGCTAAAATCTCTTCAATCCAGCCACACAGCTGGTCTGATATTCCGTAGGCTCTTACTTTGTTTATCAGGCGACAGTGCGGAACTGTATCGAACGCCTTCCGGAAATCAAGGAAAATGGTATCATTCTGGGAGCTTGTATCTAATATTTTCTGGGTCTCATGAACAAATAAAGCGAGTTGGCACTCACACGATCGCTGTTTTCGGAATACATGTTGATTCCTACAGAATAGATTCTGGGTTTCCAGAAAAGACATGATACGCGAGCAAAAAACATGTTCTAAAATTCTACAACAGATCGATGTCAGAGATATAGGCCTATACATCGAGTATAGATTTAAGTGCCAGGAAATCGTTTCTGAAAGTATTTGTATGGAGTGTAGCCATGTATGGAAGTGAAACATGGACGATAACTAGTTTGGACAAGAAGAGAGTAGAAGCTTTCGAATTGTGGTGCTACAGAAGAATGCTGAAGATTAGATGGGTAGATCACGTAACTAATGTGGAGGTATTGAATAGAATTGGGGAGAAGAGGAGTTTGTGGCACAACTTTGACAAGAGGAAGGGATCGGTTGGTATAACAGGTTCTGAGGCATCAAGGGATCACCAATTTAGTATTGGAGGGCAGCGTGGAGGGTAAAAATCGTAGAGGGAGACCAAGAGATGAATACACTAAACAGATACATAAGGATGTAGGTTGCAGTAGGTACTGGGAGATGAAGAAGCTTGCACAGGATAGAGCAGCATGGGGAGCTGCATCAAATCAGTCTCAGGACTGAAGACCACAACAACAACAACAGTTTTGCGCATCTGCTCGACGACCCTTCTTGGATACTGGAACTGCCTGTGCTCTTTCCCAATCATTTGGAACCTTTCGTTCCTCTAGAGACTTGCGGTACACTGCTGTTAGAAGGGGGGGCAAGTTCTTTCGCATACTCTGTGTAGAATCGAAGTTGTATCCCGTCAGGTCCAGTGGACTTTCCTCTGTTGAGTGATTTCAGTTGCTTTTCCATTCCTTGGACACTTATTTCGATGTCAGCCATTTTTTCGTTCGTGCGAGGATTTAGAGAAGGAACTGCAGTGCGGTCTTCCTCTGTGAAACAGCTTTGGAAAAAGGTGTTTAGTATTTCAGCTTTACGCTTGTCATCGTCTGTTTCAATGTCATTATCATCCCAGAGTGTTGGATATGGTGTTTCGATCCACTTACTGATTTAGAGTAAGACCAAAACTTCCTAGGATTTTCTGTCAAGTCAGTACATAGAATTTTACTTTCGAATTCACTGAACGCTTCACGCATAGCCCTCCTTACGCTAACTTTGACATAGTTTAGCTTCTGAGAGGTTTTGGCTGCGTTTAAATTTGCAGTGAAGCTCTCTTTGCTTTCGCAGTAGTTTCCTAACTTTGTTGTTGAACCACGGTTGGTTTTTCCCGTCCCTCACAGTTTTACTCCGCACGTACCTGTCTAAAACGCATTTTACGATTGCTTTGAACTTTTCTCATAACCACTCAACATTGTCAGTGTCGGAACAGAAATTTTCGTTTTGATCTGTTAGGTAGTCTGAAATCTGCCTCCTATTACTCTTGCTAAACAGATAAACCTTCCTCCCTTTTTTGTGTTCCTATTTACTTCTATATTCAGGGACGCTGCAAAGGCCTTATGATCATCGATTCCCTGTTCTGCGCTTACAGAGTCGAGAAGTTCGGGTCTGTTTGTTATCGGTAGGTCCAAAAACTCTGTTTAATTGGTTCAAATGGCTCTGCGCACTATGGGACTTAACATTTGTGGTCATCAGTCCCCTAGAACTTAGAACTGCTTAAACCTAACTAACCTAAGGACATCACACACATCCGTGTCCGAGGCAGGATTCGAACCTGCGACCGTAGCGGTCACGCGGTTCCAGACTGAAGCGCCTAGAACCGCACGGCCACACCGGCCGGCTCTGTTTAATTGCTCGAGGTAATTTTCGGATAGTGCACTCAGTATAATGTCACTGGATGCTCTGTCCCTACCACGCGTCCTAAACATCTGAGTGTCCCAGTCTATATCTGGTAAATTGAAATCTCCACCTAAGACTATAACATGCTGAGAAAATTTATGTGAAATGTGTTATTTTCCTTTAGTTGTTCTACCACTAATGCTACTGAGTCGGGAGGTCGGTAAAAGGAGGCAATTATTAACCTAGCTCGGTTGTTGAGTGTAACCTCCACCCAAAATAATTCACAGGAACTATCCACTTCCACTTCACTACAGGATAAACTACTACTAACAGCGACAAATACGCCACCACCGGTTGCATGCAATTTATCCTCTCTAAACACCGTCTGTGCCTTTGTAAAAATTTCGGCAGAATTTATCTCTGGCTTCAGTCAGCTTTCCGTACCTACGATTTCAGGTTCGGTGCTTTCTATCAGCGCTTGAAGTTCCGGTACAGCTTCGACAGTTTAAAATTACAATACCGATTGCTGCTTGGTCCCCGCATGTCCTGACTTTGCCCCGCACCCTTTGAGGCTGTTGCCCTTTCTGTACTTGCCCGAGGCCATCTAACCTAAAAAACCGCCCAGTCCACGCCACACAACCCCTGCTACCCGTGTAGCCGCCTGCTGTGTGTAGTGAACTCCTGACCTATTCAGCGGAACCCGAAACCCCACCACCCTATGGCGCAAGTCGAGGAATCTGCAGCCCACACGGTCGCAGAACCGTCTCAGCCTCTGATTGAGACCCTCCACTCGGCTCTGTACCAAAGGTCGGCAGTCAGTACTGTCGACGATGCTGCATATGGTGAGCTCTGCTTTCATCCCGCTAGCGAGACTGGCAGTCTTCACCAAATCAGATAGCCGCCGGAAGCCAGAGAGGATTTCCTCCGATCCATAGCGACGCACATTAAGATGGCCATCAGAGTAATAAATATTTGAAGTTTAAATATTTGTTGGTTTCGCTCATTATTTATCATCAAAAGCACATTAAAAAACGGGCCCTCATCTTTTTACCCCTAGACAACCAGATTTAGAGCCAGCATTAGCATCGAGACACAGCAGCGATCCAGCAAGCAGCAGCGATTACCACAATGCATTTTAATGGCGCCAACCTAACATCAAGTGCTAACAAGCTCCGTAAATGGGAGTGAAATAGTGCGATTATAGCAATATCTACGACTAGGCGACCATTATAAAAGTGCAACCACCTGCAGATGGGTGCACCCTGTATCCTTCATGGCATCCGGAAGCACCCTTTCCACATCTGGAATGACTCCCTCCGGTATGCACACGGAGTGCACATTGGTTTTCTTCCCCTCCCTTGCAGCCATGTAGCAATATGGAGGAGCTCACTGCCCGTAGATGTATCGGCAAAAGAAGAACTAACTCCTGGTGCAAACCTACAGTACGCTGTATGGATGTCCCTCAACTGCCTAAGAGTAACGTCCCCTGTTGGAAGATCAGCCTGAAGAGATGGGGAATCCATACAGCGAGTGCAGACACCTCTTGCAACTGCAGGGCTGAAGAAGATCCAAGCCGCCTATTTGTATGCTCCCTCCTGGACAACCCGTGCAGAATACGAGATGTTTACGAAAGAAACGACAAAGCTATCGAAGCTGTTATTTTTTGGAGATGCTGACCGGACACGGAAATGAACGAACGATCAGCCGAAAGTAATGCCTCAGAACCACTCGTCAGAATTACTCGTATGTTGGTAGTCTTTTGGCCATTTGTCACATATAAGTTTCCCTATGAAATAGTTCCGTACCTGGCCGCGGCCTGCCATGGTAGTACTCTGGGGTTCTTTGCCGTGCATGTTGGTAACATAGTGGCTTCCAAGCTATACGGCGCGTTACCAGAGGCGCAGTCCACGGCTGATGACATGTGAAGCCGATTGACAGTTGCTGACACCACTTTCATCTGTTCGTGGACGACAGTCAGCTTCTCTATTGAGGTCTCACTAACGTCATTGTTCCTGGCCCTGTCTTACTGAAGCGAACCTCAAGTGAAGAAATTAAAGCACCTAACACGGTGAAAAAAACGAGTCGGGGATCACTTCTAGACAGAAACATGTACCAAACTAAACTAAGCCCAGTGCAAGAGTGTCCTTTAGGGAGACTTCCGTCTTTTAAATACCGTTTCGGAAATTGGCCAATGGCGAATACTCAGTTTAATATCATAGTTAAGTCTGCCATAATGGATAATGAATGCTACAATACGATTTATCTCGGTTAAAAATTACCCTCGATTTAGAAAATCAAAACATTATCAGTAAGAACGCACACCAGCCATGATGAACATCTTCTCACCTACTTCAGATTGTAGCCAGAAGAATGAAGAAGAAGATGTAAATCATCTCAGGGAGCAAAAAATGGTGTCCATAGTAACTCGTGCAGATGATGGAATCTCTCCCAACAAGTGTTGCTGCTGTATTTTATAATGAAGATACAATGGTATGTGAAGTCCTTTTTTTCGTTAATAGAGGAAGATGATACTTTGTTAGAAACACTGTTTTATTGTCATTAGACAAATTAACGCGTTAAACAATAGTGTTTACCTGCTTTTATTTCAAGTGATTCTTAATAAGAATACGTATGGCGACACGTTATGGTAATCCACGCTATTATTTTCTCCAACTTCAGGTGCGTTATTTCTTCTCAATAGCCATTATCGGGTAAATTTAGTTAGGTTGATTTCGGAGGAAGAGACCAAACAGCGAGGTCATCGGTCTCATCGGGTTAGGGAAGGATGGGGAAAGAATTCGGCCGTGCCTTGTCAAAGGAACCATCCCAGCACTTACCTGAAGCGATTTAGGGAAATCACGGAAAACCTAAATCAGGATGGCCGGACTCGGGATTGAACCGTCGTCCTCCCGAATGCGAGTCTAGTGTGCTAACCACTGCACCACCTCGCTCGGTGTAAATTAAGTGCTGTGATGATGTGTCTACTTATTACCATGATGTGTCTACTATGTTGAAAGTCTTGGAACCTTTCTAAAGGTACAAGTATAGCAAAGGGCTCTCAGGATGAATCGTGTGAAAGATAACCGTCTTTTACTTTTCCGCACTGTGGTTTAAATTTGTATCTTGTTGTTTTTATTTCGTAAACAGTTATTGGCTGTATGGTTAAATATTACGAGGATGCACTGCTAAAAGGTATTTGCATACCAACTGAAAGAAAATCTGCTTCATGAATTACTTGTTTCGAAAGGTCGCTGGTATACGAAGCTGATTTTTAATAATTCAGAAGGAAACTGTTTCACAGTGGTGGTTCTCGTTACTGGCAAATTCCTTAGGGCGGAATTTCTCGTTAAATGCGACCTCATTCAACGAAGTTTCTTACACAGAGAACTAATTAATTTTGGAAGGCTACACGGGTACTTTAAAGACCATGAAACTTTAAGGCAGATGAGACAAGCCGTTGTTTAACGAGAAGAAAATCCTTGGTTAAAGGAAAGCAGAAGTCCCGTTAAAGCTATCTTTAGGAGCCCGAATAACACAATTTATGTCTCCGTCTTTGGAGCAGCTGTTTTTATAACAATAATTGTAGGAACAGGTGTCCATCTGTAAAGGCAATTTTCTTGGCCGTCTCTACAAATTCTGTTGATTTACTTTGCTAAGGAGAAACAGACAGTTATTGGGCATAGTGAGACTTGTTTTGCATGTCATACGAATTGCAGAAACTCTTAGAACAACATCCTGTAGTTTTCCCAATGTATTTGGGGCTACACTGGGATCTGGACCCCCATATAGTTATTGATATCATGAGACAATACTTACTTATGAGCTGTTTGATTTAGCAATACGACTGAATAATATGATAGACGTGTAAGACTGTAGATTAAATATATGAGCTAAAAAGTGGAATTAGCTTGGTCAACATTATCTTTTGTACGTTATTGCCGCGCGGGATTAGCCGAGCGGTCTTAGGCGCTGCAGTCATGGACTGTCCGGCTGGTCCTGGCGGAGGTTCGTGTTCTCCCTCGGACATGGGTGTGTGTGTTTGTCCTTAGGATAATTTAGGTTAAGTAGTGTGTAAGCTTAGGGACTGATGACTTTAGCAGTTAAGTCCCATACGATTTCACACGCATTTGAACATTTTTTGAACGTCAATGTTTCCAGACTAGACTCTAAAATATTCTCAGTTCCACTTAAACACCGACTACGCACTTCGCTTAAAAACTACCCTTTTTGTGCTCGGGTCAAATACTTCGCTAACCTGTCTTCCAGCTGTGCATTCGAGTATAGTTTTCTAAATACTCTATAAGCATTCTGCAAGAACGATGAAAAGAGAAATCGGAAGACTGAAGTGTGACATCCATGCTTGCAGTCAGTCGAGTCATGATCCTGCTCAAAGTTTGACATTTCATAGTAAATACATATATGAGCACATATAGGGCTACCAACTCAAATTTACGTGCGTTAAAAGCAGTACATTGCTCGCGAAATAAAGAAACTTTTTAAAGTAGTGTGATAATTTATGTTAGAATCAATCAAGACTTATTTACATGGTGGGGTAATAAACATGCTCCAATCTCAATATACGAAGAAACTAATACCCTGAAAATCTGCTATAATATGAAACAATGGTATGTAAATGATACAAAAACAATACAGTTACCTTGAAGTAATACGGTGGTGTTTCCTTTGAAAGCGTATTTTTCAATAAAATATGTCGCTGTGAGAAGAGCTTGATTATTATCTTGAAGAATATAGCTGTAAAATTCTTCGAAAGCCATATCTTTGAAACTTTGCTTGACTAGTAACATTTCTTTGACTGAATCTATCAACCAACGATTCCTTTCTTTTGTCTTTTGCGCACCTAAGAGAAAGCACATGATCAGTAGATACATTGATATCAGGAATCGCAAGGAAAAATTGGCAAAGTTTCAGCATTTCTGATATTATTTCGAATTTTTACACTTTTTAAACATGGAACACCATTATTGATCTAGCGTGGAGTTATCATACAGCGTTGTAGATCAGGCTAAATTCTTGATGTTGCAGAATTGATCAAACAGTTTTTGACATACCTTTTTAGCTCGATGTGCTGCTGCAGTTTCGAATCACATTTGTTCACACCTTTGGATTGTACATACTGACGACGTGGAAGAATGCCCACAAACCAATGGTCCTTTATGTCTTTGAGTTTAAGCCGTTTGAAACATTTCAGTTCTTTCGTTGGCTGCATCGACATTTCTAGGCATTTAGTGACAGCTTTGTACAAACGAGAGATATTTTCTATTTATGCCTGGCATTCTTTTTTCACACGTTTCTAATGACAGGCAAACTTTTTTTTTATCAGAAAATCGAACATGGAGCAGGTATCTCTTTCTATATTTTTCTGTGCTAAGACGTCTTTCCAGTTTCATAGCGCCCTCATATCTCATAATAACGCAGCTATCCCACACGGCACATATAGATTCACTTTTGTTTCTCCAGGTACAAACCATACATAGGTATTTTGCTTTCAATTTGTCTGAGACCTTGCACTGCCGTTTTCTTCTGTCGCTACTATGCACCTGGGAAGATGACATACGTTAGTAGGATGCAGCCCTGTACTGCGACTGTACTTCAGTAAAATTCTGAACGAATCAGCACTTCTAAACACTAATAACTAGATTTTGTGTCAGAGCTTGAAAATATCGAGACATTGATAGTCAAATTACAATACCTCGAATCAAGATATCGCTTACGTCTGCTATGAATGTAACGTGCCTCCAAACAATTAACACCTCTGGCAGCGAACTTCCTCAGAAATACATAGCCAAGTGTGTGTGCAGCTTATAATTCAGTCCAGTTATGTTACAATGTAATTCGTCAAATAATAAAATACAATTTCGTTATCAAAAATCCGGACGTTTTCTGAAAGAACAAAAAAAAAAATGCCGGCCAAATATTAAAAGAAAAAAAATTGAAAAGCCAGACGGTTGTTAAACGTAATCACATCCCACAGCTAAACTAAAGACGTGAAACTATGTGGTATACAGGGCTATTACAAATGATTGAAGCGATTTCATAAATTCACTGTAGCTCCATTCATTGACATATGGTTACGACACACTACAGATACGTAGAAAAACTCATAAAGTTTTGTTCGGCTGAAGCCGCACTTCAGGTTTCTGCCGCCAGAGCGCTCGAGAGCGCAGTGAGACAAAATGGCGACAGGAGCCGAGAAAGCGTATGTCGTGTTTGAAATGCACTCACATCAGTCAGTCATAACAGTGCAACGACACTTCAGGACGAAGTTCAACAAAGATCCACCAACTGCTAACTCCATTCGGCGATGGTATGCGCAGTTTAAAGCTTCTGGATGCCTCTGTAAGGGGAAATCAACGGGTCGGCCTGCAGTGAGCGAAGAAACGGTTGTACGCGTGCGGGCAAGTTTCACGCGTAGCCCGCGGAAGTCGACGAATGAAGCAAGCAGGGAGCTAAACGTACCACAGCCGACGGTTTGGAAAATCTTACGGAAAAGGCTAAAGCAGAAGCCTTACCGTTTACAATTGCTACAAGCCCTGACACCCGATAACAAAGTCAAACGCTTTGAATTTTCGGCGCGGTTGCAACAGCTCATGGAAGAGGATGCGTTCAGTGCGAAACTTATTTTCAGTGATGAAGCAATATTTTTTCTTAATGGTGAAGTAAACAGACACAATGTGCGAATCTGGGCGTTAGAGAATCCTCACGCATTCGTGCAGCAAATTCGCAATTCACCAAAAGTTAACGTGTTTTGTGCAATCTCACGGTTTAAGGTTTACGGCCCCTTTTTCTTCTGCGAAAAAAAAGTTACAGGACACGTGTATCTGGACATGCTGGAAAATTGGCTCATGCCACAACTGGAGACCGACAGCGCCGACTTCTTCTTTCAACAGGATGGTGCTCCACCGCACTTCCATCATCATGTTCGGCATTTCTTAAACAGGAGATTGGAAAACCGATGGATCGGTCGTGGTGGAGATCATGATCAGCAATTCATGTCATGGCCTCCACGCTCTCCCGACTTAACCCCATGCGATTTCTTTCTGTGGGGTTATGTGAAAATTTCAGTGTTTAAACCTCCTCTACCAAGAAATGTGCCAGAACTGCGAGCTCACATCAACGATGCTTTCGAACTCATTGATGGGGACATGCTGCGCCGAGTGTGGGAGGAACTTGATTATCGGCGTGATGTTTGCCGAATCACTAAAGGGGCACATATCGAACATTTGTGAATACCTAAAAAAACTTTTTGAGTTTTTGTATGTGTGTGCAAAGCATTGTGAAAATATCTCAAATAATAAAGTTATTGTAGAGCTGCGAAATCGCTTCAATCATTAGTAATAACCCTGTATTTATTATTATCAAACTCATAGTATGCTATGAGTGATATGTGTAATGGCTTACTTTCTCCATATTCTGAGTATTGGAATAGACAAACGGAATGTTGCGTCTTTTAAGTTCCCCTCTCATCTATGACATGATTTTTCGAGGATTAAGACATCAGTCTCTCTCTTTCTCTCTTTTTCCCCGTGGCTTCACACGCATACGCTTTTGAAACATATACTGCACACCTATCCTCCTCCTTCCTCTGTCTGTACACCTCTTCCTCGTCCAGTTTCGCTGTTCGCCTCCTCCTCTCCTTAACTTTACCCACCTCATCCTATGCCCTCTTTCAGTCCCTCTCCTCCTCCATCCCGTCTCTATGTCCCACATCTTGCTCCCCCGTCTATCTATCTATCTCGTCGTCCCCTCTCTGTCTGCCATCTCCGCCACTTCACTCTCTCTCTCTCTCTCTCTCTCTCTCTCTCTCTCTCTCTCTCTCTCCATCTCGTTCTCCCCCTTTTCTTTGTACATCTTCTCCGCCTCCTTTCTCTGACCATGTCTTCCTGACTCCTCCCATTGTCCATAACCACTTATATTTCTCTCTGACCATCTGCTCCTCTCCCCTTTTTCTGTACATCTCCTCCTCCCCACTCTCTTTCCTTCCTCTCATCAGTCATAGTAAGTGTATTTTAGTTTACAGTTTTCGACAAACACATCTGGTGCACTGCTTGCTTTCTACAGGATAGAGATGTTATCGTGGAAGTATTGTCTGTTTAAATTTTTTATTTCAACCAAAATTTTACTTTCGTTTTCATGGCTTCATGATCTAGGTTGGGTTCAGATGCAAGACGATTAAACAATTAGTGCATGTTACTAAAGGCGCGCATGGAACCATTTTTTCAAATTTCCACATCATACAGCTGTCACATTTTACATACTAATGCAATAGACAGGAAAGTACATACTAATGAGATACAACAGGTATTAACAATTATTTTAGTGTTCTTATATTGGCGAAATTTATGGTTCTAATTTATGCAGCAGAAGTATTAGGTGTGCAGTAAGAGTTACAACATTTCCCTGGATTGTTCGAGAAACTCAAATTTTCTAATTTAGATATTTTGTCAGTCTGTTATTCTATTAAAACTATATATTTGGATACCTTCATAAACATTAGTATTTGTTACTATAATTACAGGGTTATTACAAATGATTGAAGCGATTTCACAGCTCTACAATAACTTTATTATTTGAGATATTTTCACAATGCTTTGCACACACATACAAAAACTCAAAAAGTTTTTTTAGGCATTCACAAATGTTCGATATGTGCCCCTTTAGTGATTCGGCAGACGTCAAGCCGATAATCAAGTTCCTCCCACACTCTGCGCAGCATGTCCCCATCAATGAGTTCGAAAGCATTGTTGATGCGAGCTCGCAGTTCTGGCATGTTTCTTGGTAGAGGAGGTTTAAACACTGAATCTTTCACATCACTATGTGTGAAACTTGCCCGCACGCGTTCAACCGTTTCTTCGCTCACTGCAGGCCGACTCGTTGATTTCCCCTTACAGAGGCATCCAGAAGCTTTAAACTGCACATACCATCGCCGAATGGAGTTAGCAGTTGGTGGATCTTTGTTGAACTTCGTCCTGAGGTGTCGTTGCACTGTTATGACTGACTGATGTGAGTGCATTTCAAGCACGACATACGCTTTCTCGTCTCCTGTCGCCATTTTGTCTCACTGCACTCTCGAGCGCTCTGGCGGCAGAAACCTGAAGTGCGGCTTCAGCCGAACAAAACTTTGTGAGTTTTTCTACGTATCTGTAGTGTGTCGTGACCATATGTCAATGAATGGAGCTACAGTGAATTTATGAAATCGCTTCAATCATTTGTAATAGCCCTGTATATATTTTTACATACGCCTCCGTTACATATCAAGATCTCCCATAATACCATGAGTACAAGTTATGCATGGGATTTAGTCAGCATTCAAATGTAATTGTTATAAACTATCAGTGGTTAGTCATCCACCATAAATGTGTAGTTTCGGTTTGCTTGCTGAAGCATTACAAAATGTGTAAGCGTTTGCTGAAAGTTATTGAACAAATTAGTAAATTAGCCAAACAGGACATAATCACTTCAAAATTCAAGTCTCAAATAACGTACTCAATTTTAGAAATCACTAGTAAAATTATAGCTCGTTTAGTGTTGTACAATGTTATAGAATTCCTAACCTATGTGATGTCACCAAGATTTCTCATGTTGTCATTCAGTCATACATATGTAAACTCACAAACATTTCTTTACCTATAAAATCAGATTGGTAGTCTTACTGACAAACTACAATCGGAAGAACTTATACGAAGCTTCCTAATCTTTACGCTAATAACATGAAATGCAAAATACATCAGATTACAACTTCGCTGTACAAGTGACTTCTTTTCAGCTTTTTGTATTTTTAATTTGCTTTTCTCTATCTTCGGGTATGTTTTGTCTCTTCAGTGTCTTGAATACTGGTCCTCCATGACAATAGTAAATTAGTCGTATGTTTGCACCAACTTGGTCTTATCTTTGTAATTTTTCTCTTCAGCCTGGTGTACCTACATGGTATTATATTTGCATTAAAAAAATGGCTCTGAGCACTATGGGACTTAACATCTGAGGTCATCAGTCCCCTAGACTTAGAACTACTTAAACCTAAGGACATCACACACATCCATGCCCGAGGCAGGATTCGAAGCTGCGACCATAGCAGTCGCGCGGCTCCGGACTGAAGCGCCTAGAACCGCTCGGTCACCAACGGCTGGCTATATTTACATTAATGTCAATCAGTTGGTTCTTCAATTACAAGTACTATTGCATAAAGTCTCTCTAAAGTTAGAGACAAATTAATTCCAGAATTGATGAATCTCTCCATAAAACGTGTTTGTAACATATACATACAACTGTATGCATAAAAAATGGGCCATTCACACAAAACATTTATATTACACAATTATGAAATCTTAATCCCAAACAACACGAGCAATCCACCGTCAGGTATATAACCTACAAGATCGTGTGACTACAAAGATTAGTTACTAATGTACAGAGAAACAAGAATTATACATTATTTACACAGTCCATGATACTGCCATCGTTCCTGGTGTCATACTATTTCTATATAGTATGTTAAGTATGCAGAAGTTATATAATCATTATAAAAATATATACAACTACAAGCTAGTCATAAAGTTCACATGGTCAAATTTGTGTAATAATGCGAAAGAATTCCACTACTCTTTGCTTTAACGTGTGAGTTGAAAGAGACTGTGACCTTGTTTTTTATGCCCTGGAACATTCCCCTTTATATAAAACCTAATCCATTTGTGTATAAACGCAGTCTGACTAACCTCCTTTTAAGTTTCGTAGTGGTAAATTTTTCAAAGTGCAATGGAATAATTAAAGAGGAGTTAACAGTCAATGGAATTATAATCTTTCCAATAGACCTAATGCAGCTACTCACTGTACACGTGTAAGAACTTTGTATTATAGTTGCAATTCGCGCTATGCAAATGTTTTTGCTCTTTGTATTCTGCAGCACCTAGTAAACTGAAAAGACTTGAGGTAGTGTGGCAGCAGAAATCATTTTGATGCCTCCGTCTTCGCTTTCTCGTATCAACGGCGTCACCGACTAACATGTACACTGGGGTGACAATAGTCATCGGACGGCAATATGCACATACACAGACGGCGGTAGTATCGCGTACGTAAGGTATAAATAGGCAGCGCATGGTTGAACAGTCATTTGTACTCAGGTGATTCAAGTGAAAAGGTTTAAGACGTCATAATGGCCGCACCATGGGAATTAATGGACTTTGAATTGGAAATGGTGGATGGAGCTAGACACATAGGACATTACATTTCGGAAATCGTCGGTAAAATCAATATTCTGAGATACGCAGTGTCAAGAATGTGCCGAGAATCCCCATTCACGCATTACCTCCCACCACGGACAGTACTGCGACCGATGGTCTTCACTTAACGACCGAGAATAGTGGCATTTATATAGATTTAGCAGCGCTAACAGACAAGCAACACTTCATGAGATAACCGCAGACATCAATGTTGGCCGCAGGACGAACGTATCCGTTAGGACAGTGCGGCGAAATTTGGTGTTAATGGGCCATGGCAGCAGACGAACGACGCGAGTGCCTCTCCTAACAGCACGATATCGCCGGCAGCGGCTCTCCTGAGCTCGTGACCATGCTGTTGTGGTCTTCTGTCCAGAGACTGGTTTGACGCAGCTCTCCATGCTACTCTATCCTGCGCAAGCTTCTTCATCTCTGCACCTACTGCACCTGCTGCAACCTACATCCTTCTGAATCTGCTTAGTGTATTCATCTCTTGGTCTCCCTCTACGATTTTTACCCTCCACGCTGCCCTCCAGTAATAAATTGGTGATCCCTTGATGCCTCAGAACATGTCCTACCAACCGATCCCTTCTTCTAGTCAAGTTGTGCCACAAATTCCTCTTCTCCCCAATTCTATTCAATACCTCCTCATTAGTTATGTGATCTACCCATCTAATCTTCAGCATTCATCTGTAGCACCACATTTCGAAAGCTTCTATTCTCTTCTTGTCTAAACTATTATTCGTCCATGTTTCACTTCCATACATGGCTACACTCCATACATATACTTTCAGAAACGCCTTCCTGACATTTAAATCTATACTCGATGTAAACAAATTTCTCTTCTTCATAAACGCTTTCCTTGCCATTGCCAGTCTACATTTTATATTCTCTCTACTTCGACCACCATCAGTTATTTTGCTCCCCATATAGCAAAACTCCTTTACTACTTTAAGTGTCTCATTTCCTAATCTAATTCCCTCAGCATCACCCGATTTAATCCGACTACATTCCATTATCCTCGTTTTGCTTTTGTTTATGTTCATCTTATACCCTCCTTTCAAGACACTGTCCAATCCGTTCAGCTGCTCTTCCAGGTCTTTTACTGTCTCTGACAGAATTACAATGTCATCGGCGAACCTCAAAGTTTTTATTTCTTCTCCATGGATTTTAATACCTACTCCGAACTTTTGTTTCCTTTACTGCTTGCTCAATATACAGATTGAATAGCATCGGGGAGAGGTTACAACCCTGTCTCACTCCCTTCCCAACCACTGCTTCCCTTTCATGTCCCTCGACTCTTATAACTGCCATCTGATTTCTGTACAAATTGTAAATAGCCTTTCGCTCCCTATATTTTACTCCTGCCACCTTCAGAATTTGAAAGAGAGTATTCCAGTCAACATTGTCAAAGGCTTTCTCTAAGTCTACAAATCCTAGAAACGTAGGTTTGCCTTTCCTTAATCTATTTTCTAAGATAAGTCTTAGGGTCAGTATTGCCTCACGTGTTCCAACATTTCTACGGAATCCAAACTGACGTTCTCCGAGGTCGGCTTCTACCAGTTTTTCCATTCGTCTGTAGAGAATTCGTGTTAGTATTTTGCAGCCGTGGCTTATTAAACTGATAGTTCGGTGATTTTCACACCTGTCAACACCTGCTTTCTTTGGGATTGGAATTATTATATTCTTCTTGAAGTCTGAGGGTATTTCGCCTGTCTCATACATCTTGCTCACCAGATGGTAGAGTTTTGTCAGGACTGGCTCTCCGAAGGCTATCAGTAGTTCTAATGGAATGTTGTCTACTCCTGGGGCCTTGTTTCGACTCAGGTATTTCAGTGCTCTGTCAAACTCTTCACGCAGTATCAATCACCCATTTCATCTTATCTACATTCTCTTCCATTTCTATAATATTGTCCTTAAGAACATCGCCCTTGTATAGACCCTCTATATACTCCTTCCACCTTTCTGCTTTCCATTCTTTGTTTACAACTGGGTTTCCATCTGAGCTCTTGATATTCATACAAGTGGTTCTCTTTTCTCCAAAGATCTGTTTAATTTTCCTGTAAGCAGTATCTGTCTTACCCCTAGTGAGATAAGCCTCTACATCCTTACATTTGTCCTCTAGCCATCCTGGCATAGTCATTTTGCACTTCCCGTCGATCTCATTTTTGAGACTTTTGTGTTCCTTTTTGCCTGATTCATTTACTGCCTTTTTATATTTTCTCCTTTCATCAATTAAATTCAATATCTCTTCTGTTACCCAAGGATTTCTATTAGCCCTTGTCTTTTTACCTACTTGATCCTCTGCTACCTTCGCTATTTCGTCTCTCAAAGCCACCCATTCTTCGTCTACTGTATGTCTTTCCCCCATTCTTGTCAACCGTTCCCTAATGCTCTCCCTGAAGCTCTCTACAACCTCTCGTTCCTTCAGTTTATCCAGGTCCCATCTCCTTAAATTCCTACCGTTTTGCAGCTTCTTCAGTTTTAATCTACAGGTCATAACCAATAGATTGTGGTCAGAGTCCACATCTGCCTCTGGAAATGTCTTACAATTTAAAATCTGGTTCCTGAATCTCTGTCTTACTATTATATAATCTATCTGAAACCTGTCAGTATCTCCAGGCTTCCTCCATGTGTACAACCTTCTTTTATGATTCTTGAACCAAGTGTTAGCTATGATTAAGTTATGCTCTGTGCAAAATTTCATTTCTTACCCCCAATCCATATTCACCTACTATGCTTCCTTCTCTCCCTTTTCCTACTGTCAAATTCCAGTCACTCATGACTATTAAATCTTCGTCTCCCTTCACTACCTGAAAAATTTCTTTTATCTCATCATACGATTCATCAATTTCTTCATCATCTGCAGAGCTAGTTGGCATATGAACTTGTATTACTGTAGTAGGTGTAGGCTTCATGTCTATCTTGGCCACAACAATGTGTTCACTATGCTGTTTGTAGTAGCTTACGCGCATTCCTATTTTTTTTATTCATTATTAAACCTACTCCTGCATTACCCCTATTTGATTTTGTATTTATAACCCTGTATTTACCTGACAAAAAGTCTTGTTCCTCCTGCCAGCGAACTTCACTAATTCCCACTATATCTAACTTTAACCTATCCATTTCCCTTTATAAATTTTCTAACCTACCTGCCCGATTAAGGGATCTGACATTCCAAGCTCCGATCCGTAGAACGCCATTTTTCTTTCTCCTGATAACGACGTCCTCTCGAGTAGTCACCGCCCGGAGATCCGAATGGGGGACTATTTTACCTCCAGAATATTTTACCCAAGAGGACGCCATCTTCATTTAATCATACAGTAAAGCTGCATGCCCTCGGGAAAATTTATGGCTGTAGTTTCCCCTTGCTTTCAGCCGTTCTCAGTACCAGCACAGCAAGGCCGTTTTGGTTAGTGTTACAAGGCCAGGTCAGTCAATCATCCAGACTGTTGCCCTTGCAACTACTGAAAAGGCTGCTGCCCCTCTTCAGGAACCACACGTTTGTCTGGCCTCTCAACAGATACTCTTCCGTTGTGGTTGCACCTACGGTACGGCTATCTGTATCGCTTTGGCACGCAAGCCTCCCCACTAGCGGCAAGGTCCATGGTTCATGGAGGGGGGGGGGGGGGGCTCGTGACCATATCGGTTGTAAAACTTCATCTTAGATGCCCATCACCTGTTTATTTTTGTGCTCAATGCTACCGGTTTCGATCAGTAGGCCATTATCAAGACGAAGCAGAGTGTAACCGGCTTGTCACTAAAATATTTGAAGTGAACAACATCGAAGTTGTTTACTTCAAATGTTGTATTAACAAGCTGTTTATTGTTTGCTTCGACTTGATAACGGCTCTTGATCGAAATCAGTGGCACTGAGCATGAAAATAAACAACTGATGGTACAACAAAATTGTACAATTATTCGACAGCTTTAAAGCCCAGGCCCGTCACAAATTTAGATATCGGTTGTACCCTAGAAGACTGGAAAATTGTAGCCTGGTCAGATGAGACACGATTTAAGATGGTTTCGAGTGTAAGGCGGATTCCACGAAGCCACGGACCCGAGTTGTCAACAAGGCACTGTACCCGCTGGTGGTAGCTCCATAATAGTGTGGGCTGCGTTTGCGTGGAGTGGACTGGGTCCTCTGGTGCAACTGTACCGATCATTGACAGGAAATGGTTGTGTTCGGCTACGTGGAGACCATTTACAGCTATTCGTGGACTTCATGTTCCCAAACAGCAATGCGTCATGACACTGGACCACAAATGTTCGCGATTGGTTTGAAGAACATTCTGGACACAACGAGTGAATGATTTGACCACTCATATAGCCCGACATGAATCCCATCGAACATTTATGGGACACAGTCGAGAAGTCATTGTGTGCACAAAATCCTGCAGCGGCAACACTTTCGCAGTTATGAACGGCTATAGAAGAGGCGTGACTCAACATTTCTGCTGGGGACTTCCAGCGACTTGTTGAGTCCATGCCAGGTCGAGTTGCTGCGCTATGCCGGGCAAAAGGAGGTGCGACACGATATTAGGAGGTATCCCACAGTGTATAGCCTAAAACTTTATTTAAGAATACTCCTACCTCTGCTTAAGGCAGCTTATTTCCTGACGCCTCTAACAAGGGGAGGCCGCCAATTGTGAAATTCAGATTCGATTCATACTGCGCATAATAAAAGCTCATGGCCAGAGATGTAATGTGGCAGAGCACCAAGATGCACTTCTCAGCCGTTGTCGAGAAAACCGACAGTTAAAAAGAAACCGTTGCGGTGAAATACTCTCTACGATTAATAGTTTTCTACAGCGTCGTGGCGCAGCGATAAGCGCTCGGGTTTGTAATCCGAAAGTCGCCGAATCGAATCTCGCGCCATGCAACCTTTTTTTTTTAGTATTTGTTTTTTGTAATTCAAATGTGTGTATATATATACATACACACATATATATAATTCGCGGCAATCAGTTGCAACAATTATGCATATAATAAGTTGTTGAAAGTCGTTTGTCGTGGAAAAACTGGCGACTTCGAACATCATTATGTTTTCCGCAAACAAAGTTGTATGTCACAAATGTTATTAATTGTCTTCATAATGTTTACCACGTATAGTTAACGGAAGATGTAGAAACGATATTCCGAAACGAATACGTATAGCGTAAGTCAAACGTTCGAATTAGAATAGGGACCCCACGAACACGAATTTGCTGTGGCAGGTATGAAATATAAACTCCGTTACTCGCTCGTTACACTTAATGGACAGATGTTGAATGGGCCGAAACGAGCCGCCGCATAACAGCGTAGTAGCCTGCTAACTTCGAAAGAAGGTAGATGCTGTCCCTAGCGCCACTTATAACATCGTCGAAAATCAGTTCAAAAATGGTTCAAATGGCTCTGAGCACTATGGGACTCAACATCTTAGGTCATAAGTCCCCTAGAACTTAGAACTACCTAAACCTAACTAACCTAAGGACATCACACACACCCATGCCCGAGGCAGGGAATCGAACCTGCGACCGTAGCAGTCCCGCGGTTCCGGACTGCAGCGCCAGAACCGCTAGACCACCGCGGCCGGCCGAAAATCAGTGCGGACGTGAGAGCTTTGGTACACCCTGTTAAACAAACGGAAAAATGGAGGCGGTACAATTGGAGAGCGATCCGCCTTCACCAACATGCATGAGCAATTCATTAATAGTTTATATATATATATAATTTGAATTACAAAAAACTAATAATAAAAAAAGTTGCATGCCGCGGGATTCGATCCGGCGACCTTCGGATTACGAACCCGAGCGCTTACCGCTGCGCCACGACGCTGCAAAAAATTGTTAATCGTAAAGTATTTAACCGCAACGGTTTCTTTTAACTGTCGATTTTCGCGACAACGGCTGAGAAGTGCATCTTGGTGCTTTGCCACATTACACCTCTGGCCATGAGCTTTTATTATGCGCAGTATGAATCTAATATGAATTTCACAATTGGCGGCCTTCCCTTGTAAGTGCGATTCAAGTAACGGATGTACAAATAGCTCTTAAATGAATACATATGGTGTGGAACACGTATAAGATTGACTTAAACAAAGTCCATGGGAATGAACGTAGGTTTGTAAGAATCCCAGATTATGTTCACACTTAATATAATATCGAATTATTGACTACAAGGTATCATACTTCATATAGAGATCCAATTAAACGGTCCATGTTCCTTTACAGTACCTTCGGGATACAACAGACGAAGTGAATGACCACGTATTAGTATGAAAGCTCCAAATATTATTTGATGAGTGGAAGAGCACGAGCTAATAAAGTTGAAGCCTTGTGTGACTGGAATAAATCTGGATGTTGATTCCATGTGTTCTGAAAGGTTTAGTGTGCAAAAAAAGACCTTGCATTTCCCCCGTTAAACTCAACTAAAAAACTATTGTGGAATGAAATGTAATGCTATGAAATCTGGAAAGCGATGTAACGTGCAGTCATGTAAATACGGATCACGTGTGCAAGCTAACAACCGTTGCACCACAATACAAAATAAAGTCGGCTGATTGTGGCCAATAGACTATCACAAGAGAGTGTGTTTACACCATGGGGCATAACATTCACGACGTCACGGCAGCAAGTGGAGAGAAGTATGTGTTACTGTCTGTCAATGACAAGCCCTCGATCAGCGATTTTGTCATCAAGTTTCTCTATTGGTTGAGTCCTGTCAAAGGTCGGACAACTTGCTAAGACATAAGTTAGTTTCCACCCAGGGACGTATTACCCGAGCTGAAGGGTAAGTGACTACAGATCTGTGAGACAGACAAGCGCCTATCTATGTGCATACAAATATGTGGTATGAAAAGTGTCTAACAACAGACCCTTTCGACTCATCAGTACTCTCAGGAGACTCATTTTCCCTAGTAAAAGATTATTTAAATGTGTGGAATCAAGGACAAGCCTTACACCAACAACTTTTTTGGATTTCTGGAAAAACGACTTGCTGTGCCGATTAAGTATCTTCATTCCCATCGCTCAGTTTTGACGTAACGTACCGGTTCCCTTCTCATTTCCTTCTCTCGTCGTCTTCTTACAATAAGTAATTTCCAATCCCTCTGAAATCCATATATTTGTTTACCATCTTCACACACTCTTCTCTTTCAGTTTTTAGTGTACTTGTAATTATAGCGGAGTTCCTCCTGATTATATCTTCCTCAGATACAAGTTGGTCTTAGCACACTTGATCATTCTTCTTTTTGATTTATGAATTCATGTTTGTGGTAATATGCAAACGTTACATCTGATGAAGTGTGCAAAATATTTATTTGTATTTTTTAAAGATATTTTCGCTCAGCCAGTTGTGTAGTTCGTAAAAGAATTTCTACTTAGTGATAGTAACGACTATCATTGGCGATATGTAAACCATATGGAAAGTGCGTGCATCGCACATTACAGCTAGACACCTCAAACGGATAACTTCGTAAACATTTGTATCAGTTACTTCAATTATCGAAATTGCCATATTTGCACCCCATCTGCATCACAGTCTGAAGTATGTCTTATCAATTAAAAAAGTAGACTAAGCTAGTAGCAATGTGTATTTTCTTCGTACAGTACTTACTGATAGCTGGTAATCCTTTGCACCTTTAGAGCTGAACTTGGAGGGGAGAGTGTTCTACCTTGATACACTTTTCTTTGTTTAGGCTCTAGTCAGCTTTGTAATAGAAGTTTAATATATTTTCTTATGATGTATTTCAATGACAGCATTCACTTTTTATTTGCTTCAGTCTTTCTCTGAAATTACAAAAATTACCCCAGAAAAGGTTTTTGGAAATGTGAAAACATGTGCCAAGGTGCAAATGGTCATGTACCTAGGTTTAAATATTCTATTGGAATTTAAAAGATCTGCAATCGAGAAAATCTTACCAGTTTAATATTTAATCGTCTATCTGTTACATCATTACTCTACTAAACACCAATAATCAGTAAGTTAAATCAAATTAGGCAGAAGTATTACCAAAAACCAGTTAAATCAGGTACAACTATTAAGACGTTAAATAATTTATTTGCAAATATGACATATTCCAAGGTATAAGATTTTCTGTTTCAAGGTACAAACTTGCACGACCGATGAAGTCTAGATTAACTGTCCACATACAACATAAACAGTCAAAAATATATACAGCATTTCAATCACCATAAAGTTCTGTACCTGAAGAATTAACTATACATTCCAAACAGGTTTAATATTTTACACGGCACTTAAAAGTGCAGAACGCGAAATATTTATAAATTCTACGAAAAAAGCACAATCTGATGTCTAGCAATTACAAAAACTGTAGAAAACGGTAGAAAATATTTATGGCGATTCCTAGTGCGCATTTCTTGATGTGATTCTAAATTGAGCTACGAGACTGAAGCACCGAAGAAAAAGCATTGTGTGTTCGTAAGTACACTATCATCTACATATAACCATCTCCCCCACTGTCGGCCAGTACACAGACAGACACAAAATTTTCTCAGATGTAGAGAAAAAAAGAGCAAAATTTTCCACACATGTAAGCTGTTAAAGCTTAACAAAGCTGTTACAGGAATCAACCATAAAATTGCCATAAATGGCTTACGCAATCCTAGAAAATCCTGCATATCAATTTTCTGATGACACACATCAAATACACTCCTGGAAATTGAAATAAGAACACCGTGAATTCATTGTCCCAGGAAGGGGAAACTTTATTGACACATTCCTGGGGTCAGATACATCACATGATCACACTGACAGAACCACAGGCACATAGACACAGGCAACAGAGCATGCACAATGTCGGCACTAGTACAGTGTATATCCACCTTTCGCAGCAATGCAGACTGCTATTCTCCCATGGAGACGATCGTAGAGATGCTGGATGTAGTCCTGTGGAACGGCTTGCCATGCCATTTCCACCTGGCGCCTCAGTTGGACCAGCGTTCGTGCTGGACGTGCAGACTGCGTGAGACGACGCTTCATCCAGTCCCAAACATGCTCAATGGGGGACAGATCCGGAGATCTTCCTGGCCAGGGTAGTTGACTTACACCTTCTAGAGCACGTTGGGTGGCACGGGATACATGCGGACGTGCATTGTCCTGTTGGAACAGCAAGTTCCCTTGCCGGTCTAGGAATGGTAGAACGATGGGTTCGATGACGGTTTGGATGTACCGTGCACTATTCAGTGTCCTCTCGACGATCACCAGTGGTGTACGGCCAGTGATGCCGGGTGTTGGCCCTGTGTGCCTCGGTCGTATGCAGTCCTGATTGTGGCGCTCACCTGCACGGCGCCAAACACGCATACGACCATCATTGGCACCAAGGCAGAAGCGACTCTCATCGCTGAAGACGACACGTCTCCATTCGTCCCTCCATTCACGCCTGTCGCGACACCACTGGAGGCGGGCTGCACGATGTTGGGGCGTGAGCGGAAGACGGCCTAACGGTGTGCGGGACCGTAGCCCAGCTTCATGGAGACGGTTGCGAATGGTCCTCGCCGATACCCCAGGAGCAACAGTGTCCCTAATTTGCTGGGAAGTGGCGGTGCGGTCCCCTACGGCACTGCGTAGGATCCTACGGTCTTGGCGTGCATCCGTGCGTCGCTGCGGTCCGGTCCCAGGTCGACGGGCACGTGCACCTTCCGCCGACCACTGGCGACAACATCGATGTACTGTGGAGACCTCACGCCCCACGTGTTGAGCAATTCGGCGGTACGTCCATCCGGCCTCCCGCATGCCCACTATACGCCCTCGCTCAAAGTCCGTCAACTGCACATACGGTTCACGTCCACGCTGTCGCGGCATGCTACCAGTGTTAAAGACTGCGATGGAGCTCCGTATGCCACGGCAAACTGGCTGACACTGACGGCGGCGGTGCACAAATGCTGCGCAGCTAGCGCCATTCGACGGCCAACACCGCGGTTCCTGGTGTGTCCGCTGTGCCGTGCGTGTGATCATTGCTTGTTCAGCCCTCTCGCAGTGTCCGGAGCAAGTATGGTGGGTCTGACACACCGGTGTCAATGTGTTCTTTTTTCCATTTCCAGGAGTGTAGTTTGTTTCTCTGTGAGAAAAAAAGAGGGAGACGGTGAAATATTACACATCTTCCTCCCAGAATGAGAGACTAAAGTGAAGGATGAAAACAACAATTAAGATTTGGCGTTAGTTACTAAGTCAGCAATATTATAACGGTTAGCATTGTGACAAAGGTCGTGGGATACCTCCTAATATCGTGTCGAACCTCCTTTTGCCAGCACAGTGCAGCAGTTCGACCTGGAATGGACCCAACAAGTCGCTGAAAGTCCCCTGCAGAAGTACTGCCTTTGTAGCAGCCTGTAATCGCGAAAGTGTTGCCGGTGTAGGATTTTGTGCACAAACTGACCTCTCAATTATGTTCCTTAAATGTTCGATGGGATTAATGTCGGGCAATCTGGATGGCCAAATTATTTACTCAGATTCTCAACAATGCTTTTCAAACCAATTGCGAATAATTGTGGCCCTGTGACATATTTGGGAACATGATGACCATGAACAGCTGCAAATGGTCTCAAAGTAGGCGAACATAACCATTTTCAGTCAATGTTCGGCTCAGTTGGACCACAGGATCCAGTCCATTCCCTGTAAACACAGCCCATATGGAGTAACCACCAGCATGCACACTGCCTTGTCGACAACTTGGGTCCATAGTTTCATGGAGTCTACGCCACATTCGAACCTTACTGTCAGCTCTTAGCAACTGAAATAGGGACTCATCTGACAAGGTCCCAGGTTTTCAGTGGTCTAGAGTCCAACCGATATGGTCATGAGTCGAGGACGTGCTCTGCAGGTGATGTCGTGCTGTTAGCGAAAACACTCGCGTCGGTCGTCTGCTGACATGTTCCATTATCGCCAAATATCGCCGCACTGTTCTAATGGATACGTTCGTCGTACGCCCCATATTGATTTCTGCGGTTACTTCACGCAGTGTTGGTTGTCTGTTAGCACTGAAAACTGTACGCAAACGCCGCTGCTCACCGTCGTTAAGTGAAAGCCATCGGCCACTGCCTTGTACGTGATGTCTGAAATACGTTATTCTCGGCACACTCTGTATTTCGGAATACTGAATTCGCTAACGAATTACGAAATGGAATGTCCCATGCGTCTAGCTCCAACTACCATTCCGCGTTCGAAGTCTGTTAATTTCCGTCGTGCGGCTGTAATTACATCTGAAAGCCTTTCACATAAATAACCAGAGTACAAATGACAGATCCACCAGTGCACTGCACTTATACCTTGTGTACGCGATACTAGTGCCATCTGTAAAGGTGCATAACGCTATCCCATCACTTTTGTCACCTCAGTGTACCTTGTATTCACTCTGCTGAAATTGTCTGTTACGCTATTTTCATATTCTAAGAGAACTAGTAATTAGTTGATCGATGTTTCAAATTGATATATTAACTGTAGAGTCATTATATATTTCAAGAAGCCCATTGCCCATCATTGACTACAGAGTCCGAGTAGTTCTGTCAATTCGTGTTCAAAAGAGTGGTTTTCGTAACTAAATTGCGGAAGTTTTTTCCAGTAGTTCTACGTTTTTTGGGACGCTGAATCAGAATATCGTGTCTGTTGTCTTGTAAGATGCCTTCATAACGAAAAGTGTACTAGTCAGCTTTGATTTCCGTAGGAGTGGTCTTGCCGCCACAGAGCAATTAAAAGCAGCGATTTTTTGGTCCTTCAGCGAAAACGTTTAACACACTTGCTGCCACCATTTACGATTAAAGACTATATACGTGATAGCAACAAAAGCTCCTTCACCACATTAAAGTATATCATTTTTCCTATAAGAGACGTCTGTAACATTCAATTTTCTCACAAGTGGACGAGGGAGCACAGCGAAAATTACGATAAATGCTTTCTGCACTTTACTGCTAAACACCTCCCACCTCTCATCGGCGCTATATTTTCTACGTATTACGCATAAAAGAACGTGGTGCGATTGAACTGATGGAAAGTATGTTTGAAGAAAATATTAACAAATTACACACTTCAAAAAAGTTTTACATCACCCAGGTTCCCAGAACTCCTGAAGATAGACGTTGACTGTGGGTATTGTATCACAGACACAGTTCCTTAGACTGCTCACAGAAGTCACTAAACCCGCCCAAAGATGTAAACAACCATGCATGAGCAGCGCCTATTAGACGGAGGGGGTCCGACTGCCGATCAGTTCTAGTTCTTCCACCAAGAAGAGGGTACACGGTTCGAGTTTTCTGTAGTTCAACCATGCCTAGACTGTCAATACCGCGGTTCGATCGCGGCTGCATTTTTACTTTGTGCCAGGAAGGGCTCTCAACAAGGGAAGTGTCCAAGAGTCTCGGAATGGATCAAAGCGATGTTGTTCGGACGTGGAGGAGATACAGGGAGACTGGAACTGTCGATGACATGCCTCGCTCAGGCTGCCCAAGGGCTACTACTGCAGTGGATGACCGCTGCCTACGGATTATGGCTCGGAGGAACCCTGACACGAACGCCACCATGTTGAATAATGCTTTTCATGCAGCCACAGGACGTTGTGTTACTACTCAAACTGTGCGCAATAGGCTGCATGATGTACAATTTCACTCCCGACGTCCATGGCGAGGTCGATCTTTGCAACCACGACACCATGCAGCGCAGCACAGTTGGACCCAACAACATGCGGAATGGACCACTCAGCATTGTCGCATATGCCTTCCACCAGACAATCGTTGGAGACGTGTTTGGAGGCAACCCGTTCAGGCTGAACGCCTTAGACACACTGTTCAGCGAGTGCAGCAAGGTGGAGGTTCCCTGATGTTTTGGGGTGACGTTATGTGGGGCCGACGTACGCCGCTAGTGGTCAAGGAAAGCGCCGTAACGGCTGTAAGATGCGTGAATGCCATCCTCCGACCGATAGTGCAACAATATCGGCAGCATATTGGCGAGGCATTCGTCTTCATGGACGACAATTCGCGCCCCCATCGTGCACATCTTGTGAACAACTTCCTTCAGGATAACGACATCGCTCGACTAGAGTGGCCAGCATGTTCTCCAGACATGAACCCCTTCGAACATGCCTGGGATAGAATGAAAACGGCTGTTTATGGACGACGTGACCAACTAACGACTCTGGGGGATATACGCCAAATCGCCGCTGAGGAGTGGGACAATCTGGACCAACATTGCATTGATGAACTTGTGGATAGTATGCCACGACGAATACAGGCATGAATCAATGCAAGAGGACATGCTATAGGGTATTAGAGGTACCGGTGTGTACAGCAGTCTGGACCACCACGTTTGAAGATCTCGCTGTATGGTGGTACAACATGCAATGTGTGGATTTAATGAGCAATAAAAAGAGTGGAAATGATGTTTATGTTGATCTCTATTCCAATTTTCTGTACGGGTTCCGGAAGTCTCGGAACCGAGGTGATGAAAACGTTTTTTGATGTGTGTATATTTGCAACATATTGGGTACATGACAGTGAGCAGAAAGATGAATTTGAAATATTTCATGAAACAAGTGAACGTCGAGCCCAGAATTGGGTCATGACTTCGAGTATGTTGCCCATCTCGAAAAGAATGAATTCATTTAGTGACAGAATATGGATACAAAAGACAGATAACCAGTATAGTGAAGCATCGATGTGTGAAGAAATACCTGTACAGGTGTAATGTGTACTGTTTTTTGCTCACCTCCGTTTGGTTGTTGGTGGCCAGTGCATTAATTCTTGGGCACTAGAAGGTCTTGGGCAATGGAAGGCCCATAAAGAGCGTCAAGGGCTGGGAAGGTACAGGCTGAACAGTGAATTTTTGCTGTTCTTCAACTGAAAAAATTATAACGGAATGATTAATGTTATGATAGGGAAAAATTGATTAGCAATGATGCATAATGCTGCAAAACATTACACGAATTAAGACCTTCTGTCCCCTCAGCCTCTTCAGAAAGCGGTACTGTAAGAGTCTCGTCCTCGTCGTCTTCATCTTCTGTATCAATGTTACCATCGACGTTGGAGCAAGACCATTCAGCATGCTGCACAGTTACGTGCTGAACAGTCCTGCTCGCCTACATCTACACTGACCCTGGCAACCTGTCTTGCATACAATCTGAAGAAGCCTCTCAGGAGCCGGGTGTTTCAGCGTGGCAATGGGAACCAAACCATTTTTCTCAACGCTCACTGCTCCAGAGTCAAGTAGCACATTGTATGTGATAGATGTTTTTTTTTTTCTGCGCAGATTCGGATGGTCGAGTGGGCACACTTTCGAACAAATTTGTGACTTACCGTATAAACATTACGTATGAAGTACAATAAAAGTACGACAGTTGTATTCGATGGGCACTCGGACGAACAGAAGTCTATCATGACCATGGAGTGCAAGAGGAGGTCTACCAAAAAGCAGTCAGTGGAGATACAATTTGGCGGCACCATTATACGAGTAGCAAGGATTTCGCAAGTAAATTTAGAATCGAACGCAAAAAACAAGGATAGAGTCATCACCATGATAACGACAAAATGCAATAAATGTGGATTCGCCTCCAAGAAGGCATTTAATGATGCAGACACAATGATAGTAGAGACGACGGAATCTCTGGCTTTGGCTCACAAGCGTGTTGCAATTATGAGGAAACATTTTCCATTTCTGGACATAATGATCGCTCTCAAAATTCCCCCCAATGTAAATTTCCTCCAGGGAGAGATACAGTCCCTTAGCTCCTCTACCATCCTGAAAGTGGAGTGGAGAAGTGTGTTGTCAACCACGCAATGAGTGTTTGCGACTGCACGTGCACGCCATTCAACATCGCAGTGTTATATTCCTCAAGACACTCTCCAAAAATTCAGATCTCGGATCATAGAGTAGTAAATTCATTGGTCGTTCAGCCCATCCAAAGGAAGAAATAGCTCAATGCCTCCTTCTGAAGCTCCAACTCAACAATACATCCTCAGAGTTTTCCATCAGGTGCAGCTGTGGAAGGAAACTACTTGGATCCAGAGTAGTGAGGGTTGAAGCTGACAAAAAATAGATTGTATCCCATTACACACTGCAACCTCTAACTCCAGAGACGCTTCATCAGCTTTTATCTTGCAAATGCAAGACAGATTAGCAAGGTCGGTGTGGGTAAGGGGTGAGTAGCATTGTTCTGCACGAAACTGTGCCAGCAATCTGAAGTGTTGTGCCCAACATCGATGGTAACTTTGATATAGAAGATGAAGACAAAGAGGACGAGCCTCTTGCAGTACCATTCTCTGAAGCAGCCGAGGTGACAGCAGGTCTTAGTTCGTGGAATGTTTTGCATCATTATGCATCTTTGCTAATAAATTTTTCTCTATGATAACATGAATCGTTCCATTATAATTTTTTCAGTTGAAGACCAGCAAAAATTTACTGTTCATCCTGTACCTTCCACAGCCCTTGATGCTTTTTATGGGCCTTCCATTGCCCAAGACCTTCTAGTGCCCAAGAATTATTGCACTGGCCACCAACAACCAAACGGAGGTGAGCAAAAAACAGGTACAGGTACAGGTACAGGTAAAGGTATTTCTTCATACATCGATGCTTCACTATACAGGTTATCTGTCTTTTGTATCCATATTCTGTCACTAAATGAATTCATTCTTTTCGAGATGGGCAACATACTCGAAGTCATGACCCAATTCTGGGTTCGATGTTCACTCATTTCATGACATATTTCAAATTCATCTTTCTGTTCAGTGTCATGTGCCTTATATGTTGTATATACACTCCTGGAAATGGAAAAAAGAACACATTGGCACCGGTGTGTCAGACCCACCATACTTGCTCCGGACACTGCGAGAGGGCTGAACAAGCAATGATCACACGCACGGCACAGCGGACACACCAGGAACCGCGGTGTTGGCCGTCGAATGGCGCTAGCTGCGCAGCATTTGTGCACCGCCGCCGACAGTGTCAGCCAGTTTGCCGTGGCATACGGAGCTCCATCGCAGTCTTTAACACTGGTAGCATGCCGCGACAGCGTGGACGTGAACCGTATGTGCAGTTGACGGACTTTGAGCGAGGGCGTATAGTGGGCATGCGGGAGGCCGGGTGGACGTACCGCCGAATTGCTCAACACGTGGGGCGTGAGGTCTCCACAGTACATCGATGTTGTCGCCAGTGGTCGGCGGAAGGTGCACGTGCCCGTCGACCTGGGACCGGACCGCAGCGACGCACGGATGCACGCCAAGACCGTAGGATCCTACGCAGTGCCGTAGGGGACCGCACCGCCACTTCCCAGCAAATTAGGGACACTGTTGCTCCTGGGGTATCGGCGAGGACCATTCGCAACCGTCTCCATGAAGCTGGGCTACGGGCCCACACACCGTTAGTCCGTCTTCCGCTCACGCCCCAACATCGTGCAGCCCGCCTCCAGTGGTGTCGCGACAGGCGTGAATGGAGGGACGAATGGAGACGTGTCGTCTTCGGCGATGAGAGTCGCTTCTGCCTTGGTGCCAATGGTGGTCGTATGCGTGTTTGGCGCCGTGCAGGTGAGCACCACAATCAGGACTGCATACGACCGAGGCACACAGGGCCAACACCCGGCATCATGGTGTGGGGAGCGATCTCCTACACTGGCCGTACACCACTGGTGATCGTCGAGGGGACACTGAATAGTGCACGGTACATCCAAACCGTCATCGAACCCATCGTTCTACCATTCCTAGACCGGCAAGGGAACTTGCTGTTCCAACAGGACAATGCACGTCCGCATGTATCCCGTGCCACCCAACGTGCTCTAGAAGGTGTAAGTCAACTACCCTGGCCAGCAAGATCTCCGGATCTGTCCCCCATTGAGCATGTTTGGGACTGGATGAAGCGTCGTCTCACGCGGTCTGCACGTCCAGCACGAACGCTGGTCCAACTGAGGCGCCAGGTGGAAATGGCATGGCAAGCCGTTCCACAGGACTACATCCAGCATCTCTACGATCGTCTCCATGGGAGAATAGCAGCCTGCATTGCTGCGAAAGTTGGATATACACTGTACTAGTGCCGACATTGTGCATGCTCTGTTGCCTGTGTCTATGTGCCTGTGGTTCTGTCAGTGTGATCATGTGATGTATCTGACCCCAGGAATGTGTCAATAAAGTTTCCCCTTCCTGGGACAATGAATTCACGGTGTTCTTATTTCAATTTCCAGGAGTGTATATATGTTAATATTTTCGTCGAACATGCTTGCTGTCAGTTAATTCAAACCAACTTCTTTTATGCGTAAAACATAGAAAGTATAGCTCCGATGAGAAAGAGAGAGAGAGAGAGAGAGAGAGAGAGAGAGAGAGAGAGAGCTGGGAGGTGTTTAGCTGTAAGGCGCAGAAAGCATTTTTTGTAATTTCCGCCTTGCTTCCTCCACAGTTATGAGAAAATTGAATGTTACAGACGTCTCTTGTGGGAAATTTAATTTATTTTCACACGCAGTAAGAGTGTTTGGTGATAATATGTATATTTTGCGAGTTGAAAGGGGTGGGAATGGACGCTTTCGATGTTTTCGCTAAAGGGCGAAAAAATCGCTGCTTTTCAGCACCCTGTATCGCTGACACCGCTCGTCAGAAAATTCACCGTGACTAGTGCACTTCGTAGGAAATTTTATTTCTTTAACTAATCTGCAGAGTGGTCATCTTCGAAAAATTCTTAGTTTTCCAGATATATGCGAAAAACTGAAGACGTGGAAAAAAGAGCTTTCTTGCATTTTTCATTGTGAAGGTGACCTCTACAAAGCAGCTACATGAAACTTTCATTCAGTACCTCAAGAAACATACAGAACTGCTGGGAAAGACTTCCGCAATTTCGTTACGGAAAACCACCATTTCACTGAGCTACAATGCATGACTCGTGTTTACTCACAGAAGATCCATAGTGAACACCCTGTCTGCAGGACCACAATCGCGTCTCCCGCGAAGCGCAAAGTGTGAGTTGTTCTATTGTATTAGAATATCAGTCTTTTGTTATGAGTTTCGCTTCACACATTTAGTATTTGAAAATGAAAGCTGACTAATGTTGGATCCCCATAGACTAGGTTGATTCACAAAACGCCCAAACAACTCTTGAGTGCTTCACAAAAATGAATGATGTTATCGGCGTCGTGTACGTATGTGGGAATTAATGAAACGCAACAGAGGTACCAATCATGATACATTTCAACCAGATCTCCTGCGAATGACGTTAGATGTAGGGCAGCAGAGGAAGTTAAATCCAATGACTTTGTAGATCAGTTCAAAATGCTCACAGGTTTAGAGCGTCAAATGTGATAACTATTACCTAAGAGACTCGACTGCTAATGTGACAGTAACTGTTAAGTTGACGAGAGATCGGCGAAACCTGATTGTTCAGTTTTCTACAGCGAAATAATATCTGAAAAAGCCTCACAAAAGTTCATTCAGATCTTGATGGTATTGCAAAGTGGTGAAGATATAGGTAACTAGCTTTAAATGTTCCGGGATGTAAAATTGGTGACATTGAAAAAATCAGGAATGCAGTATGGTATCCCGTGACAACGATATCAAGAAATCACAATTAGAATTAGGCATCTCATACAACTACGTGGATGTAACAATAGGTGGTGATACAAAGTGGAATAACCATGTAGGGTCTGTGGTAGATAAAGCTTGCGGTTGACATTATTGGGAAAACACACTTATGTGACCCTGTTAGAAAACTGATCAAGTGTGTGGCACCCAAGCCAAATAAAACTAACAAGGAGTTTTGAACGTATGCCACGAAGGACAGCACGAATGGTCACAGCTTTCTTTGATTTACCAGTGTGTGTTACGGAAATACTCAAAAACTAGAACTGATAGACGAGCGGTCTAAGGTGCTGCAGTCATGGACTGTGCTGCTGGTCCCGGCGTAGGTTCGAGTCCTCCCTCGAGCATGGGTGTGTGTGTTTGTCCTTAGGATAATTTAGGTTAAGTAGTGTGTAAGCTTAGGGACTGATGACTTTAGCAGTTAAGTCCCATAAGATTTCACACACATTTGAACACTTTTTTTAGAACTGATAGATGTCTGAAGATATCCGCAAGTATTCCACGAAGGCCTACTTAGAAAGTTGTGAAAAAACGGTATTAAGTTAAAAATATAGGTGTATATTACAGCCACTTCTCATAGGGACCGCGAAAACGGAATTAGATTACAGCACGCATTACGGCATTAAATAGTCATTTTTTCGTGCTCCGTACGCGAACGGAACGGGAGGAATTTATCATACGAAATACATGCCTCTCACGGTGGATTGCATAGTACTGATATAAATGTAGCATATCTGAGTTAGAATTCAACAACGGAAAATCCAGTATGGAATGTAACAATATTATGAAAAGGATGGTTGCTGAGACGCAGACAGGCACAGCAAGAAGACTGTCAGAAAAATGAGCCTTCAGCCAATAAGACCTCCGTCGAAGATAGAACACACACACACACACACACACACACACACACGCACAAACACACATGACCACAGTCTCTGGTTGCTGAGGTCACACTCTGTGTGCCTACCTGCGACTCAGCATCTCCGCAATATTGTAAGTAGCAACTATCCTTTTCATAATATCTGATTCCTAGTACGTCTATACTTGTTGCTCAACCAAAGAATGCCACTGAACTTTCTCCAGGTTGAACCACCGAGCGATATGGCGCCAGCCGCGCGGGGTCAGCCGAGCGGTCCAGGGCGCTGCAGTCATGGGCTGTGCGGCTGGTCCCGGCGGAGTTTCGAATCCTCCCTCGGGCATGGGTGTGTGTGTTTGTCCTTAGGATAATTTAGGTTAAGTAGTGTGTAAGCTTAGGGACTGATGACCTTAGCAGTTAAGTCCCACAAGGTTTCACACACATTTGAACATTTGATATGACGCCGCGAATGAACTCGCGTTAGGGAGGAGCTAGGTACAAATCCCTGTCCAGATTTCTCAGGTTTTCCGTGGTTTCTGTAGCTCATTTAACACGAGGATCGGCAGAGTTTTTTTGAAAACAAAACGGTTGATGTCCTGGCGCTATACGAGCTTGCACTCCGTCTTTAATGAAAGGCCATTAACCGCTAATCTTTCTTTTCTTCTAATGACCGGACATTAAATTTCTGAGAGCATCTGGAAAAACACCCGAAACGTCTGGTCTTGCTTACACGCTATTCAACCGACCGGTTAAACTTGATATGGTAGACCAGCTGTAAAGTTTACAGCACAGGGACTTGTTGATTTATTGCTGCTTTGATCGAAGCTCGTGGAAGTGTTACAAGCGATTAAGGGTATACGGAACGCCCTATGCTTACAATGTTAAATTGAGCTAAAAGTTAGGAACATTTTCTCATTTGTTATTTGGACGATACTTTTGATTTTTTCACAGAACGCAGAGATATGTTCTGCTTTTATGCTGAATTATTAATTTTGAAAAAATAATGTATAGTTTTTCAGATATTTTATTTTTTATAAATGTTAAAAAAAGTTATACATTTTAATAAGTATTTTAAAATTTACATCCATTAATACAAAATAATTCCACATATCTTTTAATTCAGATATATTAGAAGGTCTTAAGGAACAACTACAGAAAATTTCATCTTTCTACTATAAATAGGCACTGAGAGAACGTACCTTATACACGAAAAAACTAAAGTTACAGGAAATTAGCTTCAAAGTTTTTACTTCAGTACAAGCCTGCATCATCAGAACCGTCCAACAGCTCCTCTTGATGGCTTTGTTATGCTGTCTAGCCATCTTTTAATATACTTTTATGGCATTATCTGAAGACCTGAGCCATTCCTTGTCCAAACAAAGCATAGCTGCGGCAGTTCGTAGTCCTACACAGAGCCACAACTTCTGCAGAACTTTGCACTTTGTTATATTGCCCTGATTGAATGATGAAACAGCATCATAAACGCCAAAGTGAAGTGTGTTTATACCCACAAACATAGTTTTAGGTAGTCTATTCCATATCACATGGTTCACACGCTCATTTGGATTTTGAGTCCGGCCATGAAGACATTTCTTTAGTAGACTAATATCTGCGACGTCTCGGAATATTGGTTTTATTTCATCCATTATGGCAGGTGGCAGGTGATGAGGGTGATTGTATTGTTTCTTAGTTACCTTGCCTCTGTTGTACTTGCACCAACTATCGTCTCCTTTTGGACATAGCCCATGTTGGGGATTCTCATTGTTTGAAGCCGTATGAAAAAACAGAGCCCAGACTGATCTTCTCATTAATTCTGCATCTGCTGTATTCTGTCTTATTGCTAGACCATAGCACTTCTGAATATGATCTATTGTAGCATCTGTCAGTCTATTTTTTCCATCTAAAGTTTTTCCATCGCTCAATTTCTTGCCTTTCATGCTAGCCTTGAGCCGTCGAAGTCTTGATCCCATCCTTTTCTGCACATGGCCAACACACTCCAGTTTGGAAATTTTCACATCGTTACCATAGGGTCTCAGTTCCTCAATTTCTTTGAAAGCCTTTGAGTCACCATCTCCAAGATAATTTATGTATCTAACGTTGTACCATTTTACTGAGCGCTGATAAATACTTCTTACACCAGCAACTTCCATACCACCACTTGACCCATAGTAATTTGCCATGCACTCCTCTTCATGTTTATTTTTCATTTTCTCCTTGCATCTGCAATGCTTGGAAAGTATTGCCACATCAACTACCTTACCAGTGTCCACACTTGTAGCTGTTACTACACCATTCAGAGATGTGTGGCCTCTCTTCTGCCAGCTTCCATCAAAAGCTATGGACAAGTCTCTGCTATTGTTATTTTCAACAACTGCTTCCTGAACAGCATCTTTCATGTTTTCCTGTGCCACATCTTCTACAGCAGAGCCTATTTCAATTATGTGTTTGTTAAATTTTGAAGGTGGATGAGGGAGGTTCATCACACCACACAACATGGCACCTGCAGCCCTGCCCTTCCCTATACACCGTAATCCATAAACCAGTCTAATGTTTATATCGTATAGTTTACCTGTATCTGCAGTAACATGTGAGGAATTGAAGAAAGTAACACTGTGTTTGCAATAACTGCACATCAACTCTAATTCACAAGCAAGTCCTACATGTAAGTTTGTTTTCAATGAAACACCACATTTTCCACATTGTTTGCAGCACACATTGTTCTCCAAAACGTCTGATAATAAAGAGACGTTAATTATCTCATATTTTGTAGTCCCAGCATTTAGTTTCTTGTATTATTCTTCAATTACAGCTAGTTTTCTTCTTGAAGCACTCTCCGGTGTAGTGGCAGCAGCATCACTCAATGTATCACTACCAGTGTTGAGGTTAGTCGCTACTGGGATATCAGATACTGATGAAGATGAATCAGACGAATTTTTAGTACACTTTACTTTCTGGCGCCAATGTACACGCTTTCTAAATACCTTCAGACTAGGTCTTGGCATGTTGAAGGAAAGAAAACTCAATGACTTCTCCACATACGACTTTCATAACAATGACATGGATGTACTCACAAAGGAAACAATACAAATGGTGCAGAATCTATTGTCAACTGTCTAGCAGTGTAGCCAACAGAAAAGCTAACTCTCTTGCGCTCAATTATATCTCTGGCAAGGCTGTCTATATCAGGTATATTTCGCGTCTCATATACAAGGTGCGGAACATCGGGTGTCGAAATTATTTTAAAAAATTATTTAAAATAGTTCTATTCACGTCATCCAAATATTTCATACATGGTATTAAACGGGAGAGTCTAAATTTTTCGAAAATGCATTTACCCAAAAATCGATTTTTTCATCGAAAAACTCATTTCGTATACCCTTAAGGCAAAGTTGTAGCATATTAAAGAAAAATCTCATAATAGTACTAGAATTTCATGTCACAATGGCCTCGTGAAAATCTTCTTTCGAACCCCACTGGGGCGACTTTAGTGTACCTAACCCATACCGGGGAATGAGGACCTACAGTTGAACTTTCAATCCGAAGCACACGTCGTTCCTGGCTAATTTTCACATCGCTGAGAAATTTGGGCTTAGGTTAAAAAAAAAAATCCGTGGTCCAAACAAGATTCGATCCGCAACCTTTCGCTTTCTAGGCACGCACTTCTCCTTCAGACCACCAGGCCCAACAACAATAACTTTAGAAACGGTAGTTCTCCGTTCTTTTCTATAGTCTTTAGACGGTTGCTACAGTAGGGGAAGGTATGTGGCCTACCTAGAAGCTCGTCTTATAGACAAGAAGGTCGTCTTATAGACACGTCCTGAACAATAAACGGAACTGTAGTGACATAGTGGACACCTAACGTAGAGCCGCCGGAAGAAAAGCGTATTAGTGTTTAACATCCTATCGAAGTGGAGGTCAATGGAGACGCAGCACAAACACCAATTAAGGGAAGCATTGAGTTGGAAATAGGCCATATCCTTTACAAAGGAATCTTTCTCACATTTTAACCGATTTAAGGGATTTGAACCGCCGTGCCCCGAATGCGTGGATCCGTGGAAGATACAAACAAGCAGTGGTTGGCTTTTGTGGCTACTATTCTCAGACAGTACATGCATTATTATTTTACTATAGAGGGCCAGGCACTGCGAATGCCTGTCTCAGAAAATCCAGCCGCTACGACGGAAAAACGTTCTCTGTAATCCTCAATGCTCTTAACAAAACAGTAACAAGCGGGGGACACTGCGCAGCCTGTTCTGCGGCCTTTCTGATATCAAATTTCGGTATTAAAAAGCATTTCTCAGATGAACTGTATCTGTTCAGGCACTGTACGCCTCTTACAAGGTGGTTTCTTTTACCCCTCTTGCGTCACTCAAGTGCTAGATGGTTGGGCGTATTCCACAATTTCCTACATTTTTTGATGTTGCAATATTTATTTGGTCATACTCGCTACACCAGTTATAACGAACGATCACTTAATGGGTTTGGAAATAACAGCCAACCTGTTGTTGAATTAAAGGTTTACGAAACATTTAACGTGGTGACGACAAGTATAAATTTGTCCTCTTCAGAAAGAAAATGAACCTATTGAACAACTTTTTACAAGAAAGTTACAAATGTGAACCAGAGAAGGAAGCCGCGCGGGGTAGCCTGGCGCTGTGGGGCGTCTTGGCTCATCCCGTTGGAGGTTCGAGTTTTCCCTCGGGCATGTATATATATATATATGTGTGTGTGTGTGTGTGTGTGTGTGTGTGTGTGTGTGTATTGTCATTAGCGTAAGTTACTTTAAGTTAGATTAAGTAGTAGGTAAACCTAAGGACTAATGACCTCAGCCGTTGGAGATTCGAGTTTTCCCTCGGGCATGTGTGTGTGTGTGTGTGTGTGTGTGTGTGTGTGTGTGTGTGTTGTCATTAGCGTAAGTTACTTTAAGTTAGATTAAGTAGTATGTAAGCCTAAGGCCTAATGACCTCAGCAGTTTGGTCCAATAGGAACTTACCACAAAATTTCCAAATTTTCCAGAAATGGAACCAAATTCGATAAATGATCATTACAAAAATTGTTTTAAAGAGGATACTCACTCGTAAAATCACATGTTGACATAACGGATGTTGGATGTTGTCTAGTACAACATGCATGTCAGTCACGGGTATCAACAGTTAAAATACATAACTGAAGCTAGTAGCCTAATACTGTACATCTACATCTACATCTACATTTATACTCCGCAAGCCACCCAACGGTGTGTGGCGGAGGGCACTTTACGTGCCACTGTCATTACCTCCCTTTCCTGTTCCAGTCGCGTATGGTTCGCGGGAAGAACGACTGTCTGAAAGCCTCTGTGCGCGCTCTAATCTCTCTAATTTTACATTCGTGATCTCCTCGGGAGGTATAAGTAGGGGGAAGCAATATATTCGATACCTCATCCAGAAACGCACCCTCTCGAAACCTGGCGAGCAAGCTACACCGCGAAGCAGAGCGCCTCTCTTGCAGAGTCCGCCACTTGAGTTGGTTAAACATCTCCGTAACGCTATCACGGTTACCAAATAACCCTGTGACGAAACGCGCCGCTCTTCTTTGAATCTTCTCTATCTCCTCCGTCAACCCGATCTGGTACGGATCCCACACTGATGAGCAATACTCAAGTATAGGTCGAACGAGTGTTTTGTAAGCCACCTCCTTTGTTGATGGACTACATTTTCTAAGGACTCTCCCAATGAATCTCAACCTGGTACCCGCCTTACCAACAATTAATTTTATATGATCATTCCACTTCAAATCGTTCCGCACGCATACTCCCAGATATTTTACAGAAGTAACTGCTACCAGTGTTTGTTCCGCTATCATATAATCATACAATAAAGGATCCTTCTTTCTATGTATTCGCAATACATTACATTTGTCTATGTTAAGGGTCAGTTGCCACTCCCTGCACCAAGTGCCTATCCGCTGCAGATCTTCCTGCATTTCGCTACAATTTTCTAATGCTGCAACTTCTCTGTATACTACAGCATCATCCGCGAAAAGCCGCATGGAACTTCCGACACTATCTACTAGGTCATTTATATATATTGTGAAAAGCAATGGTCCCATAACACTCCCCTGTGGCACACCAGAGGTTACTTTAACATCTGTAGACGTCTCTCCGTTGATAACAACATGCTGCGTTCTGTTTGCTAAAAACTCTTCAATCCAGCCACACAGCTGGTCTGATATTCCGTAGGCTCTTACTTTGTTTATCAGGCGACAGTGCGGAACTGTATCGAACGCCTTCCGGAAGTCAAGAAAAATAGCATCTACCTGGGAGCCTGTATCTAATATTTTCTGGGTCTCATGAACAAATAAAGCGAGTTGGGTCTCACACGATCGCTGTTTCCGGAATCCATGTTGATTCCTACATAGTAGATTCTGAGTTTCCAAAAACGACATGATATTCGAGCAAAAAACATGTTCTAAAATTCTACAACAGATCGACGTCAGAGATATAGGTCTATAGTTTTGCGCATCTGCTCGACGACCCTTCTTGAAGACTGGGACTACCTGTGCTCTTTTCCAATCATTTGGAACCTTCCGTTCCTCTAGAGACTTGCGGTACACGGCTGTTAGAAGGGGGGCAAGTTCTTTCGCGTACTCTGTGTAGAATCGAATTGGTATCCCGTCAGGTCCAGTGGACTTTCCTCTGTTGAGTGATTCCAGTTGCTTTTCTATTCCTTGGACACTTATTTCGATGTCAGCCATTTTTTCGTTTGTGCGAGGATTTAGAGAAGGAACTGCAGTGCGGTCTTCCTCTGTGAAACAGCTTTGGAAAAAGATGTTTAGTATTTCAGCTTTACGCTTGTCATCCTCTGTTTCAATGCCATCATCATCCCGGAGTGTCTGGATATGCTGTTTCGAGCCACTTACTGATTTAACGTAAGACCAGAATTTCCTAGGATTTTCTGTCAAGTCGGTACATAGAATTTTACTTTCGAATTCACCGAACGCTTCACGCATAGCCCTCCTTACGCTAACTTTGACATTGTTTAGCTTCTGTTTGTCTGAGAGGTTTTGGCTGCGTTTAAACTTGCAGTGAAGCTCTCTTTGCTTTCGCAGTAGTTTCCTAACTTTGTTGTTGTACCACGGTGGGTTTTTCCCGTCCCTCACAGTTTTACTCGGCACGTACCTGTCTAAAACGCATTTTACGATTGCCTTGAACTTTTTCCATAAACACTCAACATTGTCAGTGTCGGAACAGAAATTTTCATTTTGATCTGTTAGGTAGTCTGAAATCTGCCTTCTATTACTCTTGCTAAACAGATAAACCTTCCACCCTTTTTTTATATTCCTATTAGCTTCCAAATTCAGGGATGCTGCAACGGCCTTATGATCACTGATTCCCTGTTCTGCACGTACAGAGTCGTAAAGTTCGGGTCTGTTTGTTATCAGTAGGTCCAAGATGTTATCTCCACGAGTCGGTTCTCTGTTTAATTGCTCGAGGTAATTTTCGGATAGTGCACTCAGTATAATGTCACTCGATGCTCTGTCCCTACCACCCGTCCTAAACATCTGAGTGTCCCAGTCGATATCTGGTAAATTGAAATCTCCACCTAAGACTATAACATGCTGAGAAAATTTATGTGAAATGTATTCCAAATTTTCTCTCAGTTGTTCTGCCACTAATGCTGCTGAGTCGGGGGGTCGGTAAAAGGAGCCAATTATTAACCTAGCTCGGTTGTTGAGTGTAACCTCCACCCATAATAATTCACAGGAACTATCCACTTCTACTTCACTACAGGATAAACTACTACTAACAGCGACGAACACTCCGCCACCGGTTGCATGCAATCTATCCTTTCTAAACACCGTCTGTACCTTTGTAAAAATTTCGGCAGAATTTATCTCTGGCTTCAGCCAGCTTTCTGTACCTATAACGATTTTAGCTTCGGTGCTTTCTATCAGCGCTTGAAGTTCCGGTACTTTACCAACGCAGCTTCGACAGTTTACAACTACAATACCGATTGCTGCTTGGTCCCCGCATGTTCTGACTTTGCCCCGCACCCGTTGAGGCTGTTGCCCTTTCTGTACTTGCCCGAGGCCATCTAACCTAAAAAACTGCCCAGCCCACGCCACACAACCCCTGCTACCCGTGTAGCCGCTTGTTGCGTGTAGTGGACTCCTGACCTATCCAGCGGAACCCGAAACCCCACCATCCTATGGCGCAAGTCGAGGAATCTGCAGCCCACAAGGTCGCAGAACCGTCTCAGCCTCTGATTCAGACCCTCCACTCGGCTCTGTACCAAAGGTCCGCAGTCAGTCCTGTCGACGATGCTGCAGATGGTGAGCTCTGCTTTCATCCCGCTAGCGAGACTGGCAGTCTTCACCAAATCAGATAGCCGCCGGAAGCCAGAGAGGATTTCCTCCGATCCATAGCGACACACATCATTGGTGCCGACATGAGCGACCACCTGCAGATGGGTGCACCCTGTACCCTTCATGGCATCCGGAAGGACCCTTTCCACATCTGGAATGACTCCCCCCGGTATGCACACGGAGTGCACTTTGGTCTTCTTCCCCTCCCTTGCTGCCATATCCCTAAGGGGCCCCATTACGCGCCTGACGTTGGAGCTCCCAACTATCAGTAAGCCCACCCTCTGCGACCGCCCGGATCTTGCAGACTGAGGGGCAACCTCTGGAACAGGACAGGCAGCCATGTCAGGCCGAAGATCAGTATCAGCCTGAGTATCAGCAAGAGACAGAGCCTGAAACCGGTTCGTCAGACAAACTGGAGAGGCCTTCCGTTCAGCCCTCCGGAATGTCTTTCGCCCCCTGCCACACCTTGAGACGACCTCCCACTCTACCACAGGTGAGGGATCAGCCTCAATGCGGGCAGTATCCCGGGCAACCACAGTCGTAGCCCGATCGGGGGATGCGTGGGACGAGCTGGCCGTCCCCGACAAACTCCCATCCGGACCCCCACAGTGATGCCCATTGGCAACAGCCTCAAGCTGTGTGACCGAAGCCAACACTGCCTGAAGCTGGGAGCGAAGGGATGCCAACTCAGCCTGCATCCGAACACAGCAGTTGCAGTCCCCATCCATGCTAAAAACTTGTGCAAAGAACGTCTGAACTAATCTACAGAGAGCGCAAACAAATCGACACAAAATTTAAACGGTTATTAAAATACGAGATTGCCTAGTAAATGCAGTAACTTGTGCACTGCTGACACACTGCTCGGCGGCGGAAGGAGACTACGCGAATTTACACTATTCAGGTACTAAAACGCGATGCTACAACTCTCAAATACTATAACACGCCCGAAATTTATGAATTAAACAATGCAAGTAACAAAAACACGCAAAGAAATTAAGAATTAAACTATGTAACAAATGAGTGAGCTAGGAGTATACGACTTGCTGCTGCAGCTGCTTATCCAACGGCGGCAGGGAGCACACTGTAGGGTTTGCCGTTAAACTTTAAAATAAAAAACACTTGACATTGGCTCCAGCAGACATTTAGTATGACACGTACGAGGTTAGTGACATCAGCCGACTGACTAAGGTGTGCAGGCGCTGGTGAGAGGTAACTTACGGTGGGTGTTTCTTTCTGTGCTTACTGCGCGAACGAGTGTGCACGTAGCCGCACTCAACATCGAATGCCTAATTTGGCAAATAAAATGGTTAATGGCTAAAATTAAAACAGAATAAAGTAATGAAAATAGGAAAAGGAAGGAAGAGGACAGGTGGGTGTGGAATGGAAAAGATAGGCGTTAAAGCCATATGGCATGTAAAGAGCAAGCAGACTCAGGTAAATAGAGCTAATTAGTTGCACATGTGTGCATAAAGCAGCTCGAGAAGAACTTGTAAATAAATGCGGGAACGCGCCAAATGGCAGTATATGAAGCCAACACACTTCGTAAAACATCTTAATATAATGTAAAAAAGTCATAAAAACGTAGAACAATATTAACCAGCATTTCAGTTACACACACATTCGATTAGCCTTCTACACCCAATTATAAAGAACTATTATCTTTTATCTTTGTGGATTCAAGATCAAAGAAGGTTGTTTGCATTCTTTTATTCTGTTTGTTTACGTTTTTTGCGGAAGAGATTTTTCTCTAAATAAATAAATATGTAGTAATTACATAGAATATCATTGACTTTGGAACAGGACGTACTACAATGACCGCCTGGAAGCCGTGAACGATAATATAAGAAGAGGAAATGAATATGAATTACCTCTTTGCCCTTGCATTGATGGATTTGGAGATAACTGAGGATCAACCAAATAAGTACACAGTACGCCAACTCATTTTTTTTTTAAAAAGGAGAACGCGTTAAGCCTGTGTTGAAGAATGTGTACATAAATGCTACGGCTTCCACTGGCTACGGCGAGACATCTCTTTTTTAAACTAATCTTTTGCTTGGTTGCGGGTTTGATAGCGTGGAACTAAATACTTGATCTACTTGTCTTTGGCGCGTATGCCTATTGTTGTAGGTACAATCTTACATCGATGCGAAGTGATTCCAGTACAACATAAAGTCTACTACAGAAAATGAACTACATAAAATTATCGAATTTTGAATGACTGTCAAGTGACAAAATGAGGTTAAGTTTGAACTCTAATTGTTTATTAATCAGGCACTCATTTCACATCAAAAACATAACTGGGCTCACCAATCTGTAGTTATAATCCGTAAGCGAAGGCTCAAATACTAACCACTTTCAGTTCATAACCAAAGTTCCTTGCTAAGCTGCTTCACAATCTACTACCAAGTTACCTAAGTTTTACTAACTCCGCAACTCGATTTCATTCCTGGGATTTATAAGTATCACTGGTGTGCGCACATGCGTCTGCATGTCGTCCGGAAAAACTGAGTCCAGCGGTTGTTCAGGATACCCCGACCAAGATGCGAACCCTTTCCTCTTCGTGACCAGAGCCAGACCATCATTCACCACATTACAAAGTCAACCTTCAGTATCTATCCTGACTCATACTGCCTCATCGTGCTCGCTTCTCGTTGGTTGTAACTTCCATTATTCCACTCCTAGCCACTAGTCATCGGTAACGCCATTCATTGTAACTTATGTGAAATTCACAAATTTCGAACCAGTAGACGGATTTAAAATAAAATAGAAACAGTATCGGTACTTGCTGATACGGTAAGAATTTTAGTATAAAACATGTCATAGTTGACTAAATTCTTGTTCAAAAAATCATTAATTTAATAAGTACGATTAAGTACAAATTGGTTCATTGACACTAACATTTTCAAAAATGGACCACAAATATATGTAATATATCATATTAGATTTGTTATTCATTCTGTTTCATCTAGTGTTAACAAATCGGTATTGTCTCACATCGTATCCTAATTAATCACAAAATTAGGATAATAAAAACTAACACAAACATAGCTGCACATATTCACAAGTGTATGAGAAGAAAGGGAGAAAGGAAAACGGCGTACTGTGGGGCGCTATTATTGTTTGTTACTATTACTCAGTGTTTATTGCTGTTGCATTGATGCGGTATGTTAGCGCTGATTGGCTAGAAACAATATGTTTATCCAGAATACGTTCCGTTAGTTGATAGCGCTTCCCAAGTGCTAACTAAAAACACGTTGCTCAGTATCAAAGCTGCTTTAGTTCACCAGTAATAACTTTACTTACGTAGTTCAGTATTTAAACAAGAACATTAACAGCACTTTTAAAATACGAGTAAATAAGATGCGCATTTACGCCACAGTGAAGAGTGATTTAAAAATCTGGCAAGAGACTCACCTTGAGCCTGGCTGAAATGTTGTTCAGGTGAAATATCGGAACAGGAATTAATTATATCCCGAATGCACGGACGAAAAATACAGAGTAAGATGCCGCTTGATTAAGTTTTTTATTTTAATCCACTTGAAATAATGTAAAAAATGGTGTTTATAGTTTCTCCATATCTGCACTGCAAATCATGTTATTGTTGGTTTTCTACTAATGTCCTGTATAATCCAGACAGCAAGAGCTTAATCACTTGGAAGCGGGCACACGAGGCAGGCACACACCTGAGCGGAAAAAGCCTCTCCGGCTTGCTAATTCCCCGCTTCCGCCATCGCCATGTACTCAGTCCCTCTGAAAGCATCTATGCCAATCGCTAAGCTCTTCCGCTGAATAGTCTTGTTTAAGACATTGAGAAATGCGGAACTGAAGGTGGAGTCAGCCAGAGGGTTTGATCACCAAAACTATTGTTAGCAATCCTCCACCAAATTTTCGGAACTTTAAACTGGAAAAAGAGTAAGGACTGCGTGTTAAAGGAATGTATCTGATATTTTTCTGATATCGTTGTCCTGTTTTGATTCTTGTTCTGAGGAGCTTCTACAACATAAATAAGAACGTAACAAGTTTTGAGGTTGGGCTGAAAATCATTTATAATAACACTAAAATTATATGTAATCAATACATTAAAGAGGACACCGTAAATCCACAATGAATCCTTAGAGAAATTCGAGTTTATTTTATTTGAGTGACTGAAGTTGAAAGTTGTGTGTATGTAGAAAGTTGTGCACTGAAACTGTGTGTAACTGAATTTCTCGCAAACAATCTGAAAACCGTCTGATTTCTAAATTACGATTACAGTTTCTGATCTAGAATGAGCGTAGCTACCCTGCTTTTGAACATGAACTTATTTATGCAAATTGCTTTTAAGGGACGTGATTTTAATTAGTCCTAAGTGCATCTGACTGTAAACTAGCGTTAAAGAATGACTCACAAGAATACTCAGAATGAGTGTTGCGTAATTTAAATGTGCTGTGTTACAAAAAAAAACGCATCTGTTGAATCAACATGAGATTTCACTGCTTGAAACCTATTCCCAGTATTCTGTCAAAAGGTTTATTTAGGCCCTACAACAAACTCTTACCTTGCAACCGATAACTTGACGCTGCTCTGGCTGCACTGCAAGAGTGACGAGCTGATCAATGCGCGGCAGTTTGCCTTCTTTTTCTTATTTTTTTAAAAAAAGCGCTGTTCAGAAAATTAGTTTTGACTTGCATTTCAAAACTGATAATTACTGTAGACACAAAATTGCAAGGCGTGACAGTATAAATTTTACCGAATACATTTTTCTTTCTACAGTGGACATATGCTTTGTGAAACATTTGTAAATTATAACAGGAAGTTCTTTGAAATTATATTCAACCATTTTAATGACGATGAAAGTAAACTCAAACTAATATGAAAAATAAGCAATGTCTTTCTTCGCATTGTCATACACTATAATTCTGCTGCTTCAAAATATTTCTGTTACAAAATTTGTTTTCTTCGATTCCTAATGCAGTACTATTTAACTAATCTAAATGGAAGAAGGTTAATTAAATACAGACACATTATTCACAGTTCTCTCGGATTACCAACACGTAGATATTATTAAACACAATGAAAATACACACAACTGAAAAAAGACCTTTTTCTGAAGTTCTGTCTCTTTAAGTAATCATCTAGGAAATCAAGCTTCATCTTTATGTTACACACCGTGGAACATCTGATACAAAAATCTCTGTGTGGCACAGACGCTATCCAAGCTGCTCATTCTGGCATGATCCAAAATGCTCTCTCCATGACTCAACAAATACGAGGGGCGTTTGAAAAGTCCGTGCAAAAATAAAAACTGCTTACGTGTTAGGGGTAAACCTTTTTTTATTTTTCGACATAGTCTCCTTTTAGACTTACACACTTCGTCCAACACTGTTCTAATTTTTTGATCCCTTCCGAATAATGGGAATTGTTCAACTCTGCAAAATAGCTATTAGTTGCTGCAATCACCTCCTCGTTTAAATAAAATATTCGTCCCGCCAGCCATTTCTTCAAATTGGGGAACAAGTAGTAGTCCGAGAGAGCCAAGTCTGAGGAACGGGGGGGATGTGAAACGAGTTAGAATCCTATTTCCATTAATTTTACGACCACAACTGCTGAGGTGTGAGCTGATGCATTGTCGTGATGGAAAAGGACTTTTTTGCGGTCCAATCGCCGGCGTTTTTCTTGCAGCTCAGTTTTCAAACGGTCCAATAATGATGAATTATATGCACCTGTAATAGTTTTACCCTTTTCCAGATAGTCGATGAGGATTATCCCTTGCGAATCCCAAAAGACAGTCGCCATAACCTTTCTGGCCGAAGGAATGGTCTTCGCCATTTTTGGTGCAGATTCTCCCTTGGTAACCCATTGTTTAGATTGTTCTTTGGTCTCAGGAGTATAGTAATGGATCCATGTTTCATCCACAGTGACGAAACAACGCTTAAAGTCCTGCGGATTCTTCCTGAGTAGCTGCAAACCATCCTCGCAACACCTCAAACGATTCCGTTTTTGGTCAAGCGTGAGCAATCGCGGAACCCATCTTGCAGATAGGTCTCTCATTTCCAATTGTTTATGCAAAATATTATGTACCCTTTCATTCGAGATGCCCACAGCACTAGTAATTTCACGCACCTTAAGTCTTCTGTCAATCATCACCATATCATGGATTTTATCGATGATTTCTGGAATTGTAACCTCCACAGGGCGTCCAGAACGTTCGGCATCACTTGTGCCCGTATGGCCACACCGAAAATTTTGAAACCACTTATAAACTGTTCTAATCGAAGATGCAGAGTCACCGTAATGTTTATCAAGCTTCTCTGTAGTCTCCTGAGGCGTTTTGCCTTTCACAAAGTAATGTTTAATCACCACATGAAATTCTTTTTCGTACATTTTTTGACAATCGCTCAACTTCCTTGATTCACGCGAATGCTAAACACAAACGAATAGACCAATATGGCAGAAACTTGGTGTGCATTCTTTCCAAAGATGCTACTAACTAAACATGACCTCGATACGCGCCGGTGGTCCCATCTCTCGGACTTTGTACGGACTTTACAAACGCCCCTACTGCGACTCGACTCGACCCAATTCTTACCTGTTCGCTTCTTTGCACTCTACTCGATAATGAAACCTTTAGAAAGCAGAGACTGTTTATAGTTCATGTGTTCAGCATGAAAAAAAATTTAAGTGGGAACATTCCGAAAAACTGATAATTTTCATTGTATTTGCATTCAAAGATGCACTAAGTAGTAAAATACCAAACAAACTGCAGTTTACTACCACTTCACTTAATAATTAGTAGTTTTATGTCATCACCTCTCCCCTTCTAGGCGAGTAAATACTGGTACCGGAAATTTCTTCCCGCATCAGGATTCCAGCCTGATCCCTCCGAATCGATCTCCGCCGGAAAAGCGTGCTTTGGCGACATCGGTTACGGAGACGGATTTTACACACTTCGAAGCTAAGCTTCCGTTGTGAGATACATGAAAGGTCTACGATATGTGTTTGTTACAAAGTTCGAATGATGGCCGTGGGATTATATCGGAAAAACCGTTCAGATGCTGAGAGCCTCGCAGCGGGCAACAGATTAGGGAGCAGATTTGAATGTACGAATTAACTGTAAATGTAATAACAATGAAATGGAAATGAGCATGACATGTATCGAGGCGAATGGGAGATAGATGACGTAAAAACGTTTTTGCTACATAGCACGACGAAAAGAGTGAGATGCAGGAATGGATTCAGAGCTGGGTTATAGGGGGATGTGGCGTTCGTAATCACTTTCTTTATCCGCTATCCCCCCTGTCCCGAATAGAATATGCGGTCATTCCCACTTTTAACGTACCATAGTTGCCTAGGGTTTCGTAGCAGGAACACTAAAATATTTAAAATGTTTTAATATAAATAATAAAAATAATAACTTGCTTACAATAATGCTTAGGATATCGCTTCAGCTTAACAAAAATAATAATTTACGCGTTATAAAGTTGAAGTGTGTAGTCGCCATTCACAGAGTTTCACTTAGCCCTATCACTATGAATGCAGGTGTACACACTGTGGATATACGTGAGTGTAACTGAGAGTAATGCTGTTTCTTTCAGACGTTTTCTCTCACGGTCTGGGAAGCTGGCTGTTCTGTTGCTTTTGTCCTTAAGGGGGCCCTCGCACATTCCTAATATTGTCAAACCGTCAAAATATTGATTGTCTGAGGGCGCGTATTGACATGATGCCAATACTAGAAATATTGACGAGCGTTATTGATGATTCTCAGAATAAAAAAAATGGTTCAAATGGCTTTGAGCACTATGCGACTTAACTTTTGAGGTCATCAGTCGCCAAGAGCTTAGAAGTAATTAAACCTAACTAACCTAAGGACATCACACACATCCATGCCCGAGGCAGGATTCGAACCTGCTACCGTAGCGGTCGCTCGGCTCCAGACTGTAGAGCCTAGAACCGCACGGCCACTGCGGCCGGCTCCTCAGAATATTCTGAGTATTGTCACTGCATACTAAACGTATGAGGTCAAGTACTGAGGATTTGATAATATTCTTTATTGAGATATTAACAGGGCTTCGTGAACCAACCACATGACTTTAGTGTGCACTGGTTATGTTTTCAATTTGCCTTTGTGCATATCATTTCTCAGATTCAATTTGGACCGAGCGAGGTGGCGCAGTGGTTAGCGCACTGGACTCGCATTCGGGAGGACGACGGTTCAATCCCGTCTCCAGCCATCCTGATTTAGGTTTTCCGTGATTTCCCTAAATCGTTTCAGGCAAATGCTGGGATGGTTCCTTTGAAAGGGCACGGCCGATTTCCTTCCCCATCCTTCCCTAACCCGAGCTTGTGCTCCGTCTCTAATGACCTCGTTGTCGACGGGACGTTCAACAACACACTAACCTATCAGATTCAATTTTTCAACTAGTCGTTTAACACAAAACAATTTTAAGAGGCCTGTTCAAGGAGGGGCCTATGCGGAGAATTATCTATTACAATGATTACTTTCCTAATATGAAAATATAGCATTGATTAGTGAATTACATAGCAGTTTGGAAAAACGCCCCCATTTCGAAGAGTGCGTCATGTATCTGCAATAACTAGTAAGGCATCTGCGGAATGCTTGTCAATTTTATCAAATTATCACAAAATGTAAAAAATATTTTACCTTATTTGCCTGAATATATACTTATCGGGCAGATATAATTACTTCACAGCTTCTCATAGAATTATAGTAACTGTTGCAGAACTAAACTTCGAGCGTTCGAAAGACTTGCCTGTGGCCAGAAATGTCAAACTTACTCCTAATCTCTCGTCGACTGCTATTGTCTCTCTCATTATCTTACTTTACTTCTCTACTTTATCTCATATCAACATTAATAACTTGCCCTATGATGCAGGACTTATCGGAAAATAATTTATGAAATCTTCCGATTTCAGTCAGTAAATTAACATGTGATCAGTTACTCCTTTTTTTATTCACTCCTTTTTCGTTTTGCTTGCAAGCTATAGCTAATACACTCCTGGAAATTGAAATAAGAACACCGTGAATTCATTGTCCCAGGAAGGGGAAACTTTATTGACACATTCCTGGGGTCAGATACATCACATGATCACACTGACAGAACCACAGGCACATAGACACAGGCAACAGAGCATGCACAATGTCGGCACTAGTACAATGTATATCCACCTTTCGCAGCAATGCAGGCTGCTATTCTCCCATGGAGACGATCGTAGAGATGCTGGATGTAGTCCTGTGGAACGGCTTGCCATGCCATTTCCACCTGGCGCCTCAGTTGGACCAGCGTTCGTGCTGGACGTGCAGACCGCGTGAGACGACGCTTCATCCAGTCCCAAACATGCTCAATGGGGGACAGATCCGGAGATCTTGCTGGCCAGGGTAGTTGACTTACACCTTCTAGAGCACGTTGGGTGGCACGGGATACATGCGGACGTGCATTGTCCTGTTGGAACAGCAAGTTCCCTTGCCGGTCTAGGAATGGTAGAACGATGGGTTCGATGACGGTTTGGATGTACCGTGCACTATTCAGTGTCCCCTCGACGATCACCAGTGGTGTACGGCCAGTGTAGGAGATCGCTCCCCACACCATGATGCCGGGTGTTGGCCCTGTGTGCCTCGGTCGTATGCAGTCCTGATTGTGGCGCTCACCTGCACGGCGCCAAACACGCATACGACCATCATTGGCACCAAGGCAGAAGCGACTCTCATCGCTGAAGACGACACGTCTCCATTCGTCCCTCCATTCACGCCTGTCGCGACACCACTGGAGGCGGGCTGCACGATGTTGGGGCGTGAGGGGAAGACGGCCTAACGGTGTGCGGGACCGTAGCCCAGCTTCATGGAGACGGTTGCGAATGGTCCTCGCCGATACCCCAGGAGCAACAGTGTCCCTAATTTGCTGGGAAGTGGCGGTGCGGTCCCCTACGGCACTGCGTAGGATCCTACGGTCTTGGCGTGCATCCGTGCGTCGCTGCGGTCCGGTCCCAGGTCGACGGGCACGTGCACCTTCCGCCGACCACGGGCGACAACATCGATGTACTGTGGAGACCTCACGCCCCACGTGTTGAGCAATTCGGCGGTACGTCCACCCGGCCTCCCGCATGCCCACTATACGCCCTCGCTCACAGTCCGTCAACTGCACATACGGTTCACGTCCACGCTGTCGCGGCATGCTACCAGTGTTAAAGACTGCGATGGAGCTCCGTATGCCACGGCAAACTGGCTGACACTGACGGCGGCGGTGCACAAATGCTGCGCAGGTAGCGCCATTCGACGGCCAACACCGCGGTTCCTGGTGTGTCCGCTGTGCCGTGCGTGTGATCATTGCTTGTACAGCCCTCTCGCAGTGTCCGGAGCAAGTATGGTGGGTCTGACACACCGGTGTCAATGTGTTCTTTTTTCCATTTCCAGGAGTGTATATTTGCAGCATACACTTTCCTTCGGGTGTTCGAGATCTTAACCTTGTAACACCGTGTTGTCATCTGACAATTTTTGCAGTATTATCGATAGTGTGAGATCAGTTCAATGTAGTGAAGGTATAACAATACGACAAACTAGTGTTGTCAATAAATATTGAAAGTGTGCAGGCCCTTTCTGTCTTTCCGCACTCATCTTCATATGGTCTGCCGGTTCTACCTGTGGACTTAAGAACTGTGTCCCATTTCTTGTTCAAAGCAGGTACGGTTGGCGTGCGCATGGCCGCCGTTCGTTGCTTGCTCTCTTCATGTGGTCAGGTCCAAGCGCATCCACGTGGGCCACTTCTCAAGCGAGCCATTGAGAAGTATCCAATGTTAAACAGAGCTTGTAATTGTCGAGGATTCCTTGCGAGTTTTGAAGAGTTTTCGTGTTACTTTATTTCCCAAGCGGTACCTAATGAACTTAAAAATTGATAAAAGTAAAAACATAAACGGTTTTAGTGAATCTTTTTGGGGGGGAATCCACGGCTGCTGAGACGGGGGACTGATGGAAGAAGGGTGGATGCCACTTGAAAAATGCAGGAGAGTTGTGAATGCATACCGCTCATCCAATTTATTGACTTCTGGCTCGTACCTCAACACCAACTGACTCAGAGCTACCGTGTATTGTCCCTGGAACACATTTCACTTCACAGACTAGCACTGGAAACTTCGTTACTTTCCTCTCTTTGTTCGCGGGTTACAGTAAATTGTCGAGGCACATCGGTAGCCGGGAAGCGACTGTGCCTTCCATTATATTAGCACGCTCGGCGCCGCTCGTACTGTTTTAGGTAGAAGATACGACGAGGTTTTACGTGCGCGGGCGAGCAAGGAGGCGACGTCTCGTGGCTGCGCCCCGTCTCCCCACTCGTATCCGTCCTCTCAACTCAATTCGCTGGCTGGTGTCTGCGCCGTTTGATTCGATCAACGACGGCGGATCCGCTGCTCGTTCCCGCTCTTCAAGTGACTCCGTGCGAGCGGAGAGCTGCGCCCTCCACTCTCCACCAACTTCCCTAATGAGCTCTACTGACGAGACAGAATTATCTGCGCCTTCCAGAGAGCGTATACTTCTTTTCCGAGTGATGCGATGAAACACAGGATCCGCGTACAGTTTTTAATTTAAAGTCACTCCGTTTAAAAAATTCTCTTCATAAAATGGTATGCAATATTCAAGAGCTAAAGAGGCACGAATTTTAAAATTCATATTCCGCTTCCTCGGAAGTTATTAAAAGTGCGCTATTGCGCGGGGCCTTGGCATTCTTGCGAGCCGGCGCTGTGGAACTATGCGTAGTTGCATTACAGCAATAACGCGGATCACCGGCTCCGGGGTGATGTTGTGGAATAATTCGCGCATTAGTCCCGTAACGCTGTTACCGCGGCTCCCATAGCCCTGCATCAACACCGCAGGCCACATCTCGTTGGCTTTTATAAGCGTAAAGCGTATAAAGGGCTAAAAAGAAAACGGCTGTTGTTACAGTCATTATCTCAAACGACTGGCTATTTTCCGGAATGATTATTTCAAGCGATGTACAGCGTTTATCTTTTCGTCGAGATAATCTTTGTCACATATACATGCCCACAAATACTTGCTTACATGCCGGAATCGCTTTTTTTGGATAGTTCAAAGAAAAAAATGTTCTGTAAGTACATAGCTATCCCCCATGGTACACAAAACGAGTCAGATCGTTGTTGCAGAAGCAACGATAAAAGCATGCCAAATTTTAAAGAACGCAAAATCCCCAAGATTGGCAAAGTTTTGCAGAAGTTCAAAATATAGCGCGTACTTCAATGCGAGGTGCTTTTAATAATTTCCACAACGAAATTCTGTCTCGGAATCTGGCAGAAAATCCAAAGAGATTCTGGTGATACATAAAGCACACCAGTGGCAAGACGCAGTCAATACCTTCACTGCGCGATAACGACGGTGAAGTCAATGATGACAATGCCACTAAAGCAGAGTTATTAAACTCCTTCGCCAAAGAAGACGAAGTAAATATTCCTGAATTCCAATCAAGAACAACTGCCAAAACGAGAAACATAGAAGTAGATATCCTCGGAGTAACGAAGCAGCTTAAATCACTCACTAAGGGCAAGGCCTCCGGTCCGGATTTTATACCAGTCTGGTTCCTCTCAGAGTTTGCTGATAAAATAGCTCCATATTTAGCAATTATGTACAACCACTCGCTCACAGAAAGATCCGTACTTAAAGACTAGAAAATTGCTCAAGTCACACCAATACCCAAAAAGGGAAGTAGGAGTAATTCGCTGAATTACAGGCCTATATCACTAACGTCGATTTGCAGTAGAGTTTTGGAACGTATACTGTGTTCGAACATTATGAAGTACCTCGAAGAAAAGCTTTATTGACACATAGTCACGGATTCAGAAAATATCGTTTTCGTGAAACACAACTAGCTCTTTATACTCTTGAAGTAATAAGTGCTATCGTCAGGGGATGTCTAATTGATTCCATATTTTTAGATTTCCAGATGGTTTTCGACACCGTTCCTCACAAGCGTCTTCTAACCAAACTACGTGCCTATGAAATATCGCCTCAGTTGGGCGACTGGATTCGTGATTTCCTGTCGGAAAGGATACAGTTCGTAATAATAGACGGAAAGTCATCGACTAAAACAGAAGTAATATCCGGCGTTCCCCAAGGAAGTGTTATAGGCCATCTATTGTTCCTGATCTATATTAACGACATAGGAGACAATCTGAGTAGCCGTCCTAGATTCTTTGCAGATGATGCTGTCATTTACCGTGTAAAGTCATCAGATGATCAAAACGACTTGCAAAATGATTTATATATGATATCTTTATGGTGCGAAAAGTGGCAATTGACCCTGAATAAACAAAAGTGCGAAGTTATTCACACGAGTACTAAAAGAAAACAGCTAAATTTCGATTACGTGATAAGTCACATAAATGTGAGGGCTGTAAATTCAACTAAATACTTAGGGATTACAATTACAAATAACCTAAACTGGAACGATCACATAGATAATATTGTGGACAGAGCAAACCAAAGACTGCGATTCATTGGCAGAACGCTTAGAAGTTGCAACAGGTCTACCAAAGAGACTGCTTACACTACACTTGTCCGCCCTATTCTGGAGTACTGCTGTGCGGTGTGGGATCCACATCAGGTGGGACTGACGGATGACATCGAAAAAGTACAAACGAGGGCAGCTCGTTTTGTATTATCGCGAAATAGGGGAGATAGTGTCACAGACATGATACGTAATTGGAGTGGCAATCATTAAAACAAGGGCGTTTTTCGTTGCGACGGGATCTCCTCATGAAATTTCAATCACCAGTTTTCTCCTCCGATTGCGAAAACATTCTGTTGGCACCCACCTACATAGGGAGAAATGATCATCACTATAAAATAAGAGAAATCATTGCTCGCACAGAAAAATTTAAGTGCTCGTTTTTCCCGCGTGCCGTTCGAGAATGGAACGGTAGAGATACACAGCTTAAAGGTGGTTCATTGAACCCTCTGCCAGGCACTTTATTGTGAATAGCAGAGTAATCGCGTAGATGTAGATGTACGATGAGAGCGTTTGAGTCTTGTGGTTTTTTCCTCTTGCTGATGGTGATTATTGAAAAGCAGATGATGAAACCAGATGCAGCGTGGTCTATTCCAATGGACAGATCACCATCATCAATGTTATGTGACCCTTCTCCCCGAGATATTGTGGAGACGTTTGGAATTTAACTCTAAAAGTGGCGTGCAATATGCCGATCAAGAAGTATTTATGAGTGATTATTTTTCATCAAACCACAATAGCAAAAGCATCTTTTAGTAGACAAAATCGAATATTCCACAGCACAATGTGAAATACAAAAACTTTCAAACAGCTATTTCAGGAAAACAACCTTCAGTTTTCCTCGTTCAACCTTCAGGTACTATTAATGAAACTCCTAACATGTTACTTGTCACCCGCGCCCTTCGCCTGATGCTGTTTGTTGTTGTGAAAGCCGGCGCTGGTTTTCCGCTTTTCGGGGACGGGTTGTACTTCAACACATCGTTATTCCGTGACTTTTGTCAACTCGGTGTAACATCGGATTCAACCCACACGGAATAGGTTCTTAGAAGTCGAATTATACTCTGTGAAAATTTTGTGCAGTGTATGGCGTGTCAGAAACGAAATTTCAAAGTGAGACTGGAATAAAAATTTTCTCGCTTTATATTTCTGAAATCATGTGATACTGACTACATAATGACTCATTTTTTCAATAATACTTCACGAATTTGATTCGATATCCATGCTGAAAGGCGGCGACCTGAATCTACAGTGGCGAGTCAAATAGTTATACGTTGAGGCGACGAAGTCATGGGAAAAACAGATGAAGGTAGTATCGTGTACACAAGGTATAAAAGGGCAGTGCATCGGCGGAGCAGTCATTTGCACTCAGGTGATTCATGTGAAAAGGTTTCCGACGTGATAATGGCCGCACGACGGGAATTAACAGACTTTGATCGTGGAATGGTGGTTGGCGCTACACGGATGGGTCATTCCATTTCGGAAATCGTTAGGGAAATAAATATTCTCACCAACTGCGACATAATCGCGTACACAGACAGTGATATAATATTCTCAAATGTTTTTTATTCCAGTCTCTGATCACAATATCAATTCTTTAGACGATGACCGGTTTCAGTCCGTAATGACCATCCTCAGATCTTTTTTTACACCATGTCCTAAAGTGATAAGGTCATAATGGCATCGTCAAAACACATAAATATAATCAGCACAGCATCGTCACATGGATTTAAAATACGGTGTAGAATAGGCCACATCGTCCACATAGTGATTATTGCAACTGGTTAAATAAATATTCCAACCCACAGTGTCAACAATGCGCCGAAAATACCAAATTTCAGACATTACTTCTCACCACGGACAACGGCCTTCATCAAGAGCAGCTTCATTTGTGTAGAAATGTCAGTGCTAACAGACAAGCAAAAATGTGTGAAATAACCGCAGAAATCAATGTGGGGCGTAGGACGAACGTATCCGTTAGGGCAGTGCGCCAAAATTTGGTGTTAATGTGCTATGGCAACAGACGACCGACGCGAGTGCCTTTGCTAACAGCACGATATCGCCTGCAGCGCCTCTCCTGGTCTTGTGACTCTAGACGACTGACAAACCGTGGTCTGATCGGAACAGTCTCGATTTCAATTGCTGAGAGTTAATGGTAGGGCTCGAATGTGGCGCAGACGCCACGAAGCCATGGATCCAAGTTGTAAAAAAGGCACTGCGTAAGCCGGTGGTAGCTCCATAATGGTGTAGGCTGTAATTGTTAGGAATGGACTGGGTCCTCTGTACCAACTGAACCGATCATTGACCATTTTCAGCTATTCATGGATCTCATGTTCCCAAACAACGATGGAAGTTTTATGGATGACAATGGACCATGTCACCGGGCCACAATTGTTTGCGATCTCTTTGAAAAACATTCTGGACAACTCGAGCGAATGATCTGGCCACCCGGATCACACAACATGAATCCCATCGAACTAAGAGGTTAGTTCGTGCGAAAAATCCTGCTCCGGCAACACTTCCTCAGTTAAGGACAGCTATAAAGGCAACATGACTTACTATTTCTGGAGGCGACTTCAAACGAATTGTTGGGTTCATGCCACGTCGAGTTTCTGCAGTATACGCCGCCAAAGGAAGTCTGTTTCGATATGCACTAGTCGAGTCAGGTCTTCGAACAAAGCACTTGAGTATTTAGGACTTCCAGAAACAGAAGGCCCCAGTATGCCCAGAGATGTGCATATGGGGCTCGAAGATGGCATGTTGAATTGTTAAAATTGATAGGGAAAATAAAATAAAAAAACTCCTCAATTTGGCCGGCTGTTTGGCGAATTACTTTGTTAAATGTTCAGCTTTACCGTTAGACTGACAGTGAAAAGGAGTAGTAGTCACATGGCATTTGCCGTTGTCGGCACAAAACTGTTGAAAATCAGCTGGCGTGAATTGTGGTCCATTGTCGAAGATGAGGACCTCAGGCACTCCTTCGAGACAAAAAAATAGAGGACAAAGCCAATACAGTATTAACAGTAGCGGTGGATGTCATGGACATTATAAAAGGAAATTTCTTCTACGCATCTACCAGCAACAAGCATTCCGTATTCTAGAATGAACCACGAAATCAATGTGGGTACATTACCATGGTCTCGACAGATGCGGCCACTGAAAAAAGAGCTGCAGTGGCATGGACTGATGTTCTGCACAGACATGCAACAAGAGGTCATTTGCTGAATTTGAGCATTCATGCCAAGCCAAGTGCAATGATGTTCGGCAAACTGATTTGTGCGAACTACATCTCAGTGTCCTATTTGCAACAATAACAAAACTTCCTGTTGAAGAGACTGAGAAATCACAGCCTGTACATCGGCATTCTCTGAATGCATCAGCAGAACATTGGATCTCACAGATAGCGTGTGACAACGTGAAAAACTCGTCACTGCGGGTAAATTCTTCTGAACTATGTGGCCACCCAAGGCACTCATACTGCAGAACTACCTGAACAACTGGGTCAGAAGCAGCTGCTCCAGCAGTATACCGAAAGGCAAGAGAAAAATGTTGTATTTCAAAACCTTGAGTATCCATTTCAAACATGATTTCTTAGACAAATCAAATGCCGTATCGGTACCAACTAGAAGAGTCAAGGTTCGAATTGCTGTGGGCGTGTACAACATCTCTTACTGGTAACCAGACAGTAAAAGAGCCCACACTGTTGCAATTTTTGCACTGTCCATGGTGGGACAGGCTTGGCAGAATTGAACAAAGCGTCAAAGGTTGATGAACTGTAATCAAAAAGAACTTCCCACCTCTTTCTCAAGTTGACTATAACTGCACTGTCCTGTGTTGGCAGCTTTCAAGGCAAAAAGCAATGAGCGTATCAGATGAACCAGATCTATGGGAGAGCACAGCTCTAATTCCGTAAGAAGTTGTATCCACAGCTAACACAAAAACTAAATGAAACAGATGACGTTGACTTAACAATGCTCCCTTTAACTGCTGAAATACATCCTGACATTCCTGGGACGATACAAAGAGAACACCAAGTTCAGTGGACCAACAATTTATGCAGCATTTGCAGTAAACTTAAGCGAGTGTCCCCATAACAGCCTGGAGCTCCTTGATGTTACGGGGCACTGACATCTTTAATCACAGCCAAGTGCTAACTGACAAGATGAGTACGCTTTGCATTTACAGCATGACCTAAATATTCACGTTCTTCATGGAAGAAGAAGCAGTTATCCTAGTTGCACCTCAAGCCAACTGTGGAAACTACCTGGAACAAATAGTCTAAATTTACCGAATGTTCAGCAGACGAACAACCCGCAACAACAGTATTGTCTGGATGCACATGAAGGAATTTCGCTGTTAATTGTTCCAGGTAGGCTTGAAAACTAGCAGGAGGTGAAGCACTTCCAAATGGTAGTCTCTGATACTAGACCTAACCTATGTGAGTGTTGATCACAAAATATTGCTTGAAGTGCTCGTACAGTGGTAACTGTAAGTGTGTCTCAGTAGTAGGGAGTTGGGGTTACCGAGCACAATTTTGATATCAAATTGATATGCAAATTAATTAAGTTGATCAATTAATCACCCCCACCCCCGCCCACCCCAGTCCCCTACCACGGTCACCCCGGCCCCAGATGACTTCACGTGTTTTCTCAGCTGCACATGTGCCCCAGCCCCCTCCTACCCATCCCCCGTCCCCCACTCCCACATCCCTCCCCCCAACCTACCCTATTGATGTGAATTTCTAATTTTGGCTGGAATTTCGGATTTTCGTAGGAATTTCTTTGTCTCAGGACTGTGCTGACATCCCACCACACCCCCCCACCTGGGAATTAGCAGGAAATTAAAATAGGTGGAATCCTTTCTGGGACTCGAACACTGGTGCTTATGGATGGAAAGCCCAAGAGTATCACCCTAACACAATTATACCACCTGAGACGCTTGGAATTGACGGGAAATCAAAAATGGCAGTGCGCTTTCTGGGATCTGATCCCTGATTCTGCTGGATGGAAAACCCAAGTGCACCCCCTAACACATGGAAACAGTCCAGATGTGGGAGAGGAAGGTTAGGTTAGTGTACTTTATTTATTTTGGTTGGGAAACTGATGCAAAAAGATCGACCCAAATTACACAATTAATCACAAAGATTGGGCCTAATTACACAACCATATGCATAGTGCTGCACAAGGATGGCATAAAACCGCAATAAAACTCAAAAACTGACGATACCATACAACTGGTGTTAACCTGCTGGGAAAAAATTCGCAATAGCACTCATACTAGCGGCAGACACACTCAAACTCTACCCTACACTCACAAGCTGGCGGGAAAAGTTTGTTAGGGGTGTAAGGTACTATCTTTATTCTTTTTGGTGGGAAACATGTTCAACTGAAGAGATGCTGGTGTTGGACAGAGAAGAGTTTAAAAATTGTATTACCTGTAAGCGTACAGTATCTGTCGCTGTTTGATGTAAGAGTTCGCTACAGATGCCTGCTCGAGAATCACCCTGCAGCCCAGGTAACCGAAGCCATTACACGCTGCCACAACTGTTGAAAAAAAATGTGGCTCAGTTCTAATTACACTTCGAAATTGTCGTGAGAAAAACGAGCACTTGTAATGAATGGGTCATAATGCAGTACATGTACTGGGGGAAAATCATTGTCCTAAAAGACTGCAGAGTGCAGAGGGGGTGGTATTAGAGTATGCGTTCTTCTCGATGTACAATCACAAACTGCCGAAAACCGAGGCCTTCTCACTTCCCTTCACGCCTCCCCCTCCCCTCCTAACCCCTCTATGATGCTCTCGCACCCCGGCTAGCACCCTCTAAGGCCGCTGCTTGCACTCGGCTTTCCACCATCTGGCCGCCGCCTTAAGGCGACGCTGCTACGCTTGCACAATAGCATATACCGTCAACTAAACAACTCCGCCAACTGTGTACAGTGTGTAAGGCCAGCGCCAGACGAAGCTTTCCCCTGCGAGACAAGGTAGTAGAAGAGATAGTACAAGCAGTTACATTGGTGTTCCTGGTTGGGGAGACTACACATCATATATGGCATAGAGGAAGGACAAAGATTTTGCGACACATCCCCAAACTACATACAGGTAGTCCAAAGGACATCTGTATCTCACAGGGTGCATTCATGTCTGTCGTCTAAATATATATTGCTATCCTATTAAATACACACGTATTGGTTCATTGGAGCAGGTGGTTCATGATCGAAGTCGCTTCCACAGACTGGTGTAAAGTTTCATCATCTGTACTGTAGAATACCCATATCCAACAGACTATCAATTACACGAGAGGGTTCCTCTATTACTCCTTCATAAGCAATTTAATACATTATTTTTTTTCGGTTCTAACACACCCAATCATTGTACACCGCCATACACTGTTTTTTTCTACAATGACTTGAAGACCCACGTCAGCTGCTGCTAAACCATTAACATTTTTCAGTCCTCTGGCTTTCACAGAAAACTGAACATCGCATGGCATAAACTATACAGTTACCACACCACTGGCTGGCAGAAATAAAACATAGATGCGATGTTTCTCATTCACAAAAATGTGGAAGACATCGCAACATATGTACAGTATTGTAGAGCGCTTACAATAACTATTCGAAGGTTATTACCTGTACAGTTAATCTGATCTCATCGAAAGGGTAGCAGATGTCTCGATGCTCCAATTCGAAAAGCATTGTTCCTTAATTTTGCAGTCATGTATATGATTACTGTTCTGGTGTTGACCATCGCCGGAAGGTGCTGGTCACAACACGCGTGAGGTAACACAAATAAAAAGAGGTACTGTTATCTTATTGGTGAAAAAAATAAAAAAAATAAAAATCAAAACATGTGTAGGGCATCACAGCATATGGAAATGGGACGAATCTGTAGCAATGAGGAACGCTTCCAAACGACTGTATTAAGGTGATGACCTCTACATTTAATCCCATGTTCCACAGCTACAAGTAACAGATATCCAGCATTCCGACAAACCTCCCTTCATCTCAACGAAGTGGTGTCAATCAATCATTATGCGGTAATCAACAGCGTACACAGTGGATGGTCGGGATGGGAAAGACACCATTGCTATGGAGCGATATACTGTAATACTCAACCCAGTTGATAGCGAGATCAATTTTACCCAGAAGTCAGAGAGAGCAATATCTACCACATTCTGCAACCTGTGTAGAAACAGAGTGAGCTGAGTGAATGATATAGGACAGTGTTTTGACCACTCAGTGAAAATGAGAACATGTCCTTGCTCCGCCACCCATGTATGATGAGTAAGGTCAGCGCCAATCGAAGCCTACCCCTGCAACGTGACGTAGTATAAAAGACAGTACGAACAGTTATGGTGGTGTTTCTTGTTGGGAAAATTAGCCATGAAGGAAGGATGAAGATTCTGCTACTGCATTCAGACACATCTCCAAACTACATACAGGTAGTCTGAAGGAGATCTGTGTCTCTCAGGGTCCATTGACGTCTTTCACCCAAACATTCTATCTTAGTTAGTCTGTACCACCCAACAGAGAAAAATTATGAACTGTAAAAGCTCCGCTAACTTCATCCGACAGATTTTTACCACATCTCTCTCTTCCGACATATCGAAAACCAATACCGTCTAAGTGCCGGCATCGAGCATATGCGGCGATCCTATTAAATATACAGGTATTTATCCATTGGACCAGGTGGCCAGTGATCGATACCACTTGCACAGACCGGTGTAAAGTTTCATTACCTGTACTGTACGAGAATCTTCTCCCGCAGGTCATCAGTCGCAGGAGGGCGTCCTTGTTTCGTTATTTGATACACCACTTTTTCTGCTGTAAAACGCTTAGTACACTCCCATGCATTTTATTTTTTCCCGCCACGACTTCGACGTCTGTGTCAGATTCTAAACTGACATTAACACGTTTGGTCTATTGACTCCGCCAGAAAACTAGACATCATGCGGTCTAAATCATGTTGTTACTGCTGATCCCACAAAATACACACACACACACACACACACACACACACACACACACACACACACTGGGTGATTGAAGTAAAAGACAGTTACGGTATAAGGAAACTGGAAGAGTTTCGCGCATTGTGTAGCAATGCCAAAGTGCTGTCGGGATGTGATTGACGACCACTACATTTAAACTCATCATTCACGGTGACAGGATAGCTGATGGCTCTGTGTGCTGTTTGATTGATTCCTCATATTGCTGCCATGCATGTGATCACTGTTTCGGTGTTAGCCATCCCCGGAAGGTGTTGCCTTCTCCATGAACACTCTTTCTCCATCTCAAACAAGCGATGTCAATCAATCATTATGCAGTAATCAACAGTGTACTAGCAGACTGTTGGGTTGGTAAGGACACCGTCGATGTACTGTAATAATAAGCATCATAGTTGATAGTGCGATCAATTTTAGCAATTTTATCGTAATTCCAACACTGACCGACCAATGACGCGACAGCATGCCTACCAGTTTCTGTATCATCGGTAAACAGCCCCTCCACTTCTTTGCGAGTACCATCGCGAATGTAAGTAGATGACTGTGCAGTACGTTCATTCATTGTTAATTCTCGAACATATACACCAAAGTATACCAGACAGCGACCTACATATCTCTAGCACTTCGATCATAGTGCGTAACTTAACGACTTTCTTTATTTGGCTGGGAGTCACAGGGCATTCTTGCATTCTTAGGATAAAGTAAGAGACCGATAGATCTTCTCGCATTGTCTATTCCAAAGCTGGCTGCAGCTGACCAGAAGCAGACCGCTACATTCCACGTTCCGTGTAGGAACAGTGCGAACCGAGGCAGTAACTGCTGTACCGTACCCATCCAAGAGCACAAGAATTTTCCAGATACGCGAATGTCGAGGAGGTTAGCACCCCTTATCAGTGTCTAGTAGATGTGAATCTGTTGTGATGATATAATAGACGGTTAAGAACCAGAAACGGGTGGTTTTTATGCATGATGAAACTCCAAACGGACGGAGTTTGTTGCGTTTTACGTAAATCGACTCCGCTATCAATTCTAAAGTAGTGTTCTAGAGTCTGGGGTCATTACCAAGAAAGCACTGATAAGAGAGCACATAAACACATGCACTCCTAAGGCTATAATTCTCTGCACTTAAAACACGCTATAACGTTAGATCGTTGCTGTTTCCGACTTATTGGTCATATGGAATGCAACTTTGTTATTACCCCAATGTAAGAAATATATTTCCGGCGCATGACATACATCCTCCTTGCAGGTTTCTCTACGATAATCTATGGTGGTAAACTGTAATATGAAAAACAACTTCTTTAAAACATCGATTCCTTGTGATATACGTACAATATAGCTTTCCAGAGGTGTATAGCTCCCCACTATTCACATCTGATGACGATTCAGAAATTATACTATGCTCGCATCAGTCCTATATGAAATGATCTTTAATAATGGAGAATGCCGCCTACAGGGAAAGAGACAAACGCATAGCAGCGGTGCTTGGTGCTTGACATGTCGCCACTAACTCCATAAACAGGACATCTGTCAAGCAGATGTATATGTGGGGATTGGGAATTGTAGTACCTCACTAATACCTGTCGCTAACTTACAATCACTGTAGTTATGAAACTGAATCCTCGATTTTATGCCCAAGATGCGGCAGGGGGATGGAGTGCCTCGCAAAAATCTTCATTCGTCTAGAGGAATGTTTCGAAACAGGATGGAAGTCCTCTGATGACCGAGAGGTTTGCTGTTAACGATCGCAAGTAGACAGTGCTCTAAAAAAAACACAGAACGTGCAGTTGTATGCGAGCCGAACGCAGGTTATGTCACACAGCTGATGCGTCCCGACAAAACAATGGAAAAAATGGTCAAATGACCTACAGCAACATGTCCTTCTCTCTCTAGAATGCATCACCAGTCTACCATTAAATTCTACCTCGTTACAACTCCATCTCACCCTATCACTCCATCCACTCTCTGTCATCCTTCAACGCATATGCAAGTAAGTTTATAGGCAGATGATTCTCTTTTTTCCAGGAAAGCAACAAAGACAGAAGTCAACCCGCGCGTGTTACTATTACCTCAATAGACATGCAGTAGAATGTTGCCTCGACGAAAAATAAAAGAATGTATCCCCGGTTTCACGCTCGTTTCGTGTTCCAAAATTCCTTGTACATGTAGTATAGCTGCCAACACCTATCGCAAATGCACTATTTTTCTTCTATGAAGAATGCATGCAAAAACTTGTACCATGCTATGACAAGTGCTTACAAAATTTTGGAAGCTATATAGAAAAGTAGTTTAACTGTTATAGATTTTTGTACAATAAATATTTTTTCCGTATCTGTACACGTTTGTTTTATATAACTAAACGAAACTTACTTTGTGGACATATCTTGTAGATTTTTTTTCTTTGGGATTTAAATTCTCGCTTTTTCTGTACTCCGATGACAGTTTTACATAACGAGGACATTCTGTGGTGATCGGTAGTTCTCGCATTGAAATAGTCCAAGTTTTTTTTTCCAGATTTCACGCACGGTGGTCATGACTCTGCTGATCATTTGAGATCGGTGGTGGTACACATAGCTGGACGTCACAAAATAATGAGATGCGACTGCAGTCGAACGTAAAAACTAAACCGATATTGATCAACAAACTAAAAGAAAATGGACTTTACCTATTTTCGTGGGAAGAGGACATTTGTTATGGTCGCAAATGTGTTTTGCTTTTTTTAAATAGATGCTTGATTATAGATGCGATGACATGAAATACAATTGTTCTTCATCGTCGAACGGCGGGCTGCTATGGGCGAGGGGGAGGGGGCGTGTCTGCTGTGGTTGTCACCAGACCCAGTCGCTCTCTGTCCGGGAGCAGCGTGTGGGGGCTATGTAGCTGTATTTTAGACGAACAAGCTGCACTTGAGGCGGCCGTCCTATTATCTCCTATTGTTTAGTTGACTATACATGCTATTGTTCAGGCGTAGGACCGTCGCTTAAGGCGGTCACTTGAGGAGGAGGAGATCAGTGTTCAACGTCCCGTCGACAACGAGGTCATTAGAGACGGAGCGCAAGCTCGGGTGAGGAAAGGATGGGGAAGGAAATCGGCCGTGCCCTTTCACAGGAACCATCCCGGCATTTGCCTGAAGCGATTTAGGGAAATCACGGAAAACCTAAATCAGGATGGCCGGAGACGGGATTGAACCGTCGTCCTCCCGAATGCAGGTCCTGTGTGCTAACCACTGCGCCACCTCGCTCGGTGCGGTCACTTGAGGATGGAAAGCAAAGTGCGGGCAGCGGCCTTAGAGGGTGGTAGTGGGGGTGCGAGACGCTTAGCGGAACATCGTAGAGGGGGGTGGGCGGAGGGGGAGGAGGAGGCGTGAGGGGAAGTGAGGAGGCAGTTTGTGATTGTACATAGAGAAGAATGCACGTTCAGCTACCACCCCCTCTGTACTCTGCAGTTTTTTAGAACGACCATTTTTTCCCAGTACATGTGCTGCATTATGACCCGTTCATTACGAGTGATGGTTTTTTGACGAGAATTTCGAAGTCGGTTGTGGTAGTGTGTATTGGCTTCAATTACCTGGGCTACAGGATGGTTTCTGAGCTGGCGTCTGTAGCGAACTCTGACGTCAAACACTGACAGATACTGTATGCTTACAGTAATACACTTTTTAAACTCCTCTGTCCAACACCAGCATCTCATCAGTTGGACGTATTTCCTACCAAACAGAATAAAGATGTTCAGGTGCTCAGTCCGGAACCGCGCGACTACTACGGTCGCAGGTTCGAATCCTGCCTCGGGCGTGGATGTGTGTGATGTCCTTGGGTTGGTTAGGTTTAAGTAGTTCTAAGTTCTAGGGGACTGATGACCACAGATGTTAAGTCCCATAGTGCTCAGAGCCATTTGAACCATTTTTTGAATAAAGATGGTACCTTACACCCTTGCCTATTTCCCGCCAGCTTGTAGGTGTAGGGTAGAGTTTGAGCGTTTCTGTCGCTAGTTTCGAGTGGTATTGCGAACTTTTTTCCCAGCGGGATAACACTAGTTGTATGGTATCGTCAGTTTTTGACTTTTATGCGATTAATTATGTAATAAATATCGGTCTTTGCTTCAGTTTTCCCGGCCAAAATAAATAAAGTACACTAACCTAATCTTCCTCTCCCGCATCTGGACAGTTTCCATGTGTTAGGGGGTGCACTTGGGATTTCCATCCAGTAGAATCAGTGTTTGAGTCCCGGAAAGGGCACTGCCATTTTTATTTTCCCGTCAATTCCAAGTGCCTCTGGTGATATAATTGTGTTAGGGGGATATACTTGGGCTTTCCATCGAGAAGCACCAGGGTTCGACTCCCGATAAGGGCTACACCATTTTCAATTTTCCACGAATATCAAGCGCCTCTGGTGGTATAATTGTGTTAGGGGAGTACACTTGGGCTTTCCATCCGGAAGAACCAGCGTTCGAGTTCGGTAAGGGCTACGCCATTTTCAATTTCCCAACGATTCCAAGCGCCTCTGGTGGTTTAATTGTATTAGGGGGGTACACTTGGGCTTTCTGTCCATGAGAACCAGGGCTTGAGTTCCGGAAAGAATTCCGTCAGTTTTAATTTCCCGCCAATTCTCGGGTGGGGGAGGGGGTGGGGTGGGATGTCAGCACAGCACTGGGACAAAGAAATTCCCGCCAAAATTCGGAATTCCCACCTAAATTTTAAATTCCTGCCAAAAGGGTAGGTGGCGGGAGGGATGAGGGGTTGCGTGAGGGGGAGGGGGAGGATTGGGCTCGGACACACGTGCAGCTGAGAAAACACCTGACATCATCTGGGGGTGGGGGTGGGCGTGGTCGGGAGCGGGGGTGGGCGGGAGTGGTCGGGGGCGGGGGTGATTAATTGGCTAATTTAATTAATTCGCATATTACTGATATCAAAATTATGCTCGTAACGGCAACCCTGTGCTACTTGTCTCACCTAAATCAGTCTTGCAAAGGAATCAGCCGTGTCCCAATTTGTCCATCAATTCCTACAGTAGTGGTAGAGTTTACAGGTTTACCATGACTTTGAAATCAATACACAGACATAAACTTCCCGAGGGCTTTTTGAGAATTATCGTGAGTAATGCCCACTGACTTGCAGAAACGGATTGTATCACCCCATTGACTTTCTACTTTTGCAGCTCCTGAACAACCTGCTCAGGTATTGCATGGAGAACAGGACCTGCACAAAACAGTCGTGGTTGCTTATTGTCTTCAACAGTAATGTGCGTCTCAAAATTATTAGCCCTTCCTAATTCTGATTCAAAAAGTTCACTGCTTGTTGCGTAAGAGGCATTAAAACGCAGATTCGTAACACATTGTCTTGCATGCACATGTTGAACAAATTAATAGAGTCCAAACCAAAACTTTTTGTACGGTTTTTAGAACATAGTAAATGGAAGGAAGCACTTTTTGTAATGTCCCGATATGTTGCTGGCAAACTGCACACACCAAGGACTGGTATTTCGTGTCTTTCATAAACAGGTAAAACAGAAGTAGGCCTCCATAGCTGTGGGCTATCCGTCACTTCATAGGTATTTGTACTGATGAGGGAAACAGATGCATCTGTTTGTATTGAAACTTTATTGTCTTTTGAACAACCCGTAACTGGACAAAAATTTGTCTCTTTCTCTGTGGATTACAGCAGAAGTCTTCCACGAAGCGTAACAGCCTGCTTGGGCAGGCGGCGGCCGTACTTCCCTTGACATGACAACATGTAGTTGCTGAGAACTACACTGTAGCCTCTCGTTAGACTTCCGCCTGCCCTGGCTGCCTTGTAAGCACTTTGAATTACAGCGAGGACAAGAGTGTCTGTCACGCCCAGAAAAAATCTGGGGACAAGCACCACGTGCATTTCGGGACTGAAAAGAATTACCGTTACATTTATTGTTAATCTGAGCCCTGTTTTAGTTCACTTTTATATTCACTTTAGACTGAGTGCCTTGTATACCAAGAACAAGAGAAATAGATGGAGACTCAGTATCAACTTCAGTTGTGTCCACAGTAATTTGAGACTGTACAATAGACGAAAATGTTTTCAGTATGCGAGTCTAGTAGTTTTAGAATAGCATCACGAATGCGAGCTCATGGCACAATTTGTGCGATTTTGTGACATGACATAACATTAGTATAGCTTGGGCCACAAGAAGACTTGAACCTACAATGTCTTGTTAGCTCTTGAAGTTCAGCAATCCACTGTTTTAGTGACCGTTCAGGCTTCTTCTTGAGACGAAATACCTTAAATCTCGCTGCAGCTACATGGATCTGAGCCTCGTAATATTCGTCAGGCCTGTGAATGAGTTCGTTGTAAGCAATTTCTTCTGGCCGAGAGTCAGAAATAAATTGATACACAGATAGAACACTTCGGCTCCTACCGTCGATGCATTTCACCAAGAAGAAATGCAGATGATAAACGGGTATTCATTGGACAAATATATTATACTAGAACTGACATGTGATTACATTTTCACGCAATTTGGGTGCATAGATCCTGAGAAATCAGTACCCACAACAACCACCTCTGGCCGTAATAACGGCCTTGATACGCCTGAGCATTGAGTCAAACAGAGCTTGGATGGCGTGTACAGGTACAGCTGCCCATACAGCTTCAACACGATACCACAGTTCATCAAGAGTAGTGATTGGAGTATTGTGACGAGCCAGTTGCTCGGCCACGATTGACCAGACGTTTTCAGTTGATGAGAGGTCTGGAGAATGTGCTGGCCAGGGGAGCAGTAGAACATTTTCTGTATCCAGAAAGGCTCGTACAGGACCTGCAACATGCAGTCGTGCATTATCCTGTTGAAATGTAGGGTTTCGCAGGGATCGAATGAAGGGTAGAGCCACGGGTCGTAACATATCTGAAACGTAACGTCCACTGTTCAAAGTGCCGTCAATGCGAACAAGAGGTGACCGAGACGTATAACCAATGGCACCCCATACCATCACGTCGGGTGATACGCCAGTATGGCGATGACGAATACACGCTTCCAATGTGCGTTCACCGCGATGTCGCCAAACACGGATGCGACCATCATGATGCTGTAAACAGAACCTGGATTCATCCGAAAAAATGACGTTTTGCCATTCGTGCACCCAGATTCGTCGTTGAGTACACCATCGCAGGCGCTCCTGCATGTGATGCAGCGTCAAGGGTAACCGCAGCCATAGTCTCCGAGCTGATAGTCCATGCTGCTGCATATGTCGTCGAACTGTTCGTGCAGATGGTTGCCGTCTTTCAAACGTCCCCATCTATTGACTCAGGGATCGAGACGTGGCTGCACGATCCCTTACAGCCATGTGGATAACATGCGTGTCATCTCGACTGCTAGTAATACGAGGCCGTTGGGATCCAGCACGGCGTTCCGTATTACCCTCCTGAACCCACCGATTCCATACTCTGCTAACAGTCATTGGATCTCGACCAACGCGAGCAGCCATGTCGCGATACGATAAACCGCAATCTCGATAGGCATACGACCTTTACCAAAGTCGGAAACGTGGTGCAACGCATTTCTTCTCCTTACACGAGGCGTCACAACGACATTTCACCAGGCAACGCTGGTCAACTGCTGTTTGTGTATGAGAAATCGGTTGGAAACTTTCCTCATGTCAGCACGTTGTAGGTGTCGCCACCGGTGCCAACCCTGTGTGAATGCTCTGAAAAGCTAATCATTTGCATATCACAGCATTTTCTTCCTGTCGGTTAAATTTCGCGTCTGTAGCACGTCATCTTCGTGGTGTAGCAATTTTAATGGTCAGTAGTGTAATTGAGTCACTTTCATCTCCTCCAGCCACAGCGAGTGTTATAAAAGGTGAATACTTTGAGTAAGCTCAGGTAGTCATAGAAATGTGAGATGACATCGTAGTTAACAGGTACAAAGACAAAAGGCCCTATGTTCCATTGTCAGTTGGCTGGGCAGTCGTACAACTCCTGCAACAGCGTACGAGCTGGCCGACCCTGACCTCTACCTCGACTGCGACGTGGAGCCCCGTCGTTCGGATGGTGAATACTTCCTGAAGCGGAAGCCATGCTACTTCAACGTGTCGCAGTTGGGACCATGCGCAACCACCAGCTATGGCTACATGGCGCTGCAGCCGTGCGTCTACCTCAAGGTCAACAGGGTAAGTACGCGGCGGCGCGCTGTTGCATCCTTGATAACAAGCGATTCGGCATTTGCAGTGCCAGCCAGGGGGGAGGGAGGGGACGGGCAGGGTGCCCACCCAAAGTCTGTGGTCCTGAGCGACCTCCGAACCTCGAAGGTTTTGAGATTTGCAGACCCCCATACCAGACTAGTTTTAATCAAATCCAAAACAGGGCCAAATACATTCAGTAAATAAGGGGCAACGTGGAATTAGAGGACCTATACGCAAAATATATACAGACGTACTTACTTACTTGCGAGGGTTAGTCAAATGAAAATCTTAAATATTTTTTAAAATATTATTTATTGTGCAGAAGTGGTACAAAGCTGTATCACTTTTCAACATAATCTCCGCCACGCTCAATGCAAGTCCTCCAGGGTTTACAAAGTGCATGAATTCCTTAAGAAAAAATTCTTTTGGTAGTCCGCGCAACCACTCATGCACCGCGTGGCGTACCTCTTCATAATAACGGAACTTCTTTCCTCCCATTGGGTCTTTGAGTGGTCCAAACATATGGAAATCACTTGGGGCAAGGTCTGGTGAGTATGGTGGATGAGGAAGACACTCAAAATGCAGGTCTGTGATTGTTGCAACTGTTTTACGGGCAGTGTGGGACCTTGAATTGTCATGTTGCAAAAGGACACCTGCTCACAGCAATCAACGTCACTTTGATTTGATTGCAGGCTGCAGATGATTTTTTAGGAGGTCTGTGTATGATGCACTGGTGACAGTGGTCCCTCTAGGCATGTAATGCTCCAAAAGGACGCCTTTTTCGTCCCAAAAGAGAGTCAGCATAACCTTCCCTCCTGATAGTTCTGTTCGAAACTTCTTTGGTTTTGGTGATGAGGAATGGCGCCATTCCTTGCTCGATCTCTTCGTTTCTGGTTGGTGGAAGTGAACCCAGGTTTCGTCCCCAGTAACGATTCTTGCAAGAAAGCCATCACCTTCTCGTTCAAAGCGCCGAAGTAGTTCTTGACAAGCATCAACACGTCGGTCTCTCATTTCAGGAGTCAGCTGCCGTGGCACCCATCTTGCAGACACTTTGTGAAACTGGAGCACATCATGCACAATGTGGTGTGCTGACCCATGACTAATCTGTAAACATGCTGCAATGTCATACAGTGTCACTCGGCGGTTATCCTTCACTATGGCTTCAATTGCTACAATGGTCTGTGGAGTCACAACTCGTTGTGCCTGACCTGGACGAGGAGCATCTTAGACTGAAGTCACACAATTTGCGAACTTCCTACTCCATTCGTAGACTTGCTGCTGCGACAAACATGCAACACCGTACTGAACCTTCATTCGTCGATGACTTTCAATAGGTTTCACACTTTCACTACGCAAAAACCGAATAACAGAACCAGAACGCTGTTCTTCCCTGGTGCATGTCGCAAGTGGGGTGGCCATCTTTATACTGATACTGCGACGGTATGTGTGCATCTGCACTACGCTGCCACCTACAGGCCATTCTGCACGTTGTTTGTTGCACGCTTATCAAGTTACAGGACAACAGTTCGAAATTTTGATTTGTAATTACAAATTCAAGGTTTTCATTTGACTAACCCTCGTATTATTAGGCCATGGCAATTGTCAATTGTTGTGCTTAGAATTTTTAGAATATTTTAAAATGTTGCATGAAACTTAAAAATTGTAGAATGATAACCAGCAGTCTGGTAGACGCAATAATGTCCTACAGTAAAAGCGTTTTAAACCTATGGGATCTGCACAGGTGTACTGTAAGTACAGTTTACAAATAGATGCGTAAGTGAACTGAAGCGCTTACCAAAGATTTGTTAACTTCTAACTAAAGAATTATGCTCTAAAAATTATTTTTTCAAAAGTTATACATAACAATAATAGTTTATTTTATGAAAATGAAAACCCAACTGTCTCAACCAACTGTAGACATCGAGACCGACACTAATGTCATCTTCATTCACAGGACCAAACCATAGAAAAACGTTTTGTTACATTTTTCTCTGCTGAACACACCCAGTATTACATTAATCGCTATCCAGTTATAGTCAGCGTTTCAGAAGGATGCAACCCCTTTGCTCTATGGCGGTTTAGGAGCGAAACATAAATAATAGATCCGAACAACAGAGAAATTGTGTGATGTCTTTCGTGAAAGGCACAACATATCTACACTCCTGGAAATGGAAAAAAGAACACATTGACACCGGTGTGTCAGACCGACCATACTTGCTCCGGACACTGCGAGAGGGCTGTACAAGCAATGATCACACGCACGGCACAGCGGACACACCAGGAACCGCGGTATTGGCCGTCGAATGGCGCTAGCTGCGCAGCATTTGTGCACCGCCGCCGTCAGTGTCAGCCAGTTTGCCGTGGCATACGGAGCTCCATCGCAGTCTTTAACACTGGTAGCATGCCGCGACAGCGTGGACGTGAACCGTTGACGGACTTTGAGCGAGGGCGTATAGTGGGCATGCGGGAGGCCGGGTGGACGTACCGCCGAATTGCTCAACACGTGGGCATGAGGTCTCCACAGTACATGGATGTTGTCGCCAGTGGTCGGCGGAAGGTGCACGTACCCGTCGACCTGGGACCGGACCGCAGCGACGCACGGATGCACGCCAAGACCGTAGGATCCTACGCAGTGCCGTAGGGGACCGCACCGCCACTTCCCAGCAAATTAGGGACACTGTTGCTCCTGGGGTATCGGCGAGGACCATTCGCAACCGTCTCCATGAAGCTGGGCTACGGTCCCGCACACCGTTAGGCCGTCTTCCGCTCACGCCCCAACATCGTGCAGCCCGCCTCCAGTGGTGTCGCGACAGGCGTGAATGGAGGGACGAATGGAGACGTGTCGTCTTCAGCGATGAGAGTCGCTTCTGCCTTGGTGCCAATGATGGTCGTATGCGTGTTTGGCGCCGTGCAGGTGAGCGCCACAATCAGGACTGCATACGACCGAGGCACACAGGGCCAACACCCGGCATCATGGTGTGGGGAGCGATATCCTACACTGGCCGTACACCACTGGTGATGGTCGAGGGGACACTGAATAGTGCACGGTACATCCAAACCGTCATCGAACCCATCGTTCTACCATTCCTAGACCGGCAAGGGAACTTGCTGTTCCAACAGGACAATGCACGTCCGCATGTATCCCGTGCCACCCAACGTGCTCTAGAAGGTGTAAGTCAACTACCCTGGCCAGCAAGATCTCCGGATCTGTCCCCCATTGAGCATGTTTGGGACTGGATGAAGCGTCGTCTCACGCGGTCTGCACGTCCAGCACGAACGCTGGTCCAACTGAGGCGCCAGGTGGAAATGGCATGGCAAGCCGTTCCACAGGACTACATCCAGCATCTCTACGATCGTCTCCATGGGAGAATAGCAGCCTGCATTGCTACGAAAGGTGGATATACACTGTACTAGTGCCGACATTGTGCATGCTCTGTTGCCTGTGTATTTCAATTTCCAGGAGTGTATTAAAGAACAACAACGCTAGCAGTCAGTTTGAACGTTAGAGTCTTAAAATTACGTTATAACTTGTAACTTTTTCGGAGACCAAATGAAGGTAGTAGCCACCACGGGACTTCCCTTCGACTTCCATTTGGAACTCGTCAGAATTGGGAAAACCCAGTTTTCTCACCCATGTGCTCAAGAATAACTTGAGTTTTGTGTTAACTTCATTTAATTTCATTCTATTATAAAGTTGGGTAGTTAGTTTCATGTTCTGTGAATCACTTGCACCGTAAATTGTAATGATGTGGAACGGATCGTTTCACTTTCACATTGCAAATTATTTCGTAAAAATACCTAAATGCTGGCCATTTACAAATTTTTTATTGATTTTGTTAAATATGCAGATGTGAGTTAGTAATTCTTACACCACCTTTTACACATTACAATAACAGACATTCCTCTACGGAATAGGAATTGTCAAGGACAAACTTTTCTAGTTTGTTTTCAGATTTTACTTTGTTGTCTGTCATACATTTCATACCACTGGGTAAGTGATCAAAAATTTTAGATGCAACATCGTGCGCCCATTTCTATGTTAAAGACAACCCTAATATGGAGTACTGGATGTAATTTTTCCTTCTGGTATGTAATTGTGTACATCAATGTTCTTCTTGAACTGCAGTGGATTATTCACAACAAATTTCATGAGGGAATAAACATACTGTAAAGCAGTAGTCAAATTGTCTAACTACTTAAACTGAAGTCTGCAAGATGATCATGGGTAAGCACTATATATTATTCTTACAGAATGTTTTTGACCAATGAAGACTTTCTTTCTTAAAGGTGAGTTATTCCAGAATATTATTCCATATGATATTTCTGAATGTAAATTTGCAAAATGTGTCAGCTTACTGATTTTCCTCTCCCCAAGAACTACGATGATTTTTTAGTGCAAATGTGGCTGAACTAAATCTATTTAGGAGTTCCAAAACGTGTTTCTTTAGTTTAAATTCTCATTAATATGGATACCTGAGGATTTTGAAGTTTCCACCACATTTGTTATTTCCTCGCCATGTGTTATACTTATCTCAGGCATAACAACCCTAGATGTGCAGAACTGAATATGTTGTACCTCTTTAAAATTGAGAGATAGACCATTTACAGAAATCCAGTCAGTGGTACTTTTAAGATCCTTGTTTGCCATTTCTTCAACGAATGTGTGCAGACGACAATTAATGAAATACCTAAAGCAGAATATTTGACAGCTGCTGGAGATTTCAACAGAAGGATAGGTAAAACTCCCGTTAACGGAACAATGGGGCCACACTCGGAATCAAAAAACGATTTCGAGAAGAATTCTATAGAATACACTTACTGCAAGATCCAAGCAGTATATGGTTACACAGGAAAAGTTTAGATGAAGTGCTAAAACATGTGCAAGAAAGACCAGAATGAGATTCTCACTCTGCAGCGGCGTGTGCGCTGATATGAAACTTCCTGGCAGAAGTAAAGCTGTGAGGATGGGGCGTGAGTCGTGCTTGGGTAGCTCAGTTGGTAGAGCACTTGCCCGCGAAATGCAAAGGTCCCGAGTTCGAGTCTCGATCCGGCACACAGTTTTAATCTGCCAGGAAGTTTCATGTGCAAGAAAAACAGCACATTAATGAAGAGTGGAGAGAAGTAGTAAGAATAATACACATAGCTGCTGGTGAAGCTTTAGGGCAAAGAATGAAATTTAAAAACAAAAGGAGACTCCCAATCCGGAATTAAGAAATAGCGACATCATACAATGTAAGAAACAGGCCTACCTGAAATATATACAACCAAAGAAACAATAAGACTATCGAGTGACTCACAGCAGTGGTCAAATAGAGACAAGAAAAATAAAACCACGAAACTGGGAACATTTTCTGAGTGAAATGGAACATGATGTACATGGGAAACAAACTAAAGCCTATAGGATGCTGAAAAACTTAATAAAGACGAAAGAGATACGGTTCAAATTAATTCTATTTCAGAAAATGAATTATTTGTATTATTTTCAAAATCTAGGGATAGGTGATGAAGAAAATGTGAAAACTGCAGTTAGTGATGAGCATGTCGATCATAGAATCAACAGAAGGGCTAAAAGTTGTGTTAACCTCAACGTAGAACTATTTAAATATGCTTCGGAATCATTACTCATAGAACTATTGAATTCTGTAAATACTTTCTGGAAATACAGCAACGTACCAGAGGACTGGTAAACAGCAGTTTTTATGCCACTATTCAAAAAAAAAAAGGGATCGCAGAAAATGCGACAGTTATTGAGGTATTACTCTTCTGAACTCCGGATGTAAGATACACTCAAAACAAATAACAAATAGACTAAAGGTACTTTCCAGAACATATCTTACTGAATAACAGAATGGGTTTCGGATGGGAAGATATTGCTTAGATAGTGTGTTCAGCGTAACCACAAGCGCCGGGACGAAGATGCGGAACGCAAGGCCAGAGAAGGCAGTGAGGAAACGTTTGCCAATGGTGCGCGAAATTGAACCGCGCCGCGCCATGAGCGACACCGGGAAGAAGTGAATATAGGCGCCGCTCCTGCTAGCCTCGGCTGCTAAGATCGGCCCAGTCGGCAACGGACATTAGTGCTACGCTATAAGATTTTCGTGATCCGTATCAGGTGCTTACTTGGACTTTGTGTATAGCCTTTCGCTAGCGACATTTGCTGTAGTCAAAGTTAAGTTTTGTCAATTTTCTTTCTAGAAATAAAACTACGAGTACTAATGTTATTTGTTTGAATTGTTGTATAGCATTCCGAGAACGCAGCATCCCTTTGGCACCCTATAAGCAGCGAGTGGGCAAGACCCCACACAGTGTTTTTCCAGTCAGCCAAATTATTGAAAAACACAGATAACTTGATAATTCCACATACATAGCCGTTGTTGACTATGAGAAAGCTTTTGGTAAAGTTAGCAGAGGTAAATTAGGGAAAATTTTAGAAAAGAATGGTATATACGAACATCTAATAAGTGTAATTCGAAGTATGTATATATACAAAAAAAATCAAAGTACGAAAGGGAAGTCTGCTTGCGAGAAAGATCTGTCGAGAAGTGAGACAAGGCTGTCCTTTACCACCCACTTTATTTAATGTGTACTTGGACATCGTCATAAACACATGGCAGAATTATGTAATGCACCATTATAAACTTAATAATGAAGTTATAAATACTCTCCTGTTTGCAGACGATCAAATAATCTTAGCGGACTTTGAAGATAAACTACAGCGAGCAGTTTGGTCCTTGCACAAGGTAGTAAATAACTATAATATGAAAATATTTAATGGTAAAACTGAGATAATGGCGTTCCGTGGTGAGGAGTACTTAAGAGCAAAAATAATAACTGTTGATAAACTGCTAGAACAAATAAATATTTTAAATATCTGGGATGTGAGACTTCATTTATCACACACAATGATCAAGAATACAAACTGCAAAACTTCCAGCAGTTTGTAGGTACTATAAATCACACTTTGCTCAAAAAAGTTAGAAAAGAGACAGTACTAAAGTTTTATAATTTGATGGCAGTACCAGTTCTAAGGTATGGGTCAGGGACTTGGACTCTAAAAGCCAGGCAAAGGACGAGGATTGTTGCAGCAGAGATGAGAACTCTAGCTGGTTAGAGCCTCATAGAAAATGGAGGAGCACAGAAGGAAATGTCATGAACACATTCAAATGATGTCAGAAGAACGAATGCCTAAATTAACACATAAATATGCATCTCAAGGGAAAAGTAATGTTGCGCGTTCTAAGAAGAGATGGAAAGATCAGCTACATTCTGTTTGAAACTGGAACAGGGAAGAATGCCTAAACCAAAATTGGATGTGTTGACGATGATGATTTTCAGTGAGGATTCTCAATAGTGTTAGGCACTATCTTATTCATTCTAACTGTGCATCATGATCAGAGATTGTTACTGTATTTGTTACTGGGGAAACAGTCATTTTCTTGCTTTGAGATTCAGGAAAAAGAATCTCAATAACGGTCCTATTGTTTTTATCTATTCGTGTTGGAGAGTTAATTACTGAGATCAAATAGGAGGAGCCAAATATGGTTGCCAGATCATTTTCCCAGTCAGAATCCTGTACAAACTCTAACTGAAGTCACTAAACACTCTTTACTGCTTGTTGCTGTCTGACAGCATAGCAGGGAATACAAATTCCTCATACACAGTTCAACATTTCCCAGTGAGGATCTATATATAGCTGTAATTAAAAGTGAACAATTTTTCAGTATTTATTGCAAGCACATACTTCAATGTGCTGATCACTGTACAATCCACTTGTCTAAATGTTTTTGAACTTGTGTTCTGTCTTAATGTGTGTAACAACTCCTTTTCCCATATTAGTTCTGCATGAGTAAGATGTTAGAGTGTAATCTTTTATACGTAACTAACCTAACCCCGTGGTTATGTCCTGCTTGGATATGAACAGGATGTCTGTCTTTTCAGAGCTCTCTAATTTTCCAAACAGACGAGAAGCTCTTCTGCCTTATTACTCAATCTTCTGGCATTTGACGAAATAAACTAACCTTACTTTTCTGTGTATTCTTAAGCATTTTGTTGGGCTCTCCTGTTACTTTGGGTTCTTTCAAAACAGGGTGCCTGAAACCTGATACTAACCTGAAAAGGTATCTCTCTGATACCAGTAACCACTAGAATATTGCTTTTTGTGACGGTGACCCCACTGTAGCTTTTCTACAGGAAGCCCAGCCAACCTATTTTTCCCTCTTCTATGCAGGTGTAAGCTGCGTCTAATATATCTCCCAACTTGAAAAACAGGCACTGCAATTGTATGAGATTTCATTTTAGTCAGAAGCAACCTGCTCAACTCAGTGTTCACATACCTTACTGCAGTGTTAATCTAGGGTTGGTCATAGCGCTGTAGGAGCTTCACAAAACTCACATTTATGTGTATCGTTCCTAGTGCTATTTCATCCAGGTGACCCTAATACTGTAATTACTGTTCTTAGTCAGGCTTTGCCCTACTCCATGTACTACAATAACCTGATCTTCTTTGTCAAAATCTTTGCACAAATTCTGTATGTCCTTCGTCACCTGGCAAGGCTAGCACTTAGCTTCACCATATAGCACATAATCGAGTACCCTGCTCCTAATTTGTCCTATGCTGTATGTCCTACACCCCTGCTATGGGTACTATGTAGCAGTAAGACTCTTTCCTCCCTACTTCCTTTTGGTGCCGGCCCTGCACTAAGCTCTTTGGTATAAATCTGCTACACCCTACTGTGACTTAATGCTGGCCGCGAACTTTCCCCTCTTGCTTCAGGTAACAAGTCAAATTTATTCGGAACTGTAAGCTTAAATGTAGGTGAAAAGTTTCAGAACTGTTCCCCTTTTTCCCTTTGCTTGTTGCGTTTATCCAGTTCCTAAAGATCTTTTTCCCCGTCAGCACATCTACTTCATATTTCACGTGTTCTAATTTAGCCTGTTCAGCGATTCCCTGGTATTTTATGCATGGCCAGCAGTTCCACGGGAGAGTCTCAGTTCCCTACTATGGTCACCCAAGTGAAACTCCAAACATAATCTACACATACCATGTCCCATATGACTATCATACGGCAACATGCACACTTATCATGCATTGAAATTAAAAGCTTAAAAATAAAATGAAAGCACTTGTTACGCTTTGCACTACAGGAATTTTCATTATTTACGTGTTGCAGGAATTAGGACTGTAGATTTAGCGCTTCAGGTGTATGATATAACATGAAAAGTTAATTACTACTACTTGAAACAAGAACTCAGTACTCACTTAATTACAATATATTTTTTTCTCGGAGTCTTTCATGGGGGCATGTCTGAATAAAATCTTCACAGTTTTAAGGCTGTGTCAGTTCGAATAAAGTACTCAAGCTTTCGACAGCTACATCTGCCATCATCGTCAGGGGTAAAAACCCCTGATAACCGTGGTTTTCCCCCTTTATTGTTATTTAATCCCCCTTCACCCCATGTGGGCAGATGAGTCGGCTGGCAGCAATACGATCATCCTGCATGATTTTCACTAGGAAAACACTGAACACCACAGAAGAAACAATGACCATTAAAAATAGTGCACTATACACTTTCACTAAAACTGGAAAACTGTCCTCAGACGACAAATTGTTGATGAAAAGAAAGGTGGATATGGAGGGAGATAGGAGAGTGGTGGTGATGAGGACTGAAAATTGGCAATAGGTGGTGACAAGACAGGGATGGCTGTAGGGGACAAGGAGTAGTGGTAGCTGGTATTGAGATCCATACACTTGAAAGGAAAAGGGAGTGGGGGTGACAGGGAAGGAGAAAAGGAGGAGATGGGGTGTGGGGAGAGGATGGGAAGGGAGCCCTTTGGGGATGGACAGGATGGGGTGGGTTCAGAGTTACTAGGATGGGTATACGGTAAGATGGAGTTAATGATCCAGTAGAGGGAGACAGTTGGAATTTCTTTGGGAGAGGATGTGTAGAGTGTGGAAGTGGAGAGTTTGTGGCATTTGTAGGTAGAAGTGTGGTGGCACACCAGGACTGAAAAGGAGAGGGGGCACAGTAGGGTTGTCGTGGTCGAGTTTGCAGGTGATGCAGATTATTTAGAAGTGTTCACTGTGAGTGAGGGGAGGTGGGAATCTCATGAACTTACAAAGGATTCTTATGGGGAAAAATAAGTGGATGTGGAAAGCGAGGTAGAAAGCATGGTGTTCGACGATCTGGAGGAACTTACAGAACTTAGATGGGGCAGATATTCATGCAGCAATTACACAGCAAATGATGTGGCATATCAGGGATTTGTATGTCTGAAGGTCAGTGGAGAGATTTAGTCCTCACATTTGGCCTTTTAGTAGGTTTAACCCATTATGGGTTATCTGTTGGATGGTTATCAGACGTGGTTTCCACCTTAGTTTCTGCTTGAAGGTTACTCCAAGGTATTTAATGTGTCAGTTAGCAGGATGGGCTGGTCATAAATGGTGAAGTAGAAGTCATGGAGACAGTAGGTGTGTGTGGTGCATCCTATAATAATTGCGTAGGTTTTGAAGGGATTAATCTTAAGGAACCGTTGGTTACACCAACAGGTAAAAAGATTGAAATGGATTTGGAGGGATCATTAGGATTTCTGGAGTGTAGGATAGAGAGTGACCAATACTGGAGGAGGTGACTGGGCATATCAGCAGCATATAAAAAGTAAAGGAGAGGGGAGGGATTGGAACCTTGGGGCTGTCCTGCAGTGGGGTGGAAGTTATGGGAAACAGTGTTGTTAACAATGACATAGAGTAGGCATTTGGATAGGAGGGAACCAATAAGGTGGGTATAGTTGATTCAAAGTCTGTAAGTCAGGAATTTGAAAAAGACACCGGAATGCCATACATGGTTGTATGCTTTCTCTGGGTTAAGGGGGACAAAGTTGGTGGAATTGTGGTTGTTGAGCTGTTGGGATAGCATATGAGTGGGGTTCATGAGATTATCATCAGCAGAGGAGGAGGAATGGAGGCCACACTGGGTAGTAGGAAGCAGATGTTGTTGGTACAGATGGCAGTGGATGCTTCAAGAGAGGGTGGATTGAAAGACCTTACTAAACTTTGAGGTGAGACAGATGGGGCAGTAAAAGGACATATCAGTGACTTTTTTTTCGGTTTTAGGAAAAGTAGGATTTTGGAGATGTTCCACAGATTGCGATAGTAGCCTGTGGAGAGGATATTGGTATACAGCATTGCAAGGGTGATGAGAGAGGTGATAAGGGATTCTTTGAGGTACTGATGAGTAATACAGTCATGTCCAGGGGGTGCATTGCGTTTTCTGTGAAGCACTTGTTTTATGTCCTGTGTTGTGATTGGCATGTTTAGTTCTATTTCTGGTATGTTGCTCAAGTACCAGAAGCTGGAATCCAAGGGTGGGACTGGTATCTGTGCAGTCATAGACAGTAGGCAACTGGGAGTATTCCAAGTGAGTATTATCAGGGATGGAGATGTTGGAGAGATAAAATGTAAAGTGATTGGCTTTGCTCAGGTCTTCAGATACGGGAAGGTAGTTGTGAAGGATCAAGTAGTGATGGACGTGATGTGTGCCAGTAAGTCGGTGGAATGCTTTCCAGTACTTGGAAGAGTTACATGAGAGTGTAGCATCGAGTGTGGTTCATATCTGGCGCCATTCCAAGCGTTTTTTATCATTGAGTAAATTTTTAATGTGTCGTCGTCTTTGCCAGTGGAGAGTGAGTGTATCCCAGTCATGAGTGCGTAAGAAGGAGCAAGCAATATAAGCCATAGGATTCACAGAAAATGAGTAAGGTTTGTGGTGGGAGAGTGGGGCTATGGGAAGTTGTGGCTTTAGTAGGAATGTTGGTGGAGATACCATCTGACGAAGTCTGCCACAGGAAGGCTGTAGCGTGGGGGATATAACCAGGTTTCTGGAAGTGGATGACTTCCTTTCTGGGTGTTTATGGATTCCTGGTAGGCATACAAGTAGGCATGGGGGTGGTCATGGACAACTTTTGGATAGAGATTGGGATGGGATGCTTGGGGGGCAGGGTAGTGTGTGGGATATGGCGAGGAGGATAGTAGGTGGTCACTTCCAATTGGATCAAGGACTTCTGCAGTGAAGTAAACATCTGGAGTGGTGTTGCTTTCAGGCCATGTGTGCTGTGGTATGGAGGCAATGTCAGCTTGAAGGGAATCTCTAAAGTGAGGCCACTGCTGGAGTTTTGCAGGAGATCTACTATGGATATTAATGTCAGCAGGTGGATAAGGTACAGTTGATGTGGGTATGGAAATCATTGGGGATAAGAATATTAGGTAAGATTTAGATGGTAGCACAGGTAGCAGTTACAGTTTTGAAGAAGAAGCTAAGGATAAGGTGTCTGGTGGGATTATTGAGTAAGGTTTGTGGTTGAACGGGGATGTTCCTGTGATGGCCAATTGTTACTCCACCTCTGGCCAGAAAGAGGGGGCTATCAGTATGGTGGAGGTTACAGGGAGAGGTACAGATGGTGAGGTGGAGTTGAAGGGGTATTTCATTAAGGATGAAGGTACTGATGTATTGTTTGGACAGGGTATGCATAAAAAGGAGCTAGTTGGTGGATGGGGAGTGTATGTTGCTATATAGGATGATGTAGTGCTGCTATGCTGTGATAAGAGGCTAGAAAATGGGTTGCAGGGTTTACAGGTGGCGAGGTTTATACGAGGATGTCGAGATGATTGAAGATGAATTGGACCTGGTTTCAGGAGTATGTGGTTTGTGTGTTGAGGTGGAACACTGAGTGGGTAGCAAGGGAGAAATTCTGAAGAGTGTGTGGTTGTTGGAAGGAGTGATATCTTGGAGAATGATGGTAAGGAAACAGATGATGTCCTCAGCTGTGGGGATGGGTGGTGGGAGTTGTTGAGATGGATGGGATGTCAGTAGGGTGGGCAGGCAAAGATAATTGAGGTTTGGCCTTGCACTTGGCAGAGTAGGTAGCGTGGGCATCATTTCAGGTTTGGGGTGTGGCGAGATTTCGGTTTAGAAATTGCTTAAGGAAGTGGGATTGCTTACGTGAAGGCACATGGAAGCATTCTTAAAGTCAGGAGTAAGGTGGTAGTTCTGTCACAGGCATTTTTGACATCTATAGGATGATGGTGGTAGCATGCTCTGTGAATATTCACATGAGAAGGTGGACTGGAGTTGTTGAAGATGTGGCAGGCAGTCAGATTTCTATGGAAGAATTGAAATTGAGTTCGGTGACACCTCCTCTGCAATGATATCAGGGCCAAGCTTTGTGATCACAGCAGTGAGGATAGGGGTATGGTGGGGAGTCTGGGGTTGTTTGGATGGGGGAGGGGGGTGTTGAAAGTAGTAAGAGAGCCAGGAGGACCAAAGGTAACAAGGTGAGTTTGAGAAGAAGGTGTGTGTGGTAGATGCATTTGGTTGATTTGATGAGGGCAGAGTCTTTGCAGGGGACGTTTTGGGTGATAGGAATGTGGTGGACATACCTTCTGATTTTGAGTTGATGGATTTGGTGTTTAGGAATTGAGGGTCATGGCAGGACAGTAGGAATATGTGGACAGCTGGGGGAAAAGGCTTAGGGAATGGAACAGGGTCCATGTTTTCAGTGGGGTTTGGATGGGATGACGTGTTTTGGTGGTAGTGCTTGCTGTGGTGTCTGTATTGGATCGCTTAATGTTTTTGTGTAGGTATGGGATGGGGTGGGGGTTGAGGAATTGGTGAGGGTGGCATATAGTGCAGGACAGATCCTTCGCCAGCCGTGGTGGCTGAGCGGTTCTAGGCGCTTCAGTCCAGAACCACATGGCTGCTACAGTCGCAGGTTCGAATCTTGCCTCTGGCATGGATGTGTGTGATGTCCTTAGGTTGGTTAGGTTTGAGTAGTTTTAAGTCTAGGGGACTGATGACCTCAGATGTTAAGTCCCATAATCCTCAGAGTCATTTTTGAACAGATCCTTCCATTGGGCTGAAGTCAGTGCGGCTGCTGATGCATAGTGTTGTGACATCTAGTTTAGTGATGATGGCACAATGGGATGTAATTTGTGCAGGTGTTGTAGGGGTAGTGGTGAGTGGGGGAAGATCTGGGAGTGGAAGATAAGGAAGTGAAAATGTGACGAGTGGTGAAGATGTCACCAGGGAGGGGAGGGTAGGTGGCTTATGTGACTGTGGATGGGGAAGAAAGTGTGGGAAGGTTGGGTGGGAAGGGGGATGCACTATGGTGGTGGGCCAGAAGAAGCACTCCATGTAGTGATAGTGGGAGCAGGAGATAGGGTGATGAAATGATGGGAGTGGTTGGGGTGTCCATAGTGGATTGACATGTCGGGTATATGGGTTGATGTGTATCGGCGATGGTGTGACACTGAGATAGAAGAGGATGGCCACTACGATGCCTGAGATGATGCAATGACGTCAGATGAGGAGTGATGGTGATGGAGATGAAAACGAATCTTGTGAGGCAGTGCGGTCTCAGTCTCTGACTCTGCACCTAGCTTAATGTAAGGCAACGAGCAGCAAGCTAGGACGTATGCAGAAGGGATGTAGACTGAGACTAGTGTTCCGCTCACCCCAAGATAAGAGTTATGCTGCTCCCTGTTAAAGACACCATTGCGCTTGGTGTGCTCCATGTGTGTCGAGTCCCTTGCGAATTTCACGGTCTTTGCCAGTTACGTCTTCCAGCTTGATAACAGATACACCGTCTGTCTCAAAATTATCCTTACCACTCTCGGATGAAAGTCGCAGAAGAAGCACAAAGCCAGATTGTCGTCAACAAGCCCGGCGAGCCCCTGAATAGCTCACACCAGTTACGGTAGATAGGTAACGCAATCATTTTTTTCAAACAACTACTTACACATTTAGGGCAAGGCGTTGTATGCAATAAAATGACAACTCTGAAACTTCAAACTTCCCTCTATGCAGTGATAATGAATTTCATTTATTTATGGTCAGTTTTGATTATCATACAGCTTAAGAAAATATCTAATAATTTAATGGCTCTGCATTTGGATGCTGAAATTACATTGAAATAAACATGTTGATTATGTAATCAAATTAATGATAAGACACAGTACATCCTGTTTTCTTTCATTTATTATTTAGTGTGAGGTGATTATTCTAGAGAGTATGTTGTCTGATTATATTCGAATTGGAATATAATAGCTAATTTAATTTAATGCAGTGATTGTTTCAATTCAACGTTGTTAATTTAATACACTGTAATTCATCATCATCAGTTTTCTGCTATATTAGCAATTCCTTTGCACCTCCATTTCCTGGGATCCATTGCTTCGTTCTAAATGTTGCTGTAGGTGCTGCCGTTCACCACGTCATCTACCATGTAAAACCTTGTCCTCCCTCACCTCCTCTTTCCTCCTGGGTATTCTTCAAAGACTTATATACATATATATATATGCCCACACCGGCATGATGGCCAACACAAAAGGTCTACTGCCATCTCTGCATAAGGGTTAGTATTCACTAAAGTGAGGTGTCGCAGGATGTGGGTACTGCGATGTTTGCGTACGTCTGGTTAGAGTTAACCATTAATACGCGCTCATCTGGAGACAGATTGGTCGAAATCGAACAAAGGTTAGCGGTTTGAAGGGCAGAGGGGAAAAAGTGCCAAGGCAAGAGCCAAGGGAAAAAAACCTCTGCGATAGTTAGGTCGGGTGGTAAGAGCAGTAGCGGTTGTCTTGCTGCCTGCGATAGGTCGTGCAAGGATAGGCTTTTTTAGTAGTGGGGTATCATGCATGTCGATACCTTGACGTTGTGCGTTTGTGCTGCTCGGCGGCTGGCGCTGGGTGCTGGTACAGAATCCTCGTTCAGCGTCAACAACCTGCAACAGTTAGGTTTATTATCGATCTTGTGTCCGATAGGTCATATACCGGAAGCACAGTGTGAGGGAATGTTGGCAGATTGTTTGTGCGTCTGTGGGCAAGCTCGTCGGTGTCCCTGCTGTGGCTTGTTGGTCGGCTCTAATAGCAGTTGGTAGTTACCAGTCAGTGTTGCTGATATGCAGGGGCTTGCCGACGTTTGTCGCTTGTTTGCGTATGTTAGTTTACCATAGATGGCTATGCCCTAGCTAGCAGTGTCTTTGCCCGCTTGTGTTTCCAGCTGTGGTTGTGATCGTAGTTTCCCAGAGTTTTTCCTAAGCCCCTCCTTTCTTAATGTATGCTCACTCCAGTTTCGTTTTCTCCTTTCTGTTGCATCTAGTCATTGCCTTTGCTCTCCCATTCTTCTCAGCACCTCTTCACTTGGATCCTATCCATCATATGTATTATTTTCATTCTTCACCATGTCCACATTTCGAAAGGCTGCAGCTTTGCTCTATCTTTCTTCCTCAGTGTCCACGTTTCAGCACCATACAAGAGGAGACTCCATACAAAACATTTTACTAGCCTGTTCTTCAAATCTTTATTCACATCGCTGCAGATAATTCTCTGTTTCTTATAAATTGCCTCCTTTGCCGTTCTGCTTTTAATTTCTGTGCTACTCTTCCAATCAGCTTCTGTCCTGCTTCCGAGGTATTTAAAGCTTTGCACATATAATTCTCCTGTCAGCATTACCTTTAACTTTTTATTTCCTCCTAGTGCTATTACTTTTGGTTTCTTTGTAGTAATTTTCTTTTCATATATCTTTCATATAGTTTCAATGGTATCCACCATACCCTGTAATTCTTTTTCGCCTGTTACTAGGAGGACCATGTCGTCCTCAAACCTCAAACAACATATTCTTCCTCCTCCATTGTTAATCCCATGTCATCTAATGGGCAGTGGTCAATCATATTTTCTAAGTGTCAATTGAAAAGGAGACAGACAGCAGCTTCATGATATTTCTTTTCCTAGATCTATCCAGTTGGTACTTTGCCCTCTCAACTTCACTGACGCTTTTTGATTTAACTATAGTGAGTTTATAAAACCTTAGGTTTTCCAATCCATTCTATTTCCCTCGTTATAGGTGCAAGCTTATCCCAAGCCACATTATCAAAGGCCTTTTCCAGGTCTATAAAACCCATACATAGGACCCTTCCCTTTCCAACAAACCTCTTTCTCAAAATTCTCAAGACCTCTACTGCATCTTTTGTGTGTGCATTCCATCTAAAACCAAATTGCTCCTCGTCCAGATTCTCGTCAGTTACCTTTTCCAGTCTCCTTAACATAACTTTGGCTGGGTGAGAATTTAGGCTACCGTAATAATACGTTTTTTTATTTAGGTCTATAGCAACATTTTACGCTTTGTTGCTCTGCACACCAATGGACTTGGAGCATCACAAAGAAACAGAAAGGAAAATTGAGAAGAAAAATTGATAATAAAGATATTGGAGCCGTCAAGGTAAAGAATTTTTGGAGTGTATGTAAGGTATAAAACGTAATGCAAGCAGACACGTTGGACGTAACTTATAGTAGGCGACTGTCAATTGCGTAGGCCAGATAGCAGAAGTGTACGCGAAGGGAGAAAACCAGGGGAATAACAGAAACGATACCAGGTGGTTAAGCTTTGTCAATCGATAAAGACTATGCATGTTAACTGAAACAGAATAAGATTGGAGACCGTGACGTGGAGCGAAGCAGCATAACACAGAATAACAAAAGCTGCTGGTAGAGAGCTCGAAGCGTGATCGGCAAGGAGTCTGCAGTCAGAAAGTGAGAGAGCGCGTCTTTTAATAATATCTCATTTATTCAAGCCAGGAATGCCATCACGCTGAAGTACACTGTCATGAAGTAGTTGTCTGGTTCACAGAGACTTGTTTCTCTTCTCGCAATAATGAACTGGCAATGTGGTATAAATAGTGTTTAATACTGCATAGTCGCTTGGGGTGCTTTTCTAGCACCAATTGAGAACAATTTCTTGATCGAAGTGTACTTCTGATGGCCCAATATATTCGCCGTTCGTGGCCGTTGCCATCAAATTTGGTGACATGGTGGTCCTCGTCACGTATGGAGTCGGCTTGAATCTTTCGTTAAAGACGAAGCGCTGCAGAGCTACGCGACTGCAGCCATTGCTGTAGTGGTAAATATACACCTATGCTTTTGTTTTAATATAATCTGTCTTACCACTTTCATGTCCACGTGAAGCGATGCCACCCATGTGCATCGTCTATGCAGGTTGAGTAAATCGGCTTTTGTGTATGTGTATACATCAGAATAATACCTTTGCAACAGCTGTTTACTAGTCGCATGCCCAGAGTAAATGTTGTATGACTATAACGCGTGTGATGTGATGTGTGCGATAAGACGTGAAACTTATGTAGTTCTTAAAATTATGACGTACTCTCGTACTAATGGAGTTTCTATTTTTATGACAGATACGACATCTGTCCTCATACGCATAATTACGAAGGACCGTATTTCAATACATACAGTAGCAGAGACTTGTGTGGCATAATGTGTCATCAATGAATTTTATTTATAATGTGAATTACATTTTTCCTAGCATATCTTCAGAAATGACCTTGAGTGACTGCTACTACATTGAACGTATGATGATTCCGTTTTATAGATAGTTGATAATGGTCTCAGACCGAAATTGTACGATCGTACAGCCAATAAAGCAAAAGTAACCGCTGCAGGATGCACTAAATCATTTAAACAATTAATTGCAGCTGCGGATTCAGTCTTACTGAAGATCATTGAATCTTTGAGCCATAATTTCTTGTATCTTATCTTTGTGGACCTTACGCGGGATGTATGTTGGCAGAAGTGTGAATCGTTCGGCAGTCAGCTTCAATTTTCTCAATAGTGATTCTCGAAAAGAATGTCGCTTTCCCTTCAGGAATTCTCATTTGAGTTCCCGAAGCATCTCCGTATCACTTACGTGTTGCTTGAACCTCGCCTCTGAAGTGCCTCCGATGTCTTCCTTCAATCCGACCTGGTTCGGATCCCAAACATTCGAACTGTACTCAAGAACAGGTCCCACCAACGTCCTATATGCGGTCTCCTTTACGGGTGAACAACTCTTTCCTAAAATTCTCCCAATAAACTGAAGTCGACCATTCGCCTTCCCTACCATAGTTCTCACATGCTCGTTCCACCTCTTATACCAGTAATGCTGTGTCCGAACGTTATAGGTTCAATCTTTCTACTCATCCAAATTAACTTACATTTTTCCTTTTAGGGGAATTGCTCCGTTCCCGCATTACAATGGCTGCACTGTTTCCCGTATCCCCCTGGCACGTTTTATATACTCCTCCACTGCTAGTGCTGCCGCCCGTCTTCTGTGAGTGGTTGTTGTACTCTGACGTCGAACGTAGGCGATGGTCACATGAATGTGACTGTAACATGTATACCAAATACAGGGTGGTCCATTGATCGTGACCGGGTCAAATATTTCACGAAATAAGCGTCAAACGAAAAAACTCCAAAGAACGAAACTTGTCTACCTTGAAGGTGGAAACCATATGGCGCTATGGTTGGCCGCTAGATGGCGCTGCCATAGGTCAAATGGAAATCAACAGCATTTTTTAAAAATAGGAACCCCCAGTTTTTATTACATATTCCTGTAGTACGTAAAGAAATATGAATGTTTTAGTTGGACCACTTTTTTCGCTTTGTGACAGATGGCGCTGTAATAGTCACAAACATATGGTTCAAATGGCTCTGAGCACTATGGGACTTAACTTCTGAGGTTATCAGTCCCCTATAACTTAGAACTACTTAAACCTAACTAACCTAAGGACATCACAAACATCCATGCCCGAGGCAGGATTCGAACCTGCGACCGTAGCGGTCGCGCGGTTCCAGACTGTAGCGCCTAGAACCGCTCGGCCACCCCGGCCGGTCACAAACATATGGCTCACAATTTTAGACGAACAGTTGGTAACAGGTAGGTTCTTTAAATTAAAATACAGAACGTAGGTACGTTTGAACATTTTATTTCGGTTGTTCCAATGTGATACACGTACCTTTGTGAACTTATCATTTCTGAGAACGAATGCTGTTACAGCGTGATTACCTGTAAATACCACATTAATGCAATAAATGCTCAAAATGATATCCGTCAATCTCAATGCATTTGGTAATAATTGTAACGACATTCCTCTCAACAGCGAGTAGTTCTTCTGTAATGTTCGCACATGCATTGACAATGCGCTGACGCATATTGTCAGGCGTTGTCGGTGGATCACGATAGCAAATATCCTTCAAATTTCCCCACAGAAAGAAATACGGGGACGTCAGATCCGGTGAACGTGCGGGCCATGGAACGGTGCTTCGACGACCAATCCAACTGTCATTAAATATGCTATTCAATTCCGCTTCAACGGCACGCGAACTCTGTGCCGGACATCTATCATGTTGGAAGTACGTCTGTCATGCAGTGAAACATCTTGTAGTAACATTGGTAGAACATTACGTAGGAAATCAGCATACGTTGCACCATTTAGATTGCCATCGATAAAAAGGGGCCAGTTATCCTTCCTCCCATAATGCCGCACCATACATTAACCCGCCAAGGTCGCTGATGCTCCACTTGTCGCAGCCATCGTGGATTTTCCGTTGCCCAATAGTGCATATTACGCCGGTTTACGTTACCGCTGTTGGTGAATGACGCTTCGTCGCTAAATAGAACGCGTGCAAAAAATCTTTCATGGTCCCGTAATTTCTCTTGTGCCCAGTGGCAGAACTGTACACGACGTTCAAAGTCGTCGCCATGCAATTCCTGGTGCATAGAAATATGGTACGGATGCAGTCGATGTTGATGTAGGATTCTCAACACCGACGTTTTTGAGATTCCCGATTCTCGCGCAATTTGTCTGCTACTGATGTGCGGATTAGCCGCGACAGCAGCTAAAACACCGCCGGCCGCGGTGGTCTAGCGGTTCTACGCGACTGCTACGGTCGCAGGTTCGAATCCTGCCTCGGGCATGGATGTGTGTGATGTCCTTAGGTTAGTTAGGTTTAAGTAGTTCTAAGTTCTAGGGGACTGATGACCACAGATGTTAAGTCCCATAGTGCTTAGAGCCATTTTTTTGAGCTAAAACACCTACTTGGGCATCATCATTTGTTGCAGGTCGTGGTTGACGTTTCACATGTGGTTGAACACTTCCTGTTTCCTTAAATAACGTAACTATCCGGCGAACGGTCCGGACACTTGGATGATGTCGTCCAGGATACCGAGCAGCATACATAGCACACACCCGTTGGGCATTTTGATCACAATAGCCATACATCAACACGATATCGACCTTTTCCGCAATTGGTGAACGGTCCATTTTAAAACGGGTGATGTATCACGAAGCAAATACCGTCCGCACTGGCGGAATGTTACGTGATACCACGTACTTATACGTTTGTGACTATTAGAGCGCCATCTATCACAAAGCGAAAAAAGTGGTCGAACTAAAACATTCATATTTCTTTACGTACTGCACTAATATGTAATAGAAATGGGGGTTCCTATTTTAAAAAGAACGCAGCTGATATCCGTTTGACCTATGGCAGTGCCATCTAGAGGGCCAACCATAGCGCCACCTGGTTTCCCCCTTCAATCTAGACGAGTTTTGTTCTTTGAAGTTTTTTCGTTTGATGCTTATTTCGTGAGATATTTGCCCGGTCACTATCAATGGACCACCCTGCATATTGCTGGACTTTGCAGGAATTGCTAGTAAAGTCGGCGCTGACGCGGGCAGAGCGTGTTTGCCGCCCCTGTGGAGGTGGTCGTACTATCTGTGCTGACTGCGGTGTGCCACTCCGTGCGCCAGGAGGGCTTAAGCGGCTTAAGCAGCGGCTATGAGAGTTGGCTCTTGCAAACTTGGCCACTCTCCACCCTGGCCTGTCACCGCGCCATTTCCTTTCCTCCTTCCCCCGCCTCCCCCTCGTCTTTCTTCTTAGCGGATATGAGGACAGTTTTCCCACTTGATTCAACTTCGACGGTTTTTCCGTCCCCTTCAAATATTCAGTAGTAAAGTATCTGGAACGTAAGCCAGCAGTACCGCACTGCATCGCTCAAAGTTCGTAGTCAAGCTTACGAATGCAAGCAATTTGCTTTTAGTTGTGAACTGCTTACAAATAACAACTGAATTTCACTAAGCTGAACAAAGTAGATGTGGCCACTATGCGAGCTTCAGCGAGTGATTAATTTTAGGCAGGCGCAAACACGACAGATGTACGAGGCTTGTGGGAACCAGGCCAAGAGTGATTCACTGATTCGTAGACGAGACGATTCTTCAATTGATAGGGGAAATTTCTTAATGAAAAGCGAAGCGAACGATAGTCAAACGTGACTAAGAATCAGTGAAAAGAGTTATTGCAGCGATTACAGAGAAGAGACATTTAATGAGGAGACAATATTACGGAATCAGTCTGTGATCTATCTGGTAAAACTAGCTATTTTTCTTCTTAAGGTTGCTCATTTTATGTGATAAAATTTTACTGCTTGTTGAGCAGATGCGTCACTGTGAGTTATATGACCTCGAGAAATACAGCAACCAATCACTTTTGGATGTTCTTTTATTTATATCAATACGAATTTCAGGTTTTTGTCCCTCTTCAATTAGCGTAACACACATTTCAATTTCAAACTGCCACATCGTTAAAAACATCGACTGCAATTTGGATGCTGTAGTTGCCCTGTGCAAAATAACATTTTTTGCCTAATTTATTTCTTTAGTTGTATTTTGCAACATTACTACTTACGAGATGCACTTGCTTCCTATTCTGTTCCTTTTTTTTTCGCTCCATTTTCCGCATTTATAGGCGTGCCACAAACAATTTTTCTTTGTATGCTGGACGAGAACAGCGCAACATCACTTTTTGTGCCCTTGTTTGATTTCAAACAAATATGTTTTGGAAACGGGTTCTGTCTTTAGTAAACACAATTTTCTTTTCACCCAATCATGTTTGAGTGATGTTTCACCTTAGATCAGAGGGTTTCTTTTAGTTTCTTAATAGCATATACTGTTATTCATGTAGCAGTCTGTCGTCTCCAGTACAGTCTCCCATTTGCAATTTTTTAGTTTCTACATTGCCATCACTCTGTGGAACTATTCGTAGACAGACGTTGTATTGAATGTTTTGCAAACAGTGATACAATGTGTGTTTGTGTGTACAATTTCATAGCGCCACGAAAACGTGGAAATTGCAGGAGGAAAACTGCACCAAACTATCAGCTGTACTGTAGACAGCAGACAGCTATACGATCAGCTGTAGATGCTGTTACGAAAGTGAAGGTAAACTGATGATTATGGTGAAAATTTACTGAGTCCTGTATGGGCGAAAAGAGAAGAAAATTGTTTGCTCAAGGCAGAATCCTTTCCCAAAAGGTACTCATTACTTATTAACACATTTTTATTAGGTCACTTTCTTGTCTCTATGTTCGGTAAAAATTTTGCAATTGATTTTAAACTAACTTCTCAAGGAACTAGAGATGTGAAATTTTAAAGGTAGCTCGGAACTGGGTGGCAATGCAGTATTAAGTCTCTTCTTTTGTCAGTCTATTCAGTAGGGCTGGGGTTAAGAAGGTTGGTAATACCTAATATCTAGGCCACTCTGCATGACTGTGTTCTTGTGCAGCTAGTACTGGAATGTGATTTAGGGGTTATACTTACAGGTGGGCTCAGCTGAGCAGAGAGAGGAGGAGGATGAGATAAACAGAGACAGGGGATGGAGGAGGTGGACAGGTATGAGGGGGAGATGGTCAGAGAGAGAGGGGAGGACATGATGGACAGAGAGTAGGGGAGAAGCAGATGGACAGAGAGCAGGGAAAAGGAGATGCACAGAGAGAGGGGGGTTGAGGAGATGGACAGAAAGAGAGGAAGAATGAGATGTGTCCAGTGTATGTCACTTACTGGTACAGGGGCGAAATCATGAATATAAAGCTATTACTGCAATAAAATCATATAAAAACATGTAAAATTAATTTTGCTAGCTTATTTATTATATTTTTGGTATATTAATAATTCAATGATGATATATTATTAGTCGATAGGTATAACACTATACTAGTCAGATATGACCAAGTGGAAAGACAACGAAATTAACCTGAAATTTCACACATCTCTCTTATAATCTCATCAAAATGTTTAAAATGCGTTCAATAATTTCACACATACAACCCAAAGAAATAGGGAATAATTATTTAAATAAAAAAAAATTTTTGGTATAACATGTCTGTAAATTGGACTGAAACGTATAAAATAATTTCTCCTATCTGCATAAATGTTCCTAACGTCATACAGATGATTCTGAAAATGTGTGGTTGCTACTTTTTTAATAGTTTTGAAAATATGTGTAAGATTTGTAATGAAAAACATGGTTACATGCAATACATAATATTGCAGAAATTCAGTTTACAAATTTTCAGAACGAACTGTATGGGCTTAGATATCGGTAGGGGCGAGGGGAAAAATTATTTTATACTTTTTAGTTCATTTAAAAAAAACGTTTGCATAAAAATTTATTTATTTATTTTAAATAGTTATTTTAAGTCTCATTTCAGTGCTCTATGATGGGTTCTATTTAGAGATACTGTATGTACAAAGTTGTCTTTCTCGAACTGCATAGCTTCGGGCAAAAGGCGATAAGGTGGTCATATCAGGACAGCAAGAGCAAGTAGGCTGGCTTTTGTGACCTATATCAGATAGTACATGACTGCAGTAAGTCTTTACTATTTATGGTGACAGCCCATAAAGAAGAGAATCTATAGATGTTCCATTTGTTGTCGTTCTACTGGAGTTATCCAATTTAAAAAGAAGGAATGTGTGCCCTTGGTACATATCATAAAAGTCATACGAGGCCGACTTTGTATGATTGTATGATTGATGAAACGTAACCTCAGGTCTCAGTGTGGATGTCATGAAAGTGTCACTTCCTCTTTTTATTTTACAAATAGCACTTAATGAAGCAATTTTTATGGAGTTTGGTTAGTTGTGTTGAGATGTATTTACGTGGTGTTAGGAATATAAGTGCAGATATTTTTATTGATGATGACAGTATGCAGAACATTACATCAGTTCAAAAATGGCTGTGAGTACTATGCGACTTAACATCTGAGGTCATCAGTCCCCTAGAACTTAGAACTACTTAAACCTAACTAACCTAAGGACATCACACACATCCATGCCCGAGGCTTGCCGGCTGGTGTGGCCGAGCGGTTCTAGGCGCTTGAGTCTGGAACCGCGCGACCGCTACGGTCGCAGGTTCGAATCCTGTTTCGGGCATAGATGTTTGTGATGTCCTTAGGTTAGTTAGGTTTAAGTAGTTCTAAGTTCTAGGGGACTGATGACCTCAGATGTTGAGTCCCATAGTGCTCAGAGCCATTTGAACCATTTGAACCATGCCCGAGGCAGGATTAGAACCCACGACCGTAGCAGACACGCAGTTTCGGACTAAAGCGCCTAGAACCGCTCGGCCACCGAGGCCAGCCATTACATCAGTATTTACTTCTTTTGCAGACTAATAATTGTAGATATAACTAGTAGTACGTTTTTAGGCAGGTTAATACCTTCAAGTAAGTATGCACAAGTTAGCCATTAATGTTCATTTTTCCTATGTTTACTTTCCCTTAGCCACTATGTCAGATACTGAAGTGTTGACACGTGGATACAAAATTGTCAGTCTATTCTGATAGGCGTATTCCGCTTTGCGGCACGGTTACGACTGTGCAGAACAAATTGTATGGTGTGTTTGCAGGAAGTTTGTTAGACGCAGAGAGAAAACAACTGATACAGCGAAGTGGATATATATTAAGATACGAATGACCACAATATGTGTAACTATACCCCTAAAACCATGTCCATGTGTGTTTATGAAACCAGGACGTCTCAATGAACGTCAAATAAAAGCCAGTTATTAATACAACTGCAGCACACTCTCTCTATCTCCACAGAAAAAGTGTTCCCGTCATACGAAGGGAAGGAGACTCAATAGAGCATGGCGCTGATTGAAGTAAATTCTTAAGAGATGTACAGGTGCCTAAATCCGATCGTCATTTACGCATTTGCACAGCAGCAACTTCGAATCGTAATCATGCCGTGGAATAGACAGCTGTTCAGACGGGAGACTGCTGGTCTTTGTCAGACGTAGCCAACATCTACGACGCAGCTATATGAATATTGGGCTCAAACTAAGTTTAGTGCGTCAACAATTAAAAAAAAATGTTGTGGAAGCTACATCCAGTAAAATATCCGAGGAACACGATATAGACATCATTTTGGTTGCTTTTGTTTGTCTTAAAAATTTTAGTCCGAGAGTGCTTTGCTAAAAATGCACATATTTCGAAATTGAAGGACGTGCGACAGTGGTTAACATTAACTCGCGTTCGAGGTGAGGAGAATTCAAATTTCATTGCCGCCATCGTATTGTAGGTTTTCCCTTGCTTGCGATATCCCTTATAGGGAATGCTGGGATGGTTTCCTTGAAAAGGGCGCAGCCGATTTCCATACCCATGCTTCTCCAAACCGATCTTGTGCTTCGTCTTTTAGGACCACGTCATCAGGAGGATCTATAGCTGTATCTATACTCTGCGAACTACCATGAAGTGCGTGGCAGAGGGTATATGCTTTGTACTAGTTATTAGCGTTGCTTCCCGTTCCAATTTACGTACGGAGCGTGGGAATAATGATTATTTGAATGCCTGTGTGTTCTCACGACTCCTATATGACCGATAAGTAGAGGGCTGTTGTACATGCCTGGGGTCAACGTTAACGCCGGTTCTGGAAATTTTTAGCAGACTTTCTCGGGATTGCTTACACCTTCAGAGGCTGCCAGTTCAGTTTCTTCAGCATCACTGGAACACTCTCCCACGCGTCAGTCAATCATGTGACCATTCGTGTTGCCCTCCTCTTATACGTTCTATATCCCTTGTCAGCCGTATGTGCGGGTCCCACACACTTAAGCAATATTCTAAAACCAGACGCACGAGTGATTTGTAAGCAGTCTCTGTTGCGGACTTACCGCACATCCCCAGTATTGTCCAATAAACCGAAGGCTAGCACTTGCTTTAGCCACGACTCAGCCTAAGTGATCACTGCATTTCATATCTCTACAAAGTGTTTCCCCATAGGTATTTGTATGAGTTGCTCGATTCCAGCTGTGACTCATTGATCTTATAGTCATAGGATACTACCTTTTTTCCGTTTTTGAAGTGCATAGTTTTACATTTCTGAACATTTAAAGCAAGTTGCCAAACTTTGCACCGCTTTGATATCATATCAAGATCTGACTGAACATTTACGCAGCTTCTTTCAAATAGTATTTCATTATAGATAACTGCATCATCTGCAAAAAGTCTGAGAATACAGTGTGATTCAAAAAGAATACCACAACTTTAAAAATGTGTATTTAATGAAAGAAACATAATATAACCTTCTGTTATACATCATTACAAAGAGTATTTAAAAAGGTTTTTTTTTCACTCAAAAACAAGTTCAGAGATGTTCAATATGGCCCCCTCCAGACACTCGAGCAATATCAACCCGATACTCCAACTCGTTCCACACTCTCTGTAGCATATCAGGCGTAACAGTTTGGATAGCTGCTGTTATTTCTCGTTTCAAATCATCAATGGTGGCTGGGAGAGGTGGCCGAAACACCATATCCTTAACATACCCCCATAAGAAAAAATCGCAGGGGGTAAGATCAGGGCTTCTTGGAGGCCAGTGATGAAGTGCTCTGTCACGGGCTGCCTGGCGGCCGATCCATCGCCTCGGGTAGTTGACGTTCAGGTAGTTACGGACAGATAAGTGCCAATGTGGTGGCGCTCCATCCTGCTGAAATATGAATTGTTGTGCTTCTTGTTCGAGCTGAGGGAACAGCGAATTCTCTAACATCTCCAGATACTGTAGTCCAGCGGTCGCCATCTTAGCATCAACTGACGCTGACGCCTAATCAACAGCGCCTCGAGCGAACAAATGTACAACTAAATGAAACTTTATAGCTCCCTTAATTTGCCGACAGATAGTGCTTAGCTCTGCCTTTTGTCGTTGCAGAGTTTTAAATTCCTAAAGTTGTGGTATTCTTTTTGAATCACCCTGTACAATTAATATTGTCTGCAAGGCTATTATTATACAACATGAACAGCAAGGGTCCCAACACACTTCCCTGGGGTGCTACAGAAGTTACTTCTACATCCGAAGATAACTGTCCGTCCAAGATAACATGATGCGCCCTCGCTACCAAAACGTCGTCATTACAGGCACAAATTTCATTTAACACCCCAAACGATCGTACTTTCTACAATAAGCTTAGATGTGGTACTGAGTCAAATGCTTTTCGCAAATCAAGAAATACTGCATCTACCTGACTGCCTTGATCCAAATCTTTCAGTATGTTATGTGAGAAAATAGCAAGTTGGGTTTTTCATGATGGATGTTTTTGGAATCCTTGCTGGTTGGCATGAGGGAGCCCTTCTGTTCAAGACACCTCATTATGTTTGAGCTCAGAATATGTCCTTATATTCTACAACTAATCGATATCAAGGGTATTTGAAGGTAGTTTTGTGCGTCATTTCTACTGCCCTTCTTGTAGACTGGTGTGACCTGTGCTTTTTTCCGAGAAGTGGGTGCGGTTTTTTGGTTGAGGGATCTACGACAGATTATAGTTAGAAGAAGGGCTAACTCAGCCGCAGATTCAGTACAGAGCCTGACAGGAATTCCATCGGACCCTGAGCTTTCTTAAGTTTTAATGATTTCAGCTGTTTCTCAACACCACTGACGCCAGTACTTATTACATTAATCTTCTTAGTGGTACGAAGATAAAACTAGGGCAATTATCCTGGGTTTTCATTTGTAAAGCAACATTTGGAAACGAAGCCAAACATTTCAGCTATTGCTTTGCTACTCTCAATTTCAGTTCCTGTCTCATTCGCTAGGGACGGACACTAACTTTGGTGCCTTCACATACGACCAAAATTTCTTTGTGTTTTGCGAAGTATCAGTTGATAATATTCTGCTACGGTCGTCATTCAAGGCATCATGCACTACTCACTTGACAGCCAAACGCGTTTCATTCAGCATCTCTGTATCTACAGCCCTACGCTTCGTTTTGCACCTATAATGCAGTAATCTCTGTTTCTTTAGAATTTTCTTTACAGTGGCTGTATGTTATGGACGTTTCCTCCCATTACGATCTGTTGTACTGCGTATGTATCTGTCCAGTGCATAGTCAAGTATTCTTTTAAACTGGAGCCAGAGTTCCTCCACATGCTCCTGCCTTGTGCTGAAAGTTTCAAGTTCCTTTTCGAACTGCTTTCAACAAACTGATGGTATTGCAGCACGCTATACTAATACATTACGTCTTATTATTGCACTTCCCTTCAATAGTCAAGAAAACAGCAAAGGAGAAACTGACCTTTGAAGTGAATATAGCGCAACAGACTACTTCTAAGCTGTGACTGATAGCAGAGAACGGCGTAAAGTGTTTGAATTATCGCTTTGTTTGATTTTATGGGTATTTTTACAGCTTTTGACTCACGAGCGCTAGAGAAACAAGGCACTGATTCAACCTGTTAGTATACAGAGGAACACAACCTCAGTGCAACAGCTTTTATTGGACTTCATCAGGACTTTATTCGCAACTAAAAGATGAACGAGGGAGTGAAATGACACTCATAAACTGGATGATCGATTTTCAGTAAAACACCTGAACACTCTTTATTCACTATACTTTGTACACCTAGTTGTTCTCATAATTAAATGCAATGAACTTAGAATTATGAAATTCCCTAAGAGTAGACTTCAAAAAATAAATGTCTCTACAATAGAAGACTCAAAACGAGACTGAATACAATTTTACAATCATAAATCATGTTCAACAGATTCTTCATATTATGACGTAACAATAACCGCAGCGGTGTCACTTTGGCTTCTTCATACGCATTCGGGAGGACCACGGTTCAAATCCGCGTCCGACCATGTCAGATTTAGATTTTCCATGATTTCCCTAAATCGCTGCAGCCAGATGGTTCCTTTGAATGGGCACGGCCGATTTGCTTCCACATGCTTTGGTAGTCCGAGCTTGAGCTCCGTTTCTAATTACTGCGATGTTAAAGGGACTTTAAACTCTGATCTTCCTTCCGTTTTCTTTCCGTCATTACTGTCGAAGAGCTATCATTTGTATCCACATAGTTTAGCTATCCGCTCTCCTCAGATCTCCACCAGCATATGTGAAATAAGGGACACAAGCAAATGACACGACTACATTTATTGGCGATACGCCTGAGGCCCCATATCATTTACACAGTGAGTATTACATCACCTACGCTTTAAAAATGAATGTCCATTGTTATCCATATGTGTTTCTATGAGTGACTTAGTGACACAGTTATGTGTGTAACAGTTGATATGTTCAGAAATTCGGGAGTAGAAGGCTACGTGGTAGTGATAAGTTCTGTGGGACCAAACTGCTGAGGTCATCGGTCCCTAAGCTTACACATTACTTAATCTAACTTAAACTAACTTACCCTAGGGACAACACACACACCCATGCCCGAGGAAGGACCGTGACAAGGCGCCTCAAACCGCGCGGCTACCCCGCGCGGCTAGAAGGCTACGTCTGTCTGCCTGTGTAGTAATTAGAACAAGGTTTATATGTAACTACCTGACAAATCCGACATTGCCCGCGTATTCATTCTAACAAGTGTCTGTTAGAAACGAAAACCAAAAATGAACTATGTTTGCAGCGTAAACCGAAAATTTCATTTCCATGTATTCGTGAAAACACCTCTGAAATTATGAAACACTCGCACAAAGAAATGTGCATAATGTCCAGATATATAAGTATAGTCTCCAAATTAAGAAAGATAGTACGCAAAATACAAATTCAATGTTTATTTAAGTCAGAACCTGATTATAAACAATATCATATCCAGGAGCTACGATGAATAAATTCTTTGGTGAGCCCATCCTTGAACAAGTGACGTAAAGTTGTCCATGAGAAAAATGAGGAGATGTCAAATCCACTCAACGGTATATAATAGACTGACCCCGTGGCTCGTTAATGTAATGACAAATGCAAATCTCATCCGTCGGAATAAGGGGTATCTCTTCCACTATGTGTCGTACGATTGTATATTTGCGTGGGTTCATTCAGCGGCCTATGTGGATACTGTCTGCAAAATATATTTCGAATAGACTTACTAACAAGGAAGAAATAAGTTTAAACGTTATGCACAATGTGGCAGTTTTTCACGCATCTCATTGTTTATGGTATATTTTCTACACTATGGTTGTTAGGTGTTTCTTACCCCCTCCCCCCCCCCCCCCCCCACACACACACACACACACAGCGACTGTAACTTGACGGTAAGGAATATGTGTACCAGGTTTGGTTGAAATCGGTGCAATGGTTCAGGAAGAGAGGTGGAACATACACACATGCTTAGATACATTTTTATAATATCCATGAATGACATGTAATTTCCTGGCAGATTAAAACTCAAGGTTCACAGAAGAGCTTCTGTGAAGTTTAGAAGGTAGGAGACGAGGTACTGGCAAAATTGAAGGTGTGAGGACGAGTCGTGAGTTGTGCGTGGGTAGCTGAGTCGGTAGAGCACTAGCCCGCGAAGGGCAAACGTCCCGAGTTCGAGTCTCGGTCCGGCACACAGTTTTAACCTGCAAGGAAGTTTCATATCAGCGTACGCTCCGCTCATTACGAATCACATGTATTGCTGAATCCAAGAATGGATATGACTTTTTTCATAAATTATGAGTCAGTTTATAATGAAGTTTTTTGTTTGTAAGGAATGTTAGTTTTCCTCCATCATTCATGATGAAGTTTGGTATGGGTAGAAAAAATGGAATCAACAAATACGTTTCTGGTTTTACATATGTATGTGACAACACATTGAGGTACGCTCCTAAGAGCAAATCAAACATAATGTCAGCTTCTTGATCAATGTGAAATGACTGAACTGTCTGTGATCCATCTGGGTATCAACGAAGTATACATGTGAAGTCTCACCTATTTTTGGACGACGTATCAATCTGAGATAATAGACCCTGGTCCGGAAACGATCGAGTCGAAAGTTATAAGCAAGAATCCTTATTATTTTCCTCATTTTAGCAGCAAGTAGTATGAACAGAAGAAAAAAAATTTGTCAAGACAACATTCACTCCAAAATGCAAACATGAAAGCTGTGAGCAATTGTTCATCTTCGCTGATGTGAAAGACAGTTCTTCTACTGAACAAGTGCTCGTAGCTCTTAAGGTATGCATTTTACAGCGTATGTTTACTACACATTTTTTTCTTGTTTTGGTCCATACTACCTCTTCCTAAAATATGGAAAGGAAAGAGCTTTTAGTAGAAGAGGTCAATTGTCAGAGGTATCAGAACGATTTTCGCTTATAACTTTCGACTCGGTTCTTTACGGATTAGAGTCCCTTACCTCAAATTAATACATTTACTCTTCTCTATCATCCCTGAAAGGCTGTGTTATCATCATGGAATCACCCTGTATATAGCTCAGATGTGAGGAGTAGCCCTCTGGGAGGAACTTAGTGAGAACAAAGCTTGTGGAACGCAGACAAGAAGCTCTCCTTTAAACGCCTCTAGCCTGTTTAGGCGATATGCGATAAAATCTTGGCATTTTACAAGAATGCACGCTTGCTTCATCTCACATGTTACAGGAGGCGGCGAGTCTTGTGGCCGAAGGCCGACTACTCAGACAATTCCTTCTGGGATGCTTACAATTCGACAATAAGTAAGAAACTAACGTTGAATGTAGAGAAAACAAACAGCATGAGTTTCAGTTTGAGGAAGGAAAATAACACTGCCACGTAAAGTGAAGGTCATAATTCCATAGGCTGCTTAAAAAAACACAGAACTTTTTGTGGCCGAAGCGTGAAGCGAAGTTTAAACGTAATGAGCACAAAATGATAGTAGCTGAGAGAATTCCATTAGCGTATAATGTTACCAGTTAGTGATAGCAAGTGCCTCGCAGCTGCGTACTGTTGTTACGCACACTTGCAGCTATGGTTTCATTGTAATGTACGAAATATGACCACAATATTTAAACTTCACGAAAGGATCTTAAGAATAATAACTGAAACAAAAATCGGTTTGATTTTAAAAATATATTTAAAGTGTTGGAGACCCTAACTACGCCATCTGAATATGTCTATCAATCCATTGTGACCATTATGTAAAACTTTAGTACTTAGTACACTGACAGTTCTATTCATGATAGCGGAACAAAAGCCAGACTTATGTGTACTGAGAAAGTTAAATAAAAAAACTTAAAACAGTTTTTTTTTCACGGAATCAAAATGCACAATAAATTTACTAAGGACATGAAAGGGAGAAATAAAGGCAGCATATTTAAAGATGCAGTTAAAGGATTCGTCTTAAGTATCACATATTATAAGGTGAAGTATTATGTAAATAACAGAAAATAGGAGCTGGCAATAAGCTATTCGAGTTTATAAAAGTAATAAAAAGCAGATTTTGCCATTCCACAGTATACATTGAGATTGATGGACAAACTGGAAAATGGACGAATTTTGGTATTGCTCATGATATTTTCACGTTCATGGGGAGCATTCTGAACCTCAAACACTGCTGTCGAAGGAGAGGACGTGGTCGACCACGTCAACTACAGCAGCAGATGACAGCTACAGTGTGCAACAGGTAAGAAGGGACCCACTTCAAACAGCGGGTGCAGTTGTAACCGTAATTAACAAAACCGCAAGGCGCGAAATGTCACGCTCCACAGTGACACGGCTACTGCTTGGGGGTGGTCCCTTTGACCGACGACCAGTACGTTGTGTTCCGTTTACAGCTGAATATCGGCGGAACCGTTTGCGCTGATACCAAGAGCATAGCCATTGGATCAGCGATGAGGGAGTCGCGTGCTTTCATGGGATGAGAGAAGGTCCAGTCTGAGTCGTGATTCTGGACGTGACCTCATTGGCTGTAAGGCTAGCAGGGGCTGTGTGGCGTGGACTGGGCGATTTTTTAGATTAAAGGGCCTCGGGAAAACACAAAAAGGGCATCAGCCACAAAGGGTGCAGGCCGAACACAGGAAGAACGTAGATACAGAAACTATCGGTATAACAGTTGCAAATTGTCGTAGCTGTGTTGGGAAAGTACGAGAGCTCCAAGCGATAATAGAAAGCACTAATGCTCAAATCGTTATAGACACTGACAGCTGGATAAAACCGGAGATAAGTTCAGCCGAAATGTTTGAGAAGAACGTAACCTTGTTCCGAAGGGATAGGCTAAACACGATTGGCGGTGGCGTGATTGTTGCTGTCAGAAGTAGTTTATCTTGTCGCGAAATTGAAATAGACAGTTCGTGTGAGTTAGTATGGCTAGTGGCATTGTTGGAAACCGGAATAAAATCACAATTGCATCCTTTTACCGACTTCCCAATTCAGATCATACAGTTGCTGAAAGGTTGAAATAAAACTTGACTTTGATTTCAAACACGTGCCTGACTCATACGATAATAGTTGGTAGTGATTTTAATTTACCCTCGATATGTTGTCGAAAATATATGTTTAACTCCGGAGGTACGCATAAAATATCATCTGAAATTGTGCTAAACGTATTCTATGAAAATTATTTCAAGTAGTTAATTCGTGAGCCCACGCGAATAGTAAACGGTTGTGAAAACACACTTGACCTCTTAGCAACAAATAATCCTGAGTTAATAACGAGCATCAAAACCGGTACAGAGATTAGTGAACACAGGGTTGTCGTAGCGAGATTAAATATTGTAAACCCCAAATCCTAGAAAAATAAGCAAAAAATATGCTTATTCAAAAAAGCTGATAAAAATTCACTTGACGCCTTCCTGAGAGACAATCTCCACTCAAAAAAATGTTCAAATGTGTGTGAAATCTTATGGGACTTAGCTGCTAAGGTCATTAGTCCCTAAGCTTACACATTACTTAACCTAAATTATCCTAAGGACAAACACACACACCCATGCCCAAGGGAGGACTCGAACTTCCGCTGGGACCAGCCGCACAGAATCTCCACTCATTCCAAATTAATAATATAAGTGTAGACCAGATGTGGCTTAAATTCAAAGAAATAGTATCGGCAGCAATTGAGAGAGTTATACCAACTAATTTAACAAACGACGGAGCTGATCCTCCTTGATATACAAAACGGGTCAGAACACTGTTGCAGAAACAACGAAACAAACGTGCTGAATTTAAACTGACGCAAAATCCCCAAGGTTGGCGATCTTTTACAGAAGCTCGAAATGTAGCACGGAGTTCAATGCGAGATGCTTATAATAGTTTCCACAACGAAACTTTGTCTGGAAACCTGTCAGAAAATCCAAAGAGATTCTGGTCGTATGTGAAGTATGCTAGCGGCAAGACAGAATCAATGCCTTCTCTGGGCGACAGCAAGGGAGACACTATCGAAAACAGTGCTGCCAAAGCAGAGTTATTAAACATAGCCTTTCGAAATGCATTCACAAAAGAAGACGAAATAAATATTCCAGAATTCGAATCAAGAACAGCTGCCAACATGAGTTACGTAGAAGTAAATATTCTCAGAGTGATGGTGCAACTTAAATCACTTAATAAAAGCAAGTCTTCTGGTCCAGACTGTATACTTATTAGGTACCTTTCAGAGTTTGCTGATGCAATAGCTGCATACGTAACAGTCATATCACGAATCCAGTCACATAACTGAGACGATATTCCATAAGCACGCAATTTCACTACAAGTCGCTTGTGTGGTACAGTGTCAAAAGCCTTCCGGAAACCCAGAAATACGGAATCAATCTGATATCCTTTGTCAGTAGCACTCAACACTTCATGCCAGTAAAGAGCTAGTTGTGTTTCACAAGAACGATGTTTTCTAGATCCATATTGACTCTGTGTCAATAAACAGTTTCCTTCGAGGTAATTCATAATGTTCGAACACTATATATGTTCCAGAATCCTGCTGCATATCGACGTTAGTGATATAGGCCTGTAATTTAATGGATTACTCCTACTAAATTTCTTGGATACTGGTGTGACCTGTGCAACTTTCCAATCTCTAGCTACGGATCTTTAGTCAAGCGAACGGTTGCGTGCTTGTGGAATATCGTTTCAGTTATGTGACTCGATTTGTGATTTTTCTGTCAGAGAGGTCGCAGCGTAGTAACAAACAGAAAGTCATTGAGCAAAACAGAAGTGATTTCTGGCGTTCCCCAAGGTACTGTTGTAAGCCCTTTGCTGTTCCTTATCTATATAAACGATTTGGGAGACAATCTAAGCAGCCGTCTTCTGTAGTTTGCAGATGACTGTCGTTTATCGACTAATAAAGTCATCAGAAGATCGAAACAAATTGCAAAACGATTTAGAAAAGATATTTGTATGGTTCGAAAATTGGCAATTGACCCTAAATAACGAAAAATGTGAGGTCATTCACATGAGTGCTAAAAGGAATCCGGTAAAATTCGGTTACACAATAAATCAGTCAAATCTAAAGGCCGCAAATTCAGCTAAATACCTAGGAATTACAATTACGAACAACTTAAATTGGAAGGTTCAAATGGCTCTGAGCACTATGGGACTTAACTTCTGAGGTCATCAGTCCCCTAGAACTTAGAACTACTTAAACCTAACTAACCTAAGGACGTCACACACATCCATGCCCGAGGCAGGATTCGAACCTGCGACCGTAGCGGTCGCGCGGTTCCAGACTGTAGCGCCTAAATTGGTAGGAACTCATAGAAAATGTTGTCGGGAAGGCTAAGCAAACACTGCGTTTGCGTTTTATTGGCAGGACACTACGCTTGTCCGTTCTCTTCTAGAATACTGCTGTGCGGTGTGGGATCCTTACCAGGTAGGATTGACGGAGTTCATCGAAAAAGTTCAAAGAAGGACAGCACGTTTTGTATTATCGCGAAATGGGGGAGAGAGTGTCACAGAAATGATACAGGATTTGGGCTGGAAATCATTAAAAGAAACGAGTTTTTCGTTGCGACGGAATCTTCTCACGAAATTCCAATCACCGACTTTCACCTCGGAATGCGAAAATATTTTGTTGGCACCGACCTACATAGGGGGAAACGATCACCATGATAAAATAGGGGAAATCAGAGCTCGTACGGAAAGATGTAGGTGTTCGTTCTTTCCGTGCGCTATTCGAGATTGGAATAATAGAGAATTATTGTGATGGTGGTTCGATGAACCCTCTGCCAGGCACTTAAATGTGATTTGCAGAGTATCCATGTAGATTTAGGTATGGCGAGAGGTGGGAACACGTAGTACACCCAAGAACATTGTTGAACATTGATCGTTACGATGGTCCGTGTGTTATGGTGAGGGGAGGCATGATGTTTCATGGGCTTACTGATCTCCAATTCTTTGAACATGGAAGACTCAGTAGTCAATGTTTTGTGACACTTTTCAGTGGTGCATTCGGTCCTGCCTTCGTTTTTATGGATGCCGCCCGGATAGCCACGCGGGTTAGCACGCCTATTCCGGGATTCGGGGAAACGAGCCGGTTCCGGATGGAATCCGCCCGTCAGATTAACGACGAGGGCCTGGATGTGATTTTAGGCGGTTTTCTACATCCTACTTAGTTAAAATATAGCTGGTTCCCACGTCTCGCCTCAGTTATACGATTCGCCAACATGTAGAAAACGCACGCGCGCTCTCACACGGGATGAAACTAGACGCACACTGCTGGGGTTAATTCCGTCTCGAGAAGAAGACTGAAGGAGATGGAGGGTTGACAGGAAGGGAATCCGGCCACCAGCTATCACTAACATTGCCAAGCCTAATAAATAACGCGCTGACGCCGTGAAAATAAGGGATAAAGGACAGCAAAATGAAAGGACGGGGCTCCAACAATAAAAGAAAAGGCCATAAACGTGACAGAACTACTGTTGACTAATGAAGTTGGCTAGATCACAAAGCGCCCATGGCGTTCACGCCACAAAAGAAGTGTCGCTAACGCGTAGTACGCGAAGTTTAAGAAAATATATTGTCTAAGCCTCAAAGATAAAAGTATTCGCATTAAACACTGTCTGAAACTTCTCACTGCCACAATTGTCGCCATGTTGAAGTCTGCGGAGAACTTTTCTTAATAAAGTAACAGCTATACAGAATAACAAAAACTGAATGTATAGCTCATTTCGTGTGTTTATGGAGGTTCACATTTTTTTCAACTTATTTTTTGAAAGAAGAAAAGACATCTGCTATAGACTCACAGGTCCTAACTAGTTAAGAAGAAACCGAAGTGGCGGTGGCTACTTTCACCTGGTATTTATTACTGTCAGTGCGCCAAGCACTTGAAACAGTGGCTGTAGGAATGGTAAACGGGATAGAACTTCTATTGGACTGCCGTATACTTTTCTCAAAAACTGTGGTCTGTCACGTATGCTTTATTTTGTGAAGACGTTTACAGCAGCGTATTGAAGCAAATATTTCTTTTCCTTCACTAAGTTTTTAAAAATTAGTAGAGACGATCTTAAATTTTTACCATTTTCAAAATTGGAAATGTATGTTAAACAACAGGTGTATACCATTCAACATGTGCACCGTTAAATATTAACACTGATTCAGATGAGATGGGTAATATATTTTCCGTCCCTCTCCATTCCCGAGCGCGTTGAAAGTGGTTTACTGGTCTCTTTAATTTTCTTAATTTTGAGACGAAATTAGTTAACGTTCAGCAAGCACATTAGAGGAACCTCTTTTTTTCTGTGAAAAAATTATTGCCTGCTACTGCTTGTCATTTTGTTACGGTGCACTAACATGTCATTTTGTGCCGGCCGAAGTGGCCGTGCGGCTAAAGGCGCTGCAGTCTGGAACCGCAAGGCCGCTACGGTCGCAGGTTCGAATCCTGCCTCGGGCATGGATGTTTGTGATGTCCTTAGGTTAGTTAGGTTTAACTAGTTCTAAGTTCTAGGGGACTAATGACCTCAGCAGCTGAGTCCCATAGTGCTCAGAGCCATTTGAACCATTTGTCATTTTGTACGCGTTATGAGCATGTGTACATACGAATGTCTCAGAAAGCACAGGTTATTATCCTGGGTTCATATTTTACTTCTACGGCAAGATGAAAAGTTGGCGGGGTGGCACAAAGATAGCTTTGATTCACTGATTTTTTAAACAATTTATACGGTTTGATCAATAACGTATGTCAAGCAGCAACTAGTTCTGCTAAATAATTTTATTTGTACAGCTTCTTGAAGTAAATGAACTGAGTATGTTTCATTCGAAATGCAGAAACTGTAATGCCATGTCGTTATGAACCATTCTGGATGAATTATATTTGGGGGTGCGCATCATCCAAAACAATGTTTCGCTATGTTTATATGGGGTGTTGCTGCTGCTTCTGCTGTTGTCGTTGTTGTTGTGGTGTTCAGTCCGAAGACTGGTTTAAAGCAGCTCTCAATGTTAGTCTATCCTGTGCAAGGCTGTTTATCTCTGCTTAACTACCACAATCTACGTCCATTCCACCCTGCTTACTGCATTCATCCATTGGTCTCCCTCTACAATTTTCAGCACCGACACTCCGCTGCATTAGCAAACTGACGATACCTTGAAGTCTCAGGATTTGCCCTATCAACCAGTCTCTCCTTTTAGTCAAGTTGTGCCATAATTTTCTTTCCCGATTCGATTCCTTATCTCCTAATTAGTTACTCGATCTATCTATTTATTATGTTGCACCAACTTTCAAAAGATATCCTCTTCCTGTCTGAATTGCTTACCGCACGTTTCTCATCCATACAAGGCTACACTCCAGACAAATACCTTCAGGAAAGACTAACACCTTAAGTTATATTGTGTATTAACAAGTTCCTCCTTCTCAGAAATGCTTTCCTCGCTATAGCTAGTCTTCATTTTACGCCGTGTCATCTTCGGCCATCATCAAATATTTTGCTCTCAAATAGCAAAACTCATGTTTTAGTGACACTTTACCTAATTTCCCTGATTTTATTCGACTGCATTACTCTTGCTTTCCTTTCGATGATGTTCGTCTCATATGGAGTGCGCTTCTAAATTTCCAAGAACTTTTTACCTCGTCGTGGTATATGACGCTTCTGATTCCACTGTTCAGTTTTCTAAACTAATGTATCGTTTGTTATTTCGATAATTTGCTAGGTTCAAATGGTTCAAATGGCTCTGAGCACTATGGGACTTAACATCTGTGGTCATCAGTCCCCTAGAACTTAGAACTAATTAAACTTAACTAACCTAAGGACATCACACACATCCATGCCCGAGGCAGGATTCGAACCTGCGACCGTGGCAGTCGCGCGGCTCCGAACTGAGCGCCTAGAACCGCGAGACCACCGCGGCCGGCTAATTTGCTAGGCTTCGTACATTTGTTGACCAAACATGTGTACAGAGTAACGCTCAGTAGAAACGACCAATGTCCCCACGGCCTGGATGTGGCAGTTGGCACTGGAATCATCTAACCAACGGGGATCGTTTCAGCCGGGACGAAGCTCGCTGAATCTCGCGTGCACTAACATTTGACCAACTGTATACAGCACGGAGCACTACCCGAAATTGAGGGCCAAAATTACTTTTCTTTCTACTTGATTACTTTTTGTGTGTAAATGTAGGATAACATGTACTCACATGACAGTCGTTGAATACTGTGCATTGTGTTTAATAAATGTTTCGTAATACCTTGTACAACAATTATCAGACAAAGAGATATTACACCGGCATATGCCAAGTCTGGCCAAATGTGGTACGATGTGTCAACTGTATGTTTTTTTTTTTTTTTTTTTTTTGCACTGAAGTCAATCAAGCCAAGCGTCTCAAAGAAGCCTTTCCTCCGTGAAGGTATGGTTCCTGTGAGGACAGTAATTCATTGAAAAAATAGAAGAAGGGATAAGATTATAGGACATGCAATCAGACATCACGGTTTAGCTTCCATCGCCCTAGAGGGACCATAGAGGGTAAAAACCGTGGGGGAAGACAAAGATTAGACTATATAAAACAAACAACAGAGCCTCTTGGCATAGGTGGCACCCTTAGTGAAGAGACTGGAACAAGAATGGGAGGAAATAGAAGAGGAAACCGTTCGTGTCCTTTTCAAAAGAACTCTCGTGTATTTCCCTTAAGCCATTTGAATAACCCACGGCAAACCTCAGTCTGAGCGACCGGACGGGGATTTGAACGAATGGAGTCCATTGCGCCATCTCGCTTGGTAGCACAATTGTTGAACTGGAGGCCTGGTAACTTTGTTAAACAACAGTGTCAGGTTGCTTTTATGATTGCGTCGATTTATAAGTACAATGACTGAATGACGAAACGACAGTACATACGTCATTAAGATGTAAATTTGACTTGAAGACTGTCGAGAAAGCACGCTGAGTCAAACAAGAGTTTACTTGGTTACTGTATAGTTTAGTCTCCAAGTACAACTTCCTACTGTCATCTGTGTTACCGTGTTGTTGTTGGTTTCTAGTGAAGCATAGTCCGCAGCCGTTAGTTTGCACTGAGCGGATCGTGTCGCGATTCGTGTTGGTGGTTGCTTTTCTTCGACTTCCTCATTCCTCTATCTAATTGTTATTTCCCTTCCCTCCTGGTCAGCTGTCATGCAAGTTCCAGCCGAACTTGTCAGTTAGATACATCAGCTATCGGCTCGTTACACATCTGTCTTTCCTATTTTTGAGTTTCTCCTTTTATTGTTCACTTTCGATGAAGCCATTTCATTCTTCTAATGGTGCTCTGTCCGCAGTTCGTGGTCCAGTGGCTAGCGTCGCTGCCTCTGCATCACGGTGTCCCGGGCTCGATTCCCGAGCGGGTTGGGGATTTTCTCTACGCGGAGACTGGGTGTTTGTGTTGTCCTCATCATTTCATTATCATTCGTGAACGTGGCGAGATCGGACTGTGTAAAGATTGTGACTTTGTACAGGGGCTGATAACCGCGCAGTTGAGCGCCCCACAAACCGAACATCATCATCATCTAATGGTGTTATTTTTTGTATTACACAATAGGACGTGATGGAGTCAGCATTCTCTAGTGTTCCATTTCCGTTTTCCATTACTAGCAACCGTTAACTGGGTGAGCAATAAAGCTTCTCAAACGTCCTTCATGTCGGCTGGCCAACACTGACTGACGATTTGCGGGTCTCATCAGTGTCCTTTCTGTGAAGACGTAATAAACAGGCCACACATTATCTGCCATCCAGTGGTCGCTTGTGCTCTCGTGAAGTATGGAATCCACTTGAGCGATCCCCAATACCGCAGTTTCCGAGGAAAACATTTTACTTGTCAAAACTTGTGGTAACTTTCTTTTCAAAGAATAAAATATTAAAAAAAAACAAATTCTGCTTGAATATATAAACAGCAATATGAACTTAAATGTACGAACATGACGCATTCATCAAGAAAAATAAGTTGTGCTTACTATTATAGGTAACTGTAGTTGTTCAAAACGAATATATTGTGGCCAGGTGAAACTACTTTCGTATGTCCACAACGGTGGGTTCTTTTATTGCTCTGGGCGAAGGTTCATCACTCTAGAACACATGAAATATTAGTTCACTTTATTACACAAATGAATAAAAGAAATTACTTAACTTTGACTCAGATCTTTGCCACATGATTGCTTGATAAGTTACAACTGTTATTGACTGTTAAAGCGTCACTTGATACCCAGAGTAACGAACTTTTCTCTTGCAGTACAGTGTTCCACATTTGAATCAACAGGTCCATCAGAAACTGTATCTATTACGTTCTTCCTATACTATGATGTTGACTCCTTCAGATGAGGTCGTGAACTGGGCAGAGCTCTTGCTGGCTCGACACTATATTGACCTCAGCGTGAGGGCGCTGCTGTGCAAACATGGGGAGTGTGATCTTCAGGAGCGCCTCCCATACATCATTGCGGACAGCACCGAGCCCTTGATAATATCTGTGGTACTGATTTGGGTTGCCAACTTTGGCGTGGCAACGCGATCTTCTTACGATATACCAGAAATAGTTCAGTGTTTTAAATCAACCACAAATGTAGTAGTTGGGCATTCATTTATTTAAAACAGGTGGGTTCAATTACCACACAGTTTAACTTTGATCGTACGAAATTGAAACATCCTTATCTGGCCAGGTGCAGTTTTTTTTTCCTTTTCACCAAGGTGGACATACGAATCTCGCTGTCATCGGGTTGCACAATCTACCCAGTGTCCTGACGGACATGGCACTTCATCAAAAAAAAAGTCATTTAACAAATTCACGGTGATCAGGAGGGCCGTGAAATTGTGTGATGTATGTTGTTTCGTCTTGTTCGATGTGACCTGTTGTTATAGCTATGCCAAGTGACCTTACATCCAATTATGCCAACTAGCCCCAAACGGATGCCAACACCAAAAAGGATACCATACAGTTTCAAACATCAGGAGGAAAATATTATGATGCATACATGCAACCACAGTAAACCACTCTTTCGAAAACATCCATCATCAACGCCTCAAGTCGATCTACAGATTCACTAGACAAAAGAATTTACGATCAAAAAATGTACTCACCAGTCAGAAAAACGATGAAACAGTGGTCCTTCCTTCGGGACGTTTCCAAGCAGATTGATGTTAAGATGAATGATACACTTTCAAATTCTCTCCCTCCATCGTGGCAGGGATTAGAAGCTTTGTGCCAACTGGCTCCTTACACCAACTAACACCGGTCTCTCATATTAATTATTCCTAGTCCTCGAAAAAGTACTTTTTATGAATGAAACAGTTTTGAAGAATATTATGTGGAGGACCAGCAGCCTCTGGGTGCCAAAAGCCGTTAATGATAAATATCGGTCGAGAATCTGTTGAACTACGTTTGTATCTTGACCTCTGATGCACTAACCATGTATTTTGCAATGTATCATCGTTAACTTCCATCTTTGTTCTTCGTTGTTCACAGGCATAACAAAATTAAGTTTCCCATTGTAAATGACGTATAAACTGATTACATTAATTCTTGACAATGGAAACTATCAATTACTTTACTGAATAAAGCATTATACAACAAAAGAATATGGGTTATTTTGATAGATAACCAACTAACGATTTACGTTAAGAGCTAAAATGGAATAATGGAGATTGTCAAAGAATGACAACTAGTGCTGCGATAAGCACATCAAAGGGAATTACCACTGATGACAAAGAAAAACTTATTGTTCTGATGCTAGATGTATATCTACTACAACTGTTAAGTGATAGCGCATAGAAAATTGGTTAAATAATTTTCAGAAGCTGATAAATCTTAAAAATGGTCGCGTCTTAAGCACAACTGGACAAACTATTATTCACCACATTAAAAGAGCGCATTAGTAGCTATGGAATGCTGTAGATGGAGTAGAATAGGGACGAGGCGGTTATGTGACCCTCCAAACTGACTTAAGATATGAGGCTAAAGTGATAAGTATGCGCCAATCACTTGTGTGGAATCAACACAGTAAGGTGGATCGACGTGGAAACGTGACACTACGCTAGAAACGATATATAACATTGCGACATAACCATTAGCACTCCTTAAATGAAGTTACACAATTTGTTTGGATATAAACGCCCAACGTCCAACGGTTGTCCGAAGGATGGTGTACCACACGCAGCAATGTAAAACGCTGTAAGATCAGTGATCATAAAAAGATCCTAACCAACAGGGACTGGAGACAAGTGTCATGCCTTGTCAAAAATCAGTTCCAAACCATACAGGAATTACTGCTGTCAGTGAATACAAGTCCATATGACCAATTTCCGAGAGGACATTGCGAAGGGAACTGCGTGCAATGGAAATCTGGAGTCGGGATCTTTGCAAAAGATCATTGCTCACAGCGGCAAGTGTATCGACAGCGCAGCAGGAGGGCAATGGGCCTTCTGAGCAGAAAATTGCTGATGCTGTCACTTTTCAGGTTGTAACGCGCCGACTGGCGGTACCCAAGATCGAACTTACAACGACAGTGGATCGTTCTGTACCAATGTCGCTATGCCGTTAATGTATGGCTTTCTGCCGCCCAAAATACACTCCTGGAAATGGAAAAAAGAACACATTGACACCGGTGTGTCAGACCCACCATACTTGCTCCGGACACTGCGAGAGGGCTGTACAAGCAATGATCACACGCACGGCACAGCGGACACACCAGGAACCGCGGTGTTGGCCGTCGAATGGCGCTAGCTGCGCAGCATTTGTGCACCGCCGCCGTCAGTGTCAGCCAGTTTGCCGTGGCATACGGAGCTCCATCGCAGTCGTTAACACTGGTAGCATGCCGCGACAGCGTGGACGTGAACCGTATGTGCAGTTGACGGACTTTGAGCGAGGGCGTATAGTGGGCATGCGGGAGGCCGGGTGGACGTACCGCCGAATTTCTCAACACGTGGGGCGTGAGGTCTCCACAGTACATCGATGTTGTCGCCAGTGGTCGGCGGAAGGTGCACGTGCCCGTCGACCTGGGACCGGACCGCAGCGACGCACGGATGCACGCCAAGACCGTAGGATCCTACGCAGTGCCGTAGGGGACCGCACCGCCACTTCCCAGCAAATTAGGGACACTGTTGCTCCTGGGGTATCGGCGAGGACCATTCGCAACCGTCTCCATGAAACTGGGCTACGGTCCCGCACACCGTTAGGCCGTCTTCCGCTCACGCCCCAACATCGTGCAGCCCGCCTCCAGTGGTGTCGCGACAGGCGTGAATGGAGGGACGAATGGAGACGTGTCGTCTTCAGCGATGAGAGTCGCTTCTGCCTTGGTGCCAATGATGGTCGTATGCGTGTTTGGCGCCGTGCAGGTGAGCGCCACAATCAGGACTGCATACGACCGAGGCACACAGGGCCAACACCCGGCATCATGGTGTGGGGAGCGATCTCCTACACTGGCCGTACACCACTGGTGATCGTCGAGGGGACACTGAATAGTGCACGGTACATCCAAACCGTCATCGAACCCATCGTTCTACCATTCCTAGACCGGCAAGGGAACTTGCTGTTCCAACAGGACAATGCACGTCCGCATGTATCCCGTGCCACCCAACGTGCTCTAGAAGGTGTAAGTCAACTACCCTGGCCAGCAAGATCTCCGGATCTGTCCCCCATTGAGCATGTTTGGGACTGGATGAAGCGTCGTCTCACGCGGTCTGCACGTCCGGCACGAACGCTGGTCCAACTGAGGCGCCAGGTGGAAATGTCATGGCAAGCCGTTCCACAGGACTACATCCAGCATCTCTACGATCGTCTCCATGGGAGAATAGCAGCCTGCATTGCTGCGAAAGGTGGATATACACTGTACTAGTGCCGACATTGTGCATGCTCTGTTGCCTGTGTCTATGTGCCTGTGGTTCTGTCAGTGTGATCATGTGATGTATCTGACCCCAGGAATGTGTCAATAAAGTTTCCTCTTCCTGGGACAATGAATTCACGGTGTTCTTATTTCAATTTCCAGGAGTGCACTTGGGCGAACCAATCGACCTTAACAGCTTAAATTAGGTATAGTTTTTAATTTCGCAGTCGATGTTATGACTGCGGATAACTATCTGATTTTAGAAGATTCCAGTCGTAGTGGAGCGCCTGGCGACTACTCGAAGTGTAGCTCGTACCGTAATCGTACTCTCTAGGGACAAATTGAAGACAGATCACCCTTAATATAATTACTACTGCGGCAACCACTGACTATGCAAAAATGCTTCAAATGGCTCTGAGCACTACGGGACTTAACTTCTGAGGTCATCAGTACCCTAGAACTTGGAACTACTTAAACCTAATCAACCTAAGGACATGGCATACATCCATGCCCGAGGCAGGATTCGAACCTGCGACCGTAGCGGTCGCGCGGCTCCAGCCTGTAGCGCCGAGAACCACTCGGCCACCCCGGCCGGAACTGACTATGCAGCCGGCTCGAATATCGAATAATGAAAGACAGCACCCTTACTAAACACAACGTCGAGACTGAACAATGACACGGTTGCACTACGAATAGACACATCCAAACATTGTAATGATAATGATCACCGATATCAAGCAGTAATTACGAGATAGGCCAATTTAGATAACAACTCTCGTTATTTAAGCTACTGGTGGAATCCAAGCATCAGTTCTCTTTAAATACAGTACCTGTTTATATTATGTCGAGATAAATGCCCCATCTAGCATGCAATTGTTCTCCCACACAACGAAATTCTCACAACGCAGTACATTATCTCGAGAAAAGACTCGTAAGTTTTTAATTACTTACAAAATTCCTATTCCGTATACCGTCGTGTTATGATCAGTTTGTATTAAGACGCTTCCACCAATATCGATAAGAACTGAAATAATTTATGCTAACACTAAATCTCACGAACTTCACAGATTTACTAATCATTGTCCTTGGTGTAATCGTTGACCTTTCCGTAATAAATTACGACAACTTCAATTCTACTTGCATTTACTTAGACTCTCTTACCATTAATGAAATCGTTTTAACTTTTTAGAATATCTACCCTCTGTAGGTTTATCGTGGTTCCACTTAATCAATGAACTTTTGATTAGGAAAAATTACAGATACGAGCGTATACTTGTGTCCTGCAACGCGGTATTAAGATCTCTGGAATTCACCCTTTTCTTTTCTCGTAAAATATATATACACACACCAGATACTAATTAAATACACGTAAGGTTTATGTTAACCCAAGAAAACTTGAATTTATTTTCTTTAGGTATTTCAATACAATTTCATTCACGTAATTGAGTGAGTGCCATCAAAGACTACAGCCCACAACACGGAAATCCAGTAATAAAAAAAAAAAAAATTAAACAAAAACCCTAAGTGCCACCGCCACTTTAAATCTAACCTTAAGTGACAATTTAAAACAATTCTGAACCTCACCTGGCGTTGACAATAAGCGACCCGCTAAGTTCCCTACTTGAATTCGGCCACTTGTCATTTTGACTAATCAAGTTTTTGTTTAGCTGCTTGCTGGACCCAGCGAAAGCGAGTTGTTGCATCGCTGAAGTCGCGCGCGCTCACCACACGTTTTTTCGTCGACGTTCGCGGCTCATCTACAACATATTTTTTTTCTTAATATATCGTACACGTGTATTTACAGTAACCACCAGGTGTTATTATTTAGTTATCGTGTAGGATGCTCAGTAAGGGCGAACGTAACCCGTGCGTTTTGACACAGCACAAGGTGTCAGCGTTCCAGGAACCGCAATTCTGGTGTCAGACTGCAGTTTAACCAGTTGTTCTTATCATGTTCAAGATCACTGACCTCCATTACTCTCCCATCCTCTTTCCCTCCTCTTCACTCCACCTCTCCTTCCCCGCCCATCCCTCCTCCGTTTTCCTCGCAGTTGACAACACAATACACTCAACCAATCGCCAGTGGGGACCTACTGATCTCAGGCAGGAGGCAATCACAACATAGCCCCATCTGCGCTGTACTCAAAAGTATCTGAACAGTCCAAATTATTTATCAACCAATAGCTACAAAACCCCAATGCTCTTGGGCAATTCGCTCTCCATACTAGTTCTCCACTCTGTTGTGATAGGATCAGGGTGTATGTATTTTTATAAATAATAATAATAAATTAATTTTATTATTACTCCAACTATGAAAGCTTTGTCTTTCGAAGTCTGTACACTGAAGTTAAAAGAGAATCAGTAGCAGAGTTTTCTGACTTAAAAGAAAAAAATCTGCAAATATTATCATAATTTGTGAGACAAGGTGCTTTGATATTACAGAGGGTATAAATTAATGATATCATACCATATTCTGCAAAATGGCGGTAAATATTAATGTAAGTTACTTTGGCAACACAGTGTGTGTATAATTTATTGATGTCTGCTTCAAGTCTTGCATCTTAATTAACACATTTAGCAGCCACGTATTGCGCATTTTCTGTCATGCACTATAACTAAAGCTGATTTTTTTTTTACACAAATACTCACTCTAAGTACGAGACTGTGCAACACGTCCCTCGAAATCTTACACTGCCTCTGCTCATCCCTCTGTGCACATTTACGTTAAATATTCAGTTAACGGCCACCAGGACACAGGTATTCACCAACGCATATAATCTGGCTGCCACTGGATGAAAAGTGTTAGCGTAGAGAACAGTAGCTTTAATGTAGTAATAGAAGAGAGGCCAACAAATATATCTCAGAGAAATATCACCAGGCCAAGTAGCCGATGATGTGAAGGCATTGACGTTCGTGCTGCGAGTGCCACCATTAATGCCACCTGCTTGGTGGTGCGTGATGTAAATATCGTTGTGGTTTCAAGCTAGTTTATTGCAAGGGTAGTGGAAGTGCAGTTTTGTCAGTTATTTACATCTGACTCAATATGGACATGTTGACAATCAGACTGATATCCACATAAAGTAATCAATTTTTATAATAAGTGGACACATCTGCATTGTACTCATGGAAGAAATGTGTGTTAAATATGATCACACTTAATGTCAGATATACGAATACACTTAGCACTAATCTGCACCTGAGCTGGTAGCATTAGTGGTGGCAGTGGCAGGGGGAGCATCTGTGCCCACACATATTGGCTGTCTGGCCCAGTGATATCACTCTAAGGTATGTATGACTCTGGCTATGACTTCTCCTGTTTATCTTTTCTACTCAGCTCACAGCGTATCTCCCGTGTGTGTGTGTGTGTGTGTGTGTGTGTGTGTGTGTGTGTGTGTGTGTGTGTTCCAAGTCTCCTCTTAACCACTGGTCTGATTTCAACTAAACTTTGTACACACATCAGTTACCGTCTGTAAAGAATCACTGGGGCTGGGGGAGTGGTAAGAACCCCACTAACCAAAGGGGTACGGATGCCAGTGAAAAGGTGGTATAGCCCATACACACAATTGCCCATACTTAAGTCATTTGAGAGTGAGAGTACTTAGAGACTAGCAGCAAACCTTACACATTATTTCAAATCTTTGCAAAACTATTTCTCGCTAACGACCCCCACAAAGCAATGAAAGGAAGAAAGTTTATCGCTTACTACATTCTTGCTGTTCATGCAGTAAAACTACTTCATGAAGCATGGCTTCTTAATTTACTACTTCTTTTCTATTAATTATATTCGCAACAAATTTTGTAGAGAATATTCACATATAGAACTGAGTGTACCACAAAAACAGCATCATTGTACGATACATAGTTCAGGAGGTATGACGTCAAATACTGACATGAGTGAAAAACTGTGGCATCATGTATGGCGTTTCAGTTTATTACTTCTGTACTACTACCTCTACTCACAACATATTTCGCAGACAATAGCCACATGTAACACTGGATGGGTATGCGAATCTAAATCCCCTATTCAGTCACTCGTTGACCACGATGGCACCGAAACAGAGGACGACCGAAGAAAGGCAGAAATACTGAATTCAGTGTTCCGAAACTGTTTCACTGCGGAAAATCGTAACACGGTCCCTGACTTCAGCCGTCGCACGGACGCCAAAATGGAAAATATTGAAATAAACGATATCGGAATTGAAAAACAACTGCTATCACTTAGTAGCGGAAAAGCATCTGGACCAGACGAGATACCCTTAAGATTCTACAGTGATTATGCTAAAGAACTTGCCCCCTTTCTATCAGCAATTTATCGTAGATCGCTGGAAGAACGTAAAGTACCTAGCGACTGGAAGAAAGCGCAGGTCGTTCCCATTTTCAAGAAGGGTCATAAATCAGATGCGAATAATTATAGGCCTATTTCGCTTACGTCAATCTGTTGTAGAATAATGGAACATGTTTTGTGTTCTCGTATTATGACGTTCTTAGATAATACAAATCTCCTTCATCATAACCAACATGGATTCCGCAAACAGAGATCATGTGAAACTCAGCTCGCCCTATTTGCCCAAGAAATTCACAGTGCCGTAGACACTGGCGAGCAGATTGATGCCGTATTCCTGGACTTCAGGAAGGCATTTGATACGGTTCCGCACTTACGTTTAGTGAAAAAAATACGAGCTTACGGAATATCGGACCAGGTTTGTGATTGGATTCAGGATTTCCTAGAAGAAAGAACACAACATGTCATTCTTAACGGTTCAAAATCTGCAGATGTAGAGGTAATTTCGGGAGTACCGCAAGGAAGCGCGATAGGACCTTTATTGTTTACAATATACATAAATGACTTAGTTGACAACATCGGTAGCTCCGTGAGGCTATTTGCAGATGACACGGTTGTCTACAAGAAAGTAGCAACATCAGAAGACTCGTACGTACTCCAGGAAGACCTGCAGAGGATTAATGCATGGTGCGACAGCTGGCAGCTTTCCCTAAACGTAGATAAATGTAATATAATGCGCATACATAGGGGCAGAAATCCATTCCAGTACGATTATGCCATAGGTGGTAAATCATTGGAAGCGGTAACGACCGTAAAATACTTAGGAGTTAGTATCCGGAGCGATCTGAAGTGGAATGATCACATAAAACAAATAGTGGGAAAAGCAGGCGCCAGGTTGAGATTCATAGGAAGAATTCTAAGAAAATGTGACTCATCGACGAAAGAAGTAGCTTACAAAACGCTTGTTCGTCCGATTCTTGAGTATTGCTCATCAGTATGGGACCCTTACCAGGTTGGATTAATAGAAGAGATAGACATGATCCAGCGAAAGGCAGCGCGATTCGTCATGGGGACATTTAGTCAGCGCGAGAGCGTTACGGAGATGCTGGACAAGCTCCAGTGGCGGACACTTCAAGAAAGGCGTTACGCAATACGGAGAGGTTTATTATCGAAATTACGAGAGAGCACATTCCGGGAAGAGATGGGCAACATATTACTACCGCCCACATATATCTCGCGTAATGATCACAACGAAAAGATCCGAGAAATTAGAGCAAATACGGAGACTTACAAGCAGTCGTTCTTCCCACGCACAATTCGTGAATGGAACAGGGAAGGGGGGATCAGATAGTGGTACAATAAGTACCCTCCGCCACACACCGTAAGGTGGCTCGCGGAGTATAGATGTAGATGTAGATGTATATCATTGTGCAAAACATAGTTCAGGAGATATGAAGTCGTAAACAGTGAGCTGCATGAAAATGAAATTGCAGGGCGAAATCCGGAGACATACGGGTGAAGTACATGTACAAATACGCATAAGATATGTGAAATATTTGTGAAATATATTTCACATTTGCGTCTGCATGCAAAGCCACGTGTAAAACGCTCATCCTAAACCTGTCAAACGATTTCAGTCAAATTTGGTATAGTTATAGTAAATAGTATATTAGTTACAATCTCTTTTCCTTTTCAGAAGGTGGAGGAGTCTTGTAATGAGCTGCAACCTGGAACTTTTAGCTGGCTAACGAAAGCTAAGACTAATGAGGGAGTCGCATGGGCCGTAAAAACGTTTCTGTTGAGAGCCAATAACATGAAGAGAGAAGTGAGGAGGAGGTGGACAGGCAGCAAGACGGAAGGAGGAGACAGGCACAGACTGAAAAATGGTTAAAATGGCTCTGAGCACTATGGGACTTAACATCTGAGGTCATCAGTCCCCTACACTTAGAACTACTTAAACCTAACTAACCTAAGGACATCACACACATCCATGCACGGGGCAGGATTCGAACCTGCGACCGTAGCGGTCGCGCGGATCCAGACTGTAGCGCCTAGAACCGCTCAGCACAGCGGCCGGCCACAGATTGAAGGAGGATGAGATGGACAGAGAGAGGGGTTGGGGAAACTGACAAAAAGAGAGGAAAGGAGGAGATGGACAGTGAAAGGAAAAATTAGGAGATGCCAGAAACAGGGGGAGGAAGAGACCAACAAACATTGGGCGGAGAAGGAGATGAACAGACAGAGAGGAGGAAGTGGACACAGGAAGGAAAGGCGAGGAGAGGAGATGGACATGGAGAAGAAGATTGACAAAGCGAGTGGCGAGGAGATAGAATTAAAGGGATAAGGAGGAGATGGAGAGAGGGGGAAGGAGTAACGGGTAGAGGGGGTAGGAGCAGATTGATAGATGGATGGGTAGATTGATTGAGAAATGGGGAGGAACAGACTGACAGTGAGAGGGAGTGGAGTAGATGGACAGAAGGAAGGGTGGAGGAAATGGGCACAGAGGAGATAAGGAGGAGATGGACAGTGAAAGGGGGAAGGAGGATATGGATCAATAGAAGAATGGAATAAATACATGCCCAGGCAACATCAGGTACTTAGCAAGTAGTTAAATAAAATCATGAAAGATAAGAATGTGGGCTAAATCAGATTGTTCTCAAGTAGATTTAGATATTTCTTTCATATATGCACAACATATGTGAACTGTGGCCTCACACACTTGAAACTGATGGATAATTGAGCGATATCTGAATCAGCAGTGGAAAATTTACAATCACTTCATTCAGGAAGCGCATTTACAAACAACAGCTTGCACTAAATAGATAGACATACTTGCTCATTAATTCTCAAAAACCTTAACAATTTCTTAACGTTCAACAGCATGAATTCTCACTATTATTCATAGCAAATCTAAATTTCATAACTATCAACGCTGTTCCGACTAATTTTGTCCAAGTCCATCACACAATTCAAATCACTTAAACAGCGAATCCTTACAAGTTCACCACTACAAAAATGAACAAAAAGCAAGTAATGTTCATACATACAAAATCTAGACATTCACTGAAATGACTCGGTGAATTCTAACTCCTGACGGAAAACAGAGTCTAGGAATTTACAAGTTATCACCTGCGACCTTGAAATAATTCTACTATGTCCCATGCTCACAGAACAAAACATGTGGCATCTTACCACATTGTAGAATACTGATGAAGGACCTCGCCAGAAGACTGAAGATGAAAGACTCTGTATTCTTCTGTGCATGCTTATTTGAAGACTGTCTCATGACAACTTCTTGACTCAATGTAGTCACTTTCATCATGGCCGCCATTCAGAATTTATACAGTAATTTCACATAAATACGTATAATAAAACATTCAATAAATCTTTGCAGTCAGTTTACAATATGTTAATGAAACACTTACACCTGATTTAAATGATTTCAAATCTCTCTTAAGCACGTATTTCGCCACACCTAGCGCTCTAGTCAAAACACGTATTTTATAAACATTATAATCCTTGAATATGAACAAAATGTACATCGGAAATTGTCGGAATATGAAAATGTTGATGACATCACTTGTATATATGTGGCGGATTTTGTAGTTACGCCACCATTTACGTAAAATTGACTAAATTGCTTGCAACGTTTTGTATATTGGTTTAATTAGAAAAGTGATATATTCATATGACTGCTGGCATCATCGCTTTCATTTGGTGTATAAAAAGTTTAAATTGTGTAGTAGTTTCAGTTGTTACAGTTTTATAAATAATAATACTAGTAAAGATTAATAACATTTTACCCATTGAAGTTACAAAGATGGTTTAATTTTCGATGAGCTTGTCGCACTGCTCCTGTTCCAAAGTTGTCGTTAGTTTATTCCTAGCTTGTCTGTAAGACGTTTTACATATTTTCAGCAATACTAAACTTACGGTCAATATTTAAAATAACATGCCTCATCCATCTCAGTTTTCCTACAACCACAGAAGCTCACATACACCTCTCTGCACCTGGGAAAAACCCTGATAACCACTGCTTCTCATTGCATGCCTATGATCCCTATACCTGCACGTGGCCTTCCGTGAGTCTCGGCTTAATTGTTTGCAGTCCGCAGAACAGCTGGCCGCCCTAGGAAACATTCACGTCGGTCCACAGTCATCTTGTCAGATTCAGACTGCCCTACGGCAAACAAGTCAACTGCTTGTAATCTCGCAAGCCTCTCTTCTGTTACTACAGCAAAGTTGCCGTCGGGTGTTAGGCCCACATCACACTCTTATTTCCACTAGCAGCCATATTCCATGTACAGGTGAATAGCAGGTTCTCAAGTCTAAAGCTAGGCAAGAGTATAGGCCGTGATAACTTACCAGCAGAAATCATCAAACTTGACTGCGTTTTGTCTATATTGTATCCAATCCTACCGAAGTGCTGGGAAGAAGGCACAGTTCCTCAAGACATGCGAGATGCAAATATAGTAACAATCTATAAGGGGAAAGGCGACAGAGGTAATTGTAACAACTATAGAGGAATATCTCTCTTGAGCGTTGCTGGAAAGGCGTATGCAAGGATAATCGTGAAGAGACTGGAAACCTTGGCTGCTCGGATCTACCCTGAGTCACAGTGTGGATTTCGAACTGGCAGATCCACAAGTGACATGATATTCACCTTGCGCCAACTACAAGAGAAGTGCCGCGAACACATAGTGCCATTATATGTGGCTTTTGTTGACCTCAACAAAGCCTTTGACACCGTCAGTTGGGAGGGACTCTACAGCATATTGGAAAAAATTGAATGTCCCCCAACTTTGCTGTCTTTAATAAGATCTTTTCACGACAATATGCGTAGTTCTGTAATCTTCTATGGCAGTTCATCTGAACCATTCAGTATGAACTGTGACGTAGGACAAGGCTGTGTGTTGGCACCTACACTTTTTGGAATTTTCCTCTCGGGTCTGCTCCAAGTGGCTTTTGAGAATTGCGATGTTGGAGTACATCTGCATACTAGGAAAGATGGAAGGCTTTTCAATGTCAGGTTTCTGAAGAGTAAGACAAAGCGCTACGAAATAGTCGCTCGTGAACTCCTGTATGCTGATGATGCTGCAATTGTTGCGAACTCCGCAGAAGAGCTGCAAGAGATCAAGATGCCACCTATTCTCGATGAGTGTAAACAGCAGTAAGACCGTAATTATGGTTCAGCGTGCTAACACAAAGCCGAATATCACATTCGATGGCACTACTCTGCAAGTCGTAGATAACTCTTGCTATCTTGGATCTACTATAGAATCAAACATGTCTGTTGACAAGGAAATTGATGCTCGCATTGGAAGAGCTGCGACAACTTTTGGCAAACTCTCTACACGTGTTTGGAAAAACAACAAACTCTCTTTGACCACCAAAATTCTTGTATATCAAACTTGCGTCCTCAGCATCCTTTTGTATGCATCGGAAACATGGACTACTTACGCCAAACAAGAACGTCGCCTTAATGCTTTTCACGTGCTGTGCCTGAGATCCATCTTCGGAGTAACGTGGAAGGACCGAGTGACCAACGAAGCAGTGCTATCTAAAACTAACTGCAACAGTATTTCAGCAGTCTTGAAGCAGAGACGACTCCGCTGGCTGGGACACGTCCACCGTATGGGTCCTGACAGATTACCACGTGAGGTGATGCTTGGAGAGATCTCTATAGCCAAAAGACCTGTAGGACGTCCTGTATTGATGTTCAAGGACTCCTGTAAACGAGATATGGAGAGCTTTGGAATCGACACAAACAGATGAGAGGCACGGGCTAGCATGAGACCAGGGAGGCGTGATGATATATCATCTAGAATGTCGAAGCATGATGAAGGCTTGTTAGACAGAGTAAGGCAGAAAAAGCTTCGCAATGCTACCACTGCTCCTGCCTCAGCAGCCAGATACACTTGTGACAACTGCGGCAAGGGATGCCGTGCTGTCATTGGCTTGACAAGTCATATGAAAAAATGCAACCCATAAAGACACCGACACTGCAACAATCATCTACCAAGATGTCGTGGCCAATATATATACATGGCACTTAAGTAAAATTCAGAGTGCAATGGCATTGACGTTCACATCATTTATTGGTTTACCCCTGGCATCCGATTTCACCATTAGATGGCTCTCATATTAATGTCCACCTAAAATTTCATATTTCACTGTCTCCACAAGTCCTGACAAGTTGGGGCTTGTAAAACTACTTTGCAGTGAGTCAATACTTTTGCAATCTCCCACATATCACTGTCTCTGCAGAAAAGGATGTGTGCTTTTCTCAGGACAGGCTGTGGCTTGCAAAGACGTTTAGTCTGCAATTTCAGGCTTCCTGTTACCAAATGGACATGTGTGTCATGTTACGCCTAACAAATACTGTGCAATGTTATAGTATGAACATCTAATGTATGGTCACCAGTGTTTCAGTCTATCTGTAACAGTCACTAATTTATAGTACAGGTCACGTATATTCCCAGCACTAGAATATTTAATGTAAATGTGCATAAAAGAATGAGCAGAGATATTGTAAGAGACATGGGATGCCTTTCCTCATAGCAATGCACAGTCTCATACTTCGAGTTGATATTTGTATTAAAAAAATCAGATAGAGTTACAAATCATTACAGAAAATGTCCAGTACTTGGCTGTTAACTGTGTTGATTAAGATATAGAACTTGAAAGTAGCCATTTTCGACCATTAATTATGGTAATATAAGCTAGCATTCTTAGATGGGATAGCACACTGTCCCACACATAATTCAAGTACCGGAGTGGTGGATGGAGTAATATTGTTTCCATAATTTTGCTGAATTTACCAAGAGGTCATTACACTAAGCACATGGATTAATATTTACTGCAGTTTTGCAGAATGTTATATGGTGTCATTAATTACAAGATCCAGTCACATTAAAATGACCACCTGTGAAAAGTCTGAATAACCACCTTTTGCAAGACAGACCACTGCGAGACATGGAGGAAGAGAGTCAATGAAGTTCTGAAAGGTACTGACAGGGATGTTTAGCCCTGCTGACTCCAGTGCTGTGGACAGCTGTACTATGTTTCTCTGTTGAGATCGATGGAGCAAGCAGCTCAATGAAGGTGGCCCTAAAGATTCTCGATTGTGTTTAAATCCGGCTAGTTTGGTGACCAGCTCTTCGAACTGTGTGATACATTGTATTTTCCAGCTGGTAGGTCACTGAGAAGAGCCCCTTGGTTCACATGGGCAGTCAGTTGCTCAACTGTTGCATGTCTATTTGCCCATACACCTCTGTGCAGCCCTCACTCACCCCTTTCAGTGGCCTGTTGTGCAACAGTCCTGCTTCAGCGCCTGTTCACAGTATACTTGTGGAAGCATGTGAACAGCTTACAAACTTTGCCATTTCGAAAATTCTTCTACTCTTGGCATGAAATCCAATAATCATGCTCTTTTGGATGTTGGATAAACAGCTGTGTTTCTGCATTGCTATAATGACTCCACTGTCTTCCACATTCCCTGATACGCTTTTGTACCCTCCACTGCTAGTACGCCACCTGCCGTTTGTGGGTGGTTATTGCACATTGACATAGAACATAAGCGGTGTTTGCATTAATGTGACTGGACCGTGTATACACATTGAAATGTCAAAGTACCTTACCTCATAAGTAATGGTAATATTTGCAGACTTTTCTTAAGTCAGAAAACACTGCGCTGCTGATCTTGTCACTACAGTATACAGACCTCGAATGACAAAACTCATACAGTTGGAATAACAATAAAATTAATTTATTAATGTTATTTATAAAAAAATACCTACACCCTGATTCACTCACTACTGGGTGCAGAACTAGAATGGAGAGCAAACTGCCAAGGAGCATTGGGGTTTCGTGGCTATTGTGTGACAATGAGAGCAAAAGCACATGATTGATAATAATTCAGAATGTACAGATACTATTGAGCATAGTCCAGACGGGGCTACATTGTGATTGGCTCCTGCCCAAGAGCAGTGGTTCCCCACCAGAGATTGGCTAAGAGCGTCATGATGTCAGGTGAGAACAGAATGGGGAAGGGGTTGGACAGAGGAGGAGGAATGGAATGTAGGGGAGGGAAGTTGGAGTACAGTGAGGGGTACTTGCTGTCAGTGATCTTGAATATCACAAGAACAACTGGTTCATCTGTAACCCGACACCTGAAGTGCAGTTCCTGGAATTCTGATACCAGAAAAAGTGCTGACATCACCGATTTTTCGCCCAGAATACCCAGTGCTCTTCTACTCAGCACAAGGAAGCGTTTCACTCATAGTATATGGGGGTTGTAGTTCAGAGATGGTTCCAGGAAGGTTTCCGTGTCATAACTCGGGCCCATCTATTCAGGTTACCATGAACCTGAACGTTTATTTCAATAGCCTCGGTGACTTAAGTGTTGCCATTTCTTCTGGATCTTTATGATAAATATGCTGTGGACATTTTTGTCTTTCATGATGACGACAGATACGTTTTCACAGCTGCACTTATTTGTCCTTGGTTTTCTGAACACTCCCATACTGTACCGCATCTCAACTGGCTCTCTAAATAAGGCGGTCTTAATTCCATAGAAAAAGTATGGAACTACTTAGAACAATACAATACATGGTGAGGTATGCCTTACTCAAGAGACATCACCTATACAGAAAATAAGATACCTACCAGCAGTCTATCTTGGTAGAATCTTCAACAGAGTTAATGCACTGTCTAAAGCCGAAAATATTCAACTAGCCTTTCTAACCAATAAAATTAGGTTCCGCCATCACTAGAACTTCGAAATATCATAACCCAGGCATATATATAGTAACATGTGGCAGCTCTAATAGCTTTTACATTGGCTAAACAGGAAGAAATTTTAACGTCAGATATAAGGAACGCATTAGAGAGAGCGAAAATAATCAGTCGAGCTTCTTTCTACATTTGAAAAATCAAAACCACACTTCTTGTATGATCGAACATTCACTCCAGATTCTGCACAGCATGCTAAAAAGTTTTGCAGTGAACATTCTTGAATTGGAAATCTATATACACGCGAGAAAATACCCACAAGAAATATTAAACGAGCATACAGAAGTCCGACACGAGTACTACCTCAAAAACTTCATTGAACTTTTAGAAAACGAAAATGGATAAATTGGAAGTAACATTTGCAATAACCAAAGATAATCGCAACAAATTGTAGTTAATAAAATAATATCGTCGTTTATGTGCGTAATCTTTGTAAACATATAATGTCATAAGATTGGAACTGTCAAGCTACTGTCACACGCTAATTAACGTTTTATTTTATTTCATTTATCACGATTTATGTCATTTATCGTCTTATTAAAACAGTGACAGTTATAAGACAGTTCACTTGCGACGTAACATGGACATCTCATCGTTCTAGACGTGAGTACAATACAGTCAATATAAATGATACTGACATTGTAAGGGTTATCACCGAAACTGTATTCGCAGGTACTTGACAATGGCGATAAATGCCGAAACAGTCTACCGTGAATAAAGATTAGTTATTGTAAGCAGCTATTTTGGTTCATCTTGCTAATAATCATGTCGTTATCAAACATATATTATGCTGCTGGCCCTAAAGAAGAAAATAAAGTGCCAGTATTACTTACGTTACTGTAGCCGCACTGTCTACATGTGAACATATCTCGATGTGAAATACAGTTCCTCATTCTGTCAGCAGTCATCTCTTGAAGTTTGTCCACTCGTTTGACATTCACTCTGCATAGACAAGCAAATGAATAAGCAAAAAGCGAATACAGACGTCTCAAAAATGAAACTGATGGGAAGTGCAAAATGACTAAGGAGGAACAGCTAGAGCAGAATTGCAAGGCCCTGGAAGCATTCATAATTACAGGAAAGATAGATGCCGGGTATAATAAAATTACAGAAACATTTGGAGACAAGAGAAACAGCCATATAAATATGAAGAGGTTAGGTGGAAAGCCAGTACTAACCAAAGAAGAGAAAGCTGAAAGATGGAGGTAATATACAAAAGCGCTACAAGAGGGAAGTTAACTTGCAGACAGTATTATAGACAGAGAAGAGGAAGTAAATGAAGATGAGATGGGAGATATGGTATTACCGGAAGAATTTGACTGAGCACTGAAAGACCTACGTGGACACAACGCCCAAGGAGTAGAATACATTCCCTCAAAATTATGGAGATCCTTGAAAGAGGCAACCATAAAAAAAAACTTTTGTACCTGGTGTGCAAGATGTATGAGACAGGCGAAAGCCCTCAGATTTCTAGAAGAATGTAACAATTCCGATCCTAACAAAGGCAAGTGCTTACAGTAATGAATATTACCGAACTGTCAGCTTAATAAATCATTCATGAACCGAACTCAGATAACATCAGTTTGGGTTATCGAGAAATGTCGGGGCATGGGAGGCAATACCGACGCTTCAACTTATCTTAAACGTAGGTTAAAGGAAATGCAGTAGCTGAACGAGGCAGGGTTGCAAACTATCCCCGGCATTATTCAATCCGTACGGGCAGCACGATGTGAAGGAAACCTAGGAGAAATTTGAAATGTGATTCAAAGTTCAGGAAGAAGAAATTAAAAGTTTGAGGTTTGCTGATGACATCGTATTTCTGTCAGACACAGCAAGTGGCTTGGAAAAGCAGTTGAACGGTATGGACAGGGTCTTGAAAGGAGAACATAAGATGAACATCAATAAAAGGTAGTCGACTTAAATCAGTCGTTGATGAAAGAATTAGATTAGGAAAGGAGATATTAAAAGTAGAAATAAGTTTTGCCATTTGGACAGGAAAATAATTAATGATGGTCGTAGCAGAGAGGATATAAAAATGCAGACTGGCAATAGCAAGAGAATCTTTTCCGAAAACATCCAATACAGTTTTCTACGAGGCTTTGTGTCTGCTGTTTAGCCTTGTACGGAAGTCATATGTGGACGAAAAACAATTCAGACAAGAAGAGATTAGAACCTTTAGAAATGTTGTGCTATAGAGGAGTGCCGAAGGTTATATGAGTAAGGCGGATAATTAATGAGGAGGTACTGACTTGAATCGAGAAAAAATAAGTTTATGACCCAACCTGACTAAACGAAGCGATCGGCTGATGGGACATTTTCTGATACGTCAAGGGATCACCAATTCGCTGTCGGAGAGAAGTGTGGGGGGTAAAAATTGCAGAGGGAGACCAAGAGATGAATACAGTAAGCACATTCAGAAGGATGTAGGTTGCAACAGTTATTCAGAGATGAAGAGGCTTGCACGAGATAGAGTAGTATGGAGAGCTGCATCAAGCCAGCCTTCGTACTGGAAACCATAACAACAACAACTAAAACAAAGCTATCCACATGTTGAGTTGAGACTGGACGCATTACAGAGTATTAATTTCTTCTATGTTGCAAAAGTTGTTGAAATTGGCCGCTATGAGCTGCACGCTTATCATCACGGATTCCCTCACTTTTCGATTGTTCTGTGCTGTAGCGACTCGCGCTAAAGGTGCCGCAGACACGCTGTTCAAGGGTCTGCACATTAGTAACTGGTCCCGCATATAGAATCCTTCCCTGATTTCCGGACAAGTAAAAATAAAAGGGATTTGAATACTTTAATCGAGGGTGCCAGGGCCAAGGGCCTCATCGTCTTCTACATCTCCAGGGGAAGATGATTTTTGATTTGTTGACAGAAGTGAGCTGGTAGTTCTTCAAGCATGTCACATTGCCTGTCGTACTGCTCTCCATTTATCACCGGTTCTGCAAGAATTTACATGCGTGCGCCCATTAAGTCATCGTGGCAAACAAAATTATCAAAGTAGGCGTTCGCCAATAAACTCTGCCAGACGCTGAAGCCAAACAGTTTTTGATACGATAGTTCAACCATGCCCCGACGATTTCGTGTAGATTACAGATGGTAATTCTGTAAGCTTATGATGTCACCTGTACCAAGGGCCGCTTCATCAGTGAACAAGTCGCATTATCATGGCGGTCCATTGCAACAGTCAGAGATAAATCCTTGCTTGCAGAGGAAGATACGCCGCCGGTAATTCCTGCAGACATTGCAGGTGGTAGGTATAGAATGCATGGAGCTCGGTGTTCTCAGTACTGTGTAGAACCTATTGTTCCAGAGCTGGTGTACGAAGATCCTGCGATCTCCCAGATTTTTCATCTCTGTGTAAGGACCCACGGTTAGAGAAACGCCGAAAAAATGACTGCAATGATTTTTGTGTTGCGTGGTGATGTCTGTGGCGCCCTCTAACTTTGTGTGGCCGCTCGACCATTCTCACGTGCTTGACCATTATGCTTCGGCTTAGTTCAATTCATACAGCCAGTAACAAAGAGGATAACGTTGTTCATCAGTCCTATCTACGTTGTCAAATATCAGTTAATTAAATAATAAATTAATGTAACGTAATGGGCATCACATTCGTAAAATGGAAGCGGGATATTAACTACCCAAAAGTGTCCACAAGAAGAAATCAACATCAACTAATGCCAAGATACAATATTACAGTCCCAGTAATACGACCATAGACACTATCTGCCGTAGCATGCCTTGCTATGAATAGAGGAGGTCTGGCTGATAGATTAGAAATTACAGACAGATATCAGGAAAATTAAAGAAAATGGTGAATTATGGGAACGATACAAATGTGACTTCCATACACAATACACAAGCAGAAATGATCACAGACGCCATTCCAAGGAGGGGGATTGTTTCTATGGCCACATTACCCTTATGTGTCTTACAAAGTTGAGTAGTCGGATCATCCGTTAATTTTTCACAAGAAAACTAAGGATGCATGGTTTACCGAGGTAGAGAACGACCTGCAAGAAGTGCAGATAACACTGGAGGAGATCCACAAACGTATTTCGATCAAGGAGAAGCTCCAGAGGCGCCTTGGTTTCCACGAAAACTTAAAACTAAAAAGTGGCAAAACGTGGACTGAAGCGAGGAAGGAACAGCATAGGAAATGAATGCGGTGATTCGTTCAAGCCGAATAGCCAAAATATCATGTCGTCACGAATTCCTATTATTTCGGAATGTCTATTGCCAACAGCACTACGTCTAAACTTGGTGTAAGTTTGTATGGCATCTGTATCTCTCTTTTCGACAGTCAAGAAATAGGAGCAGTGTGATTTCATACGTGTAACACGTCTCTTCAAAGTGATTCCAGGGAAGAACATCTCAGATCTGCAGCAGTTGATGAAAACAACGGAAAAGTGCAAAACACGGAACTGATCGATCGGTGGTTTGAGTATTATGCTACAGTCGACATCAGAAGTTTTAGATGAAACAGCTATGAGGAAGTTTTGCACAAGATAAGTGGTACATTTGTTAAATGCTGACCAAAAGAAAACTCTAAAACTAATTTCTCAGCAGTATAAGGAACACATTGAAAATTTTGAAACTGCCTTTCATACTGCGTGGGGGGAGATGATTCCGGCACTTCACGAGTTAGAAATGAAACAATCACAAAACCTTCGCTGCAAGCTGATGGACCAGCTCCAAAAATGCAATACTGCATTTATTCTGCCAGAAAGGTTGCGCCCCGTGTGCTGGGACACAGAAGAGGTTTTCTGAGAAATCACCTTTTAATTATTAAAATATTACCTCTGGAGTACTGCAACATCCTTTCTCTGTCCCTAGACGTTCGTGAGACGAGGCATAAATTGCCAACGTAGAGAATAATCTTCCTCCAAGTAAAAGCATCTGCCGTCGGAGGAGAATTGGCAGTGACAAAATTGAAGAATCTGAAGTAATAACCGTTAGATCATCTACCTTATTCGTTAGATTTGGTACCTTCAGACTTCCATCTATTTCGACACCTATGTAATATTGTGACAGGAAAAATCCAGTGAAAAGGGTTCGTCAACCGAAGACGGGTGCTTCGCACACTAACCAGGATGGTACTTCAGGAATGGAATACGCTCAACAGAAAAGTTTCAAACGCAACCCATTTACCTAAAAGGAACTGCGTCCAAATGTAAATTGATTTTGTACGTAGAAGACAAAGTACAGAAATTTCAATATTGTTCTCGCATCCTACATACATCATTATGAGTTATATTTTGTGTACATAATTAAAATCTGTCCTTGTGTTCGTCACATTACAGTTAATATTATATCCTAAGTCTAGTGTATACCACTAAGCGTGTGTTGAAAGCGGAAGCGTTTTAGCGTGCAGCAGTGGCTATACAAATAATAACAAATGATTACAGTGTTGGTGTTACTGTGTACCCAGCATAAATAAACATGACTCAGACGTAGAAACACAGGAGCTTAAAATTATCTCTGAATCCAGCAAAATCAACTGTTTGTTTTATGTTAAGTAATATAACAGCCAGGCAGTTTCTTATTTATTTTTGTGTATGCCAACATGTGTTCCGGACTTTCATGCATCTACAAATGGCGTAATAAATATTTAATCTTTAGGAAGCACATCGTTATAAATTTCGACTGCAATATGGATGCTGAAGTTGCCTTTCCATCCTGCTTATTGTTTTCCCAATTTCCGCATTTATAATCGAATTCGTAGCGGGTCGAATCAAACCAGTCAGAAGAGCGATGACACAAAAATAAACCGAACATTTTCTAAACACTTAACAATAATTTACTGTTAAAAGCAAACACTATACACTACTGGCCATTAAAATAGCTACACCACGACGATGACGTGCTAAGAAGCGAAATTTATCCGACAGGAAGAAGATGGTGTGATATGCAAATGATTAGCTTTTCAGAGCATTCACACAAGGTTGGCGCCGGTGGAGACACCTACAACTTGCTGACATTAGGAAAGTTTCCAACCGATTTCTCATACACAAACAGCAGTTGACCGGCGTTGCCTGCTGAAACGTTGTTGTGATGCCTCGTGTAAGGAGGAGAAATGCGTACCATCACGTTTCCGACTTTGATAAAGGTCGGATTATAGCCTACCGCGATTGCGGTTTATCGTACCGCGACATTGCTGCTCGCGTTGGTCGAGATCCAATGACTGTTAGCAGAACATGGAATCGGTGGGTTCAGGAGGGTAATACGGAACACCGTGCTGGATCCCAACGGCCTCGTATCCCTAGCAGTCGAGATTACAGGCATCCTATCAGCATGGCTGTAACGGATAGTGCAGCCGCGTCTCTATCCCTGAGTCAACAGATGGGGACGTTTGCAAAACAACAACCATCTGCACGAACAGTTCGATGACATTTGCAGCAGCATGGTCTATCAGCTCGGAGACCATGGCTGCAGCTACCCTTGACGCTGCATCACAGACAGGAGCGCCTGCGATGGTGTACTCAACGACGAACCTGGGTGCACGAATGGCAGAACGTCATTTTTTCGGATGAATCCAGGTTCTGTTTACAGCATCATGATGGTCGCATCCACGTTTGGCGACATCGCGGTGAACGCACAATGGAAGCGTGTATTCGTCATCGCCATACTGGCGTATCACCCAGCGTGATGGTACGGGGTGCCATAGGTTGCACGTCTCGGTCACCTCTTGTTCGCATTGACGGCACTTTGAACAGTGGACGTTGCATTTCAGATGTGTGGCTCTACCCTTCATTCGATTCCTGCGAAACCCTACATTTCAGCAGGATAATGCACGACCGCATGTTGCAGGTCCTGTACGGGCATTTCTGGATACTGAAAATGTTAGACTGCTGCCCTGGTCAGCACATTCTCCAGATCTCTCACCAATTGAAAACGTCTGGTCAATGGTGGCCGAGCAACTGGCTCGTCACAATACGCCAGTCACTACTCTTGATGAACTGTGGTATCGTGTTGAAGCTGCATGGGCAGCTGTACCTGTACACGCCATCCAAGCTCTGTTTGACTCAATGCCCAGGCGTATCAAGGCCGTTTTTACGGCCAGAGGTGGTTGTTCTGGGTACTGATTTCTCAGCATCTATGCACCCCAATTGCGTGAAAATGTAATCACATGTCAGTTCTAGTATAATATATTTGTCCAATGAATACCCGTTTATCATCTGCTTTTCTTCTTGATGTAGCAATTTTAATGGCCAGTAGTGTATTTGCTCTTAACTGTTTTCCATCTTACGTGTTCGTCATTAGATAAAGAGGAAAGGATCATCACACACTGACGAAAAAGAATCTTAACTTAAAATAAACAATGCAGAGTAATGAAATTTTGGGAATAAATTTTTCTAGGTGATATATTTAAGTGGTTAATACTGGAAGATCAATGGTTAATGTAAACATGGGATAAGGTATTGCAAATGTGAATTGCTGTTACATTAATAACCGGTATAACCGCCAGAATGTTGAATGCAAGCGTGCAAACGTGGAGGCATCGTGTTTTACAGGTGCCGGATATCAGTTTGTGGGATGGTTCTCCAAGCCTGTTGCGCTTGGTCGGTCGATACAGGGACAGTTAATGCTATTTGTGGATGAGGCTGGAGTTATCCTTTATGATGTCCTGTATGCGCTTGATAGGAGACAGATCTGGTGATCGAGCAGGACAAAGCAACATGTCAACACTCTTTAGAACATGTTCGCTTATAACAGCGGTATGTGGACGAGGGTTATCGTGTTGGAAAACACCCTCCTGAAATGCTGTCAATGAATGGCAGAACGACAGGTCAATTGACGTACATGTTTGCAGTCACGGTGGATGGGATGAGCACGCGAGTGCTCCTGCTGCCATACGAAACCACACCGCAGACCAGAACCTGAGCTGTAGGGCCAGCGTGTCTGTCAAGCAAGCCGGTCGATTGCAGGACCTCAACTGGCCTCATTCTAATCAACACACAGCTGTCACCGCCACCGAGGAAAACCAACTTCCATCAGAAAACACGATAGACCTCCACCCTGCCCTCCAGTGGGCTCTCTCTTGTCACCACTGAAGTCGCAAATGGCGGTAGTTTGGAGGTCAGTGGGATGCACACTACGTGGCGTCTGGCTTGGTTCAAAATGGCTGAGCACTATAAGACTTAACATCTGAGGTTGGTTGGTTGGTTGGTGGTTGGTTGGTTGTTTGTTTGGGGAAGGAGACCAGACAGCGTGGTCATCGGTTTCATCGGATTAGGGAAGGATGGGGAAGGAAGTCGGCCGTGCCCTTTCAGAGGAACCATCCCGGCATTTGCCTGGAGTGATTTAGGGAAATCACGGAAAACCTAAATCAGGATGGCCGGACGCGGGATTGAACCGTCGTCCTCCCGAATGCGAGTCCAGTGTCTAAACATCTGAGGTCATCAGTTCAAATGGCCCTGAGAACTATGGGGCTTAACTTCTGAGGTCATCAGTCCCCTAGAACTCAGAACTACTTAAACCTAACTAGCCTAAGGATATCACACACATCCATGCCCGAGGCAGGATTCGAACCTGCGACCGTAGCAGGCTCGCGGTTCGGGACTCAAGCGCTTAGAACCGCTCAGCTACCGCGGTCGGACGTCTGGCTTGAAGCTGTCCTTCAAGTAACCAGTTTGTAACAGATGTGTCACTGTGGTGGGAACGGGTGCTCAAATTGCTGATACAGATGTGCTTCGATGCGCGAGAACCATTCGCCGAACACGATGGTCTTTCCTCTCTGTAATGCCACGTGGCCGTCCGGAGCCCGGTCTTCTTGCGACCGTACATTCTCGTGCCTGCCGCTCCTAACAGTCATGTACAGCGGCTACATTCCTGCCAAGTCTTTCTGCAGTTTCGCAGAAGGAACACCTGGCTTCTCGTACCCATATTACATGATCTCGTTGAAACTCAGTGAGGTGTTGATAATGGTGTCTTTGTCACATTAAAGGCATTCTTGCCTAACATCAACACACCACACCTAATCTCAAAGGCGACCAACACTCACGACCGTTATAACGTTTATTTAAAGCAAACCTGATCTGCATCCTCATAGTAGGACTATTAGCGCGACTGACGCGAAACTGGAATAGATGTCTTCTTTCAGATGTAGAAACACGCATACCAACTTTCGATTATGTCGCACAGCTCGTTCTTGGTTTTGTAGTTTTTTCCGTCGGTGAAATTAGGCACAAATTTCACCCTAGACCTACCTTTACGAGAAAAAAATTATATATATACCACACCATAACACACACACACACAGCACAAAAAAATTATATCACACCAAAACACACACACACACACAAATGAATACACGAACAGATCACAGATACTCCAATAATTACACTCGAAAGTTTGGCAATTACATTCGATCTTTGGCAAAAACATTTGACAGTCCGCAACATTGCATTGAAACAAGCGTTCAGTTCATAGTGCTGTGGAATGTGGGGAAAAACCCGCAAATTGGCATTCATAAGAAGAAGAACAATACCAAAAGTGCAACAGGAGCGTAATATGTTAGAAATTGTCCACCCAACCTGTAAGTACAGTTCAAAACATTACTACTTGATAGGAAATACCAACAACTAGAACTGTTTATAACTTGTAGGTACAGTGACAAAATGGTTCAAATGGCTCTGAGCACTATGGGACTTAACTTCTATGGTCATCAGTCCCCTAGAACTCAGAACTACTTAAACCTAACTAACCTAAGGACGTCACACACATCCATGCCCGAGGCAGGATTCGAACCTGTGACCGTAGCAGCAGTGCTGTTCCAGACTGTAGCGCCTTTAACCGCTGGGTCACTCCGGCCGGCGGTACAGTGACAAAAATGTAAATTAAATAGCAAACATATGTACATTTTCCAGGCCACTGATGATGCCTTGCAGAAATAGAGGCGAAACGCGTATGGCACTAAAATTGTGTTTTATTCAGTTGCTGTCAGACGGTCCATAAGTAAAAATTATCAATATGCCGTAAAATGCAGTACTCCTTCAGCACTTTATATTTTACAGATTATTGTAGATTTGTATCTGTTAAACGAGGCGTTCAGTTTGTCATCCTTACATAGATTGAGGTACTGACAGAGGCACACAGTTACTCTTGTTTCCTTTACAAATGAGCTTAACAGGATATTATCGACCGCCGTACACTCTACAGCACTCCCATAGTTATGACAGAGGAAATAGGAGACTTACAGCAGTCTGTGAATGACCAAAAAACGGTTCTCTTTCTCTACCGGCTTGAGTGAGTTTATAGGGGTGCATAGTATCAAAGTCCGCTGCGCATGGCCCGGCATTCGCTTCGTGAGAGAGGGGATACAGGTGCGGAGGCACGGGGCGAGGCCGATAGTGCGGGCGCGCATCTGCGTCACGGGAAACAAGGGGCGGCAGCGGCACACCGCCAGCGCGTATTGATTCAGGACTCCTGCTTCCGGGCGCCATCTTGCTGAAACCCGCCTAGTTTGCATGTTGCGTCGCCATACTGCACTCAATGTGCCCATCTGCGTCACGAACATAGCGACAGTACATAAAGAAGGCGTTTGCGGTTCCACGGGGCAATCATAAAGCTTTCAGACCACGCAGAAACAAACGTAACGTGCGACGCGCTACGCGTCTATTAAGGCCCCGCATTCTTTCTTTCCTTTACTGTAACTTCCAACAATTACACCACGTTTCAGAACGTTGTTTCGAATATGCCTGCCCTTTCCGTAAAATGACTTACTCAGTTTCTCCAGATTTCTATACTGTTTGCAAAACAACCAACAGTCTATCATTAATACTGTAGACGGAGGCTGCGCTACCTAAGGAAGATGCTGAGATACAAGCTACGTCAAGCAGCTTTGTATTGTATTGTTACATTACCCAGGTGAAGCCGTGCCTCCTGTTTGAGGTACATAGTTTGCGCCTGATACCTTACTTTCTCGGAACTATTTCTCCTCTAAGGTAAACCACATCAGAATCAGACCAGCACAACCCAAAGAGGTGCACTTTAATTCTAACAGTTGGTTGATACTAAAAAGAGCGCAGTTCAGATCCCTGTCAAGTAATCCTGAAGTAGCTTTTAGGTCATTTATTAGAATCATTTAAGCTGGCCGAATACTTTCACGGTCGTTGTGAACTATCAGTGTGTCTCTGGGTCACTGCACTATCATAAAAAAATAATAGGTAATTTGCAACCCAGACACACTTACAGCACGAATGTCAATATTTTATTCAATGTACAAAAGTTAAAGAAAGCTTTGCCTTTGTGTAGAAATGTAAGGAGAATGGGGAAAACATACATTTGAGAAATATCTGATCTGATGAATCAGATTTTTTTGTTGAACGAGATTCAGTGTCTCAGTACTTAATTTTTAAAATTTTAGTTACTAGAACGCACCTCTTCAACCATACAACCACAGCCCCTCCCCTCCCCCAGTCATAAAAGTCACAACTTTCTATTTCTGAAATCTTGAGATAAAAATTACAATTATAAATTATTTCTTACAAAATACTGTCCTGAAATTCAGGTTTTTATAACATAATTCGTTCAAAACAACAAAACCACAAGATTTAATACAAACAACAGGTGTTATTGTCTGTGCCCGTACCAGTGTCACTAGTACTTCACGGTACGTATGGGCACAAGTTTGTAGTATTCGTGACTATGAGGCCATGTTTCAAACTGCTACCAGCGGCCACGTTCAAACAATTGCATTGTAGCAGATCGGTGAACGTGTGTCCAGTATTAATTAATAAAGCATTTAGTGACGAATGGCGATGAAGATATTCCTGGCCCATCGGAATTACAGACAATTTCGAGTTCCTGAAGAGTTGGGAAAAACAAATCACGATTTGACATGAGACTTGGAGTCAAATGTTTAATAAATGCTTCGAAAGTCGTTTGTCTTCTGCTCGTGAGTTGTATTTCAAATGGTCTGAATTAAGTTCATATTTATTACTACAAGTTCAAATGGCTCTGCACACTATGGGACTTAACTTCTGAGTTCATCAGTCCCCTAGAACGTACAACTACTTAAACCTAGCTAACCTAAGGACATCACACACATCCATGCCCGAGGCAGGATTCGAACCTGCGACCGTAGCGGTCACGCGGTTCCAGACTGTAGCGCCTAGAACCGCATGGCCACCCCGACCGGCTTACTACAAGTAAGCAACACTTGTGAACACGAATATCAGTATAAAACGTATTCACGAAACGTTAATTCCGTGTCCCACGTGTACCAGAGCAGGTGATCGGTGCGTGGCGCTCGAGTTGCCACCAATGCAAGATGAAGAGAAAAACTTTCCCCTTTCTCCCCTCCTCACCCCTCTTCTCCTGTCGGCCTCGTGTGACACTTCTATGCGCACAGAGTGTACGTAATTTTCTTCAGTCAGATTTTGTCGTTTGTAACTTTCACAGTAGCGAGTTACGTTGCGATTTGATACACGTGTACTATTTTAGATCACCCATGCCGGCTTGTTCCAGTGAGATCAAAATAATTCCCTGGTAGGTGCCGGAACACCGTTCTGGCGCGTTCCGGCCGAAATTAAGCCCTGCAGTACCCAGAAATAGAAGCCAGTAATTACTTTAGGAACAACTGGATCACAGGCATGCTCTAGCAGGGATGTGACGTGGGTAGTATCGACGAGTATAGCGAGGGCGGATTGTCGACAAGGAGCAGGCTGCGCGGCGTGACTGCTTGCGTCCGATTTTGAAATTCGCTTTCTTATTTGTGGTTGATGTACTCTCGTTGGCGTGAATCACGTGATGTCGTCGATTTCCGTAATAGCCTGTCTTGCAGTTTAAACGCAATATAGCTATTAGACAGAACCATCTCTACGGATTACAAGCAGCTTCAAACAGTTTGAAGCATAAGTCTCCTTGCATGTAGCGAGTGCATAAAGCGACGCCGCTTCGGAAAATAAATCTTAAATACTGAACAGCGAAAAACGAAATTTTTCTCAGTCCTTATAGTCCATGATTTATGCACTATTTTTGTTACCACTATACACTACAAGTTTGAGTAGCCCTTCCGGAGCGAGGTGCTTCGAGGTATTTCTTGATCTTCGCTGATGGTCGCGCTGAGGTAGTCTCATACGCTTGCTCTTCATTGCTTGCCAATTCTTCTCAGTTTGGCATGATTTTCCAAGCGATATGGGGAGAGGAGGCGACTGAAGGTAAAACGTGAAGAAGGGAGGCGAGTGGGCTTCGTAGCAAGTTAATACAACTATGTTCCCATAATAACGGACCATACGTACTCTTCATCTCAAAATCTTGAAAAGCAGTGTAGTAACAGAGCTGAGTAGTAAATTGATTCAAACAAACGATTTCTTTTGGATAATTTTCCGCTGTTGATTTTGCAGTTATAGTGTCTGGAAGCAATCCAATAGTATGACTTACTGCAAGAGGATAGTGCTATGAGACATCGAACCAGCCATATGAGGAACACTTGCGCCTATCGAGCAACGTAGCGCAGTGGTTAGCACACTCGACTCGCCATCGAGAGGACGACGCTTCAGAGCTGTGTCCGGCCATCTTGATTTAGGTTTCCCGTGATTTCCCTAAATCGCTTCAGGTAAATGCTGGGATGGTTCCATTGAAAGGGCACGGCCGACATCCATCCATATACTTCCCTAATCCGATGGGACTGATCACCTCGCTGTTTGCCCCCACTCCACCAAACCAAGCAACCACCTGTGTACGTGATGGTCAAGACACGAGATCTTAGAACATTTATTCATGGCCAGAGTGTTTAAAGATGGAGAGGCACTGCGATTTTCTTTATTTCAAATAAGGATTCCTGTTGGACGTAATTTTTTAACTGGTACTATGACCAAGCCGTCTACGCTGCTATGCTCAAGCTTCAGATGTTTCCCACTCTACGATGTGTCTGCTGTGTCAGGTGACATAGTGGACGGTTACAGGCGCCTTTTCTTGGCGGGAGTATAGGTCGAGATGCATTCTGGTGGTTCCTGTGTTGCACGACACGTACTGAAAACTGAATATTTTACTCGCACATTAAGGTCCATGTAGGCGCATTTCCTCATGAGAGTGCTTGAGAAACCTCATAACAATAAAAAATAATTAAAATATTTAATTATCGTCATTAGATAATTATTATTTTAAAACATGAGAAACTATAGGTGTTACGATGTTGCTTGAAGTTGCAAGATTTCTAACGATAGCAGCAGTAGGGCTGACAAGTTGTATTATTTAGTTCGTCTACTGTCGGAAATGAATTTTCGGCTTCAGCCACCATCTCTCATCGTAAGTAAGACTAATGGGGAGAGTTTTTGTTAAATTCGGGGTAAAGTGCAAATACATTACTGGCCATTAAAATTGCTACACCAAGAAGAAATGCAGATGATAAATGGATATTCACTGGAAAAATGTATTATACTAGAACTGACATGTGATTACATTTTCACGCAATTTGGGTGCATAGATCCTGAGAAATCAGTACCCAGAACAACCACCTCTGGCCGTAATAACGGCCTTGATACGCCTGGGCATTGGGTCAAACAGAGCTGGGATGGCGTGTACAGGTACAGCTGCCCATACAGCTTCAACACGATACCACAGTTCATCAAGAGTAGTGACTGGCGTATTGCGACGAGCCAGTTGCTCGGCCACCATTGACCAGACATTTTCAATTGGTGAGAGATCTGGAAAACGTGCTGGCCAGGGCAGCAGTCGAACATTTTCTGTATCCAGAAAGGCTCGTACAGGACCTGCAACATGCAGTCGTGCATTATCCTACTGAAAGGTAGGGTTTCCCAAGGATCTAATGAAGGGTAGAGCCACGAGTCTAACATATCTGAAATATAACGTCCACTGTTCAAAGTGCCGTCAGTGCGAACAAGAGGTGTCCGAGACGTGTAACCAATTGCACCCCGTACCATCACGCCGGATGATTCGCCAGTATGGCGATGACGAATACACGCTTCCAATGTGCGTTCACCGCGATGTCGCCAAACACATGCTCTAAACAGAACCTGGATTCATCCGAAAAAATGGCGTTTTCCATTCGTGCACACAGGTTCGTCGTTGAGTACACCATCGCTGGCGCTCCTGTCTGTGATCAAGCGTCAAGTGTAACCACAGCCATCGTCTCCGAGCGGATATGCTGCTGCAAACGTCGTCGAACTGTTCGTGCAGATGGTTGTTGTCTTGCAAACGTCCCCATCAGTTGACTCAGGGATCGAGACATGGCTGCACGATCCGTTACAGCCATGCGGATAAGATGCCTGTCATCTCGACTGCTAGTGACACGAGGGCGTTGGGATCCAGCACGGCGTTCCGTATTACCCTTCTGAACCCACCGATTCCATATTCTGCTAACAGTCATTGGATCTCGGCCAACGAGAGCAGCAATGTCGCGATACGATAAACTGCAATCGCGGTAGGCTACAATCCGACCTTTATCAAAGTCATCAAAGTCGGAAACGTGATGGTACGCACTTCTCCTCCTTACACGAGGCGTCACAACAACGTTTCACCAGGCAACGCCGGCCAACTGCTGTTTGTGTATGAGAAATCGGTCGGAAACTTTCGTCATGTCAGCACGTTGTAGGTGTCGCCACCGGCGCCAACCTTGTGTGAATGCTCTGAAAAGCTAATCATTTGCATATCACAGCATCTTCTTCCTGTCAGTTAAATTTCGCGTCTGCAGCACGTCATCTTCGTGGTGTAGCAGTTTTAATGGCCAGTAGTCTATTAGGTGGCTATCCCTGTCCGGGAAACTAATTTTTGTTTTAAACATTTTTGGAAGGTGACTGTCAGCAGCCGTTAAGTAGTGTACAAAATGCATATTTGAACCATCAGCTGCTTTTATTTTAAACCCAATTATCAATCTGTTTCACTCTTGGATCGTCTTCACGGATAAGGTATAAAATGGTTTAAGCCACCATAAGTCATTACTTAAAATGTGCAGTGCATGCCATGAATGTCAATATACGACTGAGGACTTTTCGAAGGAAACATACGTGTTCTAAGTGTACGCAGACCAGTACTGAAGATATCAGTCACAGGACTTCTACAAGCAAATATACGTATACTAAATGTACACAGAGCAATGCTGAAGAGATCAGTCTTGATCTTCTCTTAAGTGCTGCCCTGTGTACATTTAGTATTCGTATGTTTTCTTCTAAAAATACTGTGTCGTATATTGATATTCATGGCGTGCACTGCACAGTTTAGGTAATGACTAATGCACTATGGTGGCTTAAACGATTTCAACCCTTATCCGTGATGATGGTCCAATAATGAAATCGGTTGATATTTGGGTCTAAAATAAAAGCAGCTGATGGTTCAAATATGTGTTTTATAGATAATATTTTTTCGTACAGAAGTCTTCCTGTTTCATCCTGGCACTACAGTATTACGAGAGTGTGATCACCGAGCGGTGTGTCGAAGCGGCTCAGTAGGTGGCCGCTGTTGGTAACCGCGAAAGATGCGTAAGTCACTATTCATTGTAGCGGTATCACTGTAAATCCTTGACCAATACGTAGTGGCCGTTAAATTGGCGTAGAGAGTCCACCTTGGTAGCTGCATGGTCATCGCGGTAAACTGCTAACCAAAGAGGCCAGGGTTTGATTGCCGGCCGTGTCGGAGATTTGCTCCTCTCGGGAAAGGGGTGTTATGTTGTCCTTACGTTCGTATCGTGATAACTAACATTACATTATTTAGATGGCTGTATGGACACGTCCCGAAGGCAATAAATTAAAATGATAAAAAATAAAAAAAATGTAGAGATTCGGGAAACGAATGGAAAACCAAATTGGTAACTAAGATGAGGCCAAAATCGCCATGAGCCGAAATTTGTAATACTACTTCACAAGCGCAGGAGAGTAAATGAAAACAGGAAGAGAGCTTCAGGTCGTTGTAAGGGTGCTAGGATGTCGCGTTACTGGAGGCTTCATTCCGTACACTACAGTGAGTGTCGATGAACCGCACTTGTTGATTTATCGGCTATTTGTGAGAGGGTGTAACCGTCTAGCTCGCCCAGCGTGCCTCGCGCGGACGTGATTCAAAGGCGGTGACTCTCATAGCGCTAATATCTCCACCTCGCCGTTTCAGTCGACGACGGAGTCGCACGATAGTAAATCCCTCGTCCTGTAATCGGCACATAAGACTGGAAGTGGCCTCGGCGGTGGCAGAATCGGTCGGATGGGAGCAGGAAAAATGTCGTCCTCTTAGTCGTTGCCTCCATTTCGTAATCGGACCCAGCCGTTTGTTGTGAAACTGAACGTCACGGGACTGGTTGGACTATGTGTTACGAGTCGCTGCCAGGGCACACTTTCGCTGAGTTGGGTGTTGGACGTGGGTCCGAACGGGTTCTGTTTCCATTGACACGCACGTCTTCTCTGCGACGATCTTTCATCGTCGATGTTGCTCAGGCGGAGTCGCAGATCGTAGGGCAGACCTGGGGTAGGCCTGATCCACCTGGCAGGATTCAGTATCCTCTGGTCGCCGGTGTGTCCTGCTTGGCTGGGAGCGCATCTGAGCTGGCTGACGTGGCTGAAGTTGGTTTTATCAGCAAATCAGCTGATTCTGTCCAGACACGACTTCACTCTTGTGACCGGCCAAGAGGCGCACCGGAGTCCCGGCCGCAGCCACGACGTAACAATATTTGCACATATAGGGGCGCTGGGCTAACTGTATTAGGCACAGAATGTCAAGCAATGTACGGGGTCATGTCCTTGAATGACTTTGGTTGCTCTAGATTAATGAAAGTGTAGCAGTACGTATAGATGGAGATTCCGTTTCCTCGGATGAAGTCAACATCTTAGTTATCTGCATTTGGACTATATATGTCCTAATCTACCGATCCTCTTCGGAATTAAATGCAGTGCGGAATTGGCCAGCTGTAATGTGTTGCCTGTCGTTACGTTAACAGAGCATTTTAACTGCAGAAGTGACAAATTGAAGTCTGTTATCGGTCACAGTAGTGTGAAGAATAACATCAGTTGCGAAAAATTAAAGTGTAAGGGCACATCCGCCACTAATAGCCACATATATCCGTGGCATGGACCTTCAAAATCAGTGTGCACCCGCTCCCAAGGATGCTCTGGTTTTGCTAGAGAAAAAAAAAATACTGTGTCGTAGTTAATACATTTTGAATGCAGAAGCCGTTACGGCCAGAAAATGCATTTGATCACTAAGTCGACTACTTAAATGTGACGAAACTTTTCATTATGCCGGGTGATCAAAAAGTCAGTATAAATTTGAAAACTCAATAAATCACGGAATAATGTAGATAGAGAGGTACAAATTGACACACATGCTTGGAATGACATGGGGTTTTATTACAACAACAAAAAAATACAAAAGTTCAAAAAATGTCCAACAGATGGCGCTTCATCTGATCAGAATAGCAATAATTAGCATAACAAAGTAAGACAAAGCAAAGATGATTATCTTTACAGGAAATGCTCAATATGTCCACAATCATTCCTCAACAATAGCTGTAGTCGAGGACTAATGTTGTGAACAGCACTGTATAGCATGTCCGGAGTTATGGTGAGGCATTGGCGTCGTTTGTTGTCTTTCAGCATCCCTAGAGATATCGGTCGATTACGATACACTTGAGACTTCAGGAAACCCCAAAGCCAATAATCGCACGGACTGAGGTCTGGGGACCTGGAACGCCAAGCATGACGAATGTGGTGGCTGAGCACACGATCACCACCAAAAGACGCGCGCAAGACATCTTTCACGCGTCTAGCAATACTTTGTTTTATTTTTGGTTCTAATAAAACCCCATGTCATTCCGAGCATGTGTGTCAATTTTTACCTCTCTATCTACATTATTCCGTGGTTTATTAAGTTTTCAAATTTATACTGACTTTTTGATCACCCGGTATTACGTGAGTCATATTTCACAGTTCCCGCTGAGAAGAGTTTTAGGAATGCAGAAAAAGTTCAAATAAATACGTTTATTTTTATGCTTTATATAAGCGGTACTGTCAAATATATTGTAATTTCACATTACAGTTAAGAATATCTGTGAAGGAGCTCTTAAACCAAGAAGGACATAACAATATTTAATCCCTTTTACAGTCCAATCTCTCTTCCGCAAAAAACCTAACCCCTCTCTTGGGGTTCCGAGCCCTGCCTATGCAGTCAGAATGACTGTAACGGCTGGAAGTACTGAGTTGTGATGGACAATGCGAGCCTACCGCAGCATATTCTAGCAGTGAATGCAGGTTTCCACTACAAATGTCCTGATGGCTGCCTTCCGAGTAAAATATTGCAAAGGTAAAATAGTTCTCCTTCCCGATCTCCAGTCAAGGACTACTCCAGAGGAGGAGCTACCTAACAAAAAGGGAATGCTAAGTAGGTTGTGCAATTGAAGCTGTTAGAAAAGGGATATATAGAATGAACATACGAAGAAATGGAGCACATAAGCAACAGACGTTGCACTCATGCTGTATATGTGCCAACCACTAATGGTGATGATAATGAAACTGAAGACTTATACAATAACGGCAATGAAAATACGTCAAAGGGAAATACACTTTAAGACTGGAATATAGTCCTTGGTGAAGGCGGGGAGCAAAAAAATATGAGTTTCGTCTCGGCACTCAAAATGAGACAGGAGACAGATTAGTGAAAGTGGTAGAAAAGAATTGGAAAGGTTAAAGAGGGAGAAGGGTGACGAGAATTGGGAAGTGATAGCTGGGAACAGGGGTCACAGAAAGACAACGGTATCAGACAGCTTTTTCACTGGCATAGAAAACAATTTTGTCCTGCTACCTTATTTTAGATAAGGAAGAGTCTTCAGTAGATTTAGGCGTAACTAAGGACAAGCAGTCTTTCAACAGGAAATCAGTGGTTTCAAAAAATTTAGGATAAAGAAGGGTAGTCCTGCTGTTAGATTATAGTCTTGGAAGAGGTGGAGGCCAGTTGCTACAGGAAGAAACAGTAAATTAAAAAAATCAAGAAAAGTGAAAATAAAAGAATAAGAAATAAATAAATAAAAAAGTTTCTAGCGAAGTACATGTCTTAGGCAACTGAGACAGAGTATGGGTTCTTTGTGAAATATTTTGTAAAGGAGGATCTTGGTGTAACAATGAGTGCAGCAGGAAACTGTACACACGGGTACCATGGCTGCAATATCAAGAGCGCCATTGGGCAGCCTCAGGTCGTACACGTAATGAGTTTGCTCGCATTTTGAGGCACTATGGTAGGTCCCAGTTGAACATCTCGGTGAGTCAGGTCAACATGGAGCTATAACATCGGCTTCTGTCAGGTGCTGGGTTTTGGTCGATGTTACAGACATGTTTGGTTACACAAGGCACGACCTACTTCTCAACAGGAACAGGGATGGAAATTGGCTGGTTTGATAGCAGAATCTTGAAGGGGGACATTGACACTTAGGGGCGTATCCCTGTGGCAGCTGGTGTGATGGCTGCACTTTTTTAAGGTCAGATTTCAGGCTATCAATATGAAAAGAAGTGAACATAACTGAAAACTTTGAGCCCAGAATGCGTCAGCATAAAAGGAGGTTCAAATAAACATATTGGGTCAAAATATTAGAGGATTACAAAATAAAGTCAATGAACTTCTGATTTCTTTACATGAATTGCAGCTTGCAAATCATGTAAATATAATGTCCGTTTCTGAACACCATTTGAAAACAGACATAGAAATGCCGAATGTGGATGGGTATATCTTAACATATAGACATTTCAGGGCTGGTGTGGAGAAACGACGAGTTGCCACGTTCATTAGGAAGCTATCATAAACATTGATACTCATAGATTTTGCAGTGATCAGCATTTGAAGCTTGTACTGCAGAAGCTGAAGTTTATTAAAAGTCGCCGGCCGGAGTGGCCGAGCGGTTCTAGGCGCTATAGTCTGTAACCGCGCAACCGCCACAGTCGCAGGTTCGAATCCTGCCTCGGGCATGGATGTGTGTGATATCCTTAGGTTAGTTAGGTTTAAGTAGTTGTAAGTTATAGGGGACTGATGACCTCAAAAGTTATGTCCCATAGTGCTCAGAGCCATTTGAACAATTTTTTTATTAAAAGTCAACAATAGTAGTCACAATATGCAGGTCTTCATGTGGAAATTTTGTATTATTTATGAATCAACTGGATGCATTATTAAACATCCTAACTTCCAAGTAGAATGAGGTAATATTAATTGGGGATTTTAATTTAAATGTTTTGTAGCATACCTATTCTAGCGTTATACGTGTGTCTTTTACCGTTTCATACAATCTAGCACCCTTCATACAAATTTGCAACAAGAGTTATGGGAACTGCTGCTGGCAACATTTTTGCAGATGCATCGAGACTGCGAAGCCATGACGTAATTCCCATAGCTAATGGCCTTTAAGACTATGATGGTCAACTGCTTACGTTCAGTATCGTGGTGCACAATATAAATAAACGTAGTTGTAAAACCATAACGGTAATAAATGAGAAAGGCATTGAGGACTTCATCAAGAATTTGCGAAATATAGATTGGAAAAATGTACACAGCATCCTTGGTGTAAATGAAAAATATAATTTATTCCTTAACATACTTATAAGCTATATCGACAGCTGTTTCATAAGAAGTTAACTGATTGAAGCAGCTGAAATGCACCTACACACTGGATTACAAATAAGATCAGAAAATCATGCTGAAATAAAAGAAGACCATTTGACATCATGGGACACAGAGTATGGCAGGTTTACACTACAGACAGTACTTTAAATTCTAAGCAGAGTCAAATGGTTCAAATGGCTCTGAACACTATGGGACTTAACTTCTAAGGTCATCAGGCCCCTAGAACTTAGAACTACTTAAACCAAACTAACCTAAGGACATCACAAACATCCATGCCCGAGGCAGGATTCGAACATGCGACCGTAGCGGTCGCGCGGTTCCAGACTGTAGCGCCTAGAACCGCTAGGCCACCCAGGCCGGCTAAGCAGAGTCATCAGAGCACCAAAGTGTGTATAGTTTCAAGAAAAGATAACTTCCTCCAGCAACGAGATGAAATCTGTTTAGAACACATTAAAAAAGTAAAATAGGTAAGAAAATTAAGGAAATGAAATTTCTTTTAAGCGTAGATAACGAACTGATCAAAGATAAACCTAAAATGTTAGTAACTTACATTAATTTTTTCTCTCTGACGCACATAATTTAGGTCTCAATTCTTCCATCCATAACAAATTTGACAAAATTCAACCACACACAACATCCCCAAAAAAAGTTTTCAGTGCTATCACATCTCTTAAAAATAAATGTTCAAGTGGTTATAATAAAATAAGTAATAACACAATGATATTTTTTAGCTGAACTAAGTAATATATTTAATTACTTTTGTAATTAATCTTTCTTAGCAGTATTTTCTCAGAGAGACTTAAACATGCTTTAGTCAAGTCACTTCACAAAAAAAAGGAGACAGATGTTAATAAAGAATAACTGATATATCTTACTATAATTGTTAGTATTTTCTAGAAAATAATGTACAGTACACTTTATACACACTCAGTACAAAAAACACTCTCAGTAACGAATATTTATATTTAGAAAGAGCTGTCAAGTGAACAGGTAAATTTTAGTTTGGCAGATGATATACCAAAAAAAGTAAATCAGAAATGACAATCACTGGAAATATTTTGTGTCTTGCCAAAGTAAGCATAGCAGGTTCATGGATTGTATCTTACCTGAATGACAAAGTAAAGTGTATCAGTTCCATGTTAATCGCAGATTCAAAGCAATCAAATATGGTGTGTCACAAGACTTGATTTTGAGTCCTCTGTTGTTTCTGATATACGTAAATTATCTTCCACTTATAGTTTCAGAGCACACGAATTTTTATGCCTTTTTCATATTATACAGGTATCATAGAACTAAACTAGCTAAAAATTGTTTCTTAATCAATGAAATACAAGACGTAGTAAGCGTTAAGTCTCTGAGACTACTGATAGAACTCAACCCCACTGCCTAGAATTTATAAAGCACCCTGGGCTCAGATATGTTTGCAGTATACATGATTATTGCTATAGGCAATTTAAAAAATGAAGAAACTTGTTATTTCTGCATATTTCCATTAACTAAACAACTATGAAATTATTTTCTGAGGAATTAAATTTACATGAATAGTATTTTGAGAATACATAGGCATGTTACAAGAATTTTATCTACAGAAACCTCTTCAAAAAATTGGGTATTTTGACAAATACTTCACAAATATATTCGTTAATGTACTTGACAAGCATGAATATAGCACTAGGACCGAAAATAAGCTCTACAAAGACTTCAGGGAGTTCAGATTAGTAGAGAAAGAAGTACGATGCATGGGTGCACATGTATTCAACAACCTACTACAGTACGTTAGCCGGCCAGAGTGGCCAAGCGGTTCTAGGCGCTACAATCTGGAACCGAGCGACCGCTACGGTCGCAGGTTCGAATCCTACCTCGGGCATGGATGTGTGTGATGTCCTTAGGTTAGTTAGGTTTAAATAGTTCTAAGTTCTAGGGGACTGATGACCTCAGAAGTTAAGTCCCATAGTGCTCAGAGCCATTTTTACGTTAAATGTCACGTACATAATGTAGCAGAGTTTAAGACTGGATTGAAGAACTCTCCATTGGGCAACTCCTCTTACTCCACTGCAGAGCGACTTCATAGAAACACTTAAATTTAACGTTTCAGATTAATTTATAATTTGAGTTAGCACTGTAGTACATTAATGGAATTCATTTCATTGTATTGCAATTAAATCAAATTAAATGAACGTCTTTGACTTGTTTCTACTTGCCAGAATACGACCACTCCGTGGGATACGACTAATGTGACACAAATGTAATGCAGTAAAATGCTGTGCTAGGCACTAGTTAGTCATTTCGAAAGATTTTTCGTAATTTTCCTAAATAATTTACGACAAATACCATAATAATTCTTTTGTAAGGAACTTGTCCAACTACCATCCCTAAAGCAAACTTCCGTCCTAATGACCTCGTTGTCAAAGAGACACGAAATCCTAATTTTCTGTGTATATAGAGTGAAGCGGCGAGTGGAAATTTGTACCAATGCCGGGAATCGAACACGTGTCTCCTGCTTATTAGGCAGGTGCGCTAGCCACTAAGCCAGCTTCGCACAGCGGCTCATACAACCACACGAATTACTCTGGCACGCCCCCCTCCCCAGTCCAAATACTCACTCCCGCCACAATCTACTTTAAATTCCCCCTTACACACGAACAGAATTTTCACTCACCACTTCAGACTGTCTGCTAAAAATCATATATGAATGAGCCCAATAAAGTCTCTGAAACTGTGTCATTTCGTTTCTATAAGGAAAACTCGAAAATCTGACAAGGGAAATGCAAAGGCTCAATCTGGATATGCACTACTGGCCATTAAAATTACTTCACCACGAAGATGACGTGCTACAGACGCGAAATTTAACCAACAGGAAGAAGATGCTGTGATATGCAAATGATTAGCTTTTCAGAGCATTCACACAAGGTTGGCGCCGGTGGCGACACCTACAAGGTGCTGACATGAGGAAAGTTTCCGACCGATTTCTCATACACAAATAGCAGTTGACCGGCGTTGCCTGGTGAAATATTGTTGTGATGCCTCGTGTAAGGAGGAGAAATGCGTAACATCACGTTTCCGACTTTAATAAAGGTCGGGTTGTAACCTATTGCCATTGCGGTTTATCGTATCGAGACATTGCTCCTCGCGTTGGTCGATATCCAATGACTGTTAGCAGAATATGGAATCGGTGGGTTCAGGAGGATAATACAGAACGCCGTACTCGATCCCAACGGCCTCGTATCACTAGCAGTCGAGATGACAGGCATCTCATCCGCATGGCTGTAACGGATCGTGCAGCCACGTCTCGATCCCTGAGTCAACAGATGGGGACGTTTGCAAGAAAACAACCATCTACACGAACAGTTCGACGACATTTGCAGCAGCATGCACTATCAGCTCGGAGATCATGGCTGCGGTTACCCTTGACGCTGCATCACAGACTGGAGCGCCTGCGATGGTGTACTCAACAACGAACCTGGGTGCACGAATGGCAAAACTTCATTTTTTCGGATGAAGCCAGATTTTGTTTACAGCATCGTGATGGTCGCATCCGTGTTTGGCGACATCGCAGTGAACCAATGACGGACGGAGCAAGGAGGACATCAAAAGCAGACTAGCACTGGCAAAAGCGGTATTCCTGGCCAAGAGAAGTCTACTAGTATCATTAATTAAATATGAGTCAACCTTTAACAAGTTAAAGAGAAAAAAGAAGAATTGTTTGTACCTGGACGAGTTGAAGGAATCAAAAACACAGGATGTCTTGGAAAAACATTTGGCAAAAGAAAAAACAACTCGATGAATTACGAATATGAAAAATCTATGTTAAACAAAGTGTAAAAGTCATCACTGATGGAATGGTACCAAATTTTTGCTCAGTGCAGTCAATAATATTTAATTTGTGTATTGAAGAGGCAACGAAGAGAATAAAAGTCTGTCACAGCGTGGGAGTTATTTGTCACGGACAGAAAACTTGCGTTACATAGATCGCTGACGACATAGCGTTCGTCATCGAAAGTGAACAGGAACTGAGTCGATTCGTTGATGAAATAGATCATGTGGCAGCTGATGATTACATCTTCTATATTAATAACAAAGGAAACTCAGGTACTTGCGTGCGCAGAAAGCTGCCCTGCTCGACGGTTGAATTTTTAATTTGGGCGAGAGACTCTTGAAGAGCTGGAACGAATTTTGTTATTTCGTACGCTGAATATTCAGAAAAAGGGAAGATGTAAGCAAGACACAGTAAGCACGAGAGCGTTGCTGAGACGCTCAGCAAACGCCAGCGGCAGGCACAAGAAGAGTGAAGTTATGTACCACAGAGAGGTTTACTGTTGAAATTTCGAGGGCGCATATTCGAAGATGAGTTGGACAACATACTATTTCTTTTCAAATACATTAGCGAAATGACCACGACTAGGAAATCAGATAGGTTAGTGCTCGTCCAAAGGTTTATCAACAGACGTTATTCCCACGCACTATTCGCAAATGGAACACGGAAAAGGAGGTGGGTAGGGGGGGGGGGAGGGTAGCGTGAAATGATAGTGGTACTTGAAGTGCCCTATGTCACACACTATAAGGTGGTGTGAGGAATATACACGTGGATGTAGAACTGCATAAAACATGAGTGTTTCTCTAAAAATTATTGTTATTTAATTCAATGTATCATCATTAATTTAATCATTAATTTATCATCATTCCCATAGTGAGTGTTCTTTCTTTACACTCGAACATTTGATATGTATTTCAAGGTCCTCTGCATGTGGTGCACTGACAATACTCGATTGAGGTGTTAACATTCCTTGGTTGAGCATATTTGGTGATGTATTACGTGGAATACAGGAATTATGAAGGATTGTTGGAAAGTGCCCATTGCTATGTTCGGGTTTGTGTAGTTAGTACAACAACAACAACAACTGATTATAGATACCTGACGGTTTCAGTTAAACTGGTGGTGTTCTGACTGCTCCAGTGTGGGCTGCATACGTTGCAGGACGCTGACACATTGTACGTATGTTCGTTAACCGGTGTGCTCGCAGTGCTGAAAAATAATAGTTCCACTTTCTGCCACCAGGTGAAAATACGGCGCTGTAAACAGTCAGAACGTGGTATGGGTACAGGAAAAAAGGAGGAACGGTCTAACACACGATAACTGTGGTTCTGGCACGTTTATTAGGATACGGTCAGAAGTTACAACATGAGCTTAATACAGTCTCCCAACTGAGCAACACGCTGTGTCCATAACATGGAATGGTCGAGAGTGGCTAGCAGCATCAGAGTGATCTGTAATCGTATGCTATCCTTTAGATCAGGAAGAGTGTGTATGCATCCCTGATAGATATTACACAACCAGAACTCACTTAGATATAAGTCGGGGGATCTAGAGAGCCACCCATCTTGAAATTACCTAGCAATGATGCGGTCGTTACCGAAGGTTTCTCGGGGTATATCTTTCACCTGGCAAGTGACATGTGGTGTCACCCCAACTTGCATGAAAATGGTGGTGTGGACACAGTTGTGTTCTTGCGAAGCTGGAATGACGTGTAGCAAAAGGAGGTCTTTACAACCTGCAGATGTCACTGTGAAACTAACAGATCTGCGATGTGTCGTCTCCTTGAAGAAAAACGGACCGAGAATGAAGGAGCTTGTGAGACCACACCACACAGTCAAGTAAGCTGTTCTACACAACATGTGGCGGAGAAGAGCCCCATATACGACAGTTCTGTGCATCCACATCACCGTGCAGAGTAAAACGTGTCTCGTCGGTCCAAAGAATATTTCCCGGCCACTTGCCATCCATTTCCATGCGTACCAAAAAAACGAAGGGCAAAGTCAGTGTGTTGTAACCTATCTTGGCGCTTAATCTGGTGCACATTCTGGATCCTGTAGCGATACCAGTGTAAAATGCGCCGCAAAATCGTATGAACTGTTGACCAGGGTAGAGGCACTTCCCGTGACACGGCTGGAACACTGGCTGCAGAACGTGAGGCATGCCGCACGGCCGGCTATAGCTACAGCAACTTCATCAACTGCCGTGGGATTGGGCCGCCTCCTTCTCCCTGCTGCACCACCTAATTTAATTGTTTTTTCAGATTTCTTGATCATATTCTTTAGCCCATTTATTGACATGGAGCCTCTTCGCAGCTGTTTCAGTCGACTATATTTCCGCTATGCAGCGCTGCTATTGTTGCCGTTCTGATAAGGCAAATGTGCCAGCAGTGCACGGTCTTTCTTCTCAACAGCCATTGTGTTTCGTACGGAAAATTTCAAACTTCTTAACCCTTTACACGAACAGTCACATCACAAAACTAATCGACACACATTACCAAGTAACAAACAGGATACTGACGTCAAAACAGGAAACATTTCACATTTTGACTGGTTACAACGCGATATTTTCTCCTGGTGGCAGAAAGTGGAACTATTGTTTTTTCAGCGTATTCCGCGAGCGCACCGATTGATGAACATACCTGCACTGTTTCAGAGTCCTGCGTGTGTACAGCGTGCTGTGTAGCACTCGGAAAACCGTTAGTTTCATTATAACCACCCACTATATTAGAGCCATGAAAAATTTTTATGCAATTCTGACAAATCCATTTTGTCGTTGTGACATTTAAATAGCTTTCTTTGATCTAGTTCGCGAACTACAACACCTTCTAAACTTTTATGCTAATCAGTGCCATAAATGCATGGTGCTTTCCGAATGCACTTCTTACCAAAAAGTGATTCTGGTAGCTGGAGTCAGAGGTTTATTTTAATCCTGTCTTTGATTTCTTGTGATGATATTTCCATATAAACTTTCATCCCCTAACACATATTTTTTTTGTTTCTAACCGAGAAGTCAAATACAATTTTTCATAAATTTAGCTTTAAAAAGTTTTAATATAACGATATATTTCCAAGAAACGTTTCATCTCCAATTTCACCTCCTTAGGGACGAAATTACGAAAAAGCCCTTCCATTTCGATGCCTACAGTATAAGACCAACACCGTTTCTAAATTTCAAGTTTTCATCCTTACCGGTTTGGGCAATCGTCAGTCAGCGAATCAGGACATTTCCTTTTATACACTACTGGCCATTAAAATTGCTACACCACGAAGATGACGTGCTACAGACGCGAAATTTAAGCGACAGGAAGAAGATGCTGTGATATGCAAATGATTAGCTTTTCAGAGCATTCACACAAGGTTGGCGCCGGTGGCGACACCTACAAGGTGCTGACATGAGGAAAGTTTCCAACCAATTTCTCATACACAAACAGCAGTTGACCGGCGTTGCCTGGTGAAACGTTGTTGTGATGCCCGTGTAAGGAGGAGAAATGCGTACCATCACGTTTCCGACTTTGATAAAGGTCGGATTGTAGCCATCGCGATTGCGGTTTATCGTATCGCGACATTGCTGCTCGCGTTAGTCGAGATCCTATGACTGTTAGCAGAACATGGAATCGGTGGGTTCAGGAGGGTAATACGGAACGCCGTGCTGGATCCCAACACCCTCATATCACTAGCAGTCGAGATGACAGGCATCTTATTCGCATGGCTGTAATGGATCGTGCAGCCACGGCTCGATCCCTGAATCAACAGATGGGAACGTTTGCAAGACAACAACCATCTGCACGAACAGTTCGATGACGTTTGCAGCCCATGGCTGCGGCTACCCTTGACGCTGCATCACAGACAGGAGCGCCTGCGATGGTGTACTCAACGACGAACCTGGGTGCACGAATGGCAAAACGTCATTTTTTCGGATGAATCCAGGTTCTGTTTACAGCATCATGATGGTCGCATCCGTGTTTGGCGACATCGCGGTGAACGCACATTGGAAGCGTGTATTCGTTCGTCGCCATACTGGCGTATCACCCAGCGTGATGGCATGGGGTGCTATTGGTTACACGTCTCGGTCACCTCTTGTTCGCATTGACGGCACTTTGAACTGTGGACGTTACATTTAAGATGTGTTTCGACCCGTGGCTCTATCCTTCATTCGATCCCTGCGAAACCCTACATTTCAGCAGGATAATGCACGACTGCATGTTGCAGGTCCTGTACGAGCCTTTCTGGATACAGAAAATGTTCTACTGCTCCCCTGGCCAGCACATTCTCCAGACCTCTCACCAACTGAAAACGTCTGGTCAATCGTGGCCGAGCAACTGGCTCGTCACAATACGCCAGTCACTACTCTTGATGAACTGTGGTATCGTGTTAAAGCTGTATGGGCAGCTGTACCTGTACACGCCATCCTAGCTCTGTTTGACTCAATGCTCAGGCGTATCAAGGCCGTTATTACGGCCAGAGGTGGTTGTTGTGGGTACTGATTTCTCAGGATATATGCACCCAAATTGCGTGAAAATGTAATCACATGTCAGTTCTAGTATAATATATTTGTCCAATGAATACCCATTTATCATCTGCATTTCTTCTTGGTGTAGCAATTTTAATGGCCAGTAGTGTATAAGATCAACACCATGCGCAAAATTCAGGTTTCTGTCTGTAGCGTTTTGGGCTTGGCGATACCGAATACGTCAGTCAGGACATTTCCTATTACGGGTATGGTGATTAATCATGTAATATCAAACTTAACATTTCTTTTACTTGTTTTAACAGATTTGAAGACCTTGAAGATTTGAACGAAACTGGCAATCGTTATGAAGGCAAATGCTATAATAGATGGTAGTAAAAAATATTAGAATTATAAATCAGTTGCTCGAGTGTATCTTCACTTAACATCACGTCAAGCTTTCATAAACCATAAGTTTCGTTTGATGCAATTCTCCATTCCAGTCGCCTGTCATACGCAAAAAGGAATAAACTTATTCACGCAGTTTAGCGTTGACATTTGAAACAAAAGAGGGAGGTATCGTCAGTAATGATGTCGTTGCCCGCAGGATGTCAGATCCTAACAAAAAGCTACTCTGAAATGCTATCCTTTCTTTGAAAGGCGAGGCAGTGCCTGAATCTTTACTTCAATGATCTCAGTTACACGTAAATGAAGAGAAACATGAAATAGCATCAGATGCCAGAAGCTGGCCGTGCCGGCAACAGGAAAGCCTCGACTCCCGGCCGCAGCGCGGCGCTGGCAGCCGCCTTTAATTTGGCGCCGGAAGCTCGTTTCTGGCCTCCCCTGTGCCGCTGCTTTGGCGCCCGCTGTGACGTCACTTCGCTAATGACGCCCCACTTGTGTCGTCGCGGCCTCTCGCCTTTTGGCCGTTGCTCCACTTCCGACTCTCTTGTACCCGTCTGATGTTTGAGTCACAGACGATTTTCCATTCTACCCCGCAAGCATTACTTATTCTCGTCAGATCATTTGTTTCTAGTTTGCTCAATTACTGTTGCCGGTGAATTTTGTTAAAAGTAGTTTTTTTATTTACTTTGTTTGTAATAAAGACTAGTAGCTGCTATATCAAACCGCAGCGAGTGAAACATTTCAAACAAAGTGCCTCTCGAGGAATGGAGAGAGAGTTCAGTGCAGTTAAGTCCTTGTTATTTTTGCTTTTTAATTAGAGTTCCGTGTCCCGTCCACGGTGAGTTCATTAGAGATTAAGCTCAAATTCACTTTTTACGGGCTCAGAGAAAATAATTTGCCGCTCTTTGTTAAAGACTGTGCCTGTGATTCCAGCGCTGTAGCGCAGCGCCAGCTTGCGTTACGCTTCAGACTAGGAATATTAGCCATGCAAATCTCTAATTAAAAGCAAACAGCGAGGTAGACCCACAACATACCTACTAGTTCTTGCAAAATAAGATAGCATACTGTGTACCTCACAATAAACATGGTTACATTTATTAGAAAAAACAGAAAAATATAAAAACATTGTTGAAACGGAAAAACTAGCTACTTAACACGGAAGTTGGGTAAATTTTTACTGCAGTAGTGTTACACAAAACCCTTGTAAGGAAACCAGTCTTGCAAACTATCTGGATCATCTACACACACACACCAGACAACTTCATGCTGACAGTAGGGTGGTAATTGACTATGTGACATAAGGCAACTGGAAACATAATCCTGTCTGATGGAGTCTAGTATCATTTACCAGTCAAGTCCTCCCTTGGGTAAAAATTTGCCGGCACGGTAGCTCAGCGTGTTCGGTCAGAGGGTTAGCTGCCCTCTGTAACAAAAAAACTGAGTGAATGTATCAACAAAGAACCTAAACGGGTGTCATCGGACATCCGCCCCGAACAAATTCAACGAACAATATAGAACAAAATGAGAGAAAAAAAAAAAACCAGACGACCTGTGTTGGATTACAGTTGGCAGACTGGAGATTGTTAGAACTGGAAAAGTAACGATTAGATGGCTAAATGCCGTTTCTTCTGCTATTAATAAAACATGGTAATAATACTTAAGTACACTAGTAGCCATTAAAATTGCAACATCAGAAAGTCTCAGTGCAATAAACGTAAAATTGGCGTAATGTCTACTATGTGCTTTGATATGCAAATTGTTAGCTTTTCAGCACACTCGCAGGAACATTGTACATTGTATGCTGTTTATTTTTGGAACAGAACCAACGACCAGCTTAGAGACAGAAGTGATGACACTTTCTGCAGGCTCCGACCATCATTTTGCAACACAATGCTTGAGCACGTACAGTGCAGGCTGTTACTGATTTGTTTGACTGATGGGGCTGGTAAGTACTAAATGGTTCAAATGGCTCTGAGCACATCTGAGGTCATCAGTCCCCTAGAACTTAGAACTACTTAAACCTAAATAACCTAAGGACATCACACACATCCATGCCCGAGGCAGGATTCGAACCTGCGACCGTAGCGGTCACGCGGTTCCAGACTGTAGCGCCTAGAACCGCTCGGCCACACAGGCCGGCCAACTGACACCAACAATGTATTGAGGACACTGCACAGGACCCGTTCGTTGTCAAATACAAACGCGCAATTTGCAGGCTTAGCTAGAATCTGCGTTTGTATTTAAGTTTGCGCTTCTTGCGGTGTTACCATATTTCGTCCAACCGCTGTATGTGTAAATGATCTGGTGCATAAACACTGGAGGTGGCATTAGGCTGTTCTACGATGTCTCTTTGGTAAATAGGAAAGTCAGCGGACTGTAGAGAAGTGAATTCTTGTAGAGAATCCACGCTTGGTGCAGATGCTGGCAGTTGACTGTCCATAGGTGGAAGATCGTTGACTGTTCGATTACACTATTGACGATGAATCACTAGAAACACTAACAGCTATTATGATGATGATGATGTCCCATACTCCGAGGAGGGTAGGGAACGATGGTTTGCCATTGCCTTCCTCCGACTGTAATGGGAATCAATGATGATGATGAAGACGACGCAACAACACCCAGTCATCTCGAGGCAGGGAAAATCCCTGACCCCGCCGGGAATCGAACCTGGGACCCCGTGCGCGGGAAGCGAGAACGCTACCGCAAGACCACGAGCTGCGTACAACAGCTATTAAATACACAAAAAATTAAGCGGCTTGGCGTTGCGTCTCCCCAGGGAGCACTATCGGCCAATTTTATGAATTGAATGCATGTACGTTTGCCACGTCACAAACAGTATCCGTACTGAGCACCAGTCCACTGATAAGTGTCTGTTTTCTGTATCTCTTGTAGTTTTTGCGCAGTCCTCTTATGAATGAGCATGTACTACTAGGTCTCAAATTCGTCTCACGAAACGACCATGTTAGAAAAATGGAAGCAATTGATGCTCACAGAGTCTTACCGACGGTTGTTCTATCTGCATACTATTCGCGAATGCAACAGGGAAGGTGGGGGATGATAGCGATATCTGGAATACCCTCCGTCAAACTCTGGAAGATGATTTACGAAGTGTAGATATAAATGTTCTGATTTTTGTGGAGGACAGAACCTGTTACCATTTGTCTTACTTGTGTAATTGGACTGCCTCCGAATGAGCCCTACAGAGATGATATCTTTGATACGTGACTAAGTTGGTGTGCAGGTACAAGCGAACAAAACGGATCGCATATCCTCTGCGATTATCTTTGACAACAAAAAACAGTTGCTCTTGGACAGGTATCAGTCAGATGCTGTCTGGAAGCGTGGTTCTACTTGCAGCCATCCTCCTTTGCCATTTTGCAAGAAGTATCGTTATCATTTTCTATGGTATCACTAGATGTCTTCATGAAAAGGATCGCGGCCGTATGCTATGCTTTCCTGCATTGCTGTTACAAGACCTGTACCAGACTAACACAAATCATTTTGTTCATCTTAGATAAGCAGCCCGGAAAAATTATCCATCCCCAGGAGACAGTACACTAATACCGCGCAACATCGCATCTAGCCTTGATAACAGCCTCCATTCGGCGAGGAGAAGAGTCCACTAGTTTCTCCATGTATGCTATATCGAGTTGAAGTCAGTCATTAATGATTCGACCCCAGATACCTGCCAAATTGGGAGTGTATTGATTACTACCTTTCACCTGCTCGTGCAAATAGTCGAAGACACTTTCTGTGGGATTAAGATCGGTTGGTTTAGCGGAACAGTCGATGTGCGATAGGGTGCTTGAGTTTCGCCAGTCCATGAATGTTTGCTTGCAGCCCAGTCAACATGGCCGCTGGCAGCGTGGAAGATGGAAGAGTCCACAACGTACTCATCATGAAGATACAGAAAAAAGGGCGACACTAGGTCACCGATAATGTTCGAATAAACATCCTTATTCATGTTCACGGTAAAGTGAATCACTGGACCCAAGTCGTGGTACGAACACCCCAAAAACGTCACAGAACCTCCTCCGGCCTAAACTATACCCTACATATGGTGCGGGTTAGAAGCCTCATTGGGCCGTCGGTTCACTCGGCGACTTGTAGCCTGTGGGAAGAGACAAAATCGTAATCGCGACCATTTGAAAAGAGACCATGTCGCACCTTGTCGGACCATCCTACACGCCAAAAGCTAGCTGTTGTCCAATTTCTGTGTTGTTTGGACAACTGACGATGCGCAATTTTAAGTACCACTGTGAGAAATGGCCTCTTGCGAATCAACCAATTCCAAATACCCATTGCGAGCACATCCCTGTCGAGTTTGACACCGACTGTCGTCGACAAAGAGTGACACTCGTCTCTGAGCCCTGTCGGTTAGCGTCATCTTACGACCACCGTGGTCACGGCGTATTGCACTGCTGTGACGGTACGCGATTCCTTGTAGATAATTTGGACACTCTGCATTCATACCCGTAAACCAAAAAAAAATCCGGTAACTTCATTCACGGTATGGTCATTGGCACGTCCAAACACAATATCTCCATTCTATCATTCTGTGACATTTCAACGCCACTTGCTGTACTGACCACGTACAACCGACTAGCACAAACACACCTGTGCAAAGAGTTGTCACCTGTGGAGGTTCGCATGATCGTCTGATGCCACTTCTACACAAGCGCTCTAAAGCGATCAGTGTGCTGTTTGAAGAATGTATCTAATGTTTTTTTCCGGGAGTATATGTAATAAAGTCGAACATACATTTACCTTACGGAACTATTGTTCTGTTACATTTTTATTTGTCCTAAACTGTTTTCATGACTTTTATTGATAACGGAAGGCAGAATACTTCAGACTTACTATTTTTCCTTTAAAAGATACATCTAAATCCAGTAAACTGCCTCTCCGCCTTTGAATTTAAATAAATTTTGTCGTTCCTGCGTCTTTTCTATATACATAAGACGAAGTGTCCCAGAGCACTGACTAAGGCATCGAAGTCGCATACGGAAGGATAGGTGTTCAAATTCTGGAGTTTTTCCTTCGAAATGCGGATTTCCTTCCTCTTCTTTGTAGTATCCGAGCTTTAGTGACCTTGCTTTCCCCCTTTATCATTCATTTGTGTGACTCGGTGGCAGCCAACGAATGCTTATTTCACCTCTGGCAGTAAATTATTAATGCGAAAAATGCCAACGTGCATCGGTTATCTTATGTATTTACCGAAGAAAGTGTATTTCAGAGCATACTAAGTTCATTTCTTGGATTCGTCTCTTCCTTAACGCATCAGTCACATGGTAGCAGACCGACTGAGGCACATTCCGTCCGCGCGTTAGGCGCCTTATTGATTGATACACACATGTTCATCTGAGAGAAGCACACCATCACGTGTACTTCCCCAGCAGAAACATTTATTTTCTGCTGTGCATGACTAGACGATGCAGATACCTTCTATTTTTCGTTAGCTCGTTTAGTGGAATTATTTCAGATTTGTAAAACATACGTCGTGGTTTTCTCACATGACGCCTTGAAAGTTATAAGTCAAGAAAACCCCCTAGATGCAGTATTTCTTCATTTGCAAAGCATTTGACTTAGTGCCATACCAACACTATTATCTAAAGCCTACAAAGGAGATTGGTTACAGAAATACTTGTGCGTTGAACCCATCCTCGGATATTGTTCAAGTGCGTGGGACCCATGCCAAATACGATTAACTAGGAACACTGAAGGCAAAAAAAAGATGGGCAGCACGAATGGTCACAAGTTTGATTTAACCCAGGGACATTTTCATGAAAATGCTGAAAAAATTGAACTGTCAAACGCTTGAAGACTGACACGAACTATCCCACCAACTTCCAAGAAAAAGTTTTTAGTGGTAGATCCAGGAATACACTACAGCCCAAATGCACAGATCCCGTAGAGACCACGACGACAAAATTAGACTAATTACATGGTGCACAGGGCCGATTAAACAGTTGTTCTAACCGCCCTCTACAAGCGACTGTAACGAGAAGAAACCCTAATATGTATTACAATGGTATGTACCCTCTGCCATACATTTTACAGTAGTTTGTGGCAGATTTCTAAGGCATCAGTACGGATGACGATACTGATAAAACTAGAAACTATAACTGCAACAATTTCAGAAAGTAATTTTTTATATTTATTTTGCTGTCAAGAGTTTCACATCTTTTAGTGTGTCTGTAAAAGTTTTAATTGTAACCAAGTACCAAGCACCAATCGCCAACGGTGTCGTCACTATCTGCACTCATCTTGCCTGTTTACGTTCCTAAAAGTTCGAGCTGTATATCGATGTGGATCGGAACAATTCTCTTTCGTAAATGAAGTTTCCCACAATTAGACAAATAAATAGTGTTCTATCAAATTTCAGAAAAACTGCCGAATGTCTGCAGCTTCCTGGTTCGGTATTTCGGCTTAGAGTCTTCAGGCCAACACTGACGAGCAATGCACTAAGTTCCCCTATTTAAGATCACGCTGTAATAGGCGTGGTGTTCCGTGTTACCAATGCGCATGCGATGCTTGAGCGTATACGCTTTTGCTATGAGTCTGTGTTCTGTGTGACCTCAGTGGTGAAAGCTCGCCTCTTCGATACCAAAACAATTGTCTTCGCACGGTAAGATCGCTGGTTGACTCCGGTTACGCACAGTACGAAGCTTTTCTGTAATTGGGTCTCATGCAGAATTTAGCTGGAAACCGCCGTCTCGCTTCATAAGGGATTCAGGCAGTCGTATTTCCTCTGATTCATTGATAAGTGAGCTCCAGAAGTTTGTGATGTGGGCCACAATTTTTGTTTTGTTATATTTCATCGAATGTTCAGTGGATGGCTCTGAGCACTATGGGACTTAACATCTGAGGTCATCAGTCCCCTAGAACTTAGAACTACTTAAACCTAACTGACCTAAGGACAGCACACACATCCATGCCCGAGGCAGGATTCGAACCTGCGACCGTAGCAGTCGCGCGGTTCCGAACTGAAGCGCCTAGAACCGCTTGGCCACCTCGGCCGGCGTCCAGTGGAAATACAGGGCTCAGTGATAGCAGACTTATTTGCCAGGAGAAGGGGAACTTCCTGTATTGCTAGTCAGTATTCACCTGAAGATGGCCACAAGACTCTGCGCCAAAATGTCGTACCAACAAGTTATAGACATCCGGCAGAGAGCCAGAAATTTTACAGAATGATTTGTCAAATGTTTTTTATTCCAGTCTTTGATCACAATATCAATTCTTTTGACGATGACCGGTTTCAGTCAGTAATAACCATCCTCAGATCTTTTCTACACCTTGTCCTAAAGTGATAAGGCCGTAATGGCATCGTCAAAACATATAAATATACTCAGCGCAGCATCGTCACGTAGATCTAAAATAAGGTGTAGAATAGGCCACATCGTCCACACAGTCATTTTTGCAACTGGCTAGCCCCTTATTGCCTTTTGCTGTATTTGGAATGTGTTCCTATTTTCCTTGAACACGGCTTTTTCATCTGAAAAATGTTACGCTCTGCAGGTCTGTTACTTCTTGAAAATGCTTTGCTTTTGTAAGACCCGTACTGAATTTTATGCCTGAGCTTTCAGTTCCCACTATCGCTTTTATGTTTCAGGAAGCAATCCATCGTTGCTGTTCCAAATCATCATTGACATCAAATTTAATGTTCTTTAGTAATGAGCGGTTGACATGATTTTGTTCACCTAATCTTGAACACTTTTAGGCGATTCCGAAGTGATGGATAATAAGGTCCTTGAGTAATGCCACTCGTTTAGTTAAACCACCGTCATAGAAAACTTGCTCCAGTTTCTCCCAGACCTCGTTAGTTGCAGCTGCATCTTGTATGTGCACATAATTGTCTGGATCAGATAATAAAATAAGCTTCGGTCTTACGTTGACTTCTTTCTTTGGAATGGTATTGGTACAGCACTCACAGTGTCAAAGGTCATCATATTCTAAATAAGCTTGTGCTGAGAACTTCCAACTCGCACAGGTATCACGGCCGGTGAGTTTCTCAACATGGAATTAATTTTGATTGCAATTTGGCAGCTTTTTGTGTTAAATGCGGGGAAAAACAGAGAGTACTGGTCCGCTTATACGATAGCTGAAGTAACGTTGTTTGCGTTAACTTAGAAAACAACACATCAGAGGCTTTTCACTGAGGTTTTAATTACTTATTGTAAAGGTAGTATCAAAACACTCGCAACCACACCTAAAGTGAAGGAATTTTCTTTAACCTAGAAACGCACGACAGAAATAATGTAACTTTACTTACTCCAGAGATTATACATAGCACAGAACGCAATCTGGCATTCAGTGAATATTTATACACTCTCGGGAAAAAATTAGTACATCCTTTTATAGGTTTCGCTTCGCTCACGATAAAAATGAAATGAGCTTATGGCTTCGTTGGTCGGGAGGCCCCTATTCGGGGAAGTTCGGCCGCCAATTACAAGTCTTAATTCATTCGACGCACATTGGGCGACTTGCGCGCCGGTGATGAGGACAACACAACACCCAGTACCCGAGCGGATAGAATCTCCAACCCGGCCGGGAATCGAACCCGGGCCCGCTTGCATGGGAGGCGAGCACGTTACCACCCAGCTAAGCAGGCGGACTTCACTCACGATTTATTGTTGCAACGGTGCATACAAAGTACATGAAATGATTACATTAACAGATAAATAGCACAAGCGGTTCTGAAGTACCAAGTATCAGCTTATGCTGAAACACGCATATTAGTTGATGCTGAAGCCTCCACAGACAGCAATGGAGGCACTGTCTCTGGCATCGAGTCGATCGTATAGATGGGGAATGCTGTCCTGGGATGTGCTATACCACGCCTGCTCCTCTTTACATCGGTCTGTAAAAGTTGTTGGTTGACGAATCAGATTAGTCAGTACTCGCCCCATCATATCCCACACATGCTCGACTAGTGACAAGCCGGGAGATATGGTCGCTAAAGAAGTTGCTGCATTTCTTGCAGAGCACATCGAGTTTCATGGATAGTGTGTGGGCGAGCATTATCCTGTTGGAACAACACAGTACCCTCCTGTTACAAGAACGGCAAATGAACATATTTGACAACAGTCGCCACGTACTGAGCACCGCTTGGTGTCCCCTCCAGAAGCACCAAGGGTGAGCGAAAGTAAAAAGTATCATACCGCACCCAGACCATAAGGCCTGGATTGGGCCATTGTGTCTTGGACGAATATACTCTACGTCACAGCCCTCACCACGCCTACATTGTATGCGCAAACGACGATCACTTGCTTACAGGCAGAATCTGCCTTAATCGCTGAAGACCATGGCACACCATTCCATCTTCCAAGTGCACCAGTCGCGTTGTGCTCGTCCGTGCTGTGGCGCGAATGGAAGGTGGGCTAGTGGTGTGCCCCTAGTCCCACTGCTGTTACCCTATTCGCAACAGTTCGTGTTAACACGTTTGGGCTCACAAGTGCTTGTGGTAGCTGTACGATCTGCCACTTCCGCCCTTAGAATACGACGATCTTGGTGTGCGTCTGTGCTGCGTGGACGTCCAAAATGGAAGTGGAAATGAGCGTACGGCGTCAGTGGCCGGGAGTTCCCAGACGGGAAGTTCGGCCGCCAAATGCAGGCCTTATTGAGTGCGACGCCACATTGGGCGACCTGTGCGTCGACAATGGGGATGAAATAATGATGAGGACAGCACAACACCCAGTCCCTGAAACCTCCCGCCCCAGCCGGGAATCGAACCCGGGCCCCCATGCATGGCAACCCAACGTGCTGACGATTCAGCTAATGGGGCGGTGGACGTCCAGAACCTCATCTACCGGAGTGAGAATGTACACGTGACGACTGATATCAGCCTCGTTGCACAGTGGACGCAGCACATCCAACTTAAATGGTTCAAATGGCTCTGAGCACTATGGGACTCAACTGCTGTGGTCATAAGTCCCCTAGAACTTAGAACTAATTAAACCTAACTAACCTAAGGACATCACACACATCCATGCCCGAGGCAGGATTCGAACCTGCGACCGTAGCGGTCGTGCGGTTCCAGACTGTAGCGCCTTTAACCGCTCGGCCACTCCGGCCGGCTCATCCAACTTACGTAGCAATTCTCGGAAAGTCGCACGGTTGGCTGTAGGAATCACGAGTGCTTCTCCTAGACATGATTACCTCCTTGCTTCACACGTTTGCACCACACTGAGCATTCTTGCTGTGAGAATTCTCTATTAAAGGACAGACACAGATGGCAGTCTGGCAGCTATGACACTACGCCATCTGTTGACTGACGACGCTGAAACCATTATCAGTACACCTACTATCCTCCAGGTGGCATGTGCCCTCATCGGATCAAAATCGAAATCGTCTTTCCAGGTGTTCTAATTCTTTTCCGGCAGTTTATATAGTCCGTAATTCTGAAAGACTGTGTGAGTATATATTGAGTTGAATTTTAATATCTTCCATGCAGAAATCACATTCAACCATAGTAAGTAACGCTGCCTTCGACCAGAAAGTGACCACCAGATTGCTTTGCTAGTACCGTTGGAGGTGGTCTGACCTGTAGTCGAGGTCGCTAACGCATGACTGTCTGGCGGCGCTCGACCCAGAAGGTCACTGATTCGAATCCTAGTTCACGGAAAATGGAACAGAAGTGGTGGTGTAAAATACCTTTATCACCAGATTTTATGAAAATGACCTTTAATAGATACCAAAATATTCATAGTGTCTCAAGAGCTAAGGGAACGTGACACAGTAGACGGTGATCCGAGCACTGAAAGGGAACGTTAAGCCCTGTGATCTCCTTCGTGCCATTCGAGACGAGTGGGCAGTCTGCCGCCACCAGATTTCACCCTCTCGCTTGTGTCATCATCATAAAATAAAATATGACACCACACTATATATATACACCAATTACAATCATCTACACTCAACAGATACAGTTACGACCTAACACTTACATACCACGGGAAAAATGACTCTTCCGGCTAGACGACTGAATAATCCCTCTGTGCCTCCCAGACTACAATTCACACATATCCTTCTTTCCTTTATTGGAAATGGTATGCGTTTCTTTTCCTCCGACCTTTGCACTGCCCTATGCAGCCAGTTATAGGGAGACTAGCAGTTTAATTCCGAATACAGAGCAGCATGCCATTTTTCACATTAACCATCGTATCCAGAAGAGTAAAAAACGTAGTGTGATAGAAAAAAATCCTATGAACGAGCTGGAATCAAGTCCCAGGCCTGCGAAATTATAGGCACTTTGAGACTGCAACCACCGAGCTCCCATTTTAACTATTTTGTTGTTAAATAGGTTTTCCTGGTTTGTTACCCCATTTTTTTTAAATGTATCTTCGCTTTCAGAACTTTTCGTTTATAAATTTTTGATGTTACTGCATATCAAATGAATTGTGTTTCAGTTCTGCCTTCTTCAGTTGCTCTTTCAACATGCTACTGAGGAAACATACATGCTTTACTTTCGGTCACTATGATAATGTAAACGAGTATTGGTTTGAAACGTAGGCAGGTTCCGGATGGGCTGACGGAGGTAAACCTAAAGCCAGCACATTACATTCTGTACCATTTTAAAATCCGAAGAGTACAAAAAAACTACGAAAAACCGAAAATTCGGTGCCGTAACGAGAATAAAAAGATAATTCATAGTTATATCATCTTATGTTTAACGTACTTATTTGGTGCAAAGTTATATATGAGCATATCATTCGCTCTGATGACGTGCTTAATATTTCATAAATCTTTAAGTAGCCATTTCTTGTCTTAAGCCTATTAAAAATTCCGTAATCATTGTACACTAAGTGAGTACACGTCAGTATCAATTTCATGATGCAGAAAAGAACAGTAAGCCTTTTCTCATGCACTAAAATATTACAGATTTGCACCGAAAAACTCTATTGCAGTTCTTTACAGTACGTTTTTCGGCAGTCATGTGAATGCATATCGTAGTTTAATTCTCCGGCTACTGCGAGTTCATTACGGAGAGTGCCTGACCCTAATTGTTTTTTGGATGTGTTACAAGCTGATTCCATCGATGCCTATTAGCAGAATTGCTTATAATTTGTACATATTTTAAGAGAACGGTTCAAAAATGAATTCTCATTCGCCAGTGCGGGGGCAGAACTCATTTTCAACAGATGCCTTCGATGACATCAGATTTCATATTATCTGTAGCACAACGCTGGAAGGTAAGCACTTCTTAATAAGGAATAAGCACTATTTACTTTTAAACGAAGGCTCGAGGCGTGCAGTATGGTGACTATATTTTGTGTCTGATTAACTGCATCTTCACTTCCATCACTATGAGAGCTTGAAACTAGCTGACAATGTATAAAATATTGCTTAAAAAGCTGTTTCATTTCTATCAACTGTTTCCAAGATACTTTGCAAAATGATGATCGAATACTTCATAACTATGATTTATTTAATTTTTATATTTTAGTTTGAAAATGGTTTAAAATGTACTTTTTTGTTAGTTTTCATAAAGAAAATGGATAACAGTAAAATCTATGGTCATATTTGGCCATTTGAATGACAATAAGAGTAGTGTTGCAGCGGAGGTTCTACAAGGCCTTGACCTTGAGATAAGATCATCCTGCCCCCACCATGACACATTGTGAATTCACTGAACACCGTGCAGGTAGAAAGTGACTGTGATCTTCCAGAAACCCCATCCCCTCCCCATGCCTGACATTTGACAAGGTCACTGCACCACTGTAGCAATATGAGACAAGATAATGAGGTCACCTCTTGGGCCTATAGTAATCTAGTTCTACTTCCCCTCCCCCCTCTTAATACAAATCCAATTGTATGAGTTTCTTCATTCGAAGTCTGTACTCCATAGTGAAACAATCACCATGAAACGCTTGCAGCAGCAGAGATCAGGTAATAATAAGAAGAGTAAGTAATTAGCCAACCATTGTGTTGTGTATTTAAACCGGGGACCTAGAAACGACAGAGAGGCTTTGTCCTGCCACAGCCCTCAGTGGTTCACAAACCCACAACAGGTCACAGCAGTCCACCCACCCCACCACTGCCTCACACCGAACCCAGGGTTATTGTGCAGCCCACATTCGCCGAGGTAGATGGAAAACCCCATTAAAAACCATCCACAGGCTGGCCGGCACACCAGACCCCGACATTAATCTGCCGGGTGGATCTGTGCTGGTGACTGGCACGCCTTCCCACTGGGGAATCCAACCATTACTCTATATGATTTTAAAGTAATATTCCATGCGTTTAGTTCTTTATGCTGTTTCCCCCAACAGCGACTTACTAATGTCTGCACCATCATAGGTGACCTTCTGGATTTATCTGAGGATCCTACACTGACACAGCAACCCACCAAGCTTCAATTAAACGGTTCTAGAATACACTGAGGTGACAAGAGTCATGGGATACCTCCCAATATCGTATCAGACCTCCTTTTGCCTGGCATAATGCAGCATCTTGACGTGGCATCGAATCAAGAAGTTGTAAAAAATCCCCTGCAGAAATAATGAGCCATGTTGTCTCTGTAGCAGTTCATAATTGCGGAAGTGTTCCTGGTGCAGGACTTTGTGTTGGAACTGACTGTCGATTAAGTCCCATAAATGTTCAATGGAGTTCATGTCAATGATATGGGTACACATATCATTTCCACGTGCTGGCCAGAATGTCCTTTAAACCAGTCGCAAACAGTTGTGGTCTGGTGACATGTTTGGGAACATGAAGTCCATGAAGGGCTGCAAATGGTCTCTAACCAGCTGAACAGAACCATTTCCAGTTAGAGATTGGTTCATTTGAACCAGAATACCCAGTTCATTCCATGTAGATGCAGTCCACACCGTTGTGGAATGACTACCAGCTTGCACAGTCCTTTGTTGAAAACTCAGGTTCATGCCTTTTTGGGGTCTGCACTGTACACAAACCCTACCAACAGCTCTTACCAACTGAAACTGGGACTCATCTGTACAGGCCACTGTCCACTGTCTTCCAGCCATATTGGGTCAGACTGATGTGGTCATAAGCCAAAGAGAGCCACTACAGGTCATGTCTGAGTAGTAGGGCAAAGTGTGCATGACACCACTTTGCATTGTTACCTACTTTATTCAAGATGGTCGATCCAAGCTGGTGGCTATAGATGTGGCAACATTGCAGTGTCAGCATGGCGGAATTTCAAAGTTTGGTGGAAAAATAGGTCAAGTGGGCTACCTACACTAACCTAACCCCCTCCCCTCCACCCTCTCATCCACCACTCCTCTCCCCATCTGCAAATGGCAGGAAAAGGGCTCAGTCTGTGCCGGGCTGCTGGATAGGATGGACGAAAGTCTTTATTTTGTATGAATTGCTCCCCTGCCTTCCTCATCCCCCCACCAGTTAATTGGTGGAAAAAGACTCAGTCAGTGCTGGGCTGCCAGATAGGATGGACGCAAGTCTTTATTTTGTGTGCATTGTTTATTTAAACAATTTGAGTTGTCATAGACAGTAGCTCCATCCAATGCATTCACCATGAGGTCCAGAGCCCAACTGACCTATTTCAAACACCGCTGCCAGATGGCGCAGCTGGTCCTCCCCCTCTCCCCTCCCATGACATAATCCAAGATGGCGGTCTGGGTAAAAAATGGCGGGTAAAGAACTCAGTCTGTGTCCAGCTGCTGGACTGGCAGGATGGACATAATTGTTTAACGTGTTCAGTGGATGGATGTCTGTGTTACAGGAGGAGGAGTTTGATGGATACATTAGCTGTAACCATTCATCTGGGGACTGTATCGACAGCAATGTTATTTGTTGAAGACAAATACACGTTATCAAATAATGAAGATGAAGCAGGGTGGGCCTAAGTTACAGATCACAACTCATGCTGATAAATGCTTGTGCTATAATGATAGTTCAGTCAGTCTTCCAAAGTGTAAGAGATAAGACGTTCACCCACTCCAGTGCAAGCATTCATATGTTCAATTGAGGAAATGCTGGTAATGAACAGGAATGAATTTAATAATAGTACTACATGTAAGCGCACAGCTGAGGACTGTATACATAGCCTCCTACACAATGAATGGAAAGAAAAGATAATGGATGAGTATGTGGTGAAAACATTTCGAAAAATAACAGCAATGCAGTGGGGTGGCGTGAAGATGCCTTTCAGTACGCACGCAGATAGATGCTTGTACTGGAACTGCCTAACACCCAACGTCAACTTAGCCCTTTTCCACAATGAACCATTGAGGTTTGGAGACCAACTATCCTAGTTCACAACACCACCATAGTAGGTGCACTCAGCCCTGCCCCATACCCTCCCATGACGTTTTCCACGAAGGTGGTCGAGAAAAAAAGGGCGGGAACCAATAGGAACCCTGAAACCGGTCACATGATAGGCTTTGGCGAATAAGATGGTATTATCTGATGACGTCTTAGGAGGGGATATAGAGCAGGATGAAAAACTCCATGGCCTCAGTCAGCCATGGCAGCAGCACCAGAAGAAGAAGAACCATGAAGCATCAGCAGCAGTCGAGATCCAGCACAACCCTGCAGAACAGGAAGAAATGGAAAAGTAAATATCTCATATCACATATTTATCTGTAGTTCGCATTGTTATTATTATTATTATTATTATTATTATTATTGGTCGTTTTCATGCCTTGGTCTGTATGTAATGTTTCCTCCTCCTCTTTGTTCAGCAATAGCCTTCAACATCTAGAAGCCTGCAGGGATGAGCACCAGCATGTCTACCTTGGCAGCAACTGGACCTGCAACCACCTCAGCTGCCTTCTGGTCGAGACCTGCATCAACCTCTGGCCCTGTGGCAACAACAACGTGTCCAAACCTGTCGCAACCATGTGGGATCTTGTAGCGCACATAGCCTACTTGCTGGAGATGGACAAGAAGCTGTTATTGTCTATCCCACTCATCGATTTGGGTGATCAGGATGCCCAGTCTGTTCCTAACGATCTGGATGCTGCTGGTGGTCCTAAACAATAGCAAGATGGAAGTTAGTACTGCTGACTGACATATGACCCATACCATCAGAACATCTCTGTGGTAATGCAGTAAAAGAGTGCAGATGCTGTGGATAGGAAGGTTCCACACATTGCCCACTTGCTGGAGCAGGACACAGAGCTCTTCCTGTCAGTTCTACTCAATGATTTGTGTGATGATGACGCATGCTCTGCTGCCAACACCTCGAATGCTGATGGTGGTCCCAAACATCAGAAATATGGAGTCTAGTACTGGTCACTGACGTACGACCCATCCTGGCAAAACATTTATGTGCTAGTGCAGGGACAGATGCAGATGCAGATGCTTTGGCTAAGAAGGTATCAAGTGTGCCAAAGTTTTTCAGTTCTACATGCAATTTAACTCCTTGTGGGACGATACGTGTAAATGTGAGTATAGAAGAACATCATGACTGGGGCTTGCATGTGAGGATAGAAATTTAAAATGCATTGAATGGCGTTAAAATGCCTATTTCTGAATTCGACTGGGATGAAGTATGTTGTGCAGAGCGCCGCATCAATCAGCAGATGACCATAGAGTAATATCCAACTCATACCCCGCAGGACATTCACCTTAATGGTGTGACTCCATCTATTACAACAGTGTACGATGACTACGTGTGAAATCAGGTGACAAGTGTGTTTATTTATGGCACGCCTCAGTTACAAAGTTTTACTATAGCTCCATCACTTAACCAACTGAGCTATATTGGCTACACCTACTATCACCATCCTTACAAGTGTATCTTTCTATATATGTGCACTACTTGTCAATACCTGACATAGTATCAGCGGGGAATGGATGAAGCATCCTCGCTGCAAGGACTTTGTTGATGGTGGCTGGTCCTGTGAAAATGCAAAAGAAGATGAGAAGAGGAAGAAGAAGAATGGAATACTCCTTCTTGATAATATACGAGCAATTATTGTGGGTCAATACAATTGTGGCAAGACTAATGTCCTCGTGACGCTGCTAAAACATGTAAATGGAGTCCGATTTGAACATGTTTGTTATTTTCAAAAACACAGTTACAGCCCAAGTATCAGCTATTAAAGGAGATATTGTGCGGTGTAAATGGTGTTAGATGCACGACATTCAGTGAAAGTAGTGATATCCCCCCCCCCACCTACCTGAAAAGTAAACCCAAAAACTGTGTTCATATTTTACGATGTTGCCGTGGAAAACTAAGACCAAATCTGAAAATATTTCTGTTTTGTTAGTCATATGGGTGTTGATGTTTTTTTATCTAAGCCAAAGATATTCCAGAATCCCGAAACAGTCGGTTAGGGATATTGCAAACCTCATTATAGCTTTCACAGAAGACAATCTGAATTTAAAACACATTTACCAAGCATGTGTAGGAAGTGACATGTCGTTCAATGATTTTGTAAAGGTATGTGCCGATTGATGGAATGATTCACAGTATGGGTTTCTCGTTATTGATAAAACAAGAAAACTGAATGAGGTACAGGCGAAACTTACAAGAGAGGTGAATGCATTCGTATACGCTGCACCAGGAGCAAATTCGGGGGCATGTGGCAGTTAGGACAATGTAAAAATGCCTATATTCATTCAGTGCCAAAGTCTTCAACAGATGGCCCCGTAAGTAGAGCAGTTGTAGAAAAAGAATTGACAGATGGAATAGGCTTGTATGTTGTGGCTCCTACAGGATTTAAAATCTTTCAGGCTGAATTTAAGGCCATAGAAACCAATTATTTGGAAAATATTGCAGGAGATAATGACCGAAAAAGAACTGCAACAATGTATATCCTATGTAAATGGAAGAATTGTAACTAATGATTGCTGCAGCATCCAGTACTCCACCTGCAGAGCAGGTGGAGCACACACAATGAGATTCATGCTTATGCTTAGCTGGATAAAATTTTACAATCCATTAATTTAAAAGATGATGATAATGTGAGGTTCGAATGAGCCACTCACACTAATGTGGATGTTGGTGCAGAGCTGAAAAGCATATTAAAATCCAATACTTTGTTCAGTGGGGATGATGACGAATAGCTCAAATCTCTATGGGGCTACACCAACAAGAATGGTTTTTCTCATGTTTTAAGAATTCTTATTATTACTCTTGACATCTCCATATGTCTCTTCCATACATACGTAACACTTATAATTGTCACTTCTTCCGTATGCAGTAGTACAGGAACCTTCTAGCTTGCAGCAACAATGTCGATTATACGGTCATCACCATCACTGAGTGTGAGACTGTCGATGATTTATTCACCATGCCCATCAATGCCTCAGCCCAGTACATCGATTCCGTGCCATCAACATCTCAGCTTGGTCTCCCATCATCCCGCTATGGATAGGCAACACTAGCATGTATCCCATGCCAGCATAAGTGAACCATTCAACAGCATCATTCAGATGTGCAATGACAACACTGGAATTTTTGGCAGTGTCTGGGCCTTCGCAGCCACTCTCCCAATGGCCTTGACCATCTCGCCGTTGTCACCCTGGACCTAGCAGCAGACCACTAGCCAGCCCTGTTGATGATAACTAGCTAAACATGCGCCCAGACTGGAGTGTTACTTGCCTCAATACACGCCCATTTGCGTTAGGAAGTGAGCTCTCCAGAATCGTCAACGACTCACGTTCTCCAGCGTTTAAAATCGGGGAAAAACTAATATGATATCGTGGCCCTGACTCAACTGCATATTGGTTTGGAACTTCTACCGAGAATGTCATACTCTGTCACTTTCCCAAAATGCAAGAAAGGGGATCCTGTAAGGCAGGTACAAGGAGACCACACACCAACTGGATTTTAGAACTTTTTTAACATTTAAGGTGCATGAAGGTCCGAACACAAATATCAGTCTCTCAAGTGAGACAATGCAAGTCTCACAAATCCTTGAGAAAATCTACTTTGAGGTTTTCCAAGTGCCTTTAATACCCATAATCAAGATTGTTTACAGGAGGGCGATGTGGTAAAATGCTTGCCTGCTATGTCAGTGACACTGGTTCGATATCTGGCTGTGGTAAATTTTTAAACAAAGCTACATGTTGTAAGGACATTTCCGGGAAGCATAAAATACGTAAATAAGAAAAAAATATTTTTATAATTTTTGTTAAATTCAACGATTTTTATTAACAGTCTTGTATAAAAGATCTGTTATTAAGAATTTATATTTGCAATACCCCCACTCCCCCCATGAACCATGGACCTTGCCGTTGGTGGGGAGGCTTGCGTACCTCAGTGATACAAATAGCTGTACCGTAGGTGCAACCACAACGGTGGGGTATCTGTTGAGAGGCCAGACAAACGTGTGGTTCCTGAAGAGGGGCAGCGGCCTTTTCAGTAGTTGCAGGAGCAACAGTCTGGATGATTGACTGATGTGGCCTTGTAACACTAACCAAATCGACCTTGCTGTGCTGGTACTGCGAATGGCTGAAAGCAAGGGGAAACTAGAGCCGTAATTTTTCCCGAGGGCATGCAGCTTCACAGTATGGTTAAATGATGATGGCGTCCTCTTGGGTAAAATATTCCGGAGGTAAAATAGTCCCCTATTCCGATCTCCGGGAGGGGACTACTCAGGAGAACGTTGTTATCAAGATAAAGAAAACTGGCGTTCTACGGATCGGAGCGTGGAATGTCAGATCCCTTAATCGGGCAGGTAGGTTAGAAATTTAAAAAGTGAAATGGATAGGTTAAAACTAGATACAGTTGGAATCAGTGAAGTTCAGTGCCAGGAGGAACAAGACTTCTGGTCAGGTGAATACAAGGCTAGAAGTACAAAATCAAATAGGGCAATGCAGGAGTAGGTTTAATAATGAATAAAAAAATAGGAATGCGGGTAAGGTACTACAAACAGCATAGTGAACGCATTATTGTGGCCAAGATAGATACGAAGCCCACGGCAACCACAGTAGTACAAGTTTATATGCCACTACCTCCGCAGATGACGAAGAGATTGATGAAATGTACGATGAGATCAAAGAAATTATTCAGATAGTGAAGGGAGACGAAAATTTAATAGTCATGGGTGACTGGAATTCTATAGTAGGAAAAGGAAGAGAAGAAAACGTAGTAGGTGAATATGGAATGGGAGTAAGGTAGAATTTTGCACAGAGTATAACTTAATCATAGGTGACACTTGGTTCAAAAATCGTAAAAGCGGGTTGTATACATGGAAGAAGCCTGGAGAAACTGTTAGGTCTCAGATAGATTATATACTGTTAAGACAGAGATTCAGGAACCAGGTTTTAAATTGTAAGACATTTCCAGGGGCAGATGTGGACACTGACCACAATCTATTAGATATGAACAGTAGATAAAAACTGAAGAAACCGCAAAAATGTGGGAATTTGTGGAGATGGGACCTGGATAAATTGAAAGAACCAGAGGTTGTAGTGAGCTTCAGGGAGAGCATTAGGGAACGATTGACAAGAATGGGGGAATGAAATACAGTAGAAGAAGAATGGGTAGCTTTGAGAGATGAAATAGTGGAGGTAGCAGAGGATCAAGTAGGTAAAAAGACGAGGGCTAGTAAAAATCCTTGGGTAACAGAAGAGATATTGAATTTAACTGATTAAAGGAGAAAATATAAAAATGCAGTAAATGAAGCAGGCAAAAAGGAATACAGACGTCTCAAAAATGAGATCGACGGGAAGTGCAAAACTGCTAAGTAGGGGTAGCTAGAGGACAAATGTAAGGATGTAGAGGCGCATATCACTAGGGGTAAGATAGATACTGCCTACAGGAAAATTGAAGAGACCTTTGCAGAAAAGAGAACCACTTGTATGAATATCAAGAGCTCAGATGGAAACCCAGATCTAGGCAAAGAAGGGAAAACAGAAAGGTGAAAGGAGTATATAGAAGGTCTATACAAGGGCAATGTTCTTGAGGACAATATTATGGAAATGGAAGAGGATGTAGATGAAGATAAAATAGGAGATGTGATACTGCGTGAAGAGTTTGACAGAGCACTGAAAGACCTAAGTCGAAACAAAGCCCCGGGATTAGACAACATTCGATTAGAACTACTAACAGCCTTGAGAGAGCCAGGCCTAACAGTCGGCCGAGGTGGCCGAGCGGTTCTAGGCGCTCAGTCTGGAACCGCGCGACCGCTACGGTCGCAGGTTCGACTCCTGCCTCGGGCATGGATGTGTGTTATGTCCTTAGGTTAGTTAGGCTTAAGTAGTTCTAAGTTCTTGGGGACTGATGACCTCAGATGTTAAGTCCTATAGTGCTCAGAGCCAATTGAACCAGTCCTAAAAAAACTCTACCATCTAGTGAGCAAGATGTATGAGACAGGCGAAATCCCCTCAAACTTCAAGAAGAATATAATAGTTCCAATCCCAAAGAAAGCAGGTGTTGACAGATGTGAAAATTACCGAACTATCAGTGTAATAAGTCACGGCTGCAAAATACTAACACAAATTCTTTACAGACGAATGGAAAAACTGGTAGAAGCCGACCTCGGGGATGATTAATTTGGATTCCGTAGAAATGTTGGAACGCGTGAGGCAATACTGACCCTACGATTTATCTTAGAAGAAAGGTTAAGAAAAGGCAAACCTACGTTTCAAGCGTTTGTAGACTTAGAGAAAGTTTGACAATGTTGACTGGAATACTCTTTCAAATTCTGAAGGAGGCAGGGGTAAAATACAGGGAGCGAAAGGCTATTTACAATTTGTACAGAAACCAGATGGCAGTTATAAGAGTCGAGGGACATGAAATGGAAGCAGTGGTTGGGAAGGGAGTGAGACAGGGTTGTAGCCTCTCCCCTATGTTATTAAATCTGTATATTGAGCAAGCAGTAAAGGAAACAAAAGAAAAATTGGGAGTAGGAATTAAAATCCGTGGAGAAGTAATAAAGACTTCGAGGTTCGCCGATGACATTGTAATTCTGTCAGAGACAGCAAAGGACCTAGAAGAGCAACTGAACGGAATGGACAATTTCTTGAAAGGAGGATATAAGATGAACATCCAGAAAAGCAAAACGAGGATAATGGAATGTAGTGGAGTTAATCGGGTGATGCTGAGGGAATTAGATTAAGAAATGAGACGCTTGAAGTAGTAAATGAGGTTTTCTATTTGGAGAGTAAAATAACTGATGATGATCAAAGTAGAGATGATGTAAAATGTAGACTGGCAATGGCAAGGAAAGCGTTTCTGAAGAAGAGAAATTTGTTAACATCGATTACAAATTTAAGTGTCAGGAAGTCGTTTCTGAAAGTATTTGTGTGGAGTGTAGCCATGTATGGAAGTGAAACGTGTACGATAAATAGTTTACGCAAGAAGAGACTAGAAGCTTTCGAAATGTGGTGCTACTGACTACAAAAGAATGCTGAAGTTTAGATGGATAGATCACATAAATAATGAAGAGGTATTGAATAGAATTGGAGAGAAGAGAAATTTGTGGCACAATTTGAATAGAAGAAGGGATCGATTGGTAGGGCATAATCTGAGGCATCAAGGGATCACCAATTTAGTATTGGAGGGCAGAGTGGAGGGTAAAAATCGTAGAAGGAGACCAAGAGATGGATACACTAAACAGATTCGGAAGGTTGTAAGTTTCCGTAGCAATTCGGAGATGAAGAAGCTTGCACAGGATAGAGTAGCAAACCAGTCTCTGGACTGAAGACCACAACAATAACAACATTTGCAATAATATCCGGATTTTTGTGTGGAATATGCGTTTCGAAATAAGAAGACACGCTTTTTTCATAAAAGTGACAGATATGTGTCAGTTAACATATATGTGATGAATTTTCATATTTAAATAATGCAAGTGTTTAAAATGAAAGGAAACGATGAGAATAATAGTGACCAAAATGAGACTCGAACAGTGATATAGTGATTGCTGTTCTCGAGCGCTACCGATTTTCGTCCATCTTAATGTATTTTACACTTCACGGAAATGCTCGCAGAACAAGTACCTTCGTTTAAAAAGATGCATCGATCAGGAATCTAAGGCTACCCACCGACTTGACAGGAAAGCATTCTACCACTGGGCCACGCGACTCAGCGAAAAAAGGAGCTTCGTTTAGGATATTAAAATCGCTCGAAAAACTTCAAAGTTGATTTTTTCGATATGTCGGAAGTGTTGCATCAAACTGCTTTGAATTACTGATTTTTGGGGTGTGAACTTCACATGTCACGATTAAAAAAAATAACAAAAATCAGACTGGCCTGTGGTCTCCGTGTCAGTCTTGTACATTACCTCGATGTTTACTCGCATGTCTTCGTCCCGTAATTGGGAGATCGAGTTTTACCCCTCTTGAAAAAGTTGCTGCCGTTAAAAAAGCATGTATTAATGTCTAAAATACTGAGAAGTGGAACGAATTTTGCTTTGCATGGACGTTTCTTGTGATAAGATATCACAAGAATAATGCAGCGCTTACGGGTATGTGCAAAAATCTAATGTCAGCGAGCGTTAGAACTTCACTGGCATCTCATTCCCTGTTCAATTCCAGGACCTACCAAAATGTGAGGGGCAGAATTTGGATTGTTCGGTTCATGTTTATGGCCTGCTCATAGATAAAAAGAGCAAGTCAGAAGAAGACAAAGAGCATACTGTGCAGTACATGTGAGATGTAAAACAAAAAGTAGTTGGAACCCCTCCCCCCTCCTTTTTCAAAAGAAGCCATTCAACGCCCCAATCACGTTGATTAGTTGCTATTCTCAGAAGATGAGATCAAAAACGTTTTCCACACAAATCTGTGCAAAAAAAAGTGTAAGACATGTTTGTCATAGATGTCTAAACTCGTTCACTAAGAGCGACTATCTGGAAACGCATGTAACTGATTGCTCTAACCGGAAACTGGTACATGTGGAAATGCCTACTGAGGTAGACAAGTTCTTTCAGTTTAAGAATATTGAAGAACAAGAGTACTGCCCCTTGTTTTTCATTTATGTCGATTTCGACTGCATGCTAGCTTCCGTGGAGGACTGTGAAGGTGACCCCCCCCCCTTTCTTCTCACACTATCTTCACGGAACGGCACATATCTTATGCGACAGTGTATCAAGCAGTATGGTCATACGATTTTATACGATTTTAGTCTTAACAAATATGAATCCTACACCGAGGATAATCCTGAAAGGTGATTGCTAGCTGATTTCGAAAAATTTGCAAGGTATGGTGATGAAATATATCGCAATAAAATCCCCATGACCAAGTTGTGGGAGAATGATGTCTTGTACAAGCAGGCAGTTGATTGCCGTATTTGAGGGCTGCCGTTGTATAGAAAATCAGAAACACCCTGTAGGTACCATTGTTATCAGATGGGGACATTCATCGGCACAGCACACAGTGCAAAAAACTTAAAATACCAACTGCCACGACACGTAACCGTTTTCTTTCACAACTTGTAGAGCACCTGAATGATTACGGTTTCGAGAGATGATAAGGTTTGTGTCATGCCTTATACCTCAAAAAATACATTCCATTCTCCAAATGAATCACACCCAAAATAACGCTTCGTTTCCTGGATACCCTGCGTTTTATGCATCCCTCTCTTCAGAATCTTGCTGAGACAATGCATTAGGAGGAGATGCACATACCTATAGCTGCACATTCCAATGATGCAATGTTTCAACTTGTTATAAAAAAAGGGGGGGTGCGCTTTCTTCACCAACACGTGTATTAAAGGGAACAACTCAACGAAACTACATTGCCCAGCTTATCTGCATTCACCTGTAAACGTAACGGATGTGGAGTAAGGGAATGAGGTGCAAATACATACATTGATAAGGAGTATAATGTCACAATACTCAACAGTGAGTGTGCCAAACAAGGTAGGTACGCCCATGCAACTTTATCATGCTCGACAGTACTGTACGTACTCTCATATGGCGAGAGGTTGGAACAGGCAAGGCATCCAGGAACATTGGCCCGTTCACGATTGCAGACACCGCGCGTTTTAGTGAGCTGCACTGAGAATGCAGATTTGTTTTTACCTATATTACTCAGGCTGCGGTACGTAGCAATTTCTTGTGGTCAAAAGAGGACTCAGGAAGACGTTTCCAATTATTAAAAAAATGCAACTGTGCTAGTTATCAAAATGGTGTAAAACCTTTTTTTTGGTCAATAACTCGAAAATAGCTTCAAACGAAATCGTAGTTAATATGAAAGGCAGGGTACCGCTGACAAAATCATGCCAAGTCAGGGTTCGATCTTACTACAACTGTGACAAACCTTCATGCTGACAGAATAACAGCTCAGCTTATATTTATCATTCTCGAAATTTTTGTGCATCTAATTTCGTGGAAGAGCGATATAGTTAAATTTAGTCTACCGTGAACTATTTCCTGACTGCATGCGAAACAGACAGTAAAACTCCCGCATCCATCCGTTACCAGGAATGCTTTACGTGCAGCTACAGTTTCTTTCTTCGTAGCGGCCTTATGTAAACCTCTGTTCCTAGAAACAATGGTACTTCGACGCCTGACAAACAAGCACACGGATCTCGCATTCAGGTGGAGCGGGGTTCAAATCACTGTCCGTCACCCTAAATCAGGGTTCCGTGGCTTCCCTGAATACATCAAGTCGAGTACACAGATGATTCCTTCGGAAAGGGCGTTACTAATCTCCTTTCTCATTCTGGCCCTCACCGAAGTTGTGCTCCATCTCTAATGACCTCGTCACCGACGAAACATTAAAATGTGATCTTCCTTCCCTCCCTCCTTACAAATGACCTTTGCTAGTAGCATCTAGCGAATCTTCACCAGGTGAAGCTTTTCCTCGTGTGTCTTTGTCGCTGTCGAATATGTACTGCTTTGTACCACTGACGGCTTTATGGTGCTTTTTTACATTGACTTTGCTTCTAATGTAAAATTTCATCCCACGCAAAAATTCACTGAATAAACTATGTGATCAAAAGTACCCGACCACCCCCAAAAACATACGTTTTTTTTATTAGGTGCATTGTGCTGCCACCTACTGCCAGGTTCTCCATATCAGCGACCTCAATAGTCATTAGCAACGTGTGAGGGCAGAATGGGGCGCTCCGTGGAATTCACCGACTTCGAATGTGGTCAGCTGATTGGATGTCACTTGTGTCATACGTCTGTATGCGAGATTTCCACACTCCTAATCATCCCTAGCTCCACTGTTTCCAATGTGATAGTGAAGTGGAAACGTGAAGAGACACGTACAGCACAAAAGCGCACTGGCCGACCTCGTCTGTTGACTGACAGAGACCGCCGACTGTTGAAGAGGGTCGTTATGTGTAATAGGCAGACATATATACAGATTATCAGACAGGAATTCCAGACTGCATCAGTATCCACTGCAAGTACTATGACAGTTACGTGGGAGGTGAGAAAACTTGGATGTCATGCTCGAGCGGCTGCTCATATGCCACACATCTCGCCGGTAAATGCCAAACGACGCCTCGCTTGGTGTAAGGAGTGTAAACATTGGACGATTGAACAGTGGAAAAACGTTGTGTGGAGTGACAAATCACGGTGCACAATGTGACGATACGACGGCACGGTGTCGGTATGGCGAATGCCCGGTGAACGTCATCTGCGTGCGTGTGTAGTGCCAACAATAAAATTTGGAGGGGGAGGTGTTATGGTGTGGTCGTGCTTTTCATGGAAGGGGCTTGCAACCCTTGTTGTTTTGCTTGGCACTATCACAGTACAGGCAAGAATTGACGTTTTAAGCACTTTCTTGCTTCCCACTGTTGAAGAACAAGTTGGGGATGGCGACTGCAACTTTCAACTCGATCGAGCACCTGTTCATAATGCACGGCCTGTGGCAGAGTGGTTACACCACAATACCATTCCTGTAATGGACTGGCCCGCACAGAGACGTGACCTGAACCCTATAGAACACCTTTGGGATGTTTTGGAACGACTTCGTACCAGGCCTCTCCGACCGACATCGATACCTCTCCTCAGTGCAACACTCCTTGAAGAATGGATTGCCATTTCCCAAGAAGCCTTCGAGCTCCTGATTAAACGTATGCTGCGAGAGTGGAAGCTGTCATCAAGGCTAACGGTGGGCCAACACCATATTGAATTCCAGCATTACCGATGGAGAACGCCACGAACTTGTGAGTCATTTTCAGCCAGGTGTCCGGATACTTTTGATCACATAGTGTATATGTCATTGTTTCCATGATGCAATTGTCCAGAGGATGACACGTTAGTTTAGAGATCCATTTTCTGTTTTGGCCCAATTATTCAATGAAATAAAATAAGTGGAAAACCTACGAGCCATGACCTAGATGAAGGAACAATACTGGTAGTCATTCGATGGGGTGTAGCGGATCCACGGGAACCTTAAATTGGAGTGGACATGTGAGAGACATATGGAGTAGCACAGAACGCGAGAACTGGCTGAGCTCACATTCGTGAGAAGCGGAGCTCTAGTACATTTCCGACCATCCACTTCATTCTGCAGTGCAGACGAATCCGAAAGGCTACGGTTTAGGTTAGCTGAGACCGCTTATGCACTGCTTCCTGGACTTGGGTAGGCGCGCTGGCCCTGGATTGAATGCATGCGGCGTACTGCCGACGAGGGCCGGTGTGCCGGACAGCCTGGAAGTGGTTTTTAGGCGGTTTTCCACATCCCACTAGGTGAATACTGAGCTGGTCCCATGTCCCGTCTCAGACATTTGAAAACGTTTGCACTCTTTCATGGCTTACACTAGATGCAGACAGATGGGGTACCCTCTGACACTAACATCGCCAAATCCAAAGTAATAAGGCGACGCCGCGTTGAAGTGGGACAAAGGCCCTAGGAAATGATGATGAATAAGGCTACAGTTGATTTCCTTGTAGAGCATCGACAATTTCACTTAGTGTTCTCTCTTTCTAAAGATCTTGATGTAGTTGGTACGATAAATTTCAACTTTCCTGCTTGTGTGCTGGAACTGTGACAGAACTCTACAGAAAACTGAGTTCATTGTCTTGATTACTACATTCCTTCTTTCCATAACGATTGAATTACACCACCTCTTCGGTCAGGACACATACATATCTTCTCCATTTAATGGTATTAGGAAATCTTATTCCGAGATATCTGAGGGAGAGAAAACATCATACTTGTTATTTGATGAAAAGGAAAAGGCTCCGTGCTTACATTAACCGCAAGACTTCAAATGATAAGACAATTTCTTTCAGAAGCAGTTTCATCTCGGAAGAAATTTTGAATATACTAAGCAACACCATCAACCATTGAACATCTGAAACTATTGCCCGAAGCGCTTTTCAGGAGGAGTCGGACAACATATTACTTCCTACACATACATTTCGCTTATTGACCACGAGGAGAAAATTCGAGAAATTAGAGCCAATATAGAGGCTTAAAGACAATCATTCTACCCACGCACTATTCGCGAGTGGAACAGGGTTGGAGGGATCAGATAGTGGCACCGAAAGTACCCTCTGCCATACACCATTAGGAGGCTTGCGGAGTATGATGTAGATGCAGATGAAGTGAACTGAACGGTCTTCAAGAACAGTGGCCTGTAGGTAAATATACTTCAGGGATTCTTCAAAAAATGGCTCTGATCAGTATCGGACTTAATTTCTAAGGTCATCAGTCCCCTAGAACTTAGAACTACTTAAGCCTAACTAACCTAAGGACATCACACACAGCCGCGCGGGATTAGGCGAGCGGTCCAGGGCGCTGCAGTCATGGTCTGTGCGGGTGATCCCGGCGGAGGTTCGAGTCCTCCCTCGGGCATGGGTGTGTGTGTTTGTCCTTAGGATAATTTAGGTTAAGTAGTGTGTAAGCTTAGGGACTGATGTCCTTAGCAGTTAAATCCCATAAGATTTCACACACATTTGAACATTTGACATGACACACATCCATGCCTGAGGCAGGATTCGAACCTGCGACCGTAGCGGTCGCGCGGTTCCAGACTGTAGCGCCTAGAACCGCTCGGCCACCGATGGTCGGACCACGGATTCTTCGCTTGGTAGGATGAAGGTAATACTTTAAAATATAGTAGTAGGAATTGGCAGTTAACTGATTTCATTTTGCACCTGTGACTGTAGCCGAAACTGACTGTTAGTCTTGTGTCAACATGCCCACTAATATCAGTCCTGGAAGACATCCCATGTTCAGTACGGCGCCAATATGAAACTTGTGTTAGTTCCGCGTTCAAGATCTTCAACAGTCTTAACCGCAGTGCGATTTTGTCTCTATTATACTGTCTATTTGCTGATGGTAGATAGAGACGAGTAGACGACAACAATCCTTATAAATACGAGGGCAGTTCAATAAGTAATGCAACACATTTTTTTTCTGAAACAGGGGTTGTTTTATTCAGCATTGAAATACACCAGGTTATTCCCCAATCTTTTAGCTACACAACACTATTTTTCAGCGTAATCTCCATTCAATGCTACGGCCTTACGCCACCTTGAAATTAGGGCCTGTATGCCTGCACGGTACCATTCCACTGGTCGATGTCGGAGCCAACGTCGTACTGCATCAATAACTTCTTCATCATCCGCGTAGTGCCTCCCACGGATTGCGTCCTTCATTGGGCCAAACATGGAAATCCGACGATGTGAGATCGGGGCTGTAGGGTGCATGAGGAAGAACAGTCCACTGAAGTTTTGTGAGCTCCTCTCGGGTGCGAAGACTTGTGTGAGGTCTTGCGTTGTCATGAAGAAGGAGGAGTTCGTTCAGATTTTTGTGCCTACGAACACGCTGAAGTCGTTTCTTCAATTTCTGAAGAGTAGCACAATACACTTCAGAGTTGATCGTTTGACCATGGGGAAGGACATCGAACAGAATAACCCCTTCAGCGTCCCAGAAGACTGTAACCATGACTTTACCGGCTGAGGGTATGGCTTTAAACTTTTTCTTGGTAGGGGAGTGGGTGTGGCGCCACTCCATTGATTGCCGTTTTGTTTCAGGTTCGAAGTGATGAACCCATGTTTCATCGCCTGTAACAATCTTTGACAAGAAATTGTCACCCTCAGCCACATGACGAGCAAGCAGTTCCGCACAGATGTTCTCCTTTGCTCTTTATGGTGTTCGGTTAGACAACGAGGGACCCAGCGGGAACAAACCTTTGAATATCCCAACTGGTGAACAATTGTGACAGCACTACCAACAGAGATGTCAAGTTGAGCACTGAGTTGTTTGATGGTGATCCGTCGATCATCTTGAACGAGTGTGTTCGCAAGCTCCGCCATTGCAGGAGTCACAGCTGTGCACGGCCGGCCCGCACGCGGGAGATCAGACAGTCTTGCTTGACCTTGTGGCGATGATGACACACGCTTTGCCCAACGACTCACCGTGCTTTTGTCCACTGCCAGATCACCGTAGACATTCTGCAAGCGCCTATGAATATCTGAGATGCCCTGGTTTTCCGCCAAAAGGAACTCGATCACTGGCCGTTGTTTGCAACGCACATCCGTTACAGACGCCATTTTAACAGCTCCGTACAGCGCTGCCATCCTGTTGGAAGTCAATGAAACTATACGAGACGAAACGGGAATGTTTGAAAATATTCCACAAGAAATTTCCGGTTTTTTCAACCAAAATTGGCCGAGAAAAAAAATGTGTTGCATTACTTATTGAACTGCCCTCGTATATGTCCGGGAACCTATGGTTTCCCGCATACGGCGTAAGTAGAAGAACAGGCATGCTAATGTTTCAACGCTATTAATGTCAAAGTCTACGTTTATTTCGAAACACCAGAAAGGAGGCGTGAATTACAGAAGCGATAAACTGCTCTCTGAATCTGTTGGATTTTTTTTTTTTTTTTTTTTTTGCGAGAATTATTTAAAAGCTTTTCTGTATTCCAGCCTTGTTTGATAGTATCGATGAACTGCAGGATCGCATTGTGGGTGGTTGCCGGTGCATTCGGAATAGCTTGGCAGTTTTTAACTTAAAAACGGGCATCTATGAGAAGTGCTGAAGCCTCCCTTCACATGAGTGGTGGCCATATGGGGCGCTTATTGTATTGTGTTTGTCGTCAAGTGCACATCTGCAATTTGTAGCCTCAGGGACTCTGTCGTTCAGCTACAGTCTGTTCGTGTACTCGGACGTAATACTGCTCGCCCCTGTAATGGGATGGAGGTTATAATCAACGCCCTACGTATAGCAATTGCAGAATACAGCGAACAGGGACTGATTATATGTATTCTATTTTCATTCATATTTGTTGCTATCAACTGATTTAACACAACTGGAATATTACGTGAATTTTGCATTACCATTTTATTCTCCCCGTCGCGAACCGCGCAATCAAAAGTCTGCAATGCGCATTTCGGGCAGCGCTACTTGGCCACTACCATCATTACAGAACCGCGTCAGGTTTTTCTTTCGTTTGTCAGATGTGGGCTAGTGTAAAGAGCGTTACGTTTGATCGACGGTGAGCTCATTATCGGCGGATTACCTCAGCCGTAGCTAACGAACACAAGTATTAGCCGTTTCCATCAGATAGTAAAACACATGGGTTTGTTCAGCTACAGTCTGTTTTGTTAGTGGATGCTCCGTTAGCAGTAACGTGTTTTCTCATTGCAAGTAGCTCGCGGATTTATGGTCTGCATTTATTTGGACGTGTACACCGAATTCCCAATCCACTTCATTGGAAGATAGTGACAGTGATGAGGAAAGGTGACCTCGGAATTTGTGTGCTGAAAAGGAATGCCTCCGAATTTTTTACGTGAGAACTGTTAAGCTTTTTAAATAAACCAAACTTTATTAACATTCTGTGTCTTTATTCTCCATGTCTACATATTTATTTCTCAACATAGTCACCCTGGTGACGAACACCTTTCTCCAAACGAGAGACCAGTTTGTTGACACCGTCAGTGTAGAATGTTTGACTTTGTTGACGGAACCACAACCTCACCTCTCCTTGCAGCGCTTCATTGCCGTCCAAGTGAATTCCTCCAAGAAGTTCTTTAAGTTTTAGAAACAGATGAAAATCGGGTAAGGCCAAGTCGGTACTGTATGAACCCAAGACGTCGGACTGTTGCAGATGTCGCAACGCTTGTGTGTGGTTGGCCAATGTCGTGCTGAAGGAGAGGGTGCTCCATTTGTGGAAGAACTCTTCGAATTTGTGCTATCAGTTTTCTGATTGCCTCGCTGTACCTTGCAGGGTTTACGGTGGTGACTTTAGGCACGGTGTTAGGCATGATTTTTGGCGTCGATGATCCTTTGTGGCGGAACTCCACTGAATTACTCTTGTTATCGGGGTCAAAATTGTGCTCACCGTTCACCAAGTGTCACACTGTTGTTAAGAAACCTGTCACTCTCACACTCCATACGCGAAAGAAATTGACAGATTTCCAGTATTCTCTGTTTCTGTCAGGACTGAGCAATCGAGGCACCCACAGTGGACACAGCTTTCTGTATCGCAGTTCTGCAATGACGGCCTGCACAAGCTCCCGTGATATGCCACACTTACCTAAGAGCTGTGTCTGTATTATTCGAAGATTTCCCCTGATGAGTTCATCAACCCGAATCCGACGAGTCTCGTCGGTTGCTCTACGCGGTCGTCCACTCCGAGCTCTGTCACTCAAGTTGAGGTCAGCACCACCTCTTCCTTCCTTACGAGCACGAATAAAGCAACGTCGCACATTACTGATGTCAATACAATCATCACCGTACATAGCTTTTATTCCCCTGTGGATTTCAATTAGAGGCACTTTTTCTGCGGCTAGAAACTCGATTACAGAGCGTAGTTTTTCACGCAACCGACATAGTTACATTACACACCGCAATGTTACACGCCTCAATTCAGAGCCCTCTAGCAGCAGATGGTTGAAACAGCGAAGCGGGGAAGTCGACCGAGTAATCTGCGTTGCTTTTAATATCTCAACCGATATAGAGAACGAAATAAAAAATTTGGGAGCATCACTTTTTCATAGTATGAATTTGAGCCTCACTACCCTAGCAGAAGTAATGTCCATCATAAAATCTTTAAAATCAAAAACATCTAGTGGGTATGATGAAATATCAACAAAATTAAAGAATGTAATTCTGAGTTAAGTAACATATTAAGCTAACTGTGTAACCAGTCATTTATCAGTGGAATATTTCCTGAATGGTTGAAATATGCTGAAGTTAAGCCACTGTTTAAGAAGGGAGATACAGAAATAGCATCAAATTTTCGTCCAATTTCACTTTTTCCAGCATCCTCAAAAATTTTAGAAAAGGTAATGGACAATCGGCTTTATAACTATCTAATCACAAATAACATACTGTCGAAGTCGCAGTTCGGATTTCTAAAGGGTTCTGATATTGAGAAGGCTATCTACACTTACAGTGAAAATGTACTTAATTCATTAGATAAACAATTGCAGGCAACTGGTATATTTTGTGATCTGTCAAAGGTATTTGACTGTGTAAATCACAATATCCTTTTAAGTAAATTAGAATATTATGATGTAACAGGAAATGCTGCAAAATGGTTCAAATCTTATATCTCTGGAAGGAAACAAAGGGTGTTATTAGGAAAGAGACATGTATTAAGCTATCAGGCATCATCCAACTGAGAACTAATTACATGTGGGGTCCCACAAGGTTGCATCTTAGGGCCCTTACTTTTTCTTGGGTATATCAATGATCTTTCATCAGTAACATTATCAGATGCCAAATTTGTTTTGTTTGCCGATGATACAAACATTGAAATAAATAGCAAATCAAGTGTAGCCTTAGACAAATCGGCTAATAAAATATTTGTGGCCATTAATCACTGGTTCCTAGCAAATTCTTTGCCACTAAACTTTGAACAAACACACTACATGCAGTTCAGAACTTGCAAGGGGTGTCTGACGAGTATATATTTAACATACGATGACAAGCAGATATTGGTGGCCAACTCCTACGCCATTGATGAATTTCTCAGTAGAACCAACTGAGTTGTATATATACAAATACAATCTAACTTCTGCATCATTTCAGTGCAGTAATGTGTTCATTGTAAATAAGTATTGTAGTAGTTCTATTGTATGTTTATTACCTTATAAATAAAAAACTTTTTTTAAATTTTAAATTCAGTGCATTAATGTGATCTCAGTAAATGGGTGTTTGTAAATTGATTCTTTCATACGATTTTCATTTAAAAAAAATGACGATCATTCCACTTGGAACCTGTGGAAAGTACATAAGCTTATTTGTTTCAGTTGTAGATATTTGTCATGTATTATTGTTTTTCTGACATGTTCTACATCCTGGAGGAGCTCATCACTACAGATCAATTGGAATGAAAGTAAATCTAATCTAATCCAATCTGTGCCCTCGTACATCCTGTTTGCAACGAGCAACAAGCTGTCATGGGCCGAATGCACCTTCCAGTAAACCTCAGTCTCGACGAAATCGTGAAATGCTTTGAAAAACGATCGGCTTCAATTTTACAGTCATGTTTGGAAATCTTTCTTCAACGTCAGTTTAGATTTTAAAATTTACGTAATAATTTTTAACTCTTGCTGTATTGTTTATGTTCATTGGGGAACAGGAAGAAACAGGCACTTCGAAATACAAAAAGTCAAGGGAGGTGACGCAGAGTCACAGGACTCATTTGGCAGGAACGGAATGTAAAACGCTCTGATTTTTGTCTTCCTTTGTCTCCCTTTACTGCTGGAGCAAATACTGGGATAATTCCTAAAGCAAAGCCACATCAGTTATTCTTTTCCACCCACACCCCCTTCGAACTTATGTTTATTAATAACACTGCGAATGTTATGTCTTTCGTGCAATGACCAGCCTTTTCCCCCCACTGTAAAAAGAAATACTTGGTCTCAGCTGTACTGTGAATTGCCAATCTGAATCTAATTGCTTCTCGTCCGTTTCTTATTGGCAAATCCAGTGATAAACAGTCGAAGCTAAGACAGCATATACTGGCTTCGTAGCAGATCAGTGTTTTATCAATTTATAGACCAAAATGTCAAAGAAAATATGTTAAGCATCTTCCCATGTCAAAGACGCCAAGGTAGATCAATAATATGTCTGTTTTTTTTTCTCTTGTTGCTATTTGATATTAACGTGAAAACGTTGATTTTATGTCGTTTTACCAATGAAAACTCGAGTAAATAATTCCGTTTAGTGCAGTAATTTATTTACTAGTGTAGTTATTTAGAACTTGCAATTTCCAACTTAAGCAAATACTGGTAGGAGCCCTTCAAAAGTCTCCGGCAGATTTTTCCTACCCTGGTCCAGCACAAATATGTATTAACGACCGCGATATCAAGTGGACGTTAAAGTCGACCTTCCCATACTTAACAATAATTAATTCCAATTAATGGCGTTTAAAATCTTCAAACAATTACGATCCTTAATAATTTCAAGTAAAAGAAAAGGTGAAGCCTTATCACAGTTTTTACTTGCAACAGATTACCATACGAGACTGGCGAGCGCGTGGTACAATTTTTTTTTTTTTTATCGCAGATGCCAGAATGCAATAATTCCAGTTTCCAAAAGGGCAGTCATAAGTTATGTTCGGAAAATACTAATTATTTATAGAAATGTAAAAACTGGTAGAAACCGACCTCGGGGAAGATTAGTTTGGGTTCTGGAGAAAAGAAGTAACATGCGAAGTAATACTGGCCCTATCATTCGTACATTTAGACAAAGCTTTTGACAATATTGACTGAAAGACACTCTTTGAAACCCTGAAAATACCAGGGATAAAATATAGCGAGCGAAGGATTATCTGTCGCTTGTACTGAAAGGGGACTGCAGTTATAAGATTTAAAGGATGTGAAAGAGAGGCATTAATTGAAAAGGCAATGAGACAATTTTGTAGCCTACACCCGATACTATTCAATCTGTGCTTTAAACAAACTGTGAAGGAATTCGTGGAAAAATTTAGAAAGGGAATTAAGGTTGAAGGAAAATAATATTGCTAATGAGACAGTAATTCTGTAAGAGAAGGTAAAGAATTTGGAAAAGCAAGAATGTGGTCGGATTAAACCAGGAGATTCTGAGGGAATTTGGTTAGGAATTGAGACACTAAGGTCTGTAGAAGAGTTTACCTGGTTGGACAGGAAAGTAACTGGTGATGGCAGAAATAAAGAACATAAAAAGCGCACACTGGTAATGGCAAGAAAAGAATTCTGAAAATGAGAAATTTGTCAACAGCAAATATGAACTTAAAAGTTTAGAAGCCCTTTTGGAAGGTAATTGCGCTCAGTGTAGCCTTGGACGGAAGTGAAAAGTGGACGATAAGCAGGACAGACAAGAAAGCAAAAACTTTTGAAATGTGGTACTACAGGAGGATGCTGAAGATTGGACGGATAAATGGTTCAAATCGCTCTGAGCAGTATGGAACTTAACTTCTGAGGTCATCAGTCCCCTAGAACTTAGAACTACTTAAACCTAACTAACCTAAAGACATCACACACACCCATGCCCGAGGCAGGTTCAAATGGCTCTGAGCACTATGCGACTTAACTTCTCAGGTCATCAGTCGCCTAGAACTTAGAACTAATTAAACCAACTAACCTACGGACATCACACACATCCATGCCCGAGGCAGGATTCGAACCTGCGACCGCAGCGGTCGCTCGGTTCCAGACTGTAGCGCCCAGAACCGCACGGCCACTCCGGCCGGCTGCCCTAGGCAGGATTCCAACCTGCGACCGTAGCGGTCGCGCGGTTCCAGACTGTAGCGCCTAGAACCGCTCGGCCACCCCGGCCGGCTGGACGGATAAATAGAATAAATAATGAAGAGGTACTGAATGGTATTGGAGAAAACTATGCCTTAACTTGACTAAAAAATAATCGGTTGACAGGGCACGGCAATACGCATGAAGGAATCATCAATTTGGTAGTTGATTGAAGCGTGGGAAGTAAAACTTGTAGAAGGAGACCAAGGCTTTAGTGCAGTAATCAGGTTCAAATGGATATGGTCTGCACTAGTTATGCAGAGACGAAGAGGTTGCGAAGGAAAGCCTGGCGTGAAGTAGTGTCCCAAAGTCTTCGAATTTAAGATAACTAAAGGAGAGATGGTGAAACTTTGCACGTCTGTGGTGCACTGTCAAAGCAACGGGCAATTTTAACAGTTCCGATCACTGTATCGCAAGCCCCCTCCCCTCACATGAGATTAGGGAGTCTGAGATTGAATCCACAGCTTTGGCACACTGTTTGATGAAGGAATCTGGAAGCTGCCTCCTTCATCTCCCTCAGTTCTCAATTTCCTAAGATGAGTATTTTGTTTTACCGCCAGGATTGTAATTGCTCACAGCAGGATCAAGCGTAATCACTTGACCGCGTTTTACCAATCTCAGCCACAACAACGGAACTTTTCAGATTAGCTTTCATGTTTCCTCAACAGTATGTCTTGTCGGTGGCAGCTGCGAGCGACTTTAAAACGAAGTTTAAAACTTTGATGTAGTTCTCGGTCAAACTGGATAAACCTACATCATTGCTAACAACATTTTCTAAACTTTTTGCGAAGTTCAAGAGCGCATTTCTACTTGGATGGTAAAAATATACTTACTAAAACATAACTTCAATTCAAAATAACTTCTCTACTTATTTTGTTCATGCCCTCTTTCAGTAAATTTTAAAAGCATTTAGTATCAAAATAGAATTATTTGATATATTTTGTGACGGTTTAAAACATAACATTTTACTAGAAAATTGAAGTTCTTGGAAGTTAACGGTCTAGCTAACAAATAGTTCACGTCATACAAGATTTCAGGATGGATGCTGCGTAATATAGATATGGGAGTTACTATGGCTGGGAAGAAATGTTAGTCGTTCACGGCAGGGTTCAGTAACTGTATTTATAAAGTTAACAGAGAAATTGGAAATAATTACAGTTACAATGTAGCCAGCTCTGAAAATCTGCTGCAGTAATAATACATGGACACTACTTAACAACAACGCAGGCACTTCAAAATCTTTCAATCATGATACAAAACGTCTGACTGAAGAAATACAGCAACCATCCGAGATGTGTATAACCAAGACGCGTTTCGGACTTTTATCCATCTTCCTTTGCCATAATACTTTTATACCTCGTTTGTATGATGTTTTTATAGAGACATAAGTAAAGTGATGTAACTCACGTACCGAGTTTATTTATTTTTCTCATTTCTTTAACTATCATGGTTGCCCAAAAGCCCAGCTATTTAATTACTCACTGTTCGAAGGAACTAGAAGCAGCTGCAAAGAAAAATCTGAAAGACTGATTTGTCACATTTTTCATACAAATTACCCTTGGTTTCCAAGAATTGAATACAGATACCAAACCAAATGCAACGCAAGTACTTGACTGACAAATGAAGGTCACTATATGTTGTCGCGGAAATTATATTCATACACAGTGCAGCTAATAGAGCAACAAAATGTAGACACACCATAAAAATTGTAGCTGCTATGGACTATCGGAACAGGAGGTATCAGTTACGATGAGAATACTGTAAGTATCAATCATTTTTCACACAAATGGATTGTTTGAGACAAATAGACAATAATATGACATGAAGCACTCTATAACAGAGTCTAGTTACTTGATTACACTATCGGAGACAAAAAAATGCAACACACCAACTACAACACAAACAGTTCTCGCATTGTACACATTTGATGAAAGTAGATCGGTCGTAGTTCTCACCGAAACACGTCTTCCGTCAATCCTTCTTCGAAGCAGTACTCCAGGGGTGTCTGAAATACACTAGGAAAGTTTTTGATGTAGCCGCAGTAAAAAATGCAAATTTGATTATGTTAGAGAATCGTGTCGCCGAGAACTGGAAGTATACAAACGACTGAAGGCATGAAAAGTGGTCTCTCCGCTATATGTTAATGTCATTATCAGAAGATATCATAATTGTATCAGTGATAAATTTTCGAAAATTTTGTGTGGACGGAAGAAGAAGAAAACGTCGGCAGGTTGCGTGATGCCAAAGCACTTTGCTGGAATCAGCTTCTTGATGAATTCAACGCCTTCAGGAACGCAGAGTTGTGTAGTTCGTCAGCTCTACAGGCTGTCCAGGAGTCAGTCGAAAGAAAGGCTTTAGTTTTTTCTTGTATATCTAGCCACATTACTTGTTCTAGGAAGATTTTCCAATCCATCTTCGTCATATTAGCAGATTTTCTAGCAAACACCTTGATGTTCGGTAAATTTATATTCATATCTACAGGAAAATGGCCGTTGGGCTCCGATACAAGGATACACAAGTGGGATCCACACCAAAGATATGCTTGCTTCCCTTCATTGTGAGAGCGCATCCAGATAGTAATTATCAAATCTTGATTGGTCGGCGTTAATTATTTGATACGGTGATAGACGTTTTTCCTCAATGAGAGATATGATTTCTCTCGCGAATTGACAAGCTTCTTGTTGAACATCGACATCTCCTTCAATCAAACGCTTGCTAACTTCGTGGGCTATTTTGCGACAGTTATTTTCAACTAAGCAGCTGATGGAGAGAAGGAAGTGAAACTTGATGACGGCTTAAAATATTTTGCTCGATCGGGACTCTTAAATTGATGCTTTGAGATCGACTGTGATGTGTGCTGAGATGGTTCAGTTGGTATCAAGGATACGCGCCAAACACAAAGTTCCGTCTTCGAATCATGTGTTTGGCTCAGATTTTTGTCCTGCGAGGCGGTTACATTACAGCTAGTACTCCGCTGCAGAGTGGAATCACTCTAATGAAACTGTCATAGTTGCATACGAACGAGGAGGACGATGCCATATTGAGCAAATATTGAAGTTTTTTGTGCTGTTCCTTGTCCACTTTTTCTTCAGTGTGTTTTGTGTTACTTTGTCGTCTCTAAATATAAATTATTGTCTGAACAAATTGTATTAAAAATTATTTTGAGAGGGATGTACACCATTTTACTTACTTTGTGCAACTATAATTAATTTTAGTTTGCCTGCTTACTGGGATTTAGATGTAAAGAGTTTCACACTCTCCTCTTCGCGTAAAAGCGAGACTTTTTTCGAACACTCCTAAGTTGTAAGATTTTATTTTTATATTTTTGACACAATCACTTTTTTACGATGCAATCATACCCGGTTTCGGCCTTCAAAGGCCATCTTCAGATGCTACGAGCGGCATTTGATGAGTAAGTGTTCATGCTTTGTCAACTCGCATGCATGAACACCTGTTCATCAAATGCCGCCGATAGCATCTGAAGATGGCCTGTGAAGACACAGTTTACATGGTATTAAATTAATTCGTGTTTTATTATGGAACATACAGATCGTTACAGATGAGTTTATTTAATTATTAAAAATTTTGGGTTTAAGAGTAAGATTAAATATGCAATTCTCTTGCCCTACACTGTATACGTACTACTAAATAAAAATTCATCTTCAGAAATCATGACGTTGTTTACAAGAAAGTTATTCAACTTAAAATTAATTTGCCTATGTCGATGGTGGTTACAGTCCGTAGCTGTTGACAGCCAGCCATTTTGCGTTTATTTTTATTCATTCGGATATTAAGTAGCACAGTTAAAGTCGACACAGTATTTTTCATTTTGATCATTTGTGGTATGAATCAGAGCTATGTACTTTAATATCCCGGACCATCACTCAAAACAATCATTGAAACCCTTTATCTTGTCTTACGAGTGACTGGATGTTAATTGTTCTACGGAATTGATGGCAACAGAAAATTCTCCAAAATTCATTTAATAACTTAATAGTATCTGAATAAAATATATTACACACCAAAATGATTTATTCTTCCTCCTGGGACTCGTATATACTTGAATTATACATACAGAAATGACGGATTTTGCAAATTGGGCTTACATCCTTCAGCGTTACGTCCACGCTGTTTCTCAGTTAGAACTGAAATAAATCATTTCTTGTTTCTCCGCATTTTCGCCTTCCATGATATTTTACGGCCTGTGATACGAATTAGCTTCCCAGATAAAACTCAACAGATCGTATTGTTGTTGTTGTTGTTGTTGTTGTTGTTGTTGTTGTGGTCTTCATCTCGAAAACTGGTTTGACGAAAGTCTCCACGCTTTCCTGGACAAACCTCTTCATCGGTGCATAACAGCTGCAAAATACAACTATTTGGACCTGTTTAGTATTTTCATTCCTTGTTCTCTCCCTAATCTTTTCACCACCTCCCACTTGTGTCCTACCAACCGCTGCCTTCATTTAGTCAAATTGTGCCATAACTCCCCCCCACCTCCCCCCTCCTCTCCGAATCCGATTACTGCCTCCTCACTAGGCACTCGAGTTAACTATCTAATCTTCAGGATTCTTCTGTAGCACCACGTTTCTAAAGCTTCTATTCTCATCCTGTCTGAACTGTTTATCGCCCAAGTCTCGCTTCCATACAAGGCTAACTCCAAGCTAGTAACTTTAGAAAAGACTTCCTAATACTAAAACCTATGTTAGATGTCAACAAAGTACTCTTTTTCAGAATCGCTTTTCTTGCTATAGCCAGTCTGTATTTATATCCTCTCCACCCCCGCCATTATCTGTTTTGTGGCTCAAACAGCGAAACTCATCTAGTAGGCCTACTTAATAGCGTCTCACTTCCTAATCTAATTCCCTCGATATCACCTGATTTCATTTGGCATTTCCTTCGTTTTACGTTTGTTGACGTTCATTTTACAAACTTTTCTCAAGACACCATCCATTCCGTTCGGCTGCTCCTCCAAGTCCTTTGGCGTCTCTGAATTACAATGTTATAGGCAAGCGTAAAAGCATTTATTTCCTCTCCGTGATCACCAGTTCCCTTTCCAAATCTCTCATTGGTTTCCTCTCATGCTTGCTCCGTGTGCAGACTGAAAAACAGTGTGGTAGACTACAGTCCTGTGTCACTCCCTTCTTAACAATATCTTCCATTTCATTCCGTTGAGGTCTGACAACTGCTTTCTGTACAAGTTGCCAACAACCTTTCGCTCCTTGTATTTTACCTAATCTAAAGTGCAAAATTTCACAGAGTGAATTGCAGTTGATGTTGTCGAAAGATTTATATAAATCTACAAATGTTATGAACATGGGTTTATCCTTCTTCAACCTATTTTCTAAGGCAAGTCGTAGAATCAGTTTGGACTTTCATATCCCTATATTTCTCCGGTATCCAAACTGGCGTCCACCGAGGGCGACTTATACCAACATTTCCATTTTTCTGTAAATAATTCGTGTCAGTATTTTGCAGCCGTGACTTATTAATCTGCTAGTTTAAATATCAGAGAAGTGCCCATCCGTTATTGACGCGAAGCATACTGACTGGGCTACGTCCCATGAGGGATGGTGAGGTCACACTACTACGACGAATTTCGTCAGGTCTGTGCAGTCGCCTTCTGCTACAGAGTGAGGACATACTACCGCTTCCCATCATTCGGCAGCACGTTCCTTCGCAGAATTCGTTTATTCTGGCAGGCTACGCAGTTTATTTTTGCAGAAGAGGTAAGTGAAACAATGAGCTAGTTCTTTTCAGAGAAAACACGGCTTTTCGAACATTAAAAAAGAAAAAAAGATTCCTGAGAGATCACTCGACACTGCGTTAAAGAGGCAGCGTGATTCCTGGGACGCCAGCAGGTACACACGAGACCTGCGCGACGACAGACGGAGAACAAGGCAAGCAGCCGGCAGGACGCGGTAGCTCGCGGCCAGCCGTCGTTAACGTGTCCGCAGGCTTTGCCGCGAGAGCTTCCGGAGTGGTCGCCTAACAACGTTTGAAGCCACTATGCTGATAGCTAACAGGCGAGGCGCTAAATATAGAGTCCGACGCTCCCAACGGAACTCACTAAAATGTGCACATCGCATCCATTCTAGAGCTAACATCGTAAATATTTGCCACGCTCCCTGAAGTGGCCTCTTCTTTTTTATGAGAGGGCCCTTCTCTCTGTTTCAGATTAACGACTGGACGCCGGAGTGCTACAACAAGGCCAGTAAACTCCCTGCGGAAATGCCGGACCACCTTAAGGAATATATAGCCAATGAAGCAGACTCTAAGGTAAGAAGTTCTGTGAGGTTGTCTGCCGATGACGCTCTTGTAACATTGAACTCATAACGCCTGAAAAAGTATATCGGAATACTGATGGATCTGTAGAAGATCGACTCTTCGCACGGAGCCTTGGAGTTGGTCCTCAATGCAAATAAGCTTGTAACGTATCATATTTCTGGGCACGCATGTGTGCTAGATCTGTTCGCTATTGTAGTCGTCTCAGCTAGTTTCCGGTTCGTCCTGAAAATATCGGGCCTGTCTTTCCCCAATCCTTCTAAATGCCTGGCGGTCGTAGCCGATTAAGCTGATTTTAAGAGCGAGTAATGTCCTCATGATGACCCATCTGTTTAAACATCCGTGGCAGAGGAACTCCTGCCAGGAAGTAGCACCTAACAGAAGCTTTATGAGTGAGAGCAGGGATTGGTCAATGAAAATTTCTCCATTCTGCACCTGATTCTGATTGGCTGGACGCCTAAATGTGAAATAATAGGTTCCTTCAAGCTACGACAAGAGAATATCCGATAAAATTTGCGAACTGACTTTGTTGCGATGAAGAGTTTCCAACTAGTGATTGTTCTTTCATTGCTCGAACGCATATCCTCTATGTTTCTTTGTTTGATCACCTGTAACGCTAGCTGCGAACGCAAAACTTCCTTCAAGTCCTTCGTTCCGAAGCTAAAGTTTCGTGTTTGACAGTATATGTATTGTAATTTGTATACTAATAAAATGCTGTGCTTAATGCCCTGATGCATAAATGGTCTATCAAAATCACGTTGTTTTTGGTGCAACATGACGTAGTAAAAGTCGCGAAATATCACGTCAATATATAAATGTATTACCTTCAATCTGCCTATGTTTATGGTTTCAAATTAACCTACTTTTAAAGTTTTAAGGTACCAATCCTATACGTACACGTATATAATAGTCATATACAATAGTTATTTATAGAAAGCACATAGAACTAGATGACAATTTAAAAGGTCGCGACAAGGTTCAGAAAAGTATTTTCTCCTTGTTGATATTTCTCATTTGGTTCTTCCATTCATTTTCCGAAAATGTATGCACATCTTGTTTTACACAATAAGTCCATTATGGCATGACACATTGCATCACAAATGAGAATGACTTAGTGTGATAAAAATTCATATATACATTAATAAACAAGACCTGAAATAACTGCGTAAAGAGCAACAATTAGTTATTGCAATTTCACATTCCCTCTCTCTTCCCGCCTCCCCCCCCCCCCCTTTCCCCCACAAGAATAGCAAATGAAATCGTTAGCACCGTTAGAGATCATGTACACAAAAAATATTAAGTCTTGCATGATTGTTTATCTCTTTTATGCTGGAATTTTTCTAATGACATATTTTTTGATTCGATGTGCAATGGAAAAATACATTTTGAAAACAGTTATCAAGGAATAAGCTGTCAACATTCTCACTGAACAAGGAAAAAATAATTTCTTTTATTTAGGCTGACAAGTTCGACATCTGAATTCATAGCTGAAAAAGGCTGTTTTTATAAAAGTAAAGATTTCTGGTATATGAACATAGAGATTAATTTTATACTTTTTTATTATATGCATTCAATTTACTGGTAGATTTCCAACAGGCTTAGATGTTCTCAATATGTAAACACTGCCAAGTGCCAAATGTGTGAATTCTGGAAGAGAGGTCTCCTACATGTATCTATTGCTTTGTACTAATTATGTCTCTCATGGTTTGTTTCTAAGTGAGAACTATGTCTTAACAAGATGGGGAGATTAACCAGAACATGTATTACACTACTACGAAAGAGATAGAACAGTGTGAACAAACTCTGAGATTGTTATGCTTTAATGTGTCACATTCCAAGTTGCAATTTAATAATGTGTTTTTGTCGTATTATATTAATTTGAATCCGTAAGTCTAAACAGCTAGTTTCCAACACTAGATGTATATCAGAATTACTAGTTTTCGAGTAACTCTCATTTCTTTCTTGTTTTTTAGATATTTAAATTCAGGAAGATGGTAATCCAGTTCAAATTATTATGCTACGTCATTAAATTATCGAGATTCATGTAGGATGTCAGTTAATTTTGTAGTGCAGGAACTGTAGCAAAAAACTCTTAGAATGTGTGATCTGATGTTTTTGCGTTCTTTAATCAATGCGTATTAATGAAAACAAGCTAAACGTGGACTGGATAATGGTTATTAACAACTGCTTTCAAAATATACTCACAAATTATGCTACCAGTCTTCAATTTACCAGAGAAGCATATTCTGTAAATTTAAGACGAAACGACTCTAATTAAAAAAATAACGTACCTAGAGAAGGTAACACACAGGTGCTGAAGTATGTCTTGTGCGCGATATGTTTTACTTCGCACTACTAACCAGTTTCAACTGGTCAGTGACCTTCAGGTACACGTGTACTAATGTTCATACACATAGCAGTACAGTATGTCATACAGGAAACAAAACACGAGAGAATACAGCAAGAACGTCGGATTTTCGTAAACCACATCACAAAACATACTGGTACTCCAGCTTGGTGTGCGGATACACTGCCGAAGTTCGTGATGAAGCAGACCTATCTCGTATTACTTTGATTGTGGCGTTTTTGGTTGCTAATTCTGCCGGAGTATTCCCTCATGATTCGTTATTTATTGTGGAATCGTATATAAATTGTTAATGAAGTGTTTCCGATGAATTGACAGCCTCAGAGAAAAATATTGGCCATTTCAGTTGATCAGTGAATCCTAACATGGGGTAAAAAATCAGACGCGTGAAAGCAAAATTTATTTAGTAAACCGACAAAAATAACTTTAATATTCTGCTAGGCGACTAATGCTTGCTTTGCTGATAATGTCAAAATCAAATCAGAGAATTAAAACAACTCACTAAAACAAATAACATTACTTTAGCCTAACATGATGTAGAAATATTTAAATTCACCTGCCAGTTCCCAGTTATATAAGTCTGAATTTTGTTTCATTTGACGGGAGTGCTTCCTCACTGTATACATTTAGCTTTGTGGCCTTTGCACTTTGGAGATGCCGGAAGAACTTCCTCTGACAGGTTCTAAGAGTTGGAAATCGCCATTGGCCGTAACTGGTACAGCTTTAGGCCATTCAGAATCGACTGGAACCGACAAAATTCTCTGCGGGAACGCAGCTTCACCTCTGCGCATGTTCGTGACTAGTCTCACCACTGCTCGGACTGATCTAATTTCGTGGAGCACTTTGGAAGGTCGCGAAATCTGGGAGTCGATCAGTAGCTCTCCGGCATGTTGGATTGTATACTCTCTGGAACGGAGATACTGATTCGAGAGGAGTACTTATTTCTGTGGTGTTTGGAGACTTAGTCATCCTCGAAGTATTTCTACCACATGAGAGACATAGCAAGAGTTTTACCTGTGCGTGAGTGTGAAGTGGTATTCTCAGCGATTCGGAAGGTAACACATCGCAAATGTTGCAAAACAATTGACAAAAGAAAATAAGAACTCTGAAAGAATAATTACCAAAAATGATCCTATTAAAACGCCTCGCAAATGTACTGACCAAAAATAGACTAAGTGAAATTCCGAATATTGAATGACACACACGCGAACATGTAGCACAGCACTGTAAGAGTAAGAATGTCTGACAAAAGAAATGATATCTGAACGAAACTTTAACTGAACTGACTTTCATGATAATTTGTAACGCAATGGTTGACTGTAGATAATCTTACTGTGTTCTAACAGTGATGTTAAACTGGTCCTAACAAACTTTCGTGTCTTATCTTGCGGCAGTGGAAACTCGGTACTGCTCGGAAGTGGTGAATGTTAGAATGCAGCGCAGCAGAAAACCAGCTAAAGAAAACCTTGCCCAAGTGCAATGAAAGCAAAAACAGCTCTGCTAAGCATATCATACTTTAAGCTTTAAGTAACTATTGGTCCGCTAAGTGCAATGTGAATGCGGTGTCACACAGTTACAAAATAAAACTTTAGTAATGTGACGGTGAAAGAAACTGAACTTAGTGAATGATATGGAAGTGACTAGCACCTAAAAACTGTATAATGAATCTGGTTTTTTAACGACTACAATAATCTTTACAAAATTCACTTTCTATCAAAAAAAGTAACTCTGCTACGTAACTCGTTAATAAACTGCTAAACGAGTGATGAATCTATGACTGTGAGCCGAAGCCATGTGAGCAGGTAATTGTATTTAATGTAGTCTCAACAGTCATACTAAATGTTCCGAATCAACAAAGAGAAATCAAAGGAAAAGGTTGTCTTTCTCAAACTCGTCGTAAATTACGCACGTGCAAGTTATGCATCTCCAACATTACCTCAATATCTTCACACTTCTAAAATCAGTCTTTATGAAACCATATTTCCACAAAACCAGCATCGTCTGCATCTACATCTCTGTGTTCTGTTACGTATTTTCCCCAACCGGTCAGCAGCATGACTGACACTAGATTGCCACTTAACACACGCGAAAGCTACTCTAGCAATGACAAACTACTGACAGGCAAACATCACATTGCTTGTACTCAGAACCTGCGTGGCGTCACATAGCGACAATTAAAGACAATTGTCAGAAAATATACAGTGTACAAGGATGACGTACGTCTCATCGAATAAAAAGAGGACTCATATCACTTTCATCGACAACCAAAAATAAGCTGGAGACCTTCCATCACCTTACAAATAATTATGGTATTGCTTGTGTTGTTAAGAAGAACGACGCACTGCAGCGACTACAGTCGTGAAAGAAATGCAATGTATTCGCAGCTGCGAATGGGAACAACTATCAGTTGTATGATGGAATGATGAGGAGGTAAATTTGTGCTGTATAGGGGTTGAACCCGGATTTCCCGCTTTACGTGAGCGGTCGCCTTTACCACTTTGGCTACCCCCTGGCAACTGACGACCGGACCCAAACTTCCATATGTCTTCGTTCCTGCATCACAGTCTGTACTCGCACACCCATTATGTAATTCACGTACAGGGGGAGAACATTTTAATTCTAAATCGCAGCCTGGTGTCGGCGGATCAATACGATATTGTAGTGCCTGTTTTGTTAAGAAGAACGGTGCAAGGTTTCTTCGGACATAGATACACGATCGTTGTTCGTATTCGCAACTGCGAATACACTTCATGTGACTGTTAAGGAAGTTCTCTTAAAGCGCGATCTGTCGTTTGATATTAGAAAAAGGAAGCTGCGAGTAAAGTAAGGACATAATGTCAACAGAGAAATTAAGAAGTAGCCGCTGGAAATGAGTTCGGAAAGTATACATGTAGGGGAAGTATACGACAGCGTTGTCTACGCTAGCCTGTTTTGTCTTATTCAAAGCTCTTTTATGAAGCAAACATCTGTTGCATTAAAGCACCGATACGTAACAATATGTTATAGCTCTAATTGCACTTTGTCAGTAGACAGCGGGAGCGGTGTTCCTGAAACAAAGAGCTGGCTCTCAGTGCGCGGGGTTCTGGCGATCGATAAGCTGATTGGACAGGTGCGGCATGTGCTAAATCTGCCCAAGCCGTGGGAATAGACACAAGTAGTGTGGTGGAATGAGTCCCTGCTCTTTCTTCAAGGCCCGATACGTTGCCAGACATCTGCAGCCTACTCGATAGTGATGTCTTTGTACATCGCCATTCGGAAATGGTCTTTTGTTGAAACATGAAACCAACACCTGAAAATTACAGTGCGAGACATTATTGCCTCTGGCGACCCTTTGCACTTTGAAGTTTAAGGTATAGGAACACGTACTTTCCAGGGTGTCTCGTCCTGTGGCCGAGACACGGTAAATTTCTTTCTTGGTATTGTTTGCGAATTCTAGGACTTTTCCCATCCTCCACCATATTTAGAAGTTCGGTCAGTCCTGTAGGCCCACATTTCACTGATTAGGTGACGCCTATTTAGAACGGAACTGAGATGTATAAACTATCTGAGTACAACTTTTAAATTCAGTTGAACTGCCCCAGTCTTAAATGAAGGTGATATTCATGTATACTGTCTTGTCAATACTCAGACTTTCAACTCTGGTAATACGTTAGCCCATATCGCTATTCTTCTTGCTTACAACTATAAATTTTGTGTTTCTCGCGTTGAGGCACGAACCTCAATATTTTCCATCTTGTGTTACTCTGTTCAACAGATCTCGAACCTCATCTAACCGACCAACAAATGCAAGAGTGTCGTTAGCATTCCTGAAGTTGTTTTGACATTCATCGCTGAAAAGAGCCTCGTCATCAGTGTATCTGATAGCTTCTCGGAGAGATTAATACACAAGTGCCTGAAGAGTCAAGAGAACAATAGAGTGTTAGACGAGTTTGCTGCTTATCTGATACTTAACAGAAATATGTACTGTGTATGAGATCAGCAGTAAAGTATGTACCTTCTCGCAACAGATGAAAGAACTCTTCACATTGCGACCTTCATTTCATAATGATAGAGCACACCACATTGAGTAAACGAAACAAAGCAGATTTTGAACCACTATGAAATAGTACCCAATCAATCGTTCAGTCACGATGACACTCGCTTTCCGGAGAGTATCTACAAGAATACACTACAGTGTGTCTTTGTTCGTCGATTAATTTGTTGGCACTTAGGTGTTGGACGTGAAAATCTTCCTTCCTTCTTAAAAACCTTTCAACTTTTTACATCAGTATGGATTTTTTTACGCTATCCATTTCCTCCTGCCCCCTCCCCCCCCCCCCTCTCTTTTCATCGCTTGATAGCTTTGGTATTGTACTTCTACTGTTTTCTGGTCCCCCGTTACTACTTTCAGCCAGTATTGACCTCAGGAAATGTTTTTATATGCCTCACTATACGTTCAACGACCTTTATTTTTCATTTTTCTGCTTTCTCGAAGAACTTTCTTTCTTCTGTTCTTTCCTGCAGGGCATCTGTTTTTCCTCTGAGGCTATTTCATTTTGAAAACTCCCCTAAACATGCTCATATTCATCGCTAATACTTGTTCTTTACATTCCGCACTCTTTGTACAGCTCTTCCTTCCAAAGAGCAGCACACTCCAAGCAAAAGAATTAACAAAACCATTCCTCATTTTGATGATTATTGATTTTCTTGTTTAGAGGCTTTTCTTGTCCTTGAACTAACTTTAGTAAGCACTACCCGCTTTTCAGTAACATATATGCAACTATTTTCTTGAAAAATGATGCTTCATCAATAGCAAAATTTTTTACGTTTTCTGTTTTATATGTTCCGAGTGTCAAGTTTATTGTGATTTGTTGGACACTCTTGTCTACTACTACCGCTTTTATTTCGTTACTGATCGCCCTTTATTTATACACTTTAAGCGTGGCTGCAATTACATTCATTCTACTCATATCCTTTCCTGAATCCATACCTAAAATATTGTAATCAATAAATCATGTGCAAGTGATTGCTTCCCTTTTGCTCTCGTTGATATTTTAACTGCTTCTTCAATAAACATGTTGAACAAGTACACTAGTGTCCAGAAGTTAAGCATTATCACGAAAACACGAAAATGAAAAGACAGTCTCCATAAATGTTTATCTGAACCGCACTTGTTCGCTTTGTAGAGGAAACGAATACTCCATGCTGTGAATATCGGCATAATCAAAAGGTACTCTAAAACACTGCATGGGACCGCTCACGTCTCAGTCTTGCGTGCTCGTTCATTGTGAGTAAGCTATAGTATCTTTGTGAAATTGACAACGTAATGCCACAAAGACGTCATCTGGATCCGCTTTGCAGGGCGGAATAATCGGTTGCCTGGAAGAAGACCAAACACGGACCGAAGTCACAGTATCCTTGGATGTGCCACAAACTAACTATGAGGCGTTGTAATGATTTCGAGACACAAGAGATGTCCTCCCCACAGCAGGACCAATTTATGGCCGCAACTTTGCGACGAAATCGGAGTACGCTGCAAGACAATTGGCTGCAGAGCTTGCAACTTCCTCAGGAGTTTCTGTTTCCCGACAAACTGTGTAACGGAGGGTCAGAATAGCAGGGCTGTCTGACTCCGTCAGTGTGCATCCCGCTCACTCCTGCGCAGAGACGGACCCGTGTGTTGTGGAGTCCGAATTAGACCATAAACGGTGGAATGTGCTCTTTACAGATGAATCTCGCTTCACTTTGCAAAATGATTCTAATCACACATTACTCTGGCGAGGAACTGGTAGCGGATACAACCCAGGAAGATCGTGGAAAGAGACCGGTTTGGTGGTGATGGCGTCATGGTGTGGGGAGGCATCGCATTGGGTGGCCATACGAAGCCGCACATCTTCCTTGGTTGTCGGACAAGTGCTGTAAACGCTCAGAGGTACAGAGATGAGGTACTGCTGCAACACATTCGCCTTTTTAGAGGTGCAGTTGGGTCAGACTTCCTCCTTGTAGACGATAACATCCGCCCCCATTGTGCAGCTCTGGTGGATGAATTTCAAGAAGGTGAACATATCAGTCACATGGACTGGCCAGCGAGGTCCCCGGGTGTGAATCCTATAACAAATGCCTGGATGCAGTAGGGAGGCGCATTACTTCCTGTCAGCCTCCATCGAGGACCTTCAAATCTCCTCATTGTTCTTACTGAAAAACGGCAACCACTGCCAAGAGAGCTCTTGAAACATCTCGTAGAGAGCGTACCATGTCGCTGTGCAGCATGTGTAGCTGTTAGGGGTAACCATATCCCCTATTAACAGCTTCTTTTGTTGTTGTAGAGATTTCCCAGTTGTGTTATTTCCGTACAAATGAGTATCTTAGCTATCAGAATTTTTCTAGCGTTATGTTTCGGGCACTGTTGTATGCCAAATGTCTTGTGATTGAGCTGCAGCTTGTCCAGTAATTCTTCCGATTTGATGATAAGGCAATCTGACCTCTTTTCGTGATTATGCTTAACTGTTAGACACTAGTGTATGACGGTGCACTTCTCACTGCGAGTCTTCTGTCAAGTATCACACACACTCTTAAAATGGCTTTCTTCGGTCATCTTACAGGTATGAAACTGAAATGATCTTCCTCTCTGTATGTTCTTTCGTCTACAATGTCAAACAAAAATAAATAAATAAGTAAATAAATGAAATAAAATAAAGAAAAAAAACCGGAATGACCCAGTGAGGAAGAAGAAAACGAAATGGAACTTCAAGAGTCTCATGTTACTTCAGTGATTTCAAAATAGAGTAAAATTTAGAAAGAACTTGACAGTAAGAAGGCCATTTATAAACATGACGTTGCACCCCCTCTGGCTAGCATGAATTCACTAAGTGATTTGGGAAGGGGGTCATAAAACCTAAGGCAGACTGGTTCACAACTGTTGTAACTGGTTCTAGATATCCTGAATTTTGGCACTGAGACGTATTTGACGTCCATGTTGGCACAATGTATGCTGTATCGAGAGCGGATCTGGGAATCTTGACGGCCACCAAAGAACCTAATCAAGCAGACAGTTCATAGAGAAACGTGCCATAAGAAAAAGAAGCATTGTCCTGTTGAAAAATGACACCATGATACTGTCGCATAGGAGGTAAACTTGAGGACGCAGAATGTCCGAGACGTGCCGTTGTGCCTTCAAAGCTCCCTCAGTCACCAGAAATTATAGCCCACGGCTCCCCGCTCTATGACGTCAGAAGTAACACTGCTGTGCCTCTCCAAAACAGTGGAAGGATCGGACGTCTCCCTGGGTCGCCACTATACTCGCCGATGATGGTCATCCGTCGTAGTGCAGAAGTGCGATTCATCGCTGAAGACAGTACGACGCCATTCGTCGACAGTTCATGCTTTCTGGTCACCGCATCAGTTCAAATGCATCTGTTTGTGTTGTGATAATAAAAGCAATTTACGCACGGCATAGTAACTCCCTAGTCCAGCTGCTACTAGTCCCGACCAATAGTGTGAAATGACGCATATCGTTGCAGGGAAAGGAATCCATTACTTGTTTCAGGATGGTAGTCGCAGATGTGAAAGGTTACCGTTTACTTGACGCACAGTACGGCGATCGTCCTCTATGGTGGCTGACGTGGTTGACCAGGGCCTTGGCGACGACTCTGGCTGCCCTCACGTGCCTATCCAGTCCATCACCACGCCACTATCACATCCGAATGTTCCAGAAACGTAGACACTGCACGATTCGACCAGCCGGCCAAATAGTGTTCTTCAATGAGGCCTGTCTGGTGCTGATAACACTGTCTGACACGAGTGCGCAACAGCTTAGTGTTCTTCAGTCATAATTCAACATCTCGCGCTGTTCTGGCACCTTGTATACCCTACCAGTCCTGGAACAACAACCGCAAGCAGTATGCACGTACTCTGGTAACCGTCACGGAGATATTCAACTCTGATCATTTATATATCCACCGATGTCCTGCATGAAGTTTCACTGACATCCAACCATGTCTTCTGGGTACTTCCCTTTCTGTCAGGTAGTGTATCTTCGTTGCCCTGTAGTACTAATACATGATACTTGTTTTGTATTTTCCGCAAACATTACTGCAATGACGGGATTTTTGAGCTGACGTACTAGTTACACGTAAAAGGTACAGCATATACGGACAGTTGTCACTCGGAGACTTTATGTTGAAACGTTGTACAGTGATTACACGAGGAGTCAAACGCGACATGACTCTTATATCCATCATCAAAATACAGGGTTATTAGAAACAATCTGGAAAGCTTCTAAGGGTGCTGCAGGTTAGATTATACTGAGCAATAATTGGCAAGAAAAAATTCGAAACGTTGCGCCGTTTCCGAGTTAATTAACATTGAAGCTAGCCTATCAGGCCATTGCGCGCGCAAATTCAAGCTGCCCGCCATAGACGGTGTGGCCTAAAGCCGAGCAAGACAGCGATAAGCCGGCCGGAGTGGCCGAGCGGTTCTAGGCGCTTCAGTCTGGAACCACGCAACCGCTACGGTCGCAGGTTCGAATCCTGCCTCGGGCATGGATGTGTGTGATGTCCTTAGGTTAGTTAGGTTTAAGTAGTTCTAAGTTCTAGGGAACTGATGACCTTAGAAGTTAAGTCCCATAGTGCTCAGAGCCATTTGAACCATTTGACAGCGATACAAATACAAAAGCGGACATGGGATCGAAGAATCGAACCCGAGTCAAAGGCTATGCTGTCTCGTGCGCTATCATCTAAGCTGTGAGAACAACTGACACTCGTATCTGTCGGGTCGCTTCAATTTGCGCTCGCAGCGGCTTGATTGGCTAACTTCAATGCTCATTAACTCGGAAACGGCACAACGTATCGATTTCTTTTCTTAGCAATTACTTCTCAGCACAACCTACGCTGCAGCATCCTAACAAGCTTTTCGGACTGTACCTGAGCACCCTGCACAATAGTCGTATTAAGCTAACATCACTTAACGAAGTTTATACGGTTTGATATTACTCCGTTTTTTCTTTTTTTTATCTGCAGCATTCGACTACTACATCTCTGTTTCACTCGTAATATGTGTCAACCGATGTCTGATGTCGCAAGCAAACGCTGTTGCACGTTTGTCCTACAGTTACTCTCTGTGCTACATTTTCATGTTCAAACTCCATGTTGAAACACACTAAACCGAGCAAGGTGGGGTATTGCTTAAGATGCTGGATTTGTTTTTCGGAGGAAAGTGATTCAAATCCTCATCCGGCCATCAAAATGAAGTTTTTAGTTGTTTTCCCTAAAGGCCGGTGTGGTTAATTTGGAATGGAGAAAATTCATTTCCTTCCCCATCCTCATATTATCCGAACTTGTGATCTAACTATAATGATCTCGTCATCGACGGGACGTATAATCCTAATCTTTCTTCCTTGAAATATATTTTGAGATGCCGTATTTCGTTCTTGATGCACGAATGTTCCCTGATTTTACCTTTTAACTGAAAATTTCAGTGACTGTCCCACTATAATCAGCTAAGACCATAGGGGTTCATACATATATATGAATCCTCCAACAAATTTGGAGCACGTTCATGATACATACATTTACTACGAATACATATTACCTTCAGTACCACTTCTAATGTCTGTCATTGTTTTCTATTACTGCGGCCGGCCTTTGTGAGCGAGCGGTTCTAGGCGCTTCATTCTGGAACCGCATGACCGCTACGGTCGCAGGTTCGAATCCTACCTCGGGCATGGATGTGTGTGATGCCCTTAGGTTAGTTAGGTTTAAGTAGTTCTAAGTTCTAAGTTCTAGGGGACTGATGACCACAGATGTTAAGTCCCATAGTGCTCAGAGCCATTTGAACCATTTTTCTATTACTGCAAAGCGCCATGTAACAGGTTATCAGGAGTGCCTCACTGAAATATACTGCACTCTCATGAAGGATTGCCTCCAATTTAAAAATAGTTTGTTTTTTTTTTTACTGTAAGGTTCAAATGGTTCAAATGGCTCTAAGCACTATGGGACTTACATCTGAGGTCATCAGCCCCTAGACTTAGAATTACTTAAGCCTAACTAACCTAAGGACATCACACGCATCCATGCCCCAGACAGGATTCTAACCTGCGACCGTAGTAGCAGCGCGGTTCCGGACTGAAGCGCCTAGAACCGCTCGGCCACAGCGGCCGGCTCACTTTAAGGCATCAGCAGTGGAATCTATAATGTCACCGTTATGACATACTTTTGTTTTGATATGTATTATTCATGGAATATAAAACACACGCACACGCACATATAAACATAATAGAAAGGTATAGACGTTAGTTTTCAGCATATACTTCGTTAGGTTGGAAACATGTACGTGTACGTAAACAAACCAAACCGGATGAGATACACAATGAACGCAAAGCAGTTATTTCTATATCAGTGTTATGTTTGCATTAGTGAAAGAAGACTGACAGTGCATCAAAACAACAAGTGCAAACAAAATGAAAAGTGGGAAGAAAAAGGTTCGAAACACAAAAAATATGGTTATGTTTCGTAAATAGAGCGGTAGTTCGACCTCCATGTGACGAGATGAGAGAACACACCGATGCCAACTAAAAACAGGAAGAATCGTAAGTAATGCTATACAAATTAATATATATAAGCTAAAATTGCGTTCAATGTTATGTAATGATATACATTTATTTTCTCGACTGATTTCGGTTGAAAAATTGCGGAATTTGTTGTGGGACCACTGCAGCCCCTACAGTTTAATGAAGTTCCGGTAGTTGGTGTATATACATATATATAGCTAATGTTCGTCCGAACGTTTATTAGATCACCATGTAAATATCTGAAGTAAGTCGGTCAATAACTTTTCGAGATTTTCGATAACAACGTAAAAAACAACGGCTTATCTTTGTACGGTAGTAAATACACAAGGAGCGTCCAATATGCATTTATTTTCTCGGCCGATTTCGGTTGAAAAATCGCAGAACTTGTTTCGGGACATCATGGAATGTCTCCACTTCAGCCCCTACAGTTTGACCAAGTTCCGATAGGTGGTGGTGCTATACGTATCCTCCAAAATGGCATCTTTAACGGAGATGGTCTCCAAACAGAGAGCTGACATTAAATTTCTTTTGGCGGAAAACCAGAACATCACAGATATTTGCAGGCACTTGCGTAATGTCTGCGGAGACCTGACGGTGAACAAAAGCACGGTGAGTCGTTGGGCGAGGCGTCTGTAATCATCGCAACGAGGTCGCGCAGACCTGTCGTAACTCCCGCGTGCCGGCCGGTCGCACGCAGCTGTGATCACTGCAATGTTGGAACGTGCGCACACTTTCACTCGAGCTGACTGACGGATCACAATCAAACACCACGCTGTTCAACTGGACGTGTCTGCTGATTGTGCTGACACACTCGTCCACCAGTTGGGGAACTCAAACATTTGCGCCCACTGGGTTCCTTCGCTACCTACTGTAATAGAAGACTATGAAGAGCAACGAAGGACCATCTGTACGGAATTGCTGGTGCATTATGGGGCTGATCGTGATAATTTTTCGTCGAACATAATCACAAGCGATGAAACGTGGATTCACCACTGGAAAAGAAAACGGCAGTCCGTGGAGTGACACCACAAAACCTCTCCCCCCGAAAAAAAGTTCAAAGCTGCGACCTCAGTCGGTAAAGCCATGGCGACAGTCTCTTGACTCTGAAGAGATTATTGTGTTGTCCTCCCTTATGGTGTAACGATCATCTCTGAAAAGCATTGTGCTACCCTCAGAAACCGGAAGAAGAAACGACTTCATCATGTTCATTGTCACAAAAATGCAAACGAACTTCTCCTTCTCCATGACAATGCAAGGCCTAACTCAAGTCTGTGTACCCGAGAGGAGCCCACAAAATTTGATTGGGCTGTTCATCCTCATTCACACTACAGTCCGATCTCGCACCTTTCAGCTTCCTTCTCTTTCGCCCAGTGAAGGATGCACCGCAGGACGCAGTACGTGGATGAAGGTGAGGTTATTGATGCAGCAAGACGTATCATGCAGACATACCGGCCTTCTCAATAAGACGACGCAAGGCCGTCGCATTAAACGGAGACTGTTTATAAAAATGGGCTCTGTAGCCAAAAGAGTGAGGAACATAAGATGTACTGGAAACATAAATAAAACCAACTTGTTTTTAGAAAAAAAAGAGTGTTGCAGTACTTATGGAACGCCTGTCGTACATTCTCTCTTGGTAATTTGCCGGTGATACGTTTCGAAACAATAACGATATCTCATGTGTAATGTTTAAGGGCAGTGTTTTAGAGAGCTGTCCAAAATTTTGCACGCCGATTCAATTCGAAGTATGATATTGTTATTTAGACATCCAGTCTGAAGACTGGTTTGACATATTTCCCCACGCTAGTCTATCATTTGTAGGTGTCTCTATCTTTGCATAACTACTGCAAGCTGCCTGCTTTTGAACATACTTACTGCAGTCAAGTCAATGTCTTCCTCTAACTGTTTTGCCTCTCACTATTCCGCATATTCCAAACTGACGATTCGATAATGCCTCATGATGTATCCTACCAATCGATCAGTTCTTTTAGGTGATGTATGCCATACATTTCATTTTTCCCCTGTTCTATTCAGTATGTCCTAATTAGTTGTCCGATTTATCCATCTAGTCTTCACAATTCTCCTGTAGCACCACATTTCTTCTTGAATGAACAATTTATTTCCCACGTTTCACCTTGGTACATGGTCACACTCCAGACAAATACCTTCAAAGAAGTCATCCTAATACTTAAATTTTTATTCAACTTAACAAATCTCTCTTTTTCGGGGAATGTTTTTCCTGAAATTTCCATTCTTCATTTTACGTTCTGTATTTCTGCCATCAGCAGCTATATTGCTGCACAAATAGCGAACTCACCGACCACTTTCACTGTCTCATGTCTTGATTTAATTCCCTCAGCATCGCCTGGTTTAATTAGGCTACGTTCCATTACCATTATTTTACTTTTGTTGATATTCATCATAGAACGTCACTCTAAGGCACTCTCCAATGCCATCAATTTATTGACCAAGTCCTTTGCTGACGGAATTACAACGTCATAACCAAACTTTAAAGTTTTTGTGTCTTCTCCCTGAACTTTGATTTGCTTTCCAAATTTTTCACTGGTTTTTGTTACTCCTTACTCAACATACAGACTGAATAACTTCGGGGCTAAGCTGTAGCCGGCCGTAGTGGCCGAGCGGGTCTAGGCGCTACAGTCTGGAACCGCGCGATCGCTACGGTCGCAGGTTCGAATCCTGCCTCGGGCATGGATGTGTGTGTTGTCCTTAGGTTAGTTAGGTTTAACTAGTTCTAAGTTCTACGAGACTGATGACCTCAGCAGTTAAGTCCCATAGTGCTCAGAGCCATTTGAACCATTTTTGTTAAGCTATATATCAGTTTCACTCCTATCTCAACTATTGATTCTATTTCACATCCTTTGACTCTTATAACTACACTCTCGTTTCTGCACATGTTGCTAATAAACTTCCGCTCACTGTATTTTATCTCTGCTACATTTAGTATTTCAAGGGCAGTAACATTTTTACGGACAGATTTGGTGATGAGAGTGTTCTTCCTCTCAGGTGCTCACTGGGGAAGTGGTTTCGATACGGTCAGTTATGTTTGTGTGGGGCTGAAATATTTGACCAGATGTTACTGGAAAACTCTGGAATAGAGCAGAATCATCCAGTTATCGTGTCGATAGGACGAGGGCGGCTAGCCCGACGCTCGTACGGCGTCGTTCGATCTGCACGCAACACACACAAGATACAGTACACATCGTCGCTTGTTCCTGTAATTTGTAGGTTATACGTTGCCAAACACTAGTGATGTCTCGTGTGTACTATTAAAGGAGCAGTGGTTTCAGGAGCTATCCAAAATTTTGCATGCCGATTCAATTCGAAAATTAAAACACATTGTTTTTAGTACCATGTTATATCTGAGGAAATCAAGGACAGCATTATTGCAATTTTCTTATCAAAAATACAGTAGTACTCGTTCTCGGACATCCTCGTTCTGACAAGGAATGGAATGAAACTCATATCTAACCATACGTTTACCAGTTCCACTAAACGCTAGAAATCAGGCTGATGTAAGCTATGTATGCTTTATTTTGCTTTGTCCATAACTGCTTGAAGCTATAAAATGGCGTTAATAACCGTTTAGTGACCTGCTAGGGTAGCGTAACACGCTAGCTCTCGATACGGAGTATTCGACTGGTACCAGCCTGAGTGTCGTTTTCCGCGCTTCTTTAAACAAGTGGGGAGCTGATCCTCAATTTCTGCTTCAGAAAACAAAATACGCAAACTGTTAGAACACGACGCCACACACATCAAAGTTTACACGATTCACAGACAGATGGCGTACACTATTTTCCCTCCTCATTATTTTCCCTGCTTTGTTAAGTGACGACTGTGCGACGGGAAGGTCGTCCGAACACAAACTTAAATAAAACAATTACACAGGGATCACGAAAATAGCGGACCCCGTAGACTGGATTTGCTGATGACGTTGTAATCCTGTCGGGGACGGCAAAGGAAATGGAAGAGCACTTTAAAGGAATGGGAAGCGTTTTAAATGGAGGATATAAGATGAACACTAACAAAAGCAGAAGATGGATCATGGAAAGGAGTCAAATTAAATTAGGTGATACCGAGATAATTAGATTGGGAAATAAGTGATTAAAAGTTGTGGATGAATTTAGCTATTTGATCAGTAAAATAACTGATGATGGCCGAAGTAGAGAGTGTATAAAATATAGACTGGCAATGCGAAGAAAAGCGTTTCCGAAGAAGAGAAATTTGTTAACATCAAAAATGGATTTAAATGTTAGGAAAACTTCTTTGAAGGTCTTGTTTGGAATGTAGTTGTGCATGGAAGTGAAACATGGACGATAACCAATTTACAGAAGAAGAGAATAGAAACTTTTGAAATGTAGTGCTATAGAAGAATACCGAAGATTGGAGGGTAGATCGCGTAACTAATTAGGAGGTACAGAATAGGACTGGAGAGACGAGAAATTTGTAGCACAACTTGACTGAAACATGGGATCTGTTGATAAGACACATAGTAAGACATTAAGGCATCATCAGTTTAGTATCGGAGGGAAATATCTCTCTCTCTCTCTCTCTCTCTCTCTGTCTGTCTGTCTGTCTGTCTGTGTGTGTGTGTGTGTGTGTGTGTGTGTGGCCGAGGTGGGGGGATTGTCGAGGAAGACCGAGAGATGAGTACAATAATCAGGTTCAAATTGATGTAAGGTGCAGTAGTTATGCTGAGATGAAGGGAATTGCACAGGATGGCGTGAAGCTGTACCAAACCAGACTGAAGACATGACAACACACATGAACGTACATTACGTTACGTACTGTTAAACACTTTTCTCATAATTTTTTATCGAGAGCATTCTCGAGTAGTATGTGTAGCCCTCTAAGACAGGAATTTTCTCAGTATTTTGTTCAAAATTGAAATTGTAAACAGCCTCGTATTTACCCAGCAACGTGAGCGAAATGCTGCTTACGGATCTCAGAAAACTGAAGAAACGCAGAAAATCTGGTAGTGTTCAGACTTCTCACTTACTTACGAGTATTTATATCCAAAAGAAGTAGCTATATAACCTATTTCATTAAATAATGATTGAGGAACTAGCGTAAATAAATGCATCTGAAAGTAACATGAACTGTGTCCAGCTCTCTAATGTGACCAGAGAGAAAATACGGTGGTGGTAACCCTTACCTCACGACGACACTTTAGCGCCTGTGCAAATCTTTTCTTCCGCGCGAGAGGACCTCTCTTGCGTCATACTGCCAGTTGCTAGCTCAGTGCAAAACGGAAAGATAAATAAAGGGCCAGTCATCCGCCTGTCGTGGAGTTACGTTGTGAGTGACGCAAGTGTATGTCGGGAAATGACGCTTGCTCCTGGTTGCTGCATTGTACACAGTGTTCATAAATCATGGATATTACAGCAACTAAGAGTTGTGGACGTCGGTAGAGGGAACGATTTTACGGGTAATCTTACCTGTTTGCTTTCTTTCCATGGTGATACTTCTCTTAATTAAATAGGAAGCCTTTCGCTTTATTAATTGTAGCAGTCTCATATGAGATACCTGTCACCAGAATAACCGTGTTCTTGAGAGGAAAATAATAAAAGACTGGGAAGAAAAAAAGGAAAAATCTATGCAATAGCAGTACCTAAGGTAAGTAGATAGTATGATGATTTCCTGTGTGTGACAACGTTTAACTACTCGAAAGCAACAGGTAATTGGTGCATTCAGTAATGTTATTCTGGAAATATCGTAAGAAAATGGCTGACACTCTGAGTGGCCTAAAAGACGGTGACTGTTTCGTAAGCTGAAACTGTAGCTACCGATAAACGTGACCGTGATGTTTTTGGAAACATCCATCTGTTTCACGAAGGCTGCTGTATACGCTGATTATTCTTGACAGTTACTGTGATTCCCTTTACATTTAATAGTGAATCGTCCGTGTCGTGTACTTCATCTCCTCGGACAGTCTCACCTTTCCACATTTCTCGTTTTCTCATCTATTCAGATATCACTATCTAGAAAAAGTATTTTGTTTGTCAGTTTAGAAAAATTATGTTTGTTACTTTACGTCCGCCTACGAATGCAGTGCTACTAATCTCTCCGTAAGACACGAGTGAATTTCGCGAGAAATTACTCTGTGTCACCCGTACTGCACATTCCATTTTGTGTGCTTCAGATTACACCTAAACAGCTCTGTTGGCAGTGTAATATAGAAGAAGACGATGAGACATTCCAAGCATAGCCCAGGTTATTTATGTGACTGCAGCGTGCTGCATATTACGTCCGTTGGAATTTTCATTTTTTCGCGAGCTTTGCCTTAAGCTGTTGAGCATTCTTCAGTATTATGCTTGCAAGAAGCACAGAGAACGTTGCGATACGTTCGTAAATTACTTCGCTATGGTAGATAACGTTTTGTGCATAACTTCTGGTGGAGTGTCTCGTCAAATTATGATCTGAATAAATTGGAATGTAAACGTAGATTGCCTCTGTGAATCCTAAATGCCTGAAAATATGCTTGAACCACTAATACAGTATGGAAATATCTGAGAGACAAAGAACAGTTTGCACCTCCAACTGGATGTGAACGAAGCTGTTTGGTAATAAAGAACGTGTCAAAACTTCCGGCAGTGCTGTCCCCACAAGGTAAGCGGGAGAACGTCTGTAAAATTTGGAAGGTAGGAGACGAGGTATCGACTTAAGTAAAGGCGAAGGTCGCAGGTTCGAGTTCCGGTCCGATACAAAGATTTAATTCACCAGGAAATTTTAAATCAGCGCACACTCTGGTGCAGAGTCAAGGTACAACGTGGGGAAAAAAGGACATGTAGATGAGGAACACGGCTATAAGATCAAATAAGGAACTTCTGTACTAGCTACTAGCAGCTGCACTGATGTAATGTTTAAGCAAATTTATTGTGTTGCAACTACCTGTTGCTAACTGTGGTAATTGATTTAAGTACCCTACCGTTTGTGGAAATTGTAACACCAAGAAGGAAACGCGTAAATTCATTTAATTTAATACCACAGGTACATGGCAAGTAACAAATGATTACTTTTTCAATTCTGTACATGTCCTTTGAGCCCTACTACTCAATATGTCGTGTGGCCACCACGCGCTGCAATTAGAGCTGCTATAAGCCGTGGCATTGAATCAGTAAGGTTCTGAATGCGTTCCTGAGGGATTTCCCTCCACGCAGTTTGTATCCGAGCCCAAATCCGTGACACCAGTTATTGGAGGACCGTGACGCACTAGGTGCCGACCAAGCATATCCCAGACATGTTCAATGGGCGATTTGTCTGGCGAACGTGCAGACCAGGGAAGAAGTTGTACCCGTCGCTCATCGAAGGCGGCCTGTGCATTCCTCGCAATATGTGGCCGGGCGTTGTCCTGCTGAAATGTGGCCTGTGGAGATGCCTGAAGGAGGGAGAGTACCTCAGGCTCCACAACCTCCGTTAGGTACCGGTTGCTGTTCAAAGTGCCCCCAATACGTACGAGACGAGATCGGTTGTTGTAACCAGTGGCGCCCCAAACAATCACAGCTCGTGTTTGTCCGCTATTCCCCTCCACAATTTAGGCCTCCAAGTTGCGCTCACCCCGTTACCGCCGGACACGTATGCGGCGATCACTGTAGGACACGTTGAAGCGGGACTCATCCGAAAAGATTACATGTTGCCACTCAGCATCCCAGTGACGGTGGTTTCTGGACAATGGAAGCCGACGTAATGGCGTGAGTGCAACCAGTCCAACCTGCAGCAGACGGCGACGAACCGTCGATGCAGACATGACGGTTATCCTTTGCTGTGGTCATGTTCCGTGGTCCAGTTCCCGCTCGTCGCTGCGTACGACTTTCCTCTATCCACTGCTTCCACACACGCATCACTGTCGTAGCAGCATGCCCTGTGCGAGCCGAAATGTCACGGTATGACAACCACGTTTCCCGGAGATCGATCATTCTGCCCCGTTCTAACTTGTTCATATGCCGATATGGCTCCCTTTGACTTCGACGAGGCATACTGGCACGCACTGTATTGTTTCCACCTTGTGTGACAGCTCTGCACCGACTACACTAGGCGCAACACCGACCCTGTCGGACCGATACAGGAGGGCCTTGCTCGGCCTACGTGTACCCCATCTCACTGCAAAACGTATCACGTATTGCTTGCACACCCGTCGCCACTTCCACCAAGTGTGGCGCTATTCGGTTAATTCCTTCTCGTTGTTGCACTTTTCAAAAACGGCAGTGTATGTCTACAGTATATACGTAACAACACTGAAATCAAATAATCAAGTAGATCAAGCCAACAGTGCATTTCCTGCAGCATTCTTCATGTTAGGAGCATCTGAAAGGTTCTTCCAGGCCGAGATTCGAAGCAATATCTCACACTTATCAGGAGTTTATGTTTCCCTCGTATCTCTCCATAACAGTATTACCAGAGTTTCTCTGAATGGGTATGTGGAAGCAGCAAAGCTATGTGAACGTATTTGATGGAGACACTGGGCTGTATCACAGTTACTAATATTCGCGGAAGCAGTGAATATAAATAAACCGGAAAAATCAAATAGCTAACACGGTCACTGGCTGTAATCCCGAGAAGAAGTGGGAAGGAATATTCGTGTTTAGCATGCCGACTCCAATGCGGTGAATAGACACGGAGCACGAGGTCTGATTAAAGAAGCCTGGAAAATCTATGGAAACAACGGGAAACCTGAATTTTTGTGTCTGGACGTGGATTTGGACCACCATACTCCCGAATGCAAGTCCACGTTAACTTAGACAACTGCACTACTTCGCACGGTACGAAACTCTCGGATGACTGACTTCGTAGCCATAAAATAAGATCGCAAATAACGATCCGCTCCGCACATTTGATTCTAGAGGTTCAGTTTTTGGGCGCAATTACTTTAACTCCAGCTGCATAGACTCTTCATATCACGGATATCTGCTTATCTAGTTTCCGCAAGATGAACAACGTGCAGTAGAGCTATATCTCGAGGGTGATGAACCAATCACTGCTTTATAACTCAGCCCAGCTGTTGGTTGTCTGTGTAACAGAGTCACAGGTACACCGAGTAGCTGAAGGCGTTAGATCGTTCTGCTGAGTCGATTAACACGACCACTCGGCCGCCGTGAAACATAACCCAGCCGCCAAGGTGAGGCGGCTTACGGGCTGCCCGCGGAGGCTGTAGGGTTTGCAGCCGGCCGAGAAGTCCATTTTATGAGGAGCGTATGTACATGTACACGGATACTCTACAAATCACATTTAAGTTCCTGTCAGAGGGTTCTTCGAACCACCTTCACAATTCTCTATTATTCTAATCTCTTATAGCGCGTGGAAAGAAAAAACACCTATATCTTTCGTACGAGCTCTGATTTCCCTTATTTTAGGTAGGGCGGTGTCAACAAACTATTTTCGCCGACCAGGGTGGCCGAGCGGTTCTAGGTGCTACAGTCTAGAACCGCGCGACCGCTGCGGTCGCAGGTTCGAATCCTGCCTCGGGCATGGATATGTGTGATGTCCTTAGGTTAGTTAGGTTTAAGTAGTTCTAAGTTCTAGGGGACTGATGACTTCGGAAGTTAAGTCCCATAGTGCTCAGAGCCATTTGAACCATTTTGAACAAAATATTTTCGCATTCGGAGGAGAAAGTTGGGATTGGAATTTCGTGAGAAGATTCCGTAGCAACGAAAAACACCTTTCTTTTGATGATGTCCAGCCTAAATCCTGTATCATTTCAGTGACACTATCTCCCATATTTCACGATAATACAAAACGTGCTGCCCTTCTTTGAACGTTTTCGATGTACTCCGTTTATCTGCTAAGGATCCCACACTGCGCAGCAGTATTCTAAAAGGGGACGGACAAGGCTAGTCTAGCAGTCTCCTTAGCACATCTGTTACATTTTCTAAGTGACCTGCCAATAAAGCGCAGCCTTTGGTTAGCCTTCTCCACAACATTTTCTGTGTGTTCCTTCCAATTTAAGTTGTTCGTAATTGTAATACCTAGGTATTTAGTTGAATTTACGGCTTTTAGATTAGACTGATTTATCGTGTAACCGAAGTTTAACGGATTCATTTTAGCACTCAAGTGGATAACCTCACACTTTTCGTTATTTAGGGTCAACTGCCACTTTTCGCACCATTCAGATATATTTTTAAATCGTTTTGCAGTTTGTTTTGATCTTCTGATGACTTTATTAGTCGATAAACGACAGCGTCATCTGCAAAAAACCTAAGACGGCTGCTCAGGTTGTCTCTCAAATCGTTTACATAGATAAGGAACAGCAAAGGGCCTATAACACTGTCTTGGGGAACGCCAGAAATCACTTCTGCTTTACTCGATGACTTTCCGTCAATTACTACGAACTGTGACCTCTCTGACAGGAAATCACGAATCCAATCACATAACTGAGACGGTATTCCATAAGCAGGCAACTTCACAACAAGCCGCTTGTGTGGTACAGTGTCAAAAGCCTTCCGGAAATCCAGATATACGGAATCAATCTGAAATCCCTTGTCAATAGCACTCAGCACTTCATGTGAGTAAAGAGCTAGTTGTGTTTCACAAGAACGATGTTTCCTAAATCCAAGTTAACTCTGTGTCAATAGACCGTTATCTTTGAGGTAATTCAAAATGTTCGAACAAGGAGTGTCCAGTATTCAGCTGGCAACTGAATCTGGGAGAAGCGTAGAAGAAAGTAAGATGTAACATCGCTTTCAAGTACTGTAGCTTATTATGCAGAGTAAAACATTTGCAGACATCATATCCAACACTAATATAGACATAAGCTCCATAGCACTTGTAAAGGGAAAGCCACTACCCCTACATATTAAAAAAATCGATAGCATAGTGACTGAGTACCCAAGTGCAAGCAGAAATGACCGAAAGAAACATTTACACCATCACACAGCCATAGTCTGCAGACCAGTGTTAACGATTGTAGTGCTATGTGAATTACGTAATGGTGAATGCACACTGCAATTTTGTATTGAGTAGATTTGGATATTGTAAAAGTTGTCAAGATTTGTTGCTATTACAATTCTTAAATCAATTACATGACACATTTATTTTACACATGTGTGTATTACAGGCGACCAGGAGGGAAGTGATCGTGATCCGTGATGAATAATTTGCGTAGTCTTCAATTTGCTGAACTGGTCGGAGGTGAAAGGAATTGTAATGCAGAGAAAAATAGAAACCAGTTCCTTCATTTATTAATCCATTTTATGCGTTTCGGCGTTAGCTATCATCTGAATCTGTATATAAAAAATGGAGACATATGTAATACAAATGTATGGAGGCACCTAGGGCTAGCATATAGCGTACAGAAGGTACGTCGAATAATTACACATGAGAAACATGTTGCAAAATGGATCCATATTGTATATGAAGACTAAAAACATTCGTTTATTTTTCGAAAGAATACCTACCCTGGTTCAGATAAAAAAAGAGATTACACAGTTACATGCTTGACTTGCAGCGAACATGAGAACATTGATAAAATTCACATTGTGAGTACAGAGCGATACAACGGCATGGTCACTAGGTGGTATCTCAGTACATTCTTGCTGCAACCAGCGCCACCCAAGTAGAACAAGAGCAACACAATTAACTAATACAACAATAAAATAAATCGTCAACGACACTGGATAATCTGTATAGATAATAAATTATTTTAATATATGGTACATAGTTGCCCAACATCTAAAACAATTGTACGAAGAGAAACACAGAGACTTCTTTATTACTACACGGCACATGCACAGTGAATAATCTAGAAACGTCAACTGTCAAATTACGACAACGTTACTCATTAAAGGGAGAAAAGGATAAATATAATAAAGAGCATATTAAGAGAAACATAGGTACTTCATATACAACCGTATGTAAAAACTGCCCTCCTCCTCGGGCATTTCCAAACAAGTGATCAGTGCGCTCATGTATATTTCACATTTTGCCGTTATGTTGTTACCTCTCACTTTGTTGTTATTTTTTTTTACTATTTCATTATACATTTGTAATTTAAATGGCATTATTAGTTTTTACATCTGGTTGTAGATAAAGTACCTATGTTTTTCGTAATATGCCCTCTATTACATTTATCCTTTCACTTCCTTCATAATTATTATCGTTATCATAATTGACAATTGACATTTCTATGGCTATTCACTGTTTTAATCTGAATCAGGGTAGGTATCCTTTTGTAAAATTATGGGTATTTCTAGGGTTCGTGTACAGTGTCTTACGTGTAATTATCTATCATTCTGTTTGCTCTATGTTAGTCATAGGTGCCTCCATTCGTTTGTATTACATATGCGTCCATGTTTTATACTCAGATTCTGATGATGGCTAACGCCGAAATGCGTAAAAATGGATTAATACTCGTAAATGAAGGAATGCTGGCTTCTCTTTTTCTCTGCATTACGCTTCCTTGATCTGTGACCAATTCAGCAAATTGCAGACTATGCAAAATATTTATTTTTCAAATTTTCGGACGAATGCGTTTCAAATGCTGTAGTCTCTTAATTGCAATTTCTTTAAAGTTATGCGAAAATAATTTACTAAGCACTGACATTATGTTTAAAACAATTGCAGGGCACATATACTTCTCAAATATGTGAACGAATGTTTTTCGATGCTATATTTCACTGGATTGCAATTACTTGGAAGTTATGTTAAACCAATATGCTAAGCACTGTTTTAAACAGATTCACGCCTGTTTTCCTTGCGTGCATGAACCCTGGAAAACTTAATGAGCAGAGCAGTTCCACTGCCAGACGGACAAGTGTGTTCTGGGAAAGCGTCATAAGGGAAACAATATTCAGTAAAAGTTCACTAATTATAACTAAATGTGGCCAGTCTTAGTACGGTTTAATGGAAATCTGAATTATAGAAATATTTTCTAAAACAGTTTTCTGAAGCTATAGTTAGAAGTATGTCACACCGTGTATGTAGTGATTAACCAAAAATAGATGAAGTATGAAATTATGTAAAATTCTGTACTATAATTTAAAAGCAACTAATGTAATGATGTCACAGTAACGAACAAAGCGATAAAATAAATTAAAGTCTTAGTACATATTAAAGAATTACATTACACACTTGACATAAATTACTATAACCATTCAAAAATGAAAGTATGCACTGTACTGCAAATTTGTGTGTTCAATTTATTGTGCAATGGTACGTACTTTACAGGTATTTACAGTTGTCATCAGGATCTATAATGAAACAGTCCACAACAACCAAAGAGACGCTATTACCTGATACTTTTGCGATAACGATTCCATAATAGTTTAAAGAAAGAACGTATTTGTGGTTGACAGTCTTTTGTGCGCTGTTTCTATTATCACTGCATCTCTTTTAGTATAATATAATACCTTTAGCAATCCGTATTAATCTGAATAAAATCGTTTACGTGTCCGAAGACAAATTTCACTCTTCCAGAATAGTGTTCAATTCTTTACGAAATACGTCTCCACGTAAACTTTCCCCACATATTTTTCTGTTAGAGATGTCGTGCCGATCACTGAACAGCCATCCAGTATTAGCTCCGAAACCTGTTTGGCCTAATTAATCAGAAAATATTTTCGCTGCAGCCTGTAGATAGACTCCTTGTAACAGGAACTGCAACAGAGCGTTGTTGTTTGTGCTCGGCGTACGCAGCATCAGCAATGGTGGTCAGTTTTGGTCCAGTTGGTTGTTTACGTTTTTCAGTTAGTTCTCCTCGTCTTAGCACGAAATATTAAGTTTTATTACAATTTACCTTAATTTCGTAAAAAGTTGACTTAGCAAAGTCAAACTTTAGCATAAGACTCAGAGCTGAAGCACCGGCTTTGATTTTATCAAGCACACTCATTTTTAGCATTTAAACTTAAGAATTTGTATTCACTTCTAACTCTTTATTATTGCAGTGGACTGTACACTTAAAGCCGGCCGCTGTGGACGAGCGGTTCTAGGCAGTCCGGAACCGCACTGCTGCTACAGTCGCAGGTTCGAATCCTGCCTCGGGCATGGGTGCGTGTGATGTCCTTAGGTTAGTTAGGTTTAGGTAGTTTCTAATTCTAGGGAACTGACGACCTCAGATGTTAAGTTCCATAGTGTTTAGAGCCATTTGAACCATTTTGTACACTTTAATAGAAGTTTATGCGATCACAAAGACAGGATTTAACACATCTAGTCGTGTGGGCTTCAGTAAGTGAACTGAGCGGGCTTTGACTCTGTTGTCTACATCTACATCTACATGGATACCCTGCAAACCACATTTAAGTGCCTGGCAGAGAGTTCATCGAACCACCTTCGCAATTCTCTATTATTCCAATTTCGTATAGCGCGCGGAAAGAACGAACACCCACATCTTTCCGTACGAGCTCTGATTTCGCTTGTTTTATCGTTGTGATCGTTTCTCCCTACGTAAGTCGGTGACAACAAAATATTTTCGCATTCGGAGGAGTAAGTTGGTGATTGGAATTCTTGAAGATTCCGTCGCAACGAAAAACTCCTTTCTTTTAATGATGCCCACCCCAAATTCTGTATCATATCAGTGACACTCTCTCCCATATGTCGCGATAATACAAAACGTGCTGCTGTTGTGTTCTCATGAACCTGATATGTGACAGTCTATTGTTGAACTGACACGTCCCATGTTTCATTTCCATATTTTATGTAAATTCATTTGGTTTGAGACTGATCGTAGTAAGTTAATGAACGCTCATATTTATAGGTACTCAGAGATTACGCAGATTAGGGACGTCTCTCCACATATACTGGTGGAAGTTGCATGAATTCCTTCCATAATTTTCTTGGAGTTGGTGAACCACAGACGGGAACTCTGCCTGTGAACAACGAGGCCGAAATCCCGTTAGGACCGCGGGGTGAACACCCTCTTATAATGGGAGCCAGGAGGTGCGGCTAAGCCAGGTTAGCCGTGGCACTGTCTGAACCTAGCGCCCATTCTGCTGGGGCCGCATAGCGGTTCACTATGTACACTTCACGCTGTGTGTGGTCCACTCGCCTTCTTGAGAAAATCAGATAACACAGCAGGCGAGCACTTGAACCTGGGCCGAAGCTGGGATAGCCGACCGTAACTGTTGACAAAAGAACTTTGTTTTCGCAACGAATGGTCTTTCCAGAAGAGAGTGGAGTGGGACCTTGCGCTGCCATGGAAACGAGGAAGCCCTGTTCCTCCACCGGGGTGCAACCAGGTCACTTGTTGAAGATTTGCAACAGAAGTACTTATGGATTAACAGAAGGCAGGAGCCGAACACTGGTCTTCCGAAAATCCAAACGTGGAGCTCTGCACATTCGCTGGTGACAATACTCACATGCAGAGAAGGGACTTCAGACAGAGTTGTTAACAAATGCGTCCTTCTGTAGGTTAATACTACAAATCTGTAGCTAACTCGGCAAATTGTTTGTTTATTTACTACTGTACCATTGGTCAAAATATTGTAAAGTAGTGTCATTGGCGTACTGAATGTAGTGAAGGATAGGAAGCTCACTTAGAGTAGCCTGGAGAGCTAACCGAAATCACTTCTTCTTCTTCTTCTTCTTCTTCTTCGGCGATGGCCAGCGAGTAGAGACATCTCCGTCATTGGGCAATTAGTAAAGACTTCTTGTTCTCCGGCGGGCAGCGCGGATGGACTTTCTCTCCGGCAGCAGAAATCAGTGACAGTCATGGCACACGCAGTCTTCTGCTTGAAAACTTACAGAATTTTGTGAAATTATGCCAGCTCAAGCAAACGGGTGACGAGACTTGTGGGCGTGATGATAGGAGTGAGTAACTGTTGCACATCTTGTAATTTCAGGAATAGTTTGAGAGCTCATTCACAATTTATCGTTTAGCGTAATATGCATGTTTTAGTTAACCATTCAGTCAGTGTAATAACGCAATCACTGAGAGGGCACTGCGAATTTGAACTTACGCGGCTGATTTATTAGATGACAATCTAACATATTCCCATTACCTTCCGAACATTGCCAAGACTTTGTGTTACCAGCATATCTGAAGTTCAGTTAGATCTGGTAACTGAATTTTTATTCACTTATTTAAGCAGCAGAACTACTGCAATAAATTGGTTTGACTTAGAATTCTATTTCATTTCGCAGTGAGATGATACCCTGTTTCAGTTATATGTTGCTATGTGGTTGACCCATGACACATGTTTTATAAGGGCCATCACTTTGTAATTAATTTAATCCTTTGCGCACAGTTTTAATTAAAGTACCTCAGCTTATGGAAGTAAACAAATGTTTAACTCATTACAGGCCTGTGGGTGATCAATAAGCTTGGTGCGAATGACGTTCGGTACAATAAAACGCCGTTTCATTTCGCATTGAAGCAGCCAGCCAGCATTATTTCAAATAGCAGCATCAGTTAGGACTGTTGGTTTCAGCTGAGTACAGTGTGAAACCCAGACATAGTGAGGTTGAAACCTGCACAGCAGGTCGAAGGCTGCACAGCAAATACAGATGAAACAGTCTATTACATTAGAACAGCACCTGTGACGTTACGACCAGGAGTACGTACTTACACGGAAATTATGCTCATACAGCCGAGAGTGCACCGTGCTAGATTGTGGGATATGTGCAGTAGGTGAGCCAGTCCCAGTTCGAAAACCGCCTGGCGGATTACCGACAGTCGGCCTGTTGCCCGGCCAGGCTTGAGTATAGGTTTTAGGTGGTTTCCTACACTCGTTTAGACAAATGCTGGACACTGATCGCCAGTCTCCACCTCAGAAATAACGATACGCAAACACTTAAAATATGATAAAACGCAGAACAGAACAAAGTTCAGGCGATTCACAGATGGTGGGCGCACACGACTCTCCCCTGTAGATTAACTGGTCATTCTGGTGAGAGGAAGGCTATACGGCCACAAAGTTGAAGCGAAAATAAAATTGTCAAAACATGAAAAACAGTGGGGCCTGTACGACGGGATGAACGAGACACGAGAGAAGCTCTCAATTGCACGAGGTCTGCTCCCCCCCCCCCCCCCCCCCCCAGTTTGTCACTTCCCTGTCCCTGAACATTACGAATCTCCGCCTTCTATTTGGCATCAGACTACCCCCTCTCACACTCCTCCGCTCGTCCTTAAATTCCTACAAAAATGAAACTTGTGTTCGTCACATAATGATACAAATTTCATTCGATAATGGCCATGAGTGTGAGACTACGAGGGAACTTCAAAAACTAAATTACTCATTATTATGAACAGAATTTGGCATAAAATGACAATCTGAAGAGCGATCGTGATGTACATAATTTTTATTAAATTGCCTCGACCGCCAAGTTTTTTGAACAGAATTACCGATTTCAGCTTTGCAGTAGACATCTTCAGAATCTACAGTGTCAGTAAAAGAACGTACATTACTAACTCCTTCATTAAGAGATTAAAGAAATGACAGAACTTATAACAAAAGCACCATATACCTCCCATTCTCCGGCACTACAACAAATCATAACTTGTAAAAATAAAACGAATCAGAACTGCCATGCACATTTTAGACAGCCTGCAAAGCTATCCTAGAGGTCACTGTAGCATGGATAACGTACACATACTCATAAAAAGTAATTAAATGGAAATTCATTTACAAGCACAGTTCTTTAAAATATCCTCAGTTGTATATAAGAAAGAAAGATTTCTAAAAGTATTAAACCGTATGAAAAATGTATTTGTCTTCTGACAGTATAAAGTTGGTCAGAATTTAACAAAATATTCAGAAAATAAATACTAATTACAGAAATCGTTTAAAAATTGAACACACAGAGATGCCTCTAAAATTAGTCTTATAAAGGACAAAGAATACCCACAGTTTATATTTCGATTAGAACAGTAAATAATAAATACCTATACGTTGCACACGTGTCAACAACCTCTAGGATAGCTTTGCTTCATATGCTTCACATACACTGAAGAGCCAAAGAAACTGGTACACATGCCTAATATCGGATGGGACCCTCCCCTCCCCTCCCCCGCCCCATCGAGCACGTAGAACTGCCGCAACAGAACGTGGCATGCACTCGACTAATGTCTGATATACTGCTGAAGAGAACTGACAACATAAATCCTGCAAGGTTATCCATAAATGGGTAAGATTTGGAGTTGAGATCTCTTCTGAACAGCACGTTCCAAGGCATCCCATATACGCTCAATAGTGTTCATGTCTGGAGAATTTGGTGGCCATCGGAAGTGTTTAAACTCAGAAGAGTGTTGTTGGAGCTACTCAGTAGTAATTCTGGACGTGTGGAGTGAGGCATTGCCCTGCTGGAATGGCCAGAATGCACAATGGACATGAATGGATGCAGGTGATCAGATAGAATGCTTACCAACGTATCACCTGTCAGAGTCGTATCTAGAATCAGGGGTCCCAATCACTCCAGCTGCACACGCCCCAAAAAGAAATGACTGTCGGAAGGACAGACTCAAAATACAGGAAAGTCAAAACAACCATCGGTGACATTAAAAGCAATGGTGATAACATTCAGAGTGCAACGGGAATTCCACTGTTAAATGCAGAGCAGAGAGCGGATAGGTGGAAAGAATGCATTGAAATCCTCTAAGAGGGGGAAGATTTGTCTGATGTGATGGAAGACGAAACAGAAGTCGATTTAGAAGAGATAGTGGCTCCAGTATTAGAATCAGAATTTAAGAGAGCTTTGGAGGACTTAATACCAAATAAGGCAGAAAGGATTGATAACATTCCATCAGAATTTCCAAAATCGTTGGGGGAAGTGGCAACAAAACGACTATTCACGATGTGTGTAGAATGTTGAGTCTGGTGAGATACCATCTGACTTTTGGAAAAGCATCATCCACACAATTCTGAGGACGGAAAGAGCTGACAAGTGCGAGAATTAATCGCTAAATCAGCTTAACAGCTCATGCATCCAAGTTGCTGACAAGAATAATATACAGAAGAATTGAAAAGAAAATTGAGGATGTGTTAGGTGACGATCAGTTTGGCTTTAGGAACTGCAAAGGCACGAAGAGGCGATTCTGACGTTGCAGTTAATAATAGAAGCAAGGCTAAAGATAAATCAAGGCACATTCATAGGATTTGTCGACCTAGAAAAAGCGTTCAACAATGTAAAATGGAGCAAAATGTTCGAAATTCTGAGAAAAGTAGGGGTAAGTTATAGGGAGAGACGGGTCATACACAATATGTACAACAGCCAAGAGGGAATAATAAGAGCGGACGACCAAGAACGAAGTTCTCGGATTAAAAAGGGTATAAGAGAGGGATGCATTCTTTCGCCCCTACTGTTCAATCTGTACATCGAAGAAGCAATAATGGAAATAAAAGAAGGTTCAGGAGTGGAATTAAAATTCAAGGTGAAAGGACATCAATGATACGATTTGCTGATGACATTGCTGTCCTGAGCGAAACTGAAGAAGAATTACATGTTCTGCTGAACGGAATGAACAGTCTAATGAGTACAAAGTATGGACTGAGAGTAAATCGAAGAAATACGAAGATAATGATAAGTAGTAGAAATGAGAACAGCGAGAAACTTAACGTCAGGATTGACGGTCGCGAAGCAGATGAAGTTAAGGGATTCTACTAACTAGGCAGCAAAATAACCAGTGGCGGACGAAGGATGCAGGACATAAAAAGCAGACTAGCGCTGGTTAAAAGAGCATTCCTGGCCGAGAGAAGTCTACTAGTATCAATCATAGGCCTTAATTTGAGGAAGAAATTTATGAAAATGTACGTTTGGAGCACAGCATAGTATGGTAGTGAAACGTGCAATGTGGGGAAATTTGAACAGAAGAGAATCGAAGCATTTGAGATGTGGTGCTATAGACGAATGTTGAAAATTAGGTGGACTGATAAGGTAAGGAATGAGGAGGTTCTGCACAGAATCGGAGAGGAAAGGAATATGTGGAAGACGCTGATAAGGAGAAGGGACAGGCTGATAAGACATCTGTTAAGACATGAGGTACTAGAGGGAGCTGTAGAGGGCAAGGAAGATCGAGATTGGAATACATCCAGCAAATAAGTGAGGATGTAGGTTGCTAGTGCTACTCTGAGATGAAGAGGTTGGCACAGGAGAGGAATTTGTGAGGGTCTCATCAAACCAGTCAGAAGACTGATAAAAAAAAAATAAAAGAAAAGAAAGATTTCTCATTCCAAGTGCAGTTGTCGCAGCTGAGCACTGCTGGACCTCTTGACAAGCTCACCTCTACTGGCTCATCTCTGAGCTGAAGAACGACCGTTCAGCCTATAATGATTGAAATGATTTTCAGACACGTACCATTCACCTGCCAGCTTGAACCCTGCAGCACATTTCGTAATACGGTCTGTTCGTCCAACTGCATCGCAGGATCTTGGATATGTTGCATTTTGCTGGTGAGCTCCATATTGCACCTATGACGTCTGGGCTGTGTGCTTAAACAATCTGACCTTCAACAGGGGCGCCGATTTATAAAAACTATTGGGGGAGGGGCATACTGGGGGTCTTACCCGGGAAATTTTCTAAATTTTAGATGAAAAATAGTGAGTTTTAAAGTTTTTTAAGCATTTTAGAGTCCTATGATCAACATTAGAACCCCGAAAACTGGACTCTCGATAACTCAACACTCCAGGAAAAGATACAAAACATAAACATTCACGGTATTTTCGTAAAAAGCTAATTTAATTTACAGTAATAATCATGTTTATAGACTATTACAGAGTAGAGAATATATAGCTCTGAAAAGACTGAAATTATATTTAAATAAATTCTAAACTACCATTAAAAGAATAAAACATAAAATATTGCTGTCACACAGTAATAGCACTTTGATTAATAAGTGAAACAGCTAATTTAAGCTTACTTTGAATAAGGCTCAGTGTTCATTAAATAAAAACAATATCTCAAAGTTAATGCTTTAATACAGTTAATGCCTAATATTTCCGTCAAAAAGTATGTAAATAGCGGTTTTTAATTGGGTCTTACACCCTAAAAATATTTAAGGATTTGAAAATAACTAATACTGTACTATAGTAATATAATAATTCAGTACTAAACTAGCACTAATATTTCGAAACTGAAAATTTAACATTATGTATGCATTTAATTCTCTATTTTATAAAGATTTTAAATATCGGTCTAAATGCCATTACTAGGGCTAGAGTGTCTTTAGAAAGGTGCAAATGTCGACCGTCTGACTGGATTACTGAATATGAAGTCGTTGATGACTAGCCGGATATCCAATCCATCCAAAACATCACGGTGGGCATGAAGAACAGCCAATTTGTTCAATCGCCTCTGTCCCATTGTTGATCGGAGATATGCCGTCAGACGACTAAGGGCGCTAAATGACCGTTCTGCTGTTGCTGGCGTGATTGGAACTACTTGGAGAAGCTTAATGCACTTCACTACTTCACATAACATTTCTCCAACTGCAGGCTCTTGTGTTATGTACTTTTTACATCACGCATTTTTTTAAGACCAGTTGTTTTTTATTAGTGATTTCGGGTACCATATTCAAGTGTAAGTGCAGTCTCTCACTGTCTAGCTCATTTTTGAAGAACTCAGTTGATTTTTCCAAATTTGTTTCACCTCTGTTTACTAAATGCTAGCACTCTTGTTCAACTGCAATGGCCTGTATGAGTCAAGTTGAAGCAAACCGCTCAGCATTGCAAGATTGCACCATTTTACAAACTTCAATGTAAATAGCTTTGTAGTATTCCTTTGGGGTTTGAACATGTTCGGTGAGCTGGCTCCGTTGTTTTCATACTTCTTTGGTATACTTTGATTCCGAGGAATCGAAGGATCATCAATTTGTGAAGGTTTTTCTTTTGAACACAATTCCCAAAAGTGTTCAAAACTATCACGCCTTCCATTCAGTATACAAATCAAGCCCTCATATATTTTTTCCAGATCAGCAACACTTAGATGAGGGAACTGAATTTTTTTCATTGACATCCTCTACTGGATTCAGTGCATGGCAATAAAGACGTAAAAAGAAATAATTCAAGAATTGTAACATTAACTCAAGGTAGCTTGCTCATTTGTAACCTGCCTCTGTTTTGTCCTCTGCAGAAAATGTTCCAAAAAACTCCAGAAGTTCTTCAAAGTGTTTCAATATTTTCAAGATACTGGAAGTTCGCATAGTCCATCGAGTCGGCACTCTCACAGCGTATGTTTCTGAAAAGTCCCATCCTTTTGTTGGATTCGCTTATGGTGTTTACTAAGTCCTTGGCTAAAGCCATAATATCCCTCAGAGATGTAAGATGGTGGAGACTGTCTACAACTGTCAAGTCTAAACTGTGAGCAGTGCAGTGCATATAACGTGCTTTTGGTTGTATATCCAAAACTAACTTTTTTAGTCCTTTGAACTTACCTCTCTTATTCGAGGCAACATCAAAGCACTGTCCTCTTAAGTTATCCATTGACAAATCAAGACGATGAAACACGTCTTTTAAAATACTAAACAGAGTTTGTGAGTCAGTGTGGGAGGTCTCGTATAAGCCAATAAAGTCTTCGTTGGTAATTAAGGAATCATCGACAGTACGAATACACCATGACGTTTGTTCATGAATCGAAGAATCACTTGTTTTCGTCAACCATAATTGAAAAATTTTCAGTCTTCTTGATTGAAGCCAATACCTTTCTCAGCACAGACTTTCCTAGTACATCAATGATCTCGTTTTGAATATCGTGGGACGTCCACTTATACCCCAAGCGCCCTAACCAACCTCTAAACTCAGGAATGTCATTCTTTCGGAGTTCCAACAATTGAAAAAAAAGAGTTTACATCTTCGTGCCGTCTAATTGCTAGTCCTTGTCAGCATAGAAATTGCACGGTAGTGAAAATAGTCTCAAGAGCTAAATGGCCTTTCTTCACATCACTATCTAACTGTTCATTCAATTGGGAGGCCACACTTTGGTTAGTGATAGAATTTAGTTACAGAACACCTTCTTTATGCGTAAACGTATTTTCATGAAGATGGTATTTTTCCAAAGCCTTTTTCCAGTTAATAGACCCTACAGAAGTAAATGCATCTTCTTTTTTTTTTTAAGAAAATGGTAATAGGTTTTTAGCATCTGCCTCTTTGCAGGTTTTGCAAAAAACCTTTTCGGTAGATGCTTCATATTCTAGCCATGTATATTTGATCAACCAAGACTTCTGAAATGATCTTCCCTTACCGGCTTGTCCAGGTTTTGGCTGTGAATGGTTCTCGCCTGAAGACGACAAAGCAATTGACGACACAATAATTGTTGTAGGTTTACTTGCAGTATCAACTTAAAAGCGCGCCTTTTTGATAGCAAATTTATCCATTGCAAACTTAATTCACAATACACTAGGTGACTAAAGTAAACGCATAAAATATGGTCATATAAAATAGGCCACTACACACTAAAGTTCGAACACGAAATACGTCTGCAGGATGCACTGAATGAAACTATCCGTACTGAATGACTGCGACAGCAGGGTGACACTTATGTTGGCGCGGCGTCACAATGTCTCGAAGCGTCAAGGCGACGCGAGGCCTTTTGATGTACGCGAGGCCTTTTGATGTGGCCGCGCCGCAGCGCTGGCCCGCCGGCACCGAAGGTTCGCGCACCGGGACAAATTCTAAGTGTACCCGTAGTACACTATCATGATTCACACCATTCGTTTCCAGTCAACCTGCTTACTACCGTAATAATTATTTGTTTTAACTCATTACTGAATGTATTTTAAAAAATAGCTATCGTCAAACAAAGAAAACAAAAAATTCCAATATAATTTTGTGATTTTATAAAGCATAATATAACTAATAATTTTCTTAAATTATTGGGGGGCCAACCCCTCCAAACGAATTTTTGAGGGGGCTCGGGACCCCTCAGGCCCCATGGAGTCTGCGCCTGTGGCCTTCAACAAATACGTGTTTACATTCTCGTTAACAAAAATGGTTCAAATGGCTCTGAGCATTATGGGACTTAACATCTCAGGTCATCAGTCCCCTAGAACTTAGAACTACTTAAACCTAACTAACCTAAGGACATCACACACATCCGTGCCCGAGGCAGGATTCGAACCTGCGACCGTAGCGGTTGCGCGGTTCCAGACTGAAGCGCCTAGAACCGCTCGGCCACCAACGGTCGGCGTTAACACCACCCAGAAACAGACCTTCAGTAAATATGCGTGACAAAATAAAACAAAACGTCTTGTCGACGATGAGAAGCGTTCCGACATTTGCTTTAATCATGATGAAGTGATGAGTGATGTATTGACGGAGCAAAATCTCGAATTAGGGAAGGACAGGAAAAGAAATCGACCATGTTCTTTTAAAAGGAAGCGTTCCGACAATTGATTGAATCATTTTACGGAAATCATGGAGATGTGAACTGCAGTGCTACAGTGTGCCACTCACTGAGCCACTCCCCTGGAATCTATCTGTGTGAAATAGAAGACGACGTCGAAAGTAGGACTACGAAAGAAACTTAGTTTGATATTTTTACTAGCGTCTTTAAGCTCAATAATTATTACCAAGTTAAAGCTAAAAAGTTCATTTTATCTGTCCTTTTCGGTCTTAATTTCTGTTTTAACTGAGCCTCGGCGATGTTAACAGTGTTTATAGCCACACAAATGAGATGGATTGACAAAGGTTTTAAAAATGATTATGGTTCAAATGTACTCATGCTCATCTACTGCTGAATGCTAAAGACTGGGCCACAGAGTGCGATGTGTAATATTATTTCTAAGCCACTGTAAGCGACGCTGCTTGATCACTAATTAAAACTGTGTGCTGGGCGGGCTGACAGAAGTGGACGTTTCGTCTTGCTATACAGAGTTGAACTGACAGAGCACGCGTAATGGGAGCGATTACTAAGTTCGATATCGCTTTTAATAATTGGAAACTGTGAAATTTCGGTCAAGTTCCGTAAAAACGTCACACTTCGGTTTCGATGTTGTCCGCACAGCTTTCAGCCCAGGGATCTGCATAAAGTTGGACAGTCTAAGGCTAATTAAAGTTTGATGGATATTACCATCCGTTAACCTGAAGATATTCTGGAACGCTACATTGTACATTGCTCACCGGTATTTCATGCGTACGCCCTTCTGACAAGCAGCGACTGAAGCGATCGCCTCTCGCCCGAACAGGCCTTGGAAGAGTCAACGGTACCGAACAACTGCCGTATCATCCTCCGCCGATAGGCCTCGCAGGATTCGGATGTGGTCAGCACACCACCCTCTTGGGCGTTCTTTCTTGACCGGACGCTACTTCTCAATCAAGTAGCTTCACAACTGGCCTCACATGAGCTGAGTGCACTCCGCTTGCCAACAGCGCTCGGCAACCCGGACAGTGACATCCAAGTGCTAGCCAAGCCCAACAGCGCTTAACTTAAGTGATGTGACGGGCGCCGGTGTTACCACTGCGGCAAGGCCGTTGGCGTACTGAAGCGATCACCATGATACAGGGTGTTTCAAAAATGACCGGTATATCTGAAACGGCAATAAAAAATAAACGAGCAGCGATAGAAATACACCGTTTGTTGCAATATGCTTGGGACAACAGTACATTTTCAGGCGGACAAGCTTTCGAAATTACAGTAGTTACCATTTTCAACAACAGATGGCAGTGATGTGAAAGATATAGAAGACAACGCAGTCTGTGGGTGCGCCATTCTGTACGTCGTCTTTCTGCTGTAAGCGTGTGCTGTTCACAACGTGCAAGTGTGCTGTAGACAACATGGTTTATTCCTTAGAACAGAGGATTTTTCTGGTGTTGGAATTCCACCGCCTAGAACACAGTGTTGTTGCAACAAGACGAAGTTTTCAACGGAGGTTTAATGTAACCAAAGGACCGAAAAGCGATACAATAAAGGATCTGTTTGCAAAATTTCAATGGACTGGGAACGTGACGGATGAACGTGCTGAAAAGGTAGGGCGACCACGTACGGCAACCACAGAGGGCAACGCGCAGCTAGTGCAGCAGGTGATCCGACAGCGGCCTCGGGTTTCCGTTCGTCGTGTTGCAGCAGCGCTCCAAATGACGCCAACGTCCACGTATCGTCGCATGCGCCAGAGTTTACACCTCTATCCATACAAAATTCAAACGCGGCAAACCCCTCAGCGTCGCTACCATTGCTGCACGAAAGACATTCGCTAACGATATAGTGCACAGGATTGATGACGGCGATATGCATGTGGGCAGCATTTGGTATACTGACGAAGCTTATTTTTACCTGGACGGCTTCGTCAATAAACAGAACTGGCGCATATGGGGAACCGAAAAGCCCCATGTTGCAGTCCCATCGTCCCTGCATCCTCAAAAAGTACTGGTCTGGGCCGCCATTTCTTCCAAAGGAATCATTGGCCCATTTTTCAGATCCGAAACGATTACTGCATCACGCTATCTGGACATTCTTCGTGAATTTGTGGCGGTACAAACTGCCTTAGACGACACTGCGAACACCTCGTGGTTTATGCAAGATGGTGCCCGGCCACCTCGCACGGCCGACGTCTTTAATTTCCTGAATGAATATTTCGATGATCGTGTGATTGCTTTGGGCTATCCGAAACATACAGGAGGCGGCGTGGATTGGCCTTCCTATTCGCCAGACATGAACCCCTGTGACTTCTTTCTGTGGGGACACTTGAAAGACCAGGTGTACCGCCAGAATCCAGAAACAATTGAACAGCTGAAGCAGTACATCTCATCTGCATGTGAAGCCATTCCGCCAGACACGTTGTCAAAGGTTTCGGGTAATTTCATTCAGAGACTACGCCATATTATTGCTACGCATGGTGGATATGTGGAAAATATCGTACTATAGTGTTTCCCAGACCGCAGCGCCATCTGTTGTTGAAAATTGTAACTACTGTAATTTCGAAAGTTTGTCTGCCTGAAAATGTACTGTTGTCCCAAGCATATTGCAACAAACGGTGTATTTCTATCGCTGCTCGTTTAGTTTTTATTGCCGTTTCAAATATACCGGTCATTTTTGAAACACCCTGTATAAACTGGTTAGAAACAGTCTGAAAACTTTGCAAGCATGTCCCAGAGAAGGTTGTGCTGAGAAATAATTATTGAGAAGAAAACTCGATACGTTGCGCGGTTTCCGAGTTAATTAGAGCTAAAATTAGTCAATAAGGTGGTTACAGAAAAAACGTGCAACCTTAGGCAGCCCGCCAGATACAATTAGTGTCAGTTGTTCTCATAGCATATATGATAGCGCAAGAGACTGCTGAGCCTGTTGCTCTGATTCGATCGTTACTACCATCCCATGTATAATTTTTGTTCGGTTTTAGGGAAACCAAACGAAGAACACGTTCGGAGACACAGTCTCCGGCGGGCCACTTGAATTTGCGGGCCCAACGGCGTGATTGGTTAACTTCAATGTTAGTTAACTCGGAAACGGCTCAACGTATCGAACTTTTTTCTTAACAATTATTTCTCAGAACAACCTGTTCTGCAACACCATTACAAGCCTTTGAGCCTGTTCCTGGGCAGCCTCCATATAAAAATAATTTGTGTGCGTGGTGCACCACGTAAGAGCAACACATCTAAAAATGGACAGTATCCTAAGGTTACTCCGTTGCATACGTGCATTTTACCCCCGACAACGATGACGCAAAAAGTTTTCTCTCTTAATACCACGACTGGAGTGGTGGCATGTAGTGTGCTAGTTGGTTGATTGTGATTCACTTCGAAGACTGGAACAGCTCTCTACACTGGTCTGTACTGTGCAAACTCACTCACCTCTGCGAAACTACTGCAACCTCCATCCATCTGTATCTGCTAACTGTATTCATCCCTTCCTCTTCCTTTATAATTTTTACCGTCCACTTTTTCCTCCATTTCCGAGCTGATGGTTCCTTGAAGTGTCAGGATGTGAAGTTGTGCCATAAATTTCTTTCCCTCAGTTCATTTCAGTACCTCCTCTATAGATATCCGGTCTACTTATCTAATATTCATAAATTTGCAGCAGCACCGCATTTCAGAAGCTTCTGTTCTCTTCTTGTCCGAACTGTTTATCATCCAAATTTCACTTCCGTGCAAGGCCACATTCCAGAAGAATATCTTCAGAAAAGACTTCTAAACGCTTAATTTATATCTGGTATTAACAAATTTCTCTTTTTCTGAAACATTACCATTGCCATTGCGAGTACGTATTTTATATCCTCTCTACTTCGGCTATTGTTAGTTATGTTGCTGCCGAAATAGCAGCATTCTTCGTGTACTTGCATTGTCTCATTTTATACTTTAGTTTTCTCAGCATAATCCGAGTTAGCTGTGCTACGCTGTATTGCCGTTATTTCAAATTCGTTGGAGTTCATTTTTAACCTCTTTCCAATTCACTGTCCATTACGTTCAGCTGCTCTTCCAAGTCATTTGCGGACTCTGACAGAATTACTCTGTCATCAGCAAACATCAAAGGTTTTATTTCCTCTTTCTTTCAAATCCCTCTCTAGTTTCCCTTGCTGCTTGCCCAATATACAAAATGAGTGACATCGAGGATAGGCTCCATACCTGTCTCACCCCCTTCCGAACCATTTCATCCCTCTCACATCATTTGACTCTTATTACTTCAGTCTGGTTTCTGTAAAAATCGTAGATCACAGTTCACTTCCAGTGCTTTATCCCTACTACCTCCAGAATTTCAAAAAATGGAGTCAACATTGTAAATAGCTTTCTCTAAATCTACACTTGTACAAACCTAGGATTGCTTTTCTTTAACGTATCTGCTAAAGTAAATCGTATCATCGATATTCCTACATATCTCTCCAACCAAAACTCATCTTCCCTGCGGTCAGCTTCTACCAGTTTTTCTATTCTTCTGTAAAGAATTCGTGTCAGTGTTTTGCAACCATGACTCATTAAGCTGATAGTTCAGTAATATTGCCACCTGCCAGCGCCTGATTTCTGTGGAACAGGAATTATTGCATTCTTCTTGACGTGTGAGGCTATTTCGCCTGCCTCATACATCTCGCACATGAAAGGGAAAGTTTGGTCACTGTTGGCTCTCCCAAGGCAATCAGTAGTTCTGACGGAATCTCGTCTACTACAGGGGCTTTGTTTCGACTTAGGTCCTTCAGTGTTCTGTCAAATTATTCTCGCTGTATCATATTTTCCATTTCATCTTCATCTACGTACCCTTCCTTTTCTGTAAGGTTCTTTTCAAGTTCATTTCTCTTTCATAGCTCTTGTATTCATTCCTCACACTTTTCAACTTTCGCTTGTTTGGCTAGTACTGGGTTTCCATCTGATCTGTTGATGTTGATACAGCTGCTTCTCGTTTCTCTCGACATTTCTTTTATTTTCCTACAGTCACCACTTACCTTTTTCCTAGTCATGCGTGCATATGGACACTTATATTTGTTCTTTAGTCATCCCTGCTTAGCCGTTACCTATACCCTGTCGGTTTCAATTTTTAGACGTCTCTCATTCCTTTTGCATGCTTCATTTGCAGCATTTTAACATTTTCTCCTTTCGTGAGTTGAATTCAGTATCTCTTGTATGATCCAAGGATTTATATTAAGTCTTGTATTTTTGCCTACCTGAAGCTCTGCTGCTTTCACTATTTCATCTCTTAAACCTACCCATTCAACTTCTGTTGTATTAATTTCCCCTGTTTCGGTCGTTGTCTAGTACTCCCTTTGAAAGTTTCAGCAATTGCTGCTTCTTCGTATTTATCAATGTCCCTTCTCTTTAACTTCCTACTTTTCTGCAGTTACTTCATTTTTAATTTGCAGCTCATAAGCAATATAATAAATTGGATTTGATTGACGGATCCTACAAGTTTTTTAGAAATCTGGTTTGGAAATCACTGCCTTACCGTTATATTATCTGCCTGAAAACTTCCGGCGCCAAATTTCTACCAGGCGATTTCCCCTTTCATTTCTTTCACGGAGTCTGTATTTTCCTGCTATTTTTCCGTTTCTTCCTTTTTCTACTATCTATTTCAATTCTCCATAATAATTTTAAGTTTCCTGGCGATAAACAGTTCAATAGAAACTGATAGTAACTAATGGACTGATTTACTAACAGCTCTTGATGTTATTAAAAAATGTCTTGATTTACATCTGTTAGCTTTGTGGACATTCTGAAAAAAGCTGTTGCTCTTTGCCCCAGATAAGTAACTTAAATCTCTTTATCATTTAGAATGAACACTTAGGTTATTTTGTGGTGCCCAAATAAAATAAAGAGTGTCTGAGAAAATGCGAAGAATGTGCTAATGTAAATGGGCTGTAATTTTTCTTCGTAAATGGAAAGGTATTGTTCGGTCTACATAAGACAATAATTAAAACAACATTTCATTTGTTCATCTTACATGATTAACCACATTTTGATAAACTTTGACAGGACTGCTTTAATGAGCTCACATCAGTCTCAGAAGTCATCCGGGGTGACCGAGCGGTTCTAGGCGCTACAGTCTGAAACCGCGCGACCGCTACGGTCACAGGTTCGAATCCTGCCTCGGGCATGGATGTGTGTGATGTCCTTAGGTTAGTTAGGCTTAAGTAGCTCAAAGTTCTAGGGGACTGATGACCTCAGAAGTTAACTCCCATAGTGCTCAGAGCCATTTAAACCATTCAGTCTCAGAAGTGTAGCTCTGGGAAATCGACAATAGGACTATATCCTTCATCTGCAGCATCGCCTTCAGTAATTCAGTTGTTTCCGAAAGTGCAACCTAATCGCCGTTGATGGGCAGAAGTGGAACCACAAGGAACCTTTGGTATCTGCAGAGAGGCTGCAGTAACAATAATGATGATCATGATAATAATAATAATAATAATAATAATAATAATAATAATAATAGAGCATGAGTCAATGGCCTGGTGCACGTCTTTCAATTAGACGCCGCTTCGACCCAGTTATCCAACCGGGGAAAGAGGACCTACAGTGTAACGTGGAATTCGTACCACGTGTCGGTCTTGGTGCATTTTACATCGCTGAGAGGAAAGGCGAAGGCTACTTTAATACAGAATAAAATATATCATGGTTCGACTGGAACTTCATTCCGCGCCCTTTCGGTTTCGAGCCGCTGTGATTCAGCAAAGAAGAGTCGTATGACATTATTTCCCAGGACACCACGAGGGATAGAAGAGAGCTACTGCTACCTCCGAGTGAAGAATCCTATACGTTACTACATCAGCAATCTTGTTCACGGCGGCGGGAATGGATTCAGTTTTTTTTATGAACTTGGTAGTTGCTCCAGTTATTTTTGGTTTTCCTTGTGTCGAGCTACTTTCCGCAGATTCTGCAAAAATGTCGTAATTTTAGCACAGTTGAAGAGATACAAATATATCGACTGAAACTTAAGAGGATCGATAAACCGTCGCTGGAGGAATGCCTGGAAACTGCCTGCGATATCCCAAGAGAGATTTCGGCAAAGTGGACAGCTAGTGGACGGGCACGGAGGCCTGGTCGATGTCGTACCGCGTCGCCCGGCCCAAGAGGCTCCGTGGCCGCGCGAGTCCTGCCGCTTTCAGTCGTCAGGAACAACCGCGCCTCTACATGTCTCAGCGGTGTTGCTCGACGCAGCCATCAGGAAATTCCAGTGCCCTGCGGGCACCACCGGTATGTTGCCGTGTCCATCACGACATAAATTTTATGAGCAGAACGTTTTATTTTATTTAACTGTAATTTCTGGTGTCAGTGCCGTAAGGCCATCTTCAGATCTAAAACTCAAATACAGGACAGTTGCTACCACTGGCGTCAGCTGTTTCGCGTCTTTCAGCTGAGCAGTTAGCATGCATACAGTGTGAACGGGTCAACAGAAACATCCGATCTCACGCGTCGGCTTTGACCCGTGACGTAAGGGTGTTGTGGTGTGTGACGTCATTACGGCGCGGAGTTTGGTTTGTGAGTGTGGCGTGTTTGTAGATGTTGCCTCGTTGACGTTACCTTAGTAGGAGTTTTAGGGCCCGTAATATACAGTTTACCTTTTTACTGTACTTTTTGTTTTAACGTCGTCTATGAGGCTTTTATCAGTTTGCCATTAGATTGTTCAATCTTTATGGTCAATATGTTTTGTCGCTACTCGTTATGTCTAATGAATCAATATTGTTTTTTTCTTTTTTTTTCTTTTTTTTCTTTTTTTTATATTTTGATTGACCTACACATTGATCTGAATACGAGGTTAGGTTGGGAGTTTTTTTTTTTTTTGGCGGGGGGGGGGGAGCGGTCAGGGGGGGCGCAGCCCCCCCCTGCCTGGCCTTGAGTGCCACTTGTTTATTATTATCATCTTTGTTTGCTATCAATGTTAGCAGATTGTTCTTGTGAAACCTTTGTGTGTGTTGTTTTTCTATGTGTTTTCGTCTTTGTGATACGTATGCAACGTTTTTATATCCGCCATATTGGAATTGTCGTTTATGGTCGTTTCCGCCATATTTGTGACGTCATGGGTCAAAGCCGACGGGTTGGATCGGACGCTTCCGTATTTCCGTGTGAACTATTTAGTTTCAAAACGACAATCTGCAACAAAAATATTTGAATGGTTGTGTCTCAATCTGCTCAGAATGACGTTTGGCCTACAGATTACCCGGAGACTTGCATTGATGATCCAAAACATTATTAATTTATGCGTTTGTCGTATAGCTTTTCAAGTACACACTATACTACTAATAATACTGTACAACGTCGTGAACACGGTAATCTCCAAAACTACTATACGAATTTTCATGGGGTTATTGGGTAACTTGAGCCTACCTTGGGGCTACATATAGGCTTTATTTAATCAAAATCGGAACATGGATAAAAGAGAGATCATAATTTAAAGTTTTATCTAAAATCGTTAACTCAGCTTACTAGTCCTAATGTTTACCCCATTGGCACCTATATCACGACGTAGTACACCGAAAAGCCAATAAATGGGACTGTTAGTTTCTTAAGTCAAATGGCAGATCTATTTTTGGAAGTTAAAGCCAATGATAGAATTTAAGCCCACTGCAACTGTGGAACGGAACGAAACCTAAAGTTACTTCTCTCCAACGTACTATCATAGAAGGGGAAACTTCGGGAAGTGGCGCAGGGGAGCGAGTTTTTAGCAACTGCAACAAAAGTCTTATTAAGAGCAGGCGCGTTTTCGCTTTATTCCAAAGCCTCTTCAGAGGTCACAGTAACAATGTTTTTTTGTCTTACAATTTTATTTTTATCATTTAACAGTTCGCATGCTTTACTTATTACTATAAACAGTTTTTATTCTTTTCGTTACTCCCGATTTTGTTGTTGTTTATTCCGTTCTTCTTCGTCTTCCACGTGTGTGTGATGAGTGTTTACACTTTCACTGCATTTAACGTATTTATACTTCTGTGCACCGCCCTCTCGCCATTTTGCGTTGTGTTTTTTTTTTTTTTTTTTTTTTTTTTTCTTGCTGTTTCGGTGTGCGTTGCTGTTTTGTTTGGTTTGATAGTGGTGAAGGCGTCTGCTATCGCTCTGATTGTATTTATTTTTTCTGAGTAGGAAGAATAAGAGTGTGTGTGTGTGTGTGTGTGTGTGTGTGTGTGTGTGAGAGACAGACAGAGAGAGAGAGAGAGACAGACATATCTTTCTCTGTGAAGTACTTTTTTCCCCTTTCTGTAAGGTTTTGTTATTTTTATTTTACTTTATATTTTATTATTTTTTTATAATTGGGGTAATTATCTTTGTGTGTGTGCGTGAATGTGAATGTGAATGTGTGTGTGTGTGTGTGTGTGTGTGTGTGTGTGTGTGTGTGTGTGTGTATGTGAACGGAGCTAACATGTCCTGGCTACTGTGTGAGTAAATTATTGCTTTGTTATGGTACAGTGGTCGATGATTTAGTTTAGGGATATTGCCTAGTTTGTGGTATTATTTTGTGCAGTCTGTGGGGGTTGTTCTTCCTCAACAATATGCTTTATTAGTTTAAATAGCGTCTGGTTGATGAGTTTGTCTGGTTATTTATTGTGTTCTTCTCTATTATTTTTTTTTAATTTTGAAGTTTTTTTGTAGGCTTAGATGTCTCTTGTTGCTGAATCTGACTACTTTCATGTCCTTTACTATTGCGGTAGGGTGGTGGTTTTCTTGACAGTGGTGTTCTGCAAATGATGAATGGCTGCTGCCATATTTCCATCCTCTTGTGTGTTCCTTATACCTGTTCTGCCTGTCTGTTCTAGGTATAGTGCTTCACAGCTGTTACACTGGACTTGGTAAATTACGGATTTTTCTTATGTGTCTTATTTGATCTTCCTTTTTTAAACTTCTCTGTACAGAGATGTTATTTTGGTATGCTATTTTTTATTCCTTGTTTCTTGAGGATTTTCCCAGTCCTGTTTGTCACTTTATTTCCGTATGTGTGTACCAGCTTCTCTGTTGAGTTTCTATGTTGTTCTCCTGTGTAGTGGTGATGACGCTGATGTGTGCGTTTGTGCTCGATAGTGTGAGTCTTTGGATTTGTGTGGTGTTTTTATTTTTATGTGTTTCTGGATATTTTGTGCAGTTTTGTTACTAGGGATTCTTGGTATCTATTATTTTTTGCTATTTGAATAACTATGTCCAACTCCTTGTTATAGTTATGTTTGTGAAGTGGTACTGTGTTTAATGAGTGGATCATCTGTCTGAGGGTGGACTCTTTTTGGGCCTGTGGGTGGTTAGATGATTGAAGTAATATTGTCTGTTGTGGTGTTTTTCCCATGAAGGCTGACTGGGTATTGGCTATTTTTCTTTGTGATGGATATATGTAGGAAATTTATTTGGCCTCTTTGTTCTGTCTCTGAGGTGAAATTTATGTTTTTGTATATTGTGTTTATCTCTGCATGTAGTGGTCCTATTTTATCTTCTGATTCATCTAGCAAGCAGAGGATGACATCCATGAATCTCCACCAATACAGTATATTTAATTTTCTTGATACCATTTTCTGGAAGATTCTTTCTTTTGTTTTGTTCATGAAGATATTTTCCAACTTTCCTGAAATTGGGCAACCCGTTGGCAATTCTTCTTCTTGTAGGTATAAATCTTTGTTGAATTCAAAGCAATTTTGACCAGTAAAGAGTTGTTCTTGTGGTAACTGATTGTAGGTATCTAGTCCTTGTTCTATTATCTTGATTGTTTCCTTGACTGGGATAGTGGAGTACATGTTTTCTACATCAAATCACATCAACTGTCTGGGATATATAAATCTTTTCTGTCATTTATTAGTTCTTCTGTGTTCTTCATCGTTCTGTCTGTGTTTTATACTGTTGTGTAAGAATCTTAAGCGTATGTCTGGCGAGGTCATATGTGGGTGCTTTTCTATAGTTCATAGTTCACGATCGGCCTCACAGGGGTATTTTCTTTATGAAGCTTTGGTTGGCTCCAGAGTTTTGGGGCATAGGTTCAATATGTGTCATATGAGCTTTTTTCTGTAATCTATTGTGTGTTCGACTGTCATTAGTGTATTTTTCATTTTTGTATGGAACCTGTTTGTTGGGTCTTACATTAGTTTTGTGAATGACTTCTTGTATCTTACTACTGTATGACTTTCTATCCACAGTGACAACTGTAATTCCTATGTTGACCTTAGTTATCATTCTTATGTCTCTGTGTAGTTTTTCTCTGAGAGTTTTCAATATTTTAGCTTCTGTGGTTATCTCCCTTATTTTATTGTCTTCATGTCTTGTATGTAGATGTTTTAATTTCTTTGCCTATTAATTCTCTTGTTAGATTTTGTTCATGATACTCGTGTCTTTCATCTGTTCTTGAGACAGTTTGTTCTCAGATTCTATGATCAGATTTTCTATGAAATGTTCATTAACTTTTGCGCTTATATTGTGTTTTAAACCTTTCTGTAGTAGCTGTGTTTCTTAATCTTTTAACTTTGTTGTCTGTGAGGTTTATGAGGCGTGGGTAGAATTGGTGTGTGGGTGTGTGTGTGTGTGTGTGTGTGTGTGTGTGTGTGTCTGTCTGTCTGTCTGTCTGTTGGAGACTGTATTTGTTTGTCCGTAAGTGTATTTAGTTTCTTATTCTGTTTTTGCTTTAGCTGTTCTATGGCGTGTTCCTATTCAGTATATATATATATATATATATATATATATATATATATATATATATATATATATATATCCTAAGTCCCTCCTATTCCTAACGCTTTACCATTTCGCCTTGAACGTGTACTATTCCCGGTGTGCCTATGTTTTGCCACGACCGTAAACAAAACACAAGGCCAGACATAGTGTGTTTCGGGCATGGCCTTAAGTGTCAGTTGTTTCTGCGCACGGCCAGCTCTCTTTGGCTCTCTCCCGTGTTAATGAAGCAAACAAGCTTTTCATTTGTGTCCCTAATCAAACTACTTCAAACGCCGTATACAAAGAAGCATTGTAAGTCTCCTGCACAGTTATTAATAAATACCTGGAAAATGACGAGTTTCTCAGCTGCTATTAAATAACATACAAACTGTGACACATTTAGTTTACAAACAGACATTGAAATGTTTAATATAATTAGTTACGTCATTCGTTGCTATCAGGAAATTGTCGAAAGTTCCACGATATGAACTCTGGGGCATTCCCCTATGACAACGTAGCAAACGGTTTGCCTGGCTGCGCTACGGCTGCATTTTGGAGATGGTGCCTTGCCACATCTATAAAGACAGTTTGCGGTTCTGCCATGATCGGTGGGTATTTTGTTAATCACTGTCCATGTTCTGGGCGATTGGTCGAAGGCATGGGGTTTGTTTCATATGCGGGGCAAATTCTGGCAAAGTGGAGGCCAAGCCTCTGTCCAATCTCGGTCTCGTGAGTCGGTCGGTCAAGTTTAACTGAGACCTGTACGGTTCCTTAGCCGTTTTCGTGGATGATTTCCTTGCTATAAGTCGATTTCTTTCTAGTATAACCGCGTCTTGATGGACGGGGAGTTGCGGGTTGCCTTGTATGTGTTTAAACTCGCAGAGGAAAACTGATTTTCGAAGACCAGTGGGCGGTAGGTGGCTCAGTATGTGCAGCCATTCGATGGGGATTCGTGTCAGTGTATCACTGATAATTCTCACAGTGTTTTTCAGATGTGCGTCGAGCATTTGTATGTCACGGTACTGAGCCATACAGGAGTGCCATCTCTTGCAATAGAGTAGACTAGTCCAAAGTTCGAAGTGTGCAGGATTTCTTCAACGGAATCCCAGATTGTAGCGCACAGCTTATGAGGGTTGTTGTTCCTAATTCGATTTTCGCTGTGGTGTTTTCCAGATGCCTTTTATAGGATAGTGTCATGTCCAATGTATTTCCTAAATATTTTTGTTGCTGATTTTGGTATAGTAGTCTGACACCAAAATTTACCTGGTGGTGTCTATTCGCCGCTCTATTGCACAAATGAAAGAAAGCCGTCTCTGCCTTTGCGGGATTTGGTCTCAGTCTCTTCCCCTCCGAAAGTATGTTCCCATTATCGCCAGATCAGATGTTAAAAATGGCTTTCGTGTCTTCAAAATTTCGGTGTCCCACTACCAGCACCCGGTTATCGGCATATCCAAATTAACGAAATCTAGTTTTAGGCATATCGGTGATGAACAGATTTAATAGCAGTGGAGGCAAGGACAGATCCCTTAGGTAGTTCATTGTTTAGCGCCTTTGAAGACTTTATCTTGTTTCTCAGTGTGACTAGAAATGACCTCTGCTAGCCATTTTTTGGTTTGTTTACCACAGTTGCGGAGGAATTTTGGATGAATTCCATCAGCCCCTGGTACCTTTCTCTGTTTAACATCTTCGAATCCATTGTTACGATTTCCTTGACACTTAAGTGCCCGGCAAAATGAAATCTGGTCGGGGCTAGATATATCCAAAGCCGTGATTCATGTCTGATATTGTTGGTGTTTGCTTTGTCCCGCGGGGTTCTTGAAATAGTCTCGACGTGATTCGCTGTCGTGCCTGGGTGTAGGGCCGTTTCACCTCCTGCATTGTTAACACTTCCGCCTGATTTGCTTAGAAGTGACCTGGCTTCTCTGCTAGACTTTTTGGAGTCCAGTTTCGCAACTATTTCTGTCCATTTGTTACGTCTTGCCACGTGCAGTGTACGTAGCAGATCGTCAGCTACCTCTTTGCCCCCTCCTTTGAGGAACTTTTTGTATAACTTTTCACATTCAGTATTCCATTCTGGTATGTATGCCTTACGGAATCCTCTATGAACAGACTTCTTTGCTGTTTCACTGATGCCCTTGTAAACCTTTGGTAGCTTTCGACGATAGTTGGATTTCAGTCTAGGCAATTGTCAAGGTGGTTGGAGAGATAGTTACAATCTGCATTCCTTAATTTCCATCTAGGAATTACACCACCTTAACAGCGCTTTGGTTCACTTTTGGATCGCAAAGTAGGTTTGCAGAAAAGGTATGTGGAACCAGATGCCTACACACAATTAAGTCAGTTCTCGTAAATTATAGGCTGGTGACCTGTGGCCGACGAGCTGTCGTAGGATAACGTCCCAGATCCATTCCATTAGATGCAGATCACGCGAATTTCGTGATCAAGACATCAACGTGAGTGCACTGTCATGCTCCTCAAACCAGGATTCTGGCCATGTAACACAGTCATTTACCTTGCTGGTAGATTCCATGCCCGCTGCAGTTGTTATCGATGATGTCGTTGGATCAACGTGGGAACACGTAGCGGTTGTCTGTTGCAGAAATCTATGTTCAACAATGTCCGCTGAACGGTTTACTCCGAAGCGCTTGTGTCTTCACTGGCACTGCGCTCTGTCATTAGGCCTGCCACAGATGGCCGCTATTATGCTTTACAGAGTTGGCAAGCCTCTGACCCCCACATTCTGTAATGATGTCGTCTACTCGTAGTTTCACCGTTTTTCAAGCACCTCCCGTCGGTTTCACAACAGTAGAATGCGTACAGCCTGTCAGTTTCGCCGTTTCCAAGATGCACGTTCGCAGGTGCCGCGCCATAATAATGCGTCCTTTGTCAAAGGCAATTATGTCAGTGTACTTCCGCACTTGTAGCTCGTATTATTGATAAGGATGATCCCTCCTTTGCTTCTACTCTGTTTATATACACTACTGACCATTAAAATTGCTACACAAAGGAGAAATGCAGATGATAAACGGGTATTCATTGGACAAATATATTATACTAGAACTGACATTTATTTACATTTTCACGCAATTTGGGTGCATATATCCTGAGAAATCATTACCCAGAACAACCACCTCTGGCCGTAATAAAGGGCTTCATACGCCTGGACATTGAGTCAAACAGAGCTTGGATGGCGTGTACAGGTACAGCTGCCCATGCAGCTTCAACACGATACCACAGTTCATCAAGAGTAGTGACTGGCATATTGTTACGAGCCAGCTGCTCGGCCACCATTAACCAGACGTTTTCAATTGGTGAGAGATCTGGAGAATGTGCTGGCCAGGGCAGCAGTCGTACATTTTCTGTATCCAGAAAGGCCCGTACAGGACCTGCAACATGCGGTCGTGCATTATCCTGCTGAAAAGTTGGGTTTCGCAGGGATCGAATGAATGGTAGAGCCACGGGTCTTAACACATCTGAAATGTAACGTCCGCTGTTCAAAGTACCGTCAATGCGAAGAAGTGGTGACCGAGACGTGTAACCAATGGCACCCCATACCATCACGCCGGATGATACGCCAGTATGGCGATGACGAATACACGCTTCCAATGAGCCTTCACCGCGATGTCGCCAAACAGGGATACGACCGTCATGATGCTAGCTGGATTCATCCGAAAAAATGACGTTTTGCTATTCGTGGACGCAGCTTCATCGTTCAGTACACCATCGCAGGTGCTCCTGTCTGTGATGCAGCGTCAAGGGTAACCGCAGCCATGGTTTCCGAGCTGATAGTGCATGCTGCTGCAAACGTCGTCGAACTGTTCGTGCAGATGGTTGTTGTCTTGCAAACGTCCCCATCTGTTGACTCAGGAATCGAGACGTGACTGTACGATCCGTTACAGCCATGCGGATAAGATGCCCGTCATCTCGACTGCTAGGGATACGAGGCCGTTGGGATCCAGCACGGCGTTCCGTATTACCCTCCTGAACCCACTGATTCCATATTCCGCTAACAGTCATTGGATCACGACCAACGCGAGCAGCAATGTCGCGATACGATAAACCGCAATCGCGATAGGGTACAATCCGACCTTTATCAAAGTCGGAAACGTGATGGTACGCATTTCTCCTCCTTACACGAGGCATCACAACAACGTTCCACCAGGCAACGCCGGTCAACTGCTGTTTGTGTATGAGAAATCGGTTGGAAACTTTCTTTATGTCAGCACGTTGTAGGTGTCACCACCGGCGCCAACCTTGTGTGAGTGCTCTGAAAAGCTAATCATTTGCATATCACAGCACCTTCTTCCTGTTGGTTAAATTTCGCGTCTGTAGCACGTCATCTTCGTGGTGTAGCAATTTTAAAGGTCAGTAGTGAACTTCCCGTACCCAGTCACCTGACTGCAACGCCACCAGGCGGCGTTCGGAATCGCGGTGGGCAGCAGTGACGATGTTTCGCTAATCAGTGCACCTGTCAATTTTTAAAACCCATGGAGTAAAATGTTTTCGCAAACTTCCAAGGGGTAATATTCATAACTTGTCAGAAGAATTCAGTGCATATCTAAACGTTCGTACTTACATTTTCCTTGCAACATAAAAATGCCATAATACGCCACCAGAGTAAGACTTCAAAGTAGGTGCCTACGCTATAATCAGATTAATTCCTGGCGTAACAGGTCTCTGTTGTCGGTTAGCGAACAGTGACAACTACGCTGTAGAGAGTGGCTGACAGTGAAATTATTAATCTAGGAGATATAAAACAATGATGACGCTACTTAGAAAAATAACTTTCACGTTCGGCTTCAAAGCAATTTCGGAAAATATTGACATATCATCCCCTGAAATCGCAGAATAGTCCAACAAACTCAGAAGATTGAAGCATCTGGTTTCTTCTAACGGGGCGCCAGGTTGTAGCGTTTCGTACTTTAGTCTAAAGTGTACCATACTGTGTTTGGAGATATTGGGAGTATAGCTGTACAGCGCGAAGCGGGTGCCGTGTTGTGCTTACGAGGGAAACAGATGACCACCTTGTTTAAGCATTGCAAATTAAAAATGAAGATCTACATATACTGTTCAGCCACATTAAAGTGACCGCGTGTAAGAATCCTGGGTAGCCACATTTTATAGCGCTGACCGCCGCCAGACGTTGAAAGGTGGCTACACTGAGCCACAGCGCCAGAAATCGCGCCAGAGAGTATTGTTCCGCCGCCTCCACTGGCAGTGATTATTGAGACGTAGCGGCAAGCAGTTCTTGCCGAGAAGTTGTGGTGGACACTGCTTGTGGCTGAAGTCAGAGTGAGATGCGGTAGTGGAGAGTGTTGTTCCATGTTCATGCAGTTATTTGATGGGAGAGATAGCAGATGTTGTTCCAATGGAGATATTGTAATGATCTGAGTGCTTTTCGTCAATATAAATTAAGGTAACTACCTACTGTTCTTTATTTTCTTATTATTTGTGTGTCCTGAATAATGCTTCATTACAGGTTCAATCAACAAAGCATCTGGCGTGTGTTCTTGTATTAGAGTGTAATTCTGGGTTTCTTGCACAATTATAGTATTTCTAATTTTCTTTTATCACGTCAGTATAAATGGTATTTAAAATTTCGTGTCTTGTTGAAGAAGAACCGTGCCAGATGTGCGTTGAGTCACACTACCACACACAGAACAGCTACACTTGTGCTTTGTTGGCTTCGTAGGTTTTATAGTTGCTGGGGACTTAATTAATTAACTGTGTTAACGAAAATTTTCTTACATTCTTTGTTGTCATTCTAAGCAGTCAGATTGCGTAATAATACTAGTCAGGGCCAGCCGTTTACGAGACTTGCGTAATCGGACATACAGCTACTAAAAAATATTAGCATTCTATATAAATTAAGCCCCCATGCAACGTGCAGGAAGAGATTTTCTGGAAGTACCAGCAGGGATGTGGAGCAATGCTGACTCCACTGCTGTGGCCAGCTGCACTAGGAATCTCTGTTGAGCATTCGTGACGCGAACAGCCCGACTGAAGTAATCCCACAGATTCTCGATTGGGTTTAATGGGGAATGTAACGGAAAATGTAAACATTTATTTACAAAATCATTACAGCCATATTTATTAATGTACAAATCTAAAATTCTGCGTGTGTAAAGCAGAAGAGCTCTGTTTTAACGGAAAAATATAATAAAATATACAGGATTAATATTATTAAACTTCCTGACAGGAAAAAACTGTGTGCTCTACCACACTTGCCAGCGAAAGGCGAAGGTCCCGATTTCGAGTCTCGGTCCGGCACACAGTTTTTAATCAGTCAGGAAGTTTCATATCAGCGCACACTCCGCTGCAGAGTGTAAATCTCATTCTGGATTAATATTTTGCCAGAAATTTGAATTTTTAATTTTTTATTCCTTTTTTTATAAAAACCTATAACTCAAATTCTTATCATGCAATTAATCTGAAAATTTTATTGTAGTGTCCTGAAAATATTGTAAGGCCACTGAACTACAGTTATTAATTTATTGTACAAATTGTATGATTAATAAAGTTTTTAATTTTGCACATCCAAAATTAACTGTTTTTTCTACATACAATCATCAAAAAAATCAATGTAATTATAGGAACTCGTATTTTTTATTTTCAGGGAGACAGCAACACGTTGCGAACAGTTCCTGAAATTTCATAACATTAGCGCTTATAGTTTTTGCGAAAATGCTTCTAATAACGTAAAAAATGTAAAATAGAGAAAATGAGGTTCAAAGATTTTCTTCTCATATTTCTAAATGTAATAAGCTTACCTCAATTTTAAAATCCTCCATACTGATACTCCTCATCCTCCAGGTTGCTCTTCTCTCCTCTTCGAATCTACCTGGCCCGTATTTGCAGGTGAGACACTGATCTGTTAGCTTTCTTGACCCCGCTCTCGTCGATGGTGTAAAAAATGTTTTTCTACATGATTACTCCGCAATTCACATTTAAGTGCTTGGCAGAGGGTTCATCGAACCACAATCATACTATCTCTCTACCATTCCACTCCCGAACAGCGCGCGGGAAAAACGAACACCTAAACCTTTCTGTTCGAGCTCTGATTTCTCTTATTTTATTTTGATGATCATTCCTACCTACGTAGGTTGGGCTCAACAAGATATTTTCACATTCGGAAGAGAAAGTTGGCGACTGAAATTTCGTAAATAGATTTCGCCGCGACGGAAAACGTCTTTGCTTTAATGACTTCCATTCCAACTCGCGTATCATATCTGCCACACTCTCTCCCCTATTACGTCATAATACAAAACGAGCTGCCCTTTTTTGCACCCTTTCGATGTCCTCCGTCAATCCCACCTGGTAAGGATCCGACACCGCGCAGCAATATTCTAACAGAGGACGAACGAGTATAGTGTAAGCTGTCTCTTTAGTGGACTTGTTGCATCTTCTAAGTGTCCTGCAAATGAAACGCAACCTTTGGCTCGCCTTCCCCACAATATTATCTATGTGGTCTTTCCAACTGAAGTTGTTCGTAATTTTAACACCCAGGTACTTAGTGGAATTGACAGCCTTGAGAATTTTACTATTTATCGGGTGATCGAATTCCAACGGATTTCTTTTGGAACTCATGTGGATCACCTCACACTTTTCGTTATTTAGCGTCAACTGCCACCTGCCACACCATACAGCAATCTTTTCTAAATCGCTTTGCATCTGATACTGGTCTTCGGATGACCTTACTAGACGGTAAATTACAGCATCATCTGCGAACAACCTAAGAGAACTGCTCAGATTGTCACCCAGGTCATTTATATAGATCAGGAACAGCAGAGGTCCCAGGACGCTTCCCTGGGGAACACATATCACTTCAGTTTTGCTCGATGATTTGCCGTCTATTACTACGAACTGCGACCTTCCTGACAGGAAATCACGAATCCAGTCGCACAACTGAGACGATACGCCATAGGCCCGCAGCTTGATTAGAAGTCGCTTGTGAGGAACGGTGTCAAAAGCTTTCCGGAAATCCAGAAATACGGAATCAACCTGAGATTCCCTGTCGATAGCGGCCATTACTTCGTGCGAATAAAGAGTTAGCTGCGTTGCACAAGAACGATGTTTTCTGTAACCATGCTGATTATCAATAGATCGTTCCCTTCGAGGTGATTCATAATGTTTGAATACAGTATATGCTCCAAAACCGTACTGCAAACCGACGTCAATGATATAGGTCTGTAGTTCTATAGATTACTCCTACTACCCTTCTTAAACACTGGTGCGACCTGCGCAATTTTCCAATCTGTAAGTACAGATCTATCGGTGAGCGAGCGGTTGTATATGATTGCTAAGTAGGGAGCTATTGTATCAGCGTAATCTGAAAGGAACCTAATCGGTATACAATCTGGACTTGAAGACTTGCCCGTATCAAGCGATTTGAGTTGCTTGGCAACCCCTAAGGTATCTACTTCTAAGAAACTCATACTAGCAGCTGTTCGTGTTTCAAATTCTGGAATATTCCATTCGTCTTCCCTGGTGAAGGAATTTCGGAAAACTGCGTTCAATAACTCCGCTTTAGCGGCACAGTTGTCGGTAACAGTACCATCGGCACAGCGCAGCGAAGGTATTGACTGCGTCTTGCCGCTTGTGTACTTTACATACGACCAGAATTTCTTCGGATTTTCTACCAAATTTCGAGACAATGTTTCGTTATGGAACCTATTAAAGGCATCTCGCATTGAAGTCCGTGCCAAATTTCGCGCGTCTGTAAATTTTAACCAATCTTCGGGATTTCGCGTTCTTCTGAACTTCGCATGCTTTTTCCGTTGCCTTTGCAACAGCGTTCGAACCTGTTTTGTGTACCATGGGGGATCAGTTCCATCTCTTACCAGTTTATGAGGTATGAATCTCTCAATTGCTGTTGCTACTATACTTTGAATTTGAGCCACATCTCGTCTACGTTTGCATAGTGCATAGTCAGTTCGGAAGGAATGGAGATTGTCTCTTAGGAAGGCTTCTAGTGACACTTTATCCGCTTTTTTAAATAAAATTATTTTGCGTTTGTTTCTGGTGGATTTGGAAGAAACGGTATTGAGCCTAGCTACAACGACCTTGTGATCACTAATCCCTGTATCAGTCATGATGCTCTCTATTAGCTCTGGATTGTTTGTGGCTAAGAGGTCAAGTGTGTTTTCGCAACCATTTACAATTCGCGTGGGTTCGTGGACTAACTGCTCGAAATAATTTTCGGAGAAAGCATTTAGGACAATCTCGGAAGATGTTTTCTGCCTACCACCGGTTTTGAGCAAGTATTTTTGCCAACATATCGAGGGAAGGTTGAAGTCCCCACGAACTATAACCGCATGAGTGGGGTATTTATTTGTTACGAGACTCAAATTTTCTCTGAACTGTTCAGCAACTATATCATCGGAGTCTGGGGGTCGGTAGAAGGAGCCAATTATTAATTTAGTTCGGCTGTTAAGTATAACCTCTACCCATACTAATTCGCACGGAGTATCTATTTCGGCTTCACTAAAAGATAAACCACTACTGACAGACACAAACACTCCACCACCAATTCTGCCTAATCTATCTTTCCTGAACACCGTCTGAGACTTCGTAAAAATTTCTGCAGAACTTATTTCAGGCTTTAGCCAGCTTTCTGTACCTATAACGATTTCAGCTTATGTGCTTTCTATTAGCGCTTGAAGCTCAGGGGCTTTCCCAGCACAACTACAAGAAGTCCTGTATTTGCCATGCACCCTTTGAGATTTCAGCCCACCCCCTACTTTCCCGAGGCCTTCTAACCTAAAAAACCGCCCAGTCCACGCCACACAGCCTCCGCTACCCGTGTAGCCGCCAGCTGTAAACACACCAGGATCTATACCAACTCTCTTCACCACTTCAATTCGGCCGTTATTTCCGTTATTGTAACATAAAATTGCATTATAGACACCTATTTTGAGTACTTAAAGTCCACAGAATGGCCCTTTTGAGCATCTAATCCAAATTCCTCAATAAATCAGGGCTTAATTGCATTCATAACAGGTTCTCGTAATGAGTGTTTATGTGAATACGTCTCACTTATATTCTTGAGCTTACATTAATCGTCTTTCGGACACAGATTGTGCATCAGTGTTCGGTCAGTGGATAGTTTGTGGAAAAAAATTTCCCATGCAGCACGCCTCATTGCCTCTAAATTATGTGTGGTTTTCCTGATAGCTCTCCCATAAAATAACTGAAGAGAATCAATTTCTTTCAGAGTAAGCCTGCTTTTTCTTCCTAGTGGTTTTCCATTCTCAAGTACTTCACTTTTCTTCTTTCAGCAGGCGACGAAGCCTACCATCACGCCACTTTTGGATGTGGCCAACACATTCCAGCTTTTCTATTGTTGTATTGTACTAGTACGGATTTTTATCTGTTACAGCTTTGAACGAAGAGGAGTCTCCATCACCAAGGTATTTAGTATATCTAATACCATACTGGTCCTCAGATCTGGAGAACATCCTCACAACTGCAGCAGCCTCCATGTCCGCACTTGAGCCACTGTAATTTTTAGAACATGCTACTGTATGCTTTTCTTGCTCAGTTTCTCACTGTCTTCATTGTTGGACATTTTCCTTGTTGCACAGTGGTGGCAGTATTTAGACATAATTCCTACATCTAAAACTTTACCTGAGTCAATACCAGTAACAGATGCAACTCCATACAGAGATGTGTGACCCCTTTTCATCCAGGTCCCATCTACAGACACACAGGTCAGTAACATTTATAGGAGATTCACTGTCATGAATATCTACCCCAGAATCTATTTCTTTTTGGTTTATGTCCACCAATCCCTCCTCTACTTTCTTCATAGAAACTTTGGCAGTATCGCATACAGCATCAGACATTTCTTTATTTATTTTTTTCTAACCGTACACAAGGTGGAGGCATGATCAGAAAACCACACAATAAATTACCACCTTCCCTGCCCTGTCCAAAGCATCTCAGAGGATATGCTGACCTAAAATTGCTTTCATAGGTACCAGTGCCATCTTTTTGGAGGAGGAAAATGAAAATTCGCAGCCACATGAATTACAAATTAATTTAACATCACAAGCTATTACCATTCTTCTTTCTTCAACAACAATAAGCATTTCGAAATTTTAAAGCTAACACACAACATAAAAACTTTATAGCCTGGCAGAGAAGCTCTGAAACCAGTGGGATCCATATCATCATCATTCACGGACCTGTACAATTCTCTTGTCCCAAGTTTCGATGCTGAAGCTGAGAGCTTATGTTCTTCATTTCGAGCTGCTTCCTCTTTTTTGTTTCCGTGAAACCTCCGTTTCCTAAACAGTTTTTCCACCACCCATTATGCATAAATCTTGACTTCCACGTAAAGGTTTGCGAATTCAACCTTCCACCTACTAATACATCGTCAAAACGTAAATAAACCACATGCAAGAAAGTTTTCAGGCAAAGATATAGAGGTCAGCCAGAGGTATAGATGTCAGCCAAAGAAAATAGCCTTCACAGTGACAAAAACTCCGCTGAAGCAAGCAGTTTTCCAAGTGTCGGAAAAGGTGGGAGTAGTCGCCAGTCCAGGGTTAAATCAGTTTAACAATTTAATGGCATTTCTACAGCTGCTATTACGATAAAATTCACACACAACATAGCTGTGTGGATCAAGAAAATATTTTTGAAAAATCGATTTTTTGGACCATAATCCATTACATCCCCCCTTAAATCCGAGGGTTTTGGTAGGCAGGGCAGTACCGTAAACTTATACTGTGCTCTTTGAATCACGCAAGTAGAACACGAGCTGTGTCACACGTTGCATAGTCCTGCTGGTAGATGCCGTCGTGCCAAGGAAAAACAAACTGCATGTAGTATATGAATATGGTATCTGTTCTTTCGCACATTTGGTAGCGCTGACCGCTGCCAGACGTGCAGGAAGAGATTTTCTGGAAGTACGTTCACGCACCTGTACAATTCTCTGTCCCAAGTTTCGATGCTGAAGCTGAGAGCTTATGTTCTTCATTTCGAGCTGCTTCCTCTTTCTTGTTGGTAAACCGTGTTCATGAAACCTATCAACGCCTGTCGACAGCTTAGGTTTGATGTCATTTTCATTACATTTCAAGAGAGATGCATGATCACTGATGGTATCTGTTCTTTCGGACGTGTCTTCATATAGTTCAGGCTAACCGGCCGTTGACCTTCTGTGCTGGGTGCACATGCCTTGCCCGACCTCTTATGGGACTCGGTAAGATTGTCTGCTGCGAGTAATGAGTGTAATGGGTAGGGGCACTACGAATGTAGTGTGTGGACATTAAACTGGGAATGTGGGTCTCACGGGGAGCATGCAAGGGATAAATCCCTGTAGTCGCACGGTCCTTTGTGCCCTTGGTGGCTCAGACGGATAGAGCGTCTGTCACGTAAGCAGGAGATCCCGGGTTGGAGTACCGTTCGGAGCATACATTTTCAACTGTCCCCGTTGATGTATATCAACGCCTGTCGACATCTTAGGGTCTTGATTTCATTATCATTTTAACTGCATGTAGGGATGGACATGGTCCCCAGGAACAGAGGAATACTTATGTTGATCCATTGAGCCTTCCAGAATGACGAGATCACCCAGGGAATGCCACAAACACATTCCCCAAACCATAACGCTCCCTCCTCCAGTCTCGACCCTTCCGACGATTGTTGCAGTGTGCTTGCTTTCAGACGTTTCACACCGATGGATCATAAAACGTGGTTCATCTGTAAAGGCCACCTGTCTCCACTCAGTGGATGTCTAGTTACGGTAAGGGGTGCAAATTCCAACATTCATCGGCAATGAACAGCAGACAGCATGGGTGCATGAACCAGGCGCCTGTTGTGGAGGCCCATATGCAGCAACGTCCGCTGACCGATCGTTGGGGAGACACTGTTGCTGGTTCCTTGGTTCATTCGGGCGATCAGCTGCTCAACAGTCACACGGCTTTTCGTCCGTACCCTTGCCCTCAGCCATCGTTCACCCCTGTCATCTATGCCCGTGGTGTACCACAGTTGCCTCTGCTCCGGTTTCGGATAGAGCCATTTTTTCATGCACAGTATACTTTAACCCAAGGCGCCACGCGAACAATTTACAGACGTAGCCATTTCGGAAATGTTTCCAATCTCGTCTCGAAAGCCAATGACTATGCCTTTTTGGACGACAGATAAGTTTCTCCGTTTCCTCATTGCGACAGCGACTGCACAAGGTTTCCGCGTTCCCCATACACACTTTATACGTACCTCCACTGCTAGTGCTGCCACCTGTCATCTGTCAGTGGTTATTGTACGTTGACGTCTAACACTGACAGTGGCCACATTAACGTGACTGGACAATGTAAAACATTTTAAATTGCATTCCATTTTCCTAACTCAAAAACAGATGTAAGTCAACATCGATACTCTGCAAACTACTATAAAGCGGATGGCAGAGGGTTCTTCGCATTGTTCCCGTTCCATTCACGTACAGAGCGCGGGAAGAATTACTGCTTAAATGATCCTATACGCTCTGTAAGTTGTCTAACGTTCACTATCCGGTCGCTATGGGAGCGACATAAAGGGGGCTGTAAGATATAGCTAGATTTCTCACGTATTACTAGTTGTTGACACTTTGGAAGTAGAGTTTAGCTGGATAGTTGGGATTTAGCTTTAAACATCTCCCGTTGGTCATGCAAACCTGTTAACATTCGTGCAGCATTTCTTTGTTTACATGCAGTATCCCGTGTGTGTCGAATTTGGAATAGTCCCCGACATGCTTGAGCAATACTCTAGGATTTGTTGCACAGTTTTTTGTAAGAAATATACATTTACAGGCAGAGTAAATAAATCCCGGAGTCCTACCAATGATACTCTTGATTAAGCCGACGTGATCATGCCATTTTAAACCTCCACAAACTTCTACATCCACATATTTGTGTTTGTTGACTGTTACCATTTGTGGCTAACTGATATTCTGCTCATAGAAAGATCTTTTTTTTTCATTTTGTGAAGTGCACGATTTTAGATTTTTCAACATTTAAAGCAAGTTGCCAGTCTCTGCACAACTTTGAAATCTTATCATACTTGTGCAACGTTTTTCAGACAGCACTACACTGTACAACAAGGAGCAGAGACAACCTACAGATACAGGACGTAAAGTAGTACATAAATCCTCTATTTTCCTTGCAGACACACTGTTCAGTTGGTTAGGCAGGACAGTTAAAATCCGCAGACGTTCAGAATATTGCAGCAATTCGTGGTCGTCCCTTACTCTTCACGCTAACGGTGGACAGCACAATCTATTGCTTGCGTGATCAGTACGATCGCCTGACCTAAAGCCACTACGTTTATCCTTATCGAATCATGTGGAACGCAGAAAACAGCTTGTTATCAGAAAGAGAGGAACGGCGAAACTCAGCTAGAAGTGCGAGACAAAAATAGCGATAGGTGTCCACTTAGTATTGATACTATTTACCCGGTATAAACACTAACTGTTCTTAATTGTGTAAATAATACATTTATAAAACAAAACCTCTAGTAACATTACAGCTGAGGATGCATTTAAAGTAAAGCGAAAAGCTCCTTTGGTAAGAATTACTTAACACATTGCATAAAAAGAACACATTGTCTTTCGAATAGATTACTGGGAGATCATGATGTTCAACGTTTTGGTTGGAGTGAATCCTGATATTTGCTCACTAATAGTGCATTCTCTGGCTAAGCTGTTCCATTCTTTCGTGTAATCAGAGAATGCTTGTTTTCTTACAAGACGTTTTGTCCTGGACTCTTCTGTCTTAGACGTTCCTAAAGGTTTACCAGTCTTAATCACTTTTTGTTACGCCAGGTTCTGTTTTTAGTAGCAATTGTTAGGCACTATGTTTAGATACACCGCTTACTCCAGACACCAATCATTTCACTGTCTGGTACAGTCCTCCTCTTCCAGCAGCAGTCTATCGTGGGTCGCTATTAGAGATGGGGGATCCGCTCTTGAATTGATTCATAGAGTTGAATCTTTCAAAGGAGTGAACAATCAGTGATTCAGAAAAAAGAACGGTAGCTCCAAACGTTTCCCACGGCAGAGAGAGAGAGAGAGAGAGAGAGAGAGAGAGAGAGACGGAGCATATCAGCAGCGCCTCTGCTGGTCACAGCACAGTGCACGCCACACAACACAGCCAGCGCCGGCCTCTGCCCTGCTTCTACCTTGGCTTCCTGCATTGTGCAGTGCCCCATTGGATTTTGTGTTTCACATATGCCGTGCCGTCTCTGTTCGTCGTCTGCCGCGTGCAGTGTCTGGCGCAGCTTAACTTCGCATCGCACTCTGTCGGCGATCGTTTCAGTCGCACGTCCTGCCCTCTGGGCAGTTGATGCGAGCAACAGGACAGAGGTCAAATTTATATTTTTCTTTCTTATTCTGGTACGGATTTTGCGATTTTAGGCGTCTTCGGAAGGAAACGTTCACTTTAAAAATATATGGCTTGCGATGTATTTGTATGAGGTTAATGAAATTTTAATACATTATAGCCAAATATATTGTTAATGTAAATCTCAAGTTACAACATTTTCCGATCACCCAAAAAACCACGATAGTGCAAAATAAATCAATAATCAAAAACTTTGTCATATCGTGGAAATTTCAATAAACAATACAAAATTCTTACTCATTATCTGTGTTACTTCAAAATAGGATCAAATAAGATCAAAATACAGGTATAGTACTGGAATAAACCAAGTTTAAAGGGCAATGTGCCTTCCATTTATTTTCTATTGTAAATGAGTGGTGAGTCATGAAAAAGAGCTAATTCATTTCAGGGAGTGAACAGTTCTGATCCGATCTCTGAAAAGAACAGTTTTGCCCATCTCTAGTCGCTATAGGAACGAAGCGTTCAAAGTGATTCGAATAATAGCAGGTCATTCGAGCCAGAAACCTCGTCTAGTGGAATCAACATGGATCGGTTCCGCGAACAACGCTAGTATGAAGTTAAGCTCCTCTATTCGTCAACGAGACCTACAGGACAGTAGAAATCGGCGGTCAAGTTGATGGCGTGCTCCTTGCTGCTTAACGAACAAAATAGGATCATACGAAATACCAGACCAGCTTGGTGATTGTATTACGGAGCTCCTATACTCTGTTCGTCATAAGAATAAACCTGATGTAAGCAAACACAAACGCGATGATTGATCAGAAGCCGTAGTAAACGTTCATTGGTGTTGTTACACTCTTGGAAGCAGATATGTATTAGATATCTTATCATTAAGTTACGTTAGTGAAACTTTGAGATATTCTAATGAATTAAGTCACCACGCTTTAGCTATGTAGTTTTTATTTAAAAAATCGTGGACAGTCACAGTCACTGTTGTGCTCCGATTCTTGCGCCGGTAACACACAGTACGAAAATGGCTGCGACTGTTTCCTGCTCCGCAGTGAAACGTGCGTGTGGAGCACGGTTAAAAAGTGCCAAGAAATAGGTTGTTCGTAATGTTCTCATAAATGTAAAGAAGGAACCGGCTTTGAAGTTTTCCAAAGGATTGTGTTTGATACAGCTGAGATACTAACACACATTGGATGTTTAGAGGAATCGGTGGCGTGGTAGATTGATAACGTAATACAGTTCTTGGATCGCTGCTACAAGTCTCGCCTTATTCTATTTTTCGTTAAATTTGAAATACCTACACCTCTTAATTGTACAATTCATCACCATTTTTTATGAAAAATGCACGCCTTCTTATTTCTAATTACATAATGGACGCGGGATTCCTGTTTTTATTTCAAATATTAATTCTTAACTAACGATATTTAATGAAAGATTTTTAGTAAAGGCTGCTTACATTAACGAAACACAACAGTTTAATTTTTGGATAAAAATGAAAAACCAAATACTTTTTATTTGGACTACGTCCATTATTTTCTACTAAAGATGTAGTCTCACACGAACCAGTGTTGTAGAAACATCAAAAACAATCATTTTCACAGCATCGAGCATGCCATACAAATTCTGAATTTTTACATTTTACATATTACTATTACAAAATGAACCAAACAGAACTGATCTGGAGCCAAATTAAGGGATTTAGTCCTAGAAGTAAGAACATTCTAAAGCTGACAGATGTACTGGAACAACCCACGCAGCTTTGTTACATATCACTGCCGAACGCTAGGGGGGGATAGAACGGCACGTCATAAAAGAAGAGAAAATGCGACGCCTGGGTGTCTTCGTGGATTCTGTTCTTGATCGACTCGTTATCACACTTCCAGAACTGAAATGTATTCATTGGATTCGGATACAGAAGGAGGTAAGAGATTACCAGACGACTGATTGCAATTAATACCTTCAATGGCTTCAGTATTCAACTGTACGGCGAAATCCGTGTAGTATGCTTTTGCATCACACATAACTCGCTCAGAAAAATTACCCTGTGTTTAAGTAGGCATTTTCATCACTCTTGTTTGTTATTAGAATTCTATGTTAGTTGAGGACGAGAGCATTCTATGCTTTCCATCTGGTCACCTAAGAAGCGTGCGGTAGTGCTGGAGTTTTGCCGAATGTTATTTCATTCTCTGTAAAAATTAAATGACATTCGAAGCTATATTGTCTCTTTGCTTCTCTATTTTTACGTCTGAACTGCAGCTGCTCACCTCATTACAGGCTAATTGGACCAGCTAGCTGGCCATTGCTGTCAAAGTTTAATCCGCCGGTAAAGCTGTCCGGCTTTATCGCTCAGTCTACGTGCGTGTAACACAGCATAAAACGTATCCTTAGGATCTTGCTTGACTGCACTGGTCACAGCTTTGCTTCCGCTCCACGTGAAACGAAATCCGATGAGATTCAAGCAAACACATGGCGTAATGTTTACTTCAGGTTAATCCTATAATGAACAGAGCATAGCAAACAGAGCACAGCACATTATATTTAGCGTAGAGAAAGGGACTGTTGTAGTACCATTATAGTCACAGTATATATACACTATCTGATCCAAAATATCAAGACACGCCTATGTAATGCGGTATTCTCCACATGTACAAAAGGAAGCGGAGAGCATTGTTGTCAGTAGGGAAGCAGTAACTGTTAAATGAGGTCGTAGTACAGGTCAGTGACTTCGTACGTGGACTAATCATTGGATGTCACATGAGTAACAAATCCATAAGGGGTAATTTAACCCTTCTAAAGTTGCCCAAGTTCTGACGTGATTCTGAAGTGGAAAATGCGAAGCAATAATTGCAGCTATACTAAGACCAGGCGGATCTCTTGCACTGTCGGGCACCGACCGTCGAGCACTGCAGAAGGTGATTGTACAAAGTCGCATGATATCAGCGGAAGGAGTCACTCGAGAGTTTCGGTTTCGGCTCTTGAGGAAGAATGGACTGCCATTCCTCCGTGCACATTCAGACTTCTGCATAGTTCACGTCGTAAAGGCTAAGGATGGACACAGTCATATTAAAGTTCACTGATGGGAGTCTGGGCACGTTTGATCGGATAGTGTAAACGACCTAGCGGATAGCGAGGGAAGCCCTATAAGGCTATTCGGGTCTAATGCCGTTGTGTGTAAAGTCGCAACGCATGAAAATTGCAGCGAAGTGAAGGAAAATCTGCAGAGGCTCGAAACTTGGTGCAGGGATTGGCAGTTGACCGTCAACATAAAGAAGCGGAAGTCCTTGTTACTGTATGATTACACAATCGCTGAACAATAATTTGGAAGCAATTACATCGATTAAATACCTAGCTGTATGCGTAGGGAACGATTTGAAGTGAAAATACCACATCAGATTAATGGCATGAAAGCCTGATGCCAGGCTGAGATTATTGGAAGAACCTTCAGAAAGTGTAGTCCACCTTCAAATGAGGTAGCTTACAGCACCATTACGTGATTGTGGTTCGTCAGTCTGGGATCCTTACTGCTTAGGGTTGATAGATCAAATAGATGTGATCCAAGGGAGGTCAGCACGTTACGTCGCTGGATCGTCTAGCGAACATGGAAGCATGGTGGACATGCTCATCCGGCTCCAGAGGCAGGCGCTACAAGAGAGGCGTTTTACATCATAGTGTGGTTCACTAAGCTTCCGAGAGTGTACATTCCTGGAAGACTCAAACAATATGTTGCTTCCTCCTACAAGTGTCTCGTGAAAACACCATAGAGGTTAAAGCAAGAGAAATTCGAGCTTAATGGAGGCCTACTAACAATGATTCCTTCTGCGAACCATTCGCGACAGGAACACGAAGGAGGGGAAGTGAAGTGGTATCCATAGTACCCTCCGCCACATACTGTAAGATGGCTTCTGGAGTATAGATATAGATGTAGTAGATAGAGGTTTAGTAGGTGTAGGTTTCTTTGATGTAGTAGATGTAAATGTAGATATAGCAGATGTAAACGTACATGTATAGATTTGCATAAAAGGTCAAACATCTGTCCCCGATTCAGTTAATTCTTTAGTGTATCTTTAGAGCTCCTACGACGTCGCTGCTACATTCTACTTGTTGTTTTATGGCACTCAAGACCTTTCCACGTATATTCCTCTCTTACACATAGTTGTTTGTAACTTCTTTACAGAAGCGTGAAGGCAGCTGGCAGTGTTCAACTCCAGTCATTCTTATTGACGCAGTTCTTCGTCAACTGTTGCTCCTCTTACTCACTGGAACCTTGCGTGAAAGATTCGGCTCCAGCAATACTGGAATCTGTTGGTTTTTCGCAAATTTTTGCTGTTTCAGCTGTAGTTCTATGGACGTTTCAGTGATAACAATGAGGTATTTGGTCTTTTCTGCTGATACCAACAGTCCTATCAGATCCCTGTATTAAAAAAAAATCGCTTAAGAACGAATCATGTTCCAACATTGTCTAGTTGCGGTTATATACTAGGCCTACTGATTGGATGTAACTGTATCCTAAAGTATTCTTCGTAGTAAGAGGCTCAGAGTTGTGAAATGCGAGTGTTGCCCAGAAAGTAATGCACTGCATCGTTTTCCTCAGCCGAAAACAATGCTACGAATGCGAAACGTCACTTATGTGTTGCAGTCACCTGAGTGACCACTCCAAGTTTCCGTCACTTCCGACACAGACCGTAGCTGCAGGGCAGTTTCAAAACGGCGTCTGTAGGTGATGTACGTTACAAACAACGTGCCGTCATTGAACTTCTCACTGCAGAGAAAGAAACTTCAGGTTTAGGTGCAAAGTCTGTGGAGCATGTGGTGTCGACAGAAATACTACAGTTAGCCGCTGGGCACGGAGGGTGAGGTCATCAGAAGGTTGTTCAGTGGAGCTCCACGATTTGCAGCGGTTGGGGAGACCATCCACGGCTGTCAGACCTCACACATTGCAGCGAGTTCACGATGTCATTTGCGAAGACAGACGCATTACGACTTGACTGTTGGCACCGCATCAGTCTATCAGTAAAGGAAGTTCACACAGTGAAGCACTAGCTCCGCCACCAGCACAAGGATTGGTACCGGCAGGACATACACGCCCTTATTTCGGGCTGGAGGAAGGACATAGAACAGGATGGAGATAACGTGGCGAAACAGCGTCTGCAGATAAAACACCATTCTTTCGTGTGTGTTATTCTCATTATGTTCGATAAAGAATTGTTGAAGAAAAAAATGCGGTGCATTACCTGCTGTACAACCGTCGTAAATCTAAAGAGTATCTACGACAAGCGAACCATCAGATATTATCCACGGTGGTCAAAAACAGTCTGAAAAGCTTGTAAGAGTGTTGGGTGTTGTAGGGTTGGTTGTGCAAAAAAATAATTGGTAAGAAAAAAATTAGATACGTTGCCGTTTACGAGTTAATTAGCATTCAAGTTAGCCAATCACGCCGTTGCAGGTGCAAATTGAAGCTGCCAGAATGAGACGATGACGCCAAATGTGTTCGTTTGCTTTTCTAATACCAAACAAGACAGCGATGCATGGGACGACAGTAAGGATCGAACCCGATCTAAAGGCTGAAAAGCCTAGTGAGCTATCATTTGCGCTATGAGAACAACTGACGCTAATTGTATCTGGCGGGCCGCTTGAATTTGCTCGCGCAACTGCGTGATTGGCTATCTTCCGTGCTAATTTACTTAGGTTGGTGCAACGTATCGAGTTTTCTCCCTAACAATTATTTCTGAGCACAACCTTCCCCGCAACACGCTTACAAGTTTTTCAGACTGTTTGTCACCACCCTGTATACATCAGCGAGGTGGAACCTATCGAGCCGGCCGGTGTGGCCGAGCGGTTCTAGGCGCTTCAGTCTGGAACCGCGCGACCGCTACGGTCGCAGGTTCGAATTCTGCTCCGGGCATGGATGTGTGTGATGTCCTTAGGTTAGTTAGGTTTGAGTAGTTCTAAGTTCTAAGGGACTGATGACCTCAGATGTTAAGTCCTATAGTGCTCAGAGCCATTTTAGCCATATGAACCTATCGAAACACAGTAGCTACTTCTCCGCTTCAGTCAAATAATTGTAGTCTCTTTTATTATTTAGAAAGAGCGCATATCTCATTTCATAACAACTAGTTAAATATAGGGTGCTGAAAATTATGAAAATGCATGAGAGCTGCTAATATAATCAGCAGTAAGTCTTCTACGTAAAGCGAGAGGTACTTTCATTCTACATCATCCAATAATTGTGAAATGACGTCTTTATATTCCTTTTCACGTTGCGGCACTGATTTGCTGCATTCGCACAAATGATATCGCTCGACAGAAGGCAATGGTATTACTTTAATGAGCTCACATCAGTCTGAGAAATTTATCTCTACAAAGTGGACGTTGGAACAATCTCATTTGTCGCAATGCCTTGAATCAAGTTACTCGACAAAAAATATTCATTTTCTGTGACTTGTCTTTGACTGAATTTGTCATCGAAGTCATGATCCAAGTGGTATAGTGAAGACAAGCTAGACATTGTTATTAATTTTCTACATTCGTTCACATAAATGCTTCTCCACTTGAGAAACTCAACAAAGAACAACTTATTAAAGACAAAAAGAGCGGGAAGTTTACATGAGTGGAACTGCACGTTCCTATAATGTAAGCGGCGATAAAAAAAGTTTACTTTCGAAGGGCGCCCAGTCCAGAAACGGTATGCCAGTGAGGCAAAATCGCTGTGAGCATTGAGGCAATCATCCCACCGCCGCACCAAGTTGAAGATACCCATTTGGTAAAGCTTCACGTTCTCGTTCATCAGGAATCGTCGACCCTTGGAGGCCTTTTATAAGAGACCAAAGGCGTGATAGCCGCATGGGGAGGGATTAGTATCACTTAAAGCTGGCGCAGCTTTTGCGTTACGATCGACAGGCGTCTTGTGTCGAATCACAAGCAGCACGGAACCTGGCACACCATTCCGCAAAGGTGGTTTTCGACAGACATGCTGCTCCATACACATTCTTCGTTCTCTGCTCGGTGTTTGTCCTTCGGTAGCTAACAAGGGAACCTCCCCATCGCACCCCTTCAGATTTAGTTATAAGTTGGCACAGTGGATAGGCCTTGAAAAACTGAACACATATCAATCGAGAAAACAGGAAGAAGTTGTGTGGAACTATTAAAAATAAGCAAAATATGAAAACTGAGTAGTCTATGCGCAAGATAAGCAACATCAATGAGAGTGTTAGCTCAGGAGCGTCGTGGTCCCGTGGTTAGCGTGAGCAACTGCGGAACGAGAGGTCCTTGGTTCAAGTCTTCCCTCAAGAGAAAAGATAATTTTTTTTATTTTCAGACAATTATTATCTGTCCGTCCGTCCATCCGTCCGATGCAAGGTAACTGCGCCGTAGTATGGGGACGCTACACCTAAACAAACATCGAAACACACGACGTCAGTTGACTACAGCACACGGAAGAGAGAGTATTCCTGCTAACGATGCTCCCTGGCTGGCAGTTGACTGTTCGCTACTTTGGACGAGAGTGCATTAAATACGTGAGATGTATTCCGTGGGCAATATGAATCCAGCAAAACACAGACACTAAACTTATTACAGTGAACAGAGACGTCAATGAACGAACGGACAGATCATAACTTTGCGAAAATAAAGTAAAATTTTCACTCGAGGAAAGACTTGAACCAAGGACCTCTCATTCCGCAGCTGCTGAAGCTAATCACGGGACCACGGCGCTCCTGAGCGTACATTATCCTTGATGTTGCTTATCTTGAGCCTAGACTACTCAGTTTGTATATTTTGCTTATTTTTTTCATAGTTCCACACAACTTCTTCCTGTTTTTTCGATTGATCTGTGTTCAGTTTTTCAAGGCCTATCCACTGTGCCAACTTATAACTAAATCTGAGGGGGGTGCGATGGGGAGGTTCCCACGTAAGAAAACAATAACAGCACATCGGTCCTGTTTGGATGCATTTGGTAATAACGTCGCCATAGTTCATGTTTCTCCGTTTTCCGCAGACATGTCGGAAATACACGAATGCCACACTAATCCGTTGCCTAGATGTTGATGCTTATACACCCGCGTGGGAGTCGCGCTGCATTACATATACAGTGCAGCAATGCCCCCAAACTGAAACTTTCTGATTGCCCCTTAAAACTTAGAGTAACTGACGGCTTCACCAGCAGGAGCAGCTAACGCTCTCAGAATAAAAAAGTAAAAGTATGATATCGCCCTAGTGAGTCAGACAGCAGCCCCGTGACTCTGTAGGCACAGTCAAACTTCTAACACAGTGGTTCCCAACTCTTCTGAAACTGTTACCCCTGAATGCGATCAGATACTAGCTAGTACCACTCCGCTCCCCACCCTCATCGTGTACAACATTCGCATCTAACTTAACTTTAGAAAGAAAAATAATTTTCTTCGAATAACGCTGTTTTTAAAAAGACGAAAAATAAATGATAGTTCGTCTTTTAGATACTTTATTAAATCACGAACTAATGAGCCAGTAAGACAGTTGGTACTGCTTATTTCCAACAATCTTTTTCGTAGAACGATGAGCAGTTTTCGAATCATCGCGAGTGCTACCTACAACTACTTTTCAGAAAGGAAAGCTGTCTACAATGAGAGTAGACACTTGTTACAAAACATTCCTCCTCTGCACCACTACTTTTCCTAGCGACGCCCTCATCTAAAATTAACCAAGGTAAAATGTGTACAATATACTTAGCTTTCTAAAGCACTTTTTTCACAATTTTCATATGTTTGCACTTCACTCATACACGAATATTTTTGTACTATAGTTACCTCTTCTTCAAAAGACGGCTCTGCTGACACATTCTGGCGTTTGTAGTATGATGTAGCAACAACTGCAGAACTGGTGTCTTTTGAAACTGGAAAGTTTTATTGCCTTCGATGTTATATCTCGTCTGTGTAATACTTTTCTCTTCGGCCCCAGATGTGATTAGCTTATGTGGTGTGTTAAATTTTGTAAATACTGCATTACATACAACTTTCCTATTTCACTCATTCATAAACTGGTTCGGTTCGAAATGTAGTAAACAAAGCTTCATATTATTCTGTAGATCTACGACTTATCTCTGCAGCAGGTCATGTCTTCCGCTGTTTACGTCAATTGCTTCCTCTTAAGCAGAAAAGTTATTCTTCAGTAAATGTCCAGTTGTTACCGAGAACCGTAACTAAAAAATTCTGTGTGTGCTGTTTCATACTTCTCATCGTCCTTACGATGCAAGTGTGGCGTCTTCTTTTCCTTACTGTTGCAATTTATTGCGCAACGTACGCACCCTTTTGTGCAAACCATGGTACTAATCAATATAAAAAGTCATCAATGATAAAATCCGCTACGGTTGTAAGAATTATTTACTTCTAAAAAGGAAAGCACTAATCAGTTTCAGGAGATATGTCCCATCTTCAGGTGCACATTAAAACATGAGTCCACAAAGGATGCATAACTAAGCTTAAAGTAGTTTAAAACACATTAAAATAGTGCATCCCTGATACATAATGTGCAAGATTATATCTGGACCTAGGACTGACGAGGATATGCTCTTACACACCATGCTCCAGGGATGCACTATTTTAACATATTTTAATCTTAGTTATATATGCTTTGTTGACTCATTTCTTAATGTGCAACTAAAGATGGAAACCGGGGAGTGCCTTCTTTTTTAGAAATAAATATTTTTTTACAACAGCAGCGGATTGTAACAGCGATGATGAATAACAGTTGTAGTTATCTCGTCAGGAGACAAAAATAAAACAAAAAGTACTATTCGCATTCGTAAGATATTGTATTGAAGAGGGTAGCTTATTGTCCTCTTGGCGTGCTGCTATCACAATGTATGACAAAAATAAGCTGCAGTGTCGCTATCGTATTTCTTAGACTGTGGAGTAGGTCCGGCTGCTCTTCCTCCACTAATTCATAGCAGTGGCCCGTGCTTCGCAGAAGCGTGCAGATCTGCAGGATTGCCATCTATTTCGGCGCGGCAGCTGCTTCGCGAGCGCGCGGCCTGGCAGCACTTGCAGCCGGATGTTGTGTCACGACACGGGGGCAGATTTAGTGGCGCGAGTAGCCGCCCGCCGCCCACCTGTCAGCCAGTGCGTGGGCGGCCTGTCACACGCCACTGCCAGCGCCGACGGACTTATCAGCTTCCCGGCACAGCGCGCAGCCACACGCCGGCTGCTCGCGCTTAATCAGCACAGGGGTGCGAAAATGCCGCCCCGGGAGCCTCTTCGCTCTGTTCCGTTATGACTGCAGTATTCCAGACTACTGCCAAAAAGCAGGTGTCCGAAGAGTGGGGAAGGGGGGAGGGGTGTGCGAATAACTAAAAAATAGTGTTTTCGTTCAGTAGATGAAACTGGAGAGAAAATAACACCCATTCGGCATCAACTTCAGTAGAAGGGAAACACAAAGAAGATTTGGGATTCACGTCCCGTTAAAGACAACATCATTAAAGACGGAGAACACAGTCGGATTAGATACGGATAAGGAAGGAAATTGGTCGTGTCTCTTCCAAAGGAACGTCCAGGCATTATCCTTAGACGATTTTGGGGAAACACGGAAAATCCAAATATATATGGTCAAACGGATATTTGAACCACCGTGCTCCAACCGCGAGGCCCTTGTCTTACCACTGCGCCACATACACAAAACAAAGTTATCACACTGGCAAGGAAGAAAACCATGTATCGACGACGACCTTGCTTAAGATACAATATTGTGTCTGTGTGTCTTTACTGAAGCTAGTAGACCGTATCACTATCTGTTTCTCTATTCCTGATTTTTCACCTTGCTATGCGTAACCATCTCGTCCATCTTACTTATGCTCTAAAATATCTTCGACTAACCCTAGACTAACGTACAGTCCCAGCCTACAAACTATCCAACAAAAGCCCCACAAAAGACGAAAATGACTAAAACTATTAACAGGTCGTTCATTGGAATTACAGCCTTCCACTAGTCTCTACATCTACGAGTAAAATAGCCGTATTCGATCCATCTCCACTGTCACCAACGTACCTTCGATCTCCACGCTCCCCCAAATTTTTACCTCATTTTAAAAGTCCTATTGCCCATGCACTCTATCTCGCGTTCCATATCCGTATTCCATCACTTACACACATCCCCTATCAGCTGGAAACATCACCCTTTTCCTGAAACTACTCTAACATCTCCGCAAGTGCTATACATACAATAAACTCGAAAATCAGAATCCGATTGCCTCCTCAGACCTCTACAATCTCTATCCACTAAAGTGCCTATAACAACATGCGTCCTCTTGCCTTCTGACAACAGTAACCATCCATCTATCCATCCATCTGTATTGCCTCTGATTCCTTGATCCTTCTTTCCCAGCCTCCCGTTACTTACTGTGTGCTGACTTCCACTCCAAGGACTCGCCAGTATCAGCATCATCATACACATTTCAGTACCAGCCTTTGGGAGGGGAAGGGGTAGCGGATATTTTTTAAATTATGGAAGATAAATTATATTTAGTTTTTGTAGGTGTTTTAATAAACCACGAAATCATGAGTCAATGAGAGAACTGATGCTGCTTATTTGTAAGAACTCTCAGTGCATGACAGTTCCTCCTCAGAAAAGGAACTTAACTTTCCACGTTGATGAAAGACATTTGCTACAAAACATGGTTCCTCTGTACCACTCCTCTCCTAGTGACACTTGCTTCACCCATACCCTGCACTCCCATTTAAAATGAACGAAGTTGAAATGCGAGCATTGTGTTTACTTATAGTAAATTGGTTGATTCTAAAATGACAGAAACTGGAAGACTTAATGCGATCATTGCTTTGTGTTTGTCCACTCCTACTATAATAATAATAGTAGTAGTAGTAATAATAACACAGTGCAGCCCGCACTGCAGTGTAGTAATCATTACACAGGTACTGTTGTATTGTGCTGTCAATGAGATTGTGTAGTGTTGCGAAGTCAATGATAAAGTAATATCTGCCCTTTTTTCGGGAACTAATTACAACTTGGAGAAGGCATTTGCATGAGGTATTTAAGAACATGTGACACACAGTATATGTCTCAATTTTACTAGCATACATTGTGCAAATTATGTATTCAGTGGGCTGACTATGTGAGGAAGATGTTTCACAAGCTACAACCTCCACTACACTTGTCACGCGTAAAGTCTAGTATCTGAATAAAAGAATGTAATTTTTGCTAACTTATGTAATCAGTGTTAGAGTCTTAAAAATAGTGATGATAATAATGATATATTAAATAGAATTTGGTGTCATGACCGAAACACAAATGAAATATTTTGTTTTTACCCCTCGACAAAATTTCAGTTTACCTCTCATGGGATAACTACGCCTAGGCCGGGAATCACTGGCGTAGTGTCTTGTGAGATACTTAAGTGTGACGAGAACATAACCCCATATGCTTGAGAGACTGCTCCAAGATGGAGTCAGTGGCCCCTCCCGTTCCTCCGGTTGTGCAGATGACAAGAATTGACGAGGCACGGGAAACTTGACTTGTCTTCTTCACTTTATGCTTTATTATGACGCAAGTAATGTACTGAGATGACAAAAGTCTTGGGATACCTCCTGATATCATGCCGGACCTCCCCTTGACCAGCGTAGTGCAGCAACACAACGAGTTGTTGATGTCCCCTGCAGAAGTACTGAGCCATGCTCCCTCTACAGCCGCCCGTAATTGAGGAAGTGTTGCAGGTGCAGGATGTTGTGGATGAACTGATCTCTCTGTTATGTTCTATAATGAATTCATGTCAGGCGATATGGGTGGCCAAGTCAAGTCATTTGCTGGAAATGGCCAGACTGTTTAACGAACCAATGCCTAACAATTTTGTCCCGGTGACATGACATCGTTGTTTGGTAACATGAAGTCCATGAATGGTGCAACTGGTCTCCAAGTAGCCGAACAGAACCATTTCCAGTCAATGGTCGGTTCATTTGGATCAGAGGACCCAGTCCATTCGATGCAGACGCAGCCCACACCATTATGGATCAACTACTAGCTTTCACAGTGTCCTGTTGACAACTTGGGTCCATGACTTCCTGGGGTCTGCGCCACACTCGAACCCTAGCATCACCTCTTACCAACTGAAATTGGGACTGATCTGACCAGTCCACGGTTTACCAGTCTTCTAGGATCGAACCAATGCGTTCACGAAAACAGGAGAGGCACTGCTGGCGATGTCGTGCTGTTGGTATAGGCAATCGCGTCAGTCGTCTGCTTCCACAGCCTTCTGACACTAAATTTCGCCTCAGTGTCCTAAAGGATACATTCGTCGTACGTCCCACATTGGTCTCTGCGGTTATTCCACTCACCATTGCTTGTCTTTCAGCACTGACAACTCAACGTAAGCGCCACTGTTCTCGATCGTTAAGTGAAAGCCGTCGGCCACCGCGTTGTCCACGGTGAGAGATAAGGCTTAAGTGTGGTATTTTCGGTACGCTCTTGACACTTTGGCACTCGAAATTTTGAATTCCCTAACGATTTCCGAAATGGAATGTCCCATGCGCCTAGCTCCAACTACCATTCCGCGTTCAGAGTCTGTTAATTCCCATCTTGCGGAAATAATGACGTCGGAAACCTTCTCACATGAATCACCTGAGTGCAAAAGGCAGCTCCGCCAATCCACTGCTTTTTTATACCTTGTGTACTCTATACTACCGCCATTTGTATATGTACATATAGCTATCCAATGACTTTGTCACCTCAGCGTATTACTGAACTAATTCGACAAGGAACCATTTCGCTCCATTCAAGTAGTGCTCCCAACAAAACCCCTATTTGTAGAGGGTAACAGTTTTTAACAGTTTTCTCATTTTTGCGGCTTGTTGCCCAAATACTTTGTACATCAAACGGACGAACTAGTGCTAGATTTATATGTGCCCGGAAAGTGTCATTTTATTTCTAAAAATGTCGAAGTTTCCTAAGCGAACTTGCTTATCAACTACGTCATTGGCCAGTTAGATGCATACCGTATAGTATGGGCGAAGTCATTAGGTATTTGCGACCCCGGGTGAGACTACGATGTCGGCCGCGGTGGCCGAGGGTTCTAGGCGCTTCAGTCCGGAACCGCACGACTGCTACGGTCGCAGGTTCGAATCCTGCCTCGGGCATGGATGTGTGTGATGTCCTTAGGTTCGTTATGTTTAAGTAGTTCTAAGTTCTAGGGGACTGATGACCTCAGATGTTAAGCCCCATAGTGCTCAGAGCCATTTTTGAGACTACGATGTAAAATGTTCTCGAGACGGCAGCGTGAGTGCAAAATCTTTTGAGACGATGTGCTTCTCATGAAGAGCCAGCGTTGCGATCTTCTGTCATCTGATGAAAGCAGTCGTCTTCGTGATCATCATCATCATCATCATCATGACCTTCATCATTAGACACACCGTCGTGCTCTTGCAAGGCGGCGAGCGTCGTACGGTAGCAAGCAAAATAGTTAGTGGAAGAAACAAAACCTGAATTCAAGCACTGCTTTGTGAAACCACACAGACCCTGGACTTGGTTGTGCGTGGATCGCACTTTCTTTTGATGTTTTACTTCCCCTCTCGCTCAAATATAATTTACTGTAATGTTGAAGGTGCCTCTACGCGTGAAGGTGGCCTCATCTGTGAATTGGATGGATGGCACAAATCCTGGAATCGTGGTTGCCTGACGAAGAAACCAGTGACAAAACTGCTCCCGATGAGGAAAGTCTGTCGCTAGTAAGCCCTGCACACGCTGTAAATAATAAGAGCAGTAACAATTGTCATGGAGAATGTTCCACACGGTCCTCTGGCTTATCATGTACTAGCGGGCCTACTGCCTGGTACTGACACGGCGGTCGCCTTCCACAGTGTTAAATTACACTTTCCTCCAAGTCTAGTGTTGGAAAATTTCGGGTACGTCCTTCGTAATTTCCTGCTTCCTGAAACGACTCTATCTCAAACAGCGAAACACTGTTGCAAATATTGAATGCCATGGTTGTTGTCTCCTGGCATAGGTCTCCTGATATAACCATGCTGCCCGCCGCCCGTTGCCATTTGCTATCTGTTAGTAAACACCATGACGGCAAGCTCTCGCTTCGAATACGGAACCATTGTGTACAACGCTGTATCACATCCACTGCAAGGTAAATGGAAATGAGCGTTTGGTGTCATTGGCCGGGAGGCCCCTTATGGTGCACGTCTTATTACATTCGACGCCACATTGAGCGTATCCTCTCATCTGCGCACCGGATGGGGATGAAATGATGATGAAGACCACACAACACCCAGTCCCTGAGCGGAGAAACTCCCCGACCCAGCCGGGAATCGAACCAGGGCCCCTTAGGACGGCAGTCCGTCACGCTGACCATTCAGCTATCTGGGTGGACCACTGCAGGGTGATTCAGCAAGAGAAGTGAACGGGACACAATATTACCAATAAATATGGCAGGAGAGAGCGCTGGGGCATGACGTACGAGGGATAGTACCACCCTTTAGAAGGGAACCATGCATACTGTAACGGTGGTTGCATGGTACAGCGTGTTTTAGATCGCAGTTTCTATAACAAATGGTCTCTAGCATGGAAACTATGCATTTTCTGACATAAGTTCATGAGAGCTATTTTGTTCCGTATCCTCTCATCAATCAATCCCTAGACTTTTTACACGGTAGAAAAAAATCACCCTGTAGATTGCAAAGCCAATTTTTATAGTTATTTTAAGATGTTTTACCTCATATGACCCAAATCGCAAAACCTCACTTCAATAAATATGTCTCAATACAAATACGCATATAGTCGTCGTATCTTCCTTAATGTTTTTAGAATAAGAAAATGGAAGAATGTAGATTACATTAAACACTTTGGTTACAGACATATATTTATATGCCGAGTGATAAAGAATGTGCAATTAGCAAAGTGAAACACAGAATTACGTTTGTGAACAAATGATATGCAAAATTAATGAAATATTTATTTCCACCGCTAAAGAGTTGTTAGTTCAGAGATTCACTCTCATACTTATCATACAAATATGAGTAGTTTCATTTTGAAATAGGTCACTTAGAGTTTCTAGTACAAGAAACATAAACTGAAAATGCTGCAGAGGTTAAGATTTGACTTCATCCGCAGCCCTTATCCTACAGTGTAAAATGCTTTTATTACTGGATTGGGGTCAGTAAAAGAGGATGGACGACACATGTTTTAATATCAAAGTGCATTCATTTTTTATTCGTACCTGGTTTAAGTCGCCGCTTCTGTCGTTTCATGAGATGAGAAATGTGACGCCATTGATAATTCTCCAAACACAAGACTGTGCGACAAGGGGAGACGTTCCTTCCGGTATTAAGACTCGTTAATGGGGCGTATGATAACATTCGAGTATTCCTCATTATTTGTACTTTAGATGATCATCTATGCTGACACAATCAGAACTATGCAGTTTATAGATGCAGATAACAAAACCACCTCTGTGGGAGACTGGCCTTGAAAGCATTGGGAATTACGCTACACACCGTGTCAATAGATTGGCTGGCCCGCATGAATGTAACACTTTTTTTAGAGTAGTATATACACTCAACGTCTTCAATTATTTTTTGGATATGTGCCTTTCTCTGACTTCCCACACAGTTTTACTCCTTACAGCTCCCTCTAGTCCTACGACAATTATCCCCTGGTTTCCTAACACACGTCCTACTATTTTATCCTTTTCCTAGTTAATATTTCTCGTATATTCCTACCTTAACAAATTCTCCACGGACTCATCTCATTTCTTATCTTATCAGTCCACCTAATCTTAAACACCTCAGACTCTTCGATTCTCGTCTTTTCTCGTTTTCCCACATTCAGTGTTTCACTTCCATAGAATTCTGTGCTCAAAAGGTACATTCTTAGCAATTTCTTCCTGAAATTAGGGACTGCATTTTATACTAGCGGAAAAATTCTCTCATCGGAACACAAAACAGGCGAACATGTTCCTATTTTTAAAGGCTGAATGAAAGTGGGGTGTGGTACGAGTTGCCTCACTCTACCTTCCTGAGCACTTTTAAAAATTTTCCCAAAAGTTTTGGCATACGAACAGATTCGCTCTCTTTTTAACATGCAACTCATCATTCTCACAAGCTCCCCTAAATGTAACTATCTCACAACCACTAGTCCATCGCTGCAAGCCGCTCATACTAATCCACTCCCACTTGTTTATTCTTACTCACTTATTCAGCCCAACTCATTGCCATTATCTCTTTGTCTCTCTAACTGTCGCTGTCTGCTGTCTCCCAGCCACCATCTCCTTCGTTCTGCGCTATTACTATTGTCTCTTCTCACTGTCACTGTACCTTCCTTGCCCTCTCTTATTGGTGCCACCTCATTCATTCCTTCCCTCTACCATTGTATCTTCTCACTATCATTATATCTCCCTCTTCTTCATTGTCATTGTCATAGACTCTGTCACTTCCACTGTGTCCTTCTCTTTATTCCAGTCCCACTGGCACTGTCTCCGTCACTCTTTTTCTAGCGCTGCTCCGTCACTGTCAACTATCTTCCCTCTCTGAGTCTCACGCTGACATTGTCTACATCGCTCTTTATGTACCACAACCACTATCTACTACCTCCCGTAATTCTTACTTTCCCATCTCCTTCCCACTGTCACTGTCTCCACCTCTCTCAGCATAAAAAGTGCGAATATGTTGGCATACCAAATTTTTCGGGAAATTTTTTAAAAGTTCTGAGGAAGGTAGAGTGAGGCAGCTGGAATCCCTCTTTTCAGTCAGAATCTCTTACATTTAAAGAGGAGCATATCCGGTTTTTTTGTGCTTCAATAGGAGAATTTTTCCGCTGGTTGCCTTTTTTTCCTGCTACAACAGGGCATGTTACTCATATGGAAAGAACTTTATGGGTCAGTAGAATTTCGATAGTTTACTTACGTGAAACTGAAATGGCGCGAAACTAATTTTACACCTCAGACCGGTTCTCACATGCACAAAAATTTTGCATAAGCTTCAGTACTGCAAATTTGATTCCCAGAAACCTTCTTATGATGGAGACACTTTAAAGTATATTTCTCTTTTTTACGTCACTGCACACACTGCGTTTTCGCCTCCCTCCGGATTTTATGTCCGTATTTTACGTGTACAAGTAGGGTAACTTTGCCCCTCTGTATCTGGAAAACGGACAAACAAATCAAGAAAATTTTCAAGGTCATTCGAGATTGGCTTCTTAGGAATATGTCGTAGAAGTTACAGCCGTTTTCTGTCCATAGCCATCTAGGAATCTACTGTTCAGCTTTGTTACCCAAAAACCATGTTTTTGGGATGTTTCTCAATAACGGACAAAGATTTTTTAAAACGGGAAGATGGCACTTCTAAATAAATGTCTAGAGAATATACTATAAAAATTTGAGCGATTTGCTACGGATATTTATTATTTAGATTTCGCCTCACACCGGATTTTACTTGCGTATTTTACGTGTACATGTAAGGTAACCGTGAACTTTTATATTCCGGAAGCGAATAAAGACCTCTTATTTTCTGGGAGAGATGAAAAGGGTGTGTGTTTGAGGGGGAGGGGGGAAGAGGTTGCATAACGATAGGCGGAGCCCGGGATAGGGTATGATAAGAAGAGTGAGATAGGTGATGCTATGAAAAAACTTCCACAAATAATTTCAGCTTGATACTAACAAAGTAGTGGCTGTCTTATATGACAATCAGTAGAGTTTTTTTTTTAGGAAGATAAGGCTACTTATAACATATTTGTAGTATTCCGTCAATTGCACGATGCTAATGCTTTTGTAATGTGTAACGTGTGAATAAAATAAAGCTGTTGCATGATTTATATTACTTTTGCACTTATTCTGCACATACTGTTCACGTACAATAATTATGTAGTAAATAAACATGGAAAAGTAAACACGCATGACAAAGAGAGCAAAAATGGCCGCTGCTTTACTATTCACTGGACTTGCTGTAAACAATTGAGAATGACAGCTCGTGGCAATTAAGAAGTTTCTTAATATCTTTTTTTGCTCGTATTGTTATCGTTACTGTAAATCTTCTGTCGTATTTTGGCTGCATGCTGTGCCTTTCTTTCTTCAGCTTCCTCTTTAATTTCTCTCTCTACGAAATGGCCTCTGTCTTAGTCTTTCATAGAGAATTCACTTAAATTCTCAACAGGATTGAAATTTGAAAATTTTGTAAAAGTGTTAATATCTTTAAGGCAGTTATAAAGTAGCTACAGTCGCACTATGTGCGTCTCAAGTTTGGTTCGTTATTTTGGTAGAATCTGCACATCGACAAACATCCTTTTACCAGTACTTAAGCGTAAACATATGTTAAAAGCTAGTTACTTTTCTTTAATCATAGTATCTTTGACAAGATTCAGTTCACAGCTCCAGCAGAAGATACACACTGGCATATCCCTGCACTACATTTGCTGTGCTTATTATGGCACGAAGATTTATTTCTGTAATCGTTCCTTTGTCTTGTGTCATATGCATCTTACTACCTGATCCCCACGTATATTCACAAAAGCATAATCACCTCAAAACTTACTGTCGCTACCAACGTACATCATTTAATCAAAAATATATGTATACTTATTAGTGGACATTAATATCCGGTGTGTACACCCTTTGCCTCTTGGACGGCTTGAACTTTGCTGCGCAAATTTTCAATGAGGTATCTGAATGTAAGGCGAGGAATGGGGACCATTCTTCCTCAAGAGTCGAAACCGGAGAAGGTAGTTATGTTGGATGCTGCGGTCTGAAGTGAAGCTGACGTTCTAAGTCGTCCTGGTTTTCCACTGAGTAGGGACTCTTGGCAGGCCAGTCCATTGCAGGAATGTTACAGTCCACAAAACATTGCTTCACAGTGCTACTTTATGGCAGGCTGTATTGTCAATCTGACATAATCAGTCGTCGTCTCTGAACAGTTCCTCTACTGCATGCTGTGGTGTCCTGCCCACCCATCTCTGATAGGGTGCGTAAAGATTGTTGCTTTCTCTGATAGCTAAACAACAATTCAAGCAAATCACATTAATGGCTTGTATTAAAATTAAGTAGATTGACAATTCTTAATTTTGGGTCGCAAGCAAATGACGACATGCAAATAATCAATGTCCTTCGCTATATACAATGTCCATACAAGTAATTCATACAAGTTCACATGGAGCACTAATCACGACACTTCTAGTGCGTGGATTCTAGTCCGGGTCTGCTAGCGCCGGTCTACTACTGTCCGACTGGGGCTGGCAGGAGTGGCGCTTATATTCTCTTCGGATAGAGGCCGCTCCTGTCGTGGTGCACACAGCTTTCTCTGCTCTTGTGATCTTCACCTTCGTGCCGGCGCTTTGTCGTTACGCCGGAACACATGCAGTACTCGATGCTGTAAAATTTTTTCATATCATTCATTTAGCCTTTTTTTAAGCACTATAAAAAGGATCATAGACTGACCATGAAAACAAGTCATACCTTAAAAACACCTCATCCACATTTCACTGTTGGCGATACATATGTTATCAGGTAACGTTCTCCAGGCATGCGGCAAACACAAACCTTTCCATAAGATTCGACAGGGTATAGCGCGATTCACCACTCCAGATTACTGGTTTCCAGTCATCCATTGTCCAGTGGCGTTGCTGTTTACACCATCGCAAGCGTAAACTTTGACCATTGTTCCCTATTCTTTTTGTGCTAGCTAAACTGATGGTAACAGTTTGAAGCTCGCGAGTGATCCATTCTGCTAATTTCAAGCGATTTTTGCAACCACTCTCCGCAATACTCTACGATCCCTGCCCGTCAGTACATGACATCTGTCTGATCTTGGTTTAGCTGTTGTTCCTTCACGTTTAGACTTCACGGTCACATCACCAACAGTCGACTTGGGCAGCTTTAGAAGGGTTGAAGTGCCCTTGATGGGCTTGTTACTCAGGTGACATCCGAAGACTACTTCACGTTAGATGTCGCTGAACTCTCCTCACCGAAATATTCTATAGTTACTGCTTCTCTGCTGACAACACAATATTGCCTGTCTCCTTATATATTGACCAGATAGCTTCTCTTGACATTTAGTGACCGATTCCGCATTGCATGGGTGTGTCTTGGCACTTTTGATGAGTTAATGTATATGTTTACAAAGCCCAAGACTGTACTGGGTTATCAAGCTAATATAGGGACTTTTTATAATTACTGCCCCGTTACACAGGGTGGTCCATTGATAGTGACTGGGCCAAATATCTCACGAAATAAGCGTCAAACGAAAAAACTACAAAGAACGAAACTCGTCTAGCTTGAAGGGGGACACCAGATGGTGCTATGGTTGGCCCGCTAGATGGCACTGCCATAGGTCAAACGGATATCAGCTGCGTTTTTTAAAAACAGGAACCCCCATTTTTTATTACATATTCGTGTAGTACGTAAATAAATATGAATGTTTTAGTTGGACCACTTTTTTCGCTTTGTGATAGATGGCGTTGTAACAGCCACAAACGTTTAAGTACGTGATATCACGTAACATTCCGCCAGTGTGGACGGTATTTGCTTTGTGATACATTACCCGTGTTAAAATGGACTGTTTACCAATTGGGAAAACGTCAGTGTTGAAAATGCTACATCAACATCGATTGCACCCGTACCATATTTCTATGCACCAGGAATTGCATGGCGACGACTTTGAACATCGTGTCGTGTACAGTTCTGCCACTGGGCACAAGAGACGATGTCAGATTTTTTGCATGCGTTCTATTTGGCGACGAAGAGTCATACTCCAACAGCGGTAACGTAAACCGGTATAACATGCACTATTGTGCAACGGAAAATCCACGATGGCTGCGACCTTGGCGAGTTAATGTATGGTGCGGCACTATGAGAGGAAGGATAATTGGTCCCAATTTTATCGATGGCAATCTAAATGGTGCAATGCATGCTGATTTCCTACGTAAAGTTCTACCGATGTTACTACAAGTTGTTTCACTGCATTACAGAATGGCGATGTACTTCCAACAAGATGGATGTCCGGCACATAACTCGCGTGCGGTTGAAGCGGTATTGAATAGCATATTTCATTACATGGGGATTGGTCGTCGAAGCACCATACCATGGCCCGCACGTTCACCGGACCTGACGTCCCCGGATTTCTTTCTATGGGGAAAGTTGAAGGATATTCGCTATCGTGATCCACCGACAACGCCTGAAACTTGCGTCAGCGCACTGTCAATGCATGTGCGAACATTACGGAAGGCGAACTACTCGCTGTTGAGAGGAATGTCGTTACACGTATTGCCAAATGCAATGAGGTTGACGGACATCATTTTGAGCATTTATTGCATTAATGTGGTATTTACAGGTAATCACGCTGAAACAGCATGCGTTCTCAGAAATGAAAAGTTCAGAAAGGTACATGTAGCACATTGGAACAACCGAAATAAAATGTTCAAACGTACCTACGTTCTGCATTTTAATTTAAAAAGCTACCTGTTACCAACTGTTCGTTTAAAATTGGGAGCCATATGTTTGTGACTATTACAGCGCCACTTATCACAAAGCGAAAAAAGTGGTCCAAATAAAACATTCATATTTCTTTACGTACTACAGGAATGTGTAATAAAAAATGGGGTTTCCTATTTTAAAAAACGCAGTTGATATTCGTTTGACCTATGGCAGCGTCATCTAGCACGCCAACCATAGCGCCATCTGGTTTTCCCCTTCAAGCTAGACAAGTTTCGTTCTTTGTAGTTTTTTCCTTTAACGTTTATTTCGTGAGATATTTGGCCCGGTCACGATCAATGGACCATCCTGCAGAGTTGGCGACGCATCAACCCTTCTTCCCTCTGTTAATTTTATTTCAGCTCTCCTCAAAGAGATAGATGACCTTTAAGCGCTCTGTAATACGCCTTTCTGTCTCACAAAAGTCCGTGGGCTGAACAATACGTGTCAGGAATTCGATTCCACCTTTATTTCTGTACGGGTTTATGGTAATGTCTGCGACAGAGATGGATGCACAGAAAACAAATTCCTTGTAGAATCGCACTTTCTATCATATCAACAGTCGAAGAAGATGTTGGGGCCTTTCCGCATCTTTTCACGTCCGGTATACCCCCCATGAACCATGGACCTTGCCGTTGGTGGGGAGGCTTGCGTGCCTCAGCGATACAGATGGCCGTACCGTAGGTGTAACCACAACGGTGGGGTATCTGTTGAGAGGCCAGACAAACGTGTGGTTCCTGAAGAGGGGCAGCAGCCTTTTCAGTAGTTGCAGGGGCAACAGTCTGGATGATTGACTGATCTGGCCTTGTAACACTAACCAAAACGGCCTTCCTGTGCTGTTACTGCGAACGGCTGAAAGCAAGGGGAAACTACAGCCGTAATTTTTCCCGAGGGCATGCAGCTTTACTGTATGGTTAAATGATGATGGCGTCCTCTTGGGTAAAATACTCCGGAGGTAAAATAGTCCCCCATTCGGATCTCCGGGCGGGGACTACTCAGGAGGACGTCGTTATCAGGAGAAAGAAAACTAGCGTTCTACGGATCGGAGCGTGGAATGTCAGATCCCTTAATCGGGCAGGTAGGTTAGAAAATTTAAAAAGGGAAATGGATAGGTTAAAGTTAGATATAGTGGGAATTAGTGAAGTTCGGTGACAGGAGTAACAAGACTTTTGGGCAGATGAATACAGGGTTATAAATACAAAATCGAATAGAGGTAATGCAGGAGTAGGTTTGATAATGAATAAAAAAATAGGAGTGCGGGTAAGCTACTACAAACAGCATAGTGAACGCATTATTGTGGCTAAGATAGACACGAAGCCGATGCCTACCACAGTAGCACAAGTTTATATGCCAACTAGCTCTGCAGATGAAGAAGAAATTAAAGAAATGTATGATGAAATAAAAGAAATTATTCAGTAGTGAAGGGAGGCGAAAAATTAATAGTCATTGGTGACTGGAATTCGAGAGTAGGAAAAGGGAGAGAAGAAAAAAAAATAGGTGAATATGGATTGGGGTTAAGAAATGAAAGGGGAAGCCGTCTGGTAGAATTTTGCACAGAGCATAACTTAATCATAGCTCACACTTGGTTCAAGAATCATAAAAGAAGGTTGTATACATGGAAGAATCCTGGAGATACTAGTAGGTATCAGATAGATTATAGAATGGTAAGACAGAGATTTAGGAACCAGGTTTTAAATTGTAAGACATTTCCAGGGGCAGATGTGGACTCTGATCACAATCTATTGGTTGTGAACTGTAGATTCAAACTGTAGAAACTGCAAAAAGGTGGGAATTTAAGGAGATGGGACCTGGATAAACTGACTAAACCAGAGGTTGTACAGAGTTTCAGGGAGAGCATAAGGGAGCAATTGACAGGAATGGGGGAAACAAATACAGTACAAGAAGAATGGGTAGCTCTGAGGGATGAAATAGTGAAGGTAGCAGAGGATCAAGTAGGTAAAAAGACGAGGGCTAGTAGAAATCCTTGGGTAACAGAAGAAATATTGAATTTAATTGATGAAAGGAGAAAATGTAAAAATGCAGTAAATGAAGCAGGCAAAAAGGAATACAAACGTCTCAAAAATGAGATCGACAGGAAGTGCAAAATGGCTAAGCAGGGATGGCTAGAGGACAAATGTAAGGATGTAGAGGCTTATCTTACTAGGGGCAAGATAGTTACTGCCTACAGGAAAATTAAAGAGACCTTTGGAGAAAAGAGAGCCACTTGTATGAATATCAAGAGCTCAGGTGGAAACCCAGTTCTAAGCAAAGAACGGAAAGCAGAAAGGTGGAAGGAGTATGTAGGGGGTCTATACAAGGGCGATGTACTTGAGGACAATATTATGAAAATAGAAGAGGATGTAGATGAAGATGAAATGGGAGTTGCGATAATGCGTGAAGAGTTTGACAGAGCACTGAAAGACCTGAGTCGAAACAAGGCCCCGGGAGTAGACAACATTCCATTAGAACTACTGACGGCCTTGGGAGAGCCAGTCCTGACAAAACTCTACCATCTGGTGAGGAAGACGTATGAGACATGCGAAATACCCTCAGACTTCAAGAAGAATATAATAATTCTAATTCCAAAGAAAGCAGGTGTTGACAGGTGTGAAAATTACCGAACTATCAGTTTAATAAGTCACAGCTGCAAAATACTAACGAGGATTCTTTACAGACGAATGGAAAAACTGGTAGAAGCCGACATCGGGGATGATTAATTTGGATTCCGTAGAAATGTTGGAACACGTGAGGCAATACTGACCCTACGACTTATTTTAGAAGCTAGATTAAGAAAAGGTAAACCTACATTTCTAGCATTTGTAGACTTAGAGAAAGCTTTTTGACAATGTTGACTGGAATAATCTCTTTCAAATTCTGAAGGTGGCAGGGGTAAAATACAGGGAGCGAAAGGCTATTTACAATTTGTACAAAAACCAGATGGCAGTTATAAGTGTCAAGGGACATGAAAGGGAAGCAGTGGTTGGGAAGGGAGTGAGACAGGGTTGTAGCCTCTCCCCGATGTTATTCAATCTGTATATTGAGCAAGCATTAAAGGAAACAAAAGAAAAGTTCGGAGTAGGTATTAAAATCCATGGAGAAGAAATAAAAACTCTGAGGTTCGCCAATCACATTGTAATTCTGTCAGAGACAGCAAAGGACCTGGAAGAGGAGTTGAATGGGATGGACAGTGTCTTGAAAGGAGGATATAAGATGAACATCAACAAAAGCAAAACGAGGATAATGGAATGTAGTCGAATTAAATCGGGTGATGCTGAGGGAATTCGATTAGGAAATGAGACACTTAAAGTAGTAAAGGGGTTTTGCTATTTGGGGAGCAAAATAACTGATGATGGTCGAAGTAGAGAGGATATAAAATGTGGACTGGCAATGGCAAGGAAAGCGTTTCTCAAGAAGAGGAATTTGTTAACATCGAGTATAGATTTAAGTGTCAGGAAGTCGTTTCTGAAAGTATTTGTATGGAGTGTAGCCATGTATGGGAGTGAAACATGGACGATAAATAGTTTGGACAAGAAGAGAATAGAAGCTTTCGAAATGTGGTGCTACAGAAGAATGCTGAAGATTAGATGGGTAGATCACGTAACTAATGAGGTGTTGAATAGAATTGGGGAGAAGAGGGGTTTGTGGCATAACATGACTAGAAGAAGGGATCGGTTGGTAGAGCATATTCAGGGGATCACAAATTTAGCATTGGAGGGCAGTGTGGAGGGTAAAAATCGAAGAGGGAGACCAAGAGATGAATACACTAAGCAGATTCAGAAGGATGTAGGTTGCAGTAAGTACTGGGAGATGAAGAAGCTTGCACAGGATAGAGTAGCATGGAGAGTTGCATCAAACCAGTCTCAGGACTGAAGACCACATGAACAACATAACTGTTGTGATGAAATGTTAACTGTTGGACCATAGGTCCAGAACTGAGTTGTATACGTGATATTTCTTGCTACTTCATGGAAGGGAAAGAATACTTAGACCCGGTGGAACATAAAAGTGGGGTAACTAGGCACTATCGAAACGAAAACACCTGAAGTATTGCTTTCAGTTGTAAGACAGGAATTTGAAAAAGTGAAATTATCACTTAGGAAAGGTACTTTTCTGCTGTTGTCTATCGCTTGCAATTTTTTTTGTTTTTTTTAAGAAGATCTAAGGAAACGCTGACATAATAGGGGTCAATAATTTTAAAGTGGGACGTTTTAGTTGCAGTCGATGAGTCGTTAAACCTTAATATTTCTTCTTTTTCGAGACAGGTAGTGTCAACTGCTGCTGTTAGACGACGTCGTGCGTTTCGTAACGTCGGTGTCGGATTTGTGAGAGGTTTAGGATAACCGTGACCTGTTTATCGTGCGGCGGAGCAGCTGTTGTGGTTTCCAGAAGTGTGTCAGCGGCACACATCTGCGGCGCCTTATCAGGAGCGTCAGCAGCGGCAACGCTCTGGCGTGCCGACGGTAATCCACGTCCTCTCCTCTTCTTTCATGTCTCTTCCACCATTTAGCCATTAAAGCTGCAACACCAGGAAACATAGCACACAAAGAAATTTTACTTATTGTGTGAATACAATATAGTAGAAAGAATGCATAATTAAATTTGTGGGTATGAAGTTCAGCACACAGAGCCACCATCTCTGGCAGCAGTAACTTTAAACATCTGCATCCACACCGTAATCCGCAAGCCATCAAATGATTTGTGGCGGATTGTAGTTCTGGTACCGCTAACTGATTCCTCCACCCCTGCTCCATTCGCGAACGGCGCATGGGGAGAATGATTGTCAGTAATTTCTCGAATTTTCTCGTCGTAGTCGTTTCGTGAGATGTATCCGGGGTGAAAGAATATGTTGTGCAATTCTTCCCGGAAAGTGCTCACACGAGATGGCAATAGCAAATCTCTTGGTGATGCACAACGCCTTATCGTGTCTACTACTGGAGTTCTTTGAGCATCTCTGCAATGTTCTCGTGCCGATAAAAATTACTTTGACGAAACGTGCCGCTCTTCGCTGTATCTTCTCTATCTGTTCGATCAGTCCTACCTGGTAAGGAGCCTAGACTGATGAGCAATACTCAAGAATCGGTCGAAGAAGTGCCAAGTAAGTCACTTCCTTCGCCGATGAGTTACAATTCCTTAAGTTTCTTCGTATGAAACTCAATCTGGCATCTGCTGTTCCTACTGTTTGTTTTATGTGCTCATTTCACTTAAGGTCGCTCTGGTGAACGGGGTACGACATTCCACGCTATTTCAACTCTGTGCCAGAGGTCATCGGCAGTAGTGGCTGACAAATGGTGCACCGCTAGTCGCTCGGTAACTTGTAACCACACGAAACTTCCTGGCAGATTAGAACTGTGTGCCGGACCGAGACTCGAACTTGGGACCTTTGCCTTTCGCGGCCAATTGCTCTACCGACTGAGTTACCCAAGCACGACTCATGCCTTGTACTCACAGCTTTACTTCCTCCAGTATCTCATCTCTTACCTTCCGAACTTCACAGAAGCTCACCTGCGAACCTTGCAATACTAGCACTCTGTCCGACACACAGTTTTAGTCTGCCAGAAAGTTTCATATCAGCACAGACTCCGCAGCAGAGTGAAAATGTCGTTCTGGAAATAATCCCCCAAGCTGTGGCTAAGCCATATCTACGCAGTATCTTTCTTGCAGGAGTGTTAATCTTGCAGAAATCGCAGGAGAGCTTCTATGAAGACTGGAAGGTAGGAATGAGGTACTGGCAGAAGTAAAGCTGTGAGTACAGGGCTCAGTTGGTAGAGCAGTTAGCCGCAAAAGGCAAAGGTCCCGAGTTCGAGTCTCGGTCCGGCACACAGGAATCTGTCAGGAAGTTTCATATCAGCGCGCACTCCACTGCAGAGGGAAAATTAAATCTGGATATGGCCATATGTTTTCGATTGCTGAGAGATCTGGGGAATGTGCTGGCAAACAGTAGTTGAAAACCAATGATGGTAGTCGGGAAAGCAAGGGCAATGTACTGTTTTACGTTATCTCATTGAAAGGAAGCCTCACGGACATTAATAGATTATCGATGCTTGGTGCAGGGATCGAAAATTGACACTCAATACAAATATGGAGTTTATTGTGCATAAATAGGTGAAATTCCCCGTTACTGTATGTCTACACAATTGCCAAACGCTCACTGGAAGCAGTCTCGTCCACTAAATACGAGAGAAAGCGCACGGAACGATTTAAACTGGAACGACCACATAAAACTTATCGTAAGAAACGCAGATGCCAAACTGGATTTCATTGAAAAAACCACTAGCAAGAAGCTGCCTTTCGCGGGCAACTGCTCTACCAACTGAGCTACCCAAGCAAGAAGGAAGTATTTTACAAACCCTTGGTTCAGTCGTCACGTCAACAGTATTTATCTTCAGTGTTAGATCCTTACGAAGTAGCATTGATAAAGTAAGTAGAGAATATCCAACGAAGACCACCGCGTTTCATTTGAGAGCCGTAAGTTCTTAGAAGAGTCTTTTTACGTACCCGGTCCAATCAAAAAGTTTACGTTTGAGGGCGTACCTGCAACGTATATGCAACGTGGCACGATTCCGACACAGGTATATAGCAACCAACATCTAGGCAAGGAATTAGTGTGGCAGTCGTGTTTCTCCGACGTGCATGCCGTAAATTCGGAAACGTGAACTATGGCGACGTTATTACGACTTGCGTCCAAACGGGCTGTTATTGTTTTCTTAGCTGCCGAAGGACTAACACCGGTAGGCATCCATCGGAGAATGAATAATTTGTATGGGGCAGTACGTCAGTCGTAAACTACCAATGTGAAATCGTGCGCCAAGTTCCATACTGCCGCTTCGTGATAAAGCACGTACCCATATCACTAAAATCGTAAAATAGAGGTTACGCCAAGACAAATGCTCATCATAGTTAAGAGGATATAAAAACACTGCCAGAACGCTAGAATCGACCAGTGCCACCATACGACAATTGACAAAATCTAGGTCCAATAATAATTTTTGACTACAGGGATCAATGCTGCTGATTAACGTGCTTTGGGTCGCCTATTCAAACCCGACCATCACCACTTATTTGTTATTTAGTAGTTATCGTTTCTGGAATGTTTTTGAAATGTCTTATGTTTGTACACTATTGTTCAGAAAACACAGAATACCTTTAACGACTAAAGGTAGCATGTTCATATTCACAGGTCACGTACACTACTGGCCATTAAAACTGCTACACCACGAAGATGACGTGCTACAGACGCGAAATTTAACCATTCAGGAAGAAGATGCTGCGATACGCAAATGATTAGTTTCTCAGAGCATTCACACAAGGTTGGCGCCGGTGGCGACACCTACAACGTGCTGACATGAGAAAAGTTTCCAACCGATTTCTCATACGCAAACAGCAGTTGACCGGCGTTGCCTGGTGAAACGTTGTTGTGATGCCTCGTGTAAGGAGGAGAAATGCGTACCATCACACTTCCGACTTTGATAAAGGTCGGATTGTAGGCAATCGCGATCGCGGTTTATCGTATCGCGACATTGTTGCTCGCGTTGGTCGAGATCCAATGACTGTTAGCGGAATATGGAATCGGTGCGTTTAGGAGGGTAATACGGAACGCCGTGCTGCATCCCAATGGCCTAGTATCACTAGCAGTCGAGATGACAGGCATCTTACCTGCATGGCTGTAACGGATCGTGCAGCCACGTCTCGATCCCTGAGTCAACAGATGGGGACGTTTCCAAGACAAGAACCATCTACACGAACAGTTCGACGAGGTTTGCAGCAGCATGGACTATCAGCTCGGAGACCATGGCTGCGGTTACCCTTGTCGCTGCATCACACACAGGAGCGCCTGCGATGGTGTATTCAACGACGAACCTGGGTGCACGAATGGCAAAACGTCATTTTTTCGGATGAATCCAGGTTCTGTTTACAGCATCCTGATGGTCGCATCCGTGTTTGGCGAAATCGCTGTGATGGCACATTGGAAGCGTGTATTCGTCATCGCCATACTGGCGTATCACCCGGCGTGATGGTATGGGTTGCCATTGGTTACAATGCACGACCGCGTGTTGCAGGTCCTGTACGGGCCTTTCTGGATACAGAAAATGTTAGACTGCTGCCCTGGGCAGCACATTCTCCAGACCTCTCACCAATTGAAAACGTCTGGTCAATAGTGGCCGAGCAACTGGTTCGTCACAGTACGCCAGTCACTACTCTTGATGAACTGTGGTATCGTGTTGAAGCTGCATGGGCAGCTGTACCTGTACACACCATCCAAGCTCTGTTTGACTCAATGCCCAGGCGTATGAAGGCCGTTATTACGACCAGAGGTGGTTGTTCTGGGTACTGATTTCTCAGGATCTATGCACCCAAATTGCGTGAAAATGTAATCACATATCAGTTCTAGTATAATATATTTGTCCGATGAATACCCGTTTATGATCTGCATTTCTTCTTGGTGTAGCAATTTTAATGGCGAGTAGTGTACTTCAGTATGTTCTGCAGAAATGATTAGTATCTCAGTCACCCTGGCTCATTACATGTCCTGTTGCCTTGCAGGCATAGGGTCCGCCATGGCCCCTGATAACTAGTTCCATGCGTGATGCCATCGACGCGCATAAGGCGCGATTGACGCCATGTGACATAGCCATCCATGGTGCATTCACCTGGTTCCAAAGTTCGTCTGTGGTGGTTGCATTGGGTCACAACGCTGCACCCGTCGTTTCACCATATCCCACACATTTTCGATTGTCGAGAAGTTTGGTGACCTGGCGGGCCAGGCAAGAGGCTGATCTCCTGTTCGTTCAACATGTGGTCGTGCATTGTCTTACTAAAAATGGCGTCTGGGGTGTTTTGCAGAAAGGGTATGGCTACGGGTCGCAAGATGTCCTTCACGTAGACCACACTAGTCACAGTGCCCTGGACACGCACAAACTGTGTTGTGTGGCTACACCAACTAGCACCCCACACCATAAGGCCTTGATTTCGGTGTGTATGTCTTGTACGAAGTCAGTCACTGCGACAGCAGTCACCTGTCTGCGTCGAACGAAAATGCTGCCATCGTTTTTAAACAAACAGAACCTGGATTCGTCCGAAAACGTTGTTTGATGCCATTGCTGTCCACAGTGACATCGTTCCACACACCTTTGCCATCTATTATGTTTCTGCACTTTCTTCAAATGTAGGCGGAGAAGCTCTAATAAACGACGACGGACTGTCACTCCTGATAGTGAAAGATGTATTACATTGGTCCACTGTTGCGACAGAGTCGAGGAGGACGCATATCTGTCCTGCAATGTCATTTGGATGAGGTGTCGATCTTCTCGGGGGATGGTCTGGGTGGTGCGGCCTGACCCATTTCGTCGTGTTCTACGGCCTTCCGTGAACCATTCTGTAGACACCCGTTGCACTTTGCACTGCCGAAATACTTCGTTCCATACTAGCAGAATTTTTTCGGATAGATGCATCACATTCTGTCATGCCAACAATGTGCCCTCTTTCATACTTGCTGATGTGCCGGTACGGTTCGCGCATACTTCTGCGAGGCATCCTGTACGTCTGCGCAAGCCGCACTGATCTATTACCTTCAAAAAACGAGAGCCACAGTCACATTTCACCTGTAGGTGGTCTTGCGCCGCGATTTCGATTTTGACCTTGAACCCGCGGGCCTACCTGCTTCAAATGGTAATCATACTAAACTACATATCCTGTGAATATGAACGTCATATGTCTAGTCGTTGGAGATGCTCTGTTTTTTTCTGAACATGAATGTATATATTCTGGAATAATCGACGTTTGTATAAATTGCTGTATTCTCCGTCCAGGAAAGCATTTCTATTCTGGATGCATGTTGATGGCAGCAATAAATGTGCTTTCACTGCTAAGTGTTTGACTGTATTGACAACCATGCCTTTATATTTGGATGTGATTGTGATTTAGACGTAACAACATCAATTATATAGAAGACGTACTTTGCATATAATACTGGAGTTATAATTACCATTAACACAGGTATTAAAGCTATCTTCTATAAAAACACTGTGTGGACAGCCGACAGCCGTTCGGGGATGCAGTAAGTTTCATGTACTTCCTGTCAAATTTAGTTCTTAACGGCACGATACGTTCCTAAACTAGTCGAATCTATTAGAGTGGCAGCTGGAGGGTTCACCATACAACGTTTATGCCTGGACCTGCAACTTCACCGCTGAGAAAGATCAACCACATTAAGTAACGAAAATGGCAACCTAAACAGTCATGTGTAGTTACCAATCCTTCAAAGTTGGCTGTAGGTGAAGGACCTGGTGCTGATGCTGCTCCAAACGGGGTAGTACGACAGACCCGGGACCAGCGACCTACACCCAACGTCGGCGCTCACTTTCTATGCATCTTCTAATGTTTATCTTTCCCTACAATGTTTGGTCTCTACTGCTTGTTCTAGCGCCCTCGAAGTTATTCCCAGATGCCTTAACAGGTGACATACAATCCTGTTCCTTTTTATAGTTAATACTTCGCATATATATAGACAAGAAACGTAATGCTCATATACAGGTTTGAATAATCCTAGAGACCAACGAGCAATAGCTGAATACAAGGCCTGCAAAGCAGATCTGCAACGAGTTTCTCGCCATTGCGCAAATAGATATTGGACCAACCTTTGCAGAACTATTCAGATCCGCTGAGACAAAGGAGATTATAGTGGCACGTATCAAGGCATCAAAAAGGCCATTGGACGAACAAGTAGGACGTTCGCTGCAATAAATGATCTAAATGGAGACTCAATCAACAATAAAAACCAGCAGCTAGATAGATGGGTGCAGCACTATGCTAAACTATACTCAGAAGAAGTCAACATTTCTTCAGAAGCTACGGGTACTTTACCAACTTACCCTGTTATGTCTGAGCTTGACGATCCTCCTACTGTTGACGAATTAAAACTCGCACTTAAAAGTCTAAAGCTAGGCAAGAGTACAGGCCGTGATAACTTACCAGCAGAAATCATCAAACTTGACTGCGTTTTGCCGATATTGTATCAAATCCTACTGCAGTGCTGGGAAGAAGGCACAGTACCTCAAGACATGCGAGATGCAAATATAGTAACAATCTATAAGGGAAAAGGCGACAGAGGTAATTGTAACAACTATAGAGGAATATCTTTCTTGAGCATTGCTGGAAAGGCCTATGCAAGGATAATCCTGAAGAGACTGGAAACCTCGGCTGCTCCGATCTACCCTGAGTCACAGTGTGGATTTCGAACTGGCAGATCCACAAGTGACATGATATTCACCTTGCGCCAACTACAAGAGAAGTGCCGCGAACACAGAGTGCCATTATATGTGGCTTTTGTTGACCTCAACAAAGCCTTTGACACCGTCAGTTGGGAGGGACTCTACAGCATATTGGAAAAAATTGAATGTCCCCCCAACTTTGCTGTCTTTAATAAGATCTTTTCACGACAACATGCGTGGTTCTGTAATCTTCGATGGCAGTACATCTAAACCATTCAGTATGAACTGAACTGTGACGTAAGACAAGGCTGTGTGTTGGCACCTACACTTTTTGGAATTTTCCTCTCGGGTCTGCTCCAAGTGGCTTTTGAGAATTGCGATGTTGGAGTACATCTGCATACTAGGAAAGATGGAAGGCTTTTCAATGTCAGTCTTCTGAAGAGTAAGACAAAGCGCTACGAGATAGTCGCTCGTGAACTCCTGTATGCTGATTATTCTGCAATTGTTGCGAACTCCGCAGAAGAGCTGCAAAAGCTAGTATCAAGATGCCACCTATTCTCGATGAGTGTAAACAGCAGTAAGACCGTAATTATGGTTCAGGGTGCTAACACAAAGCCGAATATCACACTAGATGGCACTACTGTGCAAGTCGTAGACAACTTCTGCTATCTTGGATCAGCTATAGAATCAAACATGTCTGTTGACAAGGAAATTGATGCTCGCGTTGGAAGACCTGCAACAACTTTTGGCAAACTCTGTACACGTGTTTGGAAAAACAACAAACTCTCTTTGACCACCAAAATTCTTGTATATCAAACTTGCGTCCTCAGCATCCTTTTGTATGCATCGGAAACATGGACTACCTATGCCAAACAAGAACGTCGCCTTAATGCTTTCCACATGCGGTGCCTGAGATCCATCCTCGGAGTAACGTGGAAGGACCGAGTGACCAATGAAGCAGTGTTATCTAAAACTAACTGCATCACTGTTTCAGCTATCTTGAAGCAGAGACGACTCCGCTGGCTGGGACACGTCCACTGTATGGATCCTGACAGATTACCACGTGAGGTGATGCTTGGAGAGATCTCTATAGCCAAAAGACCTGTAGGACGTCCTGTATTGAGGTTCAAGGACTCTTGTAAAAGGGATATGGAGAGCTTTGGAATCGACACACTGCTCCTGCCTCAGCAGCCAGATACACTTGTGGCAATTGCGGCAAGAGATGCCGTGCTGCCATTGGCTTGACAATTCATATGAAAAAAATGCAACCCATTAACACACACACTGCAGCAATCATCTACCAAGATGTCGTGGCCAATATATATGTTCCTATCATAACCGATTCTTCAGAGAACCACCTCATTTTTTACCTTAGCAGTCCCCTAATTTACAACGTCTCATACGCCATGATTCTCTTCTTTTCCGATTTTCCTACAAACCGTGATTCACTTCCATACAGTGCTATGCTACAGACTTACATTCTCAGGAACTTCTTCTTCAAATTAAGGCCTAAGTTTATACTAGGAGATGCACTACTACTTCAAACCAGAATCAAATCCAAGGTGGATTTACTATATCGACTGACAGCTGTGTTATATGTCTGCCCATGGTGTCGTTTATAAATGGAAAGAGTCGGTCGAGGCTAATAAACGAATATACATAACTTTTTTTCCGTCCATCTAAGTGGTCTGGTGTGGCCCGCCACGACTTCCTGTCCTGTATCAACCTCTTCATCTCCGAGAAGCAGTTTCAACCTACGTCCTCAGTCATCTGCTGGATCTGTTTCAATCTTTGTCTTCCCCTACAGATGTTTGGTGCTACGGTTTTCTCTAGCACAATTGAAGCTATTCCCTGACGTCTTAACCCACGTTCTCTCATCTTGTTCCTATGTCTTAACAATGTTTTCCACATAAGCCTTTCCTCGCAGATAACCTCTTCATTTCTTATCAAGAGTGTCTAATTTTCAACATCATTCTGGAACACCACATTTCAAACGCTTCGATTTTCTTTTTTCGTGAAGTTCCCGCAGATCATGTTTCACTTCTGTTTAGTTCTGTACTCCAGACATATATTCTTTTGGCTAGGAATGTTCTCATTGCCCGTACTTGTCTCTTTCTTATATTCTCCTTTCTTCGACCGTCATTTTGCATGACTTTGCCTCCTAAATAGAATGTCTTCACTATTTCTACTATGAGATCCCCATGTACATTGCAAAATTAGTTTCTGCTGCTCCTTAATACGTCCATTATTCTCAAACTAATTTCTATCCTCAGCAGAGTGTTGAACACATTCAGCAGGTCCTGCAACTCTTCCTCACTTTCGTAGCGGACATCTATGTCATGAAGGAATCTCGTCATTGATACCTTATCTCTCTGCCCTTTAATCCTACTTCTAAATCTTTCTTTTGTTTACATCACTATTGCTTCCATTGACTGGTTAAACAATAGAGGAGAAAGACCACATGTCTGCCTTACGCCATTTTTAATTGGAGCACTTTCCTCTTGACGTTTAGTTCTTATTGTTCGTTGTCGGTTATGGTAGGTAATGGATATTACTCACCTTTTTTCTTAGTGTAAAGTTATCTAGGTTTGACACAGCTTTGATCAGAACTAAGAAAGCCACTACGGACTCTTGTACCACTTTCATTAAATAAAAATGGAGATTCTCGCAACACAAATCTTCGTGGTAATATGAAGGTAGTATTTTGTAGAGCAGCAAAATATTGCTGGAATGCAGATGGACGTCTGAAAATGCTTTCCTCAGTCGCAATATGGCAGCAAGAGAGGAATGCTCAAGACACAGACGCACAAGTACAGTAATATCAGGTATGCTAGAGGGAACGAAGATCACTTTCTTTCATGCTATTTGCTGGCCATTGAAATTGCATCACTGGGAAGGGCATCTAAACACTCATCGTGTGTATGTGAAAAGAACACATAATTAAATCTGCAGGTGAGTGTATAAACCTAGAGAGGCGAAGTTTAGTACACGAAACTTGGATGACACACTCTCTCAGACAAAAAACGACGCACCACGAAGGAATTATCTCAAAGGAACGGAAATAGGTAGACGTACACGTACAGAAAAATGAATACAATGTCAGAAAAATTAGATGTTATACGAGGGTGGTTTGAGAAGTTCTCGGAACAGAATGGAAAAAAAGTACTTACATCACTGAATTTTTTTTTTTTTTCAATATAGCATCCTTGTAGAGTAATGCACTTGGTCCAACGATATTCCAGTACCTTGATTGAAAATGTGTTTCCTCCAGGCCTGCAAAATATTTGTCAACTCCAGCTATCAATTCTCCGTTTGAAGTGAATCTTCGTCTACCAAGAAAAATTTTCAGTTTTGGAAAGAGATGGAAGTCTGACGGAACCATATCAAGTGAATTAGGAGGGTGTGGCAACAATTCAAACTTTAGTTAGAGTAATTTTGCCATGGCGACGGCACATGTGTGCGGGCGCGCAATGTCTTGATGGAAGATGACTTTCTTCCTTTTAAAACCTGGCCTTTTTGGCGTATCATTTGTTGCCATTTGTCCAGGAGGTTTGCGTAGCATTCTCCAGTAATTGTTTGCCTAGTGGGAAGATAATCTACAAACAGAATCCTCTTCGCATCCCAGAACACTGATGCCATGATCTTTCCCGCCGAAGGAATTGTCTTTGCTTTCTTTGGTGGCGAAGAATCAGCATGTTTCCACTGCTTTGACTGTTGTTTTGCCTCTGGAGTATAGTAATGCACCCAAGTTTCATCTGTGGTCACAAACCGGCGCAAAAATTCTTGTTCGGCACTCTTAAAAGGAAAGGCAAACCTACGTTTCTAGCATTTCTAGAATTAGAGAAAGCTTTTGACAATGTTGACTGGAATACTCTCTTTCAAATTCTGAAGGTGGCAGGGGTAAAATACAGGGAGCGAAAGGCTATTTACAATTTGTACAGAGACAAGATGGCAGTTATAAGAGTCGAGGGGCATGAAAGGGAAGCAGTGGTTGGGAAGGGAGTGAGACAGGGTTGTAGCCTATCCCCGATGTTATTCAATCTGTATATTGAGCAAGCAGTAAAGGAAACAAAAGAAAAATTCGGATTAGGAATTAAAATCCATGGAGAAGAAATAAAAACTCTGAGGTTCGCCGATGACATTGTAATTCTGTCAGAAACAGCAAAGGACCTGGAAGAGCAGCTGAATGGAGTGGGCAGTGTCTTGAAAGGAGGATATAAGATGAACATCAACAGAAGCAAAACGAGGATAATGGAATGTAGTCGAATTAAATCGGGTGATGCTGCGGGAATTAGATTAGGAAATGAGAGGCTTAAAGTAGTAAATGAGTTTTACTATTTGGGGAACAAAATAACTGATGATGATCAAAGTAGAGAGGATATAAAATGTAGACTGGCAATGGTAAGGAAAGCGTTTCTGAAGAAGAGAAATTTGTTAACATCGAGTATAGTTAAGTGTCAGGAAGTCGTTTCTGAAAGTATTTGTATGTTGTGTAGCCATGTATGGAAGTGAAACGTGGACGACAAATAGTTTGGACAAGAGGAGAATAGCTTTCGAAATATGGTGCTACAGAAGAATGCTGAAGATTAGATGGGTAGATCACATATGATGTGTTGGCAGAAGAGCCAACACCGTGTTGCTAGAGGAGGCCGAAATGCACGCGTTAAAGCTCACGCAGGCTGGCGTGAGGTCTGGAACTGTTAAGGGAATTATAGTAGCAAATAAAGTACGTAGTTGATGTAATACTTAACTTTAATCCATAATTGGAGAACATCGCTCTTGATGATACATTAAGTACAATCTCAATATAAACTGGTAATGGCGCCTTGCTAGGTCGTAGCAAATGACGTAGCTGAAGGCTATGCTAACTATCGTCTCGGCAAATGAGAGCGTATTTGTCAGTGTAGCTTCGCTAGCAAAGTCGGCTGTATACAACTGGGGCGAGTGCTAGGAAGTGTCTGTAGACTTGCCGTGTGGCGGCGCTCGGTCTGCAATCACTGACAGTGGCGACACGCGGGTCTGTCGTATACTAGCGGACCGCGGCCGATTTAAAGGCTACCGCCTAGCAAGTGTGGTGTCTGGCGGTGACACCACAACATAACTAATGAGGAGGTATTGAATAGAATTGGAGAGAAGAGAAATTTGTGGCACAACATGACTAGAAGAAGGGATCGGTTGGTAGAGCATATTCTGAGGCATCAAGGGATCACCAATTTAGTATTAGAGGGCAGTGTGAAGGGTAAAAATCGTAGAGGGAGACCAAGAGATGAATACACTAAAAAGATTCAGAAGTATGTAGGTTGCAGTAGGTACTGGGAGATGAAGAAGCTTGCGCAGGATAGAGTAGCACTGAGAGCTGCATCAGACCAGTCTCTGGACTGAAGACCACAACAACAACTACTCCTAAAACGGGCCAAACATTTTTCCGATATGTCCATTCTCGTGTGTTTTTGATCCAGCGTCAATAGTCGCGGCACCCATCTTGCAGACAATATTTTCATTTCTATTCCTTCAGTTAAAATGTTATATACCATTTCAGATGTCGTCTGGCAAGCGTGAGCAATTTCATGCACTTTCAATTGGCGATCCTCCATGACCATTTTGTGCACTTTTGCAATGATTTCTGGAGCAGTGACACATCTTGACCGACCACTGCGCGGATCATCATCGTAGCTCTCCCGACCAAATTTAAATTCATTTGTCTACTGGGCAACAGTTGAATATGAAGGAGCAGAGTCACCCAGTGTACTCTGGAAATCGGCATGAACGTCCTTTGCTTTCATACCTTTCTTAACGAAGTACTTAATCACTGCTCGAATCTCGATTTTTTTCATCCTCGCAAATCACTACGCGGGAACAATAACACAGCCACATCACCTCTACAGATCTCTTCCAAGAGCACTGACGTGGCACGTGTTTACAGGCAACAGTCCAATGAATGACTACCACGTGATGAACTCGTTGCACTAGCACTGACCTCTCGTGGTGATTCCGAGAACTTTTCAAACCACCCTGGTATTCGAGAGAGAGAGAGAGAGAGAGAGAGAGAGAGAGAGAGAGCAGCTGTTCGGCTTCATCACATCTGCCGAGTTCTGTCCCATTCGGATAATTCCTTTTTGCCGGGTCTTTTTTTTATGTAGGTCTATATGCTTACGTAATTCCATGCTGCTCCAACTTAAACTATGCCAGAGTGTTAACACCAACATTTAATATCACTCGTCATTTTTATTTGCTTGTATATCATGTTTTGTCTGTATTTTATGCGTACTTTGTTTATATATTCTGAGCGACCTCTTTTCCCAACCGAGATTTCTTTTGCAATAACAATAACCAAGGCTCGAGGTCAGAGGGAGGAGGAAGAGGAGATGGACAGAGAGGGGGGGGAGGGGGCAGGAGATGGACAGAGAGAGGGAGAAGGAAGAGGAGATGGGCAGAGAGACGAGGGAGATATGGACAGAGTGAGTAGAAGGAGACTACGACGTATACCCGATTCCGACACATATTTAGAAATTACGAAGCACTGCCGGGTGTGCTAGTGTGATATAATTACAAAATAAATATTTTAGGATTTTCTTCCTTTACTTCTACAGTGCAACATTGTTCCTTGCCAAATTTCACGATTCTAGGACAACGGTAAGCATTCTTTAGGTTCAACGGTAAGCGCTCTATAGGTTTTGATGATGGAGTTTGCGAGTGTCAAAATATGTGACATGAATAGCCGTATCTTTTGATTACACTGACTTATAAGCTTAAATGTTTTACACCGCCAAGGAAGAGTAGACCTTAGTATTTGACATAAATTTCCATTTGATACTTCTACCCGTTGCTGAGAAAAAGGGGCGTTAACAAACGAGCAGACAGACAGATGGACAACAAACTGTTCTTATGAAGGTTTCGTTTTTACTGACTGAAGTACGGAATCCTAAAAATAAGTGACATTATGACTGAAATCCATGAGACCAGACACAGCAGAATGTTATGGATCTAGAAATCAACGAGTTTTTGCGTTTTACTTATTACGTGAACAAAGAGTTTAGCGTCTAGAATCAGATAGAAGTAGCACCAGATCTGTAGGCCACTCTTAAAATTAGTAAAGAAATTGTCCATACTTTCGCAATTGATTGTTTACTTCTATATCTCGTTAAACTACACCGGACACTCTTAACTTAAACACTAAATGAACTCTGGAATAAGAAAATCCTTGCGCATGTACTTGCATACAGAAGGCAAAGTTGTATTTTTCGATCTCTCAGCTATGTTTTGATGCCTAAAAATAGCTGCTGGGAGACAAAAACACCGACATTAAGTGCAACTTACAGTTAAAAAATCTGCAAAATTATAAGAGATTATGTTCAACGATTATGTTTCAAAAGAATTACCATGGTAGTTATATTTGAATAACCCTCAGTGTGTGCCATTTGCAACGGCATGGTCGATTTCCTCGACACCTGAGATTCTTTTCGAGTGACTGTGAGAGAGCGGATGACGTGAGCATGTGATGGACGCGAGCGCCGTCGTGACCGAACTAGGAACAGACATGAACGGGATAGTCCGTCTTCTGGAGCAATTGGAGCTAGCAACATCTTCTGAGTCCAGCGCCGTCGCCACGCTGGGAGCGGCACATTTGGCGCAGAGGCCGAGGTGTCAGCAGCGGCGGGCTGGGCCTGACATTGTTGGAATGGTCAGTCGCTGGAGTGACACGAAGACGTCAGTTCTGGGCGGAGCCAATCTGAGGTACTCGAGAATGTGGGGTGCGCGACAGTTACCAGACGAGACGACTGTCAGCACAGGCGGGGATCCCAGCCTGGTCGAGCGTTTACAGTCTTTCTCTGTCGGACGCACAACATTCCAGTGAAGCTGAAGGAACTGGTTCTATGTGTAATAAGGAGCACTACCTGAGTGCTTTCGCAGCTGACGGTGGTATGCTGGTGGTGGCATTGTGACTGAGGCGATGCACATCGTCACATGCAAACCGTACACTGAGTGTAGCCTTTTGTAAACAGCTTCCTGCATTGAATTCTGTGTGTGCTGTATAACTAGAGTTTCATAAAATAAACTGGAAATGTCCAAGAAACAGCAACCTTTCAGCGAATCACCTTCTTACAATGCACTTACCAAAGACTTCATGGTCATTTCAAAGTATTTCGGAAATGATTAAGAAATTTTGAGTCGGACTGCCGAAGAAAACCATCAGAACACGTTCATGATTAAATCTAAATAAGGGCACACGTCGTACAGTGTTGTGAGATGGTGTTAAAAGTTCATCAGTCGTAATGGCTGTCGAATGGAGGTGCGCCACTGTCTAGGCAAATCACGTCCAGATGTTTTCAATGGAGGATAGTATGAAGAATTTCCTTATCTAGATGACACTGGAAAATCTTTTCAATCGAAGTAGGTCGAGGAAAAAACACAGGCAACACGCGGTCTCGTATTATCTTGTTGATAGATAAAGTCATGGAGACCTCGAAGACAGCGCGCAGCCATCGACCTTACCACGTCAGAAATGTAAGGCTTGCTATGCAAATTGCTAGCTATACGAACCAGAGGCGATCGTCTAGTGTACAGAATGGCAATCCTTACCGGGACGTCAGGTGCTGGTGCTGTATGACGATTACAAATTCTCCTGGAAGCCTCCATACGTGGGTGTCCCTTTCTAGATGCTATACCCGAGCTGGGACTCATGTGGGAAAACGATGTGGTGCGATTCTTGTTTCCAGTGAAGCCTCTGGACGCATCACTGTTGCCGTACCTCCACCTTCTACCCTGTCGAGGGAAGTGGCAATAGTGGTCGACATTCTAACAGCTTGGGCTGCTGCTGACTTCACAGCACTGTCCCTGGGGATACCTATCTTTCTGAAAACAACCCCATTACCTGACGTGAAGTCGCTGTCGCTGTACAAGCGTGCACAGTTGAGCGAACACTATGCCTCTCCCTATGGGCATTATAGAGCGGGGCGTCAGAGAGGTAAGACACCGGACATTCATTTCCGGCCATCCATTTTTTGTATTGTTCCTGACTTTTCCTAAATTTCTTAAGGGAAATACAAGGCGATTCCTTTTTAAGTGCTCGGCCGATTTCCTCCACTATCCTTCAATAAACTGAGTATGTACTCCTTCTCTAATGACGTCATCGTCAATTGAACCTTAAACTCTAAGCTACCTTCCTTCCCCTCGGTCACTAGTCGCGTGGGGCCCTCGTGAATCCATCGTTCCTTATTCATTCGACATTCGTTGGATCCCGACCGACACGAGGCTCATCATTACTGAATGATAAACTATACTCTTGATGGGCCACTATCCTTCCGCTGTTGAATTCCGACGTTACTAATAAACGTTTTTCATTCTTACAAAAGGCATAAAACTGTTACTGTCTTTCAAAGTAGTCACCAGCGTTGTATAGAACCCGTTGCCAGCGATGTGGGAGGCGTAGTATACCGTTAGCAGAGCCTGATCTGTTGATGGTGTGAATGGAGCGGTCTACTGCCTGTCGAATCTCTGGAACAGTGGTTCCTCCATCTTCGGAATCAAATTAAAGTCACAAGACTTACGTCCGGGGAGTATGGTGGATAGTACAGTACTTCCCAGTCCCATCGACCGAACAGAGCAGCCACAGCTTGGGCTGTATGCGCCCGCGCATTGTCGTGCAAAATGATGGGTGGGTTGCGCAGAAAGTGTCGCCACTTCTTTCGCAAAGCTGGTCGCAGGTGATGCTCCAATAACGAACAATAATACTGTGCACTGACGATCTGCCGTGGAGGAACGTTATGCGTTAGGATAACAACATCGCAGTCATACACGAGAATCACCATAACTTTCACCATACTGGGGCTCCGACTTTTGCGGCGACCCATAATGACGCCATTCGTTGGATTGGCGTTTCAGTTTTGGCTCGTACGATGTGGCCCATGTCTCATCCAGTGTTACGACACGGCGTAAGAAAGCCTCTCTTCAGCGCTCATAGCGCTCCAAGTGCGCCTGAGCAGCGTCGTAACGCATCCATTTCTGCATTTCCGTCAAGTCATGCGGAACACACTGTGATGCAATTCTTCGTATGCCCAGGCATTCCTTCAGGATTCGAAGCACAGTCGTATGCGCTAATCTGGTTTCGTGGGCGAGCTCACGAATCGTATGGCGTCGATCACTGTCCACTAACGTGGCAACATCATGCACTACTTCTTCAGAGCCGCTAGGACGACAGGCCCGGTGCCTGTCTGCCACATTTTGCCGACCTCCGTTGAAGGCTTTTACCCAACGCGCGACTGTTCTGTACGGCAATACCGTTTCCCTGTACGCCTCTTGAAGACCTTATGACACTGTAGTGCTGTACGATCTCTGGCACATTCAATCTTGATCCAACTCCGTTGTTCCTGTTTCGAAAACATACTCACACCGTTACGTTAGACCACTCGTTCACAAGTGACTGTGTTTCCCTCGATTGTGCGCGAGCCGGTGACGTGGGACGGACGAGTCCATTTGCTCGGAGCTAAGGTAGGTATGTCAACAACGTGTACTATCAGCGACAATAGTAGATTCCATTACATAGTGTCTCCAAAGCAGTGTTGCCACTATTTAAGTTCCAACCTACGCATAAATACTGTAGGTGGCGTTTCCCTACTTTGTGCTGAAACACTAATTATTTGCATACCCAAGCACGCAGTACACTATCAATAAAATTCTTCTGGGCTGTTGACCGCATGTCAGTATATAAAATTGTACGACGTTTCGGCCACTGTTGCAAGTGGCTTTCCTCAGAGTTGTGCTGTGTCCGAAACGTCGGACAATTTTATATAATGACAGTGCGGCCAACAGCCCATAAGAATTCTATTGAGAGTCACAACGGCCACGGAAGCCTACGCTTACATGTGGTACACTACTTGGCAGTTTGACGTTTGCTGCATTCGACCGTCATGGCGCTAAATTTAAAGACAATCAGTCTATTTTTCCCACAGCGATGCGTGCTTCTACGCCTTTACATTTTTCTGTTTTGTCATTTTGTACTTCCTGTCAGTTTAAATTTTTAGCTGTCTTCATTCCCTTTTTTCTGCTTCATATGCTCTCCTGTTACCAATTTAATCCAATGTCCTGTGTGTTATCAGTGGATTACTACTAGGTCCAGTCTTATTGCAATCTTTCATCGTTTACTACTTTCACTATTTCATCTTTCCAAGCAACTCATTCTTCTGTTGCATTCCTTTCTCCTGAATCTGTCAACTGTGGCCTAATACTCCCTTTGACCCTTTGACAACCTTCTCATTGAATGGTTCTTTCCTCTTATCCAGGACCAATCTCCTTGATTTTGTATCTTTCTGCCATTTCTCCAGTTTTAATCTGCAGTTCATAGCCAATATAATTAAATTATATGGAGGCGTGCTGAAAAGTAAAGCCTTCAATTTTTTTTATTTTGTTCTCAATATCAGTTTAGGTACTACGTGTCGTGCATATTACTTGTTCGATTTTCCGCTTCGCGAAAGAAGTAGCAACTCTCTGCCGCTAGACGGCTCAGACTTTTAGCGTGCAACATGGCGATGTGTAACGTTTAAGTGTGTCGATGCGTGAACATATCGTGATGTAATCGAATTTTTAACGGCAGAAGAGTTCGTTCACACGTGAAACAACCGTCTCCTTCAGCACGACAAAGCCAGACTGCATGCGAGAGCTACGACACATGCAACAATCCGATGCCTTGGGTTCACTGTCATTGATCATCCTCCATTCAGTTTCGACTTGGCCTCATCCAATTTTTATCTTTCTCCAAAAAACCTTAGAGAACACCTTTGAGGACTTCCTGTGATAGTGAAGAAATGGTGCAAGCAAAGGTGAGGGTGTGGCTCCATCAAAAAAGGTATCAACAGACTGGTCCCTCTTCTACTGCCCGAGTCTACTAGTGCAGCTGAGCCCATTTTTATTTCTTTATTGTACTTCAATGCTCCTTATGGGGTGGGCTGGCAGCAGCATAGGCGCTGCTCTTCAGCCGAGAGACAGACAGTAAGTACAGAACGTGGAGACATTTAAAACAGCATAAAGGAGTAAATACAGGGAGACAAACATATGAAAGGGGAAACATTATGGAAGATCCCTTAAAAAAGGGTGGACTGTAAAAATGGGGATAAAAATCTAAAAACTGTACACAAAAAACCACACTCTGTGACGATTAAAAGAAACAGAAGGTGAAGTACGGCCAGAGCATAAAAGTAGCGATGGGCGGTGTAGCACATAACAATCACTGGCAGCAACACTATGTATAAGTCCAGCACATGATTAATATCACAGCTCTTGATGTCACAGGAGAACAGCACCAAACACAACACTGACATAGCACGCCAACAATGACGAACAAACTGAGAGGACCCGCCAGGTGGATGGAGACGAGGGAGAAGGAAAGAAAGAGGGGAGGGGTAGCGCTAGAAAGGGGAAGGGGGGAGACGGTCGGAGGGCGTGCCGCAGGGGGCCAGGTAGGGAAGGACGTGGGAGGGAAACAGTTGAAGAGGGGGTGCAGAGACTCATGGAGGGAAGGAGGAAAATCTGCTCTGGGAGAAGGAGAGGAGAGGAAAAAGGGGGCCCTGGGGAGGGGAGAGAAACAAGGCCAGGCTACAGTTGGTAGGAAGGGTACATGTCACAGCGAAGTTCAACATCTGGGAGGGGGAGGTGCTAGAAATTGCCCAGATGAAGGAGATGGAGGGTGTGGGGGTGGAGAGAGGGAGGGATACAGCAATAGAGGTGCGGCAATGGGCAGGGGGAGGAGAAGGAGGAAACCAGGGGGTGGGGGACAGAGTAAAAGATGTGGATATGTTGGAGGAAAAGGAGGAGATGGGGGAAGGGGATGAGATCATACAGGGGTTGTGTGGGGGGAGGAAGGCAGATACAGAAGGTAAGGCGGAGTGAGTGGAATTCTAGGATTTGGAAGGGCTTATAGAAGTGTGTGTGTGTGGGGGGGGGGAGGGGGGTATAAAAAAGGATAGGACAGTTGGGGGATTTGTAGGTGTGGAGGATGGTGGAAGGATGCAATCCCCATGTCCAGCCAGACAGGAGTTTCAGGAGGTGGAGACAGGAATGGGCTTTCTGCTGGATGGTCAGGAGATGAGGGGTACAGCTGAGGTGATGGTCGAGGGTGAGGCTAAGGTATCTCAGGGTGGGGGTGAGCTGGATGGGACTACCATAAATGGTTAGGTAGAAATCATGGTCGGAAGGAGCGGGTGGTGCGGCCTATGATGATTGCCTGTGTTTTGGAGGGGTTGATATGAAGGAACATTAAAGGGTAGGATAGACAGCCAGAAATGTAGTGTCATTAGCATATTGGAGGAGGTGGACAGGTGGGGGTGGCTTGGGCATGTCTTCAACAGTGTACAAGAGGTAGAGGTGAGGAGAGAGGATGGAGCCCTGGGGGAAGCCACCAGTGGGATAAAAGATCAGGAGTTAGTGTCATGGAGGGTGACATAGGAAGAACGGTGTGAGAGAAATGAAGCGACCAGGCAGACAAAACTGATGGCAGGGCATAGGTTTGGAGTTTAAAGAGGAGACCGGGATGTCATACATGATCGTAGGCATTTTGGATGTCTAGGGAAACAAAAATGGCAGAGCAATGGGAGTTAAGTTGGAGGGCGAGAAGATGGACAAGGTTATGGAGTTGGTCTTCGGTGGAGAAAGAGGATTACAAGCCACGCTGGATACGGGGGAGGAGATGGTGTTAACGAGGGTGGTGATGGATACGACAAGAGAGGATGAATTTGAAGACCTTACTGAAGATGGAGGTGAGGCAGATGGGACGACAGGAAGAGGCGATGGAAGGGGGTTTGTTGGCTTTGAGTGATAAGAAAATGCAGAAAGTCTTCCACAGGTCAAGGTAGAAGCCGGTAGAGAGGATGATGTATAAATTGGCAAGGACACTCAGGAAGGAGAACGGGCATTCTCTGAGGTGGCGGTAGGTGACACAGTCATGACCAGGGGTTGTGTTGCATTTTGACCAGAGGATAAGTTTAATGTCCTGTGCTGTGACTGGAGTGTTTATGTTGGAGGGGGGGAAACTGCCCCAACTACTGGAGACTGGGAGCAGGTGGTGCTACCGAGGTATCGGTGCATTCCATGATGGTGGGGAAAAGGGAATAATCAAAGTGGGGATCATCAGGGATGGAGAAGTTCTCAGAAAGGTGGGAAGCAAAGTGGTTGGCCTTACTGAGGTTGTCAGGAAGGGAGTGGTCATTATGGAGAAGGGAATAATGGGGTGCGGAATGGAAACCAGTTAGGCAATGGAAGGCTGCCAGTACTTGAAGGAGTTTATAGGGAGGGTGGCATTGAGTCATGCTCATATCTGGCACCAGTCCCGGCATTTCTTTGCTGTAATGAGGTGACCGAATGTATCGCTGTACTTGCCAGTGGTGTTGGAGTATATCCCTGTCACGAGTGCAGCAGAGGTCAGGCGGCCTGTCGCATTTATTCTCTTCGTACAAGTGCCATTCCTGTCGGTGAAGTCCTAGTCAGCTTGCCATTGGCTGACATCATCTCACAGCCCTCTCTGCTGTACCATTCTTGATCTTCGTTCCAGCACTTGTCCTTATGCTGGAACAACTTCTTTACCAGGAAGTAAAACCATTGCTCTCATTGCAACCTCTTCTTTTTTGTTAACAGGATGACACACTCTGGGTGTCCTGCGAGGGATACCACCCTTCTGATGTGGAGCATGTTGGTAACATTTCATACTATCCGCAACCTGGCTTCAAGGCAGTCTACTTTCCATACAAAGAAAGTTCGAACTATTTGTCGCCCATAGTCGCAGTTAAGTTCAGCGAGCCAATGAGTAAGTAATTCTATTTAATGACCTTAGTTTTCTGAATATGCTCTACATATAATAGCCAGAAACGACACTCATTAAATTGACAGTACAGTTTTCCTACAAAAAAAGAAGACAAGCAGTTCACATAGGTTGTTTATGGAGCTGATACACAGGTTAAATCCCGAAATGGTAAGTGATGGAGCGCCAGCTCATTTCAATGCCATTGAAGCAAGGGATATGTGATGTTTACACCACCCTCACTGGAAACATGCATCCTACAGACAAATGATAGACGAAACTTTCTGGCAGATTAAAAATGTGTGGCAGACCGAGATTTAAACTCAGGATGTTTGCCGTTTACTGAGCTACCCAAGCACAACTCATGACCTCTCCTCACGGCTGTACTTCCGCCAATACCATGTCTCCTACCTCCCAAACTTCACAGAAGCTACCCTGCGAACCTTGCAAGACTAGCACTCCTGGAAGAAAGGTTATTGTGAAGACATGGCTTGTCCACAGCCTGGGGGATGTTTCCAGAATGAAATTTTCATTCTGCACTGATATGAAACTTCTCGTCAGATAAAAACTGTGTGCCAAACCGAGGCTCAAACTCAAACTCGTGTAAAGCTGTGAGGATGGCTCGTGCATTGTGCGTGGTAGCTCAGCGTGTTCAGTCACAGAGTTAGTGACCCTCTGCAATAAAAAAACTGAGTTAATAGATCAATGATGAAGTTAAACAAGTGTCATAGGACATCCGCCCCGAGCAAACACAATGATCAATTATGAGCAAAAGTGAGATAAAAAAATTGTCTCTAGAGCACTTGCCCACAAAAGGCAAAGGTCCTGAGTTAGTCTCCATCCAGCCTACAATTTTAATCTGCCAGGAATTTTCATACCAGCACACATTCTTCTGCGCAGTGAAATTTTAATTCTGGAAATATCCCCCAGACTGTGGCTAAGCCATGTCTCCACAATACCCTTTCTTCGAGGAGTACTAGTCTTGCATGTTTCGCAGCAGGGCTTCTGTGAAGTTTGGGAGGTAGGAGATGAGATACTGGTGGAAGTAAAGCTCTGAGGACAGGTTGTGAATCGTGCTTGGGAGCTCAGTCAGCAGAGCACTTGTTTGCTAAAGGCAAAAGTATCGAGTTCGAGTCTTGGTCTTGCACACGGTTTTAATCTGCCAGGGAGTTTCATGTCAGCGCACATTCTGCTGCAGAGTGAACATTTCATTCTGGAAGTGGTAGGTGATCTGTCAATAATTAAGACTGGATGAATTTAGCATTTTTATATTCTGTTTGATAAAACAAAGTTAGAACCTTCATAAAGCATGACTTTATGCCCAAAGTCAGCAGCCCAAGATTCTGTGGAGAGTGTCATAAACCTCCAGGCAACCAGTTAAATGACCATAGCAGCAGAACAAGAATCCCCATATTCAGTATACTCACATTTTAACTGTGCAATATCTCATCAGACCTAAAAAAAAAAAGATTTATAATGCTGCATTTGTCTTATATAGTCTGTTATTCTGGCACAAAAATAACATAGTCCTTAAAATATGTTGGTGGCTCTATCTCGATGGATAAAGAAGTTGAAACAAATGTCGGTCCTTGTTTCTTGAGCCTTTATTTACTATTCCTCCAGGAGAAAAGGGATTACAAATATGTTTATCGTGTCAAATTTTTGTCAGCTGAAACTGTTGAGTGTATCTCCCTGTATTGCCCGGCCAACTGAATAGTCATTCCTAAATCTGTGACTCTGTGTAGAGTTTTCGCCAAAGAAATAGGCTATTCCTCTACTGTGCCTGACACTTGTTATTGGTGCCACTGTCAGCAATGGCATTATCAAGGAGGAACTTCAGGGACATACTTAGACTAATATTCTTCTGATACTCCTTCAAAATCAGTTGATAAGGTCCACTGCACCTAATAAATACTGTTTGAGCCATAGTCAGACATCCTTCTCAGCTATTGCAATGACTTCTGCTGCAGTGCAGCTGTGAACATCAGTATCAGAATGATCTATTGACAAGCTGCCTGATCAGAAGAACAAATGAGCAAAATTATTGATAATGGTGGGTACAAAATGATCATTTGTCTGTGGAATAGTGAATGATTTTTGTTATGTCCTGGTGGTGTGATGGGCACCTTAATTGTGGCGCGATTATCAAGAGAACTATAAAGCAGGAGCAGCGCTTTTTGCCTAAAATGCCTGCATGAACTGGAGAACTTACCTATAATACCAGATGATTCAGAGAGAAAAAACAGATTTCAGTTGTTTGTTACAGACCAACTATGCAAGACGGGCAGACCAGAAAGATCAAGTTTCTCAAACAACAGTGTGGCATGTTCTTGTAAAGTTTCAGTTACTGCAGCAATCACATCCAGGAACCATAACAAAAGGTAAGAATTTTGCGTTTCATTTCTCCAGCATATGGCAGAGAACACTTTCCTCAACAACTCATCTTTTCAGATGAATCGATGTTGCCTCTGTTCGGTAAAGTAAATTGTCATATTTATGAATTTGGGGGTCACAAAATCCAGGCATCATCAACAAAAATGAAAGACACTCGCCGAAACTGAATATATTTTGTGTTGTTTCTGTACCTAGAGTTTATGGAGCTTTCTTTTTTGTGGGGGAAACTGCGACAGGTATGTCATACCTGGTCACACTGCAAAACTGGTTGATTCCTCAACTTCATGAAGATTCTGATTTCATTTTTATGCATGACAGTGCCATGTCTTACTTTCACCTTGAAGTGCGGCATTATCTTAACATCATCCCACAATGCTAGATTGGCAGAGGTGGGCAACAAGACCATGTTCATTGTTTTTGACCACCCATGTCACCAGATCTCACACCTTGTGATTTCCTCTGTGGGGGTATGTAAAAGACAGTCTTTGTCCAACCTATTGCAGCTAGCCTTCAAGTGGCGAGAAGTCGAATTGTTGAAGCTGTCGAATCAATAAACAGAGACTTATTGATTCGTGTGTGGAATGAAATGGACTACTGTTTCGATATTTCTCGAGCAACGCATGGTGCACATGTTGAGTGAGTGTATAGTATAGTATCTGTTGTTGTTGTTGTTGTTGTATTCGGATCCCGTTCCATCTACTGCCGGGTCTAGGTGCTGACAAGTCCTCTCCATTTGGCTCGGTTGTCGCACCACTTTTCTGCCTCCACTTGCTGCTAGGTCACACCTCTCCTTTATACAGATATTCTCACTCCCGTTTTCCACTGAGTTCTTGGGTACCCTCTAGGTCTCTTTCCATCCATCTTTAGTTCTTCCATAATTTTGGGAAGTCTCTGCCCATGCATCCTCTTAACTTGCCCATACCATCTTAATCTTTTTTTTAAAAATTTCTTCTCTCATACTACATTCCTTACTCTGTCCATTCTTGTTTTTCCTTAACTGCTCTGAGAAATTTCCTTTTCCCTGCTTGCAGTCTGCTCCAATCCCTTTCTGTCATTGTCCATGTTTCTCCTCCATATGTGACAATAGGGAAGTAATAACTCTTCTACATAAGGAGTTTCACTTTTTCTGAAACTTCCTTATTCCAAATCAGGTGTTTTATTGTTTGGTAGAAATTGCCTCCCTTCTGTAACCTCCTACTAATTTTGTTAGTTATTCTTCCATCACTAGATATTTCACTCCCTAAATAAGTGAAACTGTTTACCACTTTGAGAGATTCTCCATTCAGAATAATATTCCTGTTGATTCCTTTGTCTCTTCCAAATACCATTACTTCAGTCTTATCCTTATTTATTTTTAATCCATACCTTTTCATTATTTCCTTCCACACATAAAGTTCGTAACTGTACATCTACCTCTTTGTCGCCCCATATTACAATATAATCTGACTGTCTCCAAAGTAAGAAAGCTCTGTTGTTGATATTTAGGAGGGTTTCTAGCAACAGACAGTCGGAAGAGGACGGTATCAGGCACTTCAGGTACACAAGACTTTTCTGAGTAAGACCATGTCTTGAATAACAAGTAAGTATTATTTTCTGCCACAAGATATCACACAATTTTTAAAACTCTTTCTTGATGATAATCTTGAAAGTGCTAAAATTTGTGATGTAGATTAAATGCAAAATGCAGTTCATTATTATGGTTTCTAATCCAGTTTTTAATTTGTGTTGCACATATGTTACGCTAGGCAGAACAGTTGTGGATATTACATATAGTAGTGATGTAGGCTACACTAGCAATAGTCAACCACATATGATAAGTCTTTCCCTGTTAACTGTGTCGTATGCCCTTTCTATGTCTATAAAAACCATTATCACCCTTTTGTTATACTTCCAACATTTTTTCCATCAGTTGATGGATAGAAAATATCAGGTCGATCATGCTTCTTCCTTTCCTAAACCCAGGCTCTTCTTCACTCAGCTTCTTTTCTATCTTTTCACTTATTCGATTTAGTAAAATTCTTTCAGAACTCATGGCTGTATGACTCAATCATAAGAGTTATTGCTCTGTAGTTTTTACAGAGTCTTTTATTGCCTTTTTTAAGATAAGAACAATGTCTCCTCTTCTCCAATCATCAGGTATTTTACTATTTCTCCACACACTTGACAGTACGCTATAAAGCCACTGCATTCCCACTGGACCTGCTGCTCTTATGTCCACTGACACTTCATCAGGTCCTGGGGCTTTCCCCCATTCATCTTCTTCACAGTTATTTCCATTTCTTCCCATGTAGTTTGTCCTAATTCTGCTTCTCAGCTTCTCTCAATTTATCCATTATTTGTTGTTTTCTTGTGTACCTGCTCCTCAGTGTTTAACAGTAACTTAAAATGTTCTCTCCAGAGATCTTTTATATTCCCTGGATCTTCAATCACAGTACCATCCTCTATTTCCATATTTACTGGTACTTCGGAAGCCTTCCTTTTATTTTTCATCATTTTGTAGAACATTTTCTTATTGCTCTTTACGTCTTTTTCAAGTTTTTTTGTAAACTCTTCCCATACCATTTTCTTTGCTATTTCCACTGTTTCTTTGCACTTCTTTTTTTCCTCTGTATATCTTTTATGGTCCTTGTCATTTTTAGTCTTCCACCTCTTTCACCATGCTCCATTTTTTTCTTCTAACTACTTGGATTGTGGTATCATCCCACCAACTTGTCTGTCTTACTTTTTCCTTTTTGTGCTGCTTCGACTAAAGTGTCTTTGAATAAACTCCATTCTTTTTCTACATTGCAGGAAACTTCTTTTGGAAATTTTTGTGGGATTCATTCTCTATACTTCTTAGCACTTTCACTCCCCTTCAGTTTCCAATCCCATATCCTCATCACTTTCTTCTGTTTTCTATTTTTCGCACAGTGATTCATTTTCCATTGTCTCACCAATAATCTATGGTCTCCATTTGCGCTCACACTTGGAATTACCTTCACATTTGTTACTTTCTCTCCCCATTCCCTGTCTACTAGAATATTAGGGGAATGTATAGTATCTGTGTGAATATAAAATTTTGAACCTTCCTCTATCAAGTGACATGCTCAATGTGTTTCTATCTATCGTAGTTTGTAATAAACAACTGAAATATGTTCTTTCTTTTTGAATTGCCCTGTACTTAGTTGGAGCATGCTTATGACATGTGAGTCACTAGAAAATGGCCAAACAGCAAAAACTAGTTGTGGAGTAAAAGGTTTACATATATCAATAAAGTGCAGTCTCAGTAGGGTCCAAATGGACCCAGAAGACGCTTGGCAAAGGGTATTGACCTGAGAGTTATGTGTGTGTGGCTAAAGACGATGTAGTTGGTTAATGGTCTGGGGCCATTTTTCATGATCTGGAATTGAACCATAAATTTTGACCCAAGGTAAATTAAAGAAGGTGCTCAGCTTAATATATTGGGCAGTAGCATACTTCTGCTACAGTGGAAGTACGAGGAATACTTATAAAAATAAAATTTCATAATCAACACATTTTTCCCTAGCATAACTTATATGTCACATACCATTCTGCCATTTTTTCTCTTGTTGGCAACAGCACAAGCTTTTGGAACGCTTTTTGTTGCAACACATGCAAACAAAGTTGATACTCAGCACTTTTGTTGATGGGAGTGACTGTAAGGGCATTTCCCATTTACAATCACTCCCATTAGCCACCACACCAAATGTCAATTTTGTTTACGTGTCTGTCTCCAAAGTAAGAAAGCTCTGTTGTTGATATTTAGGAGGGTCTCTAGCAACAGACAGTCTGAAGAGGACGGTATCAGGCACTTCAGGTACACAAGACTTTTCTGAGTAAGACCATGTCTTGAATAACAAGTAAGTATTATTTTCTGCCACAAGATATCACCCAATTTTTAAAACTCTTTCTTGATGATAATCTTGAAAGTGCTAAAATTTGTGATATAGATTAAATGCAAAATGCAGTTCATTATTATGGTTTCTAATCCAGTTTTTAATTTGTGTTGCACATATGTTACGCTAGGCAGAACAGTTGTGGATATTACATATAGTAGTGATGTAGGCTACACTAGCAATAGTCAACCACATAATGATTTAAGTAGATTATTCAATATGAGAACACAATACGAACATCACTTCACTAAGCACAGTGCGAAACACAAAGGAAGAGAGACAAGTCAAAGATGTCAGCATAGAGGACAATACAAAAACAAGCGATTATGCTTTACCACTGTCAACACTCACCACACAGTCAATATAATGTTTCCTTCTTTCTGAGAAGCCATTCAATGCATGGAACCCTGGTAATTCTTGAGAAGAGAAAGAAGCTGCAACATACTATATTTATTGAGCCTCCTGAAGCTAATATAGAGTTGAATGAAGATTCTGGTGAAGAAGATGGGGGTGAAAGAGACATAATCTTTGATCAAGGCAACTTCATATTTTGGAATGACTGGGGATGGTGGAGAGTTGGTGTAGGAAGTGGTTAGTGTCTTAAACATGTGAGACTAGCTGTCGGGCAGCTAGTTGTAGGTATCAGTCAACAAGAATGGAAATTCTTTCAGTGGGCACACATGTGCAGGGATCCTATCCCAGTGGGGGAACAAGATGCAACACTTGCTCAGCCCACCCACACAGCATTTCCTACTCCAATACGTCACAGGATTATCCTTCCCCATCAGAGACCATACCTGTAAAAGCAGCTCCGTTACATACGAACTCTTTTGCAGACACTGCACAGCTTTTTATGCCAGTATGACTACCAACCAGTGTTCCACCAGGATGACTACTCTGTGACACAACACTTAGGTGAGCACAATCTGCTCAATTTAAGTGGCTGCTTCACAACCTGGGCCATCTGGATCCTTCCCTCCAACCTACCTCCTCTGAACTACACAGCTGGAAATTATCCTTACAACAAATGCTTCACTCATGTGCTGTGTACAGTTTAATTTATTTGTCATTTAATTTATAACAGTCACAAGCTAATCTAAAAATCTATTGCTGTTATTAATATGCAAACCCATCTTATTGGTGGCCTGTAAGATGTTCATTAATCTGACTGATTTATGATTTCCGTAGCATTTCCTTCATTCCTATCTACCACAATTAAGTGCTATATCTGGAAAGATGTTACAACTATTTTCTTCTGAAGAAACTTAATTTTGTTAAGTGCTGAAGAACCAACCATTTTATGATTGGTCATAAAATTGTAGGCAACTTGACCCGGAGTTTTCTCATTAACTTTACAAATGTAAAGTTACAGGCATGAAAATTTGTCCTACACACAATCCTTCACAGCCCCTGCCAGGTGGTATCCTACCATTAACCCAATTTATGAAATATCTTCATCCAACTTTATGCCGTACCTGCTTCCAAACACTTGCCACATGAGCCATGCCCCTGTAGAAAACCATAGTGCAAAACACAACACAACAAATTTAAATCTTGTTACAGACATATTTTATTCCATCTGGTGCAGGGCCACCTATGAAAGCTGTCATGTTATGTACCCACGCAGAAGTAACTTTTACACAGGTTTTTATGTGAGCATGACCACCAGTCAGCTGTCCTCCCAAATGACCTGGGCTACCCATTGGTGGAATACTCTGCAATGCCAATACAATTTAATTGTCTGGGAAAATGAAGGTGTACAAATGTGTATCTTTGGTCTTGTTTACGTATCTATCAACCACTCAATCCCTCAGCTATATGTTGAATTACTATGTTTCCTTCTTGCATTGTTTATGTTCTGCCCAGGACTTTTCATTATCATAGGTATGAAAATACTTAAACCAATGCATTCTGATTCAAAAATTAAAGTAAATGTTTATTGTTACATCAGTTTGTAAAGTTTTGCATTCTGAGGACTGAGAGCACATGGAAGGTTGGAATCAAAGAATATAAATAATTTTGTATACCACTGTATCTATTTTAGTAAAAAAGATTAACTGTATTCACGATGAATTGTTATATTTTGTGTGCAGTCTCAGTTATATTAGATCCGTCCATTACCTGTCCTATACAATTTATAAGTAAACATACGAAAAACAGTTTAAAATTAAGTACTAAACTTGTTATTGTACTAGCAACAGAAGTGAAATATATGTTATTAAAAAGAGAAATTATAGTTCAGATACGTGAATTTACAAACCTGAATTTACTATTTCTCATTTTTTTTTTCCTTAGAAGATCTTCTGATAACAGTGAAGTGCCGTGCTTGGGCAAAGAACATTGGAACATTCACTACAGAAACTGGACGTACAGATTTTCAACTGATGATTGGGCAGATGCCACGTCCCAAACAATGAATGAAATTATTTTGTGGAAATTTAGTCAGAGGGCTGGTAATAGCTTTTTAACTCATTTGAGTAGCTGTCAGCAGCCTGTTTTAGTAAACCACTAGATTACTCTACTTCTCATTTAAGAAACTAATTATTTTATTTATTTTCCAATGTGCACTATTACAATAGTATTCCATTTTTTTATCTAGTAGTGTGGTTATAAATTCACTTTATTTTCAAGTAAAAATTTAAGAAAGATCCATATTCTTGTACCTGAGAGATAAACAAATGTATACCCTTGTATGTTCTTTATCCTAGGTTTGCAGGAGCAACAAAAAATTGGTATGTCACATTAGTCTGAATAGTTCAGGGTAAACTTTTTTAGGACAACCATTATTTTGAATTATTGTAATGAGGAGGTGTTTAGAAACCTAACGTTTTGCAGAGACATACTATTGATTATTGTCATGTGGACAAACTATAAAAATAGGACATATGCCTTTCCTCCATGCAGCTATACGGGGAATCCTTCTATGATAGTAGCACATTTAATAAATTTTTTACTAACTCAGACTGCATTCATTTAGGAATGCAATACATGATTCATATGACTTACCAAATAAAATACATTAACAACCCTTCCTCAAGCAGAGTAATGTTTATTCTTGCACTAGACCGCACATTCGAACTCTATAGGTCCATCACATACACACACTCAGAATAATCGTCTGCATCTTTGTAAGGTACAGCTTGGTAAAATTTCGAATTGTTTTGGAGCATCTACTAGATCAAGGTCTATAAGCCTGCATTCTTAATGGAATATGTGAGCTTCTCTCCAGGAAGTATGTCAAGAAGGACAGTGAACTACTGACAAATTATGTCATCATCTAATGTCAATTTCTTGGAAACTGTCATCTGATAAATGTACTTTGCAAGACATACATCATTAACACATTTTAAATAAGAAACATTTCATCATTATAAGAAACTTTTATGATGGAAAAGAAGGGAAAATATGTATTGTTCATCCTCTGATTTCACCTCATACACCACCAAAAGTTTTTACTTCACATATTTGTCTAAATTGGCTCAATCACATGCATCAGGGATATCCATATTGGAGAAATGAAACATCTTTTGCATTACAGAATGATTAACAGGTGTACATGATTGCAGTTTTGGTGTTCTTTTTTTGACAGTAAAATTATCAGACCAGATAGTTAGAATCCTTCTTTTGCGTATGAGATTAATTTCAGTCCATTTTAATTTCAATACCATGTAATGGCAAATCATGTATTGCGAGTAGTTGATTTAAATGTCCAGACCTCAGAAAATAAAATGACAGGGAGTTGGTATGACATGGTGACAAAAGTCATTTAGGAGGTCCACCTTAGTGTGACTTCTTTTTGCCTCCATTTTGCCAGCTTTATTCTGGGACTGGGCAGCTTTTTCCTGGTGATATTTTGTTTCCAGTTGCACCACCTCCATCTCTTCTTCTACATCTACATCCATGCCCTGCAAACCATTATGAACTGCATGGCAAAGGATATGTTCCTCTGTACCAGTGATTTGGGCCTTTTCCCATTCCATTCACATATGGAGCATGGGGAGAATGATTGCTTCAGTACCTCTGTGCAAGCTGTATTCAAAATATAGCACTGGACTTAGCCTGACAGCAGATGCCAAAAAAGTATGTGACACTGTGACCAATTAACTAAAGAAGATTTAAAAACTCTTATGTAGTTAGCAGCTTTCAAATTATTGAACAAAAAAGTTTACTTCATTCAGAAAACATTTCCCACCCACTTAACAAAATACATTTTCGTTAAGGTACAGTTACTTCATTTGCCACAATAGATTGAACAATGAACTGTCAGTGAGTTATCACAATGACAGTTTTAAAGGCTTTACATTGGTCTGTCATCTGTTTACTTCCCTCGTGGAACATTTCCTTGAAGAGACATTCACTGAAGTACACAAAACTTTGCAAATTGCATTAACTACATTTGTTTCAACAATAGAAGTTGAGTAAAGTTTCAACACTTTAAAAAATTAAAACCTTCCTCTGAAATAGTGTGACTCAAGAAGGGCTAAACTCAAGGGCTCTTTGTTCCATTCACAAGGAGTAAATCAGTGAAATTCCAAACTTGAACAACAGAGTGACTGACGTGTTTTATTCTGACAGTTAGAAGAATAGGTGTGCCCAGCTCTTGTATATGTAACCTGCAGAACAGAGACCTCATTAGGTAATAGTTTAGTTATTTAAAATACATATTAAACTGTTCCTAGCAAATATTTTTCCCAGAGTTTGTTCCCTTGGCCATAAAGCAAAAGCCAGGAGGGTGACCATATTTGCTCTCTGGTGCATTCCCTATGGGGAAGAAGTCACGTACTCCCTTCCACAGTTACACCTTTTCTGCTTTCACACCACAAGCCCATCACAGAAACACATCTAGATTAAGTATGAACATCAGCAGGAGGAGAGCTGCTGAACTTTGATCTGAACCCAAATAGTTCCAAACCCCTAAAGTTATTCCATAAAATGTATCAGCACAGCTTAACCTCACGCAGCTATAGAAGTACATGGAAAACTAGTTTAGGAGCTCGATACCTACAATATCACTCACATGGAGAAAAAAGGAAGAAGAAAAGAAAACTGTGAGCTCACTTCTGTATGTACTTCATCATACTTTTTACAATATTTCATGGATTATAGTTATAGCTGTAAGATTACCATATTTAAGCAATACAGCATAAATGAAGTTTATATAACAAACACTTGAGAACAATTCTGGTATAAAATATATTGACATTTTTATCTCAGTTGCAACAATGAAAGTGAGCACGAGTCACCACTGGTTACACTCAAGTATGTTGGATGAGTTTAATGATTCCATTGTGACTCACTGACGTCATACTCATAGGATTCTACATTTTTTTAAAATTTTGTGAAGTGCACAGTTTCTTTAACCACTTAGAAATCTTACCTAGACTTGACTGAAAATTTGTGCGTTTTCTTTCAGACTATACTTCATTACACATAACTGCATCATCTGCAAAACATTACATTACTATTAATGTTGTCCATAAAGTCATTAATATATAATGTGAATAGCAAGAGGACAATACACTTCTCTGGGGTCACCTGGGTTATCCTTACTGTTGCTGTCTCTCCCTCCATGATAACTTGGTGCACCCTCCCTATCAAAAAATTGCTCAGTTCAGTCATTAACATTGCATGATACCCGATATGATCATACTTTCGACAATAAGCATAGATATGGTAGTGAATTATGCTTTTCAGAAATCAAGAAGTACCGCTTATACCTGACTGCCTTGATCTATGTCTTTCAGCAAGTGCAAGTTGGGTTTCACATAATAGATTTTTTCAAAATCTGTGCTGGTTGTGTAATGTACTTACTCTGGGATACCTGAAGGATTGTAATTTTCTTTTTAATTGTCTATTTCTCTCTCTCTCATGATGTATAGGAAGATAAAACCTGCCAATAGTACAAAGCAAATGGCACAGAATCACTGTTATCTCAGTAATTTCAGTTTTTTAAATGGTCATTTGGTGACAGTTTTTTCTTATTAATCATGTCTCTTGTTTTGGACACATGTAGTGGTTTTAAGGAGATTTTATGAATAAAAAAGTGTAAACTTTTATCAAAAAGTATTCAGTATAGTATTTATTGCAAGTTTGGAGTGGAGTTTTATTTAGTCTACTGGACTCCTGGTACAAAAATTTTATATCACAAAGATGATGCCATATTGATGTGACATGGTCAGAAGAAATTTGTTTGTGTAGCAAGAAAAAAGTTGCAAAAGAAGATTTTGGAGCTGCTACTATTAAGAATAAGAAAGGTAGAGCAATAACTTCCACTAGCATTACTTTACAGGACATTAATGGGAATTAATAGTGCTACAAGTGAATGCAGCAATAGCAGTGATTTGTTCTGCTGTCCTCCCCACATATCTTCAAAGACTTTCCATCATTTATACAAAAATAAATAAATAAATAAAAAATTTAAAAAATTAATCACATCGTCCTCACTTCAACTTGCTATCAATGACAGAAATCTGATAAAACATCAAATCTCTTACATCGCTGCAGCCAGAAAAAGATCCTGCAAGAATGGCAGCAATGATGACTAAAGAGAATCATTAAATGTGACACAAGTGCAACCCTTCTGCAAATTGCTGCAGATTTCAATGCTGGGCCATCAACAAGTGTCAGCATGCAAACCATCCAACAAAACATAATTGATACGAGCTTTCTAAGCAGAAGAGCCACTCGTGTACCCTTGATAACTGCATAACACAAAGCTTTACACTTCACCTGGGTCTGTCAACACCGACATTGGACTGTTGATGACTGGAAACATGTTGCCTGGTCGGACGAGTTTTGTTTCAAATTGTATCGAGTGGATGGACGTGTATGGCTATGGAGACAGCCTCATGAATTCACGGACCTTGCATGTCAGCAGGGGACTGTTCAACCTGGTGAAGGGTTTGTAATGGTGTGGGACATGTGCCGGTGGAGTGAATGGAACCCATGATACATATAGATATGACTCTGACAGGTGACACATAAGTCTGATCACCTGCATCCATTCATGTCCATTGTGCAGGTCCCACAAATCCAGAATTACACTTCTGGCCATCAAATGTCTCGGACATGAAAATTATTGAGCATATTGGGGATTCTTGCAACATACTGTTCAGAAGAGATCTCCACCCCCTCGTACTCTCACGGATTTATGGACAGCTCTGCAGGATTCATGGTGTCAGTTCCCTCCAGCACTACTTCATACATTAGTCGAGGGCACGCCATGTTGTGTTGCAGCACTTCTGCAACTGAGACACTCTACATGATGTTAGGCAGGTCTAGCAGTTTCTTTGGCTTTTCAATGTAAATGTAAGAATTGTACTTTATTTCTATGTTACATACTTGCAACTATTGTGGATGAATGAGATGAATAGCAAAATTGAGAATGTAAAAAACCTACAGAAGAAAATTATCCAAATAATATACTGGAGATAAATGGTGAAAAACATGCAGACAACTACTTAGCATTTATTAAGCTTGCATGGTTATGCTTGATAGCATCTCTATCAGTACTAAACCAAGATCCTATCCAGTCCTAAAATTTGTGGAACTGTTGTTGTTGTTGTTATTATTATTATTATTATTATTAGTAGTAGTAGTAGTAGTAGTAGTAGTATTGTTATTCTACAAAATTGCTTCAGTATTATGTAAATCGTAGTGCAAGCAACAAGTAGTCACAAATTGGACACACTGTAAATTGCGGATGAAGTTTTGAAGAGCCTCTTAATATATTGTAAAGAAGATTACTGTTTTAATTTCTCACACTTTTTATTTTTTAATTTGTCAATATGTAACCTGTCAATAAAGTTTTTGTTCAGAGTAGTGAAGGAAATTTAGATGTAGTAAATGGTACTGTACATACCAGATGACAAATGATAGCAAAAACAGGTCGGCTGTCAGCAGGGTAGTCATGAATTTTATTTAAACTTACTTCATATCAGGGAAGAAAATGAGCTGATGGGTGATGTAACATAATTCACAGTAGATGAAATCGACTCGCAAGCAACCTCAGAGAGAATTTTTTCTTAAGATAATTGTGGAAGATAAGCTAGCATGGATTCTGAAAAATCTATTTGTTCGATGTCACATGCACAGACTCTGATCATTAATGTCCAAAATACAACTAATTTGAAAAGCTATTAATGACCTAAATATGAACATGTACAGTTTGCATACAGGCTTGTGGAATGTGTTAACAAAACAATTTGAAGATTGGAACACAAAGTTATGTGTCAACGTGTGCAGAGTTTTGGCGAAGGACTTACACAGAGACTTGTCCACTGCCTTAAATGAACTACATCAGAAGCTCCCGCCCATAATTAAAGATCAGAAGAAAAATGTGGACTGGTTTAGCAGTGTAACCAACATTGAGAATAATTTACAAACTGCACGGACCAAAATTACAGAAACCGTGAATGTTGTGCAAGGCAATGGCACGGAATTACAATAAGTTTGCAAGGACTTATTAGATGAACTACAAAAGCTATCAGGAGAGGTGAAGCATTTGAAATTAGCTCACAAATTTGAGAAAAAATACCAAGAAAGTACTGATAAGGATACGAATTCAATGAGCCAGGGTTGAGTTATTAGATGGTGGCACTATGCTTGCACAAAGGTTTGTCTATGAGCTTAAAACATACATAGATGTTGTGAAAGAAGTAATGACACAAAAGGAAAGCAAAATAATTGCTAAAGTCAACTCTCATATTATAGCAGCAGGAGAACGAATACATCCAGAGCTTCTGAATCATAGCAGTAGCTCAAAGAAGCCAGCCGCAGCCTACAATCAAAGCTGAATAGGTATGTCAGGAAGTGGGAATGCATACATGCATTCACCTTTGACTATATCTGGTGGTGAAGAAAGGGAATATAATTTGAAACACCCAATACCAATGACAATACCATCATATGTTGCATACAATCCCAGGCAGCCGGAGACAGTGCCACAGCCTGTGAGCACAGCACCTTGTTTGTCATCTATTTTAGCCAATGAAAGCCTGATTAGGTCTAGGCAGTTTCCAGTACATTTGACTGAGGGCAGGAAAGAAAACCCTGTTGTATTCATAATGGTAATGGCATTCCAGAATGTGCCGTCATATAACTGGACTAAAGCACAAAAGACCAGATTTGTAGTAGACTATGCCTGAGGTGACACTTTGCTATGGACTACCAACATGGCTGAGCATTGCCATATATAAAAAAATTTGAGTAAATCCTTTTTGACAAATTCTGGTCGATGATTGTACAAGAGAAGTTGCGTCATGAGGCTTTTAACCTTTAGCACTTTAACAGTAAACATGAAGAATTGTGTCAATATTTATAAAAATATCTTAATAAGATGCATTACTGGACAAATCCAATCTCACATGTTGATGTCTTAAAGATACTCAAGAATCAGTTGCCACTGCTTATCAAGACAAAATTATTGACAGTACCAGAGAACAATTTCGAGTACCTCCTCTCTATTCTCAACTCAATCAATGTCATTTATGAAGAAGGGCAAGCTCCAGCTGATAACAGGAATATACAGCCTGATACATCATGTAATGAAAACCACTATAACAATAACAGAAACAAGGTGAAACAGCCAGCATGGTTGACATCCTTACATGCCTCAGCAAAGTAACAAAAATAAACTACAGGTACCAAAGAAGGAATAGGAGAGAGCATGATACAGGTTACTGTGACCCAATACCTATGGAACGAAAGTGTCCAGATACCAGATTTCAAGGTCCACCACCAGTAGGCAATAAACATTGATATGGCAATTGACCAGGACATACCGACAACAAGAGGCATGCTAACATAAATAACAGCTGTTACAGGCAAGGAAACATGGGGTATATACAGGAGTGAGGACAAGGACAAAGGAAACTGATTCAAAATCTGAGCAGGATACAAATTGAAGAAACAATGAGCATACTGTGCGTGTACTAGAGGTAACACAAAGCAACAAAATTACTCTGTTGCCCCCACAGGAAAACAGAAGCAGGTCGCAATAAGCCCCCACTCATGGACCAAGGAGAGGAGTAGGGGCAGACACTTATTTAAAAACTGTTTTATACACTATAACGAGGATAATGATATTATGTAGGAATTACATGTGAAAGATGGAAGTGATATTGAAAAGGCAGAAGAAATAACACAGGCAATGATAACAGCTAAAATAGCCAATGTCTCACTATCCATTTTAGAAGATACAGGGGTGATGACTAGCATTGTTTCACAAATATTGTACAACAGGATTGGGAAGTATATAGACACACCAATTTTAACATTACATAATTGCTGTATCTTGAGTGCAGCTGGAAACAGATCAGAGAGAATAAAATTATGGGCTCATATACCCGTAACATTCAAAGACATCACTATAGAATGTACCAATTTGATAGTAGAAAAACTGATCGTCAATTGGTTAATGGAGAGTGATGCTTTCAGACTATTCAAAGTACAGACTGATGTAAGTAACAGTAAGTGTTATTTTGCAGTGAATGAGAAAGAGATATCAGTAGATTAGGTGAGTGCAAGAACAACACATAACAGCCGCAGAAGGGATGGTAATGTAAAAATACACTTGTTATATCCTGAGATATTATTACTTGATGAACAAAAACACAAACACTTTAGCAGATAGAACGTAGATGTACCAGCAATACAGATAGAGACTAATGAATCTACTTGTTTATCCAATGCACAGAGGGAGGAGTTAAGAGTACTCATCCAACAATATGCTCATGTGTTTGAGAAATGACCAGGAGTAATAAAAGGTTATGTGTATAAGATGGATGGCTATGTCCATGAAACATTTTGTTATTCATCTTACCCCATACTGTGGTCAAAAAAGAAAGTGGTAAGGGAGGAAATAGAACACATGATTGAGTGGGGGATGGTAGAATCTTTTCATTCACCTTACTGTAGTCCTGTAATGCAGTTTCAAAGCCAGTTGGCAGTGTGAGGTTAGTACTTGATGGAAGGGGCATAAAAAAAATTAGTGTCCCAGCAAAGACATGACCAAAACGTTTAGAAGAAACATTGCTGAAGTTCCATGGAGTCCAGTTTCTTACCACAAATAATATAAAAGTTTCCTACTGGCAAATAGCCAAGAGCGTTTGTATGTGGTGGAAGGAGTTATGAATTTTGTGTGTTACCATTTGGCTTAAATGTAAGTGCCAGTGTCTTTATCACAGTCCTGGATAATGTATTGGAACTGGAGCTGGAAAGCCAAGTTATGGTATAGGAATATGACCTCCTGATTGCAACTCGCACATGGGGAGAGCACATATGTATGAGCACAGGTGTTTTACTGCTTTTCTAAATATGGAGTAATAGCAAACTTGAAAAAGTCTGAATTCAGAAAAGAAAGGGTTAAATTTTAGGACACATTATTTCGCCCCAAAGGATCTCACCAGACCCTGGGAAACTGAATGGCATTAGATACTTTCCATCTTGAGAAAATGAGAAACAGCTCAAGGTGTATTTAGATCTGGCCAACTTCTTTAGGAAATTTGTGCCCAACCAACTCTTAAATAGTGACTTACTTTTGAACTTATTCAGGAAAAATAGTATTTTGTTATGGACAAGTCAATGCCAAAAAAAATTTTGAAAACAAAACAAGCAATTGCCAGTGCCAATATTTTAAACAACCTGACATAAACCAAAGATTCTGTCTAATTAGACACATCATCACAAGGCCTGGGGGCATGGCTTTTCAAGTTAAGGAGCTAAATGTTAAACAAAATAAACAAACATCAAGCATTATTATTTTCAAGAGTAGAACTGTTACATAGTATGAGAGAGCATACACTGATACCAAACTCAAAGCACTCACTGACTTGTGGGCATTTTGAAAATTTGAATATTATTTATGAGGCATACACATGAGGGTGTACTGTGGTCATAAAGCCCTCTCATTTTTCCTAACTTGCAAACCACCAAACAGCAGGATAGCTCACTGTTGCCAATATTTAAAAGAATTTAGTTCTGAAGCAGTACACATTAAGGGTGAACCAAACATAATAGCTGATGCATTATCAAGACTACCACATGGTTTGGATGAATTTTTGGAATTTACTAAACAGACATCAGATATTAGAGTCTTACTAAAGCATGATGGAACCTATCGACCGTGCTGTGTAAAAATGTGCCTCTGCCTGGGACAGATGAAGAGGATGAGCACTGGTAAAAGGTAAGACAAAGGTTACTGGAAGCTAGGGACACAAATGTAAACAAATTATACATGATTTTCTAGGAGTGTTAGTTCATAGATGGACACTAGAACAAAAAAATTGGTGGGTGTGCTTACCAGAGGACTATGTTAATGACTTTATTAAGTATGTTCATTACTTGTGAGGATGCTGTGGTGTCCCCAAATGTACAGGCAAAAATCATCACCTGTCATTATTTCCCAAATATGAGATGTAGGCTATATCAAGTGATCAGAAAATGTGTAATATGCCAGAAAAGCAAACACACAAATAAGTCTAGATTGAATTAATTACATCTTGTCATTCTGAGGAAATGGCTTGAATTAGTATCAGTAGATGCAGATGGTTCATATCTTTAAGGAAAGGGGAGAGTGAATTATGTGATAACATTGTACAATGTGTTTTCTAGGTACCACAAATTATATTCTGTAAGGTCAGTAACCTCAGGCCCAATCATAAGGAGAATATTGGAAGGTTACTTCCCTAGGGTGGAAACGTCTAGGGTAATATTTACTGACAATGTGGCGTATTTCAATAGGAAGAAATGGACAGAGTTTGTCAATAAATAAAATGTCAAACACATAATAGTATCCCATTTTCACCCAGAGACCAGCCCCAGAGTTTAACTGATTCATCTGTACATATACTACACAGAAAAACTCTAATTGGATTGAATTCATATCATCATTCCAACAGATCATAAATAAACTTGTTTCACATCCACACAGTCTGCTTGACAAGGTCACAATAGATGAATTGGCAAAACCATTACCAATGGTACCCAAAAAGAAATTACTATGGAGGGAAAGGTACTACAAGCTCTAGTAACCTTAGAGGAAAAGGCAGAAGGTAGAAAAAAAATCATATGATAAGAGATTCTGATGTGCAACTAAATTTGAAATAGGTCAGAAAGTGTTACTGTATCCCATCCAAAATCAATAAAATACAAGAAACTCAATTAAAAGTGGTAACTATTATACATTGAGCCATGTATAACACTCGATATTCTACATTCAGGATGTTACCAAATGTCCAAATAGTGGAAAAGAAGAGGTCTTGTACCCACATAAAACCATAAGCAATGTGTTCATTAACAGAAAACAATATAATCAGTACATGCAAATTAAGCAGATGGAGAAGATGGAATAGCATATATCTATTCAACAGCAGACAAATCATTGTTGTTGTTGTTGTGGTCTTCAGTCCTGAGACTGGTTTGATGCAGCTCTCCATGCTACTCTATCCTGTGCAAGCTTCTTCATCTCCCAGTACCTACTGCAACCTACATCCTTCTGAATCTGCTTAGTGTATTCATCTCTTGGTCTCCCTCTACGATTTTTACCCTCCACACTACCCTCCAATGCTAAATTTCTGATCCCTTGATGCCTCAAAACATGTCCTACCAACCGATCCCTTCTTCTAGTCAAGTTGTGCCACAAACTTCTCTTCTCCCCAATCCTATTCAATACCTCCTCATTAGTTACGTGATCTACCCACCTTATCTTCAGCATTCTTCTGTAGCACCACATTTCGAAAGCTTCTATTCTCTTCTTGTCCAAACTAGTTATCGTCCATGTTTCACTTCCATACATGGCTACACTCCATACAAATACTTTCAGAAACGACTTCCTGACACTTAAATCTATACTCGATGTTAACAAATTCCTCTTCTTGAGAAACGCTTTCCTTGCCAGTGCCAGTCTACATTTTATATCCTCTCTACTTCGACCATCATCGGTTATTTTACTCCCTAAATAGCAAAACTCCTTTACAACTTTAAGTGTCTCATTTCCTAATCTAATTCCCTCAGCATCACCCGACTTAATTCGACTACATTCCATTATCCTCGTTTTGCTTTTGTTGATGTTCATCTTATATCCTCCTTTCAAGACACTGTCCATTCCATTCAACTGCTCTTCCAAGTCCTTTGCTGTCTCTGACAGAATTACAATGTCATCAGCGAACCTCAAAGTTTTTACTTCTTCTCCATGAATTTTAATACCTACTCCGAATTTTTCTTTTGTTTCCTTTACTGCTTGCTCAATATACAGATTGAATAACATCGGGGAGAGGCTACAACCCTGTCTTACTCCTTTCCCAACCACTGCTTCCCTTTCATGCCCCTCGACTCTTATAACTGCCATCTGGTTTCTGTACAAACTGTAAATAGCCTTTCGCTCCCTGTATTTTACCCCTGCCACCTTCAGAATTTGAAAGAGAGTATTCCAGTTAACATTGTCAAAAGCTTTCTCTAAGTCTACAAATGCTAGAAACGTAGGTTTGCCTTTTCTTAATCTTTCTTCTAAGATAAGTCGTAAGGTCAGTATTGCCTCACGTGTTCCAACATTTCTACGGAATCCAAACTGATCTTCCCCGAGGTCAGCTTCTACCAGTTTTTCCATTCGTCTGTAAAGAATTCGCGTTAGTATTTTGCAGCTGTGACTTATTAAACTGATAGTTCGGTAATTTTCACATCTGTCAACACCTGCTTTCTTTGGGATTGGAATTATTATATTCTTCTTGAAGTCTGAGGGTATTTCGCCTGTCTCATACATCGTGCTCACCAGATGGTAGAGTTTTGTCATGACTGGCTCTCCCGAGGCCATCAGTAGTTCTAATGGAATGTTGTCTACTCCCGGGGCCTTGTTTCGACTCAGGTCTTTCAGTGCTCGGTCAAACTCTTCACGCAGACAAATCATACATTATATATATATTAAATGCACTTTTCAGAAATATGTATTAACCAACTAATAAGAGCAATAAGTTTGCTATGATAAGATTTAAGTAAGTGCCAGGTAATACAATGGTAAGAGAATGATTATTTTAAAGAATGTTCAATAGTGTAGTCAATAAGTGATTATTAAATAAACAGCAGCTAATCAAGCTATTTAGAGTCACCATAGTATGAGACAGCAACAGAGTTGACAAATGATGCATGTCTTCTGGCCTAAACATAACTGTAAATTACACTAATATTTACAGTGTGTTCTATGAGTTAAGTTTGGGTTTATTTACTGTATAAGCTAACTACAGAATTTACAAAAGTACAAACTATATGGAAAAGAACTGAAAACTGGATATGATATATTAAAAGAATAACTACTAGCTTATTTACCCTATGCCTTAGATAAAAAATGTTACACACAAAGTTATTTACATATACAGCAAATATTAATAGAAGACATGGCAAGGATAAAACAAGGATAAAGCTTCCACAATGGCGCAGCAGTGCAGGATATGACTACAGGAGGGAACTGTTGAAGGAAATAAAGGTAGCAAATTTACCTTGTCCTTGATGGACATTCACTGTGGCGTTCATTGTACAAAGTGGCTTCTTCAGATTCTGCAGCAATATAGGGTTCATCATAGTCTATGATCACTGATAGTAGCTGGGAACTTATTGGCTCCTTCATTATGACACTGGTTGGGGTGGGGGTGTGAGTGTGTGTGGGGGGGGGGGGGGGACATCATCATGTTGTGGGGATTATGTGAAGTGGTTTCTGTTGTGGTTGGCAGGAGAGCGAACACCGTGTTACTAGAGGAAGCCGAAAGGCACGCGTTTTAGCTCACACAGGCTAGCGTGAGGTCTGGAACAGGACAAGGAAATTAGAATTTAGAAAAAACGGACATAGCTGGTGGAATACTTAACTTTAATCCATTAATGGTGAACGTCGCTCTTGACAGTACATGATTCAGTATCAATAGTAACTGGTAATGGCGCCTTGCTAGGTCGTAGCAATTGACGTAGCTGAAGGCTATGCTAACTATCGTCTCGGCAAATGAGAGCGTATTTTGTCAGTGAACCATCGCTAGCAAAGTCGGTTGTACAACTGGGCTGAGTGCTAGGAAGTCTCTCTAGACCTGCCGTGTGGCGGTGCACGGTCTGCAATCACTGATAGTGGCGACACGTGGGTCCAACGTATACTAACGGACCGCAGCCGATTTAAAGGCTACCACCTAGCAAGTGTGGTGTCTGGTGGTGACACCACAGTTTCTCCAGTCTCTGCTTTGATGTATTGTTTGCTGTAGTCTAAGAACTGGCAGACAAGAACTCCTTCATTGCGGCTCGAGCAGGAATGAGAGGCATTCAATGTCATTATGCTATGGGGATATACTGATTGGCTCCAATACTGTGTGATGGTTATGCACTAACAATGTGGAGTGGAGACTGAACTTAAATAATCAATATTCCCACTGTAGGGACAATATATAAGAAAAGATTATAAATTGAACTAAGGAGGGCATGGAGAAAAGAGAGAAAACTAAATGAAAAAATGGAAATGATCGAGAGGCAGCACAGCTATAGCAAAACAAATACCCTCACAGGCATTAATGACATCACACAATATTTCAAGTGCTTTTTGGGCATTTGTGTAATCATGTGTCCTCTCAGGCAGACAAATATGCAGTGATTTAGTAGACTGTGTGTGCACCTGATTTGGAGGACCTGGCCCTACAGGATATAGAGATGAACCTAGTACAAGCTCCAGCCAAGTAACCTGCCAATGTGGTGTAAGCCAAAGCACAATTATGTGTGTCCTACATGACAACCACTACTATCCCTGTCAGCTGCATTTCCATGGAGGCCACTTCGAACTTCTGTTGCGAGGTGGAGGCAGTGCAGCCCTGTATTGTGTTCCAGCATGATTTACAGTTGTTGCTCTCACACCATCCATTTCCAGACACATGTTCCTCCATTTTCAGTCAGCAGTCCATCCCTGCAATTTGTTTGTTCTATTAATGTCCATCTTGTGTATATAGGGTGTTCAAAAACAAAGAGTCAAATACTTTGAGAGATGGTAGTACTCATCAAAACAAGAAAATTAAGTCAAATAAACAGGGTCTGGAAATGCATACTGTCTGAGATAAATCCAATAAACAGGGGTCCAGGAATGCATGCTTTCTGCAGTAAACACATGTTTACAGGTGGTGTTCAGTGTGGTACCCATTCATGACAATGCACCCCTCTGCCCACCGGTGTGAGGAATGATGGACCCTTTAAAAAGTATACACCGTTGTTGTTGTTGTTGTTGTTGTTGTTGTTGTAACCGCTGGCATATATTGAAAATGTGACCCTGTAGTGTCCACACATTGTTGATTTGTGTGGCATAGACCAATTCCTTCAAGTGTCCCCATAACAAGAAGTCTAGCAAGATGTGCCCCCCCCCCCTCCCCCCATGTCTAGTCCAGCAATCCTGAGATGTGTGTGCATCAGATATTCACGCACATTGTGGCAAAAACATGCTGGTGCACCATCATGCATGAACTACATTTGTATTCATTGCTGCAATAGCGCAGCCTCCAGTGAGGTAGGCACCCCAGTTAACCTTTGTGGTAGCATGTATGGCCTTATTAATCTATCACCAAGTACGCCTGCCCTTACGTTGACTGAGGATCAGTGTTGATGCCCTCTTTCCTGAATTGCTTCGGGATTTACATCTGTCCATGCTGGTTAGGAAATTTACAACACCATATCTTGTGAACCCTGCCTAATCAGTAAATTAGCTGTTGACAGAACTACCATCTGCTATGATGATCCTGTGGTCTTAGGGCCTGAACATGCTGTAGATGATACAGGTACAGCAGCTGTTCGTGAAGTACGCCCCCCACCACCTCTTCCCCAATAAGAGAGTGAGACATGCCCACTGCTGCTGCTAATCATTGCACTCTGGTCCCAAGGGTTTCTTCCACTGAATGAAACACACACTCATCCATGTCAGGTGTGCGGGGCCTTCCACTGTCAATCTTTTGATTTGCAAGGTACCTGTGTCCCTCAGACACTTGAAAAGTCTACCAAAAAGTTTATGAGAGGGCACTCTTAGCTGTGGATATTTTTCAGCGTAGAGGGCATGGACTCGCAGGCTACATCCATTTGCTAAACCATACCAAAATATCATATCCGCCATTTCACTTTTTGATTAGTAGGCTTCCATTGCTGAGAAGAGGTGGAAGAGAGAAAATGTAAATGTACTACACCATTTGCATGCACAAACAGCACAATAACAGTAAATTCATAAGTGAATCCACATTTGGAAGAAGGTAAAACATCACGATATGTACCCATGGTTGACAGTACTGTACAATTAGACATATAAACACAACGAAAATTGATGTAACGTACAACATGACTCAAACCATACAACTGACTCCAGAGTACCTATTGGTAGGTGGAGTACTGTGAGTAAGACATCATAATACCCTGCTGACACATTGGATGGAGTGCCAATGCAACAACTGTGCTTACATCCACAACCAAGCATTGCACAGCCCTTTCTGTAAACACATATTTATCTTGGAAAGTTTGCATTTCCAAACCCATGTTTATTGGACTTGTTTTTCTTGTATCAATGAGTACTATCAGCCCTCAAAGTATATTGAAAAGCCTGACATCTCCTCGAGACCAAAGACTCAATATAGAAATTGTAATGTAACATCTGCTCTGAGCAACGAATAAACAAACCCAAATCAACCAAGAAAGTCCACCACTACTGTCTACTGTCATCCAGTAAAGTCTGTTCAATACCACCATACAGTAAGGTGGAGTTGGAGATGGGGAAGGGAGAGGGGGAGACAGTTGTAGTGTCCCTAAACTGGAATACCCGAAACACTGTATTTTTAAAAATAGTTTGTCTCTCTGTCTCTCATGATTTACAGGAAGATAAACCTAACAATAGTGTACAACATATGGTATAGAATCAGTAATTTGAATTTTTTTAATGTTCATTTGTTAAGAGTTTCTTTAATTAATCAATTGCTTGTTTTGGACACTTCCGTGGTAAGATGTTTTATGGTAACTCTCCAATTTTTGTGTAAAGGAAAAAGTGGAAACTTATATCAAAAAGTATTCAATATTGTGTTTATTACAAGTTTGGAGTAGGGTTTTATTTTATTGGAGGAAAAACCTACATTTATTAAGATTCTTAATACAAAAGTTTTATATCATGAAGACGATGTCTTATTGATGCAACATAGTCAGAAGAAATGTATTTGAGGGGGAAGTTCGGGTTGGTTACACCAAACAACTCCCATTTTGCAGTAGTTCATTTATCCACCTAAACACAGGCAAGGCTCACAAAGAACTGAACAGGGCGGAACAGCCCAAAGACGATGCTCAGAGTCCAAAGGCGATGCTCAGAGTCCAAAGGCGATGCTCAGAGTCCAAAGGCGATGCTCAGAGTCCAAAGGCGATGCTCAGAGTCCAAAGGCGATGCTCAGAGTCCAAAGGCGATGCTCAGAGTCCAAAGGCGATGCTCAGAGTCCAAAGGCGATGCTCAGAGTCCAAAGGCGATGCTCAGAGTCCAAAGGCGATGCTCAGAGTCCAAAGGCGATGCTCAGAGTCCAAAGGCGAATGCATATCGATGCTGGTATCGACCTCATCGGCGCCACATATTTATATACTAAGAGAAAAAGATTCTGGAGCTGCTACTGTTAAGAAGAAACTAGGTAAAAGAATAACTTCTGTGGACATAACTTTACAATAAATCAATGAGAAACAGTAATGTTACAGATGAATGTAACAATGGCAGTGGTTAGGTCTGCCGCCCTCCCTGCATATCTTCAGAGACTTGACATTATTTATACAAATTTAAAAAAAAGAAATAACTAAATCACATTGTCACCACTTCAGTTAGGATGGTGGATATCATTCTGTTTGCAATACCTCATTAAGATTGAACTCAGAATATGTTCTAATATTCTACAGCAAATGGCTGCCAGAATTTTGGACAGTAGTTCTGTGGATCACTTGTGCTATCCTTCTTATGTACAGATGTGACCCATGTTTCTTCTTGCTGCTGGGCATGGATTTTTGTTCAAGGGATTTATGATGGATTATAGTTAACAGAGGGACTAACTCAACTGCAAATTGGGTAGAGAATCTGATAGGGATTCCATACAGCCCTGGGATTTTGTTCAATCCTAATGATTTCAGCTATTTCTCAATATAACTGATATGATCAGGGAATTTTTGTACAAGTGAACTTAGGTTTTCTCTAATGTTTTTGGTTACATCAGGAGGTGAGTCTGGATGGTGACAAAAGGATCTGCTTATAATTTTATGTCCACCCTTGATAGTGAATCTTGCCCAAATAGTCTTACATGCAGCTTCAGTTTCTATCACAACAGATTTGACTTTCTTGTCTACTGCACTAAATGCAACTCCATTTCCCATTAGTCCACCATTTTGGCACACATTTAAATTTTCCCCAAAATTCTCACTACTGTCAACTTATGTTTTTACTCACTTTCTGTACCTAGTATTATGTGAGCTTCACTGTCTTTTAGGAGTGCTTCAAATTCCAGCACTTTTTTGTGAACGCTTCAGCCATTAATCATTAGGATTATAATACCCACACCTGTGGGGCAAGTTTCTTTGGACTTACAATGATACTTCTGGGTTTCCTACAGCTATCCTCATTTGTACAGGATGGAGAATCATCTAAGCTAAAAAAACAAACCATGTGTGCACCCTATATACAGTCAGCTGCCTGGGTAGCAGCCTTTGCTGTGTAGTGCACACCTGACCCATTAAAATGACCCTATGGTTCTCAACCCTTTGGTGCAAGTTTAGGAAGTCACAATCTAGTGTGTCACAGAATCCTACAAGTTTCTGGTTCAAGCTTCTCAGTTGACTCAGAACCAGTGAGCCATGATCTGTTCTGTGGAAAATGAGGCAGACTGTGAGCTTTGTTGAAACTCTATGGGCAAGACTGGCATTCTCAGCCTTATCTGCCAGGAACTAGAAAGATGCAAGTGCGACCTTGGATGCCAAATGACTGGTAGTGTTTGTTCTTATGTGTGCCACAATCTGCAGTTGGTTTCATCCCGTTCTCTCAATGACTGCCAGAGTAGCCTCTTGAACATGTTGAATGAGGTACATAGGCATACACACACAGAGTGCACCTGGTGTTCCTTCCCATCCCTTGCTGCCATTTCCCCAAGGGGTACCATTCTTCTCCGTACTTCTGGGCTAACAATGATTAATAGACTGCTAACCTTTTTTGTTTACCTACCCATGATGTGGCATACAGCACATTTCCTAATTGTTGAAGTGAGTCTCACTGGGTCAGTTTCAGTTTCAGTGGAAGATGGCACCTCAACCTTATTGGTTAGCAGGATGGGTATAATACCCTTAGTTCTCCTTGGTCCCTGTCTCTGCTGTACAGGCCATCTAGACCTGCCAATGATATGCCACTCATAGTCAAGTGCATGGGTAGTGACAGACTCCAAATTTCCTGCAGAACAGACAGTATCCACAGAAGAGGACAGTACTTGAGGTTATTCTGGTAGATGATATTTAGTAGCCCTCCCAACACATCTGTTCAAGCAGCTTCCAATCACTTGATAGTTCTCAGGGTGATTTCCATTGGCTTATGAACAGCAACTAGCTCAATCCACGCCCGAGTACAGCATATATATTGGGGATAAATTGTGCCAGGTGGAGTATTTTACAGGGTAGTAAACAAAATAAGTTTAAATGAAGCTTTCTGATTCTCTCATAATTTAATTTTTAGGTCTGTTATGCTACAAGTATTGCCAGTAGTCTTTCAGAACTAAAGCCAAAAATGAGGTAGGCTATCTATTACAATAGAAAAATTTGGCAGCTACAAAATGGATTCTCAACCGAGAAACCCAGTACAGTTGGCCATGGCACTGGACTCAGTATATCTCCACATCCCTATTCAGTATCTCCCAGAACCTCACTGAATCTCTTGCTGCACTGCTCCCAGTGGTCTGCACTGCAAATGGTAGTTATTCAGACTTTTGACAGGTGGTCATGTTAGTGTGACTGGTGTATTTATTTCTCAACATAGGTACCTTGATGATGAACTCATTTCTCCCAACAAGAGACCAGTTTATCAGTATTCTCTCTGTAGAATGTTTGTTTCGGGATGAAGCCACAACCTCACCTCTGCCTGCACCACCTCATCACTATCAAAGTGAAGTTCGCAAGAGTGCTCTTGTTTTGGAAACAGATAAAAATTGGATGTCACATACATTGAGGTCAGCACCAACATTTCCTTCATTATGAGCATGAACAACCCAATGCTGCATGTTACTGGTTTATACAATCAATGCCATACACAGCTTTAATTCTTCTATGGATTTCAATTGGAGGCACATTTTATGCAGTTAGAAACTCAATTACTACTTGCTGTTTCTCATGCATTAACATAGTTATGTTACACACCACCATGTTACACACTACAATTCAGAGCCCTCTATGGGCAGAGAGTTGCAGTTTGCACCAGCAAAGCAGGAAAATTAACCGTGTTATATGTATGACATGTCGTTCCTTGACCGGTACTGTGAAAGAATAAAAAATTCAGAGGAATTACTTTTCAGTATGTCCTTGTAATTTTCTACACTACTATTCTCAGAGGAAAATGGAGGCTTCATTGTAACACATAACAGCTATTTATTTCAGCTAACTAGTATTTTTGGCAGTTTTCCATCTGAATGTTAGAGGCTTGCATTATAAGCTAAAACAATCCACAATCAAAATGCACAAGCACAAAAATATAGACTATGCCCATGTATTGTATTTCACTGAGCACACTTGTTCTGAGGTTGAAAGATTTTTAATATGTGATTAAATCTGATCAGGGAATGAGGAGGTGTAGAGTTCTTTTTTTCTTCTTTTTTTTTTTTAAAAAAAAAAATTGTGTCAAATATGATGCAATTGAGGTCCACCATTTTTGTCTAGAACAACATTTTGAAGCCTGTGCTTTTGAATTGCCTGTAAATAATCCTTGCAACTGCTGCACTTGTTTAAATGTAAAAGAGGTGAGGTGTGTACTTGGGCATGTCAGCATAAATTGCCTAAAATACTGTCAGAGACTTACTATTAATGTAATTTGGCACAATGAAACTGAGCTGTGGATGAAAGTAGTCAGACTGAAGAAACAGTGCAGACCTTTAAATCATGTCTACAAACAGGAGAAATACCTATTGTGAAAGATACAGCACGTTTTGCAACTAAATAGAAACAATATTTTAAGGTCTGTTACCAAACAGAGTTTACAGGAACTTCCAATGTTTTCAAAATCTTCAGGGATAGTCCTAAAAACTTTATTCTCATATCTGCTTTCTGTCAAATGGCTGGTGTAGGTCTTCAATTAATAAATAATCTTTCCTTTATGAGAAATGTGACAATTGTCTAATTGACTGCTTTTGTGGAATTATGGGAAATTACTTCAGGAAGTGTGTGAGAAGTCTGTAGTACTCCAGATATCAAAGTGGGGCTGGGCTGGGGCACAATTGCTCACCACCCCATTTCAGATGCCTGAGTTCTGAGCATTTGTTGCAAGTGGTTTTTAGAAAAGCATTTATTAAAACAGTTGCTATAGTCCCACACTGAGAAACATTTCAAGGACACACTGTGTATCTATAGTTTTCATATTAGATCACTTCTCTCTTTTTCATTGTGGATGGTCTGTATCCAGCACTGATTACCTGTATGATTTTTTTAAGACTCACTCCACTGATACTTCTTGTTTTATTATATGTACTGTCTTCTACCATGTCTGTCATCTTCATTTAAGAAACAGATTTTGTCACCAGCGATTTTGTAACTTCCTTGCCAGTGAGAGTATTTGAACTCTGTCAAATGAAAACCCAAAAGAGTCAACGAGAAACTGAATCAGTACCTTGCCTGTTAGTCCAAAGATTAGCTGTATTAGATTCACACTCTTTCTGTATTCAGGCATGTCAAATAATGATAATAACATAAACATCAAAGAAAAAAAATTGTATACACCCATATGTTCAATGACAAAAGTTATAGCAGATCAAAATGAGATTTTTAAAATCTAGCTAGTGTAGGATAGTACCTACCATAAGAAGTTTGATGTACAGTCATACAGCTCAGTCAAAACCATCCATCTATGCAAACCATATATCTACTATTGTCCCCACCCCCAAATCCCCTCCCTGGTCACAAAAAAAATCACGTTCTACTACTGTCGCATATACCACACAGGCCATATGTATAAATAAATAAACACAGAGAAATTATTTTGCAGTGTCTTATATTTCAAAATCTAACATTATTAGCTCATTAACTCGGGACCTGAGAATACAGGGTGAGAGGGATCCACTTGTATTGTTGTTAGGATTAGTGGAGACAAAGGGAGTTCCAAAAGAATAGTTCCAGAAGCTAGGATAGTGCCATGTACCATTGTTTGTGTCTATTGGCTGTGCTAAACATTTCACCCCCTCAAGATAGGTACTAACCAGTGGTTCTGTCTCATTTATATATAGTGGGCTAGCTCCATTCCACTAAAATGATTTATACTATAACCTACAGGTTATTATTAGTATTTACATTGCCATCAAAGTAGCAGTAGTACTAATTTTATTCACTTCAGTATACTGGTCAGGTCATGGTATTGGGGTTTAACCTGGCATGAGTGAGGTTGGGTATGTCATACTTGATAAGTTTTTAAGCCCAGATTATTGAATGTCATCATTGTCATGTAAATTAGCTGGAGATAAGGGGGATTGGGGGGGGGGGGGGGGGCAAGGAGCAGTGCTGAGTCTCTTGTTGCCCCAGTGTCAGCAGGAGATACATATGTACAACAAAGGTGGCTGGGTATGTCGCACCTGACCTTGTAGTCAGTGTTACATTTTTGATATGTCAACAAGTTTATGAGATATAGTGGTTTATAGTATCCTTTGATTTATTTTTAGATTTTGTATTTCTCAATATGTCTTATGAAGAAAATGATTGTAGGCTACAAGAATTATTAGAAGAAAGTTTGGAAAACTTTTCAAGTGCTACTTGCTGTGATTCTGAGAGCAAAAAAGAGATTGGCATTTCTCAAAGAAGCGAAGAAAGTGGTTCAAACCAGGAAGGTATTTTGGATGGTTTGGAATAGTCAAAAGCTGCTTATTGGCTCCTAGTCTTATACATACAAAAATGGTACAAAATGGGTGGATTGTCCTAGAGAAAGCATTTGTATTTGTTCTGAGAGAATTATTACTAATTCTCCAGCCATAAAAGGTGCTGCAAAACACGCCAAAACAGAGACTGAATGTTGGAGTCGCTTTATAACAAATGGTATATTAAAGGCTGTACTTTCATATACACTATAATCAAATAAGGAATAAAGTGGGAAAATGTCCAGAAAATAAAGAACAATACCACATGAAAGATGCAACTTTGGAGGATTTGAAGGCATTTATGGGAATTTTATACATAGTGGGCGGGCCTAAACTGCTCAAATCAACAAAACTTGAACAATTTGTGGCATTCAGGTGGTACATGAGTTGCAATCTTTCAGACTATAATCTCACTGCAGAGGCCTTACTTCCTCCAAAACTGTTTGAGATTCAATGATAAGAACACCTGGGACCAAAGAAAAAAGACTGGAATGTGGCTGCTATACAAGACATTTTTAACAATTTTGTTGAAATTATTCAACAACATTATATGCCTTCTGAGAACCTTACTATTGATGAGATGCTGTTACCTTTCCAAGGGTGATGTCCTTTCCATGTATACATTAAAAAAGAAAAATCCAAATATGGCATAAGAAAAATCCAAATATGACATAAAATACATGCACTTATAGATGTGAAGACATTCTGTATCCTCAAACTGGAAGTGTACATGAGAAAACAACTACCAAGGCTTTACCAACTGAGTAACAAAGCATATGATACCATGAATCATTTAGTGGAACTAATAACAAAAATGAGTAGGAATCTTGCATTTGATAATTGGCTTACTAGTTACCCTCTTATGGTTCATCTCTTGAAAGAACATTCATTGTCTTCTGTCAACATAGTGCATAAAAACAAGACAAGTGTACTTGAGATTTTCATAAAATGAACAGAAGTAAATAACTCTCAATTTGGATTCTGAATTACATTATGTTGGTGTCCTACACACCTAAAAAAAAGTTGTGCTGGTTTGTCAACTTAACACCATGATAAAAATATAATACAACTAAAGCTTGTGTTGGTGTTGCAGATGAACTGACTGCCACTTACGATGTTTCCTGCAACAGCTGATGTTGGTCTATGATGATTTTTTTATAGTATATTCAATATACCTGCCATAAATGACATCATAATCTACCAAGAAAATAACATAGGTGACAAAATATGCACAAAATGCTGAGATTTCATTCTTAATTTAGGTTTAAATCTGATAAATGATAATCTTTGCATTAGACAACAAAACATACGTCTTCCAAGAGAAACTCAAAAGAGAATTGCTGATCAACTGGGAGAACCTTTGCTGCGGGTTACCAAAAAGATGGCTGGTAGATACCGAATGCCAGGTGTGGTGACTGTACTGAAAAAAAGAGGTATGAAAACAAAACATTGTTGTTTTAAGTGTGAGAAACTGATGTGTATGGAACATGCAGCTTTTATCTGTGGAGAATGTACTGATTTGTAGGTATATTGTGGTGCTGTGCTAACTGATCTCAAAAGACCTTTTAGCTATTTTTGTGTTTTTATTATTAGAAGATAATATAGTTACGTTAATTAACTGAAGAAGCTGTAATTTTGTTCCAGTTTTATATAAAAAGTGTTAAATCCCCAAAACTTGTATTTTTTCAAAGAAAATATAGACACTTCATTATTTTACTCAAAAAAAATTTTCTATCTCAAACGAAGTATTTTATCTACTCATGTTGTTTAATAGATAATATTATAAATATCCCAAGTACCAAAAAATACTTACTGCACAATTATGGAATCAAAAATTCATCGTCAAAATATCAGGTATCTGCTACCCACCTCATAGCTGTTGTAACAGTTTCTCACCTCATTCATGCCAGGCTCAGAACAAAATACCATACTTCATATATCCAGGCATTTAAATACTTACAAGTCAAGTTTGACAGAGATGTAACAGGTAAGCACCCATGTTCTTGTAGCAGGAAAAAAATTTCTCAGAGTACTGATTTAATAATTGAGTAAAATTATCTTTAGATGACATGTGTGAGGAGGACAACATGTGACCAAAATATTACTGACAGCTTAAAAGTTTATGTACATTACTGAACTGTAGATAATGAGGTGTGGAGATTAATATTTTTTTCATTATGATAGGGATTGTGATAGTCATCACCTCTATCTTTACAATAAATTACGGATTGATATTCCACTAAACTGATTTTGTAGGTTACATAAGTACCAGATGAGTTACTCACAATCCCATTTGATCACAGCCACTTTCAGGTATTTCCATTTGATTTTTACACCCCATGCATTCCACTGTGGGATGGTGAACAGTAAGTCAAATCTTTCACTGTTTGGTCCATAGAACAACCTCCTATGGTTATAATTATGGGCATTTTGTGATGTATTTATTATTTCATGAGTTATGTCTTCCCTGTGGCATCAGGTAATGTATTTATTTTCCAGTTAAGAAATTCAACCAATTATTTGCTAGTTTAATCACTACATTATATTTACTAAAGCTGATCCAGTTTATTAGTGAATGACTGCTGCTCCTGCTGGAGATATGAGTGGGTAGGGGTTTTGTCTAATTGGGATGATATCACTGTTGTTATGATATAACTTGTTGGCCAAAATTGTGATTATATAAACCACCTTTTCCAATTTTGAAATGTTCACTTCTTAGTATTCAGGAAGTTAAGGTTTTACTGTATTGAATTAATTGTTTAGGCCAGCTGCAGTAGTTGCTAGATGTAGAACTATAGGCAGGAATGGCCATCATCAATATGGAAAACAATAGAGTGGGATATGATTATGTTCTTGATCCATTTTTATTTCCAAAATTTGATATTATACATAACACAGAAATTGCAGAGCTTGTATGTTTAAGAAGATCTGTAATATGTGGTTTACAGTTCATGTTCTTATTAACATAAATTAGAATATTCTATTTTATTTATTGATTTATGCCCTTGTGCTATTTCTGATGGTGTGGTGACACCTTGGGCAGTGTAGAATTGCATGTGGCATGTTTTATGTAAGTTTAGTGACAGACTGTTTGTAGAGAATGAGTTACCAGTACATGTGATGACATGTCAGTATGGACATCTGGACCACCAGCTTGTATCTTGTTAAAACTTTCATTCACATTACAGTTTTACAGTTGTTTTGACTGTTCAAATACATGCATTACTGTAGCTTTGTAATATAAATATTACCAATACTATCATTCTCAATTAACAAATATCTAGAACAAGATTTTTGCTGCTATCACTGCTCTGCCTTGAGTATGCTACCTGTATTTAAAGGATTGTTATACACATCCTTATGCAAATGTTGCTACTATAGTGACTCATTCTGTTGCATTCATTGATGTTGTTGTTATTACAAACTCTGTTGTAGCTCTCTAACCTGCTGGTACATAACCTGTTGTAGTTGCACAGGAAATTGGTAAGATGCTGAAGTCTGTAGTACTGCGAGCTGCAGTAAATTCTTGTTGTGTTGCAAAATATGAGTAGCATGGCTGCAACCTTCTAAAGGCTTCTCATGCAAACTAATTGTGCCTGCATAGCAGGCACTAATGGTAGTTGCATGTCTTGTTTCTGTTGCAGGAAGGTCTCTCATTTTCAGTTAACTACTTCCACATGCCATCATTATACATGTCAATAATCACAAAAAGCTGTCTACTCAGGCTCAGCTTATTTACTATACACTGGTATGAATTTACTATACACTCTCAACTACTTCTCCAACAAAACTGTACTAATACAGTACTGAAATAAGTTTCCATGTTGGTTATTGTTTAGGTTTAGGTTTATTTATGTGAGAACAGAAAGCTCTGTATTGTGTTCTATATTTTAAGGTAATACTTCATGATATTTTAAGTAAGACTATAATTTTAAAGTGGTACAATCTAGTGGTTCAAAGCAAGGGTACAACAGTTGACTGCTCCACAGTTTTCCTTGACTGTTCCTCAGAATTCACCTACAAAATAAATATGCTGTGTATTATGACAAACTACACACAGTCTTCAATGCATTGGAGCAGATGAGATATAGTCAATCATTATAGTTCCTCATTTGCTCTGATTCTTTGTAGACCATTCAGTAGCTGTACCCAGCAAATAAATTTGTTCATAATATCCTCCTTTTCCAGAGGCAAGAGAAGGTTGTCTCACTCTGCTGGGTAATGGGCCAGGTAGAAATAGCCAGCAGACAATATGGTCAATACTGCATATGGTTTAAATATTGCAATTTCTTGTGGTGTCCCCTTACATAATACAGTATATTAATGAGGATGCTGTGGTAGTGTGTGTTGGATATGATTTGTTACAAGCTGTGGCCACAGTGAATCTTTCTCCAGCCAGGGTATATGATGATATTCCTCTCACAAGATTACAAATAGGTAAGCCCCCTTTACAGCACAGTTTCATTCTGTGGTGAGAAGCCCCACCAATGTGGAGTGCTTGTGGTGTACCACCATAACTCTGGATGCAGACAGTTGGGGTACACTTATTCCTTCCTGAGGGGTGCGGGGTGGCGACAGGAAGGGCATCTGTTAGTTAATTGTATTTTGTTTTCTGCCCTACAAATACCTACAGACTTGTTCTTTATTTTAGATTTTGACTAATGTCACAGTGGCCATTTCTAAAGCAGTGTATCTGTAGGAAGATACTAGCTCGTGCATCCATGTATACATGTTGTTTAGGCTAAATCTGTACAACAATTACTACAATAGATATATTTGGGAAGGAGTGAAATTTGTCATTTACTTCGTACATCAGTTCACAGCATTTTTGTTATTGAGTTCTCACTAAACGCTATGGCTGAGTCATCAGTCATAATTTTGTTATACTTTATTCTTAATTCGTGATTTCGGGATAACTGAAGGCATACTTTGTAGGAACCAGTTATTCATCATTTCCAAAAAGCATTTATTAAGGGTTTTACATTTAAAACACCCTTAATAAATGCTTTTTGAAAATGATGAATAATTGGTTCCTTCATAGACTTATTAAGATCTAACTGCCTAATGAAACTGAAGAAGTTACCTGCCGATGGCCAGGAGACTGTCAGTACTTTCTACTTGTGTGCTTTCAGATTCACCTTATTGCCACAGCATTCAAAAAGTATTTCAGTACAATATATATTAACCTCAATTTTTTTGGAATTGAGTCCCCCTTTGCTCATTTCTTTTTACTGATTTTATAATAAAATGATAAATGTTTGCTTCCATTGTTCAAGTTTCAGGATTGCCATGTGATAGATACCCTGGTAAGAATCAAACATCCAATTATGTTCAGTTTGCATCTCTGTTTTATGGTATTGATGTTAGAATTGAACTTTTTTTATCAATGAGTATTCTTGTACCAGTATTTTAATAATTAATTGTATATTAAAGGATAGTGAAAAAATGTAGCAACTTGTTTACATATTTACATACAGAAATTTCTACTTCTTCCATGGAGTGGGAGGGTTTTCAAGAACACTGTGATTTTAATTTTTGTTTAAAGTTAATTTTATTACCTATTGAAGTCTTGTACATCGCTTGGTATGTGATCATAGACTTTTATGGCTGAATACCTCACTCCTTTCTGCACCACATTGAGGCTGAGTTATGAGTGATGTAAGTAATTTCTCCTTTTAGAATTATAGTTAAGAATATTGCTGTTCTTTCCAAACTGTGGCTGACTGTTGACAGTGAATTTCATAAGAGAATAAAATTACTATGATTCTGCTGTCAGTATGTCCAGCTGTTTAAAGAGCTATGTGCAAGAGGTTCCAGAGTAGACACCATTTATCACATACTTCTGTGTAAAAAGCAAATTACCCTAGACTATGATGCTATTAAGGCATTACTGAATCCATATGGGAACATAAATCAACTTTATCAGATTTTTATCACTAAAATAAGATAATATCTGTAAAGCAAATGCTGCAGATCTTAGATGTTTAGAAGGTTTGTAACATGTTACTTCCAGTTCGGGTTATTATCAACATAAACACCTAAAAATTTAGAACATTTTATCTCATTTATTTATATTGAGTCATCAGACTTTTTGCAGTACAGAACTGTTTATGTTGTGACAGCCTATTTGCTGGGAACTTGTCATTAATTTTCAAGAAAATCCTGGTTACATTATCAAACAACAGAAAATTCAGGATAGAATAACAGCATTAATCAGGACAGATTGCTATTCACAATATAGAGGAGGTTTTTGGCAGCAGACAGGTAAATTTGAAAGTAGATTATGGGATATTATTTAGTTATCAAACAAAGTCCTTCATCAGACAAAGGCAAACACATACCTCTCCCCCATATATGTATATGTGCAACTCAAACACACAGGCCTTTGTCATCTTACTGCAATCCAAGATGACAGTGGCTATACGTGTGTGAGTTGTACATATATGTCTGTCTGTCTGTGTGTTTTCTTCATATGATGAAGAACTTTGTCTGATAACTAAAAAATAACCTACAGTCTACTTTTAAATATGTCTATTTGCTACACAACATTTCCTCTATATAATCATATAACGAGTAGCTGTCTAGTCTAATTCATATTGTTAAGTCCACAAGACTTGATTATAGTATTTGCATTATCTTAAAAATAACTATTTCTGGTTCTTGGGTTTGTGATGGCAGATCCTCTACAAGTACATAAAGAGACAAAGAAAGACCTAATATCAATCACTGTTGTCCATCTGTAGCAATTATTCTCCATTCTGAAGATGCTGTTTCATTGTGTACACTCCCAGGATTACGTAGTATCACATTGTTTCTTACAGTTATGTCAGTTAGTTACTTGGTTGTGTGTTCCATTGATCAATCACATGGTACAGTAGCCATTATGATGTGGAACATGTCAACTGCACAAGAAATGCACATGTGAAACAAGATTTTTTTAATATATATAAATACACACACACACACACACACACACACACACACACATCGATCCGCACATACACAGACACAAGCAGACATTTGTCAAAATGAAAATAAATATAAAAATATATGGGGAGAGATAAAGGAGAACTAGAAAGCAAATGGAGATCTGGTGTGAAAAAAGGCGAAAAAGTGTTGGTTAGAGCTGGGCTATGTTGATCCTGTGGTGAACTTGTGTAGGTAGACAACGATGTGCATAAAGGTTAGGTGGTTGTGTTGCCGCGAAAACACGTTAAAGGGTGGAGAAATTCGGGAAAATTTCGAAAAAACTACGTGTAGATGTATTAAAAGGAGTGGTTTGGTGGTGGCAGATTATGGAAATGAGGCTAACAATTGTCTGATGAAGAAATAATGACGTTAAAACCTGTGGGAAGCGGCTAAAAATGATCGGTGATGTGAGAAAAACGGAAATTGAAATAAAGCAAAAGTTATTAGAACTAGCTGAAAAGGTTGTTTAATAGGTGAAAGGAACTGTTTGTGAACTAGAAACGGTAGATTTTATAGCAGCGGTAGTGTTGAAAGCGGAAAAAAAAATTTTTTAGTTATGGTTTGGAAGTGGGTTACGTATTATTACGTATTACGTATTATTGAGTATATATCGGCGGGATACAATTGTATAGTAGATTACGGTAAAAAGGAGAAGGTGAATACAAAGTGAAACTACTGGCAAAAACAGAAGGAGGAAATAAGACGACAGAAAAGACTTCGAAATGCAACAGTGACAATAACAAACGTAATTGTTGGGTTCAAATTAATGATATGGATATAATAGAGGGAAACATTCCACATGGGAAAAATATATCTAAAAACAAAGATGGTGAGACTTACCAAACAAAAGCGCTGGCAAGTCGATAGACACACAAGCAAACACAAACATACACACAAAATTCAAGCTTTCGCAACAAATGGTTGCTTCGTCAGGAAAGAGGGAAGGAGAGGGAAAGACGAAAGGATGTGGGTTTTAAGGGAGAGGGTAAGGAGTCATTCCAATCCCGGGAGTGTAAAGACTTAACTTAGGGGGGAAAAAAGGACAGGTATACACTCGCACACACACATTTGACAAATGTCTGCTTGTGTGTGTGTGTGTGTGTGTGTGTGTGTGTGTGTGTGTGTGTGTGTGTGTGTGTGTCTATACCTGTCCTTTTTTCCCCCTAAGGTAAGTCTTTCCGCTCCCGGGATTGGAATGACTCCTTACCCTCTCCCTTAAAACCCACATCCTTTCGTATTTCCCTCTCCTTCCCTCTTTCCTGACGAAGCAACCGTTTGTTGCGAAAGCTTGAATTTTGTGTGTATGTTTGTGTGTCTATCAACCTGCCAGCACTTTTGTTTGGTAAGTCTCATCATCTTTTATATATATATATATATATATAAAATTACAGTACAGTGTTAAAGATTAATATTTCTATTATTTACCCCATTCCCTTAAATGGCGCAACATTATTATATTTGTAGATTTATTTATTTCTATTCAAGGATTCATCTATGGTATAGAAGGAGTTGTCAAGGACCTGTGATTTCAATTTCTTTTTGAAGCTATTACTGCTGTCTGTCAGACATTTTATTTTATCTGGGAATTTGTCAAAAAAAATTTATAGCAGCATATTTTATCCCTTTCTGTGCCAAAAACAGGTTGAGTAAGGGATAGTGTAAGTCTTTCTTTTTTCTGGTATTATAATCATGAATGTCACTGTTGTTTATAAGCTGGTCCATGTTGCTGAGAACAAATTTCATTAGTGAGTAAATGTACTATGAGGCTGTTGTAAGAATTCCCAATATTTTAAAAAGATGCCTACAAGATGTGTGACTATGAACCCCACACATTATTCTAACCACATTCTTTTGAGCAGTGAATACATTTTGTCTAAGTGTTAAGTTACCCAAAAATATTGTTCCGTATGACATCAGAGAGTGAAAGTATGCAAAGTATGTTAGCTTACTAATTTCTGTATCCTCACAATTGGTAATTATTCTGATTGCAAAAGTTGCTGAACCTAGTTGTTTTAGAAGATGCAAAATATTAATTTTCCAATTAAGATTCTCATCTATATGTACACCCAAAAACTTAGTATGCTCTACCCTGTCTACTGACTTCTGTTGATGAGTCATATTTATTGAAGGAACTATACTTTTTGCAGCAGAATATTGGATATACTGTGTTTTTTCAAAGTTAAAAGCAAGCCCATTTGCAGAAAACCAATTAATGACTTTTCAAAAGACCTTATTTGTATCACTTTCAATTGGAGTTTCTTTTACTGGATTAATAATGAGGCTTGTATCATCAGCAAACAGTGTCAGTTCAGCTTCTTGTTTCAGATACGAAGAGAGGTCATTCACACACATCAAGAACAGAAGGGCATCCATGATTGAACTCTGTGGAACACCTAATATAATTTCACCCCAGTTAGATAGGGGTTATTTGGTAACCGTGATAGCGTTACGGAGATGTTTAACAAACTCAAGTGGCAGACTCTGCAAGAGAGGCGCTCTGCATCGCGGTGTAGCTTGCTCGCCAGGTTTCGAGAGGGTGCGTTTCTGGATGAGGTATCGAATATATTGCTTCCCCCTACTTATACCTCCCGAGGAGATCACGAATGTAAAATTAGAGAGATTAGAGCGCGCACAGAGGCTTTCAGACAGTCGTTCTTCCCGCGAACCATACGCGACTGGAACAGGAAAGGGAGATAATGACAGTGGCACGTAAAGTGCCCTCCACCACACACCGTTGGGTGGCTTGCGGAGTATAAATGTAGATGTAGATGTAGATGTAGATGAAGTGGCAAACTTATTTAAATCACTTGACCCATATAAAGAAACTTTTTGTTTCTTGTTCTCTACGTATGACTTACACCACTTATATGCTATTCCATTTATACCATAGAATTGTAATTTCTCTAACATAATGTCATGGCTCACACAATCAAATGCTTTGGACATGACACAGAAAATTCCTATTGGTGATATTTTACTATTTAAAGACTCTATTATGTGCACAGTGAAATTGTATATTGCTGTCTCAGTGGAACAGCATTTTTGAAATCTGTACTGTGATTTACTAAGAATCCCATTACTGTTGATATGGCTAACCACTCTTGAGTAAATAACTTTCTCGAAGATTTTTGAAACTGCTTTAAGCAAGGACACTGGCTGGTAATTGGTAACATCTGTGGTGTCCCCCCTTTTGTAGAAAGGCCTGACAATGGCATGTTTTAACCTGTCTGGGAAAATACCTTGAATTAGTGATGCATTACAAATGTGACTCAGAACATCAGCTGTAATTGCTCCACATTGTTTTAATTTCTTATTAGAGATGTCATCTACTCCAACAGAACATTCATTTTTCAAAGATTTAATAATTTTACTTATTTCACAAGAGGTTGTTAGGTGAAACTTAATCTGACTAAAATTTTTCAAAACTGACTCTTCTATGTATTGCCTGGCTTTTTCTTTTGAACTATTCTCACCAATTTTTTCTCTTACACTTAAGAAATGGTTCTTAAATACATTAGCTACTTGTGTACTGTTGGTTAGGATGGTCTCATTCTCTTTAATAGTAATACTACTTGCCCCAGTGGTTACTTTGATGTCTCCCTTCTAACAACATTCCATATTGACTTGATTTTATTGCTGGATTTATTAACAACTCCAGCAATAAAATCAAGTCAGTATGGAATGTTGTTAGAAGGGAGACAGGAAACGTAACTTTTCTAACATACATATTTCCTGATTTCCTTACACTTTTTCTCAGCGTGTTAGAATAATTTTTATAGTGTAAAACTACTTCTGGTTCTTTACGACTTCTTGCCGTCTCATGCAGTTTTCTTTTTCTTTCTGAAGACACTTTAATACCTGTAGTAACCCAAGGTTTCTTTGAAAAGTGTGTGATGTTCCATTTAGTAATTTTCTTTGGGAAATAATGTTCAAAAAGGGATATAAATTTATCAAGAAACATGTTGCATTTATCATTAGCATTTGTCTCATTATACACATCTCCCCAATTAACATTTCTTAAACTCTCTCTGCAGTGCTCTATAGATACCAGGTTGAGCAACCTCACACTTTTACTTAATGGTTTCTGAACTGTACACCCTGTTAGGTTTTGTAAGTTAATCAGTTGTGCATCATGGTCTGACAATCCATTTAACACAGGGAGATCATGCGTTTGTTTTACATCCTCTTTCTGTACAAAGACATTATATATTAGAGTGCTACTGTCTTGAGCTATAGGGAAATTGACTACTGATTCTGAGTTACATGTTGTTAATATCACTTCTAGTTCACTTTTCCTATCAGAATTAGTTAGGAAGTTTACATTGAAATCACCACAGATAAATAACTTCTTCTTTTTGCCTGACAGACATCATAATAGGCAGTCAAACTTTTTTTATGAATAGCTCCCAGTCTTCTAATGGGGACCTGTACACTGTTGCTAATATCAACACTACATTCTCTAGCTGAAGTTCACATGCACAAACCTCAAAGTGCTGTTCAACACAAAATTTGCTTACTTCTACAGTTTTGTATTTATACCCTTGTTTTATGAAATTGGCAACTTCTTTTATCCATCCTAGATCTGCAAGTGTAAGATGCTAAATTATACCCATTTATACTGACACTATCCATCCCCACAGTTACATGGTGTTCAGACAGACAGAGCATATCAATCTCATTCTCATTTTTGAGGTCACCTAAACACACTAAATAGCTCATGTACTTTATTTTTTATTCCTCTGATATTTTGATGAAGTAAGTTGATACTGCCCTCAGCTTTACCCCTATTTACTGTATATGAAGATCCTTTTATTCTATTCAATTCAATTTATTTGCATCCTTGTAGTACATCATCGAAATGACATAGGACTTGTCAATAAACATTACAATTTAAAATACATATACATGAAAATTTGTAATTGAATTTACTTGTCACTTAGACATTACAATTTTAATAGAACTTTTAGAACATTAACATAAAAATATACAAGTAGGATAACAACGTACAAAAAAAAAAATTTCACAATTTCATAGAAACAGCAAGTATTTAAATGTGAGCAATTACACATATTTATTATGTCAGGGAAATATTAACTGCACTTTTATTGTCAACGATTCATAAACTCTTCAATACTGTAAAAACTATTGCTCAATAACATGTTTTTTAATTCTCTTTTAAATATGTACAGTTTTGGTATTATTTTTAGTTCTTTGGGGAGAGCACTGTAGAGGATTTTGTGTTGGTATAGTACACTTTTGTGATACATAGCTGTTTTATGAATTTCTCTGTGGAAATCATTCCTATTCCTTGCTTCGTAGTTGTGAAATTCTCTGTTTAATGTAGAAAATTCCTCGTGTTCTTTTAAGAAACATATGCTTTCATATATGTATAAAGATGGTAGTGTCATGATTTTTAATTCTTTGAAAGCTTGCCTACAAGAGTCTCTATATCCTATACCTTTTATTATTCTGACTGCCTTCTTTTGTAGTCTAAATGAGTGTTTTGTTAGACTGATGTTCCCCCAAAACTGTACGCCGTATCTTAATAAATTGTGCATGAATGAGAAATAAACACATAACACTGTTTTAATATTACATGAGCTTTTAAGCATTCTAAGTATATAACATGTTTGACTTAATTTTTTGTTCAATGATATTACATGCTTTTCCCATCTTAAGTGTTCATCAAACCATACTCCCAAGAATTTAGTGTATGATGCTTGTTCAATCTTACACTTACCCAGTTCTACTGTAAGGTTAGTTTTTATTTTATTTGTAATATGTCTGTCTGGACTTCGGCTTTAACCTAAAAACCTGTCTGCCTGGACCCGTTAACCACAAGGATCACCCCTTGTCAAATGAAAACTAGTTACTAGCAGATCTTTGATACCATAATACATTGATGGAAAGAAATTGTAACACCAAGAAGGAATTGTGTGACATAAACAAAAGTTGGTCGGAAAGTTTCTACATCTAAAAAATTATGTATATTCAAATTTTGTGCCTGTTGCAAAAGAATGGCACCAGTAGTGCACTATGAGGATGCAAATCAGTTTTGCGTTAAATACATTAATTACCTTTTGATATTGGATATGGCGAGTTGATGTTAGTTAAGAATGCCTTCAAGTTAGCAAGGACACCATTATCAGCACCTCATTGAGTTTGAATGAGGTCATATAACAGGGCTTCAGAAACCTGGATGTTTCTTCTGTGATGTTGCAGAAAGACTTGGCAGGAATGTAAACACTGTACTGATGGCTGGCAGTGATGGTCACGAGCCTATATATATGCAAGGAGACTGGGCTCTGGATGACCACATAGCACTAAGGGGGAAGACCATTATGTTCAGTAAATGGCTCTGGCACATTGAACTGCATCTGCAGCAGCAATTTGAGCAGCAGTTGGCACAACAGTGGCACAACAAACTGTTACAAATTGGCTACTGTAAGGACAGATCCAAGCTAGATGCCCTGTAGTGTGCATTCCACTGACACCAAACCACCGCCATTTGCAACTTTAGTGATGTAAAGCTAGAGCTCATTGGATGGCAGGGTGGAAGTCTGTTGTGTTTTCTGATGAAAACTGGTTTTACTTTGGTGCTAGTGGTGATTAGGAGGAGGCCAGCTGAGTGTCTGCAACAAACCTATCTGTGTGCTAGACAAACTGGACCTGCACCTAGAGTAATAGTCTGGGGTACAATTTCATATGACAGCAGAAGCCCTCATGTGGTTATCCCAAGTATCAAGACCGAAAATTTGTATATAAGTCTGATGATTCAACCTTTTGTGCTGCCATTCATGAACAGCATTCCAGTGGGACTATTCCAACAGGATAACACTCAACCAAATACTACTGTTGTAACACAATATGCTCTACAGAGTGTTGACAGTTTGCCTGCTTGATTATGAGATCCGTCTCCAATCAAGCACATATTGGACATCATCAGATGACAACTCCAGTATCATCCACAAAGAGCATTCACCATCCCTCTATTGACTAATCAAGTGGAATAGGCATGGAACTCCATCCCGCAAACTGACATCTGGCACCTGTACAACACAATGCATGCATGTTTGCAATTTGAATCCAACATTCTGGTGGTAGCAGCATTTCACATTTGCAATGACTTATCTCATTGTTACCTTAACCTGTGATCTTGCAGTGTCAATCACTTACATATGTTACCTAGACAAATACACTCCTGGAAATGGAAAAAAGAACACATTGACATTGGTGTGTCAGACCCACCATACTTGCTCCGGACACTGCGAGAGGGCTGTACAAGCAATGATCACACGCACGGCACAGCGGACACACCAGGAACCGCGGTGTTGGCCGTCGAATGGCGCTAGCTGCGCAGCATTTGTGCACCGCCGCCGTCAGTGTCAGCCAGTTTGCCGTGGCATACAGAGCTCCATCGCAGTCTTTAACACTGGTAGCATGCCGCGACAGTGTGGACGTGAACCATATGTGCAGTTGACGGACTTTGAACAAGGGCGTATAGTGGGCATGCGGGAGGCCGGGTGGACGTACCGCCGAATTGCTCAACACATGGGGCGTGAGGTCTCCACAGTACATCGATGTTGTCGCCAGTGGTCGGCGGAAGGTGCACGTGCCCGTCGACCTGGGACCGGACCGCAGCGACGCACGGATGCACGCCAAGACCGTAGGATCCTACGCAGTGCCGTAGGGGACCGCACCGCCACTTCCCAGCAAATTAGGGACACTGTTGCTCCTGGGGTATCGGCGAGGACCATTCGCAACCATCTCCATGAAGCTGGGCTATGGTCCCGCACACTGTTAGGCCGTCTTCCGCTCACGCCCCAACATCGTGCAGCCCGCCTCCAGTGGTGTCGCGACAGGCGTGAATGGAGGGACGAATGGAGACGTGTCGTCTTCAGCGATGAGAGTCACGTCTGCCTTGGTGCCAATGATGGTCGTATGCGTGTTTGGCGCCGTGCAGGTGAGCGCCACAATCAGGACTGCATACGACCGAGGCACACAGGGCCAACACCTGGAATCATGGTGTGGGGAGCGATCTCCTACACTGGCCGTACACCACTGGTGATCGTCGAGGGGACACTGAATAGTGCACGGTACATCCAAACCGTCATCGAACCCGTTGTTCTATCATTCCTAGACCGGCAAGGGAACTTGCTGTTCCAACAGGACAATGCACGTCCGCATGTATCCCGTGCCACCCAACGTGCTCTAGAAGGTGTAAGTCAACTACCCTGGCCAGCAAGATCTCCGGATCTGTCCCCCATTGAGCATGTTTGGGACTGGATGAAGCGTCGTCTCACGCGGTCTGCACGTCCAGCACGAACGCTGGTCCAACTGAGGCGCCAGGTGGAAATGGCATGGCAAGCCGTTCCACAGGACTACATCCAGCATCTCTACGATCGTCTCCATGAGAGAATAGCAGCCTGCATTGCTGCGAAAGGTGGATATACACTGTACTAGTGCCGACATTGTGCATGCTCTGTTGCCTGTGTCTATGTGCCTGTGGTTCTGTCAGTGTGATCATGTGATGTATCTGACCCCAGGAATGTGTCAATAAAGTTTCCCCTTCCTGGGACGATGAATTCACGGTGTTCTTATTTCAATTTCCAGGAGTGTATATTCCCAGAATTTCATTACTATAAATTATTTATTCTTTGGTGTTGTGATTTTTTTTCTGTCAGTGTATCTGAGCTTCTCTGGGAGAGTTTTGTGAACAGCACAAATGCTTTTCACAGATCATAGAAAATACCAGTTGGCAATACTACATCACCTAAATTTTGTCTAATCTGATTCATGAACCAAAAAACAGAATGTTCTGTAGAGAGTCACTTCTGAAATCCAAATGGAAATCAAGTATCTTACTTTAAGAGGAAGGAATAATAATAGTATGGAAAGGATAGAGGAGGTATTGTGGTGTAGACAGGCACAATGAAAAAGAATGCTAACCTTTCTTCATAAGTATAGAATACACAATTCATCAAAAACACCACACACACACACACACACACACACACACACACACACACACACACACACACGGGTGTGCAGACAGTGACCATGTGCATGTGAGTTGTTCTTGTGTAAATCCATGTGTTTTGTGCTTCTGAAGGAGGACTTTGTTTAAAAGCTGAAAAATGTCCAGCATTCTTTCTCATTGTGCCATCAATGACTCAACACCTCCTACATGTGGTGAGTAGTGATCTACCTTTTCCATATTGCTATTGTTTTGAGAAGGTTGTGTCACAATTCTCGCATACATAATCGTTACACTCCTTTCAGGAAGAAGATACATTGAGAGACTGGTTGGTAATCATTAATATCTGTCGCATTCTCTTTCTTGTAAAGAGGTTTGGTAGTACCATAATCTGTCTGGAAATTTCCTTTATGATTGTGATATATTGCATATTAGTCTATCACTTTATCCCTTAAACTGTCCGTTTTGCTACTTAAAGCAAGTGTTTATTAAGTAAGTTGTTTACTTGACTGCCACAATTAGTTATTTGACTGTTTTCTTTAATAACAAAGTCCTCACATCTTCTCCAACCTTGATTCAAGGCCAACAACTGCTAAATCAGTATTCCAGAAACTTGAAGTTAAAATCAGAATAAATTTTACATAGACTGTAAATCAGACAAGAGAGTAATCTTTAGAATATGTCTTTATATGAGGCTGACATTCATTTTTGACTCTGATATTCAACCAATTGATCAAAAATGTTTTTTTCCAGAAAGATTCAGTATTATTGCAATATACCATGTTTGAGTCATTGATATTTCTAGGAGCTGTGTATGGTGCAATGATGTCAAGCACAGCAGTAAAGCTCCTGTCACTGCTCAAAGCACATGAGGAATACCTGTAGCAGATCTCTGTTTCACTATGTCAGCTATAGAACTGTTATATTTAAAACAGAACTTATATCTATGCAGTCAGTTAATATATTTTTCCAATTTTTGATCATTTTATGCTTTTGTAAAAAAGGAAATACAATGTCTTTTCCACATTTCATTTCTTGTTCTGAGCACCATGCTGTAAGGTCATGTATCTTTCGCATTATGTAATTTAACATGAAATAATAATCTGGTTGAACTTATCTATGTTTTTATTCATTATTACTCTGAATATTCTTTCTACTAATTATTTCTAAAGCCTGCATTTATGTTTCAGTTTGTTAAATGGAAGTGACTTGTTTGGTGAAGCAATGATCACACCAGCATCAGGTCACTATTGTTTATGCATTTCCACTTTTACAAATTGAGCCTGCAGTCTAAAACTCTTTATGAAATCTGATTATCACTGTTATTACCATGCAAATATTTTTATCGCATTGAAACTGAATGTTGACTTGGTCTTGTGTCACAAAGCTTTTTCACTCTCCAGTGACAATTTCCGCTCCTGACATAGAATTGCACAGGTATCAGGAATTTAAGCAATTGTCAGACTAATCATGCAGTAAGAGACCTCTCATTTAACTTCAATAATTTTAAATCCTATTTTTTTCAGGGGTATGGTATTCTTTCACAGCCATCAGTGTGATGTGGCCTTGTTTCTCGAACATTTTACTTCTGATTCTGAAATATTTTCTAAAAAAAACCAACACACTTATTGGAATGGATCCAGCATTACACACTTCAGACAAATAAACAGAACAACTACAACAGGATATGCTCCATAATAAATCTTCATACATAATGAAGATATGCTCCATAATAAATCTTCATACATAATGAAGATAGTTGTAACTCTTGAAATGATCTTCCTGCCCAACTTAACCTAAACACAGAACTAAGTATGATCGTTCATCTACACATCAAGCTAGCACAATGTTTTCCTAAAAATCAAGTGGTTTTTCTCTATTGTAATTCTTAGCAATAAAACAACAGAAAATCTTGTGTCCTCTCAATTTGGTGAATATTGTTGTAGTCAGGCTTAATAGTTCTAGTACATAGTCTTCTAAGCAAACCATTACCAGGCACTTTCTAATTGAGGTGGCAGTCCAACCTTTAATGTTCCATGCTAATCACTGGATATTGTTTTGTGTTCACATTATTAAGATGATAACTTCACACATTCTGAAATAACTCTTTAGTAACTACATCAAGACAAAAATAAAATTTGAAACAATTTAGTACCTATGATTTTTGTAAAAGATTTATTTAAATTTTCCTTGGTATACAGCTCCATAAAAATGAAAATATACTGAATTTTATAATTTTATGAATCTATGTGAATATCATGTTTAACATTCTTTGTCTCATATTGGTGCACACATTTAAAATTACATTACAAAATTAAATCACAAAGTGAGTGAAATTGCAAGTAAAACTTTTGTTGTCCAAAATGTAATGCAAGAAGCTAACAAAATTAATTTTAGCTGTATGCATATATGCAAGATAATATCTGACTTTAAAGGCTACACTGTGAAGGAAAACTGTACTGTCTGTTTAATTTTGTGTTTGTGATAAACATAAAATCTAAAGCTGTCATCAGATTGAAGGTTGGTTTAAACAACACTTCTTTGCTATAGAACAGTCCTACTTGAAATAGTAAGTCTCTGCTTTTTCAACCTTTCAACTGATTCATCCCTCAACCTAAACCGGGAGCTACAGTGTATGCGGATTCTGAACTACAGTGTAACTTAGAATTTACCATATTAATAATCATTGCCAGATGCGAAATAAGTGGTGACAGAAAATTTGTAGGACTGACTGAAGAATGCACTTCAGGTGTTCAGATTTAACCCCTTTGCCCAAAATATGATGCAATTTAGTGTAAAAATTACTTTCCTTGTGTGCAGTAGTGTAAGGTATGTCTTCTGTTATAAAAACTGGGAGTCATCATTGTCTTCAAAATTTTCCCTTCCTCTGTTGGCTGCAGTGATTCTCCAGAATGGGAATGAATCCCTTTGCTTCAGCTTCCCTTGCTTATTTTTTTACTCTTTCATTATCATTATGAACAGAAATTTAAAAAACAAGGCTTAGAACTACTGTTTAAAACCCATACATAAGAGAAACAACTGGAAATCAAGGCAAAGAATTGATCTCTTTGCTTCTCTATGGTTTAATACATAGTTTGCATTTCACTTTATATTTAATGAGCAATGGTGTAACCAGGTTCCATTGAAGCTATTGTGTTATGATGATGATTTAATGTTATTGCATTAGCACAGAACTCTCTCATTAAAGTTGTTCATTATGACCTGATGAGGTCTCACAATAAGTCTAACACTTTATTCTGAGAATTTAAATTGATCCGTTTAAAAGTAACAATGCTCTGATGCCATGTTTGCTATATGATATTCAACATACAAACATTTTTTATTACTTCATGATTGTGGATACCAAATGGAAATTAAAACTAAAATGTGGTCAAATAAGTGAGTTTTGTATTGTCATTAGACATTTCATTCAATGAAAGAAGAAAGAACAGTTTGCAATCTCTGTTTCAACACATCATTCAAAATTTATAATGAAAACACTTCAGTTTTTTGTTCATATCTGTATATACTGGAATTTCTTTTCTGGTAATATAGAACATATTTGAATTTTGTTTTCAGGTTTTACAGGTTTTTATTTAATACTGATGTAATAAAACAACTTTACAAATTATTTACTTCACAGTTTTATAATATATTTCAAATATATACACTTAGCATGCAAATAAAAGGCAATAAGTGTCTATGTATTAAATTATCATCTACTTTTTTTTCTTAAATATCACACAAACATATTTTTTCTCACACGGACCTGCCCCTGACAATTTTGTGCAGTCCTCAATAATAGCCACAAATTTGTACTACTGATTTCTAAACATTTGTGTTTCATTTAAATAGCCTTCTCAAATCATGTTTAAATCAGTTAATTATTTTCACAAACATGTGAACAGTTAAAACATAGAAGCGAAAAAATTATGATATACTCAGTATAAATATAATTTTAATTCTCTTCTATGACTGGAATTCCTTGTGCATCAAAGTGGTAAGCACACAAACAAAACAAAAACATCAATATATCAAGTTCATTCATGAGTTTTTGATTATCCCCACTAAAAATGCACTTTTCAACACTTCTAACTTGATTACTCTCACAGAAATATCTATTGTTAAAGCACAGATAAAGCAGTCCTCATTATATCTTCATGGCAGATTTGTTTTGACTTCTGCCACTACAGAAAACAATGGCACATATCTTCTCAGTGGACCAAAAACTGCAGAAAATAGGCACAAACTTGCTATAGCCGTAATGGAGACGGTGCTAGTCCATCATCAGTTCTAAATGCATTGAACCTTCTCGTTCACCTTTCACTTTAGAGTAAATGATATTCTTTGCCCAGGCTCTGCATTCAACATTAATCAACACATGTTCTGTAACAGTGAAACAGAAAATATTAATCAAGCATATAGATTGCTGGACTAGGGATGCACATTATTTTTAAAATTGAATTTCTATTGTGTTTTGCAGAAACATATTTTTTAATTTTGGAACCAACCTAATTGCAAATTCCAACTAGTCCTTTATTTCCTTTATCAAGTTATGTTTACATTTGCTAGAAAGAGCTTATACCAGCCTAGGAAAGGGGTCCAGTAAAATAAAGGCACTCTCTGATATTCAGTATTAGTGGAACGGAATGTCAATATGATTACAATTCTCACAATGGGAAAGGTTATTTTATGTGTTCAAAGTGATCCCCATTTATACCCAAACAATGTCAATGCCACTGAACTGTTGACTGAACTACAGCTGTCAGTGTTTCCAGTGTGATAACCATATAGGACACCTCAATGGTTTCTCATAGTTCATTCGATGTAGCTGGCTTCTGTTGAAAAAGTTCTTTTTCAAGGTCTGCAATAAGTAGAAGTCAAGAGGTATGGCATTTGTGGTGGATACTCAACAGCTCCTCTTTGACCTATCCATCTTTCAGGTAGATTTTCATCCAAGTAGGCTCTGACATCTCTGTGGTAGTGAGGCAGACCACCATCTTATTTTAGGCAAAATAATTAATTTCCAAACAGCTCTCAGATGACAGGTAAAATTGATGTTTGCAGCATATGAAGATACACTTCACCAGTTACAGTACTTTCAAAGAAGAATGGGCCAATCAAACCACGTGATGACAGACCGCACCATGTGTTAACACCTGGCAGATTAACATGTTTGTCCACATTAACATTAGGATGTTCAGAAGCACAGTACAAGCAATTTTGGCAGTTTACTGTACTGTTCAGTTTGAATTGCACTTCATCAGACTAGATAATCATGTCTGCAAACCTTCATCCTCTCTAATTATGCCTAGAAACCACTCGCAGTACTCCATCTTTCAATCCAGGTCATCCTTGTTGATAAAATGTGTATACATCTACATCTATATCATACTCCACAAGCCACCTAATGGTGTGTGGCGGAGAGTATGATTGTTGGTAGGCCTCTGTATTGCCTCTAATTTCTCGAATTTTCTTTTCGTTGTCAATACATGAGATGTATGTGGGGGGGAAGTAGTTTGTTGTATGACTCCTCCTGAAACGTGTTGTCCTGAATTTTCAGTAGTAAATCTCTCCATGATGCACAATGCCTAACTTGTAACGTCAGCCAGTGGAGTTTGTTTAGCATCTCTGTAATGCTCTCTTGCCAGCTAAACAATCCCGTGATGAAACATGCACTCTTTTTTGGATCATCTCTATCTCCTCTATCAGTTCTACCTCATAGGAATCCCAGATAGATGAACAATACTCAAAACTTGGGCGAACAAGTGCGCTATAAGCCACTTCTTTCATGGATGAGTTATATTTCCTGAAGGTTCTTGTGGTGAATCTGGTATCTGCGTTTTCCACTGTCTGTTTTATGTGGTCATTCCAACTTAATGTCACTCTGGATAGTTACACCTAGATATTTTACATCAGACACTGTCTCCAGCTGTTTGTCATCAATAGTGTAGCTGTAGACACAGGATTTCTTTTCCTATGTATGTGCAATATGTTACATTTATTTATGTTCAGGGTCAATTGCCAGAGCCTGCACCATTCATCAATTTGCTGCAGGTCGTTCTGCAAATTTCTCTACTTTCTGGAATTGCTACTCTGGTATACACAAGTGCATCATCTGTGAGTAGCCTTAAAGAGCATCTGACACTTTCTACTAGATCATTTATATACACACATCAAAAAAAGTTTTGCATCACCCCGGTTCCCAGAACTCCTGAAGATAGACATTGACTGCAGATATTGTACCACAGACACAGTTGCTTTGACTGTTCAGAGATGTCATTAAACCCACCCAAAGATGTAAACAACCATGCCAGAGCAGCACATATTACATGAAGGGGGTCCAACAGACAACCAGTTCCAGTCATTCCACCAGGACAGAGGTACACAGCTCATGTTGTCTGTAGTTCAACCATACCTAGATGGTCGATCATGTCCACATTGTTACTTTGTGCCAGGAAGGGCTCTCAACAAGGGAACAGACCAGGCAACTCGGAGTGAACCAAAGCAATGTTGTTCGGACAAGGAAATACAGAGAGACAGGAACTGTCAATGACATGTCCTGCTCAGGCTGCCCAGGGGCTACAACAACAGTGGATGACCACTACCTATGGATTATGGCTTGGAGGAACCCTGACAGCAATGCCACCATGTTGAATAATGCTTTTGGTGCAGCCAGAGGACATCATGTTATGACTCAAACTGTGCACAATAGGCTGCATGATGTGCAATGTCCATGGCAAGGTCCATCTTTGCAACCAGAAAACCTTGCAGTGTGGTACAGATGAGCCCAACAACAAGCCAAATGGACCACTCAGTATTGGTATCATGTTCTCTTCACCGAAGAGTGTCACATATGCCTTCAACCAGACAGTCATTGGAGACGTGTTTGGAGGCAACCCGGTCAGGGTGAATGCCTTACACACACTGTCCAGCAAGTGCAGCAAGGTGGAGGTTCCCTGCAGTTTTGGTGTGGCATTATGTGGAGCCAACGTACGCCACTGGTGGCCATGGAAGATGCTGTAACGGCTGTAAGATACGTGAATGCCATCCTCTGACCAACAATGCAACCATATCAGCAGCATATTGGTGAGGCATTATTCTTCATGGATGACAATTCACACCCCCATCGCGTACATCTTGTGAATGACTTCCTTCAGGATAACGACATTGCTCGACCAGAGTGGCCAGCACATTCTCCAGACATGAATCCTACCAAACATGCCTGGGACATATTGAAAAGGACTGTCTATGGATGACGTGACCCACCAACCACTCTGAGGGATCTACGCCAAATCACCATTGAGGAGAGGGTCAATCTGGACCAACAGTGCCCTGATGAACTTGTGGATAGTATGTCACAATGAATACAGACATGCATCAATACAAGAGGATGTGCTACTGGGTATTAGAGGTACCGATGTGTACAGCAATCTGGACCATCACCTCTGAAGATCTTGCTGTATGGTGGTACTACAAGCAATGTGTGGTTTTCATGAACAATAAAAATGGCGGAAATGATGTTTATTTTGATCTCTAATCAAATTTTCTGAACAGATTCTGGAACTTGCTGTCAAGGACAACATACTATGTTCTATTACTTAAGAAGTCTTTGAGCCATTCATATATCTGTGAACTTATTCCACATGCTCATACCTTCATTAACAGCCTGCAATGGGGCTCTGTGTCAAATGTCTTCCTGGAATCTGCCTGTTGTCCTTCATCCATAGTTTGCAGTATATCATATGAGAAAAGGGGAAGCTGAGTTTTGCAAGAGTGATGCTTTCTAAAACCATGCTTATTCATGGATATAAACTTCTCAATCTCAAAAAAAGTTTATTTTATTTGAACTGACAATATGTTCAAGGATTCTGCAGTGAACCCAAGTTGGAGATATTGGTCTGTAATTTTGCACATCCATTCTTCTGTCCTTATATACTGGAGTCACCTGCACTTTTTTCCAATCACCTGGGACTTTATGCTTGGTGAGAGATTCATGATAAATGCAGGATAGATAAGGGTGTAATGCTGCAGAGTACCCTTTGTAAAACCAAATTGGGATTCTATCTGGATCTGGAGATTTATTTGCTTTCAAATCTTTCAGTTGTTTCTCTATGCCAGGGATGCTTAATACTGTCGTCCATGTAGGAGTTTGTCCAATGGTCAAATGATGGTATGTTTGTATGATTCTCCTGTGTGAACAATTTCTTGAACATGAAAGTTAAGACTTCAGTTTTCATTTTTCTATCTTCAGCTGCCATACCACACTGGCCAACAAGGAACTGAATGGAAGCCTTACACTAACTTAGCAATCATATATAGGACCAGAATTTTCTCAGGTTCTCTGCCAGATCTTTTGCTAAGGTGTGATGGTGGTAGTTGTTGCATGTTTTGTGCACAGATCTTTTCAACAGACGCATGAACCTCTGCTAAGCTTTACTTGTCATCATTTGAGCATTCTCTTTTGAACCTAGAGTGCAACAGCCTCTGCTTCCTCGGCATCTTATGAATTTCATTATTATACCATGGTAGGTCTTTTCCATCAATTATCCACCTATTAGGGACATAACTCTCCGGACCACAATTTACAATCTGCTTCAACTTTGCCAATAATTTCTCATGTCCATATTACTGGAACCATGTGATGCCAATTCACTAAGTGAGATGCTAACAAGTGCTTATCTACTCTACCTATTAGAAACAGTCTTCTAGCCTTCTTGACTGATTTATTAACTTTCATAATGATAGTTTCTATGACATCATGATTGCTAATCCCCATTTACATAATGAAATTAGCTACAAACTCTAAGATATTTCCATTGCATGTGGGCTGCCAAGCTAGCTGCTCAGGACAGTTTTCAGAAAATGTGTTCAAAAGTACTCCACAAGACTGTCCGTCTGTACTCTGTGCAATGAATCCATGGACATTCCAATCTATACTCAGTAGGTTAAAGTTGCCTCCAACTAGTATTGCACGATCTGGATATTTATGTGCTACTTACTGTAGACTTTCTTTGAATGACTCTAGAACTGTAATAGCAGAAATGGGGGGGGGGGGGGGGGGGGGTAAAAACAGCCAACAATTAATTTGGTTTTATTTACACCTATTATATTTAACTGGACAACTTCACTGTCACACTCAACTTCAATAGTGACAAAAATATTGTCACAATGAACACTCCCTCTCCTACAGCTCTAATACGTCTTTGTTACATACGTTCCATGATGCTCTGTCTATCTCAGAGCTTAACATTTTTTGTTACAGTCAGCTCTTGATCCCAAGAATATTTGAATGTAAGAACTTTTCTGGAGGGCTGTAAATTTGGGAACTGTATAAAAAATACTTCAACAGTTTACTGATAAAATTTTGACAGTTGAAGTGTCTATACTCTGAATGTGATCTAACTTCCCTTGCTGTGTATTGGGTGGTGAGTGTTCATCAGAGCACCTCAAACTACTATCTAACCTAAAAAGCCCTCAAGTGCACTCCACAAATACTCTGCTACCAGAGTAGCTGCTTCCTTTGTGCAGTTCACCTCTGACCTACTAAGAGGAGTCCTATAAATCCCCACATGATAACACCGGTCTAGAAAGATTCAGCCAAAACTCTTACAGAGTTGATGAAACCTGGGAACAATGCTGCAAATTGTGAGCTCTGCTTGCATCCCACATGCAAGGCCAGCAGTCTTCACCACCTCCACCAGCTGCCTGTATGAACTGAGGATGATGCCAGAATCCATGCAACAGGTTTCGTCGGTGCCAACATGAGTCACTACTTGCTAGAGGACTGCACTCTGCACGCTTGATAGCCACAGGCAAGGCCACCTCCACATCTCAGATGAGGTCCCCTGGCAGACATACTGAGTGCACATTTGCTTTCTTTCCAGCCCATAATGCTACCTGCCTAAGGGGTTCCATAACTCGCCTAACATTGAAGCTCCCGATAACTAGTAAACCCCTTCCTCCATGTGCCTGCTCAGACTGTGCTGAAGGAGCAGCCACATGTCTGTTCACAGGGTGAATAGGTGAGATCAGGTGGCCACTCTCTGCATTGGCCCTCTGCTTTGAGCGACGTGAACTTGTTACTACTTGCTACTCACCCTCCTGTGAGGGCAGATCCATCATGTCAGTTACACTAGGAGGTGCCTTGGGAGCATAGCCCGTGGACAAAACAAGCAACATCTGAGGTGTCCCATGTGACAAACCACATTCTCTACCACCTTACACTCCAAGGCAGCAGCCTGAAGGTGACTGACCATAGTCAAAAGCACATTCAGCTTTTCAAGAACTGTGGCCAGTTCCTCCTGCATCCTCAACACAGCATTGTAACCATCCTAGTGAGAGTAACCGAGGAAGTGAACTATAAAATCAGACAGAATCACAGATATGGAAGATGTGTCACCAATGGATGCTGATGCATTAATGAGCTATTTAGCTGGCTGTTCACTGAGCAACTGTTGTGCTACAAACTGAATGAAATCACCCTTACAAAAACACCAGATTGAACCTCTTAAACAGAAAAAAGTGCATGATATTCAATAAATTTATTATGATGAAAATACAGAAAATGATAAACATGCAACTTTCTACTCTGTGTATGTATATTAGTTGGGAGCTGGAGCCTGACTGATTGTCAACATGCAGAAGTGCATAATTTTTGGGCTCCTGCACCCTCAATGAGAAGATCCAGTCTGTGTTCAAGTTCCCACATTCCACTACACACAAGGAATGCTGCAGGTTTCTTGGGATGGCAAATCTCCTTAGGTGCCACCTGAAGGATGTCATGAGTGAGCATGCACCACTCATGTCCACAGTCCAGGGTGACTGCACAAAAGGTATTGGGCATGTTTGCTGGATGGCACAAATGTCAGACAGTTCTGAGCAATTGAGGCATGACCTCTTGTAAGCCACCCTCCTAGCCCATCCTCAGCCGACTGCCCCGCTTCCAATTGTTAGTGATGCCAGCCAGTCTGTAGTGCGTTGAGAATTTTGATGCAAATTCTAGATACCCTTGGCTTTCCACCATCTCGAACACCCGATATTTTACGCACAAGCGTGAGAAATGGGAGAGTGTCTCTACCTCGCACAGGTTTTCTGTGTACGCAGGGTGGATGCGTGTCAAGAGAATGCCACAATGTGGGCAGTCCACTGGCATGGGCAAGTGGTTGCCTTGCTCATCACAGAAGTTACATGACCAGCACTAGGAGCAAGTGCGCCTTATTCCGTGACAGTGCTACTTCAGTCATTATTGTGAACAGTTGAATTGTGTAAAAGAAAAGAAAATACACTTACTTTTACTTACTTACTTACTGACTCTCTAGAGTTGCAGATGGTGGGCTTGTGAGAAACCTGAGATATTTTTTGGAACTGTATTTATTGTAAAAGTAATTAACAGTTTCTGACAGACTGTGAATCACTGGACTTACGAAATATGACTCACATATATGAAAAACTGTTATGTGGTGTTTCCATTTGTGGAAGTGAAAATATAGTCTGATTGATTTAAGAGTATCCTGAGTGTATGCAATCATATTTAAGAGTAGAGAAAATTCCTCCAAACAGCATCACATCTTCGGAGAAGAAGTTGGGCAGGTTGTCACAGCTGACTATCCTGAGAAGAAGATTGGCAAAGCACCTCCAAGTAAGTCCACTGAAGAAGGGGACATGTGAGTCTTGCACACCAGCACCACATTGCTTCCTCTAGTCGCTGGAAACTGCCAGAAGTCTGCACCACCATGTCGAGAGGACTTGGCAGCCTCTGGTGTTTTTCTTGGCAAAGATCACAGCCACAGCAGCATTGAGCCTTGTATGGTTGTGAGCTCCACACTGGGTATGAAGTGATTAGATATTTCTGTCCATCAATGGAGGGGTGCCATTTCACCATTTTTACTGACTATCACTCCCTGACAATGGGAGTCTCAAGGAGGGCATGCGGATCCCACCCCACCTGCTCTGACAGGAGGAATACATCGCACAATTTACTATGGCCATCAAGACTGAAGTCTGTGCAGCAATGACAGCAACTTGGCCAGCACCTTCAACCCAGGAGGTGGCTCATGGGCCCCAGGGCAGGAGTTGCACTAGCATTTGAACCACTACTTACCTTAGCAGAGCCCCATGCCACAGCAGGCCCTACTATACTGACTGACCATGTGTAGTGCCACTTATTGCCCCAGCAGGAGGTATGATGTCACATCACCCATCCTCCAGGTGTGCAGTGGGGCAACAGCAAGCCTACCACAAGCTTTGCTGCTGTTCTTGCTGCAGTGATAAACACCAGGCCCACTGACACCATGTCCTGTCCGGTGTGTAGGACTCGGTGTGTGCAATCGCCTCCTCCATCATACTTGATGCTCTGTTGCACCCCCACCCCTCCGCAATGTTTCCTACTCACATGGGGAGAACTATGGGGCATCACACCACAGCTTTATGTGCCTGCCACCCCTCTGCTTCAACAGATAGCAAAAGCAGATGATATGTCACACAATGCTGGATTGGGCTGTGAATAGTAGCAGACCCTACAGTTGGAGTCTCTCTCCACCATGCATTTCCTTGCTACAACTCACTGTTTTTTCCAGAAAGGCATGCTCCAAAATGTGCTCCCTGACCAGCACTCCCCACTCTAACGTTGAGTCACTTGCATCTTTGTTCAAAAGAGAGAACATTTTTCTGAATGTTAATTTGGAATGTTTTGTATTAGAAGAATGAACATTTGACAGCTTGTTGTAACAGTGCTCCTTGCAAGTAAGAGTAAAGTGAAGACAGCATCGGTGAGTCAGTGTTGCATGCTTTGGCTGAACTGAGGTTGCTGGCATCTATATGCCTTATCGAGAGCTAGTAGCGAAGTACTTCATTTACTTTTCATGCAGACAAAGTTTTGCAATTGATTCTTATACACAATCAAGCAGCTTAAATTTCACATCTTACTACCTCTGCCTCACGGACTTCCTGGTATTAATGTTTACGACGTGATGGACTGTCTCACTAGTGATACACATGTTGTCAGAAGAGCACATGTGCACCAACTTAGGAGTGTCCTTTCAGTGATTACCAGTCATTCTCTTCTCCAAAGAGGATTTAATTGTATTGGTTTGCTCACATTATAATTATTATACAGTAAATTCACACTGTCCACAGCTTGGGGTCTTGCGGTAGCGTTCTTGCTTCCCGCACACGGAGTCCGAGGTTCGATTCCCGGCAGGGCCAGGGATTTTTCCTGCCTCTAGATGACTGGGTGTTGTTGTGTCATCTCCATCATCATCATTGATCCCCATTATGGTTGGAGAAAGGCAATGGCAAACCACCTCCCCTAGGACCTTGCCTAGTACAGCGGTGTGCGTCTCCTGCATCATCCCCTACATTCCTTGGAGTATGGGACCTCATCATCATCATCATCTCAAGTTCACACATGACTTCTCCTTGTAACTTCCTGTTTCCTTTGTATCTCATGTATGTTATGGAATTAATGTGTAACTGTACCATTGTGGATAATGTGCCATTTCCCTCCCCACTGCAGTTACAGTATTCAATTGTATTGTTTCTTTAACATACGATTAAACTTTGAGTAAATTCATCTGTGGTCACTAAAATAACATTGTGTGTGTGTGTGTGTGTGTGTGTGTGTGTGTGTGTGTGTGTGTGTGTGTGTGTGTGTGTGTGTCCAATCAGGTTAAGGTTATAGCTGTGAGCTGACATATTTACTTAAGTTATGGGCTCTGAGCACTATGGGACTTAACATCAGAGGTCATCAGTCCCCTAGAACGTAGAACTACTTAAACCTAACTAACCTAAGGACATCACACACATCCATGCCCGAGGCAGGATTCGAACCTGCGACCGTAGCGGTCACGTGGCTCCAGACTGAAGCGCCTTACCAAAGTTATGTAGGATGCCATGTACATGTTTGAAAGTTACAGATTGCTTAAAGCCTTGTTGATAGTTTCATGTGTGATAAATGGTGTCCACACCTCAAACCATGAGCACCCAGTGTTTGTCATCCATTGTGACTTATTTGCAGTTTTGTGTCTGCATTCTCTAAGCCAAGTGCAAACAGCCCCCCTCCCCCCCCCCCCCCCCTGCAATCACGTGTATGCTAAAGGATATTATGTTAAATGGTAAAGACACCTTCAAGTTAGTATTTAGTTTCTCTTTGGTACTCACAGCAGATCGAGGTGCACACAAATAGTGGTGTGCATGAGGAGTAGTGTTTTTTTCTGAGTCAGCTTAAGTTAGTACATTATCCTATGTAATCCTACAATTGTTATATGTAATAGTGTCCAGTTCCAATAAACAAAGTGTGAGAACATTCCCGTGTCCATTTATACCATTCTGCAGACTCAGCCTTGGATTTGCTAGTTCATGGCACAAGTTGAGTTCTAGTGTAGTAAGACAATGAGGGACATATTGCTCACCATGCCAAATGGAGGAGGACCCATAACATGAGGAAGTTGAAGGAATGGGAGAAGATAGTATATATCAATTAGTGATCTGTTACAGTGCACTGTGCTGGTGTTCTTCATTTATAACATGGCCAGGAGTCAACATTTAGATGACTTCACAAGGGGAAGAATCATCAGGAAACTGGAAGAAGAATCAAGTGTGATGAGCATAGCCCATGGGTTTGATATTGCTTACAGTGGAGAACATTTTAAATCACAGGGACTGCTGGCTAAAGAAGAGGAGGTGGTTAGCCATGGTCAATTGTAGCAGTAGATGACCATTACTTTTTGCAACAGACAAGAAGGGACCCATGTCAAACAGCAGATGCAATTGCAACCACAATTAACAGGACTGCAAGGCATGCAATTTCATTCTTCACAGTGGCATGGTAATTGCATAGGGAGGGTCTCCATACCTAATGACTGATATGTTGTGTTTGTTGACACCTGCACACCAGTAACACAATTTGTGGTGATGCCATGAGCATAGGGACTGGACCAACAAGGAGTGAGGTTGTGTTATCTTCTCAAATGAGAGCAGATTCTATCTAAATATGGATTCTGATCATACCCTCATATGGTGAGAGGCAGGAACATATAATACACACAGTAAATTGTCATACGTTTTGGTGATCCCTCTGTTACGGTGTGGAGAGACACATGGGTGTACTAATGTCTAAATCTTTAAACACAGTACAGTCACCATTCAATGTTAGTGTGACACTGTCCTCCTCCATACGCTTCTTTTCAGGGGTGCAGTTGGCCCTGACTTCATTTTGGTGGATGACAATGTACGACCGCGTCAAGCTGTGCAGGCGGAGGAGCTTTTGGAACAAGAGGATGTACAGGGAATGGAGTGGTCTGCCCATTATCCCAACTTCAGGCCCATTGAGCATGTGTGGGATGCATTGGGAAGATGTACTGCAGCATGTCCACATGCGCCAGTTATCATCTGACAATTGTCAGATGTGTTGGTGTAGGAATGGAACACCCTGTCACAGGAACTCCTTACCAGACTAGAGGCCAGCAGGGGAGCACACTGCAGAGCAGCATTACTATCCGTGGTGATCACACATGCCATTAAGAACTATATCCTGCCGTTTGTAATTTCCAGGTGACCATCATAAATCCCACTAACTTCAGTGAAATTATTGTCTCTGACTAAAAGTGTCACGTCTGTTCATCTCATTGTGTATTCCTAAGATCTGCATACCAGTCTACTTGTGGCTGACTGGTAAATTATTTTCTACTTTATAAGGCTGAAAAACTATGAATAAACATCTTATATATAAGATGCAAACATAATACAATATAAAGTCTGTAAAACAATAGCGTATCACCTATTAGAAATTGTTCTGGCTCCACATTAGAAATGGAAAAAGAAAATTAAGGAAGTTGCTGACAAAAACTAACTGCATGGCTCAAGGATACTAAAAGAACTGAAATGAATTTCTCACAAAATGTATTGAATAACAAGGAACACAGCTGAGTAGTTAAGGCTGAAATTTAGGGGTATCCACTACAAAAGATGCTATTTATAAGAGAGGTGTCAGATGAAATTTAATATGATCTTTTGTGGCTATTAATAATCATTTTGTATTGATAACTGCTCTAGCTGACAAAAGAATAAATAATTTACTTCAGCTGAAAAGGTGTATTTAGTTAAAATTCTGTGGTCCACTAGATTAGTTTATAGGCTGTAAGGTGTGAATCAGTAACTGACTATGTTAATTTCTTTGTGATATAACTTTTTCATTACAGATGATATTAGCAATGGATCCACTAAACAGGCTATTGATTAAATAATTCTTTCTTTTACAATAAAAATATGCCACTTTTAGAATTTTAGTTTCACTCACATTATGTTTTCACTCTAGATCAAATTTACAAAAATGTGTAATTAATTATAATAAACAGATACTGTATCAGCAACAAATGATCATTAATGTGATCACAATTTCTATGCCATATGTAAGGACACTGACTACTGGATCTTCTGTTTATTCACTGAGCCAATGAGAAATACAGGCTGAGGTACATTTATTTATTATCATAAAATGCTCAAATAGCATTTTTGCAAATTATCAGCTTTTGACAGTGTCATTATATGCTAGACTGTTCAAAATATTGTGAGACCAATTTTTTATCATAACAATTTTAAAGACATGGATATTGTACAAGTAATAACTCTCAAACCTTTTATGTGGAACAATTGATATATTTATCTAACTTAATCTGTAAAATTGATATTAAATCTTCTAGAGCTGAGCTTTTGTTAATATCAACAAAAAGAGAAATAATGAATTGGATATATACAACAGCCATCCAGATGGTTTCAACTTCCTCATTTCTTTTTTTTTATTAAGAAAAAAAGTCACATTACTAGTTCGTGCTATAAAATAAAGCTTGGTGATACTTGACTGGTTAGTTATTTGCTATTCTCATAACTGAAAATGGACTCAGAGAGGACTCAGTAGATCATATCTGATGTGAAAGAAAAGGGTAATCAAATAAATTCCCTATGTGAAAATTAAAATTATTTGCATAATCTAATCCAATGCAGTATCCTTTGAACAGAATATATACTTACTTGTTGCATTTGTAAGCTGGATTGCAATAACAGGGGTAAGATAGTTCTCCTGATTTTTAAAGGGAAAATAATACCCAGGCAATCCAAAGCCACTCACGTATTTAACGGGCCCAATGGTTTCCACATCTGCTGGATTTTCACCTCTACATGATATCCATATTGTATTTAGCTGGAAAAGTAAGCAGTGTTTTACTTTACATTGCCTACCAAAATATTTACAAAATTTGTGTTTCATATATTTTGTTGAACTAAGCTTTGGATATGTAACTCAACTCTCAACAAATTTTGTGTTCTATTTCTGTTACCTGCTTTGGGTCAGTCTTGTTAATATTTTTTATGTGTTGTTTCAAGTCATTTGGCATCTGCTCAGGAAGTTCATAATCATATTTGTAAAATTCTGGTGCCCAGCCATATATCTGCAAACAAGATTTTGCGAGTCAGTAAATTTTACAGATGCATGTAACATCATAGTTCACATGATTTAAATTTACCGTTTCCATGTTTATGTTAGAAATAACAGATAGAAGAGGTACTGAACTATATGTGTGTCTTTGTAGGTAATAATAACTACACTAATAAGTATATGTACCTAAGAATATGTATAGGGTGTCCCAAACCCTTAAATGACAGTAGATAACCTTAACCTCAATATTATGAAATAAGATGTCATTGGTAAAAAATGAATGAATGAGGCCTTCAGTTAGCAATATGTGTGAGACATGTATTTGTAAACTGCTCATTTCTGATAACAAATAACTCTAGCCTCATCACTGTGGTGGTACAACCTGAAGAACATTCACAGTCAAAACTTATATGTCCAAGGTGGAATTTTATCACTGTTCTACATTTCATAACTACATTACTGGTTAAAGCCACCCCCTTACCCCCATCATTTCTTATTCATTACCCGCAATTACAGACTGCGTTTCAGTACATATGATACTTTGTATCTTCTTTTCTCTTAGTACCTTTCCATCTATTACTATGTTGTTTATTTACTATTCTTCCATCCATAAAATGGGCTCCTCATTAAATATGTGATTGTCAGATATAACATTTAGAAAAGGAATTTAAATTTAGAGGAAAAGAAATAAAAATGTTTAATGTTTGTTGATGACATTGTAATTATTTCAGAAATAGCAAAGAACTTGAGGAGTCATCTAAATAGAATGGATGGAATTTTGGAAAGAGGTTATCAAAGAAACTTCAGTGAGTGTAAAACAAGTGTAAAGGGGTGTAACAGAACTGAATCAGAGGTATTAAATCCAGAAGTGAGGGATGTTAAGGCAGCAAAATAATTGATGATGAAAGAAGTAAGGAGAATATAAAAGCAGGCTGACAAGAGCAATAAAAGCTTTTTTGAAAAAGACAAATATGTTAATTTGCTGGCTGTGAATTTCTTGACATTGGCTGTATTAGGTGTAGACATCAGCTGTATTAGATGTAGACAATAGTCACATATGAAGAAAATATGTGCTGGCTCGGGTTGAATGGGTTAGCTTCCCGATATGGCACAGATTGTCATATGTCACTATTGGGTACTAGATCTATACCTACAACGGCTGATCTCAAAGAATTTGCAAACAGTGAAATAATTTTGAAAATATTTCATAGATCTGTGGATTGCCAACCATATCTGTTCTCTCAGACAAGCATAAAAATGTGTTAAGACCAAACATAAATTTAAGTGTTAAGAAGTATTTTCTGAAAGTATTTGTCTCGTATGTAATAAATGAAAAAAAGATGATAAGCAATATGGGCAAGAAGGGAAGTGAAGTTTTGAAATTTGGTGTTACAAAAGAATACTGCAGGTTGGATGGATAGACTGGATAAACATTGAACAATTACTGAACTGAATTTGACAAAATGTTGCTTTATTGCACAATTTGAACAAAAGAAAGGAATAAGTTGATAAGGCTTTCCTGATGTATCAAGGATAGTTAATTTGGCAATGGAGGGATAAAATTCATAGAGTGACACCACGGCAGAATAGCATACTCAGATTTGACTGGATGTAGACCACAGTAGTTAAGCAAATATCAAAACAGTTGCACACAGTAGATCAGTGTGAAGGTAGAAGTGACTGAAAACTGCAACAAAAGAATTAGTTCTGAGTTTTGGTCTATCTTGAATTGATTCCTACATGCATGCTAGTTTCTTTTAAGCCTTATCAAGTATTGTTTCAGTTCTTCATTAACAACCTAAGTTCACAATTTTGTTTGAGAACCTATTATTAATTCCATGTAAGTGAGCATAAAACTGTAATAACCATTTCCTGATAATCTCTGTAACTTCTCCTCTAGCTTAAATAGATTTCTGTTCCATAAAGTGTTTCGCCTTTTGTGATAAGAGATTGTTTAGCATAATGTTTCTAATTGAGTTTGTATGCTGTTTGCAGTTTTGCAGTCTTTTCTTTGTTAGCTTTCCCTGTAGACCTACCGATTCAGTTATTTAACCTAGATATTTCAATTTTTCCACTTGGGTTTTACTGATTATGTTGATTAAATTTATTATTATTATTTTTATTACTTATTTTGCAGCTTTGCTTATACATATATCGATCAGATCTGAGTACACATTTGCACTTATGGAAGTATTTCACTACCAGATGCAGGAACATCCCAATAATAGAGTTGAGATTGTTGATAGTGAATATACTTTATTCACAAATTGTGATACATCAACATGCTTACATTATATCATCACTCATAATGTATTGCTCTCTTTGACACACTTGCATATATTCCCCTGCTCTCTGGCCAGTGATGTTTAGTATGCTAACATTGATTGAATAGAAAGGACTTCCTACAAGCAATAGTTTTATTGTTTGTTGCTTCAATTTTTCTTTGAAGCTAATATTTTGAAATCTAAAATGTTAAACAGTTGTACAGTTTTACTGCCATGTAAGCAGTACTTCTTTCTACACCCCTGCTCATAAATTAAAGATAATGCTGATACATGGTAAAACAATGCTCTGGTGGGTGGTTTGCGGGTTTAAATCACTTCAGGGTATGACCGTGCGGTGCATTTGACCTGTGGTCATTGCACGGTGGTGCTGGCAGCAGTCCACATATGCAGAAGTGCATGTCAGAGTACAGAGCAGCGAGTAAGTGCACAGACATCTCCAGACTTGCTAATGGTGACTGTGTGTTGCAAAAGGCTCAAAGAACACATATTGAAGACATTATGAGGGGTAGAATACTAGGGCGACTGGAAGCTGGTCAAACACAACAGGTCATAGCATGGGCCCTACGTGTGCCCCATAGTGTGATCTCAAAATTATGGCAATGATTCCAGCAGACAGGAAACATGTCCATGCACTACAGTACGGGACGTCCACAGTGTACAACACTACAAGACGACCGACATCTCACCATCAGTGCCCGCAGATGGCCACAGAGTACTGCACATAGCATTGCTCAGGACCTTATCACAGCCACTGGAACAGTTGTCTCCAGCCACACAGTCTACAGATGACTGAATAGATATAGTTTCTTTGCCCAGAGACCTGCAAGGTGCATTCCACCGACCCTTGGTCACAGAAGAGTCCGTAAAGCCTGGTGTCAAGAACACAGTACATGGTCATCGGAACAGTGGTCCCAGGTTAGTTCATAGACGAGTCCAGGTATAGTCTGAACAGTGAACCTCACTGGGTTTTCATCTGGAGTGAAACAGGAACCAGATACCAACCCCTTAATGTCCTTGAAAGGAACCTGTATGGAGGTTGTGGTTTGATAGTGTGGGGTGGGATTATGATTGGTGCACTTACACCACTGCAGTTCTTTGACAGAGGAACTGTAACAGGTCAGATGTATAGAGACATCATTTTGCACCAGTATGTCCACCTTTTCAGGAGTGCAGTGGGTCCCACCTTCCTCTTGATGTATGATAATGCACGGCCCCACCGAGCTGCCATCATGGAGGAGTACCTTGAAACAGAAGATATCAGGCGAATGGAGTGGCCCGCCTGTTCTCCAGACCTAAACCCCATCGAGCACGTCTGGGATGCTCTCAGTCGACGTATCGCTGCACATCTACAAACCCCTAGGACACTTCAGGAACTCCAACAGGCACTGGTGCAAGAATGGGAGGCTATACACCAGCAGCTGCTCGACCACCTTATCCAGATTATGCCAACCCATTGTGCGCCCTGTGTACGTGTGCATGGTTATCATATCCCATATTGATGTTGGTGTACATGCGCAGGAAACAGTGGCGTTTTGTAGCACATGTGTTTTTTTTCAACTTATCATCAATACCATGGACTTACAGATCTGTGTCGTTAGTGTTCCCTATGTACCTATGCTGTTAGTGCCAGTTTTGTGTAGTGCCACGTTGTGTGGCACCACATTCTGAAATTATCCTTAATTTATGAGCATGAGTGTAGTTTATCTGTGTTGTGTTGTGGAATGCCCAACTTTATACTGTTTCTGGTAGCACGTTAATATACATCTTCATTTTTATTGAATTTATTTCTATGACTCTGTAAAAACTTAAAATTTTAAGTTATTTGAATAGCAGCATACAGCTATCTGTTCTTCTTGCATTAGCCATTCATTTTTTTGTGGATCACTCAACTGCCCCCCCCCCCCTCCCCTTCCCACCACGTCTGTTCTATAGGTGATGATGGTACTAAACAAGATTAAGACTATTTCTGCATATTGTAAGAAGTGAGACAGAGGAGAACAAAAGAGCTTTAGAAGACTTCAAAATCATATATGAAGAAAATCTTGTATGCAATCCTCAACACACTGCCAATATTTTCAAAACATTTCTTCTCAGTATCAGGACAAATAGACCGCAAGGGTTCTATTAATAAAGCCTTGACTCTGAATCAGCTTTCTGAAGAATAAAAATTCCACTGGAGCAGATAATAACAACAACAATTTATAGAAAAGTGCTGTGGTCCTAGAAATGATGTGTTTGGCCCCATTTTCAATGCATCCTTACACTGTGGAATTATGCCTGACAGACTCAAATATGCTGCTGTGAAAACCCTCTTCAAGAAAGGTGAAAAACAGAAGTTGCAAATTACAGGCCAGTTTCTCTTCTGACTGTTTCTTCAAAGATATTAGAAAAGCTCATGTACACAAGAATTTTGGAATATTGTCAGCAAAAGACAGTTTGATTTCTGAAAGAATCACTCAACCAAACAAGCAAAGTATACTTTTATAAATAAAATTCTACTGTCCATAAACAACAGGAGTGACAACGGGATCATTTTGTGATTTATCAAAAACCTTTGATACCATAAACCATCAAATATTATTATAAACTGCTGACCTTTAGGAGTAAGTGATGTATCAAATAAGTAGTTACATTCATCCCTCAAAGACAAGAAGCAGAAAGCAGTATTAGAGAATACACATGATTTTTGTAGTTGTGTAGCTTTCTCAGAATGGAAATGCATCATATGTGCCACAAGGATCTATTCTCAGTGTTTTTACTTTTCCTGATATTTATAAATGACCTATCGCAATGTACAAAGTTACAGTGCAATTTCACCATTTTTGCAGATGACGCTAACATTATGATTCAAGGCCATGCATGTGAAAATCTTCGAAGAACTACTACTAATATTCTCATTGAATTAGTAAAATGGTTTAGTGTCAATGGACTCTCATTAAACTTTAATAAAACTAGCTATATTCACTTCACTGTGACTGCCAAAACTAAAGAAGAGGTATATGTTAACTGTGCCCTACAGACAACAGAAAGAGTTGAAACAACGAAGTTCCTGTGTGTTATGATTGACTGCAGAGTAAACTAGTCTCATCATATAACACATCTTTACAAGAAACTTAACTCATCAGTGTTTACATATGTATTATCTCTGAGAGCGGAAACTAAAACATTATAAAACAGCTTACTGTGGATGTTTCCATTCTCTAATGACATGTGGAGTTATATTTTGGGGAACTGATCACTGGCAAAGAAAATATTCTTGATACACAAATGTGTTGTAAGATTAATGAGTGGTATAGACTGTAAATCTAGTCGTAGAAACCTCTTCCAGAAACTAAAAATTCTTACTACTAATTCTCAGTGTATGTTTACACTTATGCTTTTCATCAGTAAAAATAATAGTTGTATCAAAGACACTGTGATTATCATGAATACAAAGAAAAAGCATGATTTACACAATTATTGTAAAACTTTGACAATGTTGCAGAAGGGTGTGCAGCACTCAGGGTCAAAAGTTCATAATGCTGTACCTGTAGATATTAAATGTAAGTTTAATAACGAGTCCATGTTTAGGGATCCTCTGAGACAATTTCTTCTGGAAAGGTCATTCTACAGTTTGGGTGAGTCTGTTAGTCACAATAAAAATATCTTCTAGAACTATAGGTAAAAAGAAAGATGATGAGACTTACCAAACAAAAGCGCTGGCAGGTCGATAGACACACAAACAAACACAAACATACACACAAAATTCAAGCTTTCGCAACCAACGGTTGCCTCATCAGGAAAGAGGGAAGGAGAGGGAAAGATGAAAGGATTTGGGTTTTAAGGGAGAGGGTAAGGAGTCATTCCAATCCCGGGAGCGGAAAGACTTACCTTAGGGGGAAAAAAGGGCAGGTATACACTCACACGCACACACACACACATATCCATCCGCATATACACAGACACAAGCAGACATTTGTAAAGGCAAAGCTGCTTGTATGTGTGTGTGTGTGTGTGTGTGTGTGTGTGTGTGTGTGTGTGTGTGTGTGTGTGTGTGTGTGTGTGTGTGTGTGTGTGGGCGCGCGCGCGCGCACGCGCGCGCGCAAGTGTATACCTATCCTTTTTTCCCCCTAAGGTAAGTCTTTCCGCTCCCGGGACTGGAATGACTCCTTACCCTCTCCCTTAAAACCCAAATCCTTTCGTCTTTCCCTCTCCTTCCCTCTTTCCTGATGAGGCAACCGTTGGTTGCGAAAGCTTGAATTTTGTGTGTATGTTTGTGTTTGTTTGTGTGTCTATCGACCTGCCAGCGCTTTTGTTTGGTAAGTCTTATCATCTTTCTTTTTAGATATATTTTTCCCACGTGGAATGTTTCCCTCTATTATATTCATTTCTAGAACTATAGAATCTATGTATCATGTAATATAATGTGAGATTAAAGAATTAAGTAGATACTCATTTTTTTGTTTTTAACTTTCTATGCAAAACTTAGGTATAATGCAAACATGACCTAGTATTACTACTGTCTTTTTGCAACATCACTACCTATCCACCAATTTGTTTAGAAAGATCACAAAAATCGTCTCAAAAAAAATGAACTGACATGCATGTTATCATTCTGAGTTTGTCACTGATGGAACAATGTAGTAAGAAACTACATTTAAGAAACACATCATTCACATAGCATCCTCTGTTACTAGTGGTTTAATGTTTTGGAGAACAGATATAGCTGAATCTATTTGCTTGTTAGGGTAGTGACATGGTATTTCCACAATAAACAGTAATCAGTAATCTATAGCGAGCCCAAAGAACTTTGTGTTTTGAACCACATTCATATCAAGTTCTTGTAATTGTAGTTTCTTCTCCTGTTGTTCTTAAAGAGTATTGTTTTAGTTTTCTATTCATCAAGAATTATCCTGTTCGTTTCTAGCCAATGAGTGATCGATTGAAGCATCATTTTGCTTTTTGTGCCCGTGATTATGCTGATGGTTTCATCTGCAAAAAGAATAATTTCACTTTCAGTGCTGAAAGGGCAATCATTTATATATCTCAGAGAAATGTCAAAAGCTTTCAATAAGTCACAAAATATACCAAGAAGATTTTAGCCTGGATCTAATCCCTCTGAGATTATACTTAATACATTCAAAATCTGCAGAACTCTTGCCTTTCCTGTCTTGAATCCAATTTGTCTACTATTTATGATGCCATTTCTTACAAAATATGAGGTAAATCTAATGTTTATCTCTTTTCTGTAACTTGAGAAAATGTGCAGTAGGCTAAGTGGTCTGTAGTTGCCAGAGCACAGTGGATCCCCATTCTTGTACAGTGCTAGAACTCTGGCTGTTTTCATTCTATCTACAAAACTATCTTCTGTCAGACATGAATTAACTAGGTGGCAGAACAGTTTGGCCATTTCTTTTGTAATTAACTTTAAAATTTTATTTGGATCTCCATTTATGTCAGTGGAGATTTTATTGTCAAATTTATTTGTCGCTTGTGTTATCTATTGCTCTGTTGTAGGATAGAACATGAATCACTGGTGGAGTGTAGCTTATTTTCAGGCAGCTGTAGGGCTTTCAAGGATCAATTTTGTTATTTTGTGTAAGTCTTTGGAATATGTTGGTAAAATATATGTGGAAAGTGCTACTAACAATCACAGGATCTTCTACTATCCTATTGTTTCCTGTGACCTTTAGGCATTTGCTATTATTGTATAACAATTTTCCTGTTCCTTTGTTAATTATCTTCCATGTGCTCCTGACACTCTGTTTGATTAGTGAGCACTCATATTCCCCACAAAAAATTTATGGTTTATAGCACTCATTTTCCTTTTTTTATGAGATACTAAGTGTACCCTTAATCAGCGATGGCACATGCTCTTCCTGTTTCTTTACTGACCTTGTTTTACTCAGTAGGCATTCTTCTATGGCTTTTAAGTAAACATCCAGTAAAATGACATATTTATCATTTATATTGTATTATCCATTTATATTATATTGTCCATGTTTTATATAAATCTATTGAATTCATCACTTAGTGCCCTGTATATAGATATTATAACTAATGTTTTACAGTTCAGTTTTTGCATCACTGGATTTTCAGGGCTTTTCTGCAGAACATTTGTCCATGGGAACTGCTGGTACTGGGCAGTTTATGTTTTCCTTTACAAATATGTAACTACCTCTGTTACTGGATTGTTTCCTGCAAAAGTGTAATATTTATTTATTATTGTCTAGATTTATATGCTTATTTCATTTTCTCTGAGCCATGTGATAGTTGTATCCTGATATGCCACCTTCCATGTACTGCATCTTCTTGTATAAAATATGGAGCCAGGTTTTATTCAGTACTTCATACCCTTTCTCCAGAGACAGAGAGTATTACAAGCGACACCAGCAAGTGCTAGATATCAATGTTAATTCTGTTTTGGAGATATCTGCCAATAGTTTTCCCTTTGTATTCATTTTGCCTTAATTATTTTCTTTAGAACTCAACTAAACAGTATTGAAGGTAAATATAATAGAGGGAAACATTCCACGTGGGAAAAATATATTTAAAAAGAAAGATGATGAGACTTACCAAACAAAAGCGCTAGCAGGTCGATAGACACACAAACAAACACAAACATACACACAAAAGTCTAGCTTTCGCAACCAACGGTTGCCTCGTCAGGAAAGAGGGAAGGAGAAGGAAAGACAAAAGGATATGGGTTTTAAGGGAGAGGGTAAGGAGTCATTCCAATCCCGGGAGCGGAAAGACTTACCTTAGGGGGAAAAAAGGACAGGTATACACTCGCACACACACACATATCCATCCACACATACACAGACACAAGCAGACATTTGTAAAGGCAAAGAGTTTGCCTTTACAAATGTCTGCTTGTGTCTGTGTATGTGTGGATGGATATGTGTGTGTGTGCGAGTGTATACCTGTCCTTTTTTCCCCCTAAGGTAAGTCTTTCCGCTCCCGGGGTTGGAATGACTCCTTACCCTCTCCCTTAAAACCCATATCCTTTTGTCTTCCCTTCTCCTTCCCTCTTTCCTGACGAGGCAACCGTTGGTTGCGAAAGCTAGAATTTTGTGTGTATGTTTGTGTTTGTTTGTGTGTCTATCGACCTGCCAGCGCTTTTGTTTGGTAAGTCTCATCATCTTTCTTTTTAAATATATAAGTATTAAGTTATATCGCTATCTGAGCTGAGTCTTAGTCTTGAATAATGCAAAAAGATTTCTCAAAAATGTAACTTTTGATGTTGTGTTAGTTGGACTTTATTTGATATGTCTTGTTTTTATATTAATTTTTATAAAGATGGAATTCCACTAGTATGTTGCACATTGCCTGCCTGTGTTTAGAGCCATAAGGTTTCTGACATCAAAAAATATGACTGCTGTTTGTAATGACAATTAATTCAATGACATGCTGTCATGCCAACAGTGAAATTGCCAACTATCAGATTTTATGAATTTATTACAGTTAAAGAAAGTGTCTTGCCCATAGATACATTCAATTGAATTGGATGTGTATTACATTTTTGCCTGCTGAAGGAAATTATTTCAAGACACACCTGCCAAAGGTATAATGAAGATGACTGTTGTTACAGCATTTCTGACAATGAAGATATTATAATCTTCTCCATATTTGATTGTTACTGTGTATCCACCCCTTCCCCTCTATCTCAGCAATAGATCAATGAATTAAGATGTATTTCCAGTACAAATGAAATATTGTCAATCTGTAAAAATGTGGATAATGAAATAGAAAAAGATTACAGACACCACATTCCTTCCAATCTATTAAAAAATGAGACTGCAACCTCTGAAAGAAAGACACTTTTCCTCTCAAAATGCCTGTTTGATATCTGTAAAGTACTCTTTATAAACGAATGCATATTAATTTTACTAAAGAAGTTTTGACATCGATTTAAATCGACAATTGCCATTTTCTGTGAGCTTAAACAAAAATGTAGTAGGAAACTGAACAATTTTTGTAAGAATGACAACCCTCTCATGTGGCCCCCTTCAGGTTCAGTACTTGGACCTGTCTTGTTCACGGTCTGTATAAATGATTTAGCAAGAATATAGAAATTTTTTTCAAAAACAGTATTTGATGATAATGTAGTGGACCAACCACAGACGTGAAGGATGAACTAGATTGTAGCAGATATAATGAAGAAAATGTCCGAGGATGCTAACTAATTCAGACCCAATATTTTAGCACTTAAGTATCAAACACCATATGAGTACATTAAAAGAAATCATGAAAAAAATTAAATTTACAGTCTGCCAGTCTCTTCTTTATCATTCAACATGAATGCCTGCTCATATTTTACTACAAACTCTGACTGATTTGTGGAGTCTCATTGTGCATCTCCATTATGATTTCATATTCTCTGTTGGTGTCACCAAAGTATTATTTACAGCCACCTTACCTTATTAAGTTTAATGAAGAAACATGGACGTGAGCGATTGTAGCTGTATCCCGTTTCAGGTCTACAGTCTCCCCATGTACTGGTGTCCACAATGCAGCCTTTTTTATCCATAATAGGACGATCATAGTCACAGTGCATTAGTGTCTGCTTCAAAGTTTCATTGTAGTAAGCTGTAATTGGAGAATTTTATAATGCATAGTTCATGCTCTCTATTGTGAGAAACATTATTCACTCTTGGAACAACTTTAAATCAAACATCACAATGCATGTAAAATCAGAGAGAGTCCCATTAAGGACAAGTAAATTGTCTTCATGCTGTGGCTGGAAGATTTTATTAATTAATACTACAATCAAACATATTTCATACTTACGTGCACTGAATTCATTTAGAATTTCTACCCAATAATCTACACTAGTCTGATTGTTGGCTGTGTACCAGATAAGTGAGCCAGCTTGTTCAATGTCCCTTGACATTGGTCTGAAGCCCATTCCTGGAAAAAAAAAGTTGTTGATTGCAATAACATTGACGTGAGAAGAATACAAGCAGAATGAAATTATGTATTGTAATTGAAAGTCAACTTCACTAATAAGTTTTTTAATATATATAGAAAAGAGATAATCACAATATCAGTCTTACTCATGGGAATAAAATGGAATTCAGATATCAAAAAATCAAATAAAACATCCCTTTTGGTTTAGTATTTTACCAGTTTTTGCTCTTATATGCATAAACTGTCTATCAAAGAGATAAAAGAACTTTTCTGAAACATTAGTATCTACTGACGACTAGACTGATCTGCCACAAACCTCAATTAAACTAGGGCAATATTGGAAACATAATAGATTAGGAAGCTTAAATTGATTCACAGCAAACAATCTAACCCATGTATGTTGCCTTTAGACTTTTGTCTCAGGATCTTCAACTGATGTTTGTTTAATGACTTTTGTGCTGTTATGCCAGCCACTCATAGTGACAAAATGTGAGGAACATCATTAAACAAACATTGTCTGCTGATACTGAGGCAAAAGCCTACAGGGAATATGTCAAGTGGCCAACTTTGCAATCTAACCCATGTCATTAAGTACAAATCAGTCCCTCTTTTGCAAATCTTTGTGTGTTGTTTGTTCCATAAAGTCACTCTAAAAATTTTGAGTTACTTTTTACTCATACTTTTGTTACAGAAACTACCCCTTTCTGCTCCTTCTTGGGGCCTGCAATGTACCTAACATTTCTTTCAATATGAAATAAACTATTTGTGGAGTAATAAAGGAATTTATTTGGAACTTACCACTATTTCCACTTTGTGACAAATTTTAAGGTTTTTCTCAAATTGCATTGTCAATTCTTTGTCTACACAGTGGTGTATGACACAAACCCAAATATTTAATAACCTCAGAGAAATGGAGGAGGGAAAGTCACAGTGTGCTGAAATCTGTGCAGCTACTATGAATCCATGGAGCAAAATTATTTTCACAAAGTTAACAGGTAGATGTTTATTAGAACAATGGATACAAGCTTTTACTGAAGTCCTTTTAAATATAAGAACAATTTTTCCATTCCTATTTAAAAAATTTTAAATCTAGCTCTTTGACCTTGATCAGCCTTCATCTACTTCTGACTGCAGAGATCAGTGACATACAAAATTTAATCGGCACTCTATAATAGTTGTTCTAGTTGTGATGACCATTTACAGCACACCTGCATGTGCATATATACTCTGCAAATCATAGCAAAGTGCATGGCAGGGCTACCTCAATTTGTTCCTATTCCATTCACATAAAGTGTGGGAAGAATGACTCTTTGAATACCTTTGTGTGCACTGTAATTAGTCTAATACTGTCTTCAAGATCCCTATTGGAATGATACACAGTGAACTGTAGTATATTTTTAGATTGTTCATTTAAAATTGGTTTTCAAAACTTTGAAAGTAGGCCTATCTTTAAGCATCTATCAATTCAGGTTTTTCAAAATTTCCATCGCAATTTCTCATGAATCAAACCTGTGACCATTCATATCCACTGTTAATCCTGTTTGGTGTGGGTCCTGCACACCTGAGATCTTATATCACTCCATAATACTCCCTGTGCTCCTTGATTTTGTCATCAGTCACCTTTATGTGGAACAGGTGACCTTCAAAGATGACCACCTTAGAGTCTCCTACCCTGAAAATTTGGGCATTTCTTGATATGATGATGCTGTTGTACATTGTCTGACACACTTCAGACCTCATGAAAGCATTTCACGCTATCTTTGAATTCATGAAGAGATACTGACTCACTTTTATTGCCTGTCTCTTCACCCATCATGAAGAAAGACTTCTTCCTCAAGAGTATTGAGGCTTCACTGGAAGAGTGTTTCTGCCTCTGTGTTTTTTTCCCTTTGTATCGATTATGTCCTGTCTGCATCATAAAGTAACCTCATCACTTGGCAATATTTTGGTTATTTTCTCATATATTGCAAAAATCTCATCTAATGCTGGTTATATTGTTTTGCAACATAATTAACATATTAACATAAAAAAGGTTATCCCTACCAGCTAGATATTTGAGTTGAAAGGCTACAGCAGACATCATTTTTAAAAGTCAGCTCAGTAATTTAAGATTTTTCAATGGAGCACTCACTAACAACAGCCACCTGGGCACAAGGGATTCAAGAGAGAGCCTCTAGATGAAAGAGCACTCCAGAGAAACTGTTGGCACAGATGTTTCCCTCCTTGGCCTCATGGAAGTCATATGAGATTTGAAAAATGAAAAGAAAAGATACCTACTGACACAAAGCAGCCCCTATAGTCAAAAAATACTTAATGTTCTTTTTATTGAATTTTATTTTTACAGTTAATGTTTTGGTATGTTGTATGTACCCTGGTTTCCATACTAAGAGAAACCAGTAAGATAACTACAACTCAAAAAGGTTATGTATCCCATTGGATGAGATTTTGCTAAAGGATACAGCTTACATAAAAAATGAATACAATATTTGTTTATCATTACTGTGGTAGAAACATATTTAACTTTGATAGTTAGTAGTTTTGTTTTCCAGATAATTGCAGTTTTTCTGAGTTTTTGTGACTGACGTAAAAAAGAAAGGAAAAAAGTTCTCAACATTTATTAATATTTCATAAATTCATTTCTGATATATACCAATATTATTTTAAAAAATTAATGAGTAAAGTTAACAATTGGCCAAATAGCTGAGCAGAGCTGTAGGGGGTGGGGGGTGGGGGGGGGGGAGGGACAGGGAAGGGGGGCTACACATTGTCCTGGCTGGTTACATAGCATCAGCACTGCAACAATGGCACACAATATAGTCTGCCAGGACAAAGTTGTTATTCAGGTAATTGTGTACCCTTTAACTCTGAAGAAGAATTCTGTGGGTTATTATCTTTACTTCTCGTATCATTCCTGTTCCACCAAGGAAATTACTTATAGTATAACTTATAATGTGATACAGAAAATCTACTGATTACAAATGGTTTCTGTTCATTGCTCACTTTCTCCAATAAGAAAACTGTTTCAAAAGTGTTGTAAATTTCTATGAAAGGTTTAATTTTGGCAAGTGGCAACAGCATTATTATGCATGGTTCTTTTATTAACTGTGAGCATTGTTTGAGTCAGATGCATGTTGACACACATTTCAAATCCTCTTAAACATTCATACCTGGAAGGTTTGCAGCCATAAATCAGAGAGTGTTGTGAAATTTCATGATGACATAGTAAAAAACTGGGTGAAAGTGTTGAGATAGCTGAGACTCTAGGAGTATCATATGAGTGCATGATATTTTGGAAAAAAGAACTGAAAATAAAAACGAGATGTGTGTGATGAATATGTATTTGCTGAAAACTGCATCTAGATCAATCTTTCAGTGAAGTGTTTTGCAACATTTAGTTACAAACATCAGGAATTTTTGCACCTATTCATGACTGTGGTGGAAACCTAGCTCTGTCATCACACTCTACAGCTGAAATTACACAACTCAGTAATGGACAAAGACCAGTTTGAGTGCACTGGAGTAAGTTTTGGACATTATATCAGATGACAAAGTGCTGGCCAGTTTTCTTGGGATTCCATTTCCAGTGATATAATCTTCAAGAATTACTATGAAAACAATCTATAACTGTAACCTATTATGCTTCACTATTGAAAATAAAACTTGAATGAAAAGTGACCAAGAATGTCCTGTTGAAATGTTACTCTCTGAGCAGGGCAAAATCCTGTGCACCCCATAGCATACATAATATGAAAATGAGTAAACTCGTCTTTGAACTAGTTCCATATTCATGCTAGTCTACATATTTACATCCTAGTGACTTGTTTCAACTCCTCAACTTGAAAATTTCGCTGCTGGATAAAAATTCTTTGTAGAAATAATCTCCTACACTGTGGCTAACCCAGACCTCCAAGTATCATTTTTATCCAAAACCTATAACTGATAATGGAAGATTGAAGTAATGTTGGTTTATGGAACATTGTTTCATTGTTTCTGGCCCAGTGTATTTCAGTGCTCCATCTGATTTATTTTCCCATATATAAAATAGTTGGTCATAATTGCAGCAATCTGTTAGTTTTTTCGAACTATTCTCTGAAACTAGGAAGAACAAAAGGAAGGTAAACTGCTGTAAATTAGGTTATTCTGTAAAGCAATTACCTGGATTGGTTCCAATTAGACTCTGGCTGCCTTGCCATTTTGGTGAGTGATCATCTAGGCAGTAAAGGAGTCCCTGCATACAGACCGCAAAAAATGCTGCCAGTGCAGCATAGAAGATCAGGTAAAACAGTACGATACCACCTGGAACAAAGTAAATATGTATAACTGACTTTGAAACTGAATCAAACATTATATTTTTTACAGTGATTATCCTCCATAAAAAGGTTATTTTTTCATTAGCATGAGTTTCATCATCATCAGTATCATCAAATACAAGCAGTATAGTTTCATCAGAAACATGATTTGTACTGTATTCAGATCAGATACTGATCTCTGCAATGGGTGCACAAATTTCACATAACTCTAGTTTGTATTAAACAGTTGTTGACTCCATGAATATGTAGACAGCTAATAACAATCTGTACATAAAATTACATAAATACTTTGTTTGAAGTGCCATATTAGATAAAAACAATAAAATAGCTTAATAGTATGAGAAATGGAGCAGTGGCTTTTTCAAAGTAGCTGAGTTTTTCCTTATATACCTACATAAACATATAAGTTACATATAATCTAGAAGTAATTTCTGTTATGAGTTTGAGTAGATTATTACTAGTCATACTTTGTTGTTACTGTGCTTTGCAGAAGTAGATTACAGTGGCTTCTTCTGCCTGTTAAGGTATAATGAGACTCATTCCACATCCCTGGATGGTTCTTTTTCATAATGGTATTTATGTAACAAGATAGGTGAATGAAGTAATAAAAGTCTAATGGAAAGGAAAGTCGTGCAAAATTTGATTGTACTTTTTTTTTAACAGTGCCCCATTTTCCTGAATGAAAGAAATAGAAAGTTTATCAAAATGACTGATATCGTATCAGTGGGTGTCACAATAATGTTCCTAAATGATGTTAGAAAGCTCTGTAAAGGAATTAGCACAATGGATTTGTGGATTTGTTCAACAGTGACACAATGTTCCTCCAATAACCAGGCAATGTATAATGATAGAAAAATTAGGGTGTTGCTGTTTACTTTTCAAAGGAAGCACCTAGGTATTCACCCTTACTGATATAGGTGTGCTATAATTTTCTTTCAGTACACCAAACATCAGTTACAAGCTCTTGATATGTACCTAACTCATTGCTTCAGAAGGAAGGCATACTCTTTGTTCACCATAATCGAAATAGTCACATAATGAAGTTGGTCCTGGTGCAACATAACTGACATGTGTGGTTACTACATAAAATTGCATGAAATTTCCCAACTCTTTCCACATCAATCTTTTTAGTTAATTATACTTTATCACTTTCTTTCTGTGATTCAAGTTTTCATATTTGGTTTCTCTTTTAGAAATTATCTCCAGCATAACTAATATCTTTCCTGTATAGTAGGTTTTGTGGTGGATAGCGACCACAAAGTGAGATATGAGAGTATTGCTCAGCTACTGTTCGACACATTGTTTGAAAAATGTTCCTATTTTTTAAGCAACTGAAGTATCAGGTCGATGCAGAAGTATAAAGTCAAAATACCTCAATACAAGTAACAATTAAATAAAACATCACTACAAACCATTTGATAACTTATTTCTTGCCTTGCAAACATTCATGTTCAGATTTATTATCTATGTTTTAAATGCAATATATATGGTGTGAATTGTTAAATGGGGCAAACTGCAGGAAAATGGATAAAGAAGGTATGTTGGACATATGGCCAAAAAAGCATTACAAATGGAGATAAACCACTTGAAGGTGGAGATACAAGATCTCTGACAGCCTAGGTTCCAGTAATTGAAAGTGAAAATGGTAACACACCAGTAAAGTCAGAATGTTGTATCTGTACTAATGTTTTAGCTTCAGACTCGAGAGGAAGTATTGTCCGTCATAGTCTCTCAGTCAGACACGGATCTTAGGGGGACTCGACTTCACTGCTGTTGCCTGCTCACTCTGTTGTGAACCTGTGAAATGTAGTGTGGCCCTGAGAGACGATGGCATGGTATACCGATCAGGAACAGGCTGACATTGTCTTTCTATAAGGGCATGCAAATAGCAGTGAGCAGGTGGTTGCATGACTGCACCAGGCAAAGTAGCCCCACCGACAGCAATCACACCATAAACTGTTCGCAACAGTGTTTCATCGTTTGTGTGAAACAAGCTCTTTGATGTATGTGGGTCACAACAAAAGGTTGTTGGGACCAATAGATACATGGGACCAATAGATACACAGGCCTTCATGTCAGCACGTCACAGGTGGCCTGTGAGCATGAAGTAAGTCAGATGTCCATGTGGAACTTTCTCAACAGCAACTGCCTCTGCAGTTGCAGACTTCGTTACCTACAGACACCGCTCCATGACTGAGATTCACAGATAAGGCTACCTTTACAACAGGTGTTACCTTCAACCTTCACAACATCCACCTCTAGGCTGAGTATAGCATGATGACAGTGACCATTACTACTGGTACAGCCTTAATGTGTGAGCAACCAATACTGGCAACCACCTTGTGGAACAAGACATCCTCCCACAATGCCTCACAGGTGGGGCATAATTATACTTCCTGTAGGAGAACAAGGCTCCCATGTGGAAATATATGTCGTTGGTGTACAAAATGTAATGTGTCTACCACATTCTGGTGTTGCTACCACATGGTGACGCTACAGCTCACTTCCACATTTACATATGAAGACAACTTGACAACATGTACCATGCTGATGGTTCGGATGAGGTGGTCCAGTCACGTGGTCTGTTCAGTCGCCAGACCAAAATCCTTTAGATTTCTACCTGTGATGGCATCTGAAAGAAGTCATGCATGCAGAGGCCATCCTGGACGTGCAGATACTGGAACAACACATTCATGCTGCCTGTAATGCCATTCAGTTACAGTATAGCACATTTGAATGTGTATGGCAGTTGTTGTTTTGTTGTATTCATGCACATTTACAGGCCTGTGGGGGCCACTTCAAACACTTTGTGTAATGGTGGTCTCATCACAGCATGTCGTCCACTGCATTGTACTGAACAGGCATGATGAATTAATAAATACCCTATAACATACAGACCGTGGATTTCTGTTGGCCATATGTGCAAATTTTTTGCCCTTTATCTCCTCAGTAGTCGTTTCCTGCAGCTTGTCTCCACTAGCAAAATTACAAAATCACTGTTTTATGTTTTTATCTTTTCTACCAACATATCAGCCATGTTCAATCAATGAATTATAAACAGGATTTGCATGCAAGCGGAACCAGCGATCTCTTAGGGTCCACTAATTCTGTTTTGATCCATCGAATCATACTGAAAATTGGCTTTCATTACCATTGGAAATTGTACAAATGATCATTTGAGTCATAAGACGCTTCATATATCTGAGTAGAGTTTATTTGGCGTCGTAAGAAAGTAATAATTCACCATAATATAAGAAGCCGCTTTTGTTGGAGTTGGTCACTTCTGTAGATTTTTCACTGAGTTACGCCAGTTACTACCAGAATGTCAGGAGGAACGATTCCATTGTTATAAACATGATAGCAACAACGACGACGTCCTGTTGAACTGGAGTGTTCAGTGCTGAATAATAATAAATGAAGTTTAGATAAAGTTTTTATTTTGGCTTTCAGTCATTTTGAATCATCGCAGACATATGAAGGCGTGGGCCTGAAACAACGGACAAAGAAAATTAAAATAAATATATCCATGTAAGTTATGAATTTGACAGGCGGCTGATTTGGAGACTCGATTCCTTTTACTCCGAATCAACGGACAAAATTGCAGGTAGATCTAATAGGGCAATGAGAAAGGCTAAATTTATAGATTCACCCACGGATTCGAGCCCCGTTCTTTGTGACTGCTGTGTTTTAACACAGGACCACCTCCCTTGTTTCAGAGAAGAGTGTTTGCGGAAAACGAGCATAGCTATAGTGAACTTGGACTCTGATGCTCTACTGCGGTGCAGAATTTCCATGAAGTAATCCGTCAGATCGAACCAGATTCTGAGCTGTGGGGAGCTTAACAGCCTGATCCCTGCCGTTGTACAACTTATCTTATCACTGATAAGCTAAGGAAAAAATTGTAAATTTCGGTCAGGCAGATGCTGTGCACTGTGACATGCAGCTGTCAAATCAGATTGTGTGAGGCAAGGCGAATGTAAAGCACTTGGTTCTCATCCTTTACAGAGTGAGCTAACGGGTGAAATATCGTTCAATTGGCGAAAAGAACAATCTTCCTGCTCAAGCACGTATTCTAATACGAATTGTTAACGACATTCCAGCCAATTTTTTCTACTTTTTTTGCAAACAGCCTAGCGATGCTTATTGATTATGTACATGGGACGCAAGACAGAAAACTTCGCTTTTATTGGCATGCAGCAGTGAGACTGTCTGGTCTAATCTATCATACAGGAGACGTCAGTATTATCTCGTGTTCTTATTTCATTAACACTACTACGATGGACTTCGAGATTTAAGCTAGGAAGTCAGGCTACATGTCACCAGAAACTCCGTCCTGCAAGTCACGACTACTATTACTTTTCCTTCCTTTTCTTTTCCTCGCACAGTTCCCTAATAGACGAACTTCGTGCTGGTCGTTCGCAGGATATGCCACTTAGCCCCATGGGGTGAAGAGGAATTTCGGGTATACGCAATATCTACGTTAACCGATAGAGATGCTACAGATAAAGTACTGTCCCGTATGCCTACATCAAGTGCCTCACTTAAGCTACGCCATACTTGGCACTATTCACTCGGCCGCAGCACAAAAATGTAAAATAAAAAATGTTTGTTTTGATGTGGTGGTGCGGTCTCCCTTGTAGTCGTAAATGACGTTGGCCTCATTTGGCTGAATTTTCCAGTGGACAGCTGACAAGAATTAAGTCAATATTCACCAGTCAGACCTGGCACTGCCTTGCGTCAAGTGCTATTCCCGTCAAATGCTTGGCAATTCAGTGGCTTCAGATTTTTGGAATAATAATTTAACGGAATTCTGGCAGTTTAAAATGACAAAGATTTCCCGTGAATCCCATTTATTGTCTACCTTCATCCACACCACTACCTATAAAATGTCAAAGATTGCATTCCTAACATGGAGATCGCTCTAAAAATGTACTCGTCACTTATGATGGAACATCAGTGGAAAAAATGACATTTTCATACCTGAAATTTAACAAAAATAGCCTTCAGACTACCATGTTATAAGACAGGCTCCAAGTTCGAGTCTTCAGTTTAAAGCTCATTATTTCGAAAACCATCGTATTTGAATTAAACACAAAGTAACTTTGCTTGGATGGCAAACAGCACATTGCATTTGCCTAACAAACACGTTTGCTTCCAGATGCAACATTCAATTTTTAAAATTAAAACACTAATTTCTCCATGGAGGTGGACTTAACTTGTTCATAACTATGTTTAGAAATCGTATTGAGTACTTTAATGACTTCAATTATTTAAACCTCGTTAATTTATTAAATCATATGTTGTGTACTAAATTTCTTACATTTGAGTAATTAACCTTAAATATGTTTTTAATTCAAAAGCTGCACTACAACGCTATTTTTACAAAAATTCCGCTGGTAAATCACGCACCAGAAGTGCATCCTAAGAGCCTAAAACGGCCCTGTTCTTATGAGACCCTGGCGCAAATGAAAAAAAAGGTTAGCAAGTGGTATTCATCTCGATGAGTCGTGTCGGACCTACATGCTGACCCAGGTGCTAAAGCATTCATTATAAAAAAAAAAAAAAAAAAAAAAAAAGGTATACTCGTTGGCCTCAAGATTCCACAGTTGACAGTTCCGAAAGGATTAAGTTTTCTTTTCGTTCAGCGTGCAAATAGTCCTCCTCGAGTTAGATGTGGTTGCTGACATCCAAGCTTAAAATATTCACTCAAATATCGATGAGCGAGGCGTTCGCACCTGACTCAGGATAATGTAAGAAATCGTGTGGTGGCAATCTGTCAACCTAACCTACATGTGCATTGAGGGCTGAAAGTTCCACGATGTTCCTAATTGCTTATCTCAATCGACATTTGCGTCTTTAAGTCTTGAAAACATGTGGTCGAGAAATGTTGCAACTAAAGCAGATGATATGCTGAAAGGAGAAGGCAACGAAACGTGAATTTCTTTCATGTATTCCAAAGCGTATGTAGTAAACAGCTGCGAACGGTTTTCTCAATGGGCGTTACGTCTTGCTAGGACGTCAGGAACCATTTCATTGCCAATCTAGGCAGCCAGAAGTACCTCGTAAAAAGAATGGAAATCGGAATAGAGCAAGAGCCAGCCACTGGCCCATCTCGCGGGTAATTAGCGTCCTCTTTGTGAGCGTTTCGCCATAAATGGACAATGACATGCCGCTCTTAGCGGCTGTTCTACTGAAGAGCTATTTCGATGTTGTATGCGATGTTAAATTCTCTCAGTGAGACGTTACAGCTCATAATCACGACTTTGAGCTTTGCAAACGAGCTTCAAAGATTCTCATCAGTAGAGGAAGCTTCTTACACTCTGTGTAAGAAGGTATGGGGCACTAAGTGCTGCTGGCATTTGACTGCGATGCTGTGGTTTATCAGTTAGTTGGTAAGTGCACTATTTAAGGTAGTCATTGAAACAAAGGCATCCATAGTGGTACAACAATTACACTGATGGAAGGGGGAAAGGGCGTACTTTAACGTCCAGTCGACGTATTTCTATTAAGGGACGAGGCTTAAATTCATATTAGACGAGGGCTGTGGAGTGAAATCGGTCGGGGATCATGTAACGGATCATCAGGTTTCTCATGCAATAAGTGAAACCGCAGGAAACCTTGATCAGGATCAAATAGACAAACTGCTACATCTATGTATTTCTATGAACTAAGTGTTTCCAACTGCGTCTCACTACCATTATAGCCATATGACAGTATCACATTTTTTTCGTTTTGTGAAGAGCAATGAAAAAGCTTTTGCTTTAATTATTGTCACTCCAACTCGCTTATCTTATTTGTGACATTCTCTCCTCTGTTTCGTGATAATATAGAAGAAGAAGATGCCTTTCTTGAACTTTTATGATGTCCTCCGTCAATCCTAACTGTTAGCGATCCCAAACTCCGCAGAAACAGCCCAGAAAAGAACAGAAAAGTAAGTGTAGTGTAGGTAGTCTCTGTAGTAGATCTGTTGCACCTGCTAAGTATTGTACCAATAAGACGCAGTCTTTGATTCGCCTTCCCAAAAATATTTTCTGTGCGATTTTTCTTATTTAAGTTGTACGTTATTGTAATTTCTAGACATTTAGTTGAATCGACGATCTTCAAATTTGGGTGATTAATTGTGTAAACGGAAGTTACAGTAATTTATTTCTCATGCTGAGGTCTTCACGGTTTTATTGTTCAAAACAACCACCGCTTTTCGCAATATATGAATATCTTGTCTAAACTTTGTAATTCGTTTTGATCTTCTGATGACTTTACTAGGTAATAAACGTCAGCATCATCTGCAAACAATCTCACATTGTCTCCTAAGTCTTGATACAGATTAGCAACAACAGAAGGACTACAATGTTTCCTTGGGGAACCCCACAAGTAAATTATGTTTCACTAGATTACTTCCCGTCAAATTATTACAAAGTGTATTCTTTGTGATAGGAAATCATGAATGTATTCGCTGAACTGAGACGATACCCCACAGGGAGGCAATTTGATTAGAAGTCCCTTGGGTGAAATGATGTCAATAGTTTTACATAAATCCAGAATCAACTCGAAATTCCGTGGCCATAGCACTCATTACTTCCTGTGGTAGAGATTTCATGATGTTAGAACACTGTATATCCTCTGAAATCCTGATATAAATCTATGCAAGTGTTCCCGGCTACTCACTTTACAATGATGCGCAAAACATTCATTTATACGTAGGATTGTAGCTGATAAATGATTTTTTTCTCACGCTCTAAATTTTCGGATTATTAGATATAGCTGCCACTATACAACCACATCACCTTCACTCCTCCAAGTAGCTACAGAACAAATGGATGGTTGTATCCCTAGTGTATCTGAGTGCGGCAAACAGAATGAAGCACAGGAAGGTCTTGAAATTGGCTACCAAAGAACAAAATGCTAGAACCGGTTGGGGTCAGGAGTTAACCGAAGCTGTTCCAGTTCACGGCCTTACCTCTAGGACCTTCCTGCGGCAGGACGGATGTTCCACTGAGAGCAGTTGTCGTCGACGGGAAATACCAGTTGCTTAAAGGGATTAAATTGCTCTCTAAATTTCCATCAGCGTCCGTGAGTCTTCTTGGAGGCACTTCACGCCAGCGAACAGGCACACAGCAGCACGCTTCCACCATTATCCTATGCTCTCGACAATTGGTACAGTTGGACTGTGAATTCATATCGTTTGCGCTAGCGTTATGTTTTCTTGTCATGGTAACATAAATTTAAAACTGTATTCGTTGTACGTCTATTGCCCAGTTTTGAGCGTCCTTGAAGTGTAGCAGATGACATCTCTTGACACGAACGGTTAACGTGCAAACACGATGGTTGTTGGGTGATAAATGACCTCCGTCGCAAACTCCAACAAGTAGAATGTGGTCAGTTTCTATTATACGTAAGGCCTCTAATTCTCCTGTTTGCTTTATAGCCTTGCAGAGTTAGCTGTAGTTTTTCCCATCGAAAATCATTTTACGAACAGTGAAACGTTGTAAATTTATGCCTGATTATTCTAAATGATGTGTATTCGTGTTCCTTTCGTGGAACTAACGTCGGCGTGGACTTTCTAAATGGTGAATTTCCGACGCTGACGAGCGTGGTTTTCCGCCCAATCTTTACGCCGTAGGCTAAAGCGGGTGGTCTGAGATCTTATCCATCATACAGCTCGCCTCTTTTTTTAATTTTTTTTCACGGAATGTAATGAACTGCCATGTGAATGGAGTAGATGGGCTCACAGGTAGAAATACCAGTTCGGCATTTTTCCTATAATCACGAGATACACTCCGAACACAATGGTCGGAAGTGGGGGATTGGAGCTATTTTTTTGTCGTTCTGGAGCATTATGTCCCAGATACATATTAAAGGCATAGACTGTGTATGTAAGAGTATGTTTATATTGAAATGTGTGTAAGAGAATACATTGACAACCTGTTCGATATGTGTTTCAGTGTACGTCGCTGTCTTACAAGCACGTAACTTTAAATATCATTTTGCTTGCCTTTTCAGCTACAAAAGTGATTTTGCAGTAACAGAAACTAAATGTAGTATATCTATGACTTGCACGATGCAGTTGTCTGGATATGTGAAGTGTGATTCGTTAGGTGTCCCTACGATTGCATATTCAGTCTATTTATTCAGTTTATTTAAGGCTCGGCATTTAGTTTACAGAAACTGTGAGAAGCGCTTCTAAAATGAGTATTAGTCTAATATATTTACTTGGCCTTTGATAGGTCGTTCAGTTTCTATGCCAGCGAGTAGGCAAACACTGGCCAAAAGAAGTAGGTTTACTGTTCGTTGTACAAAAAACTAGTAGGGGTCTATCTCATTTTGAAGATACATGTATGTAGAATAGTTTTGCTTTAGACTGCGTTAAGATCCAGTAATTTCATCATGTGGGGGACATGCTTCATCCATTTCGTGACATGCTTATCTTCTGGAAACATTACCATCGCGACGAACATGTATGTGACTTTTGAGTCATTAAATCATTTCGCTTGCTCCTTTCCATTAAAAGAGTAATTTTGTAGGCACAGAAGTTACCGTCAGTGTATCTACGGCGTTAGAAATAATGAGTTGCACAATACAGTTTTTTCAGTTACGTAGAATTGTATTTGGGTACATATTCCTATGATTTATTCATTCAGTGACTATTTCCGTAGGCGTGCATTGTTTAATGTTATTACAGAGTTATCTTAAGCAACAACAGTGATCGCCTGTTATCATCGATGACCACTATGCCTCGGTTGCTGTCCGCTGGGATGATCACGCTTGGGATTCCACCTCAGAGCCGAATAGTCCTTGCAACGTAGGCAGTACCACGTTCGCGATTCGTGACGCCTCATACAAACACATGATGGCGGCTACCTGGTCGCCGTCTGAGGCGTCTTCGTTTGTGTGACCGACGAAGGTGGCGCAGTGGTTAGCACACTGGACTAGCATTTGGGAGGACGATAGTTCAGATCCCCTTCGACTATCATGATTTAGGTTTTCCATGAGTTTTCTAAAACGTCCCAGCCAAATGCCGAGGAAGATTCTTCAGGAATGGCACCGTTGATTTTCTTCCCTCATTCTTTTCTAACTCGACCTTGTGCCCCTTCTATAATCACCTCGCTCTCGACGGCACTTTAAATCCTTAAGTTCCTTCATTCTTTCCTGGAGGGAAGACGGTGGTACAACACTTCCCAGCCCCATCGATACGGCAAATCAGTCGCTACTTGCGCCATATGAGCCCAACAATTGTACTGCAAACCGGTGGGCGCGTCCTGCAGAAAGCGTCACCGTTTCTCTCTCCAAGCTGTTAGCAGCCTCTGTCGCAAAAATGAACAGCTTAGAGAAAGAAGCGGTGACACTTTCTGTAGGACCCTCCCATCGTTTTGCAGTACAATGCTCGGGCTCATGTGGCGCAAGTTGTGGCTGATTAGTTCCGTCGATAGGGTTGGGAAGTGATGTACCATCCACCAGACTCCACAGACCTAAGCCCTTGTCACTTTAAATTCATTCCTAAATCGAGCGAAGCACTTTATGGCATTCGCTCCATAAATATTGCAGAGATTCGTCGTGTAACACACCGCTCCAATCTATCAACACAACAGGTGCTGCTGAGGATATCCCACGAGTTCGACATGGCTGGCCACGGGTTATTCACAATGTTGGTGACTACTTTCAAGGACAGTAAAACTTCGAGTAAGTTGTAATTAAATAGTTCCCACTATTAAAGATCCAAACCTGCTAGCTATGGAAACCTTTTTCAGTAAGTTTCGTTAATTCCCAGCTACGAGTATTTGGTGATGTTGAGGTTACACTTCATCTGTTTTGTAAGCCGCTTTAGAGACGAAGTAATAATTATCTTAGCAAGCTTCGAATTCGTCGTTTCCACTACATTTCAGCAACATTCGTAAGAGGGAATCCCAAACGAAACACACTACTGACCATTAAAAACATGGTTCCTTGGTCCACTCAGGTGAACCGTCCGTTTCGGACGTAATTGAGATGAAACGTCATATCGAAGGGCAACGGAGAGTTGCACACAATTGACAAACTTAGTTTGCTACATTTTCTAGTAAGTCTGTATTCGATTTGAGGCAGTCTCTTTTGCTACGCACCGAGTGAGATAGCGCTATGGGAAGACATTGGACTCGTATTCGCTTGGGCGGCCGTTCAAATTCACGTCCGGCCATCTAGCTTCAGTTTTTCGGGGGTTTTCCTAAATCTTAAGGCAAATACCGGGGAGCTTCCTTTGAAAAGCGCACAGCACTTCTCGTCCTTCTCCAACCCAGGCTTGTTTACCTTCTCTAACGATGAGATTGCCGACAGCATATTGTATCCTATCTTCTTTCCTTCCTTCTCTCTCTTGCCAATCAACAATGCAGTGCTGAAGAAAGGAAGATTTGTGTTTGGCTTTTTGGAGACAGGGCGCAAGATCGTATGTGTAAATTGCGGAGAAGCCAATCTTTTTAAAGGAACCATCACGACATTTTCCTTGAGCGATTTAATAAAACAGAAAATGTAAATGAAAATGGTCAGACGGTACTTTGAACCACACTCTTCCAAAATGCGAATCTCTTATCTTAACCACAGTGCAGGTTTGCTCGTAAATTTACTTCAGTGGACTGCAGTGTACATGGGCCGACTTCAGAGGATTAGCACATCAGATGACTGATTTACAGTGTACATGACCGTAATGGTTGTAGGTTAAGCGCAATGTTAGGATAAAATTGTTATGACGAAAAACGCACTGTGCTCAGGACCCCCAAGGAATACACGGGCAACTGTTAACAGCATATTTAAGTTAACAGAATCCGTAATTTTATCGCCCCACGGATAACCGTCAGACTATAAATTCTTATGAAAACCCATCATTCTTGTGGGCGTGGGATAGAGGTTAACAGTATATTTAATGAAAGTGGAACACCACACCCGTATATTCAAAGTATTTATTATTCAGACGACTCTCATAGTTGATAGTAAGCAAATATTTATGTTAGAAGGTTACACCTTTCCCACATATGCTAATAAACACACGTATGATTACTACGATACATTTTTCCACTGTGTTTATATCTACAGGGTGAATCAGGAAGATATGCAAATATTTTAATATGCTATTCTACAAGTAAAACTAAAGAAAAAAGTTCATATAAATAATGGTCCGCAAATGTTTAGTTACGGAGTTACGGCTAATAAAAGATTTTGCCTGAAATTTAGCAACTTCGCTAATATATATATTTGAATCTTAAAATGGATAAAAGTACATGAACATAAAAACACAGTGGAAAAATGATTACTATGATACAGTTTTCCATTGTGTTTTTATGTTCATGTATTATTATCCATTTTAAGATATATATATATATATATATATATATATATATATATAAGTGGAAAAATGCGTCATAGTGTCCAACAATTTTAAATACTGTATAGGGCAAGACACCAGACATGATCCAACTGAAAAATATACAGTGATGTCCAAGAAACATAACGTGTAAAAGGTTTTAAAAATGATATAAGATACGTAAAATGGCAGCAAGGAACCCACATGGTGCAAGTCAGCAGCAAGCAAGGTATAAACGCATAATAACGTATCTGCTATAGCCGACTTTTCAAGAACAAGAGCAGCAATCAAATCTAAAGCCCCTGGTTGTGAATGCTGGGATCTCAAATGTCATGTACACTATCTTATCTACATGCAATAAAAAATACACTGATGGGAAAATCATCTAATGTAAAAATGGGTTAAATTACGTCACAAACAATGTACCTACACGAGTACTAGAACGGTATGGTACCATCGTATCTGGCTGCACATAGTTAATGTTTTATCAAAATTGGGGACCAAAGTATAGAACACCATCCGGTACCCCATTAAGCTCTTACCATATACGGCAGACACAGTATAATCAATCATATGTATAATAGAAAAATAGGTGTAAACGCCAATAAAATGTAAAAGATTTTGACTGGTAAATTCTTAGTTTTATTTAATCCCTAATAAAATGGTTGTTGAACACCTGCGTGTGTAAAAAAACCATGGTTTCGCGCTAACACAAAACAAAATGCTTGCTGCAGCCAGTCAAAAGTGCATAAGGTTCGACCTCGAGTCGATCCTACGTCTTCTTATCTTTGCCTAGAGATCTGGAAGTGCTTCATGATGAGAAAATTTACGAAGATACAACGCAGTTCGAATTCCGCGTTAAATTGAAATTATCCCCTATATAACTAGCTGTGTGAGCTGGTTCTCAGGTCGGACGAAGGCATGGTCATTTCACCTTTAACAGGATTAAGAAAAGTAGAGTACTATGTTGGAAACCGACAGTCGCATTAATGGCTGCTTCTCTACGTCCTAACGACTGCAGGCTAGTGCCAATGAGAATAGATTCTGATGTAGGCTACGATTTTTATCAGTGTTGTTTATAACGAGGGACGTTAACTGGTTCGCTGCAATCTACAGGATTATAATCAAGTGCTGCAGTAAACAATGCAGCGCCCGAGGTGTTCCCAAGATTTCCGAGAATTTGAATAATGCGCCCAAATAATCGGCTGTACAAACTTTCGCTGCTAGGCACTTTTAGTTGTCTCTCTCAACTGTCAGTCTGCCAAGTGCCGCCTTTGTGAGTGAATCACCGTGAACGTTGCTAATTACGTTTTTACACTGAGTTCTATTACAGCTGTGAATTTAGAAATGGATGACTTGAAGGATCAAATGATCTGCATTGCCGGCCGGGGTGGCCGAGCGGTTCTAGGCGCTACAGTCTGGAACCGCGCGACCGCTACGATCGCAGGTTCGAATCCTGCCTCGAGCATGGATGTGTGTGATGTCCTTAGGTTAGTTAGGTTTAAGTAGTTCTAAGTTGTAGGGGACTGATGACCACAGATGTTAAGTCCCATAGTGCTCAGAGCCATTTGAACCATTCTTTTTGTTATCTGCATTAACTTTTCTTTGAAGCTCTGCAAAACCGCAGCTGAAACCTCTCACATGCTAAGAGAGGCTTTTGGTGAGCAAGCTAAGAGCCAAGCAAGGCCGTTTGAATGGTTTAAGTGATTTAAATATGGCCAAGAATCTATGAAGGATTAGCACACTCAGGTCTACAGGCATTGTGCACAATTCTGGAATCGATGGAGAAAGTGCGTAAAGTGGCAAAGAAGGACAGAAAGCAGGCGATCCATGATGTTTGATAAATCGTTGCATTTTGTACACGGCATATCAAGACATTGTATTTGATGAAATGAGCATGCCGGCCGAGCGGTTCTAGGCGCTACAGTGTGGAACCGCGCGACCGCTACGGTCGCAGGTTCGAATCCTGCCTCGCACATGGATGGGTGTTATGTCCTTAGGTTAGTTAGGTTTAACTAGTTCTAAGTTCCAGGAGACTGATGACCTCATATGTTAAGTCCCATAGTGCTCAGAGCCATTTGAACCATTAGAACCAAGTGTGTTCTGAACTGCCGATAACAGTTCGAGATTATCCCAATTACCTGCATAGGCTCGTAACTGTCGACGAATCATGGAATTGAGCTACGTTAGCAGTGGAAGACACCATCCTCTCCATGGCCCAAAAAGCTCACCAAGTTTGCAACATCAATGCTAATATTGTATTTGACATTCGCGGAATTGTCCACAGGGAGTTTTCTCAATGTGATCAGTCTCTGCACCTGGACATACGTCGTTCATTGTGACAGAATTCCTGAAGAAAAAAAAAGCAACCCACCTTCCAATTTTTTTTCGTCTTTTCAAAAATGAAATTGAAGTTGAAAGGACGGTGTTTTGACTTCACAGAAGATGGTTCAAATGGCTCTGAGCACTATGCGACTTAACTTCGGAGGTCATCAGTCGCCTAGAACTTAGAACTAATTAAACCTAACTAACCTAAGGACATCACACACATCCATGCCCGAGGCAGGATTCGAATCTGCGACCGTAGCGGTCGCTCGGTTCCAGACCGTAGCGCCTAGAACCGTACGGCCACTCCGGCCGGCTTCACAGAAGAGATTCAAGAGGAATCGCTAACAATTGTGAATACGATTTAGCCAACAGACTTCCAGTAATGTTGAAATCGGTGGAAGCGTTGCATACAAGCAGTAGAGGACTGGTTTGAAGGTGGCGATGGAATTTAAAATGTAAGGTACTTTTCTGGCTTTTGTGGAGATATTGGCCGAAATTTGAGAATCACCCCGTCCAGGCTGTGCTTACTCCAGTGTCGCAACAAGGTAAAACTGGAGGATTACATCATGCTCTCTGAATCACAAATGGAAAACAAGTGGAGGACATTATGATATTCCCAGAAGTAGTATACAGACGAACAGAGACGTACAAGTTTTTCTTTGAAACTGAAAGTAGGTCACTGTGGAAAAATCGTACTGGACGTCATGGCAACAGGATGGAGGTCCCTTGTGCGCTACAGATAGTGAGTGGCGAATTATTAATATTCTGAGAGGTACAGCTGGCTGGCACCGGCCTGTGACGCACGGCGCGGACTAATTATAAGGCTGCGTCTCGCAGAGCGCCCGCCGCTGCTCGCCCACGGCAGGCGAATTTTTGGCCGAAAGCCTGTGGCTCGACTTCCTTCCGCCCGAGTCGGTATGGTTCACAAAGCTGCACACTCTCGCCTACTAATTGTCCCCTCTCAGCCTATGAATTACGGGGGTATTTTCCTCCATGGAAGTGGGAAAAACTCACTCGCAGATTAATAACGTTTACAGCAATTAGTAAAAGCTCACCTGACAACATACAGCTGATAAAAGCATTTCGATGAAAGTATGGAACATTTTTGTTGTTCTTTCATGGTTGGTAAGCTTGATTATTCCAAAGGTCATATAAACTATTTCAACAATGTACAGCGTACATTTCATTGTTGGCAGCCGTCTGAATTTGGTCAGTGTCGACTGCGATGGAAAATGGAGAACATCGCGTTACGTGTTGCTCTTAAACATTTTAATTTAGAAGACTGGACTGTTGCACAAGCCAGAACAGAAATGGATGAAGTTCATGCGCATTTTGCACCATAACTGAAGTCCATTTCCTTTTCGATTAATGAATTTAAACGTGGTCGGACGAGAACAGAAGACGAAGCACGCTCTGGCTGTCCAGTTGAGGCCACCACACAGGAAACCATTGACAACGTCCATGATATGGTATTGCAAGGCCGCTGAATGAAAATTCTTGATGTTGCTAAGACTGTGTGCAGCTCAAGTGAACAAGTGCATAATACCCTGCACTGAGAATTGGCTATCAAGAAGCAGTGTCCGAGGTGGGTGCTGCGATTGCTCACAGTCAACCAAAAGCGCGTCGAGCACAACATGTCAACACAATGTCTGGCGATGTACAATCGCAGTTCACAAGATTTTTGAGCTGATTTGTGACTGGTGATGAAACCTGGATCCATCATTACATGCCAGAGTCAAAACAGCAGTCAAAACAATGGACAAGGGCTGGTGGAAGTGAACCGAAGAAGACAATGGCAGCTGGTAAGATGGTAGCCGCTATTTTTTGGGATTCCCAAAGAGTAATCCTCATAGATTATTTGAAAAAAGGCTGGACCCTATTATGCTTCATTGTCGGATCGTTTGAAACTTGCTCTGGCTGAAAAAAGGCCAAGGTTGGCAGTCAAAAGAGTGATCTTTCACCAGGATAATGCACTGTCCCACACATCAGCCATAACATTCGCGAAAGTGCATGAATTGGGCTTTGAAATGGCTCCTCATCCATCCTGTTCACCAGACTTTACCCTAAGTGACTTCTTCCTGTTCCCTAACTTGAAACTTTGGCTTGCTGGAAAGAAATTTTCATCAAATGAGGAAATGCTAGTTCCAGTAAATGAGCATGATGCTCATTTGAGACCTTCATTTTCAGATTACATTGTCATTTCAAATGATTATTGGCTCTTACCCCTGTTTTCGGTGCTCATTAGTCTGTAAGCTTCCAATTTTTTCACCTTTTCCCCTTTTTAAAGCCGATTTTGAACCTCGAAGTGCATGACAAAACGTTCAGATAAGGAAAAGCACAGAGTTAGAGCGCAGTTAAGCAGTTGGAGCGACGCTATTTGGCTGTTACTGCAGTCTTTTAAGTACATAAAATATGATACACAAGAAAGATGTGGAAATGTGATGACTTAAAGAAATTTACCTTTCTCTCAAGAAGATTAAAACATGCAAATTTTATATGAAGCAAAAACAAAAAGCAACAAACCGACGAGCATTCGATCTGATTAGAAACCGCTCTCTAACGTGGTTCTCATCAGTTGCCTAACATCACCTGCACTATTACAGCATCCGCAGACGAAAATAAGCAAATAAATACATAAAAGCCAGTCTCTCCTTAATGACTACTCTGGCTATAATATCTTCTCTCCTTTCCCGTGTTGGCGAAAACAACGATAGATCCACAGATAGTACCTAAGACAATTAATGTTTTATTACGCTCTAAAACTTTTTCCTTGCATGCCGTGCGTAAAACCACGGGGCTTCTGACTTCAGGGTCAAGGAAATAAATTTTTGGAGTCGGCGCATTAACGAGGTAATTTTTCCAGCAATAAAGACAAACACAGTTTCCTATGTTCCAAGATATACAACTACACATGTTAAATATATCTAATTAGTTTTGTCTCGGTCTCATTCCAAATATGTGGAGCGAAATTGTGGTAATAATCCTGACAAAAAAATCTAAAAGGTTTCTTGGCAGGCTTAAAGACAGCCTTTGAGATTATGCGCTTTCCACGCTGGTGGCACTCTGTAAACTCCGTGTTGTTGTAGTATCGCGCGTGACTGGCCGCAAGAAACATGGACGCCATGGAATGCACTGTTCAACCAGTACCCGCAGATTGAGAGTTCTGTTTTGTCGGCTGCTGTAAATTCCAAGTCACCCGAGATTGCGGGTGAAATGTGTTCACTTGCTAGCCGGCGAGTATAACTATTCCTTAACTTACGTAAAGTCTAAGTTTCGGTAATTTGCCTGAAATCTGCGTTGTACCGTCTTTTTTTTCCAGCAGAGCGCTGCCCGCTCAGCAGCAGATTGAATGTGCTACCCTTGTGACACAGTGTTAGTAATAACTGCGCTGTGATTTGACACAAATAACTGCTGTCTAAACATTCAAAATATACATTTTATTGATGTTCTGCTCATCTCTTCTTCAATTCTAACTTGTGCTTCATTCCTAATGACCATATCGATGACGTTAATCCTTTTTTCTATGGGGTATCCGAAAGTTTGGTGTATGCCTTCTCCTTCTTAGAGAAATGTAGCATTATGACAGATGAACCTACTATCTTTTTTTCCTTGAAGCATGGCAGATCTCTCCGTCTTCCGCGGCTCTGGATGACGTAAAAGATCTTTGAGTTACTACGTGGACATTAAAATATGTCCGTACAGAGATCACTGTAGCGTAAATATTGTGTTGAGTTATACGGAATCTAGCTCTTGCTTTACAATACACGAGTGAAAATGTATCGTGCCATAGAGTTTTTTGTTCTCTTATCGTGTACAGTTGTCATGATGTACTTGAGATCAGTGTGCTGTAATCGGGTGTGCTTGAGATCAGTGCTGTAGCTGGCCCATCTAGTTAGAAGTGGGGTCCTGTCCTAGTTAATTGTTGGTACGTAAATCGGACATAAAAGAAATAATATATCGACAATCTCAATGTAGAGAGGACAATAAACGTTACATACTGCGGGGCAATACAGTTCCTGCCTTCTACAAGTACTTTAGGAAGTGCGGATCTATTAGACAGTTGTATACAAGCAGATCTTTAGTCATTTGAGGTCATCCAGATATTAAATTAGTTGGACTACGAATGAGAAAAAGATTGTCGAGTTTATTTGGGAGGAAACGCGGGAGCAGTCTTAACCGAAACGAAAGAAAAGGCCGAGTCATCGCGTAGCTGGTCTAATCTGGCAAAACAATAGAAGGAAGTGGTCACGATAATTAAAACGACTGAACGGTGTCTACAATATACCGTTCGCGGAAGCTCTATCATACGCCTCCGAGTTAGTGGTTGTCTGGACACTATAGACGGTCCTGGCTGAAGTAATCTCATCTGCTGTTGTTGTTGTGGTCTTCTGTCCTGAGACTGGTTTGATGCAGCTCTCCATGCTATCCTATCCTGTGCAAGCTTCTTCATCTCCCAGTACTTACGGCAATCTACATCCTTCTGAATCTGCTTAGTGTATTCATCTCTTGGTCTCCCTCTACGATTTTTAACCTCCACGTTGCCCTCCCATGCTAAATTTGTGGTCCCTTGATGCCTCAGAACATGTTCTACTAACAGGTTCCTTCTTCTAGTCAAGTTGTGCCACAAACTCCTCCCCAAATCTGTTCAATACCTCCTCATTACTTAAGTGATCTACCCATCTAATCTTCAGAATTCTTCTGTAGCACCACATTTCGAAAGCTTCTATTCTCTTCTTGTCTAAACTATTTATCGGCCACGTTTCACTTCCATACATGGCTACAGTCCATACAAATACTTTCAGAAACGACTTCCTAACACTTAAATCTATACTCGATGTTAACGAATTTCTCTTCTTCGGAAAGGCTTTCCTTGCCATCGCCAGTCTACATTTTATATCCTCTCTACTTCGACCATCATCAGTTATTTTGCTCCCCAAATAGCAGAAGTCCTTTACTACTTTAAGTGTCTCATTTCCTAATCTAATTCCCTCAGCATCACCCGACTTAATTCGACTACATTCCATTATCCTCGTTTTGCTTTTGTTGATGTTCATCTTATATCCTCCTCTCATCTAGCGACAGTTAAATCAACAGAGGTGTGGTGTCTATGTAGACCCTTAATGCTGTTCGCTTCTTGAGCCGTATTACGTAAGGTCTACTCCATTTTTTTTCAAAATGGGACATCTCCACGTGTCTACGTTGACAGAACGTTACATTTCTATAGCTTGACCAAGCGAATGCATGAACTGGAAGGACTATGGTGTGTTTTCGAGCTCTCCATCAGAGTGCCTTTTTACCTTCATCTTCTGCATTTCTTACCCACAGGGTATACGAATAACGGCTAACATATTGTGTGCAGTGCTTCGTCTTTCGTTTTCTATGAGTATACGGACAGCTCCATATCTCACTGACTCGCTCTTAGGGTGCGATACAAGAACAGATAGTGATGTGCTGGCAGTGGTTACCTTCGCGACAAGGGGATTAAAATATGAAGATAACGACAGCTAGAGACGGCCAGAAATATCGGCGTTTTTTGATAACATCCCACCAATCAATTAATAACATCCACCTAAGTATTCCTTCCGAACAATTTAACAAGAAGTAACACACAAATTTAGTTGTGGGCAGGCAAATACAAGACTGAGATCCACTGGAAGAAAACTAAGGAAGTGTTAAAACTAAGGGCGTACCTTACACTGAGGTTACACAAGTGATGGGGTACCTTCTAATGTGTCGGATCTCCTTTCGCCCGCTGCAGTGCAACAACTAGACGTGGCATGGACTCAACATGTCGTTGGAAGTCCGCTGCAGAAATACTGAACCATGCTACCTCTATAGCCGCCCATAATTGCGAAAGTCTTGCCGGTGCAGGATTTTGTACACGAACTGACCTCTCTATTACGCCCCATAAATGTTCGATGGGATTCACGTCGCGTGATCTGGTTGGCGGGATCATACACTCGAGTTGTCCAGAATGTTCTTCAAACCAGTCGCGAACAGTTGTGGCCTGGTGACTAGGCGCTCCGTTGTTGTTTGGTTACATGGAGTCCATGAATGGCTGCAGATGGACTCCAAGTAGACTAACACAACCATTGCCAGCCAACGATGGGTTCACTTGGACCAGAGAACCCAGTCCATTTCGTGTAAATACAGCCTGCACCATTATGGAGCCCAATTTGAACAGTGTCTTGTTGACAACTTGAGTCCATAGCTTCGTGAGACTGCGCCACACTCGAACCCTACCATCAGCTCGTACCAGGGAACATGTGTCTCTGAAACTGTTAAGCTGGTCGGTTGTTGGTGAACTATTGTCGTGAGCATCTATGGGAAGCGGTGGAAGGACGGTGAAACCAGGTGTCCTCGATAAGGTGCTACAAGCCCGCGCCTTGTTACTGATCGTAGAGGTTCTAGGCCTGCCCCCTCTGTACCGCAGGATAGGTGGCGATATGTGTCAGATCCGGCGACAGAGTACAATGTTGGTGCAGGTACAAGTGTTTCGGGGCACACCGTTCAGAGCACATACATTGAGGTGACAAAAGTCATGGGATACCTCTTAATATCGTGCCCGACCTCCGTTTGCCGGCGTAGTGCAGCAGCTCGACGTGGTATGGACTCACACGTCATTGGAAACCCACTCCAGAAATATTGAGCCATGCTGCCTCTATAGCCGTCCATAATAGCGAAAGTGTTGCCAGTGCATGATTTTCTGCACAGACCTCTCGATTATGTCCCGTAAGTGTTCGATGGGACTCTTGTCGGGTGATATGGGTGGTCAAAGTATTCGCTCGAATTCCTAGATGTTCTCCAGACCAGTAGCGAACAGTTGTGGTTCGGTGGCATTCGCCATTTTTCATAAAAATTTCATCGTTGTTTCGGAACATGACGTCCATGAATGGCTGCAAACGGTCTCCAGGTAGCCGAACATCCAGAGGATCCAGGCTACTTCATATGAACACAGCCCACACCATTATGGATCTACCAGCAGCTTGCACAGTGCCTTGTTGACAACTTGAGTCCATGGCTTCGTGGACCTGCGCCACACTCGAACCCTACCATCAGCTCTTACCAAGTGAAATCGGGTCTTATCAGACCAGGCCACACTTTTCCAGTCGTCTAGGGTCCAAACGACCTGGTGACGAGCCCAGGAGAAGTGCTGCAGGTGATGTCGTGGTGTTAGCAATGGCATGCGCGTCGGTCGCCTGCTACCACGGCCCATTAACGCCAGATGTTGCCGCACTGTCCTAATGGGTTCGTCGTACGTCGCACGTTGACTTCTGCATTTAAAACAGTGTTGCTTTTCTGTTAGCACTTACAACTCTACGCAAAGGCCGCCGCTGTAGATCATTAAGTGAAGGCCGCCGGTCACTGATTTCCGTGGTGAGAGATAATGCCTGAAATTTGGTATTCTCGGCACACTCTTGACTCTGTAGATCTCGGAATATTGAACTACCTAACGATTGCCGGTTGGAGTGGCCGTGCAGTTCTAGGCACTACAGTCTGGAGCCGAGCGAGCGCTGCGGCCGCAGGTTCGAATCCTGCCTCGGGCATGGATGTGTGTGATGTCCTTAGATTAGTTAGGTTTAATTAGTTCTAAGTTCTAGGCGACTGATGACCTCAGAAGTTAAGTCGCATAGTGCTCAGAGCCATTTGAACCATTTGAACCTAACGATTTTCGAAACGGAATTTCTCACTCGTCTATTTCCAAACTACCGTTCCGCGTTCAAAGTCTGTTAATTCCCGTCATGTGGTCACAATCACGTCGGACGCCTTTTCACATGAATCACATGAGTACAAATGACAGCTCCGGTAATGCACTGCCTTTTATATTTCGCGTACGCTATACTACCGCTATCTGTATATGAGCATATCGCTATCCCATGACTTTTGTCACCTCAGAATACTTGTCGGAAGATAAAAAGAAGATCTGGAGAAGGGCTGTGCAGTCATCCCTTGATCAACACGACTGCGATCCGTAAGTAGTCAACAAACTCTTTCAAAAGTGCGTGAGATCTCTTAGGCACACAGGGGGTGAACAACCAAAAACACAACAGATTATCATGTCTAACAAAGAGCAGGATAGTCGTAGATATTCGAAACAGCTCCGAAGGCATGAATACAGGTGCTATAGGGTTTTGAGGGAAATCTTATACCATTCTTCCAGCGAAATAGTGGCCAGTTCAGGTGAGGAAGATGGAGGTGGATAGTGATCACGTGCCATTTTCTTCCGAGTAGACAGCAAAGGTGCTTTAGATCTGGCGACTGCGGTGGCCAGCGGAGGTGCGGCGATTGGTCCCGGACGATGCGAGCTGTATGAATAGGGGCACTGACGTCTTGGTACATCACCACTGGGGATCTAACATTACACTGTGAAATGGACCTGGTCAACCTAAATGGTCACATAATCTTGGCAATAACGCTACCATGCAGAGTAGCCATAGCGCCCTTGAAATACCACGATATGGCTGTCCAAATCATCACCGAACCCCATTCATATTTCGCTCTTGGGACGTAAACTCGGCCAGAAGTTGGAAACAGTGTGAAACAACTCATACGACCAAATGATTTTCTTCCATTGCTCCATAGTCCAGGTTTTACGGCTTCGGCACCACGTTTACCTGTTACCGACATGTGCATCACTGATGTGTTGCTTTGGAATTCCAGCTAGCCCTGCAATTCCCAACTAACGGAATTCCCTTCGCGTTATTTTGCGAGTGCAACATTCAGTTGTGCACTGACTTTTGCAGCTGTCGTCCTCTTACTATTCGTCAATAGCCTCTTCTTTGATCGTCTATCGCGACCACTCAACACACGCTTTCATTCGCGTTGTGACTTACCGGATGAGGTTTTTCCGTTTTCTGTGTATACGGTGCCTCTTGAAAGAACAAACAGTTCGGCTCCATTGGCTTCGGAAACACCCACCATACGAGCAGCAATAATTCGCGCACGTAGCTCCGACATAATGTACTCGAAACTGCATGAACACTGTTCTGACTTCGACTGCCACTTGCAGCATATTGAGGACGTTGCACAAGTGCCGTTCGTGGACAAATAAAGCAGTACGACCCGCAGTCTTATGTTCATGTACGTGGGTGTCCAATAAGTAAGTTTCCCTATTTTCAAAGCGATATTAGCAACACGACACAAGTCTTTCCAAACCAGTGTTCTACAGGTCCGGTACTGTGCTCGTAACCAGCTGTTAACAGATGATGTGACCTCATCACCGGTACTGTAGTGCTTATCTCTGCTTATCTCCAATATAATCTTTGAGAATGTGTGAAAATCGCTTGGAGCAACATCCGGTGAATATGGAGGATGGGGCAACACTTCCCAGTTAATTCTTCATATCTCCACTTGGGTGGATTCTAGCTGTGTGAGGCCGAGCATTGTCACGAAGGAACAGAACTTTGCAAGACAAAACTCCAGGATGTATTCTTTTGAGGATAGCTTGCAGATTCCTCAAGAAATTACGATATTTTTCTGCATTCATTGTGGCGTTACGAGGCAGGCAGTGGACGAAGAAAACCCTCTGACAGTCCCAAAAGATAGTTTCCATAACTTTTCCTGTCGAATATGTGACCTTTGCCTTTTTGGGGCACTTTTACCAGGTTTCTTTCAGACCATGCCCCAGTAACAAGGAAATTGGAGATCAGATCATCCTTTTTCTGATGCATTTCCAGAAACATTCTGATCCAATCCATCCGTTGCTACTTGTGGACATTCTTCAACAAAATAGGCGCCCATCTTGCACAGACTTTGCAGTAGTGAAGATGGACCGTCAGGATCTTTGCGGTGGATGAGCGCCCAATTGCAGCCGCAGGAGACAGCCGCATTAGGATGTTGTCAGTGGTAACGCAACGTTCTTCTTCCACAACATGGAGAACTGCAAAAATGGCACCAACATGTGTCGCTGTAGTGTGCCTCCCTGTGCGCCGTTCGTCATATATATCTTCGCGCCCTTGCACAAACTGTACACGCCAACGTCCAACCGTTCGAATGTTCAAGACGGAGGTTAACTTCCGGTGGATGTCGACAGCGGATAGTTATTTTGCAGCGAAAAACCGAATGACAGAGCGCAGCTCGCAAATGGGCACACTTTGTAGTGGTAACTGCACTGCATACTGGCAAAATAATGCAGTATGCATCGTAAAACGGTGTGGGCGTTGTCAACACATTCCATTCGAACTCGCCAGCCCTCAGATGTCAAGGGCATAGTTCACTCTGCAGTGAAGTAAACTAGGGGAACTTACTTATTATAAGGCCGTCGTATGTTCAAGAGGGCATTACCCGTAGTGTTTGCATATTTTTGACCAACCCTTGTAAGTGCGGCGTGCTTGAACAACGTAGAATTGGCCAACTCACAACCACAGTCCACAAATTCAATTACATGAACTCGAACAGAGCTTCAGAACTTGAACTTGAGAATGACCATCAATAAATCAATCTATTACAACTTGAGTACCAATACGCGAAATGCAAAATTTATCTCTGTCGTAGCCGTAGCCCCATAACCCTTAAAAATTGAGAGCATGTTATATAGGATATTTCATTCGAATTAGTCTACAGCACCACCGTACTATTGCTCCTGAAGCACTCTGAACAGTGGCCGGTTGGGAGTGCTGCAGGGAATCAGTTGACAAGCACGCGGTCAGTGGCTCCTACAACGTAGCAGCTCCGGGAGACGTTAGGTTTACCGCGGTGATACTTCTCCGTGACGTCACTATGACGTATCCGTTCGTAGTTTCGACAGTCTATCGACTTTCGTGGTCGTATCGAGTCCGAGCGCGGAGAGCGTCCCGTGCCACGACGTCCACATCTGGTGTGCTTGCTGCCGTGACTTAATGATTCTCAGAAATAATGCAACCGGACTATCGTTTCAATACATAATTACTTCGAAGCATGAAAGTAATGTGTGACTAACCAGGTTATTTTCTTTTAAAAAACGCTGTCTGTAAATGCACAAACAGTGTGTGTCTCATTAGTATTAATAAGGAAACTTATTTGCAGGTTGCACATCAGTGGATAAGTAGCATCTTTATTTGAGGACAATATACACAACGCATTGTAGTCCAGTTACGTACACAAAATTATACGTGCTTTGACACCAGAATAACATTCTCCTGAAACCGCAAACAGATTTTTAATGTGGAGTGTCACTGTGGCTCTGGTAACCATTCTTGCACGAGAGTGAAAGTAGCAACTCGTATCTTCAAATGGCGCATTCGTTGCAATTTTCGAAATTATTGCTGCTTTTTATTTCTCTGGAAGTGACAATCTGCCAACTTTTCGTATTATGAAAAGTACTTAACAATAACCACCTCCAATGGTATAAGTGTGCTGGTTGTGTGAAGTGTGTTATAATTTGTGGGAAAAATTACAAGTCACTGCGAGAAAAATAAATTTATTCACTTTCCCTAGTAACTCAAACAACAAGAAAAAGCAGCAGCAAGAACATTTCTGTTCGGTACCAGAATACATTTCGTCTACATATGTAACATAACTGAAGAAGTACTTGTCTAGTAAAGAAATCACCTACAATAACTAGTTTGTACATTTTCTTTCATATTTTTTAGATGGTTGAGGCTAAGTTACATTTTAATTCTTTTTCAAACGTTCCAGTCTTTCCCATGCTTTTTATTCTGAGTGGTACCGAGGTTGTTTTACCAGACGATGAATGTGTACCGCCATCTGCGTGTTTCATGCTTAATTTGTAAATTCAACGCACTTACGTGCAAGACCGCTCCTATATATACATAGCATACTCTTTTAAATTAATAATAAGGTCTCAGAAAATCGAAGGTGCAAAGGAATTCAGAAGTAGCAGGACAGATCATGCATATGTGTCAGCTACATATCATTTCAAACTTGAAATCTCTACCAGTTACACCACAGTGAATCCACAACCTTTGTAAGTCCGCTTTTCACTTACAGCTCCTGAAGACTTTAATCGTCGATACCTTTAAGTAAAATAAATTGTGCCAATAACGCCGCGTTTTGGAGAGATCCTCAGTATTGGAAGCAACATACAAGGGGCGATGGATAAGTAATGCGAACAGTATGTTGGTTTAATTCAGTATTCCAATACGCTACACTATCCTCCACTCTTTTGGCTACAAAACCCTATTTTTCAGCATAATCTCCGTTCAATACGACGACCTTACGCTGCCTTACTGGTCGACGTCGGAGCCAACATCTTGCTGCATCAATAACCAAAAGAGATATCCATTTGTGCATTTTTGTTTGATACAGCTTTGCCTCAGTGGTAATACCGGTTCCCGTCAGATCACCGTGGGCTGGCACTTGGATGGGTGACCATCCGGTCTGCCGAGCGCTGTTGGCAAGCTGGGTGCAGTCAGCCCTTGTCAGACAAACTGAGGAGCTACTTGATTGAGAAGTGGCGGCACCGGTCTCGCAAACTAACATACGGCCGGGAGAGCGGTGTGCTGACCACATGCCCCTCCATATCCGCATCCAGTGACGCCTGTGGTCTGAGGATGACACGGTGGCCGGTCGGTACCTTTGGGCCTTTATGGCCTGTTCGGGAGGAGTTTAGTTCAGTTTAGTTTAATTTTTGTTTGATTGTGATCTGTCGAGCACATCGAATAAGTGTGTCCGCACGTTCCAACATTGGAGGTCACAGCAGTACGCAGCTGACCGGCACTGGGAGAGCGGACAGGTTTGCGCTACCTTGTTCCGATGATGACAGCCGCCTCGCTCAACGACTCGCCGTGCTTTTGTTCACTGCCAGGGCTCAGTAGACATTCTGAAAGCGCCTGTGAATACGTCCGATGCTCTCATTTTCCACAGGGAGAGATTCACTGACAATTTTCTATTTGGAACGGACCTCCGTTACTGACGCGGTTTCGAAGGCTACGTACAGCGCCGCCACTATCGGAACTCATGAACTATAGGGGCTGAAGTAGGAATATTCCACAATAGCCCACAATAATTTCCACATTTTTTCACCCGAAATTGGCACAGAAAAATATGTGTTACGTTACTTATTGAAAGGACATCATAAGACACGCATTGTAACTGAAAACGACTAAATTCAATCTCGCTTCTCCCGGTTCTCGGAACTCGATACGATCACGAATGCGATAGACATCCCAAACCGTCGTGACCGGGCACGTATACGTCATACTAACGTCACGGAGGAGTAACGTCTCCCAGCTACGCCCCCGTCCTGAGACGTCAGCGGCCTTGGCGCGGGGCGAAGGAACCAGCAGTTGCTGACAGGGTATCCGGCGAGACGCGGCGCCACCGCGGCCTTGGGGTGGCGAGGCCAGGGCGCCACGCGGCGTCGACGTCACGGTCGGTGTGGCCGAGTATCGACGGCAGCACCCCCCACCCCCGCGGCGCGGCGTCGCGACCCACCACAAGGCGGCGCGCGCTGGCTGGAACCGGTAGGCGCCGGCGGCCGGCTCCCGCCGTGGCCTTCCAGGGCTCCAGCCGCCGCTCACGTGCCTGCGCCGCACCTATTGGCCTACCTGGAGGACGCGCTAGCAGGCACGTGGCTCTCTCTAAGCTTCCTCATAGGTCATAAGCAACATCTTGAGAAAAGTAAGCTTCTCTAACAGAAACATTGCCAAGGTATTTTACCGAAACACCCCACACGTTACATGCAACGTGTCTGATAAAACGGAATAGGTTTACATGCCTAGATGTAGCAGCACACACACACACACACACACACACACACACACACACACACAAAGGCGCGCGCGTGCTCTCCGGTACACCTTAGAGTATTTTATCTCCTATTGTAACCATAGCTTCGACTGATGAAAGAAAGTGTTGGCCACAACAAACTTGTTAGTTGCTTCAGAAACTCAGGTGATAGTAACACAACGACTACTGTGGGTGTTCCAGAATCTACTAACGCTTGCCGGCCGCGGTGGCCGTGCGATTCTAGGCGCTCCAGTCCGGAGTCGCGCTGCTGCTACGGTCGCAGGTTCGAATCCTGCCTCGGGCATGGTTGTGTGTGATGTCCTTCGGTTAGTTAGGTTTAAATAGTTCTAAGTTCTAGGGGACTGATGACCACAGCAGTTGAGTCCCATAGTGCTCAGAGCCATTTTTACTAACGCTTCTTCCTTTTTTCACTTTCTCTCTCTCTCTCTCTCTCTCTCTCTCTCTCTCTGTCTATCTGCAATGACTGCTCTACTAAATTATTATTTTTATTTCGTGGTACCCATAGGGACTATTTTTAGCGAAACCGAGACGTTGCAATGAATAGACCACTTAATAACAATAAGCCTGTTTAATTTGCCAAAGCACATTTCAAAGTCACCGCTTCATCATCAGAGTTTCAATTGTTACGTAAGGGCTTTCATTGAGTTCAACGCACCGGAAACGCGTATCTGTAGGATTTATAACGCGTTTTTAATTGAAATTTGCGAAACTGTTGTGGAACGTTCATAAACTTATAGAAGAATATAAATGTAGATTTTTTCAAACTTATAGTACACCATCTGATCAAAAGTATCCGGATACGCGAAATGACCACGAGAGGTCACCTCAGGCACCTGTATTACCGGGCATGCACTTAGGTCAGGAGAGCTCAGAGACCTCGAACGAGGACTACTCATTGTATGTTACCCAAGAAACAGATCTATCAGGGACATTTGAACCCTTCTAAACCTGCCCTAGTCGTCTGTTGGTGATATGACTGCGAAGTAGCAACGCGAAGGAACAACCACAGCTAAACCAAGAACAAGCAAACCTAAATTACGAACGGACACGGACCGTCCAGCATTGCGGAGCGTGGCTGTAAAAAATCGCACGAAATCAGCGGAAAGAATCACTTGTGAGTTTCAAAATGCTACCAGTAGTACAGCTGAAACAATGACTTTTGGAAGGAGTTAAAAAGAGTGCGGTAGAGTGATCGAGAAGCTCCTCATAACGCACACTCTTCTGTAGTCAATGCTAACACTTGGGGTGGTCTAAACGTCAGTGGGCAACGTATGACGGTGAAAGAGCGATTTCGACCGATGAATCACTCTATACCATGTGGAAATACGATGGAAGGGTTTGTGTTTGGTGAATAAGTGGAGAACGTTATCTGCTAACATGCATAGTGCCCACACGGAAGTACGATGGATGGGTGGTTACACTACGGAGGTAGCATACAGCGGAGGAAAAGTTCAGAGACTATGACTGTATCAGCATGACAATGCTCCCTATCATGTAGCAGCATCTGTCAGACAATGGTTTGTTCAGAGCGACATTCCTTAAATGGGTTGGTCACTCCAGAATCGCACCTGAACCGAATGGAACACCTCTCGGATGAGTTACAAGGTCGACTCCGCACCAGATCCCAGCGCCCAATATGACTACCTGCTCTGCTATCTGCTCTTGAGGAAGACTGGGATGCCGGTCTTCCACAGACATTCAGATACCGCTCCATAAACATACGGATACCTGATTGAAAGTTTCCCCTAGTTTAAGTCGTCATAAAGGCGAAGGGTGGACGTATTCCATATTAATGTCCACTAATAGGTGTCTGGACACTACTGATGGCCGGCCGGTGTGGCCGTACGGTTCTAGGCGCTTCGGTCTGGAACTGCAAGACCGCTACGGTCTCAGGTTCGAATCCTGCCTCGGGCATGGATGTTTGTGATGACCATAGGTTAGTTAGGTTTAAGTAGTTCTAAGTTCTAGGCGACTGATGACCACAGATGTTAAGTCTCATAGTGCTGAGAGCCAGCCACTATTGATGAGACAGTGTTTGTCTGCGAATGTCATATATGACGGCTATAAAACAAAGGGGCCATTGCTGCAAAACACTTTATTTCAGAATTTTATATATATATATATATATATATATATATATATATATATATATATATATATATATATATATATATATATATATATATAGTTACCGCCACCTTCAATAACACTCCCATCTCTTATAACTAAAGCGCTCCACGAGAATTTTCCATTGATGGAAACAGTGCTGGAAGTCTTCATCTGTGAGCTCCTTGATCATGCGTGCCGCTTTACCTTTCATTGTTTCAACAAACTGAAATCTTGTTCCTTTTGATGCATATTTGACGTGGAGATAACAGACAAAAGTCACATGGTGCTAGGCCAGGCGAATAAGGCGGGTGGTCTAACACTGCAGTGCTGTACTTCGCTAGAGACCTCTTAAGAGACAATGCGTACCAGCAGATGAGTTGTCTTGATGCAGAATCCGTGACTTGTTCTTGCGCAATTCGATTCGTTTTCATCTTATTTTATGACGGAGTTCAACAAGAACCTGAAGGTACTAATGCGGATTAATAGTTTGACCTTCAGGAATACAGCGAAGATACACAACATAGAAAAAAAAAAAAACAATCATTGTCGCTTTGAATCTTGGTTTGCTCATCCGAGCTTTTTTCACTCTCGGTGAAGTTTGGTTCTTCCAGGGCACGGATTGGCACTTAGTTTCTGGATCATATATGCGAAAGACCAAGATTCGACACGTCACTCTTTCTTAGAAATTAGGATCATTTTCAATGGTATTCAAAATGTCAGTACAAAAATGATCAGCCGCGTGGGGTAGCCGCGCAGTCCAAGGCGCCTTGTCACGGTCCACGCGGCTCCCTCTGTCGGAGGTTTGAGTCCTCCCTCGGGCATGGTTGTGCGTGTTGTCTTAGCGTAACTTAAAGTTAGATTAAGAAGTGTGTAAACTTGGGAACCAATGACCTCAGCAGTTTGGTTTCATAACATCTTAACACAAATTTCCAAAAATTATCAAGAGCTTCTTTCAGTTCGATCATGAGAATTTTCACAAACATTTTTCATGTTAAATTGATTATGTAAAATTGGCCTTAGGCATTCTTTGCCAATTCCTGTTGTTTCAGCAATCGATCGACGATATTTTCATCCGTTTTTGATGTTGAAGGGCGTCCAAGGCGTGAGTCGGCTTCAGCATCTTCTTGGCCATCTGAGAAACGCTTGAACCACTCAAAACCTTGCGTACGTGATAAACAGCCTTCGCGATACACTTCTTTTAGAAAAAGACGACTTTCAATAATAGTTTTCCCAAGGCTCATGTGGAACCTCATGGCAGTTCGTTGCTCTACAATTACAATTATCATTTTTCTGGCAAAACAAAATACCAACTCTTAGCCGGCTGCTGTGACCGAGCGGTTCTAGGCGCTTCAGTCCGGAACCGCGCTGCTGCTACGGTCGCAGGTTCGAATCCTGCCTCGTGCATGGATGTGTGTGATGTCCTTAGGTTAGTTAGGTTTAAGTAGTTCTAAGTCTAGGGGACTGATGACCTCAGATGTTAAGTCCCATAGTGCTTAGAGCCATTTGAACCATTTGAACCAACTCTACAGCCACACTTATTTGTCTACAGACACCAGAGATGCCCCATTCACCTGACAAGGCTTCACATTTCTTAGCTATTGGACATTCATCTCTTGCGGATTCGTACTTTCTTTCTGACAGCATCAGTCCCTTTCTTTTAGACCCACACCCCACACCTAGGACTATAAGTTTTAACAAAAATCGACGTACACGTCGTGCGTCCTTTAAGTTCCGAGACTTATTTTATTGCCGGCGTATAAGTGATCTCAGCAGAGTAACTACGGTGACAGCTTGAACAACCTGTAAAAAAACAAAAGATGTGCACTCGTGCAGTGAGTTGTGAGCAGGCAGGGATATGTGATCGATGTGCGGCCGTAGTGAGTCAACGTTGTTGTGTCACAATATGCAGTGGAACAGCTTCTCTAAATCACGTGTTCAAGACATTCTCCAGAATGCTTTAAAGGAGAGAAAAATGTGTGCATAGTCTACACACCTTGACTCGTGAACTGAAACGACTCGTGGATGCCTGTGGAGACTTGATTGAATGAAAAACGCGAACAAATCTTCTGTGATAAAGATAATCGCGACTGGCGAGACACTAACCCATGGCCAAGTGCAATTACAAATGGACGGTCAACGCTTTGATAACTTAGGCGACATTCAAGCCAACATGACGCACGAGTCTAGCAACATCGCAAAAAGAAGGACTTTTATGACAATTTCTTTTGGTTGTATGAACATTCTGTGCATCGTGCTCAAATGGAGGGAGTCTATGTGGAACACCTGAATCATTAAAACCATCATTTTAACTTTTCTTTATTTTTTATTAATCCAGTATTGAGGCTTTTTGAACTGAAGAGGTACTTTTTCCTTTACTCTATATTTAAACGTTCCACAACAGTTTTGTAGTCTTCAACTAAAAACATACAGTAAGTCCCACACTCACGCGTTTCTATTGTGTTTACATCGTAGTAAGCGTCCTTTCATAACAAAGTACTGACGCTGAAGCTGGGACAGGAAAGCAGCTTCTCCCTTTTCTCGATCGTGACATGGCCTGCTTTTTGCTTTCGATAAATAAGATTGCGATCTCTAAAGTTCAATGAGTTTCTCAATGATGTTGTTCCTTTCACGATGTACTACATGAACATATCGTCTCAAAAACAAGGGCAGTACTAATTTTTGAACTTCTCACGAGCTGACGCAAACTGATAAAAATCACAAGGAAAACTCGGAGCTCTAGATCTGAAACCTGCAGAGTTAACTTTCACACAATCCATTGTGGACATCCAGACAACTTGAAAAAATCGAATTTCCATTCGTCTCCGCTCGGCGGTGGAGTTAAGTTGGCAAACACACTCCAGTCCATTTGCGCAAAGACACGTGATAGCTATCCCTGAATGTGTGTGGGGTTTCTTAATAGTCGTTCATATTATTTTATTTCTTGTAAGGCGCGCGGAGTGGCCGCGCGGTTTTAGGCGCCATGTCACGGATTGCGCGGCCCCTCGTGCCGAAGGTTCGAGTCCTCCATCTGGCATGGGTGTGTGTGTTGTTTATAGCATAAGTTAATGTAAGTAATGTGTAGGTCTAGGGACTGATGACCTTAGCAGCTTGGTCCCTAAGAATTCATTTGAACATTTTTTTTGCTTGTAAATACATATTCGGTTTCGACTTGGATAAACCTGCAAACGTGCGTAAAAAATGAACTGGAGAATTGACGATCTTTGTCGCATTTGTATTTATTTGAACAGATAAGAGGTTTGGGCTTCACAGCTATCAACGGATCGTAAAAAGAGCAGCGAAGTGCAGGACGCATCATAAGCTGCAACCAACTATTTACATATACGCCTGCGTGTCGCTGTTCTTTTTTTTCCTTTTTTTAATTTGATTCAACGATGTCTTTAAAATCTAAACCAGTTATTTATTTAAATGAATATAGGGGAGGAAAAGAGAGGGTAGAGTGACAACACTGCTAGCGTACGTAATGCTAACTACAAATGTTTCTATTTCATTAAATATCGATCGAGTTTTTTCTGTAACTTATCCTTCCTCTCACCTATCTATTTTTGCCACATATGCCTAATCGTTTCATGTGACAGATTAGACCTCAAACTTTTGAGCACCAGTGGTTTCTGCGTCAAACCACTATTTTATTAATTTTCCAACTGACGTACCAAAGTACCAGTGCCTTTCGCGTGAAACCATCTATGTTATTGTGATCTTAATGGGTGGATCATTGACAGTGACAGTAAGTATATCTAAAGTTGTAGTAACGTTAATTTGAGTTTCTGCTACTCCTTTTATAAGTGGTCAGTATTAAAGTTTAGCCTGCTTTTGCGCTCTGCGGAGGTAGTCTGTGAGAAGTTACAAGTCAATCGATTGACAACCTGTTGTACGTCGGCAGAGCCGAGCTTTGAATTCCAGCGCAGTTGCCAGCAACTGGTGGTGCACGTGTTTGTTAACGCCACGTCTGTAGTGATGTTACGGAAGGAAACAGACTCTAACCCCCGCAGTATTACTTCACGCAGTCTCTTGTGCAATCTCAGAATTCGTAACGCCTTTTGGCAACGACGGACGCCGCACCGAAATTGAGCAAGCTTCTGGCGGGCAGCGCTCGTTATAAATAACGACGGCGTTTGTCTCTTCAGGGTCTACGGCGGCTTGTTTATGTAGGTCAAGGACAGCCTGTGTTCTACGTGTTCAGGCGCTGTGTTATTCACGCGGACTTCCCCCCGATAGCTGTGCCGGCTATTCCCGTTACGCCCCGCCCCCTCACTGGCGGTGAGGGGGCGGCTCCGCGATGACGCGCCGAGTCGCTCACTCAGGGGGCTGCCCCCACTGGCCACAGGCCACCGACCCCGGACCCACAATCGATATGTTGTCTTTACGCCGCTCGTCAAACGCCGCATGGGTGCGCGCGCGTCAGTCTGGCCGGGCCCTTAATGAAGGGCGCGGGCCGAGAAGCACACGAGCGCCTCCTGCTCGCACAGCTCAAACCACCTACACTGCCCTGCTCATAAGGGCATACAAAATCGAGTGTGTTCCGCAGGTCAAACTCGACCTGATGAGAAATTATGTACCATGCTAGTAGTCCAAAATAACTACTGGATTTGCAACGAATGATTGAGCAGTCGACTACTTATCAGATTCATACCAGGGTGGTTTCGTAAGTCTGGCAGATTTCCGTGGAAGAATGGAACATTTGTGTTGCCCCTTCAAAATGGCTGTGAGCACTATGGAACTTAACTGCTGAGGTCATCAGTCCCCTAGAACTTACAACTACTTAAACCTAACTAACCTAAGGACAGCAAACACATTCATGCCCGAGGTAGGATTCGAACTTGCGACCGTAGCGGTCTCGCGGCTCCAGACTGTAGCTCCTAGAATCGCTCGGCCACTCCGGCCGGCTTTCCCCTTCATGGTTGTTGGTAAGCTCGATTATTACAACTATTGTATAAATAATTTCAATAATGTTTCTTGGCTGCTGTCTGAATTGGTCAGTGTGTCGACTGCGATTGAAAATCGAGAAAACCGAATTTCGTGCTGTTATTAAACATTTGCAATTGAAGGGTTGGACTGCTGCACAAATCAAAACAGAATTGGATGGAGTTCACACGGACTCTGCATCGTCACTGCGACCATGTACTTTTGGATTAATGAATTTAAACGTGGTCAGTCAAGCATCGAAGACGAAGCGCTCTTCGGCCGTCAAGTTGGGGTCACCACAAATGAAACCTTTCACACACTCCATGATATACTAATGGAAGATCGCCGAGTAAAAATTTGTAGGATTGTTGTCTCTGTAGGCATCTCAACTAAGCGAGTGCACAGAGAATTGGCTATGAAAAAGTTGTGTGCGAATTGGGTGCCTTAGTTGGTCACAGTCGACCAAAAGCCCATCTGACACAAAAAAAATGGTTCAAATGGCTCTGAGCACTATGGGACTTAACATCAGTCCCCTAGAACTTAGAACTACCTAAATCTAACTAACCTAAGGACATCACACATATCCATGCCCGAAGCAGGATTCGAACCTGCGACAGTAGCGGTCGCGCGGTTCCAGACTGTAGCGCCTAGAACCGCTCGGCTACCCCGGCCGGCCCATCTGACACATTTCAACATAATGTCTGGCGATGTTTCATCGCAATCCGCAAGACGTTTTCCATCGATTTATTACTATTGGAGAAACCTGGACCCATCATTCCACACCAGAGTCAAAATGGTAGTCAAAACAATGGGCAAAGATTAGTGATAATACACCGAAGAGGGCAGAGACCATTTTGTCAGCAGGTAAGCTGATCCCCAAGGAATAATCCTCACAGATTATTTGGAAAAAGGCAGAACCATAACTGGACCCTATTATGCTTCATTTTCGGATAGTTTGAAACTTGCATTCGCTGAAAAGAGACCAAGGGTAGCACCGAAAAAGTGTTCTTGCACCATGGAACTGCACCATCCCACACATCTGCGATAACAACGGCGGAAGTGCATGACCTGAACTTGTAATTTGGTTTCTCATCCATCTTATTCACCAGACTTACCCCAAGTGAGTTCTTTTGTTCCCTAGCTTGAAGCTTTGGCTGGCTGCGAAGAAATTTTCGTCAAATGAGGAAGTGATAGTTGCAGTCAAAAAGTATTTTGTAGAGTTCGACAGAACCTTTTTTTCCGATGGGATGAAAAAGTTGCAGTATTGGTGGACCAAACTGTATCACTAAGTTGCACAATATAGGGTGTCCATAAAAGAATGTGCCAGTTAAAAATTTAGATAGTATGAACTGTAAGCGTTGAAAAACGTTGGTTCAAGGTCAAAATTAAATAGCAAGTTGAACAGTTTCAAGTAAGCACACGAGCGAGTGCTGCTTTGTTGTTTTCCAGCTTGCAACACCACATATGCAAAATGGCGACCCTTGAGCATAAGACGTTTGCTGTTCTGCATTATGGTAAGACGAAATCTGTAATTTTAGTTCAACGTTAATTGAGATCCTTCATGTGGCAAAAACATGCACCGACCAGTTGTGTGTGCAAAGGGAAAAGCACGGGAAATGACATTTATTCTGTCAGAGAATCTTACCTTCGTAGTCATAAGAAGTCTCTACGGAAAGCAAGTCTTGAACTTCAGTTGCCAAAAACGACAGTGTGGATGGTTTTAAGAAAACGTTTACACGTGCATCTATATCAGAAACATTTGGCACATGCATTAAAGCCAGATGACTGAGGTGTAAGGTATAACTTTGCAGGTGAAATGTTGCAGTGCGAACGTGACTTTCTTGACCTTGTGGTGTTCAGCGATGAGGCAACTCTTTATCTAATTGCGTAGGTAAATACCCATAATGTAAGTATCTGGCTGTCAGAACATCTCATGATCTTGTACAGTATCAGAGAGATTCCGCAAAGTTAAACGTTACTGTGCTGTGTACCGACCTGAAGTGTATAGAATATTTTCTTTTCGCTGAAGCTACCCTAACAGGAGTGGCGTATCTTAATATGCTGCAAGAATGGCACTTCCCCCAATCAGAAGGCGAACCTAAAAACTTTATTTGGTAACAAGGTGGAGAGCCGCCTCACCCCGTCCCCCTCCCCATTGAACACCGAAGTTCCTGACTGTTCGATTACTGGTTACATTTTCCGCTGACCTCAGGTCATGCGATTTTGACTTCTGGGGCTTCATGAAAGATCGTGTCTACGTTTCGCCACTATCTGTGATTTGCCAGAGTTGAGGCACGGAACTGAACTTGTTAACGGAAGTGTGGGAAGAATTGGATTTTAGGTTGGATGTATACGGGTAACGAAATGTGCATGTAATGAACATTTGTAAAAAAAGATCTAGTTTAGCACCTTCAATTTGTTGTAAATAGTCTAAACTGAACTGTTATAATACACCATTGACACTGAGGCTATCGTTTATGGTCCCCTGTACTTCTGCAGGCCAAGTAACTTTTATTAACTGCTACACTGCACTTCAAAGTGACGCAGTTGCGTGAGACTAATTTTCGTCATGGACATCAAATCTCTTTAAAGAAAGGTCGGAACGTTCTACCAGTCGTTCAGTTTTTCGACAGTAGAAATCCACTCCTTAGTCACGGAGACGTTCGACAGCCGCTGCGTGAACATCCTCATCTTTGGAAAATCTATTTTCTCCGGATATTCTTTCAGTTTGCCGAAAATATGGATAACACATATTGCAAGATCTGGACTTACCGCTCAATTTCACCCATGTTCGTGTGGCCTCGAGGAAATTGGTGGCTCGTTTCACTATGGTTGATCGCGACGTTGCATTTGGTCCATATACTGCCAGAATTTCACGGTGAACCTCTGTGCAATTTAGACTTTTTTTCCCACAAGAATCGTACTGTCCCGCGTGGCACTGTAGTACGGATACCAGTTGCGGCGTCATTTCACTCCCACACTGTGTTGGACCCCTCATTTGTAACGCAGCAGAACTATGTCTGCAGCAGACCCGGATCATTTACTCTCTTCTGGCAATGCAGTAGTCTTATTGTGAAATGGTCTTAGTGTGGGGCTACATATCTAACTTACTTTCTGAAGTCCCAAAGTATCACCTCAGAAATGTTATGTAGTTAGCATTTTGTTTGTTTGTGGACATACAGTTGTAAACAAATAAAATGTATCGCATAACTTTAATTTTTTCGAAAAGATAATGAAACAGGAAGTTACAAACCACTGCAGAAGGCTCATTCACTATATTAAATTCCTACATCTACGAATCTCCTCCCTTTTTACGTGCGACGAAATGTAACCTGAGAGTCCTGGGTTCATCTGAGCGGGATGTCCTGTATGTTAACCTGTAAAAAGACAATGGCTATCGAAACACATAAGGAGAAAGTGACGCGGTTTTACTGTTTAAATTTTCTCTTTTTCTGTTTTATATGTCTATATTGGTAACCGTTTTCAGTTACATCACAACGTGTAACGTGCAAGTCTGCAACAATGTGCCTGCATTAATCGAATGCTTAACAGATCGCGGCGCTTCTCCATCTGTTACAGTTCTGGCTCATGAATGATACATCACATACGCGAGGAATTATCTCATATTAAGCAGAAAGCGGTAGCACTGCTTGGAGAGGATGACCTTGGTCTGTCAGCAATCTTATAAACACCAAAACATCATACGTCTTTCGCTTTGCCATATTTGTACAGAGTGTACCGTAATTAATGCGTAAATGAATACAGGCGAAAGTACACGAAACTACAAGCAAAAAAGATCTTGTAAACATGGACTCTTAAAATGCATATCTGAAGAGCTATGGGAACTTCTTAATCTTCGATACTGTGAAACAAATCTCTTCTACTGCCAGCTCGTTGCTTTCCATTTTTTGAGAGGTATTGACCAATTCTTAAGAACTACAAGAACTTGTTCATCTTTGCTACTGCGAAACACATCTCTTTTACTGAACACGTGCGCATAGCCCCTAAAGTATGCAAATCAGAGCCCGTGTTTACTAGATAATGTTTTCTTATTTTGGTCCACACTGCCTGTTCTCAAAGCAAAGCAAAGAGCTTACAGTAGAGGGGATTTGTTTCATAGTGTCGAAGAAGTTTTTAGAACTCACGTTTACAACACTTTCTTGCGTCTAGTAACGTGTACTTTGAACTCGATGCGTTTACGTCCTTAATTATGTTACACTCTGTATAAAACATATAGCCTATTTCCCGTCGTTATGAGATATTCCACAACTAGTGTATGCAGAAAGCTTTCCTAACACCCATTCATCACAGTTATGAGGAACTTGTGAGCCTTAGAACCAGTAGCGTGTGGTTGTTGAGCGATCTCAGATCAGCTTAATAACTATTCATTGTCATCTGAAGTTCATTCTAGATGAATCGCGCCCAAAACGAGGGCAAAATGAGATTCTACATGATGATACGGTGATATATCTAATTGAAATTCTCACCAGTGTACAACAGCCTTATGAAACAGTTTGTCAGCACTGCACTGTGGAGGCGTCCGATGAGGAAACAGGAAACTACCTCCAACATTGAGATATAAATTATTTAATACGTAATTCGTATTTATGCAGAGTCAACAACAAAGTACGAACTGATTTCCTTCAAAACACTATTTCTTATTAAAGTGACACCAGCTAATTACACTAATGTTTTTCGGAAATGAACATGCCAGATAAATGGTACAAATAAATAAAAATTACTAGTACAATATTTTATACAGTGTACCAACGTAAGTGATTAAGGATCCAGAAAAGTGGCCTGTAAATATGCTCAACAGCGACCTCTAGTGTGTAATAACTATGGCTCTGAACACTCACTATGGGACTTAACATCTGAGGTCATCAGTCCCCTAGAACTTAGAACTACTTAAACCTAACTAACCTAAGGACATCACACACATCCATGCCGGAGGCAGGATTCGAACCTGCGACCGTAGCAGTCGCGCGGTTCCAGACTGAAGTAATAACTATGATCAGTGTTACGCTAGGCCCAGTCAATGAATAGTAGTTAAGGTGAAATCTCGAAAGCAACTGCCAGTATGCATTGGTGACTTCAAAGGGCGTAGTATGAAGCATGCGAGTGAATTCGAACGATACTGAATAGTCATGCTGTGACATTTCGATTCGTCCTGGCCTTGGCGATACGTCACCGTTCTATGTATCCGTCCAGTGGGTAGAGACTGGACTTGAGCAGTGCCGAAGAGCTACTAGCCCAGACCATGTGAACACAGAATCCGGTGACCACCGTCTTTACCACAAGTCCATAACGACCCGTGCAGTTTTATACACAGCGTTTGAGTACTGTAGTGTGCGTGAACCAGTCTGCTGCAGGCTGTGCTGCTGGCATGTATGTCTCTGTGTTGGCTTCTGCTCTCCGGAAATCAAAAACGCTTTAGCCTGGAATGGTCACGCGAAAGTCTTCGCTGTTCACGTGAGTAGAAAAATGTTTTCAGACGACTCCTGTTGAAGAGAGTCCCACATCGATGTTTTTATTCGTCTTGCACACTACAATGCTGACGGAAATTTGGTAGCCTTCACTTTATGCCAGCCGCGAAGTGTGCTCTTTTGACATACCATTGTACGTAATGGGGACAGCCTGAAACAAAATAGGCCGCTTAGACAGGAATAGAGGTTCAGTTTTCAGCACTTCGGGACTTCAAACAAAACTGGATTTTTAGAGCAAAATGTCTTATGCAATCACGTAATCCTAGTCAGTGAATATGATCGGGTATCTAATATGATAAATACTGTTTATTTCAGTCACACTGAAAGCGTTCTTGGAACAATTTTAAATACCGTTAGAGTAACTACATATGGGAATGCTTGTTCTCCCTTCCGGTTGCGGCCAATCATGAGCTGGACATATCCTGTTCTCTGATATATATATATATATACCACTGCTCCATTATGGTATTGGAGAAAACTGAATGGAAGCAGTAACAACCACACATCCTTAGGAGTGACCGTCCGGAGCAACCTAAAGTGGAATGACCACGTAAAGTAAACACAGTAGTAGGAAAAGCAGATGCCAGACTGAGTTTCTTTGGGAGAATCTTACGGAAATGTAATTCATCCACGAAAGAAGTAGCTTAAAAGCACTTGTTCGACGGATTCTTGACTACTGTTCATCAGTCCGGGATCTTTACCAAGTTGGACTAACGGAAGAGATAGATAAGATCCAACGAAAAGCGGCGCGTTTGGTCACGGGATCCTTACGAAGTAGGATTATCAGAACAGATAGATAAGATCCAAAGAAGAGCGGCGCGTTTGGTCACGGGATCCTTATCAAGTAGGACTAACAGAAGACATAGATAAGATCCAACGAAGAGCGGAGCAGATGCTCAACAAACTCCAGTAATAGACATTACAAGAGAGGCGTTGTGTAACACGGAGAGAAAAAAAAAAAAACTGGAAATTTGTGGTAAGGTCTTATGTGACCAAACTGCTGAGATCACCGGTCCCTAAGCCTACACACTACTTAATCTAACTTAAACTAACTTACTCTGTGGACAACACACCCATCCATGCTCGAGGGAGGACTCGAACCTCCGACGGGGGCAGCCGCACGGACCGTGAGAAAGCGCCTTAGTCCGCGCGGCAACACGGAGAGACTTACTGTGTAAATTACGAGATCGTACGATCGAAGGAGGTTAGGGAAACATATTAGTTTCTCACTCGTAAGTGTCGCGAAATGGTCATACGAAAGATCAGATAAATTAGATGCAATACGGAGTTTTACCGACAATCATTCTTCTCATGTGGTATTCATGAACGGGGAAGGGGGGTTAGACACTACTACCATCTCTGCCATGCACAGTAAGTGGCTAGCGCAGTATACATTTTGATGTAGACGTACATCGATAGTTTTACGTGGGCATCGCTGTAGATCAATATCATGACACCAAATGTTACGCGCGCATACAACCTGTATAAAGACCGCCCACGAACTATGAAAGTTTCATGGGCCTCGTTCTTTTTTATTTTTATTTTATTATTTTTGAATCGGATTCAACTCTCATCATTTACGTGAAACACATTCCGCTCTTCTTGTGCCTTGTGAGTTGGTTTTACATGGCAGACATAGACAAGCGCACTTTCAAAAGCTATTCAAAAATTACGATACTGTTGATTGATAGACGATATCTACACTGCTATATAAAGACATGACGTTTAACGCAGTCATCAAAATTCTCAAAAAGTTCTTGACAGATTTGCTTCAAATTTTTGTACGTTACGTACGTTGTACGGGTGTAAAGAGGCAAAGAGTTCCACTATTATTCGATTATGGTATGGGAGTAAAATCTCTGGAAACAGTAACAATCGTAAAATGCCTTCTGGGAAAACACACACGCACATTATATATATATATTGAAATGTTTCCACATTCCACACTGACACTTGTTTCACACTTATATATATTACGCTTATAGAAAGTGCTATTGACGTGCGGTTTTCACAGAATGGATTGGTAGCCAGGTGCTCATATTGTTACCCAATACATAGATTGTAATAATACTTAGACAGTGTCGTTTTGTACAAACATACACTTTTTTTTTAAATAGAACGATGCCTGCTGACATTAACAAACTAAAAGTAGGGTAAGTTAGAACGTCAGTGGTGTTTGTTGCAGGTTCAAATGGTTCAAATGGCTCTGAGCACTATGGGACTTAACATCTGAGGTCATCAGTCCCATAGAACTTAGAACTACTTAAACCTAACTAACCTAAGGACATGACACACATCCATGCCCGAGGCAGGATTCGAACCTGCGACCGTAGCGGTCGCGCGGTTCCAGACTGAAGCGCCTTTAACCGCGTGGCCACACTGGCCGGCGTTTGTTGCAGGATTCGAGTGCTTGTTGTTTACGAGACACTGTATCGTATTTTGAAAAGTTTCCACACTGACACTTGTTTGTGCCATTCAACCAGCGTAGTTGCTAGATACGATGTTGTTATGTTCCCTTACAGTGCGCTTGTGTGTCCCTTGAGTACGACTTGATATTAATTTAGTGTGTAACAGTTTAAGCAATAGGCTGTTGGTGGATGAGGAGAATACCAATGCGGTATGTATATATGCTTTGTTGTTTTCTTCCTTGCTGTCGGTTTTAACATAGAGGGCGAAAGTTGTATCTATGGCAAATCGGCATGTGATTAGAATACTACTACGGGATCTGAATCGTCCGAACCCAATCCTACCCGTTGCAGATTAAAACTATGGGAAATACTGTCACTGAAGCTCCAGCAGCGAAGAGATTTCTCTCATACCCTGTATACCAATGATACCAACCGATCTACCCATTCTGTTATGAGTCAAGGTTTCGTTTACAGTACCAATAAACAGGGTGAGAGAGAGGGACAAAGAGAAGGTGGACAGAGAGGGGTGGGAGGAAATCGACATAGGGAGGAGAAGATGGAGCTAGAGGGGTAGGGGGGAGATGGACTGTAGGAGGGAGGAGGACAATCAGATGGACAAAGAGAGGGGGAAAGAGGAGATGTACAGAGAGATGGGGGAGAATGAGATTAGGACATAGATCTAATTCCCAAACATAGCGCCGGCCGGAGTGGTCGAGCGGTTCTAGGCGCTACAGTCTGGAACCGAGCGACCGCTGCGGTCGCAGGTTTGAATCCTGCCTCGGGCATGGATGTGTGTGATGTCCTTAGGTTAGTTAGGTTTAAGTAGTTCTAAGTTCTAGGGGACTGCTGACCTCTGAAGTTAAGTCCCATAGTGCTCAGAGCCATTTGAACCATTTTGAACCTAGACATTGCGGAGCAACGCCGTGTTCGCTAGTGTACCACAATGTGTAGTAGTTTTCTTCTTGCTTAATGACAATAGTCCCGCACGTTGCAGGATCCGCTTTTTAGCATACGTTGCTCATTTGTCAGGTGGAGTATGTCATGGAAGTTCAAATTTGTGACCTTCAAGTCCTCTTCAGTTCTGCAAAACCACCGTTCTGAGACGTCTTTGATATCGCCGATCTGTGCTTTTGAAAAAATGGTTCAAATGGCTCTGAGCACTATGGGACTTAACATCTGAGGTCATCAGTCCCCTAGAACTTAGAACTACTTAAACCTAACTAAAATAAGGATATCACACACATCCATGCCCAAGGCAGGATTCGAACCTGCGACCGTAGCGGTCGAGCGGTTCCAGACAGAAGCGCTTAGAACCGCTCGGCCACTACGGCCGGCTGGGCTTTTGAACACAGCCCAATCATTTCAGACTTTTTTCCTGACATAGACTTGCTGCGAGGAGTGAAAGAAATATGCGACCTGCTTCAGTAGATGATGGTCGTGATGATGACTCGATTGGATTATAGAACACGAAACTCGTGACCAAAATATCAAAAACACACGTTCAAAATTGCTCAAATGGCTCTGAGCACTATGGGACTTAACATCTGAGGTCATCAGTCCCCTATAACTTAGAACTAGTTAACCGTAACTAACCTAAAGACATCACACACATCCATGCCCGAGGCAGGATTTGAACCTGCAACCGTAGCAGTCGCGCGGCTCTAGACTGAAGCGCCTAGAACCGCTCGGCCACAACGGCCGGCTCAAAAACACAGCAAAAGAGGAGTTTCAGAATTATTTCGTTTGTTGAGCTCCGTGCGGGACCACATCCAGGCGGCAGTTCCCAATCCAGACGAGGAGGGTCCAGGCCGCCGTGTGGCCGGCCGCAGGGCTAGACGGCTACCTGACACTGTTTACCCAGCGGCCGCGCACGAACACGTTCGCCTTGAGACAGTCGCGCGTGCGCAGTCTGCCGCGTCACCAGCAGCCGAGCGGCGACTCGTCCGACGTCCCCGCCACGCCGCGCTGCTCTGGCAGATCTGAGGCACACTATTGTTCTTCACTCCGCGTTACGATTAACCTGTCATCCCGGGAGACAATAAAAAGCTACAAAAGAAGAGCTCAGCGCGCAGACTATTTCTGAGTAATGGAAAGCTTTTCGGCCGGTTCTGCGCCGGCGTTTCGTAACACTTGTTTCTCAACCACCCAAAGCGCCGTTCTGGCTGAATGCCTGTTCGACTGTGCCGCGCATGCAGACGCATTCAACTCTGGACACGCGATCACTGACGCCCATCCGCTACCAACTATTCCGTCAGCACAGCTTGATCTAGAAGGCCTAGAGGCATTCCGCAAACAGTGCGCGAGTGCAAATACGTAGCGTTGTGCCTCAACAAGCTGACTTTAGTTGCTTGTTATTTTTATGCCCGAGTACTCATAACTTCTACCCGCCAGATTTTTTCAGATCAACGCTAGCTTATACACCACATCATCATCATCATCATCATCATCATCATCACAGAACGCAGTGTGTCATTCTCAATGGAGAGAAGTCTTCCGAAATAAGAGTGATTTCAGGTGTGCCGCAGGGGAATGTCGTAGGATCGTTGCTATTCACAAGATATATAAATGACCTTGTGGATAACATCGGAAGTTCACTGAGGCTTTTTGCGGATGATGCTGTGGTGTATCGAGAGGTTGTAACAATGGAAAACTGTACTGAAATGTAGGAGGATCTGCAGCGAATTGACGCATGGTGCAGGGAATGACAACTGAATCTCAATGTAGACAAGTGTAATGTGCTGCGAATACATAGAAAGAAAGATCCCTTATCATTTAGCTACAATATAGCAGGTCAGCAACTGGAAGCAGTTAATTCCATAAGTTATCTGGAAGAACGCATTAGGAGTGATTTAAAATGGAATTATCATATAAAGTTGATCGTCGGTAAAGCAGATGCCAGACTGAGATTCATTGGAAGAATCCTAAGGAAATGCAATCCGAAAACAAAGGAAGTAGGTTACAGTACGCTTGTTTGCCCACTGCTTGAATACTGCTCAGCAGTGTGGGATCCGTAACAGATAGGGTTGATAGAAGAGATAGAGAAGATCGAATGGAGAGCAGCGCGCTTCGTTACAGGATCATTTAGCAATCGCGAAAGCGTTACGGAGATGATAGATAAACTCCAGTGGAAGACTCTGAAGGAGAGACGCTCAGTAGCTCGGTACGGGCTTTTGTTAAAGTTTCGAGAACATACCTTCACCGAGGAGTTAAGCAGTATATTGCTTCCTCCTATGTATATCTCGCGAAGAGACCATGAGGATAAAATCAGAGAGATTAGAGCCCACACAGAGGCATACCGACAATCCTTCTTTCCACGAACAATACGAGACTGGAATAGAAGGGAGAACCGATAGAGGTACTCAAGGTACCCTCCGCCACACACCGTCAGGTGGCTTGCGGAGTATGGATGTAGATGTAGATGTAGATGTAGAGATCATCATCATCATCACGTCCACCACTGCAGCTGAGTGGACAGCTTGCCATGCTGGGGGGGCCGGGTTCGGTTCCCCGCTGGGTTGGAGATTTTCTCTGCTCAGGGACTGGGTGTTTGTGTCGTCTTCATCATCCTCATCGACGCGGAAGTCGCCGAAGTGGCGTCACCTTAAAAGGCTTGCACTACGCGATCAGGTCTACCCCGGGAAGGCCGTCGCCACAGGATATTTCATTTCATTTCACCATCATCATCATACCCCCACCACCACATTATGCATCCAGCCCCGGATAAAGGGCTCCTTTCCCATGCGTACCGTCTTCAGCTGCAGGCTTCCGCGTTATCGCAGTATGTTTCATGTCATCACCTACTCAGATTCTATCAAATCATAAATTTGCTCTTTTCTCATATTTGGAAATCGACAAGAAACTTCCCTGGTCCATCTACCGTCCGTTCTAAAAAAAAAAAAAAATGGTTCAAGTGCCTCTGAGCACTATGGGACTTAACAGCTGAGGTCATCAGTCCCATAGAACTTAGAACTACTTAAACCTAACTAACTTAAGGACATCACACACATCCATGCCCGAGGCAGGATTCGAACCTGCGACCGTAGTGGTCGCGCGGTTCCAGACTGAAGCACCTAGGACCGCTCGGCCACACCGGCCGGCCGTCCGTTGTCATGGCTACATTTCCCGTCTATCTCTATTAAATTTTATTTCAGCTATAACTAGGTCTTCCACTTTAGCTCTCTTCCAGATTCATTTGTTTGTCTTCGCACCACTCTTACTTCTTCACAACGTGCACAACTGCTCACTAAACAACTCCTAATGGCAGAGCGTCACAGAAACCTCCCATGCCGAGTCTGTGGGCGAAATTGGCGCTACCACTATGAGACAAGATATTCTAACTCGACTATCACCAGATCTCACTAAGGGACAACAGAAGAAGCTACTTGCCATTCTTCAAGAGTTCTCTCAATGCTTCAATCCACAGGTGAAGAACAAATTTGACAAAGCGACGGTGAAGCGCCGGATTAGCAACGGAAGGCCATTCACAGTTGTTACAGACCAAGTACAGGGTCAGTCGTCCACGTCATCAAAGTTTTCGCGTTTTTTCTTTTCACAACTGAAAAAAAAAACACTGGTAGCGTACACCGTAAACTTTCCGTTTCACACGTATCGGAAGCTTAATTTTGAAAAATAACTCCTCGCAATTTTTTCTCTGCTCTTTATTTCTTTTGCTGTCATCCACTTGTCAGCGGTTTTATGACGTCATTGATAATTTCTGCTATTTTTGTTTTGGTACGTTGGCTGTAAAATATTTTGATCTTATTGTAGCTGACTTTCAGGCCTATTTTCAAACTCTCTCTGATAAATTCGCTTCAAAATTTATCTGCGCTACAGGCAAACATTTCAGTGGAAACGGAAAACACTGATGGTTCAGATATATTCAATGAACACGTAGTCCTATTTCTTTTTCCCAGTTTAACGATATGAGGGTTTCTCCTGGGACTCCTGAGGATAGTTTTAGTGATATGAAATTTATATTTCTTAGTTAACTTTTTTTAAATTTACAGTTTCCCCCTATCCTTATGAAGTATAATGGAGTAATCAAATTCAAATTGAATGAATGCGTTGTTTCTGAAGATCAGATTTTGTAGTAACCGAGCCAAAAGTTTTCCCAAAGTCTACGAATTCTAGGCCAACATTTAATTTATACTTATTATTCACTGTTATAACTTCACACCTTGCAAATGGTCCATTAGCTGTATCCTCTTCTAAAGCCATTTTTATATAAATCCAACGTTTTTTCTATGCGACTGGTGAATGTCTTCTACATTTCAGCCACACTCCCTAATTTTACAATATTAACTGACATTTTAGTATCTCCGGACGTACTGTGAGGTTTGTAATAGAAATAAACCGTCTCCAGTGTCTCGGTTATTTTTCGGGGTAAAAGATTCAAAACCTGTGAAATATATTTGCTTTGGTTCTTCCCTGAATGGCAATTTGTACGCAGCACACCCTCGACTCTTTTACCAATATTCCCACATTGCATCCACACGCCTCTCCTCTTCCACATCCTCTGTCACACCACTGAATTGTTTCTTCTCATGCAGATCCATAAAGTAAGAACATTACATAACATTAGACCATAAATATGCAAATATAAATATAAACAGCATGGTATGAGAAGGCATAGAGCCAAGTTATGAAAAATATTTATATGGACTCAAAATTTTTGTACTGATACAGACGGAAAATATTCGTGACTAAAACAAGACAAATATCACAAATTCATAGTCAGAATTAATGTTACATAGAGTTTCGTATGATACGCTGTTCTCGTAATATCAACATGTGTCTTTCCAATAGCTGCAAAAGTGCCATTAAAGTCGAGAGTGTAGTACTTGAGAATGCGTTTTAAATCTGAAAGTCGAAAGTGGTAGAAAAGTACTGTACAAGTGATTGGAGACTGTTTGTTGCTAGTTAAGTAGTCACTTTTAGCTTTTTTCTTTGGTTTGACTAAGAACTTACCACACTGGATTGGCGATCTAGAACATCGCTTTTAGGTGGCTTGCCATTTTTGCACACCGACTTTTACTTGTCTGTCTTAGGTCCACGATACACAGACACACAAAAAAGGCCTACGTCACTCATCGGTAAAGGCCACGCACAAGTTTCCCCACCTCAGATAAGAGAGCCTGATATCATGGTTACTTGGTGAACTGGTTATTGCTACTGCAGGGCAGAAGCGAACTGCTACCTCTGCTGCACAGCGCATTCCGTAGAACTGACAAAGAATGAGGAGAGAAAGTTTCCTAAAAAACTTCCCGATCGTACACTGCCTAGTATATGGACATGGGTTTGCACCGCCATTTACTTCTCTCCTGTAACCATCTAAAATCACCAATGTTTTCGATATACAGGAGAAATATAAGAGAATGTACAAGGCTAATCCTCTCCTCTGTCAAATAGCAAAGCTAGTGTCTTCTATCTTGCTCCTTTCTCTTCTTCCTCTTCGTCTATCTCTATTAGCAACGCAATCTTCTTTTCCTTTATATTTCCTTAATTATGTTTCGTCATGTCTCTATTCTTCTCCTCCCTTCACCATCAGTCTTCCTCATACTCCCTGCTGCTAGCACTCCTATCCAAAATCCGTCTCTTTCATAATGTCTAATTATAACGAATATCAACTCTATATGTATGTATTTTTCCAAGTGTTCCATTGTAATTGTTTATTTCACTTTTACTTGTACTAGATGTAGTTTAACATACCTACTAAAACATACGAATGTAAAATAAGTAGAATGCCTGTTTAGATGTAAGAGAGGGCCTGATGGCCCTAATCTTGCCAGGTTAAATAAATAAATAAATATAAACTGGGTGAAACCCGTGTCCGAAACCTTCATCCAGCAGCAGCTATCTCCATCTTCTCCACTGGCCATAGTGGCAATTAGTTGTGATCACTGAATAACAAATAACACTGCGAGACGTTCCGCCTGCGGTCCGTCAAAGTCACGTTTGTTGCTAAAGGAATGGCCTAATGGCAGGCGCCGGCGCCTGTAACTTCAACGCCTTTGGATGACGTTTCCGGACACTGGTCCCCACCCTCGATTTGTTCCTCAAAGCACCCTCTACGGCCCCCTGACGTTTATCGCTACATTTCCTGAACAGCCCGTATACAGCTTTGTGTAGTTGCTATTAAATGCTAACGATAAGCATATCTAAACCCGTAGTAAACGTCAGGCTTATTTCGCGTTTGTTGCATGCCACTTTCGTGGTGCAGCGAGGTTTACTGGCCAGCGGCGTGCATTACGTTACTTACTTACTAAACTATTGTCTTATTGCCTTCTACTGCCGTTTCAAGAGATCAGGCGGATGCAAGAGTGAGGCGAGGGGCCATCAAGGTACCTGGTGCCGGGTAGCCGGCGACCTTGACACGGAGGCCCAGATGCGGGCCCGCCGCCCTTGTGGTACCCACGGCTGCAGCGCAGCGCCGCGCCGCGCCGCGCCGCTCTGCTGCCTGCCTTCGTTACAAACCTTTAGCTACTCCGTTGTCAGGAGGCGACTTGGCTCGTACATTCGACCAAGCCCTGGCGTTCTGGTATCTTGGCCATGTACAGTCCCATTACACCACTTTACAAGCACGTATTCAACTCATGCAACAGTGAAATGGAAAGCTGTGCCGTTTCCGTCGGCTCGATGGGACGACAGTCTGTGTGACAGTCAATTACGAATGCTTGGCATATGGTGATTTTACACTGTCGATTTACATTGACACTGGCACGCCTGCCTAATATCGTGTAGGGCCCCCGCGAGCACGAAGAAGTGCCGCGGCACGAAGTGACATGGACTCGACTAATGTCTGAAGTATTGCTGGGGGGAAATGACACCATGAATCCTTCAAGGCTGTCCATAAATCTGTGGGAATACGCGGGGGTGGAGACCTCTTATGAACAGCACATTGTAAGGCATCCTATCATGTCTGAGGAGTTGGGTGGCAGCGGAAGTTCTCAGACTCAGAAGAGTGTTCCTGGAATCACTCTGTAGCAATTCTGGACGTGTTGGGTGTCGCATTGTCCTGCAGGAATTACCCAAGTCCGTCGGAATGCACAATAGACATGAATGGATGCAGGTGTCCAGACAGCATCCCTACATACGTATCACCTGTCAGAGTCGTAGCTAGACGTATCAGGGATCCCGTATCACTCCAACTGCACACATCCCATACCATTACAGAGCCTCCACCAGCTTGAACAGTCGCCTGCTGGCATGCAGGGACCACGGATTTATGAGGTTGTCCCCATACCCGTACACGACCATTCGCTCGATACAATTTGAAACGAGACTCGACCGACCAGGCAACATGTTCCCAGTCATCAACAGTGTTACGTCGGTGTTGACTGACCCAGGCGAGACGTAAATCTTTGTGCCGTGCAGTCATCAAGGGTACACGAATGGGCCTTCGGCTCCGAAAGTCCATATCGATGATGTTCTGCTGAATGGTTCGCAGACAGCAATTTGGGGAAGGGTTGCATTTCATCTACATCTACATCTACGCGATTACTCTGCTATTCACAATAAAGTGCCTGGCAGAGGGTTCAATGAACCACCTTCATGCTGTCTCTCTACCGTTCCACTCTCGAACGGCACGCGGGAAAAATGAGCACTTAAATTTTTCCGTGCGAGCCCTGATTTCTCTTATTTTATCGTGATGATCATTTCTCCCTATGTAGGTGGGTGCCAACAGAATGTTTTCGCAATCGGAGGAGAAAACTGGTTATTGAAATTTCATGAGAAGATCCCGTCGCAACGAAAAACGCCTTTGTTTTAGTGATTGCCACTCCAATTCACGTATCATGTCTGTGACACTATCTGCCCTATTTCGCGATAATACGAAACGAGCTGCCCTTCTTTGTACTTTTTCGACGTCATCCGTCAGCCCCACCTGATGCGGATCCCACACCGCACAGCAATACTCCAGAATAGGGCGGACAAGCGTAGTGTAAGCAGCCTCTTTGGTAGACCTGTTGCACCTTCTAAGTGTTCTGCCACTGAATCGCAGTCTTTGGTTTGCTATACCCACAATATTATCTATGTGATCGTTCCAATTTAGGTTATTTGCAATTGTAATCCCTAAGAATTAAGTTGAATTTACAGCCATCAGATTTGTGTGAGTTACCGCGTAATCGAAATTAGCTGATTTCTTTTAGTACTCATGTGAATAACTTCGCACTTTTCTTTATTTAGGGTCAATTGTCACTTTTCGCACCACACAGATATCTTATCTAAATCATTTTTCAAGTCGTTTTGAACATCTGATGACTTTAGAAGACGGTAAATGACAGCATCATATGCAAACAATCTAAGACGGCTACTCAGATTGTCTCCTATGTCGTTAATATAGATCAGGAACAATAGAGGGCCTATAACACTTCCTTGGGGAACGCCGGATATTAATTCTGTTTTACTCGATGACTTTCCGTCTATTACTACGAACTGTGACCTTTCTGACAGGAAATCACGAATCCAGTCACACAACTGAGGCGATACTCCGTAGGTAAGCAGTTTGATTAGAAGACGCTTGTGAGGAACGGTGTCGAAAGCCTTCTGGAAATCTAAAAATATCGAATCAATTTGACATCCCCTGTCGATAGCGCTTATTACTTCATGAATATAAAGAGCTAGTTGTGTTTCACAAGAACGATACTTTCTGAATCCGTGCTGACTATATGTCAATAAATCGTTTTCTTCGAGGTACTTCATAATGTTCGAATACAGTATATGTTCTAAAAACCTAATGCAAATCGATGTTAGTGATATAGGCCTGTAGTTCAGTGGATTACTCCTACTTCCCTTTTTGGGTATTGGTGTGACTTGAGCAATTTTCCAGTTTTTAAAGTACGTATCTTTCTGTGAGCGTGTGGTTGTATATAATTGCTAAATATGGAGCTATTTTATCAGCATGCTCTGAGAGGAACCTGACTGGTATACAATCTGGACCGGGCGCCAAGCCTTTATTAAGTGATTTAAGCTGCTTTGTTACACCGAGGATATCTACTTCTATGTTTCTCATCTTGGCAGTTGTTCTTGATTGGCATTCAGGAATATTTACCACGTCTTCTTTGGTAAAGGAGTTTCGGAAAAGCGTGTTTAACAACTCTGCTTTAGTGGCAATGTCATTAGTGACTTCACCGTTGTTATCGCGCAGTGACGGTATTGATTGTGTCTTGCCACTGGTGTGCTTTATGTATGACCAGAATCTCTTTGGGTTTTCTGCCACATTTCGAGACAGAATTTCGTTCTGGAAATTATTGAAGTAAGCGCCATATTTCGAACTTCTGTAAAACTTTGGCAATCTTGGGGATTTTGCGTTCTTTTAAATTTGGCATACTTTTTTCGTTGCTTCTGCAACAACGATCTGACCCGTTTTGTGTACCATGGGGGATCAGTACCATCACTTATTAATTTATGTGGTATATATGTCTCAATTGCTGCTGATACGATCTCTTTGAAAACATTCCACAACTTTTCTACACTTACATGATCAGAGAAGGAGTGAAGATTGTCTCTTAAAAAGGCGTTAAGAGCATTTTTATCAGCTTTTTTTAAAATAGATATACTTAGCGTTTCTTTTTGATGGTTGTAGGTGTTACGGTATTCAGCCTAGCAGCAACTGCCTTTTGGTCGCTAATCCCTGTATTCGTCACAACACTCACTATTTGTCCAGGATTATATGTTGCTAAAAAGTCAAGTAAGCTTTCGCAACCATTTACGCTTCGAGTGGGCTCATGAACTAATTGTTCAAAATAATTTTCTGAGAAAGCTTTCAGTACAATTTCGGATGATGTTTTATGTCTGCCGCTGGCTTTAAACGTATAATTTTTCCAGCATATCGAAGGTACATTGAAGTCACCACCGACTATAATTGTATGAGCGGGGTACTTATTTGAAATGAGACTAAAGTTTTCTTTGAACTGTTCAGCAACTATGTCTTCTGAGTCGAGGGGTCGGTAAAACGATTCAATTAATAGTTCAGTACGATTGTCAGGTGTACCCTCTACCCATACTATTTCACATGAACTATCTACTTCAATTTCGCTACAAGGCAAACCACCTCTGACAGCAATAAATACTCCACCACGAATTGTATTTAATCTATCCTTTCTGAACAGTGTTAGATCGTTTGAAAAAATTCGGCTGAACTTACTTCCGGCATTAGCCAGCTCTCTGTACCTACAACTATTTCAGCTTCAGTGCTTTCTATTAGGGCTTGGAGCACGTTGAACGATTCCCTTCAGTCGTCGTTCGTCCCGTTCTTGCAGGATCTTTATCCAGTCGCACCTATGTCGGAAATTTGATATTTTACCAGATTCCTGATATTCAAAGCACACTCACGAAATAGTTGTACGGGAAAATCCCCACTTCATCGCTACCTCAGAGATGCTGTGTCCCATCGCTCGTGCGGCGACTATAACACCACCTTCAAACATACTTAAATCTTGATAACCTGCCACTGTAGCAGCAGTAACATCTGCTCCAGAGACTTGTCGTCTTATATAGGCGTTTCCGACCGCAGCGCCGTATTCTGCCTGTTTACATATCTCTGTACTTGAATACGCATGCCTATAACAGTTTCTTTGGTGCTTCAGAGTATATTGGAGTGATTGCTAACTTGTATTCAGAGCAAGTACGATTCACGCTTGACGTCGATGTGTCGTATCAGGTCGAAACCATCGAGTGGAGCTGTGTTCATATTACACCGAAAGTCTCCATGCGTCGCTTTGTCTGGTGCTAAAGGTGAGATTATTAGGGACCGTCAGTCATACAAACAGTAGGACTGTAGTGTATCTAGCAACAAACTTGGAACGATAATAGATTTTAACCGTATTTTGCTGTTGTGAACTTAATTGTATAACATACGATGCAATCTGGCAACGTCCGTTCTCCTATGAGCCTCCACAAAAGGATACGTCTGGTGTGACGCTATACGCAGAATTATGACACAAAAAAGTTTGTGTTTTAGTAATTCACACGATGCATTTCGCACCTCGTGGGCCCTCCAGTAGGTGCAATCATTTAATACATTGCTTATGTCTGCGCTTAAAAAATGTGATACCAAATGTACGTTCCTGTTGTGAGAAGGTTAGACATTAAGTTTCGAAATTTGCGAATCAGACAACGAAAAATAAGGTGAAATCATCATCATCATGCCTTTCAGCGTTCAGTCTGGAGCATAGCCCCCTTATAAAATTCCTTCATGATCCCCTATTCAGTGCTAACATTGGTGCCTCTTCTGATGTTAAACCTATTACTTCAAAATCATTCTTAACGGAATCCAGGTACCTTCTCCTTGGTCTGCCCCGACTCCTCCTACCCTCTACTGCTGAACCCGTGAGTCTCTTGGGTAACCTTGCTTCTCCCATGCGTGTAACATGACCCCACCATCTAAGCCTGTTCGCCCTGACTGCTACATCTATAGAGTTCATTCCCAGTTTTTCTTTGATTTCCTCATTGTGGACACCCTCCTGCCATTGTTCCCATCTACTAGTACCTGCAATCATCCTAGCTACTTTCATATCCGTAGCCTCAACCTTGTTGATAAGGTAACCTGAATCCACCCAGCTTTCGCTCCCATACAACAAAGTTGGTCGAAAGATTGAACGGTTCACAGATAACTCAGTCTTGGTACTGACTTCCTTCTTGCAGAAGAGAGTAGATCGTAGCTGAGCGCTCACTGAATTAGCTTTGCTACACCTCGCTTCCAGTTCTTTCACTATGTTGCCATCCTGTGGGAATATGCATCCTAAGTACTTGAAACCGTCCACCTGTTCTAACTTTGTTCCTCCTATTTCGCACTCAATCCGTTTATATTTCTTTCCCACTGATATTACTTTCGTTTTGGAGATGCTATCTTCATACCATAGTCCTTACATTTCTGATCTAGTTCTGAAATATTACTTTGCAAACTTTCAATCGAATCTGCCATCACAACTAAGTCATCCGCATATACAAGACTGCTTATTTTGTGTTCACTTATCTTAATCTCACCCAGCCAGTCTATTGTTTTCAACATATGATCCATAAATAATATGAACAACGGTGGAGACAGGTTGCAGCCTTGTCTTACCCCTGAAACTACTCTGAACCATGAACTCAATTTACCGTCAACTCTAACTGCTGGCCGGCCGCAGTGGTCTAGCGGTTCTAGGCGCTCAGTCCGGAACCGCGCGACTGCTACGGTCGCAGGTTCGAATCCTGCCTCGGGCATGGATGTGTGTGATGCCCTTAGGTTAGTTAGGTTTAAGTAGTTCTAAGTTCTAGGGGGCTGATGACCACAGATGTTAAGTCCCATAGTGCTCAGAGCCATTTGAACCAATCTAACTGCTGCCTGACTATCCATGTAAAGACCTTTCATTGCTTGCAAAAGTTTGCCTCCTATTCCATAATCTCGTAGAACAAACAATAACTTCCTCCTAGGAACCCGGTCATATGCCTTTTCTAGATCTATAAAGCATAGATACAATTCCCTGTTCCACTCATAACACTTCTCCAGTATTTGCCGTAAGCTAAAGATCTGGTCCTGACAACCTCTAAGAGGCCTAAACCCACGCTTATTTTCATCCAATTGGTCTTCAACTAATACTCGCACTTTCCTTTCAACAATACCTGAGAAGATTTTACCCACAACGCTGATTAAAGAGATACCTCTGTAGTTGTTACAATCTTTTCTGTTTCCATGTTTAAAGATTGGTGTGACTACTTCTTTTGTTCAGCCTGATTGAACCAGTCCCGACTCCCAGGCCATTTCAATTATCCTGTGTAGCCATTTAAGACCTGACATTCCACTGTATTTGATGAGTTCCGACTTAATTTCATCCACCCCAGCTGCTTTATTGCACTGCAATCTATTGACCATTTTCTCCACTTCCTCAAATGTGATTCTATTTCCATCATCATTCCTATCCCATTCTACCTCGAAATCTGAAACATCACTGATCGTATTTTCACCTACATTGAGCAACTCTTCAAAATATTCCCTCCATCTGCCCAAGGCATCCACAGGATTCACCAGCAGTTTTCCTGACCTGTCCAAAATACTTGTCATTTCCTTCTTACCTCCCTTTCGAAGATTGCTAATTACACTCCAGAATGGTTTTCCAGCACCTTGGCCCATAGTCTCCAACCTGTTTCCAAAGTCTTCCCAAGATTTCTTCTTGGATGCTGCAATTATCTGTTTGGCTTTGTTTCTTTCTTCAACATAACTTTCTCTGTCTACCTGAGTTCTAGTATGTAGCCATTTTTGAGACGCCTTCTTTTCCCTTTTACAGGCTGCCTGGACTGTGTCATTCCACCAAGCTGTTTGCTTCATCCTACTTTTACACACTACTATTCCAAGACATTCTTTAGCCACTTCTAGTACTGTGTCCCTGTACCTTGTCCATTCCTTTTCCAATGACTGTAATTGACTACATTCAACTAACTGGTACCTTTCTGAGGTCGCTGTTATGTACTTGTGCCTGATTTCCTTATCCTGAAGTTTCTCCACTCTTATCCTCCTACATATGGACCTGACCTCCTGCACTTTCGGCCTCACAATCCCAATTTCATTGCAGATTAAATAATGATCAGTGTCATCAAAGAATCCCCTGAATACACGTGTGTCCCTCACAGCCTTCCTGAATTCCTGATCTGTTATTATATAGTCAATGACAGATCTGGTTCCCCTGCCTTCCCAAGTATACCGGTGAATGTTCTTATGTTTAAAAAAGAAGTTTGTGATTACTAAGCCCATATTGGCACAGAAATCCAGGAGTTGTTTCCCGTTCCTGTTGGCCTCCATATCCTCTCCAAATTTACCCATAACCTTTTCATACCCTTCTGTTCGATTTCCAATCCTGGTGTTAAAATCACCCATGAGCAGAACACTGTCCTTGTCCTTTACTCTAACAACTACATCACTGAGTGCCTCATAAAAACTATCCATCTTATCTTGATCTGTCCCTTCACAATGCGAATATACTGACACAATCCTAATTTTCTTGCTAGACACTGTCAAATCTATCCACATCAGTCGTTTGTTTACATATCTTATTGCAACTACGCTGGGTTCCATTTCTTTCCTGATGTAAAGCCCTACACCCCATTGTGCTATTCCTGCTTTGACTCCTGACAGGTAGACCTTGTATTCTCCCACTTCCTCTTCTTTCTCACCCCTTACCCGAATGTCACTAACAGCTAAAACGTCCAGCCCCATCTTACTTGCAGCCTCTGCCAGCTCTACCTTCTTTTCAGAGTAGCCCCCATTGATATTAATAGCTCCCCATCTCATTACCATTTGTTTGCCAAGTCGTATCTTAGGAGACCCTGGTTTGTCAGTTAGAGGTGGGACTCCGTCACCTCCAAAGGTCCGAGGCATTTTGATCTGATTATTTACAGCATCACATTTAAAGTACCAGGGAAGCAGGTTGCTAGCCTTACTTGCCCCGAGTCCCATTGGGTTTTACCCCTAACGGCTGAGGGACTAACCGGTGGATTTGGTAGTCTTTGCCGTATGAGCACAAAGGTGACCACGACTCAGAATATGTCCGAGATGCCCCGCCTTATTCCAAAGTAACTGGTATCCCGACTGTCGGGACCACTTACTTGCCCACTCATACGTCGCCCGTGGTTCATGAACTAGGACATGACTACAGGAACCCACACCATGAATAAGGTGAAAAAGAGGGAAAAATCTTTTGCTAAATTTTTCTATGTTTTTCATCTTATTTTCCATCGTTTAATTCACGAATCAAACATTGTCGCAAGAGAAACGAATTTTTCGTTTCACTTCGATCAAGAGCAGACGTAAATAAAGTATTATACTTTATTTGTACCTGATGATGGACCCACAGGGTCCTAAATACATCGTGTGACTTTTTCTGTGTTTGAAGACGTTATTATTCTTACTTACTGTTTAATGATAGTAGAGTTTATTAATGGCCAATGCAAAATTCACTATGGATGTTCTTGAAAAAGATCGTATGGTAATTCCAGCACACTGCTGGAAACTAAATAAAACAGGAAAAGTGTTGTCTAAACATCTGCATTTATTTGCCAGAGAAATATACAGACATATCAAATAGTACTCAGAAGAAAGTACATAGCGCCTTTTTTCCTTGCTTTTTTTTCTAATATTGCCAAACAATATCAAAAAAATTACGACCCATCGGGCCCGCAGCGTAGAGACATTACGTAATAAAATCCAGACTGCTGCTATTCTAGTTTAATAATGTATTTATTGTATACACTGTATGAATTAATGAACTACCATGGCAGCAATCTGCATTATTTCCAGAATGAGATTTTCACTCATTCTGGAAACATCCCCCAGGCTGTGGCTAAGCCATGTCTCCGCAATATCCTTTCTTTCAGGAGTGCTTGTTCTGCAAGTTTCGCAGGAGAGCTTCTGTATAAAGTTTGGAAGGTAGGAGACGAGGTGCTGGCAGAAGTAAAGCTGTGAGTACCGGGCGTGAATCGTGCTTCGGTAGCTCAGTTGGTAGAGTACTTGCCCGCGAAAGGCGAAGGTCCCGAGTTCGAGTCTCGGTCGGGCACACAGTTTTAATCTGCCAGGAAGTTTCAATCTGCATTATATTTCATATAATTGAAAAGCTATGTTTTTCTCCATCGTCAGAGTGAATATTTCACAATTAAAAAAAGTCAGTAAAATTGTTATTTTTTAATCTGTAATATAGGCTTTTTTCAGATTTCGTGAAATCTAAATTACTTTCACTTTCAGAACTTCTCCCTTTCGCGAGAAAACGGTCGTAGGAAATATACGATGTCATCAGGCAACCTTCGCAACGTGTCACGAAAACCAATCAAGCAATGCAATAAAGATTAAGGAGACACAGTAGTACATTGCTGTAATACGAGTCAGCGCAGTGAGGATGGTTTAACTTTGTGGTGGACGACGACACCACACCATCAGCGTTAAAATTTTCCTTCTGAAAATTCTCGACAGTGACGCACCATTTCGTTGACAGTCTCTCTGCGAATGTCTCCGTTTCAGATGCAGTGAGGCAGGTTTTGACGTTCCATTCTGTGAAGCGCAGCATTAATCGAGCCTTAAGTAACGGTCGCAGGACAGGCAGTGCATAGAGCCATAGACGATCCGGGGGTCTCCGAGCAGATGCTGACAAATCTTTTCGAGTGCTTGGACCTGGGTTGACTCATTGCTGTTAGTAAGGACTTACACAGCAGATACAACTACTGAAGTAGATTAAATTTACGTTAAGACCCGCAAATTTCTGGGACCTCGAAAGTACTTTAAAATCTTGTTCGTGCTTTTCCGTGAACTGCCGTAACTAAGTGGTAAGCGGATTTATACTGCCCGAAAATTCAATACGCTTCAGGGAAGACGATCACTAAGTACGGATAAAGAGAATCTTTGAGGATGGATTCGTAACAACGGCGATCAAATGTGTCTTGCTCATGGCCTGTTGACCCCAGAGAAGGCCACGAAAACATAGCTCATACAACACTGCAGCGTCCTCGGCCTAGTGTTTACACAGCAGTGATAGCAAAGCGTGTGTTGTCCAACGTTTCTCGTTGGACGCGCGGGTGTCTGTCCGTCATATGGTTCAAAAATGGTTCTGAGCACTATGCGACTTAACTGCTGAGGTCATCAGTCGCCTAGAACTTAGAACTAATTAAACCTAACTAACCTAAGGACATCACACACATCCATGCCCGAGGCAGGATTCGAACCTGCGACCGTAGCGGTCACGCGGTTCCAGACTGAAGCGCCTTTAACCGCACGGCCACACCGGCCGGCTGTCCGTCATATGACGCAGGGACTGTGACTCATGAGAGAAGTCGTCAGCCAGCAACAGTCCAGTTTCGACAGAGCTGAGCAATTCTTTTCTGATTTGTTTCAAGCGGTTTGCAATCACGTAACTGGCGTAGCTCATTTCCATCAATTTCTGACTACAGTGGAACGACTAGCTGATTGTTTCAGCATCAGTATGGAAATACGCCGTTCCGGTACATCTGTTATGAGTGAACGAATATTCTTCTTTCCTTTATTGATTGACATATGCCACGAATGTATCTATTACTGAAGTGTCTTCCACACAACGCTTGCGTTACTGGACAGGAATAAGAGATGGAGAAACTACATTTTACGTTGTCTTTTCTTCTTGTTGCATTATTTTTCTCATGTTTCAGGTCGGCAATCAGCTGTTAAGGTCAGTGATATGTGTGTGGTAATGTAAGACTGAACAGAGTCAAAGCGTATACTTTAATCACTTATACATTTTTATTTGCTAAAATAGCCTATGTCATAACATCAGCTGTTATTAAACTACCGTTATTGACTCTCATCGTAGCATTTTTTAAGTTTTTTTTGAGATATTTGAGTCGTGATTCTAGTATTAAAACTACATTGGAAGTAACAACAGGCGAGTCACAACAGATAGGATTTAACACTTTTCTTCAGTAGTTTCTAGAGGGTATCACTGTGCACGTTCATAATTTAGCCCTCGTGCTGTTTGTCAGATCAATAGGATTTACTTGTCAGTTCGGACCACAGTCGTCAGACCAGAGCCGCCGCAGAGTGAGCAGAAGTGGGCAGAAGGCCTCCCCTCATTGGCAGCGTTTCAGAGGAAATGATGCAAGTGCTCACCGCTCGTGACGTGCTGTTAGGAGGTGCCAAGATGAGCCAACATGCGACGCTCTAAAGGTCCATTGTTCGGTGCTTTGCTGTGCGTTATCTGCCTCTGCCTGCCACACAGAAGCCTAGGCGCGGCGCAAACACAACACGGCCACGTCGCTAAGCACAAACACCTTCCTGACACTGCGTCTCTCTTGGTGGTCGACGTCAATTTGTAACACTCTTCTCCTTCCTGGTGGCTGTCCTGTTGTCATGGCCTTCGCTTATTCATTGTACGATTAAAATTATTTGTTTTTATCTTCGTGGCCAAATGACCTTCCGGCCTCTACAGCCGTCAGATAAGCTAAAGGAGGGATGTCGTTTGCGTTATCTTTTGGCGAATCGTGTAAACTTGGTTCTACGCGTTATCTTATTGTATGGAAATAAAGGAGAGGCCCGGAATTTCGCTAAACTTGCGTGGAAAATCACCTAAAAACTGCACTAGTTGGCCGGTGCACCAGAGCAAGGATTGTTAGCCTGCAGTGTGGATTCGATCCGGGACTCATTCAGCTACCTGTCTCAGGTTAAGTTAAATGGCCCAGTCATGTTAGTTTATATTGTAAACCTGAAAATTTTATTTGTGACCTGTAGATCTCACACCGATAAGAGATATAACGCTAATTAAAGAAACTAACTTTAAAAAAATGAGTGTCACGACTGTTCTGATGATGATCAGAATAGCTGGACACTGATATTATAATGCCATGGGTTTTCCTCGCACAGTTAGGTCAAAAGCCTTGCTGAGCTATTTCCCACCAATTTCTGATCAATTTCATTAATTACTCAATTAATTTGATATCTAAATTGGTGCAGGGTTTCTGGGAGGGGGGAAGGCTGAGGATTTCCCAAAGGGGAAAAACATTTAACAGAACAATAGGTGAAGGAGGATTACAAAGTTGGTAACCTGAACAATAGGTTACAGGGAGAGTGATGATTTGCAACAGAACAGTAAGTTAAGGAAGGGTTACAAATTTGGCAACCATGCAGATTGCGCTAATACCGCCATTCCATCTTGATTAAATCTGGCAACAATGCAGAGTTGGTTTATGTCCACTTTACCCTACTACTTATAGGATAGACTACGGTAGGGAGTCGTTTCAAACCTATCTTCGGACTGAAGACCACACACTTTGTCAGCAAAGTTCAGTCTCATTATGCGATGTTTACGCTCCACATGCCTCAAAACCGCTCTTAGCCGTGGGTTTTCCTTCACTTTTAACACATCTTCCAGCTATTTTTGTGAAAAGGTTCACGGCAAATTTCGTAAAACCTACAATGGCCGTAGACCTATTTGCGTAAGCTATAATAGCGATTAAAGCGGTATACTGTACCACTCCAAATGCAGAAAACTCTCGGTGACATTGTTACCTGAGCATATAACCCAATATTAGCCATAAAGTAAAATTCTTTCCCCTTCGCTTGTTACCACTTGCTGCAGTCCTTATGTGGATATTTTGAACTGTTGAGGTCCACTTTTCCTTTGAGAACTACGTGCATTTATTTTTACAATTATATGCAGCGCTTGACCTCTGTGAGATTATTTTTAGGTGGTACAGTTTTACTTATAACAGCTACATGTGTAAATGGTATTCAAAGCAGAGGCCAGCAGATATTATATTCCTGACAGATTAAAATTATGTGGCAGTGTGAGTCTAGAAACCGAAACCTTGCCTTTCGCGGACACTACGTTTACAGATGAGCTATCCAAGCACGACGTGAAAAGTAATTCAGTCATGAATCTGAAATTAGTTTGGAATACCTCAGCGTTTAACTACGCACCACCCAATAAAAGGTGTAATTCGTTTGCATTCCTTCCACACGATCCAGATTTAAGTTACTCATATGCGAGTGGAACTACTAATTAACAGTGAATGCGAACCGCAATCTGACTAGAAATAATGTACACGTTCGAAATTTTGTTGGGATATTACCCTCAATATTAGTCTGTACTAGTTTCGCATTTCTAAGCCAAGCATATGTACAGTACCAACCACAATAAAGTTCTCAACGAGAAGTAATGAAGATTCTACCTTTAAAGCGAATGTGAGTTTTTCTCCGACAGACAGTTTGGTAAGCGCTTTGGCTGCGATGGTAAAGGTGTGTGAGTTCGAGTCTTGGTTTAACACAGTGTTTTAATCTGTTAAACAAAGTTGCGAGGCTCTAACAGGTACGATCGTTTATTGTCCACGTAAGTTTCTATTGAACCTCTGGTGCTGAAGACCAGTGTTTCTCTTCTCATTCTTGTTAACTTCCGTACTAGTTATGACCATTTCTATGAGCATGAAACGAACTCAGAATCTGTACATCATGTGTCATATCCGATGAAATTCTTGATATTGTTCTGGAGTGTAGTACCATTCATTAGACTGACGACTTGCATTTACGGCCAGAAGTCCATTTACTATGACAGCTTTATCGACAGTGTAATTACGGTATTTAGAATGCAATACGGCGACGTAAAACAAGATCTGCGATTACCTTGAAGTAGCTCTACAACTTGAGTCGGCTTTGTGAAATTTGAGTGAACCGGAATCCCAAGTACGTAATGTGCAAAAATAGAAAGAAATAAAGTTACACATTAACATATAGCCAATAATCTGACCATTAAAGGCACAGTACTTCAGTTTAGCCAAGATGCGAAAGGAAATGGACCACGCCCTACTTAAAGGAGACATTTCCGGTATTCACTTGACGCCAATGGCTAAATGAGCGTTTGAGCCCCATTACTCCCCTCATTAACGCATCACGTCCCTCAGGTGTGATATGCGACAATGCACCAGAGCAACATTTATTCACAAAGAAAATTGGCACTATCCTATAATTGAAAGAACAATCGTCTCCCCCTTTCTCCGACAGGTATAATAGTGGTAAGCAGGCTCTTTATAATATTCCTCATTAATTGTTCATATGCGTAAACAAGAAGGAAGTTGAAACTTCTTGGCAAATTAAAACTGTGTGCCCGAACGAGACTCGGGCCCAGAAAGATAACGTTCGGGATTCGAGTCCCTATCCGTCAGAAAGTTTTAATCTGCCGAGATGTTTCAAAACGACGCACACCCCGCTGAAGAGAGAAAATTCATTCTGGAAAGAAGGAAGTTGTTTTCGTCACAAGTGACGAGAGAAAAGTTTGCGGCGCCGGCAGCAGAAGAAGAGTGGGATGTGAGTTCAGCATCTGGCGAGCGGGGAAGCCCCGGGCACCTCACGTGACATCATTGGCTACGCAGGCGCCAGCATGGCCGAAGCCTTACAGCTCGCGCGCTAAATCGTACGCCAGATTTCCTAAATGCAACGGCGGCGAACTAATTGGCCCAGTTTCCATTCTTGGTGTCTGGAAGCATACCGATGCTAAAATGCATGTTATGTAAATATATTATTCAGTCAATTGCCCTCCATGTTATTGACAGATCCCACAGGAGGTGAACAAAGTATGCAAATACAAAAAACAACACGTTACCATGCCATACGGTGTAGGAAAACCGATGGAACTCAAAACAGCTTCTAGTCGTCTCGTAACGCATAAATGTTGTTGTTGTGATCTTCAGTCCGAAAACTGGTTTGATGCTACTCTAACCTGTAGAAGCCTCTTCATCTCCAAATAACTTCTTCAACCTACGTCCCTCTGAATCTGCTTACAGTATTCATCTTTTGGTCTCCCTCTACGATTTTTACACCCCATGCTACCCTCCAGTACTAAACTGATGATCCCTTTATGCCTCAGAATGTGCCCTATCAACCGATTCCTTCTTTTATTCAGGTTGTACCACAAATTTTTCTTCTCCTCAGTTCTGTTCAGTATCTCCTCATTAATTATGTGACCCACCCATCTAATCTTCAGCATTCTTCTGTACACAACATTTCAAAAGCTTCTGTTCTCTTTTTGTCTAAACTGCTTATCGTCCATGTTTCCCTTCCATGCATGGCTACACTCCATACAAATACTTTCAGAAAGGACTTCCTGACACTTGAATCTGTGCTCGATGTTAACAACTTTCTTTTCTTCAGGAAATTTTTTTTTTGCTTTTGCCAGTCTACTTTTATATCATCCCTACTTCAACAATCATCAGTTATTTTGCTTCCCAAATAGCAAAACTAATTTACTACTTTAAGTGTCTCTTTCCTAATCTAATTGTCTCAGCATCACATGATTTAATTCCACAATATTCCATTGTCCTCGTTTCGCTTTTGTTGATGTTCATTTTACAATCTCTTTTCAAGACACTGTCCTTTCCGTTCACCTGTTCTTCCAACTCCTTTGCTGTCTCTGACGGAATTACAATGTCTTCGACAAATCTGAAAGTTTTTATTTCTTCTTCATGGATATTAATTCCTACTCCAAATATTTCTTTTGCTTCCTTTACTGCTTGCTCAACATATAGAGTCAGTAGCATCTGGGATAGTCTACAATCCTGTCCTACTACCTTCCCAACCAATGCTTCCCTTTTGTGCCCCTCGACTCTTATAAACTGTCATATAGTTCTTGTACAAATTGTAAATAGCCTTTCGCACCCTGTATTTTACCTCTGCCACCTTCAGAATTTGAAAGAGGGTATTTCAGTCAACATTGCCAAAACCTTTCTGTAAGTCTACAAATGCCATAAACGTAGATCTGCCTTGTCAGTACAGCCTCGCATGTTCCTACATTTCTCCAGAATCCAAACTGATCTTTCCCAAGGACGGCTTCTACAAGTTTTTTCATTCTTCTGTAAAGGATTCGTGTTAGTATTTTGCAGCCATGAATTTTTAAATTGATAGTTCGGTAATTTTCACACTTGTGAATACTTGCTTTCTTTGGAATTGGAATTATTATATTCTTCTTGAAGTCTGAGGATATTTCGCCTGTCTCATACATCTTGCTCCCCACATGGAAGAGTTTTGTCATGACTGGCTCTCCCAAGACTATCAGTAGCTCTAAGACAATGCTTTCTATTACCAGGGCCTTGTTTCGACTTAAGTCTATCTTCATCTATGTCCTCTTCCATTTCCATTATATTGCCCGCAAATACATCTCCCTTGTATAGCCCCTCTATGTACTCTATTCACGTTTTGCTTTCCCTTCTGTGCTTAGGACTGGTTTTCCATCTGAGCTCTTGATACTCATACAGGTGGTTCTCTTTTGTCCAAGAGTCTCTTTAACTTTCCTGTAGGCAGTATCTATCTTACCCCTAGTGATACATGCGTCTACATCCTCTAGCCTCTGCTTAAGCCATTTATGCTTAGCCATTTTGCACTTCCTGTTGATCTCATTTTTTAGAAGTTTGTATTCCCTTTCGCCTGCTTCACTTATTGCATTTTTATATTTTTTCCTTTCCTCGATTAAATTCAATATCTCTTTTGTTACCCAAGGATTTCTACTAGCCCTCATCTTTTTACCTGCTTGATACTATGCTGCCTTCACTATTTCATCTCTCAAGGCTACCCGTTCTTCTTCTATTGTATGCCTTTCCCCTGTTCTTGACAGTCGTTCCCTACTGCTCCCTCTGAAACCCTCTACAACCTCTGGTTTAATCAGTTTATCCAGGTCCCATCTCCTTAAATTCCAGCCTCTTTGCAGTTTCTTCAATTTTAATCCGCAGTTCATAACCAATAGATTGTGGTCAGAGTCCACATCTGCCCCTGGATATGTCTTAATATTTAAAATCTGGTTCTTAAATCTATGTATAATCGTTATGTAATCAGTCTGAAAACTTCCGGTGTCTCCTGGTCTCTTCCACGCATACAACCTTACTCATGGTTCTTAAACCAAGTGTTAGCTATGATTAAATTGTGCTCTGTGCTAAATTCTACCAGGCGGCTTCCTCTTTCATTTCTTTCCCCAAGTCCGTATTCCCTTACTGCTTTTCCTTCTCTTCTTTTTCCTGTCATCGAATTCCAGTCGCCCATGACTATTAAATTTTCGTCTGTCTTAACTATCCGAATAATTTCTTTTATCTCATCGCACATTTCCTCAACCTTCTCCTCATCTGTGGTGCTAGTTGGCTTATAAATTTGTGCTACTGTGGTGGGTGTGGGCTTCGTGTCTATCTTAGCAACAATAATGCGTTGACCGCGCTGTTCATAGCAGCTTCTCCGCATTCCTATTTTTTTAATGATTATTAAACCTGCTCCTGCATTACGCCTATTTGATTTTGTATTTATAACCCTCTATTGACTTGATCAGAAGTCCTGTTCCTCCTGCCACTGAATTCACTAATTCCCATCATATCTAACTTTAAGCTAACCACTGCCTTTTTTAAATTTTCTAACCTACCTGCCCGATTAAGTGATCTGACATTCCACGCTCCGATCCGTATAACGCCAGTTTTGTTTCTCCTGATAACAACATCATACTGAGTAGTCCCCGGTGGAAATTTGAATGGGGGTCTGTTTTACCTCCGGAATATTTTACCATCGATTAACCATTCAGTAGAGCTGCATGCCCTGGGAAAGAATGACGGCTGTAGTTTCCCATTACTTTCAGTCATTCGCAGTACCAGCAAAGAGAGGACGTTTTGGTTGATGTTACAAAGCCAGATCAGTCAGTCATCCAGACTATTGCACCTACACTACTCAAAATGCTGCTGGCCCTCTTCAGGAACCACACGTTTGTCTGATCTCTCAACAGATACCCGTCCAGTGTGGTTGCACCTACGGTATTGCTATCTGTATCGCTTAGCTATGCAAGCCTCCCCATTAACGTCAAGGTCCACGGTTCATTTGAGTCCTGTATGATTTTCAAGGAACTCTTATACCATATTTCCTGCAATGTAGTGATAAGTTGAGGTAACGATGATGGAGGTGGGTGCTGATCAGACACCCTTCTCTCCAGAGTAGACCACAATGAGATCTGACGATTGTGGTGACCAGGGGTGACACGACAATTCATCCTCATGTTACAAAACCAACCCTGGGTGATGTGATCCTTGTGAACAGGAGCCCTATCGTCTTGGAACACTGCATTAGCGTTGGGGAACAAGCATTGTACCGTGGGATTGAACTGGTCAGTTAAAATGGTCACACAAGCATGGACAGTAATGTAACCTTGCACCGAAACTATGGGGTACATGGAATACCATGATATGTCTGCCCAAATTATCACCGAGCCCCAGCCATGTTTCACTCTTGGGACGTACTCTCGGCCAGAAGTTGGAAACTGTGTGAAACAAGACTCATCCAACCAAATGGCTTTCTTCCACTGCTCCACAGTCCAGGATTTATGGCTTCGGCACTATGTATCACTGATGTGTGGTTTTGCAATTCTAGCTGGCCCTGCAGTTCCCAGAATCTGGAGCTTCCTTCGTGTTGTTCGTGTTGTTTTGGTGTTGACAGGTTTCGCAAGTGTGACATTCAGTTCTGCTGTAAATTTCGCAACTGTCGTTCTCTTGTTTTTCGTCTTTTAGGAAGTTACGCTCTCGGAACTTTAACGGCAAACGACGCAGTGATGCAGAACGGCTCTCTTGCAGCGTCTGCCACTGTAATTGGTTGAGCATTTCCTTGACGATTTCGCGCTTATTAAATGAACCTGTAACGAAACATGTAGCTTTTCTTTGGATCTTCTCTATTTATCAGTTATATGTGGTTCAGGGTCCACACTGACTCACAGTATTCAAGTACTTGTTGGATGAGGGTTTTATAAGTTACCTCATTTGTGGGTGGTCTATATTACCTGAGGATTGTTCCAATGAATCTCAGTTTGGCAGCTGTCTTACCTAAGGCAAATTTTATGTCGTTGATTCGCTTTAAATCGCTGCGATCGCATTCCCATGGATATTTTATAGATGTGACTGCAGCCATTTAAAAATACAATCATGGGTCTTTCTGCATCTTTATGTGTAAGAAGTTACATATGTTTATGCTGAGGGGCAATTACCCCTGCACGAGGCGTCGATCCTCTACAGATGTTCCTGCATTTCGCTACAATTTTCAAGTGTAGTGACTTTTATGTGAGCGACAGCATCATCTACGAAAAATTTCAGTGTTGTATCCTGTACTACACTACACTACATGTATTGTGGAAAGTAGCTCTCCATTGGGATACGCCCAAAATTATTTACGTCTGAAGGTTTCCTTCCGTTGAGAATGACGTGCTGTGCTTTTCTTTTTAGAAACCCTTCAGTCCAGGGTCAAAGAATATTAGTTAGTCCAAGCCACTGCTGTTAGAATAACCTATAGTACTAATTTCATAATTCAGTATTAGTTTCTCGATTCACATCGTATTAAGCACTGATTTCAAAACTGTCATGCGTGTATAATATCCCTTTCATGCTTCACCTGAAACCAGGATGTTCAGTCGAGATACGCTGTTCACCAACAATATTTTAAATTTTCAATTACAGAACATCAAAAGCCTCGTTTATTCAGAGAGAAATTTCTAAAGCAACAAGAAGTGAAAACTATTCTTTGTATTTCCTTCCGACGGCTGACACTATGTCAGACATTATTTCGATTCTCTGCAGTTTCCATGTGCGGTGTTACTGGTAAATTTCACTGGGTCAAATAATTTTGTTGTTTCTGTTTCCATTAGGACTTCTCCTTCCTTTTTTGCAGTAACGGGAGTTTGTACAAGACTAAATATTTCACGTTTATCGAAGATTTTCGCAAGGTTGCGGCCGCAGTTTAAATGATTTCGGCTCATGTTTTATTTCTTCTAGAGTAGAAACTGTCGTCGATATGGAGATCATGAGCGATGATTGCAGACAGCAAACGAAGTGTAAAATGCCTAGCCTTAAGGCGTCAGTGCAGTACCGGCACTAATTGTTACTGAACCAAAAGCGTCCCAAAATGTGGAAATCAATGAAATGGTCGATTAGATGCAACGAAAAATGCCGAGACCATTAAACTGATACTGGAAAAATTATTACAAAACTGTCACCACAACTGTGCTGAAAGTGGCGATTACATTGTGGGGATGTTTCTGCCTGTACTCGACCTGAAAACTTGATAAACTGAGGTAAAGAAGACTAAGCTTGACTAGTGACGCATTTTAAAGATATTATTTGCTTTAATAACTGACAGTAACCGCCTGCGAATTTCTGATGTAGGTGCATTTCGCGTTACGCAAACGCGGTTTAGTGAACTTGCTGCGGCCTGCGTACGTCAGCGATTGACCCTGCAGTAGTGGGGCTTCCCGGTGCACGGGCGGTTGAGCAGTACAAGAGTAAATGTTTTAAGACCGCAAATTCTGCCAGCCACAACTGTCTGTGAGGCCAATGTGACTTTTCATTCCCTTTGGCACTGCCCGAGTCCACGGAGACAATAGTTCATTTGACGAGTACGTATAAGGGGTACACTGCTTTCGAATAATGCCCGAGTCGTGATGCCTGTCTAAGATATTTTAGGCAAATTAACAGAGATTAACGAGAATTGAGAGATTAGGTGCAGGATCTGAGTGAGTTTCATAATTTCTGTGAATCAATATTTAAATGCACCCTATTGTCAGCCGGAATTTTAGTTAGTAATGGTTGAGAGTCTTGGTTCGCATCCAGGAGTTGAAAGCCTCCGTTCAGCCACTCACATTTAAATTTTCTGCGGTTTCATTAAATTGCTCAAGGCCATCTTGCAAATGAATGGTTATTTTGCTTCCCCACCATTGACCATCCCGAGATCGACTTCCATCTCTAACGACCTAATCGTCGACGGACGGTAAACCCTAATCTGCCCTTCTTCTCTTGTGCACCAGAGTAGCACGAGTTAAATATTTTTAAGAAACGTCTAGTGGTTTGCTGAGAAACGTTCCTTAGATCCTATTCCAATACTACACAACCATTCTGTAAAATGTAAGCGTGTGCTATGGATCACATTCGTGACAATTTGCGTGATATCGAACGTGTTAGCGTGTTTATAAATTAGACACATTTCCATAAAATTCTCTCGAGTTTATAGGCGTGTCACGTGGTTTAAAACCCCCTAGCTATCGGCCGAGTGGCTATTGTGAAGTACAGGGTGATTATAAATTTATTGTGTAAGAGTAACCTTTAATTGTGAAAAAGGTAAAAACTTACAGAAATATTTTATACAGTACTGAATGCAGTATTTCTTCAAGTTTTATTTACAGATGTTTAATGTGTCTGTCTTTTGTAAAACGACAAATGTCCCATCTGTAATCAGTTTCCTGGCAAATCCTATCACACAAGTTTTGGTGCATGGCGGTAACTGCTTGTATTATCCGCTGTCGCAGCTCGTCGACGTTTCCAGGAAGTGGAGAAACGAATACCCCGTATTTAATGTAACCCCATACACAGAAGTCCATTGGGGTAAAATAGGTGATCGTTATGGCCAGGATATTGTTCCCCCATTGGAATCCAAGTCAACACATTCCTACGGAGATAGGCGACAACTTCATAATGACGCTCCATCTAGCTGGAAGATAAATTCTCTGCCCTTATCTTGTTGTAATTGAGGCATCAGATAATGTTAAAGCATGTCGAGGTACGAAATGCCAGTTATAGTTGGCCGTGAATCTTGTTACAGCTTACAGAACAAGACCAAGTTTTATCAAAAAATTGTTCAAATGGCTCTGAGCAGTGTGGGACTTAAATCTGAGGTCATCAGTTCCCTAGAACTTAGAACTACTTAAACCTAACTAATCTAAGGACATCACACACATCCATGCCCGAGGCAGGATTCGAACCTGCGACCGTAGCGATCGCGCGGTTCCAGACTGAAGCGCCTAGAACCGCTCGGCTACACCGGCCGACCAAGTTTTATTGAAGCCAGTTTCAGTGAAACAATTGTACCAATCAATAACAGTTTGTCTTTGAGACGATGGCTTGCGATATTTAGTCCTGAATTGTCTCTGAACTCTTAGTAGTGGTTTTGGATTGATAAAACCACAAACAACGCTGCCAATGCTCTGCACCATTACACGACTCCATGATGACTACTGGAATAAGTCATTCGTGCTTGCCACGTAGCGGGAATGTCGCGAACTGACAGTGTTAGGTGGAGATACAACTTTGAGATCTCCAGTATTCGGTGCTAATCAAACATTTCAGTAAGTTATTTACCCTTCTCACAAGTAAAATTACTTTTGTACAACTAATTGACAAATACTCTATAGTCTCAGTGACCACTTGACAATGGCCGAGATGCATTTTATCAGTTTACATCACCATTAAGCCATGTATTCATACATAGGCAGATTTTCTCTGTGAATGCATGGCTCTATGCTGGCAATTCACATTACGTCATGGAATTGAAATTTAACCAGATTTCCCTTCCCACTCACGCAGCTGATAGCGTCAGGGCACTCCGCCACTGTCATCGCACCAGGGGGCGCATGTTTCGGCAAGTAGCGGTGCTAGCTCCAGGCCAAGCTGAGCTGTGGCAGCGCGATGGAGAGGAAGTCTATCTGCTGCACCGAGAGGAAACGGCGGCATCGACTTCAGCCAGCGCCACAGGTTGCAGTGGGCTGCAGCTGACAAGTTGTCGGGCGGAGCCGGGGCTTGTATGGCGTGTTGGCCACAGCTGTTTTGCGTCGGCATAGCTGGCACAGAGAGTTGCTCCGCGAAGCAGTCACTGGTAAAAACGGAAGCCCACAGTACCGAGCGGAAGCGGCGACTTCGACTTATACCAGCGCCAGAGGCTACTGAAGACAGTGGCTGGCAAGCTGAGGGGCGGCGCCAGGTCTGGTGTGGCGAGCTGGCCAAACTTGTTTGTATCATTTTGGCACGTCCAAGGAGGCACCGTGGGACATAGTCACCAGCAAGAAGTGGGAGCAGTCATACCGTTTTGTTCCAGCGCCATTGGCTGTTAGGGACAGCCACAGACGAGTCGTGGCGGCGGCGCCACATCCTTGAGGGCATCCCAGATGGACTTACCTTTGCATCAGCGTGGCCGACTAAAGGTTTGGCTGCCGCCAAGGCCTTGCAGGCATCCCAGCTGTACATGTCTTTGCATCAGTGTGGCTGACCAAGGATTTGGCTGCAGTCAAGGCGTTGTGGGCATCCCAGCTGGACTTGTTTTTGCTTGGGCGTGTCAGACCAACAGTTTGGCTGCAGACGAGGTCTTGTGGGCATCCCATCTGGATTTATCTTTGCATCGGTGTGGCCAACCAAGGGTTTGCCTGCAGCCAAGGCCTTGTGGGCATCCCAGCTGGACTTGTTTTTGCATGGGCGTGGCAGACCAAGGGTTTGGCTTCAGCCATGGCCTTGCAGCCATCCCAGCTGTACATGTCTTTGCATCAGTGTGGCTGACCAAGGATTTGGCTGCAGCCAAGGCGTTGTGGGCATCCCAGCTGGACTTATCTTTGCATCAACATGGCAGACGAAGGGTTTGGCAGCAGCCATGACCTTGAAGGCATCCCAGCTGTACATGTCTTTGCATCAGTGTGGCTGACCAAGAATTTGGTATAAGTTATTGTGTCTTTCGCTTCCCGGGGTTTTCTGTTAATGTATCTTTGCTTATCTGCCTTTTTGTCGTCGATATAGTCGTTTATCCTTTGCTTGGTGCCCATTTGTAGAGTTAATCATGGGCAAGACAAATTCTCATTTTATTCTAAAGATCTCTTATATAGGTAATTTGGAAGGAAGAAAGATTATTTTATTCATCTAATGCATATTTTAGATTAAGTCCAGCTGTATATAATTGTTGCTCATTGTGAAATAAGCTTTTTAGATTTCTGTTGGGGTTGGCATATAATTTTGATCTGTTGAATCATTAGATTCCTGTAATTGTCGTTCTTGAAATTTAAAGTGAGAGTTCTCCGGTGCTGTAACGTATTTTTTAATAATGTAAAAATTAATTATAAGCCCACGCCATCAGTCAAATTCCACCCAGATTCTGTCCCACAAGATAACAACATTTTTTAAACACAGAATACAACAAATTTTGAAGTACAAATCCCAACTACAGAAATTTGGAGTATATATATATGTATCATTTTGATTCTTTTATCTGTTGGATGACAATCACTGGTTTATTTTTACACTTACGGGTTTTAGCTGTAACATAAGACCATTTACAGATCAGTGTTGCAACATGACAGATAAGAAGCCACGTAACGCTACGATTCAAGCGTTCTATACAAGAACCGTAATTCATGCACGAAAGGCACAACCTTGAGCCGGCGGGGGTGGCCGTGCGGTTCTAGGCGCTACACTCTGGAACGGCGTGACCGTTACGGTCGGAGGTTCGAATCCTGCCTCGGGCATGGATGTGTGTGATGTCCTTAGGTTAGTTAGGTTTAAGTAGTTCTAAGTTCCAGGGGACTGATGACCTTAGAAATTAAGTCCCATAATGCTCAGAGCCATTTGAACCATTTTTGCCACAACCTTGATTTAGAAGGCTGTTTACGTTCCGGTCCTCGCACCCCGTCGCATCCTCCCCCCCCCCCCCTTCTCAATCCAGTTCCATTCACGGGTGAAAGAATTTGGATACCACTTTACCACTTCATAGAATCCACATTCCCTAATTTTAGCGTCGTCGCCATTACATAAGACGTGGAAGAAAACTTATTTCTTGACTCGTTTCGTAACGTGGGGTCTCGGAATTTTGTAAGGCTCTCCGCCAGGTACCTCGTCTGCCTTCAAACGTCTCTCACTGCAGATTTTTTTAAAACATTTCGACCACACTGTTACGCTGTTTAAGCAAAGCCGTGACGAATCGCGCAACTTTTCTATGAATGTTTTCTGTCACTTCCGTTAATCCAAATTCGTAAAGGTCCCATATTGACGAAAACTACTGAACAATTGTTAGACGAGAACCTTTCGTGCACGAATTACGGTTCTTAGGTTTTTTCTTATAAATCTGAGACTAGTATTTTGCCTTTCCTGTGGCTGGATCGTGTGGTCTGGGAGATCCGTCACTACTCTGAGGCCTGCACGAGGCGATACTGTGTGTTTCCTAGATGTGCGCCCAGCATTCGCGCCGGAGACGCGGTGACGGGCTGGATGTCCGCATCGCAGAGTGCGAGACGGCGTCGCGATATTATTACCCGCGCTTCGCTTCCCGGAATAGCCGTGCGCGGCACGCGGGGACTGGGCTGTATGTGTGACGCCCTCGCCAGTCGGAGCCCAGCCCAGCCCGGCCCGACCCGGCGCAGTCCAGCGCCTGATTGGTTAACGACCCCCGTGCCGGTTTGTGCACCGCCGGCAATCAACGAGCGGCGAGGTGGTCATCGGACTGTGACCCAAGCCGGTGGCCGCCTCGTCCCCCCCACCAGCAACGACAAACCTCCACCTTTCCCGTGCTTTGTTTCTATTGCTAGCGTCAGAAAGCCTTCCGTCTGTCTCATTCTGCAAATTTCAATAATTTTTATTCGCAAGTAGGTCGGAGTTATCGTTCTACTTTTGTTCAAATATAAAGACTAGTGTAATCACATCCGATAGCAACTCAGAGGACATCTGCATCTAAATCTACATCAAAGCTCTAATCATCAATGACATTGGTCACAAACGTGGAACTATGTGATTGATTAAAAAATAAGGTGACTTGCCACGAATTTCTCTCCTTTGCAAACCTTTTCATCTCAGAGTAACACTTGCAACCTGAGCCCTCAATTATTTGCTGGATGTATTTCAATCTCTGTCTTCCTCTACGCTTTTTACCCTGAACAGCTCCCTCTAGTACCATGGAAGTCATATGCTGATATGAAGATGGTATCAGTTCTGACCATGCAGCTCTCTTAGAATGGAATGATAATTAGGTGTCGATATACATCAACGGGGACAGCTGAAAATATGTGCCCCAACTGGGACTCGAACCCAGGATCTCCTGCTTACATGGCAGATGCTCTATCCATCTGAGCCACCGAGGGTACAGAGGATAGTGCGACTGCAGGAATTTACCCCCTGCACGCTCCCCGGGGCGCACATTTTCAACTGTCCCCGTTGATGTATATCAACCCCTGTCGACAGCTTAGGGTATTGATATAATTCTCATTTCATTCTAAGAGAGCTGCATGGTCACCGATGGTATCTGTTCTTTCGGACATGTCCGAAAGAACAGATACCATCTTCATATAGTTAAGGCTAACCGGCCATTGACCTCCTTCTTCTGTGCTGGATGCACACGCATTGCCCGAGCTCTTACAGGACTCGGTAAGATTGTCTGCAGCGAGTAAGAATTGTAATGGGCAGGGGCACTAAGAATGTAGTGTGTGGACATTAAGTTGGGAATGTGGGTCTCAGATGGATAGAGCGTCTGCTATGTAAGCAAGAGATCTCGGCTTCGAGTCCCAGTCGGGGTACACATTTTTCAACTGTCCCCATTGATGTATATCAACGCCTGTCGACAGCTTAGGGTCTTGATTTAATTATCATTTCATTCATTCACTGACGTGTTAACAGATGTCTTATCATCCTGTCCCTTTTCCTTGTGCCGGCCAGTGTGGCCACGCGGTTAAAGGCGCTTCAGTCTGGAACCGCACGACCGCTACGGTCGCAGGTTCGAATCCTGCCTCGGGCATGGATGTGTGTGATATCCTTAGGTTAGTTAGGTTTAAGTAGTTCTAAGTTCTAGGGGACTGATGACCTCAGATGTTAAGTCACATAGTGCTCAGAGCCATTTGAACCATTTCCTTGTCAGTGTTCTCGATACGTTCCTTCCTCCACCGATTCTGCGGAGAACCTTATCAGCTCATCCAGTTTTCAACATTCTTATGTAGCGCCACATCTAAAATGCTTACATTATCTTCTGTTCCGGTTTGTCCACTGTCCATGTTTCACTACCATACAATGCTGTGCTCCAAACGCAGTTTCTTAGAAATTTCTTCTTCATATTATGTCATATATTTGATACTAGTAGACGTCTCTTTCCCCCCACATACAGGGTGATTATTTTTGTGTCGTCGTTGCCACTGTTGAGTCTCGTGCCACAGGAAGCAAGGGAGAGGGTGTTGTTTGGTGGCCAGTATTCTCTTTCTACAGCACAACTGTACACATGTATTAACAGGGTTCTTTATTAACAAGAACAAGAAAGCTACTTATCTTTAAGCAAATCCATGTGATGTGGTACAAGCTCTTCAAATAATAGTCCACGTTAGCCTCACTGCTGCCGAAGTACAAGTCCCACTATAAACACTATACTTTCGTAACCGGTGACGTGAACTAACAGACGACAACTAGAATAGTGACTGAGCTAGTATCTGAGCTAACTATGACTGCGACTGACTCTGTGACTGCCTGAGTTACGGCCTGGAACTGTGACTCTGACTGCCCCCTCCGGTCCGCTGCGGCGATCTAAATACTTGCGGTCGAGAGGGCGTTGGCGGAAATTTCTCGCGAGTCTGTCTTTGGCCTCTCTCCTGATAGGCGCACTTGTTTCAGCGCTTTATCAATCATCTTCGAACCTCTTTGCCGACCGGTGAGCTGGCGACAGCTTACGCCAGCACAATTATAAATAAGCTTTCGCTACTTCAGCCAGTGTAGAGGGAGAACTATTTGCTGTTGTTGTTGTTGTTGTGGTCTTCAGTCCTGAGACTGGTTTGATGCAGCTCTCCATGCTACTCTATCCTGTGCAAGCTTCTTCATCTCCCAGTACCTACTGCAACCTACATCCTTCTGAATCTGCTTAGTGTATTCATCTCTTGGTCTCCCCCTATGATTTTTACCCTCCACGCTGCCCTCCAATACTAAACTGGTGATCCCTTGATGCCTCAGAACATGTCCTACCAACCGATCCCTTCTTCTGGTCAAGTTGTGCCACAAACTTCTCTTCTCCCCAATCCTATTCAATACTTCCTCATTAGTTATGTGATCTACCCATCTAATCTTCAGCATTCTTCTGTAGCACCACATTTCAAAAGCTTCTATTCTCTTCTTGTCCAAACTATTTACCGTCCATGTTTCACTTCCATACATGGCTACACTCCATACAAATACTTTCAGAAATAACTTCCTGACACTTAAATCTATACTCGATGTTAACAAATTTCTCTTCTTCAGAAACGCTTTCCTTGCCATTGCCAGTCTACATTTTATATCCTCTCTACTTCGTCCATCATCAGTTATTTTGCTCCCCAAATAGCAAAACTCCTTTACTACTTTAAGTGTCTCATTTCCTAATCTAATACCCTCAGCATCACCCAACTTAATTCGACTACATTCCATTATCCTCGTTTTGCTTTTGTTGATGTTCACCTTATATCCTCCCTTCAAGACACCATCCATTCCGTTCAACTGCTCTTCCAAGTCCTTTGCTGTCTCCTATTTGCTGTATGGGTACCAAACTTTATAGGAATGACTTTCAGATTGTGTGCTGCAGTATTTGCTTTGTTAGAAGTATTAGTGTAATGACTTACCGTTAGGCGCTGGTAATGGCACGGTGATGTAGAGCTGAACCACAAGCATCAGTGTGCATTGCATTTGCAAACGGTCAGTATGGGTCTGGATAAGCTGAGCACGGCTTTTCTCGCAAAGATGTTTTATCAAAACAACAGCAATAGTAGTGTTGCTCTTCGAGAATATCGACACGTTAAAGGAATACGGAGAGATCCTCTTTCTGCATGGAGGTCGAAGAACATGATTCGGAAGTTAGAATTAAATGGAGATTTGGGGAGAGGCCGACAGCCAACTGCGCCACAAATTGTTGAGGAAAGTACTGTTGCCATGACTGAGAATGCTGGATGCAGTGTGCAGTCTTCAAGCAATGCACGGGCTGTGTTATAGTCTAGTTCGAAAAGTGCTGCGAAAAACTGTGAAATGGTATTTCTAGTGCGCTTCCAGGCTTTTGTGTATGCAGATGGTCGTCACATTGAGCAAAATTTGTAGCCCGGAACGTAAACGTGTTATGCAGTTAACAGATATTACCCTCTCCTGTGGAAATTCAAATGTTTCAATTTCTTATTCGTCATTTCTCTTCGGCATGTCTTTACAAATGTTTCAACAAAGTATCAGTGCGCTTCGATCAGTCGCTTTTTATGGGGGGGGGGGGGGGGACCTTTCAAGTAGCGAAAGTTTAATTCTACGATGTATAAGTATTTCACGAAATATAGCTCTTGAAACCACGCGGACATTGCATACTTAAGTTATTGAAGCTGCAGCTTATCCTGGTGATCATTAACTTCTTCAAATATCTACAAGTTGTGTAGCACCACCTAAAAAAATTACTGGCATTCTGACGGATTTAAAAATCCACTGCTTCAGTAAATAATCTGTCTTTTTATTGCACGACTAGTTTCGGAAGATTATACCTCCATCGTCAGGTGCCACCAAGCAATTTATTAACTCAGGGATGGGTGGCGTGCGAACCAACCAATACCCGCCAAGCAGCTATGAATCAGTAAATTACTAGATGGCAACTGATGATTGAGCTACAATCTTCCGAAACTAATCGTGTAATAAAAAGATACATTATTTATCACTGCAGTGGATTTTTAATTCAGTCAACTGGATCATTAGCTGCGGATGTTATCAAGAACATATTTTATGTACTGGTATTTTGTTGGCAGAAGAGCAGCTGCAAGAAGACTACGTTGCAAAAATCGCAACTCAATGTAGCTTATCCCGAAGGAGGATACTAACTCATGTCCGGCCGATTCTCGGGCATCATACGTGAGCCTGGAACCATTCAGCAGAACAGAGAGAGTCGACACAAAGAAGAAATGCAAGACTTGGCAAAGAAATATTACCTGGAACGAAAACGCTGCAATAATTCTGAACAAACTCGATTGGTAGATGCTACCAGAAAAGCGCTGAGTTAGTACTGTTACGTCACATAAGGAACAAAAAACTACAGATACGTGCGTTCGTTATATGCTGTGATTACTGTATAGTTGTTCCATATCTTTGCTTGTTTATCAATAGTCGGAGAAATCCGCTTGCCAGTTTGGCCATGCTTACAGAACTCAGTGTAAATGAGAACTAAAAGTAGTACAATACCGTAGCCAGAAAGTTTATTTTGGTTGCTTGTCCTCCTAACGTGACCTCGACCACCTCTTTCACTTGAAAGCGGCAGGTTGATACATGTTCGTGACCGGGTTTGTTGTGGGCGTGGCCCTGTATCTTTAGGTTCGGTCCTAGCGTGACCGCAATGCTTGCGCCCGCCGCATCCAGCGTTTCATCAACAAGCTACTACGGAGGCTTCGCACTCATCGAAGGAGGGTCAGGATATTATACGTACTGAGGAGAATGTCGGTTAAATAACCAGTTTCCCACTAGTACCAGAAGCTAGCACGTCAGTTTGATGCATGTTCGGTGGCTGGCGCGTTGCTGAACTGGTGCCAGAGCTCCAGTAGCTGACTGTGCTCGATGGTAGTAGCCACGACGGAGGGACTGCATGGTGTGGCACCTCAAAAACTTGGTTTGCCAGAATCAGCAACCCCGTCAGCCACAAACAGGGTAAAATCTGGTCTGATGATGTGGGTTAGTAAATACCGCTAAAGTGTCTGAGGACATAATCTTAAGAATTCGCGACTCTGAGCCCATCAGGTGATGGAAAACAACTGTCATCATGAGAAAGTCATCAGTCTTCAAGCGATCCTGGCATGTCCCGGCCCATTAGCTCCATGCTGCACAATGTCCTCCGGCCACAGGATGCCGGAAACGGGTTATGGCCTCTACATTAACTAAGAGGGCGGGCCTACGGACGTGAGTGTGTTTCATAGTTACCATCCGCGGAATTACAGTCTAAAACTCAAGTACAGAGTGAAATACATAAACTAATTAGACGGAACAATGAACACCACCCACCAGATTCTTTAAAGACTCGAGTTCGCATGTATAAAACAGCTTCAAACATCTGATTACTTTGCAAGTGAGTTGACGTGTTAAATAAATCGTTACGCATGTAATCGAGAAAAGTTTGGAAAGTGGTTGAAATTATCTATGAAGTGTATTGGAAGTTACTAAATACTCTCATTATCTTATAATGGATGAATACAGTCTGGGAAATTTGCATGCTCTTAGTTACACTACCTCAAAACATATGCGCAGTTTATAATACTTCTCTTAATGTGTCAAACGTTTGACAGAAAAAAATATGGAAATGAGCTTATGGCATCGTTGGCCGGGAGGCCCCACTCGGGAAAGCTCGGCCGCCAAGTGCAAGTCTTATTTCAGTCGACGCCACATTGGGGCGACTTGCGCGCCGGTTATGAGGATGAAATGATGATGAGGACAACACAGCACCCAGTCCCCGAGCGGAGGAAATCCCCAACCCGGCCGGGAATCGAACCCGGGCCCACTTGCATGGGTGGCGAGCACGTTACCACCCAGCTCAGCAGGGTGACGTTTAACAGAAGATTATACCTCTTAACGAGAAGATTATGACAGATTTTTAAATTATTAAATTCGCCCAATAATTATACGAAATAGCGAAAATCAAATTTTTGTTGCCCCCACAAGCTGTTAGATAGGCAGTCTGCAACTGAAACTTTTCACCGTCAACCGGGTTAGCCCGTAAGTAATATAGATGTTCTCGTAATTTATAATCGACTAGCTGAGTACCTGGCATTCCTTAGGCATGTAATTATTCCAGTTCTACTAGACGCCGCGCGGGATTAGCCGAGCGGCCTAGGGCGCTCCAGTCATGGACTGTGCGGCTGGTCCCGGCGGAGGTTCGAGTCCTCCATCGGGCATGGGTGTGCGTGTTCGTCCTTAGCATAATTTAGGTTAAGTAGTGTGTAAGCTTAGGGACTGATGACCTTAGCAGTTAAGTCCCATAAGATTTCACACACATTTGAACATTCCTATTAGTCCATCTCTTCGTCCCTCATCTCTCTGTCCCCCTCCTCCTTCACCCTCTCAGTCCACCGCCCCCTCCACTCCGTCTCTCTGCCCACCTTCTCAAACCAACCCCCACCTTCCACTCTATATCCTCCTGGCCCTCTCTTTGTCATTATCATATACTGGATGAAAACAGTCTGTGCAATTTGTGTGCTCTTAGTTACATTGCCTCAAAACATATACTGCTCCATCCTCTCTCTCTATCCAGCTGCTCCTCCCCCTCTGTCCATCTGCTACCTCTGTCCATTCCCCCCCACCTCCTCTCTCTGTTTGTTTCCTCTTCACTCTCTCCCTCCTCAACCTCTCTCTGTCCACCTCCCTCCACCCACACTCTGTCTATTAATCTCATTCTCCCCCTTCTCTCTCCAATCACACCAACCGCACTAGGAGGTTGCCAGTTCTTACCCGCACAACATTTCTTTCGGTAGTAAACAATACGTGTACCAAGTGTGGTTGATATCGATCCAGCAGTTTAGGAGGAGCCTTTTACCAACAGCTTTGCCCGCATATGCACATTTTACATATATTTAACATACTCTCTGTGGCAAAAAGAGAACCGACGCAACACGAAAGAATTATCCGAATGGGACGGAATTCGGTAGATGTGCCGTACATGTAGAGACAGTTTCAGAAAAATTGGATGATTTATTCAAGAAAAAGAACTGCACAAATTGAGCAAGTGAATAACGTGTTCGTCCATCTCTGACCGTTAACGCAACCACGTATTCGGCTTGGCACTAATTGGTAGAGAGGGGAGGTTTCAAAATAAGCGTAGCTCACGACGTGAAATTAGCCAAACCACATTCGTCCAGTATTTGAGAATGAAAGCATCAAACTTCGCACATAATTTCAAACCTTTAAGAGACTTTTTCTCGCTCACCCATCCTACAAGCTGATGAAAAGAAAGAAGTTTGTCGCTAATTACATTTCCGATGTTCACGCAGTAAAACTGCTGCATCAGGCATGTCCTTTTAATATATTACTTCTTTACTAATAACTCTAGTCCCAACAGATTTTATGGACAGCATTCACATATAAAACTGACTCTACCTAATAAAATATTTACAACACATAGTTCAGGAGATGTGATCTCGTAAACTCTGAGTGCTTTAAAAACTTCCGCATTACGCACAGCGTTTCGGTTTATTGATTCTTTACTGTTAACTCTGTCAGCAATACATTTCGCAGACAGAATGAGATACATCACGGACTGTTACTGCAAAATTATACTGGTGCCATTGTACGATGCATTGTTCAGGAAGTGTGCTGGCCGTTGAGACCGAACGGTTCTAAAAGCTTCAGTCCGGAACCACACTGCTGCTACGGTCGCAGGTTCGAATCCTGCCTCGAGCATGGATGTGCGTAATGTCCTTCGGTTAGTTAGGTTTAAGTAGTTCTAAGTTCTAGGGGACTGATGACCTCAGATGTTAAGTCCCATAGTGCTTAGAGTCATTTGAACCATTTTGTTCAGGAAGTGTGACGTCATAAACATTGCGCAGGGTGAAATTCGCTTGACATACAGGTGAAATATGTGTATAAATATGAGTGAAATACACTTTAAGACATAAAGCAAAATAAAAAGAACGATGCTCCACGAAGAAATTATCCGAATGGGACAGAAATAGGCAGATGTGATGCACTTGTACAGGCAAAGAAATGATTATAATTTCTGAAACAGTTGGGTGATTTGCGCAAGAGAAAGAGCTTCACATGTTGAGCAAGTCAGTAGTGAATTGATACAACTCTGGCCTTTACGCAAGCAGTGATTCAGCTTGGCATTGATGGATAGAGTTGTTGGATCTCTCCCTGAGTGATATTGTGCCAAATTCTGTCCATTTGGCGCTTTAAATCGTCAAAATCCAGAGCTGATTGGACAGCCCTGCCCATAATGCATCAAATGTCCTCAAATCGTAGCAGGACCCCTACAGTTGTCATTTTCGGCACTATGTACAGCACAGCGGTATGTCCACGATATTCTACGCCCCGTTTTATTGCCCTTCATGGTAAGTCATCCTGGCCTTACATTTCAACAAAATAATGTACGTTCGCACACGGCCAGAGTTTCTATTGTGTGTGTTTGTGCTTGCCAAACCCTTACTCCGCCAGTAAGGTTGCTGGATCTCTTCCCAGTTGAGTACGTTTAATGCATTATGGGATTTTGAAGATCTGATGGACAATTGGATATAATTTGGTATTATCCAAAAACTCCACCCCTTTGAGAGTTAGGATAGTGGTTCTTTCCAGACAGTAAGTGATACATGTACGAGGCGTGTTTTTTTAAGTAAGTTTGAAATTAAAAAGAGATGTGCTAAGATATCTCAATAATTTTATATTTACATGAAAGCCTGTACCTTAATCAACTTTTCTACATAATTTTCGTCAATATTGAGGCACTTGTCATAACGTTGCACCAGTTTTTGAATACCCTCCTAATAGAAGTCTGCCGCCCGATTTGTTAACCACTGCATCACCACTGTTTTGACTTCGTCATTGTCTTGAAGACGCTGACTGCCCAGGTGTTTCTTCAAGTGCAGGAAAAGATGGTAGTCACTGGGCGCAAGATAAGGACTGTACAGAGGATGATTTAGAGTTTCCCATCGAAAAGATGTGATGAGATCTTTGGTCTGATTCGCCATATGCGGACGGGCATTGTCTTGCAGCAAAACGATGCCCTTGCTCAACTTCCATGGGCTGTTGCTTTGATTCTGGTGTGATGTAGGCCACCCATGTTTCATCGCCCGTAACAATTTGGCTTAAGAAATCATCACCGTCGTTGTGGTACCGCTCAAGGAAAGTCAGTGCACTGTCTAAATGTTTGGTTTTGTGCACATCCGTTAACATTTTCGGTACCCAACGTGCGCACAATTTTCGGTAATTCAAGTGCTCGGTCACCATGCCATACAAAACACTGCGAGAAACATTTGAAAAGTCATCCCGCAAGGAGGAAATCGTAAAGCGTCTGTTTCTCTCACCTTATTGTCCACTTCCTGCACCAAACTTTCATTAACGACCGAAGGACGCCCACTCCGTTGTTCATCATGCACATTTGTGCGGCCATCTTTAAATGCTCTCACCCACTTTCTTACCAATCCATCACTCATAATGTTTTCTCCGTAAACTGCACAGATCTCACGATGAATATCGATCGCTTTTAGGCCTTTAGCACTAAGAAATATTATAACAGCCCATACTTCACAGTCGGCGGGACTCACGATTATCGGAGGCATCTTAAACACTCAGTACACAACGTAAACAAGGAAGAATCAGTCTGTAATGGCATCAGTGTGTAGATTAAGGTACAGGCTTTCGTGTAAAAATAATATTATTGAGATATCTTAGCACGTCTTTTTTTTATTTCAAAACGGTACTTACTTAAAAAACAGGTCTCGTACCATGTCTGGTTGAAAACCACGTAGCGGTTCAGGAGGTGCAGTGGGACCCACATACATATATAAATCCACATTTATAATATGTATGGAGTCTGTTTTTTGGTCGTTTCTAACAACAGCATCAAAGAAGGGAGAATCGGCGTCTGTGTGGAGTGTCTCGCCTCTGCGACTGGCACAGCGCGGCACGGCTTGTGAGAGGCGGTGTGCTGGCTGGCTACACGCGCCTTGGCTGGACCGGTGTCGGAGCCAGCTTCCCAGAAGCTGCAGGCCGCTGCAGAGTCGGCCAAAAAGACAACTCCGAGCAGCCGCCACTTCGCTGCAGCCGAGGTGGGCGCCTCGGTGGCGCTGCAGCAGCTGGCTCCACTCAACCCGCTTTGCTGCTCGACGAATTTATAGCGCATATTTTGCCGCGCAACTAGTGTATGCTTGTCTACTAATGTACGGCAATAGGACTGTACCATCTCTATCTGGCAAACAGAATGGCACAGGTGTCAGGTCGGCACATGACATCACGCCATATTGCAACAGTGAAATAATACGCAACAGCACTGTACTTGTGGACCTTCGCTTTGGCTGAGGACCAACACAGATGGTAGAGTACGATGGCTGTTCAGTAAGTAATGCTACACATTTTTTTTCTCGGCCAACTTTGATTGAAAAAAATGCGGAATTCGTTGTGGGACATCGTCGAGTATTCTCGCTATAGCCCCTGTATAACATGGAATCCCGATAGGTAGCGGCGCTATACGTAGCTTTCAAAACGGCGTCTGTAACGGAGATGTGTCCCAAGCAGAGAGCTTTCATTAAATTTCTTTTGGTGGAAAACCAGAGCATCGCAGATATTCATAAGCGCTATAGATTGTCTATGAAGACCTGGCACTAAACAAAAGCGCGGTGAGTCGTTGGGCGAGGCGTCTGTCATTATCCGTTTGTCGACCGGCCTCACGCAGCTGTGACTCCTGCAATGTTGGAGCGTGAAGACACTCTCATTCGAGGTGATTGACAAATCACAGTGAAACACCCTGATGATAAACTCGACGTCTCTGTTGGTAGTGCTGACACCTCCCAGCTGAAGTACTCAAAAGTATGTGTCCACTGGCTTTCTCGCCGCATAACGGAAGACCCAGAAAGAGCAACGGTGGACATATTTGCGGAATTGTTTGCACGTTACGAGGCTCATGTTGACATTTTTTTGTCGAACATCGTCACAGGTGGCGGAACACGGGTTCATCATTTCGAATCGGAAACAAAACGACAACTCATGGAGTGGCGCCACACCACCTCTCCTCCGAAGAAAAAGTTGAAAGCCGTACCCTCAGCGGTAAAGTCATGTTGACGGTTTTCCGGGACTCTGAAGGAGCTAATCTGTTTGATGTCCTCCCTCCCTCCCTGAAGTGTATTGTGCTACCCTCAGGAAATAGAAGAAACGACTTTGGCGTGTTCACCGCCACAAAAAGGCAAACGAGCTTGTCCTTCCCCACGAGAACGGAAGGCCTCATCCAAGTCTGCGCACCCCAGAGGAGCACAAAAAACTTCATTCTTCATCACCCACCATGCAGCCCGGATCTCGCACCTTCCATCTGTTTGGTGCAATGAAGGTTGCACTCCGCGGGAAGCAAAACTTGGATGAAGGAGAGCTTACTGATGCAGCATGACATTGGCTCCGACGTCGACTAGTAGTGTGGTACCAAGCGGACACACAGGCCCTCCCTGTAAGGTGGCGTAAGGGCGTCGCGTTGAACGGAGATAATGTTGAAAAATAGGGTTTTGCAGAATGAAGCGTAGGGAATAATATGGTGTACTGGAATCCTGAATAAAACCAACCTGCTTTCAGAAAAAGTGTTGCATTACTTACTGAACGCCCATCGAATTTCGGCAAGTATCGTTCCAGAAGTTAGTGAAACTCAATTCATAAATCCTCGGGAAACCGAAGCACTGCATACAAGATCTCTCGGGAAACCAAAGCTATTGATCGAAATTCCGTGACACAACTCATGAAATGATTGGAATATTAAGAAATCTTGATTCTTTGGAAGATATAAGTTACAATATCAAGCGAATACCCCCCCCCCCCCTCTATCTTGGTAAGATAAACCGGCAACATATCTCACGTTACTACACTTATATTTTCACGATATTACAGTTTCTTCTCCTTTCGCACAAGATATTTATTTTTATCTGGTACATATATATTAACAGTAAAAAATAAAGTAAGGTACAATCTGTGGCTATTGGCCCGACTACTGGTAAAGTGCATCCTCTCTTCGCTCTTCGCCGCGACCATAATGGGCGGGGTTGGGGTAGCGGGTCGCCGAGCAGATCGCCCATGTCACCTTTTACCCCCGGCAAAGGGCCCCGGTACACAATTTGTTCCGTGGGCGTTGTCACACTATTTTAGTTGCCACAGATACGTTGCACTCCCGACCAACCGGTTTTGCGCCATAGTGTTTCCGACAAAAGCCTACCCCGCCGCTGATTTACGCCAGACGTTCTACCGCAGCGGACGTGCTGCCACCGTTGGTCAGGAAGTACGCTCGCCGACTGCCTTCGTTTCCGCTCATTTCCGTGCGCTACTTAACTTCTACACACTGTGAGTAATGGAGATAATTACAACAACGAAAGCGAAATTGTACCTTCCAACGGATGGTCATTGCTACAGCGTGCACAGAAAATGCGATGAGTATAACAACTGGTTGTGCGTGAATTACGAATGGAATAACTGCCGATGCCTTTTAGAATCTGTAGATGGCCAAATAATGGCTGAAGGGCAACGTTCTTGCCTATCTGAAGAAGCAAATGTGCAGATTAAAAAAACGAATATAAAACTGACGGAAAAGATTCCTCGCAAAATTGACATGCGTTTTTCACGTATTTTTAAGAGGAAATTCAAGAGCTGAGACATAAAGGATTACATTTTACCAAAAACTGTAGTGTTGGACTATGAAATGACTACAGTTAAGCTATGAAAGTAGTTCTCCCCAAACATCACTTTTCGGATGTGCTTTTCGCTTTAACCAATGTGTGTTGAAGAAAATACAAGAACTGGGACTAACAGAGGAATAGATGGACAGACAAGAAGTAAGATTGTTTTTCCGCATGTGTGCGCACATTCCACTAAGTGTTGTTGGTGAAGCGCGGATGGCAACAATGGAGGAAAAGCCCAGGTCATGAAATTCGCATAGCAAATGGTCAATCAATGGACAGAACGTCCTAGCACATCAATTGAAATGTGCAGTGCTTTTAACCAGCGGCACAGGACCACTAATGCTGTAGAGCCTTTGTTTCGAAATTCGTGGTACAGGAAACAAAAACTGGCTCTGAGGCACGCGTATATAGTCATTTTCTATGTGTCCAGATCACCAAATAAACAAAAAAAGTATAACGACAAAATCATCTGTTTCCCAAGGAGGGATTTTCACGGCACTCCCGATCAACGTCAAAATACGTAGCTGAACGTCCCCTTGCTCGGATGCAGGTTTGAATCCATCGTGGCATACTATCGATGATATCATCAAACAAACAAGGTCTGGTTCAAATTGTCCCACTCTTCAGCGACAATTCTGGGTAAGTCATGCAGAGTGCGTGCTCGTTGTTGACGTTCAAAATCAGCTTGTTTCAATCATCCCATACATGTTCGATTGGGTTCATGTCCGGATAATAGGCAGGAAACTGCATTCACATGATGCTAGCTAGCATGCTGAAGGAACGTCTTCGCGAGAATAACACGATGAACACACGAGTTATCTTCCATCAACATGAAGTTGTCATTATAATGTTGGCGATAAGGAACCACTATTGGTTGCAGAATTTTGTCCCAGTACCGTAGAGCAGTAAGATTGCCCCCAATAATTACAATAGTTGTAGATTAGTCCCATGTGATGCCATCCTAGAACATCACTTCACCATCACCTTGTTGCATATATGGGATGCAGTTTTGGAGATGTTTGATACTAGTGGGTTCTCTCGAAACAGTTGCCTGCAATTATCATGTTACGAACAGATCCGAGTTTCGCCTGTTATCAATTCCCGATACCAGTTCTAGGGCGTCCATTTTGCATAATTTCTTGCCCATGCTGTTGTGGCGCTCGCCTTGGTCGTCGAGAATAGAGATTCGCATCATGCGATCGTCTCCTAACAGTCTGATGCGATACGTGACGTCCTGTAGCCTCTTCGAAGGCCGAATTCAGTTCTGGAGTCTACGGTTCTTCTGACTAAAAAAACTAGACGTCGATCATTCTGTGCACCTGTCGAACTTGGACGGTGCGCGCGGTGTAAGTCATAAACACTAATTGCCAATCTCGAACCGATTACATGTCCTCACCGCTTCACTTTGACTCCGATGGATACGTCGTACAACCTCCCTGGTCAACGTGACGATGTTGCCCCGATCACCGGTTGCGACTGCCTTTTGTGCATGACGGATGTTCACTCTACTGTTCCACAGACGTCTCTAATGCATCCCTACCGGTGCTTTGCTTTCCACAGTCCAATTTTTACACAATGCAATCTCGCCAACGTCACGAATGATGATTATGAGGACGAAATGATGAGGACAACACAAACACCCAGTCCTCGGGAAGAGAAATTTCCTTACATTCCACTGAAGTGCTGCACTCCATTCGACTGCACGATCACAATACCAAAATACGAGCATGGCATGTCAAGGTGATGCAAAACTTTTTCTGGTGTGTGTATTTGTCGTTGGAAACGCCACGTTGACAACAGGGACCGTGAATTCCGCATTCGGAGCGTCGATGACGCCCGCAATTTGGTAGCAGGGTAAGTGGACGTAGGGCCATCATGTAGACGCTCGAACGAGGAAATATCCCCCGACTCCCCCCTACCCGCGACTGAACCCACGACGCCAGAGTCTAGCGCTCTGCCCGACACACTATCACGGCCACTATATTGACAGTGGGTGTGTAAGTAAGTAATCCGTAGCAGAACGGAAAGAAGCGTCAAACTAGCCAACAGCCTGAATTTTTATGAGAGTGTTACGACTTCCTTGCACGCTGTGTGGTTCCTTGATGGGTATAGGATCGAGAAACAAATGCCATTCATGAACAGAGAGTCCAGATATTAATTTATTCTGTACTTAATACCAAACAGTAGACATAATACACAACTTTGTTGCTGCAGGGGCAGCATCAGTTGCTAGCAGTAAATCTGAACGTAGAAATACACAGATACAAATGATTTATAAACATGTCACTCTTCAGTACAGCGTCTCCTCAGGAGATGTCGAGTCCTGGCCACTAATGAAAGTCTGTAAATGTTCTTCAATTGGCAAACACACAAAATGGGGTCAGTGTTTGAATGTTAGAACTTTAAGTGCACCCGCCACTGGAACTCCGGAGAGGGGATGCTAGCATCTGATTGGCAGCGGCGTAATCGTTCGTGGCAGCTCTAGGCAACGCTGCTGCGTAACTGACGGGCCTCGTGTTTGAAAGTGCGGCCGCCGGGATTGCAGCCTATACCACAATGAGAAGTAGAACAGACGAGACAGAGTGACACTACCATAACGTTGCTCTACCATGAAAATTCCTGGCAGATTAAAACTATGCGCCTGACAGGGACTCGAACCTTGTTTTGCAGGCAATGTTCTTACCGACTGAGCCATCCATACGATCCGTCCTCACAGGGAGAGGTACTGGAGGGAGTAAAACTGTGGGGACTGGTGGTCAGCCGTTTCTGGGTAGCTCAGTCGGTAAGAGCATTGCCTGTGAAATTCGAGGTTCCGGGCTCCAGTGCGGCTCGCAATTCTACCTGAAATCTGAACGTGTTATCAAACAGTTAGGCCATTCTAGTATACACTCGAGATTTGTATGACGAGTGCCTAGTGTCACACTAGCATTTCATTTTGAGTAGCAGTTACGTGAATCTGCTCTTAAAATGGAAAACCAACGAACAACGCTCAGCACTGACAACGGCCAGACCGCCGAGGGTGCTGGAGTCGAGCTGACGCCGGTAGTTGCGACCGCACCGCCCGCCATCGCAGACGTCGCCTCACTCGTCAAGGCTGAGGTTTGTGCCGCACTGCAGGCACAGAACACGCTCGGGATTGTTGTCCAGACAGTCGCTGGTGCTGTCGCTGCATAGTGACGAAGGAAGTACAAAAAAACTCTGGAGACGAATGCGAGCGAGATCTGTGCCCTGAACATATCATTAAAAAAAGATGTAGACAGGGCACAGTTGCTCGAACGGAAATTGGTCGAGATGTCTGACGAGCTTGAACAATATCACAGGTGCAATATCATAGACTGTTCGGGATTCCAGACAACATCAGTGAGAATACATACGAATTAGTGGTGAATTTTGCGCATCGGAAGCTAGGCCTGGATGAGACTGACAGACGTCACAGAGTGGGACGTTGGACAGCGGGGTCTAAAAAACCTAGACTGATAATAGTGAAGTTAGTGTCATATAGGAAAAGATATGAAATCTTCAGAACGAAGAAGAAACTCGCACAGTCAGGCCTGGCAACGTGAAAGGCTCTCACCTTTGAAAGACTAAACATTCTGACCATCAGTTTATGTGTTTATATTGTTCCTGTAGACTATCATTAAATATAAGTTAACTAACGTGTTAATTGTTTTGATTCACTTGATTACTAAATTTAATTTTTTTATTGTTTCTTGTTCACTTCGTCAGTTATTGCATCAACTTAGACTTACTTGCATTATTTTTTAGCAACTTATTATCAAATTATTGTTGTTACTCATCACTACCGGCGTCAGTAGTACACTTTGTTTATCTTGTTTTAGTATTGTTGCGTACATGTTACTCCAGGTGTGTTTAGCGACTATTGAACGACTGCTGCAAATCCAGCTGGCCTCGGCCACAAAACCTCCCTTTTCCCTGAAGCTACCTGCCGTTTTCACTTCCTGGAATCTGCGCTGCCCCACCCCAGCGCATTCCTCGTGCTTTGTTCCCTCGCCAGCGCTGGCCCATAGTCGGAAGTTTCCATCACCGGCATCCTTGCACGTTCTACACCTGAAAGCCCCTAGCTCCGTAACGCACACGCAAATGTACAATCTCTGCCAGCTCTGCCGGACGAATTCCGTCATATGTTTCAATGCATAGAGGTGCATGTAATACTTCTGCCGGAGACCTGGCTCAAATCCTTCCTGTCACACTTCATCGCTCAGCCGCTTTCTCGAATCCTTCATAGAAACACCTTCCTCGCTCTGTTAGAGAGCTGAATAGCATCTCCACTCAAAAAATAAATAAATAAATAAATAAATAAATAAATAAATAAATAAAATAAAAAAAATAAAAAAACTGTCTATTGAAGTATTGATAATGACTACGATTGTCCCCGGACACACTCGTTACCCCTTTATATTCTTCTTTCCAACCACATTTTCCTCGTTTCCCAGCATTCTTAGCTGATGTAGTCTCCTTAAATTTCCCTTCCTCGGTATTCGCTATATCAGAAAATATTTTGTACTGCTATAAATTATTTTATATTTCCCATTATTATTATTATTATTATTATTATTATTATTATTATTATTATTATTACCAATACAGAAAGTAGCAGTAGTAGACCTACTGCCAACATTAACTTTGTTAACTCTTAATCAGTACTATCCATTCACATTGTCTCTAGAGACACACAAATCATTTCATTAGAGTACGTCCTATTAAAATTATTGCTGTTTCTTAAGTAACTAAAAAAAATGGCTCTAAACACTATGGGACCTAACATCTGAGGTTATGAGTCCCCTAGACTAAGAACTACCTACACCTAATTAACCTAACGACATCCATGCCCGACACAGGATTCGAACCTGCGACCGTAGCAGCAACGTGGTTCCAGACTGAAGCGCCTAGAACCGCTCGGCCACGGCGGCCGGCAGGTAACTAAGACGTAAGAAGGGTACTGTATGGGCGAAATCCAAGTCCGATGTAAGAGAGACCCTGGAGGCCCTAATCTGATCAGGTTAAATAAATAAATAAATATCCAGGTCAGGCACGTAGTTTATACCTATCAGGATATTTCAAAACAGCTCTCATTTCGACACAGAGTGCAAGATTTGTTCTGGGAATACTTACGTATCCGCTTGAAAATGCTGTCTGCATTACACAAGGAAAAGAGCCTTATTTCGACAGAAGCAATAAAATGCTGCTGCAGCAAGAGCCCGCTTAAGCAGCACTTCGGCACGACGACAAAAAGCGGTAGCGCCACCTGCGATGTTAACCCAACGAGCCTCTGACGTCCAGAGACGTGAGGCGGCCTGCGCTGCGTTTCCTGCTGTGGTCAGAGTGCGAAAAGTGTGTCCGCGGTACAGTGCAGCGGCAGTGGAGCGGAAGTCGCCGCTTCCGGCGTCCGAGTGGCCAGCTGCCGCAAGCATCTGGTCCCTGGCGCAGCCGACGGAGTGGGCAGAGGGTACTCTAGAAGGCCTCCAAACCAGTCAATAAACACTGCGCACAGGTAGCGATATGCTACACGTTACCATCGCTCTATTTGACGGTTACACTGGACACTAGAAAAGTCGAACTGGCAATGGAGTACCACATTTTCGTGTTACTTCTCTTTTTCTCCCCGAAGCTACGCAGAATTTAATACTCTGTTCTCTCATCATTCTGTGTACTTTTTTAAAGGGGTCATTTGTCCATAACGGCTGTCCAAAACTTTTTTTATTCTGAAGTGTGATAGCTTCCGTACATACGCTGTTTACAGGCCCTCGGAGTACTTATCAAGGATCAAGCACAAACGACATTAAGTACCATCCCGTCATTATCTGTGTTCTTTACAGATGATCAGCCTTTTTTAATCCTCTGACAATCTTTACAGAAGTTGCTATAATGTTGGCTTTATAGAAGGTAGTATAATGTTGCATCCCACTAACGTGAACTTGATATATGCCACGTTAAACACGGCAATATTTTTTTTTTTTTTTTGAAACTCTGGCGTCTACGAAATGCAATGTAGTTTATTTTTCTATTCTTTACTCAAACATGTTTCTACACTCTTGTGTCGTCTTCAATGAAATTTTGTAAAAAACGCTATACAGAGCTTGTCGTCGGATTTCTGTTTTTGGGCCTGAAACTACAACATGCGCCACACAAATGAAGAATATAACACATTCATTCATTTCTTTGCTTCTTACTCGAAACTACGTTAATTCTGAAGATGGAAGTGTATAGACTGCCTTGGTTTCATGCGTTTTTATGGACTGTTAGTATGTCATCTGAACGTAATCGAAAGAATTTGCCGAAAGAGTTGTTCTTTTGAATACTTTTTCCAAGAGTAACAGTGGTGCATGTATTTTGTGAATTACTATTTTTCACACATATTTACACTGTGAAATATCGCCTTGGAGCATTCTACTGGCGTTAAGGAATTTTCTATATGGATAAAGTAGGCACTAAAATGTATTTACGATTTCAGAAACATAACTTCTACAGAAGTCCTAATGGTACTTAGGGGTATACCAGAGTGAATGCTAACATATTTGAAACTATGTCAGATGTCCACTCGTGGAACGAGGAAGAACTAGAACAGGCTTTTTGCACTTGTCCGTATGAAACTCCTTGTACTGTAGTGTTATCTTACCAATTACTGGGAGACTCCCAGGGATGTGCCCAGTTTCATAATTGGAAAGGCGTCCTTTCTTCGCGGCGAATGGCATCTTTCCTTTCAAAATTTAACAGTTTGTTTTAACCGTGTCTGCTGAGGCTAGGTGACTATAGTGAAGCGCATAGATGTTTAGTGTCGTAATAGGGTTGTCGATGGCTGTGAAAGAGCGAAGATACCCTCACTCCATGAGTCGCGGTGGCTATGTTCCCCATACAACTCAGAACATGTCCGATGATGAAGCTTTGTAAGCGACCACTTTTCCCCCCTTTTCTGGCGAAATACTGTCAATGATAATTTCCTCCAGCACCAGTATATGAACCTCCTCCTACACAAGTGCGCATTAACTATGCAGTTAGGGAGGAGGGGATATGATTACAATTGCACTCCATAACGCAAAACCAACTGCAAATCAAACAATCTATGACGTAGATACAGTCTGGTGCAAACTGATATATTACAGTAAGGATTATGATTTCAATGATATTATTCCGAAAATGTCGATTAGTTTGTCTCGGTACTTAAAAATGTTCATATTAAAATCGTAAAATGTTACTGTGTCATGTATTTTTTTATCACGAATACAGCGGCATATTTTTATAGGTCAGCTTCATTTTCTATTCATCACGTTCCTCAGTACCTGATTGTATATACTTACACGTGGTAATGATCCCTACGAACTAATAACTACATTTGATTTGATTCGATCTGAGGGAAGGTCGAGAACGCAAGCACCTCCTCAGCAGTGGACAACGGCGTCACCACACGGGCGACCTGTCTGTTTACAAGGTTCCATTCATACATTATTTATGAACTCTTAGCTATTCACGTGGCGTGTTATGTGTGGCCCTCTCCCCTCTCCTTCCTCGCTGCCATCCCGTTACCGGCTCAAAAAGCGGAGCCCCGCTCAGGCCGCGACAAATAAATCTCTGACCTTCCCCACAAGTATCTACATTTGAAAATAATGCAGTCATTTAACCAATTACTCTCAGTTATATAAATCATCGTTCCAATTCATTTAACGCTATACTGTGTTAACCTTTACATATCAGCACATCTACTGTCGTAGCTACTAACCCTAACAATCAGTTTCATATATTCTCATCTTTGTATGAGCTACAAAGTTTACCTTTTACTGTTTCAGTGCAAACTTTCCAGCTTGGCTCAACACAAACTTGTTACCCTGTCCTTTCGTCTAATTTTCCCATAGACCTGATTCATCGCTTATTCTTTGCGATACCTCTCCATTCAGTACTTTAGAAGCCGATTTAATTTTTAACATCTCTTAGCACTCGGCATAACAGAATGTGAAGCAATTACAAAGACAGTTTTCCTTTAGTCGACAGCTGACATGCTACTCCAGTCTGTGTATGCGGAGGACTATATTCTTCCCAAACCAGCTGCCACTAGTAGGGGAACCCAAGTCCAGCCACTTAGAACTTCTGCGTTAGCGTTATGGTATCGTATATCAGACAAAATATATTGTAGAAGAAATGTATTTACAATTGCGAATTCGGTTAAACTTCAGCTGCGCGGTTTATTGCTGACGTATAAAAATTTGTGCCGGACAAGAACTCGAACCTGGATTTCTGGCTTTACGTGGGCAGTCTCCTCAACAACGTCCGATATCCGAGCACGCTTCCTCCACCGACCAAAACTCCCCATATTTCACAGTGTGCCCACGTGCACTTGCACAGTTGCTGTGATTCCCACACAGGAAGAGGCTGTTATTGTCGCGGTTTGTCTATGCAAATAATACTATTTTACAGTGTCTGTGTTTTACGGTGTACTATGCAATGTCCTTCAGACGTGCGTTTATGCCACTAAAAATTATTTGCTGAAGTTTAACACCATTCGCAATTGTGAATTCATTTAACCTATTTCATACTATTGTAGATCACAGCAGTACCTATTCCTTCTCACATGTATGCATGTTTAAAGGACATTGGATAGTACACCGTAAAATACAGACACTGGAAAAGAGCAAGGCTATCCTGTTTGCTGTACGTAGTGCCATATTAAACAAGAAGACACAACCTGAATCTAAATATGCTGCTGGAAACAACACCCTGTGAAACATATTTTCCAGCGGTATTGCAGTCTCTAGCATCAAGGAAGGCACTGATGAAGTAAGGCAGTTAAGTACCGCGCACGACCATTAGACAGAGAAAAGCATTTCCATTCATTAATGAAATCCAGGCGAAGTTTTGCAAGTTTGACAAAGTGTCACCGTGGTCCACTGCCATCCCAGAGGGTAACGTAATGGCAGACCAGGTCCTTCCAGTTCACTATAGCCTCCTATGAGAATTTCTGACCAAGATATGAAGAAGCAAGAGCTATATGGAAATCCCCAAACCGACTTAGACCTAGAACTGGGGGATCCAGGAAAAAGTATAAGATATGGTGTTTCCTTCGTGCAATTACTCTTTGCGACTGTGGAGAATCACAAACGAATTCTCACCTGCTCAGTTGCACACCTCAGACCCGCTACAGTGCGCCATGGAGGAGCTAGATAAGGAGTAGCCTGCGGTGGCGAGCTCTACAAATACTGATCTAACTTACAAGAAACTCCTGTCTTTTCAAAATTATTATATTGGTTCCTTAGAAATATCTGTTTAGTAATATAATTGTGGCAGATATATTATTTTTAATGTGTAAGGGTTAATCAAATGAAAACGAGACGGATGGAACAAAAATAAGTTAACTATTTAGTGATTCAAAAGTAATCGCGATATCTGTTAATAAATTTATCCGACTGTGACACAAAATCATTTTTCAAGAAATAAATATTCCATAGCTACAGCTGACTTATTTGTTCATCTATTTATTCTCTCATGACCAGGTTCAAAGTAAATGCCATTATCAACTGCACATCATAATCATACGCTCTTAATAATCGCAAAGAAGGCACAAATTATAGAAATTACTACTACAATAATGATAATGATAACAGTAATGATAATAATAATTGCTATCGTAGTAATTTACTAAATACAACTGGTGAAGACCATGAAGAATGTGACACAACACATGTAATTCTGATCTTCGTTTCCATATTTCGTGGCCTCCTTACTACCGTTAAACAGTATGATCCTGTATGATGATGTTCATCAGCATCATCACCTCATATGATGATGATACTTTAGACTCGAAACTGGTTTTAAGAGAATAGATAATAAAGAAGTTATCAGTAGGTAGCTTTGAAAGATTTATTTTTGAAACATTATTGTCACCTGTCAACTCATACAAATATTCTCCCCAACATTAGGGAAGTTCATAAAACATCATTGTACGTATGTTATTCCTTAGACGAGTACAGCATCTAAACTGAATAAATTCAATGGACTCTCTCAGAGATGAAAACTCAAAACATTTGCTTGTAGTCTTAAGAATTATGATGGTTTTCTTCGCTCTCCGCCGCTTGATTCACTTCTGCGAAAATCTGTCATCGCTTTAGGACTACAGACCCTTTATATTCTCTGGGCGCCTCCTCACTATGGAGAGGCAGCTCATGACCAGCATAAGCGAAGAGTCACGCAAGGTGTGCCACGTGCAGTCAGCCGTTCTTGAGCCACTCTTCCGACACCCCGATGGATGCTGCCACTTAAATCCTTTTTAATTAGTTAGGATGACCAATAAAAGCTTTATAGACACTTCCGACCTAAAAGAAAGTTGACTCTAGGACCGCTGATGAAATTAAAACACGTTCTTGTGATTGGATTTTTGCCACCTGCCTTGATTTGAAACCCTGCCCTTAAGGAATGAGGACCTAACTCCTTAGCTAAACGTCATCCCTCTCAGTGTTCTTCAGAAGTCAGCTTCATTCTAATTTATTTTTGAAATTATCCTGCAAATTAACGCAGATGTCTTGTGACGTTCGGAAATTACGGTAGTAAATTTGCAAATTTTCTGAAATATAAAACCCAAAAGCCGCATTGAATACAGGCGACTTTAAGATCGACCGTCATTGGTATGGAAGGAATAAATATTTGAATTATTGCTGAATTTCTGTCGCGAAAAACACTTGCTCCGCATAGAATCACTAACTAGAAAAGCACAAAATTTACGCCACCTAGTGACAGTTAAAAATCATTGTTGTTCAACTTGTATATTGGACGTCCATTCGAAACTAAAATAAAGCTTTTCACAGAAGCTATCAATTCAGTGAGGCGATAGACTCGCCTCTAAAGCACTGCCCAACAGACTGTTTTGATACAAGTCTACGGTTTAGAATGTAGCTAACTTCTGAAGAAAACCGAGAGAGATGCCGACTAGCTAAGAAGCTAGATTCGATTCCTTAAGGGAGGTGATTCAAAGCACTCCGATCGCCCTCATTTAAATATTCCGTAGATTCCTTAAATCACTTGAAGTCGATGCTAGGCTAATTACTCCAGCTATTCTAGCTTTGTATTTACTGTCGCAGTCAGTCGTAGAACATGAATTCAAATATATTTATTGTTTCTACGGGCATAAAAGTTTCGGACTTTCGTCCATGAATTGGTTCTTATTTCAAGTACAGCACTAAACACATTTTATATACTATAAAATAAAAATCAACCTAACTTAACCTATTGTAGAAGTCTGTTTACTGTTCAACAGCAGCTTGGTAGATGCAGCCATGGCTTCAACTGATGAAGCAAATTCAGCATAACGAGATTGGGATATTTTACAGCAATATCTCTAAATGTTTTCAGACAGACGTGCACTCGCCTCGGATCAGGAGGAAACAGCGTCTAGCGTTGTGTGAACACATCGTCTCACATTTTTCTGTGGAATCACTTCCAGTAGTTTCCTAAGCTTCCATCCCTTTAATAACCACTTCTCGTTTTCACATGTCCACACCTTTCAGAGGATATTACTTATGTTTTGGACCAAAGACAAATACTTTTCTAAGCTATACTATCGAAGCCTAAGGAAACACTGGAAGTGGTTCTAAAAAATGTGTTTAGCGCTACTACATAACGCACAAGGCAAGAAGCAATGTCTGCACACAAGACCAGTTGCTGCTTCTTCGTGATTACGGTGAGTGCACTTTTTCTGACGACGTTTACAGAGGCCACTGTAAATTGACTCCAGTGTTCTTGTGCTGAATTTGCAGTGAGCTAAATCCTGTCAGCCACTGTTAAACAAGAACAGGTATCAGTAACAACAAACAGAATGTTAAAATAGGTTAAATTAGCGTATGGTTTATTTTAATTTATTGGATGCAGATACAGATCTAGATGTAATTGTGTTAAATTTAGCCGGCTGCGGTGGCCGAGCGGTTCTAGGCGCTTCAGTCTGGAGCCGCGCTGCTGCTTCGGTCGCAGGTTCGAATCCTGCCTCGGGCATGGATGTGGTGCTGTCCTTAGGTTAGTTAGGTTTAAGTAGTTCTAAGTTCTAGGGGACTGATGACCTCAGATTTTAAGTCCCATGGTGCTCAGAGCCATTTGAACCATTTTGTTAAATTTAAGTAAATAAGGGACCAAGTTCGGAAACGGGTATTGCTATGCGCATGCAGGCAATTAAAACATTTGAAATAATGATGTTATGTGACTGGTTGTGGCCACAAACACGCATCTTGTCACAGTAACGGAAAAATAAGAGTCAATACGCTATACAGATTTCCTTCAACAATCCCACGTCATACGGAGCATGACTTTTGTTCAATTCGAGCAAGTAGTACGTTTCCAATTACCCCCTACTGAGCTGAGCGTTAATCAGTAGGCTTCCTTTCTTATTGTAAAATTCCCTTGGAGATCAGGTGGGATGTGACGAATTTATCTGTTATTATTTTACAAACAATGCACTTATAATGACATAGATTATCACTGCCTTAAATGCCGCAGCTATCATTTAAAGTACGCGCGTTTAACGGACCAGCACATCGCCAGGTGAATATAATGTGTCACAGCCCACTTCTCTAAGGCAGTCCATCAAGAAGCAGCGCCGTTATTTGTGCTGAGCGGGGAGAGACGGATAGGTGTAGGTGGCCGTTGCGGCGACCTTGGTCTTCTGCTACCTGCTTCGCCCGCTACAGGCAGCTCAGAAAGTGCACACCCAATGGCAGCCACTGTTACAGGACGTCCCTGTTTGCCTGTTATTCTACAGATCACAAAGCTCCTGCGAAGTGGTGGCACGCAAGCAAACACACACACAGTAAGGTGAAAATGAATAACCCGTTGATTCCGTGTTGCATTTCGTGCTCCGATACGCCAACAGTTTAACGTGAGAGAAGGTAACCGAGTGTATTACAATACCGAAAGTCTCTCACGCCAAATAGTGATAACTAACATAGACTGTCAGACGTCAGATGTTAGAGATCAGCGGGAGTGGATGATAAAAAACGTTTACACACGAAAATACAATCGTTTAGTTTCCTTTGTCAATCTGTGGCTCAGTAAAAGCGCACAGCACTTGAAAGGCTATTTGTTTACAAAGCGTCATCAAAGTGGTTGTATAAATACAGCATACATTATACATCTCTACATTAGGAAAGTATTATTATGCTATGATTACAGGTCCAGCAAGTTTTATTTTTTCCTTTCGTTATCTAGCCGCTCATAGTCTGGAACATAACGCACTCGTAATGTCTCCATCTGATAATAAGCCTACAGTGACCCTAAAACTAGTTAATGGTACAATAAATTGTATTAAATTCAAACAGCCACTCCTTGAACGTTATACCTGCATAAACCACCAATTTAAACTAGACTTGAATTTCGTTTTCCAAGATTCGTAAAATGAATTCATAACATTTTAATAAAATATATACCTAATCAGGCTACACTGATATTCTAGAACATCAGTACGTGCTATTGAGATTTATCTTTTATTAAAATTTTATGAATATAACGACACAAATCTGAAATTTGTTTATGTTATTATGCTCTCTTAACTTGCTCATAGACAAAAAAATAAAATGACCCACTGACGATGGTGAAACTATACCGCAAAACATATGGATGAAAAGGAAGAAAATTGTGTTTGCTCAAGGCTTTTCAAGTTTATTTCTTTGAAAACAAACAGGGACGAAAAGAGAAATTCAGCCTCAAAACGAATATTAGTTTTCGACAGGAATGACATTGTGTTTTCACGTAACGGAAGTGGCAGAGCACCACTGTTGCTGACACTTGAAGATGAAAGCGTATAGCCGAAACTCGCTCCATCTCTGCTTAAACCACGCGGTCGATTTCAAACAAACTTGGTACACATATCACTTACTGTCTGAAAATTATCGCTATGCGGATAAGAACCACCTATCTGCCGATGGGGTGGGAGGTGGGAGTGAAAAAGCAGCGTAGCCAATGACGTGCGAACTCTCAGATTTCAGTCATTCAGAAGATGAGAATGAGAGCACTTAGTGGATTGGAACAAACTTTGCCCGCCGGAGTGGCCGAGCGGTTCTAGGCGCTATAGTCTGGAACCGCGCGACCGCCACGGTCGCAGGTTCGAATCCTGCCTCGGGCATGGATGTGTGTGATGTCCTTAGGTTAGTTAGGTTTAAGTAGTTCTAAGTTCTAGGGGACTGATGACCTCAGAAGTTAAATCCCATAGTGCTCAGAGCCATTGGCCATTGGAACAAACTTCACACAGAGTTTCAAACCATTATGCAAATTTTTCTCCCTCACAACCCAAACAAAAAGATGATAGCAAAAAAAAATTGCTGCTTACTACATTTACACTGTTCATTCAGTGAAACTGTGCCGCATAAAGCACGACATTTTAATTTATTACCTCATTGATACTAACTCTACTGACAATGCCTTTCGCAGACACTAGCTACATATACCGGGTGATCAAAAAGTCAGTATAAATTTGAAAACAGAATAAGCACGGAATAATGTAGATAGAGAGGTACAAATTGACACACATGCTTGGAATGACATGGGGTTTTATTAGAACCAAAAAAATACAAAAGTTGAAAAAATGTGCGACAGATGGCGCTTCATCTGATCAGAATAGCAATAATTAGCATAACAAAGTATAAGACAAAGCAAAGATGATGTTCCTTAGAGGAAATGCTCAATATGTCCAACATCATTCCTCAACAATAGCTGTCGTCGAGGAATAATGTTGTGAACAGCACTGTGGAGCATGTCCGGAGCTACGGTGAGGCGTTGGCGTCGGATTTTGTCTTTCAGCACCCCTAGAGATGTCGGTCGATCACGATACACTTGCGACTTCAGGTAACCCCAAAGCCAATAATCGCACGGACTGAGGTCTGGGGACCTGGGAGGCAAGCATGACGAAAGTGGCGGCTGAGCACACGATCTCCACCAAACGACGCGAGCAAAAGATCTTTCACGCGCCATCTGTCGGACATTTTGTGAACTTTTTTGGTTCTAATAAAACCCCTTGTCATTCCAAGCATGTGTGTCAATTTTTATCTCTCTATCTAAATTATTCCGTGGTTTATTAAGTTTTCAAATTTATACTGACTTTTTGATCACCCTGTACTACTGGATATACCTGCAAAATTATATCATTGTACAGTGTGCATAGTACAGGAGATACGACATCGTAATCACTAAGCTGCTTGAAAATGAAACTGACAGACGAAATTCACTAGAGATACGAGTGAAATATGTGTCTAATTATGTGTTAAATGGTTCAAATGGCTCTGAGCACTATGGGACTTAACATCTGAGGTCATCAGTCCCCTAGAACTTAGAACTACTTAAACCTAACTAACCTAAGGACATCATACATATCCATGCCCGAGGCAGGATTCGAACCTGCGACCGTAGCGGCCGCGCGGTTCCAGACTGAAGCGCTTAGAGCCGCTCGTCCACCAGCGGCCGGCTATGTGTTAAATATATTAATATATTTGACATGTGCGTACGTGGGCAAAATCACATCTGAAAAGCTCATTCTGGAATAATTTCAATCAAATTTGGTACCGTATTAGTTACGATCTGGAAAGAAGTTCTGTGAGGGTAAGAATCAGCAGCATTCTATTGAGGTGAGCGTGATAACTTGGAGAGAGGAGAGGGGGAGGTGGAGATGAACAGAGAGAGTGGAAAGGAGGAATCAGACAGAGGAAGGAAAGAGGGGAAGATGAACTGGGAGAGGGGGGAGGGGAGGAGGTGGAGAGATGGGAAAAGGACACAGAGGGAGTGAAAGGTAAAAGATGAGATACACAGCGAGAGGGAGAAGGAGGTGATGGATTAGATAAAATCGCTGGGTACTAAGCTAGTTTGCTGAAAAAAATAGCGGTTTAGTGGAACGCTTCTTTCGGTATCAACTGTTGGAAGTTAAGAGGAGAAACTGCACGTTAAGTTGATTGCCAGTGAAAAACTTGTTATTAAGTAATAGGTTGTCGACGCGCAGGCTGTTGAAGGGCATGCTGGAGAGCGCTCGCAGAGGCGGCAGCTGCTGCAGTGTTGTGACCTGGGCCAGAAAGGCCGGTCCCGCGGAACAAGTTTGCCGGAGCGAGACACAATGCTGGCTGAGAGCCAAGGCCCACCGCCGCCCCCGCCCCGCACGACAACCTGTGGGGCGCCGCCGTAGAGGGCGGCCCATCCCGGCTCTGCTGTGTGGCACCTGTTGGACGCTGAGCCCGCGGAAATCCACCAGACGACCGGAAGCGATGACGCCTACGCTAAAGCCGTCTGCACACGGACCGTGCTGTCGAACGTCAGCGTTCAGCGTGCCGAGTTCAACGTGCTGCTGAACGCTCAGAAACGAAGCGACTTGTGCATACGGTACGTGCGTGGGCCCCGACGTGGTATACGCGATCGCAACGCACTCCAGCGGCAATTGCAGGATGTTTCTAGTTCGTAAATCACACTGTTTACTCAACAGGCGTGCGCAAAATTCCCACGTTAGCTCTATTAAAACGCACATTTCCTCCGTTGTTCATATCCTAGTCGCGTTGTTCTATATGTAATATACACAAATAAAAACTTCAATATCGATGTACATGTTTTAAGACAAAAAGGAAAGTACCATGTCCAATCAATAAGGACACAGGTTTATAAAAGTTCCATTACAAACAATGCGACACAAATTTGCAATAGTTCTCCATATAAGATAAACACTATTTTATCTTTCCCACATTTTAGTAAAACCCTAAGGTCATTCTTACTTGATCACTGTTTCTAACCGGTATCAGAATCTTTACAACATGAAAATTACGAAACTCAAAAGAAAAAGGAACAAAATATCTTCATACAAGTAGCGCAAGCTGTCCTGTAGATTAAGCCAATCGAACAAACTCACTCCTCAAAATACGGTGAACTTATATTTACATAACATCAAATACTGTAGTATATACTTCCATTAAACCTATAATAAAGCATCAGAACTTATTATATTCGTGAATATTAGGAAAAAATATTTAGACTTGGCAAGACGCGAATCATATATATATATTTTTTAATCTCATTTTGTTCGCTTTTGTTCGTTGCATCTGCTCGGGGCGGACATCGTAAGACATCCGTTTAAGTTCGTTGTTCATCGATTAACTCAGTGTTTTTATTACAGAGGGTAGCTAACCCTCTGACCGAACACGCTAAGCTACCGTGCCGGCATCATCATGTCACATGCCTGGTAGTGAATCATCTACGCTACTCACTACGCTAATGAGAATTCATTTGTGGCCAATTCTAAGATAATGTTGTCACTTGCTAAATGCTTTAGTCGTAGCTATGTTACTAACTGAAATTTGATCATAACAAATTTACCAGGAACAGTGTGTTTTTGGTGGATCCTCAGTGTGTCGCTACCTTCAAATGACATACTCTCATAATATGCAAGTTACAATAATTCTTTTGCCACGAATATGATGCCTCTCATTATTTTATTGCAACTAACCACGCAGTTAACAGCGGGTTTTCGAGTGATTCTCAATTTTCTGGTGCTCAGAAACGACATATATACTTATAGACTTGAACTCAATGCCAATGTGGCGCCTCACAGCTCAATGCTGAAGGGAAATAGCGTGAATGTGAAGCAGGTGGCGTTGTGCCATCTGATTGGTCAAGGCTCAGACGTACGCTCAGAATATCTGACATGTTAGATACTGCTCAGCACGTTCGGAAAGACTCCCGAACGTGTTATTCCACGCTATGACGTCAGAAACTCAGCACGCTCAACGTTCGGATGCACGGTCCGTGTGCCAACGGCCTAACGCTATGGAAAGCAAGCACGCTTACGCTCTCGCCTTCCAACAGTGTAATTATTGTACATCGTTATGCCAAAGGGCGCCATGCGAATACCTCTCCATCCAATGCAAACCACTCTGAAGGTGCGTAGGGACAATGTCTATTCAAATATCTCTCTCCGCTCTGTAATTACACTAACGGAAAAAGAACGCACCATCAAAAAATAATGTAGAGCAATGAAATTTTATCACCATTTCTGTAAGTAAAATATTTAAGTGCTTAACATTGCAAGATCACTGGTTAATTTAAGCACGAGATAAGCCATTGCAAATAGTACATTAATGATTGATGTAACTACCAGAATGTAGAATGCAAGCATGCAAATGTGCATGCATTGTGTTGAACAGGTGCCGGATGTCAGTCTGTGGGATGGAGTATCATACCTGTTGCCCTTGGTCGCTCACTACAGGTCTGCTGTTTGTGGATGATGCTGGAGTTGTGGTCCGATGATGTCCCACATCTGCCCGATTGGAGAGAGATATGGCGAACTAGCAGGCCAAGGCAACATGTTGACACTCTGCAGAGCATGTTGGGTTACGACAGCGGTATGTGGGCGAGCATTATCCTGTTGGAAAACACCCTCTGGCATGCTGTTCATGATTGGCAGCACAACAGGCCGAATCACCAGCAAGACGTAGAAATTTGCAGGATGCAGAGATTCTGCTGCCATACAAAATCGCATCCCAGACCATAACTCCAGGTATAGGTCCAGTCTACGGAACACACGGCAATTACTGGCATCGAGACAGAACCAGCTTTCATCAGGGGAAAAAAAAAAAAAAAAAAATCAGGGCTCCACCCTGACTTCCAATGAGCTCTCGCTTGACACCACTGAAGTCGTCAATAGCGGTGGTTTGGGGTCGGTGGAATGCACGCTACAGTGTGTCTAACTGGGAGCTGTCCCTGAAGCAACCGTTTTGTAACAGTTGTGTCACTGCGGTTCGAACTCCTAGTCAGATTGCTGCTGCGGATGCAGTACGATGCGCCAGAGTCAGATGCTGAACACGGTGGTCTTCCATATCGGTAGTGGCACGTGGTTGTCCGGAGGCCGAACTTATTGTGAGAGTACATTCTTGTGACCACCGCTGCCAGCAGTCATGTACAGTGACTACATTCTTGACACGTCCTTCTGCAATATTGCAGAATGAACATTTAGTTTCTCGCAGCTCTATTAAACGACCTCGTTCAAACACAGCGAGCTGTTGATAATGGTGTCTTTGTCGCCTTAAGGGCATTTCTGAGTAATATCGACTCACCACGTCCAATCTCAAAAGCATGTGACGGTCACGGACGTTACTGCGTGCATTTAAAGCAAACTTGATTTGCATCCTCATAGCGTCACTACTACCGCCAGTCGCATAAGCCGTGTTGCTAAGTCAAGGGGCCCGGTTTCGGTACCTAATTGGGTCGGACGGTCTTCTCTGCTCGGGAACTGGCTATCGGGTTGTCCTTAGTTTCTTATCATCATAATTGACGTTACCAGTAGAACGGCTGAATGGGCACGGCGCGAAAGCCAATAGACTAAGAAACAAATCTGTATCGTGTTGAACCTGATAACTGCATTCACCTCTTGGTTCAAATGGCTCTGAGCACTATGGGACTTAACATCTGTGGTCATCAGTCCCCTAGAACTTAGAACTACTTAAACCTAACTAACCTAAGGACATCACACCCATCCATGTCCGAGGCAGGATTCTAACCTGCGACCGTAGCGGTCACGCGGTTCCAGACTGAAGCGCCTAGAACCGCACGGCCACACCGGCCGGCCCACCTCTTGGTCTCCCTCTGCAATTTTGGCCCCTCACCCTTGCCTTCGATACTAAACTGGTGATCCCGTGATGTCTCAGAACGTGACCCTTCTTTTAGTCAAGTTGTGCCACAGATTTCTTTTCTCTCAAATTCTATTCAGTATCTCATTATTAGTTAGATGTTCTACCCATTTAATCTTCAGCTGTCTTCTGTAGCATCACATTCCGAAAACTTCTATTCTCTTCTTGTTGAACAGTTGATTATCCACGAAAATGCACCGCACTTAATTGTAAAACTTGCTGCTGTGCAACGGGCATGCTTCAGAATCTTGTACAGCTGACTGCCAAAGAAAACAGGAATTTAACAAAATTTTGAACTACTTTGAAAAGTCAAAGATACGATGAATAATGACTTTAGAGAGACAAAAGGGCAAAACTTCCCAGGCTTTCGAAGTATACCTCGAATGCAAGAAGAATGCAGGTTTTCTTTTACCAATTCACTGACACAGAGATCGTCAGAGACTAAGTAGTAGCTGTGATGTTTAGGAAAGAGACAAGGAAGCGGCCATGGGTTGTTGAAGGAGTTTTGCTAATGCTCGCTTTAAATGAACTGCGATAGATAAATCAGGTTGGCTGGAGCCTGATTTGAGCCCACCGCCCACAGAATACGACTCCAGTAGCGAATATGCGCACTGCCGAATGGTCCGAATCTAAGAAACGCTGGCCTCTTTCATCAAAAGAATAAACAATTAGAAATTACTAAAGAAATATTGGCCGACTGTGATAATTGTGGGACGCGACAGATCTTGACTACGTTCCGTACCTAATTATCGTTTTTCGCAGGTTTAATTTTAGATTCTTCAGAGGACAACTAAGTGTGAATTCTGAAACTAAGAATTTGCGCGCTGATGCACGGAACTGAAGCGTCCTGCGCTGCTCTGGAGTAAGGGGCCAATATCAGAGTGACTAGTAAAAAGTTTCAACATCTCGGTCACTTCTGGACGTGGTTTCCTTGAGGATATGATTGCTCTAGTGAAGGAGAAGCTTGAAGTAATCACACACCAGGAAGTATCTCTGTCTGATAGTGCCCTTTGAAACCTAAGATCATTAATAAGAACATTAATAAAGTAGCAACGCATGTATACTCAATGTTTATATTTAAAATAGTTGAAGATAGCACTTCGTCTCAACTACATTTATACCTTGATGTGTGATCTAAAACTGGCTAGTTTTGAAAGAGCAAACTTCCATCTTCAGACACACGTCGTCGGAAGAATCAGAATACTTCATCAAATATAAGACCTAATTTTCTCAGGAATTATTAAATGTAACCTGCGACCTCACTAAAGTAAAAGAAACGATTCGCACATCAGAAAATGGCGCTACACCCAATTTAACGCGACAAAGAATATATTTCCCGGTTTGTCCAGCCTAAAGCTGTGGTTGACTAGAGGCATAGGTTAACTTTATTAATTTATCATCTGTAGATCAACAGGCAGCTTCTTACGATTCGCACGCTTTTAAGAGCTAACTGAGGAAAATTTCCTTGGTCCAAGAGACAAGTTGGAATACTTTTGTTCAATTATTTTGAAACCGCAACTGAAACTACCCAAAAGAAATGAAGATTTATGTAAATATGCCTGATGATATGTGTTGGAAACAGTTTTCTTCCACTCAGTGTCTCACTATAAATATCTGTAGAATGAAAATAAATACTAATTATGGACCAGTGATGACGGTACAAAAATTTTGAGATATGTATGCCTTTGAAAACCAGTAAGTAGATCACATATCGATCATTACTTCTGTGAAAACGATTACTAGAAAACACCATAGATCTAATGCTCGGTTATATGTCTTCTAGATACGTACTTCAAGATACTACACAAATTCATAAGAAATATTTCTACTGCTGTAATCCGAAACTATCAGTTTATCGCCAGGTTCCATTTAACTCGACGTGCCTTATGTACAACAAAAATAAACTTCATTATTATTCTCATCATTTTAATTAATTTACTTCTGTCACATCAATCAGGAGCCTCTACATCCAAATCTACATACATACTCCACGAGTCACCGTACGGTGCACGGCGGAGGGTACCCTGTACCACTGCTAGCCATGTCCTTTCCTGTTGCACTCGCAAATAGAACGAGGAAGAAACAACTGTCTATATGGCTCCGAATGAGCGCTAATTTCTCCTTTTTTATCCTCTTGGTCCTCACATTTACACTTTGAACACATCTCCACGCCAGTTCGGTTGACGAGTAATTCAGATGACGATTTATTCGGATGGCGAGTTACTGTGCATCGTTATCAAGTCCTTACAGTTGTGTATTGAAGTCTTATTTGTAATTTAGTTTCCCGGTGTTTTACCGACCCTCTTCTTCCCTTCTTTTGAAAAAAAAATCATCTGGTTATATCTTAGTAAGAAGTCAAAACCGGTTATGATACGATTTGTGTGACTTGAGGCTGGAAAACGTAATATAAAAAAATTACAGGTCAATCACTGATCTTATTCTGAGGCGATATGTCTAGTCTGTATAAAATTTCGTCTACAGTACAGTGTGAGTACTATCGGTTTTATACGTTTGAGATGGAGTCCACAACTCCTGAGGTTTTCACCAACCAAGTCCATCTTCGATCGCTCTGTACGGAAATATCATTCTGGCAGCATGAAGAAGCAGTTTAAGAAGCACTTTAACAAGCGACTATCTTTCTTTGTGTTTCAGTAGTCAGCTATGCATTAAGTTGTTTAAAACATATTACCTATTTCTCTTTCCATACCCCAAGGCGTAGAAAAGCTACTGGGTCCATTTCAAGAGAACTACTTTCTAAAACGTGAGGGCTAAGTCGCTGGACGTTCTCACACAAAAATAGATATTTGTGCTCCAGATGGACACGTCGGCTTTGTTCAACACTCTTTTAGGCTACGCAGCTTGCCGTCAAACTTCTGGGAACTGGCCGGGCGTTTCCTCGCTCCAGTGCAAGAGCGGTCCCTTCCGGGAGATGTGGGCGGCTCTCGGCACTTCTCTCCGGTTATATCTTCTGCTGATTTTGCCAAACTCACTGAAGCAGATTACTGTACTTCCTGTACCATGCCTTGGCGAATATGCAGACCTCAATCTGTACGAATTAACATCAGGTGTTGTCCGCATTTTCTAATGGAGCATGTTGACAAAGTGCTGCGTGCCACTTACACTGTAATAATTGATAGCATTCAACACACAGCATCGTGTAGGACAGAAATACTGTTGAATGATATCAATTATAAATGTCGAAACCTACCAACCGTTTCCTCACAATAGTAATGAATAATATTAAATTACCTTCCACTAATTTTCCTAATTTTCTTCGAAGTGTAATAAACTACGATTAGGTTCACGGGTTTTTTTTTACGAATATATTTATCTACTCAATTCGGATGTACCTGGATGCGATCTCGTCAGTGGGAAATAATTATGGTATCTGGAATTTCGTTGGCGGGGAAGGAGAAGTGATTCCCTCGTTAGCAGACTGTCAATCTCTCAGTAGTGTCTCATGGTGGGAGAGTGTATAATCTGAAATTAAAATCTTCTGGTTTATTAGGTCGCGTCATATTTCTTCTAAAATGATCGACGTTTCGACCCCTCTCCTGGGATCTTCCTCAGAATCTTCTGGCGTCCACTACTTCTGGGTTATTAGGCCGCGTCATATTTCTTCTAAAATGATCGACGTTACGACTCCTCTGCTGGGATCTTCCTCAGGATCCTCTGGTGTCCACTACTGCTAGAAGTAGTGGACGCCAGAAGATTCTGAGGAAGATCCCAGGAGAGGGGTCGAAACGTCGATCATTTTAGAAGAAATATGACGCGACCTAATAAACCACAAGATTTTAACTTCAGTGACAACGGTCATGAAAGCCTGCAGACTTACATAGTGTATAATCTGTTTATCAATCTGGAACATTAAACTTGACCGGCACGTAGGTACTGGGGATATTCAAGAAGGGCTGAGAGAGTGACGTCATCTGGTTTTGCCGACTCCCTGCCATCTCTTTCCGAGCCACAGGTAACACAGAACCCCTACGCTGTGCAGATACTCATGACAGCCGTCTGTGCGACACGGACATTCATAACACTTCACTGGCAGGACTAAAGTAAGGGGTACAAAGATGAATTAGAAAGCATTTTTCACAGGTTATCATAAACGTTTATTATTTTCATCATGGCAGCGACAGCAGCAACCATTACGAAATTGTCTCGAATGAAAAACAACCCACAGTTGCACTAAATTACGTTTATTTTAAACGTTGACCATGGTTTCAGCTATAATAATATGGCCTTCTTCAGAAGTCACACTAATACATGAAAAATGTCTGCCGGCCGGTGTGGCCGAGCGGTTCTAGGCGCTTCAGTCTAGAACGGCGCGACCGCTACGTTACCGCTACCAGTTGAACCATTTCCTAGTTGATTACATGTTGTCATTCCACTTTAGATCATTGGTATTTTAAGATAGTTACCGTTTACAGTGATTCCTCGCAGATAGTGTAATCGACTACTAGTGAATATATTTCCCCACTTATGCGCATTATGTTAGATTGATTTACGTTCTTGGAGAACTGCCAGTCTGTCCATCAATCATTTTGAGCTTCTGCACGTATTTCTCCAATTCGCTACAATATTCTCGGATTGCTACCTGGGAGATGCTTATCGACGAATCTTGTAATACAGTAATTACCCAACATAGCGAGGTGGGGCGTTGTTTAAAATACTGCATTCAAAAAAATGGTTCAAATGGCGCTGAGCACTATGCGACTTAACTTCTGAGGTCATCAGTCGCTTAGAACTTAGACTGTAGCGCCTAGAACCGCACGGCCACTCCGACCAGCAAAATACTGAATTCGTGTGCTGCAATATTAAGGTTGTATTTCCTCCCTTACCATCATGATTTATTTATTTATCGTTTATTTAGCCTGAGTGCCTCAAGACCCTCTCTTCAGCAACAGCACGTTTTTAAAAAAATATTACAAAACATTCTCAGTTTTCATGCGCTCTTCTGGTTCAGCTATGTAGAGTTCAGTTATGTACATCTTTAGAAATTATCATGAGAACAATTATAAATACCAAAACGAAAATAACTGTGAATAATAATAAGAAGTTGCAGTGATAATAATAATTGTAAAAATAGTAATAAGAGCATTAAGAATAAGATGCGCTGTTGCTGGAGAAAGGACCTTGAGGCTCTAATCTGGTAATGCGAAATAAACAATAAATAAATACATAAATCATGATGGTGAGGTGGAAAACACAACCTTTGTCTTGCAGCACACGAGTCCAGTATTTTAAACAACGCTCCATTTCGGTATTTATGGCAATAACTATAGTAAAAGACTTGTTGGTACGCGTCTTCCAGGTAGCAACGCCAAAAGATTGTGGCGAATTTTAGAAATAAAACTATTGATTAGTTAAGCATATCTGTAGCAGTGTTTAGTATCATCATAAAAGGAAGGAATAATGAAAGAGCGAGAAGACTGAAATGGCAGTGGCAGTAACGCTTAAGGAAGAACTGGGTTTCAATAAAAGAAGGTGGACAAGGGGAAGGGAGAAGGGGGGGGGGGAGGGGCACTGACGACGGTGCGGTGCAGACAAGTATGTGGAACATATGGCTTTTGTGGCACAAAGTGGATCATTGAACTTTGAAAGGAATTTAATTTCACCGACGTTTCGAGAAAGATTGCTTCAAAATCGGATTCCTGATCTAGAAAATGATTTTGAGAAGATAGCTGAGCTACTTAGTGATACAAAGAAGATTTTACTTTGTTTGGAATTAGTATCTCTGCTGCACTGTCCGACAGTAGTGTAAGAGCTGATGATAAGAGGAAACGCGGTGATCGAGAAGATGGTAGAGCAAACACTGGGTACGATGGTCTACGCTTATCGACGAACAACCATGATAATTATTCGAAGGCAGGAATGATGTCGAAATAGCGTTCGTCGTAAAAGTATCCCACACAAGAATTAATCGCCATTTCCAGCCCGCGTGATCTATCATACTAAAGTTTCTGAAGTACGGGATCACCATAATTAAGTATAGGCTGTATTAGTGATTCGACAAGTTTCTTTTTAAGCTTGAGAGGAAACAATTTTTATATTTCCCTAGTGCTGAATTATCCCAAAGTTACTTGTAGACGAAGAAAAAGATATTCCTCAGCCGTTTAGGATTAAGGGTGGAAAAGGTTAACTGAACGGAGAGTAATGAGCGACTAAAATTGATTGTGTTTTAGATGGGTTACTTTTCGAGTCAGTGGTTTGCATGCGCTCTGTTAAGTAAGTGAGCATTTACATAGCAGCTGACAAGTTAGTTGGACTTGCTGTTAGGTTAACGGAAGGTCCACGGTGTATGAATGATATTTGGAATGATGGAGAACAGACGACATATCAGCAACGTATAATGAGAAAAGTGATGCACCCACTACTGATTCCTGAGGCACCGCTGATGTTGCATCCCTCCATTTTGATCTTTTTGTTCTGATCACTGGAAACTGTCGGTGGAATATAAGGTGTTTGTGGAACTACTGTAGGTGCACTACGTCTTCGCTAATAGTTTTCCTATGATGCTGCACCTCACCACCAACAGGACGAGACTCTAACGTTTTCACAGTTATTCGTGTGGGAAGCGAAGCTCACGCTTGGCGTGGAGCGACTACCGTGTCTCCTCGCTCGGTAGCTGTTCGCCGCATGGTCCGAGGCGGCGTCTTTCGCCTCTCTGCCATCCAGCATCGTAAGCAGACGAGGCAGCCAGCCGGCGCGGCGGCCGGCGTGTCTGTGTTGCACGTGAAGCGCGTTTTTTCTCCGCCGGCGACTCCGCTCGCCTTGCCGCGCTGGGGAACACTCGCTGCCGGCTTTCACTGATCGGTATGCGTCCTCCGTCTCGCCCGACATTATTTGTCAGTCTGTACTTTTAGCAGTGTTCTCAACCTGCTAACATTCACATTTCTTTGCTGAGTGTCCTGAACCCACCATGAACCATGAGCCTTGTCTAGGTGAGGTAGCTTGTGTGCTTCAGTGATATAGACGGCCGTAACGTAGGTGCAACCACAACGGACGGTATCTTTCGAGAGACCAAACTACACTACTGGCTATTAAAACTGCTACACCAAGAAGAAATGCAGATGATAAACGGGTATTCATTGGATAAATATATTATACTAGAACAGACATGTGATTACATTTTCACGCAATTGGGGTGCATAGATCCTGAGAAATCAGTACCCAGAACAACCACCTCTGGACGTAATAACGGCCTTCATACGACTGGGCATTGAGTCAAACAGAGCTTGGATGACGTGTACAGGTACAGCTGCCCATGCAGCTTCAACACGATACCACAGTTCATCAAGAGTAGTGACTGGCGTATTGTGACGAGCCAGTTGCTCGGCCACCATTGACCAGACGTTTTCAATTGGTGAGAGATCTGGAGAATGTGCTGGCCAGGGCATCTGTCGAACATTTTCTGTATCCAGAAATGCCCGTACAGGATCTGCAACATGCGGTCGTGCATTATCCTGCTGAAATGTAGGGTTTCGCAAGGATCGAATGAAGGGTAGGGCCACGGGTCGTAACACATCTGAAATGTAACGTCCACTGTTCAAAGTGCCGTCAATGCGAGATGTGTAACCAATGCCACCCCATACCATCACGCCGGGTGATAGGCCAGTATGGCGATGACAAATACACGCTTCCAATGTGCGTTCACCGCGATGTGGCCAACACGGATGCAATCATCATGATGCTGTAAACAGAACCTGGATTCATCCGAAAAAATGACGTTTTGCCGTTCGTGCACCCAGGTTCGTCGTTGAGTACACCATCGCAGGCGCTCCTGTCTGTGATGCAGCGTCAAGGGTAACCGCAGCCATGGTCTCCGAGCTGACAGTCCATGCTGCTGCAAACGTCGTCGAACTGCTCGTGCAGATAGTTGTTGTCTTGCAAACGTCCCCATCTGTTAACTCAGGGATCGAGACGTGGCTGCACGATCCGTTACAGCCATGCGGATAAGATGCCTGTCATCTCGATTGCTAGTGTGATACGAGGCCGTTGGGATCCAGCACGGCAAACCGTATTACCCTCCTGAACCCACCGATTCGATATTCTGCTAACAGTCATTGTATCTCGACCAACGTAAGTAGCAATGTCGCGATACGATAAACCGCAATCGTAATAGGCTTCACTCCGACCTTCATCAAAGTCGGAAACGTGATGGTACGCATTTCTTCTCCTTACACGAGGCATCAGAACAACGTTTCACCAGGCAACGCCGGTCAACTGCTGTTTGTGTATGAGAAATCGGTTGGAAACTTCCCTCATGTCAGCACGTTGTAGGTGTCGCCACCGGCGCCAACCTTGTCTGAATGCTCTGAAAAGCTAATCATTTGCATATCACAGAATCTTCTTCCTGTCGGTTAAATTTCGCGTCTGTAGCACGTCATCTTCGTGGTGTAGCAATTTTAATGGCCAGTAATGTAACTCCTCGTCCCTGCCGGGCGGCAGGAGCCTTTTCCTTAAATGCACGAGCAACAGTCGGAATGATTGACTGATCTGGCATTGTAACATTAGCCAACAAGGTTTTGCTAAGTTGGTACTGCGAACGGTCGAAAGCAAGATAAAACTACAACTGTGTATTTTTTCCGAGGGCAAACGTTTACTTTTGTGGTTAAATGATTTGATAATATCTAATACAAATGTAATATAAATGTAAATGTTGAGAAGTCTTTTCTGAAGCTAATTTTCTGGAGTGAAGCATTATATAGTAGTGGAAAGTGGACGATAGGCACTTCATACAAGAACACAAAATATGTTTTTGATATGTGGTTCTGGTGGAAAACGCTGAAGACTGGATTGATAGGTCGAATAACAGATAAAGAAGTACGGAATCGAACTGAGAGAAAAAGAAAATTATGGCACAACTTGACTAAAAGAAGGGATTGTTTGACAGGGGGCATCAAGGAATTTTCAGTCAGGTAATGGAAGAAAGTGTGGGGGTGAAAACTGTACAAGAAGCCAAACAGATGCATATAGTAAGCCAGGTCAAATGAATGTGGGCTGCGGCGGTTATGCAGGGGCGAAGAGGTTTGCACAGCGTAGACAGGCATGGAGAGTTGCAGCAAACCAGACGTCGGACTGAAGGAAATAACAATAGCAACGTGCTGAAAGGAGCAGGCCGTCCATTTATATTAAAATTAGAGGGAGTTAAATGATTCCAACGGAATTCCATCACTTCTGAAAGGGAAAACCGGTTACTTTACTACCCAAGGGAACTGAGGGAATGATGGAACACACCCAGATTCCAGTCCGCTTTTCAGAGCTATGTTGTACAGTGTGCAACTGCAACTGCTCGTATGGACAGATCACAAAAAATACCTCCACGTCGAATGGACGTTAAGCCTTAACCCTTCTCTCCGCAGTACTTCGGGGAGAATACAGTCTACCAATATTATCGATTTCCCTTTCTATTCCATTCGCATACTAAGCGACAGGTGCATGGTTGTCTATATGCCTCTGTACGAGCCCTAATCTCTCTTATTTCATTGTCATGATCCGTACACCAGATAGACGTTGGTAACAGCATAATGGTAGCATCGTCTTCTGTCCTTGCAGCGCGTCTTTGAATTAGGTTTATACCGTTGTCCTACGTACCTGATAAGGACTCCAAATACTGGAACAGTACTCTAGAATTGGTCTCATTAGCGTCTTGTACGCGATTTCCTTTAGAGATGCACTGCATTTTCCCAGAAGCCTTCCAACAAATTGAAGTCTGCCCTTCCCCTTCCGAATCAAGATTTTACTTGATCGTCGCATTTCGAGTAGTTTCTTAATATTATCCCTAAATCCTTACATGATATGATGTTTTACTAATATTCACTACTAATCTTATGCTCAGATACTGAATCATCTAATCAGATATTATACAGTTCATTCTGTTTGTTGGAAGAATTATTTTACATTTATCAACATCTGAAAGGATTTGCAGTTCATCTCATCAAACCGAGAGACGTGGTGCAGTGGTTAGCACGCTAGAATCGCGTTCGACAGAACCACGGTTCAAATCCGCGTTCGGCCATAGAGATTTAGATTTCCCGTGAAGTCGCTAAATCGCTCCAAGCAAATGCCAGTTTATTTCCCTTGACAAGACCATGGGCGATTTCCTTTCCCGTTGATGAATGAATGCGAGCTTGTGCTCCATATCTAATGATCTCCTAGTCGACGGGAAGTTAAACCGTAGTAATCTTCCTTCCTTCTTGCATTGCACCAAGTGGAAATGCCTTACGATCGTCCAAAGACGATACTCTCCCCTACAGAACTGCATAGTCAGCGAAGAGACTTGTGGTGCCGCTGATATGACCTGATGAATGCTTTATGCACACTGAAAACATTAGCGGTCCTATTACGCTTCCTTGCGGAACACCTGATATTACTTTCACTTCTATGGAACTTCTGCCGTCCAGTATAACGTGCTAGTTTCTACTTGTTATCACACAAAGTGGAAAGCATCTAACGACGAAGGAAGAGTGAAACAAGTTTATGATTTAAAGTGTGGTTGACAATATCAGTGGAAATGGAGCATAAGATCGCATTGGACAAGAAGAAAGATGCGTCCGCACTTTTCAAGGGAACCACCCCAGAGTTTGGTTTAAACTACTTGGTCGAACCACTGTATACGTCAATACGGATCGCCGAAGGGGGTTTTGAACCGCCGTGTATCCGAATCTGAGACCAATGAGTTACCACTGCGCTATCCTCTTGGTTCTGACGACGAATTGCCATCAATAAAACCCACCTGTCCTCACTCTATAACACTGTGGACGTGTGTCAAATTTATAAAGTCCGTCGCGACAAAATATGGTGACCCAGAAATGCACCCATCCATTTCTGCTCAGGTCTGAAGAACACTGCTTGTCCTCGAAGTACTTCACAAAGTTCTCTTACAGCATTTCCCTGATTTTTTTTTTACTCTACAGGGTGTTTAATGGGTTGTAAGCTGCAGTGACTCAAGTAACCCACAATCCTCGTAGAATAGTTTTGCGAATAGTGTCCACGCTCTTCAATCGGTATAAAAACCTGTAGAATTTGTTTACGGCCTTGTTTCCAAGAATGCATGAAAATTGGGTTCAGTCTGTTTGGAATCAGTCTTCTGACGGTTAATGGTGGCACTGGTTTTTCTCTCGATACGTAACATACAACAACCAGACACATAAATTCGAAGTTAATGTACCATGGGCTTTTTCGAACCGCGGTAGAAGCAATAAGAGCGACACAGGAGATTAGAGGGATGTCATCATCGTTGTACATAATCTAGAATTTACACGAGTAAAAATACAGATAAAAACTTACGACATAATTCATGCTGGACTCTTTGCGCAAGCCCTCAGCGAGAAACTAACACACATTTCTTGTGTTTATAATAACACTACTCATCATTTCACCGTTCATAACGTCAAACAGAATTAATTCCGAATTAGATTGTTTATGACATTCAACGTCGATGCGAAATCTATTTCGGAGAGACAATTACTAAGTTAACTCTACCTCACCGTAGTATACCTGAGTTCCTGCACCGGCTCCAAACATCGGTGGGACGTGAATAGATGATCTTCTTTTCTTTCTTTCACTGATTTTAAGTTGGAAATTTGTTTTAGCATCTGTGTGAGAACTCCAAGCAAAATAATTAGTCGAAGCACGTGCACCACGCCACATTTCTGTCCCCTTGAGAGATGCTTGTCTCATGTGGTTCTCCGGGGACCTTCTACAAAGTGGGGATCAGAGGAGGAATGTGAGTGACTTTGAAAGCGTGATAAGCAGAGGCTGGTGAATACACTTACTGTCTATGAGCATGGATGAGATCTGACTCTGCTGTGAATGTAAGAAAACGTGGTTTCTGTTCCGAGCCAGCTCAGAGTCGTTCGTTACAGTGAAATTTGCCACTTCATCGGGACAAAGCCGTCAACGCACATACTTTATGCAAAGGCTCGTTGTAAATGCCCATTTCATCAGAATCGTTCCCTTGGAGAGAAACTTAAAATTATGCCATTCTATGTAAGAATACATTCGTTTCCATCTCTTTCTAAGTGCTACAGAACTCTAGATGACAGCCGACGCAGTACGTTAGGAAGCGATTGTTTTATTCGTGCCTACCTCATTTTATATATCTGCAGAATTCGCAACTCACGCTATTCATTCATGTACATAGTAACAGTCTCAACTGCTTCGAGTTCGAGATATGAGGTTGCAAGGCAACTTGTAACGCGAACACTTTGCGATGCGCATAAGAAATGCCCGGAAGTGACCTTGTAAATTCGGAGGACGGCATTTCCCTAGCAGCTGCGTAAACGACTTGTCGCAGGCATAATGCAAACACCGTGACGCACGGCAGACGCATGAGTTTAAGGCACAGATAAGCTGAGGAAAATTGCTCACTCGAAATTTTGGTCTCCCGACGTAAACTGCACATTACTTAGTAAACCGGTACAGCACGCTGTGACTCAACCACGGTGCATGCGGTCAGTGTCTCTGGTTTACCTTAACCCTTTGAGGCGCATTTTTTGTAGCAACTGATCGAAGATAATTTTTTGCTATCCTATTAGAATTGTGATCAACTGACGATGTTTATCTTTTGATAATTTTATTTTTGTAATTTAGGAAAAAACTGTGGTGGTACATATATCACCAAGGGATCTTTGCGAGGTATTAAAGCTGTGGTGGTAAATGGATTTCCCACCTCCCCCTATTGTGGGCTCTTAGGTGTTGCCATTACACGTAAAAAATAATGAACAGTGTTTCCTGTTTTTATTTTATGTTTTCTTTTACTTTACTTAAAAAAATATTTGTTGCCGATATTGAAGTTTACTTGCCACAATGTGAAAACAATCCTTGAAACTTTGTTACACAATAAAGGTATGAGCTGATTCAGGTCACAATAATGCGTATTGCAGAAACGATGCAATGTGTTCCGACGACAATAATGATCCCACGACAAACAGAACTGATTGTTGTAGCAGAGTTCGTACACCTGGTGCAGTGTACTACCACAAGATGTCGGGCATATACAGAGGTAGTAAAACGTATTCCCAAAAGCTTTGGGATACCCTTAAGTTGATGTTAAGTATGCTTGCCACCACAAACGACAGATTAATTTTGTCGTAAGTACACTCCCCAAGCCCCTTCCAGGAACTACTTTGGTGGTAACCATATTTCCCAATAAACATTGAAACCTGTTGCTTGGTGGGATATATACTTCGCACAGTCCTGAAGGCTATATTTCACAACAGGCAGAAACAACAGCTGGTGCAACGGACTGCCACTAGATGCCAGGAGCGTACGGAAATGGAGATACATATTCCCTTAGACGCTGTACAAAAATACATATAGTGGGAAGTGTATCATCCACGGCTTGCGAAATGGTTAAGTTTGACGAAATGCGAAGAATAGTCCCTTGCGGTGTTTTTTCATTTTTCTCAAGGATTGCCAAAATTAGTGCACTATCACTTCCTAGTAAGTACCTCGTTTGGAGATTATCGAGGACTTAGGAGAGGTAATGGACTATTAACTAAAACTGAGTATCAGATGGTGACTGATAGCGGTTATGTTCACAGTAGCCGTAGGCACCAAGCTTCGTGCTCATAAACGAGCTGCTTTAGCTAAGCAGGGGGAAGTGAACTTCTCTGTTGGGGGACAGTGGGGCTATTATTAAAGGGGAACATGAACGAGCAGCAGTTCAGAAAGTGGCGCGTGATTTTGGCATGGATACGAGTCACTACTTGCGACAATGAACTAATTCGTAACGTCATCCACCGGCAAAACCAAAACATTGTTAGTGAATCGTTCAGCAAAATGAGCACTGTATTATGAGTTTCAGGATACAACTTTGATTTCATTTTTCCCTTGCTCATGATCTGCTCGAACAGTTCTGAAACTGCAAATTTAAGATTTACGGGTACATTCATATCTGCATTTAAATCTAAATGACTACTCTGCAATTCACACTTAAGTGTCGGGCAGAAGGTTCTTCGATCCAACTACAGACTATTTCCTACCGTTCCACTCTCTAACAGCCCGTGGGGAAAAGGAACACAAAATATTTCTGTACGAGATTCGATTTCCCAGACGTTATTACAATGATAATTTCTCCCTATGTAAGTTGGCCACAGTAAAATATTTTCTCATTCAGAGGAGAAAGTTAGTGACTGAAATTTCGTGAAACGATCTCGCCGTAATGAAAAACGCAATTGTTTCAATGAGTGCCATCCCAACTCGCTTATCATATTCGTGACACTCTCTGCCCTATTCCCGATAGTACAAAACGAGCTGCCATTCTTTCAGTTTTTTTCTACGTCCTTCGTCAATCCTACCTGACAAGGATCTCGTAATGCACAGCAATACTCTCTAACAGAGGACGAACAAGTGTCTCTTTGGTAGACATGTTGCATCTTCCAAGCATTCTGCGAATAAAATGTAGCCCGGCGGGGTCAGGGATTTTCTCTGCCTCGTGATGGCTGGGTGTTGTGTGCTGTCCTTAGGTTAGTTAGGTTTAAGTAGTTCTAAGTTCTAGAGGACTGATGACCATAGATGTTAAGTCCCATAGTGCTCAGAGCCATTTGAACCAATAAAATGTAGTCTTTGGTTTGCCTTCCCCGCAACATTATATGTATGATCGTTTCAACTTAACTTCTTCGTAACTGAAAGACCTAGGTATTTAGTCGAATTAACAGCCTTTAAATGTGTTTAATTTATCGCCTAATACTGTACTCCTGTGGATGACCTCACAATTTTCCTTATTGATAGACAACTGTCACTTTTTGCACCATTTTGATGTCACGTGTAAGTCATTTTTCAACTGGCTTTCTGGTGATTTTTACTAACCAGCATTACCTGAAAACTATGTAAGAGGGCTCCTAAATCTTTTAAATAGGTCAGGGACAGCAGAGGGCCTGTACCACTTCCTCGGGGAACGCCGGATATCACTTCGATTGTACTCGATGATTCTCGGTCGATTAATACGTACTGTGACCTTTCTGAGCGTGAAACTCGGATGTAGTCGCACAACCTAAGCGCTACTTGTAGCCACGAAATTTGATTAGAAGTCTCTTGTGGGGAACGGTGTCAAAAGACTGCTGGAAATCTAGAAATATGGAATCAATTTGCGATCGCCTGTCGGTGGCACAGCTGAAACAACTGAAACCTAGTAAAAATGAGACTTACATGCGAACAACAATTAAATTTATAATATGTATCAAACTTAGAAATTAAAAGCAGGTAAGGGAAAAGTATTTAAAACTCAGATCGGGAATGTGGTCTGACATAGGTTCTTCGCAAGTGAACAAGAATCTATTGCTCTTAAGGCATGCATTTTAGAGCCAATATTTAGTTGATATTTGTTTGTTGTTTTGGTCCACACCATCACCTGTGAAAATTGCCTATCCTACGATCTTAGCAACAACAGTACCGGTACATTTATTCCACTATCACACTATCTGAACGATCTTAGCTTATAACTTTCGACTCGTTCGTTTCGGGACCAGAGTTTCTTACCTCAGGTTGATTAGTTTGCCCTTCTTCAACATCCATGATAATCTGTAACATCATCAAGGAATCTCATTGTATAACAGGAGGAAAGAGGGTGGGGAATATTTATAGGGACGATACGGGCCGCAAATGGGGAAATTCACTGACATAAGCGACTTTGATAAAGGGCAGATTTTTATCGCCTGTGGCCTGACAACAAGGATCTCGGAAGTGGCGAAACTGTTCTGCTGTTTGCGCGCTAGTGTCGTGAGGAAGGCTGGAAAGCGACTGGAGGAGGATGCAGCACGAGCAGGCGAACGAGGTGTTGGACGTCCACATCTCACCTCATAAGGTGAACGTCGAAGGCTTGCCCGGTCTGTAAAGCAGGACAGGCGGCGATTTGTGGCAGAGCTCGACGACAGAGTACAATGTTGGTGCAGCACACCGTTCAGCGCACATTGTGAACATGGGGCTCCTCAACAGACGTATCCTTCTTGACCGTCAGTCAGGAGTGGAGTAGGAGCGGAATCCTCGAGGTTGGAGCTTGGATCAATGGAAACATGTCGTCAGATGAATCGCGTTACTTGTTACACCAGGTTCGATGGTCAGAAACAAATATGCTGTCATCCAAGCAAGCGATTCTCGAATCATGCGCAGATTATGGGGGACATTCACCTGCGATTCCATGGACGTCTGGTAGTAACGTACGACATCGTGACGTATGTGGACAGCGTGAACATTACTGGACACCACTTGCATCTCCTCTTGCCTGATTTCCTCTCCGACGGCGATTGCATCTTCCAACAGCAGGACTGTCAGTTTCATCATTGAAAAATCGTGCCGCAGTGGTTTGAGGAGCATGTTAGCGAACACAATCTGATGCCACCAAATTTGTGTCATCTGAAACCGATGAAACACATCTGGCATGGTAAGCGGCCGCTGCTCTGCGTCTACAAACCACCGACCCGTAATTTACGGGAACTGCGTGAGCTTTGCGTCGACATCTAGTGCCATACACTTCCGGAAACCTGCCAAAGAGTGCTGGAATCCGTGTCACGAAGAATCGCTGCTGTACTGCGATCCAAAAGTGGACACACACACTATTAAGGTGATAGTCATGAACGTTTGCCTCATTAGTTTTCGATTCTCAATGATGTGAGATACACAATTTTGATCCAAACCTGCAGTTATTTGGTGACTCAAACAGTTCCGTGACTGCCACAGAATAATAGATAGCATTTCCATCTTGCCTTTATTTTCATCTTTCGTCGGTGAAAAGTGCAAATGACTTCAAAGAAGATATATATTTTTTGGTCTAGTGAGTGTATACTCGATTACGAAAGATATAACGTGAAAGTAAACGAACTGCGTATGTTAATGCCTGGGGAACTACGTGATGTGTCAGCAAATGTATTCGGCCAGTAATAACGCAATCCCTGGTCGGTCGACTCATATCTTTGAGGTTGAGAAGTCTCCAGCAACAACAGAAATATAAGGGGCGTTCAGTAAATGATGCAACACATTTTTTATCTCCGCCAGTTTCGGTTGAAAGAATGCGAAATTTGTTGTGGGACATCGTGGAGTAGTCACGCTGCAGCTCGTATAATTTCAAGGATTTCCAATAGGTGGCGGCGCTTTAGTAGCCTTCAAAACGACCTCTGTGACGGAGATGTGTTCCAAGCAGAGAGTTTCTTTTGCCGGAAAACCATCGCATCACAGATATTCATAGGCGGTTGCCGAGCGTCTACGGAGACCTGGTAGTGGACAAAAGCACGGCGAGTACTTGGGTGAGGCGTCTGTCCGATCCCCGCATGCTGGGCGACCGCGCACAGCTATGACTCATGCAATGTTAGAACGTGCACACACTCTCATTGGAGGTGATCGACGGATCACACTGAAACACCTTGCTGCCCAACTGGAGTCTCTGTTCGTAGTGCTGACATAACCCAGCTAGAGTGCTCAAACGTATGTGCCCACTGCTTTCCTCGGCGCATAACAGAAGACCATAAAGAGCAACGGAGGACCATCTGTGCGGTATTTCTTACGCGTTAAGAGGCTGATCGTGACATGTTTTTGTCGGACATCGTCAAAGGCGATGGAACATGCGTTCATCACTTGTAACCGGAAATAAATGGCAATTCACGGGGTGGCGGAACACCACTTCTCCTCCGAAGAAAACGTTGCAAGCTGCACCCTCAGTAGGTAAAGCCATGGCGACGGTTTTCTGGGATTCTGAAGGGGTTATACTGTTCGATGTCCTCCCTCATGGTGCATCGATCAGCTCTGAAGGGAGTTGTGCTATTCTCAGGAAATAGAAGAAACGATTTCGGCATGTTCATGGTCACAAAACTGCAAACTAACTTCTCCTTTTCCATGACAACGTAAGGCCTCATCCAAGTCTGCACACCCGAGCGAGAAGAGGTCAGGAAACTTCATTGGACTCTTCTTCCTCATCCACCTACTGCTAGGATCTTGCACCTTTGGACTTCCAATGAAGGATGCACTTCGCATGTAGCAGAACGTGGATGATGGAGAGGTTATTGATGCAGTAAGACGTTGATTCCGACTTCGACCAGTAGAACAGTACTAAGCAGACATACGCGCCCTCACAGTAAGATGGCGGAAGGGCGTCGCGTCGCTCTGATCTGAGATTATGTGTTTGAATCCCGAATATAACCAACCTGCTGTCAGAAAAAAAAGTGTTGTATTATTTTTTGGAAGCCGCTCGCAAATCAGCTGCATGTAATTGTTCGATATGTGAGCTGAGAAACACTGGAGTTACAGAGCTCTGGAATGGATGCTGGGTGTCTGCTGGTACGGGATAAATGCCCGGACGCCCCCTACGCGGGAGAATGCCGCTGCAGGAAGCGGCACCGTTTAAATATACGGAGCGGCGCGTGGGACACCGGCCAAGCTTAGAGTGCCAACGGGAGATGCTCCGCCAACCAACCACTGGCTGCCACCTCGCAGCCACCACGCAGCTGTGTGCGGTCCAGACACTCGCCAGTTGCGGTTCGACACACGAGCTACAGAAGAAAAATACAATAAAGATTCTTTGGGTTTCTTTACGTTATGTTAAATCTGTTCGCTAGAATATAGTCGGGGTTCTTAAATATAGCTGAAATCTGGCTTTTTTTTTGTCGCTGCTTTAGGAGGCAGGATCTTGATTGTTATTCGCAACAGCAACTTTGATGTTGCCAAGATGTCGCGCCTAAGTTGCTAGTGATTCTGTACCGACTGTGTGGAGAATACATTCGTGTGCAGCTATGGGCAATACTATAAGATAGTTCGCTATCGATGCAGTTGTGTGCATCAAGGAGTCATCGTTGAAGGTTCGTGTGACACTGCAGCTTGGCCTGTGGTCTAGGGGTAGCGCTTTGACTAGTAATCAAAACATCCTGGTTCACCGGTTCGAAGTTACGCCCTGCTTAAGCCTTATGTATAAAAATCAACAGCAATGGCGGACGAAGACTTCCGTCATAAGAAGTTACCAAAATGGTTCAAATGGCTCTAAGCACTATGGGACTTAATATTTGAGGTCATCAATTCCCTAGACTTAGAACTACGTAAACCTAACTAACCTAAGGATATGCCCGATGCAGGATTCGAACCTGCGACCGTAGCAGCCGCATGTTTCCGGACTGAAGCGCATAGAGCCGCTCGGCCACAGCGGCCGGCAAGAAGTTACCCTCGTTCTTCAAGCAACCTTGTCAAAGACGGCGGAGGAGCGGATAAAGGTTCAGGGCACTCTCTTGCCCTTGGAGTGAAACTGCCCCTAAAAGGCGGAAGAATAAGGAATGATCAACGGCGTGAGGTTTTAAAAGCCAATGGAAACCACTGTATTGAATACACATCAGATGTATCCACAGGACTAACTGAAAATGTTTCACGATCTTCGCGATAGGACTGCCAAGGGAGAGGTGACCATGAGCAAAAGATGGAATAACTATCGGAAGAATAATATTCGACGAGTCGGAGGGTGCAATGTGAAAAGTTTGAAAATGATAGGGAAGCTAGAAAATCTTAACTGGAAATACAAAGGCTCAGGTCTACATACAGTGAAGTGAAATGGTAAGAAGACACGGATTTGTAGTCAGATGAGTATGGGGTAATATCAACAGGAACAGAAAATGTTTTAACGTTAGTAATGTAGGGCAGAGAGTGAGCTACTGTAAACAGTTCAGTGATACGGCTGTTCTCATCAGATCCAACAGCAAACCAACAACGCCGACCACGACAGTTCAGATATACATGCCGACGTCGCAAGCAGAAGGAGTGGTAGAGAAAGTATCTGAGGATACGGAACGGATAATTCAGTATATGAAGGGAGATGAAAATCTACTAATCTTGGGGAATTGAAATGCGGCTATAGGGAAGGAGAAGAAGAAAGAGTTATTGGAGAATATGAGCTTGTTAGTGGGAATGAGAGAGGAGAAAGAATAATTGATTTGTGCAATACATTTTGGTTAGTGATAGCACATAAACGATTCAAAAATTACAAGAGAGGGGGTATACTTACAAAACGCCTCGAGATACTAGAAGATTCCAGTTGGATTACATGATTGTCACACAGAGGATCCGACATCAGAATCTGGGTACCCAAGAGCAGATATGGACTCAGATCACAATTTAGAATTGATGAAGAGTAGACTGAAGTTTAAGAGAATCCTACAGAAGAATCAGTTTGGGAAGAAGTGGGGTACTTAAGTAATGAGGAATGATGAGACGGCTTTGAAGTTCGCTGAAGATGTGAATACTGCGATAAGTAATACTACAGTAGGCAGTTCAGAGGGAGAGGCGCGACCATCTCTAAAAAGAGCAGTCACATATGTCGGAAACACAAACATACGTGCATTTCAGTATGAAATGAATACTTCAGTTGAGCGACGAAAGAAGGAAGTACAAAAATGTTAGGAGAATAACAGGAATACAGCGATATAAATTACTCAGAAGTAAAATAAATAGAAGATGCAGGGAATCAAGGCGAAATGGCTGCAGGGAAAATGCGAAGAAATCGAAAAAGAAATGATCGTCGGAGGACTTTTCTGTTGACGCGATAGAAGAAAAAATTGGAGTCGATATGGAAAGATATGGAATCGAGTATTAGAGTCGTAATTTAAAAGAGATGTGAGAGTCTTGCGATTAAATTATAAGGCAGATGGGGGGATAACATTCTCTTGGAATTTCTGAAGTTGTTGGGGGAAATGGCAACCAAACGACCATTCGAGGAGGTGTGTAGATTCTATGAGACTGGCGACGTAACATCAGACTATCGGAAAAATATCACATATTCTATACCGAACATAGCAAGGACAGATATATATGGAAACTATCGCACGATCATATTACCAGCTCACGCATCCAAGCTGTTGACAAAAATAATATAAAAAAGATGGGATAATAACGTAAAATCTGCACCCGGGAAGGTAAGTAAAATATAGGAAAGGTCCCAGGAAAATCTAATGCACCAGGAAGGCAAATCGCTTACAAGACTCTAATCCAACCAATTCTCTTGTGCCATGAGGAATATGTATGTAGGCTAGATGTGGAACTAAATAAACGCAATTCTTGTGGTATGTAGTTGGCTTTATTTTCATCTACTGTATGTTTTGTTAGTTTAAATAATGTCTGGTGGTTTAGTGTCTTTACAACTCGACACACACCGATCACTTTTCACCCTCGAAGAATTCCATTTGATTCCCATTTAATCGGAGATGGTTTCATCGCAGTGTCAAAACGCGGACGAATTACCGGTGAAGCGCCGGCCGGAGTGGCCGTGCGGTTCTGGGCGCTGCAGTCTGGAGCCGAGCGACCGCTACGGTCGCAGGTTCGAATCCTGCCTCGGGCATGGACGTGTGTGATGTCCTTAGGTTGGTTAGGTTTAAGTAGTTCTAAGTTCTAGGGGACTGATGACCTCAGAAGTTAAATCCCATAGTGCTCAGAGCCATTACCGGTGAAGCAATGTAGCCCCGCCAAGCGCCCTCGCTTTCACATCAGGGAGTGAGGAGGGGAGTGCAGAGTTCATTCACTGGTCGAATAGTCGGTCGACAGAGATACATCACTAGCAGAGAGGAAGGGGTGAGAAGAAGCGGCTGTGACCTGTAGCATGCTCCGCACCTGCATGTACATTCGTTTAGTGCAGCCACAACTGAAAACCTAAACCGAGGAGGCCGATGGGATATTAGAATCCTGGTTCTCACGAATATTAATCCAGTCTCCCTTTCGAGTGGCGAAGTCTGTCAGTACAGCTGCATTCGAAATAAAAATTTTTATTCAACGCATATGGGTACAATTACTTATCATTGTAAATGTCTCTCTTCCACTGACGAAATTCGAATTATGTAACTTATAACTATCCTCGCCATTTGGATTTGCAGCTCCTTGTGTTCACCGTGTTTGCAGTTAAAATTGTAGGATGTGAGGTCCGCCAGTTATGCAAAACACCGTTTTTTCTCAGTACCTAAACATGTTTCAGCATCACTGCGCTATCATCAGTGGGATTCCGTTTTATTTATTCTGTAGTGTGAATATCTTTATTAAATGATTACAAAATTATGTGGATGTTTAATTCAAACAATAGTGCGTTTCTTTTTGTTAATACCTTTACACTTGGTGTGCGTGAGCTTTCTCGATCACTTGTGTATTATTTAAAAAAATGGCTCTGAGCACTATGGGACTTAACATCTGAGGTCAGCAGTCCCCTAGAACTTAGAACTACTTAAACGTAACTAACCTAAGGACATCACACACAACCATACCCGAGGCAGGATTCGAATCTGCGACCGTAGGGGTCGCGCGGTTCCAGACTGAAGCGCCTAGAACCGCTCGGCCACAACGGCCGGCGTGTAACCAAACGATGTTGATAAGAAATTTTTGCTGGGAGTTAACCTATCATCTAGAATTTAATTTAGTCTGTCGCGATATTTCGTACCTATATTCGTCTTTACTTACGTTTTCGTGTGGTAAGCCCTTTTATTCTCCGCGTCATGGTGAGTTGTCGTATGCACACGTAAATATTACATGTATTTTCCACACATAAGGTCGTAAAAGCACTTTTCACTTCACCAAAACACATTGTGATTGTGGTTGTTGTGTGTCCCAGCCCAGTCAGTGTTCATTTGTTCACCAGAGTGTTTGGCGCCAACTTTGAATTTCGTTTACATTTTATCTGTGTGTGTGTTTTCTGTACGCTTCTTAGCTGTTTGTGTTGTCTTTTACATGGTGTTTCTTTAATGTGTAAATGGTGAGTCTTTGCAGATTGTAGTGTATCATTTTGTGTGTGTGTGTGTGTGTGTGTGTGTGTGTGTGTGTGTGTGTGTGTGTGTGTGCAAGTCCACCCACCCACCCAACCACACACACACACACACACGAAGATAAAATGTAAACAAAATTCAAATTTGGCGCCGAACTCTCTGGTGAACAAATGAACACTGATGTGCTGGGACACACGACAACTACAACCACACTGTGTTTTGGTGAAGTGAAAAGTGCTTTTACGAACTTATTTGTGGAAAACACGTGTTGTATTTACGTGTGCATCACGACACCTCACCATGATGTGGAGGATAAAAGGACTTGCCACACGAAAACATGAGTAAAAACGAATATAGGCGCGAAATATCGCAACAAACTAAATTACATTCTAGATGATAGGTTGACTCTCAGTAAAATTTCTCATCAACATCGTTTGGTTGCAGATGACAAGCTACCTGTAGTAAATAATACACAAGTGATCCAGAAAAATCACGCACACCAAGTCTAACGGTTTAACAAAAAGAAACGAACTATTGTTTGAACTAAACATCCACTAATTTTGTAGTCATTTAATAAAGACATTCACATTACAGAATAAATAAAACGGAAACCCACTGATGGTAGCACAGTGGTGGTGAAACATGATTGGGTACTGAGAAAAAAGGTGTTCTGAATAACTGGCGGACCTCAAATCCTACAATTATAATTATCCTGTAAGAGGGTAGTAAATAGCTGCTAGTTTTCAGTTAAGACGTTACGTCCTCATTTTGTCTACTATAGTAACAGTGATAAATGAATTTCAACTAAGATAATAACAGAGCTCTTGAAGAATTTAGAAGTACTGGAACGTATTTGTACGTATATTGAAACCATTTTAGCAGTGTTGTGTCAAAAAAAAATGGTTCAAATAGCTCTGAGCACTATGGGACTCAACTGCTGAGGTCATTAGTCCCCTAGAACTTAGAACTAGTTAAACCTAACTAACCTAAGGACATCACAAACATCCATGCCCGAGGCAGGATTCGAACCTGCGACCGTAGAGGTCTTGCGATTCCAGACTGCAGCGCCTTTAACCGCACGGCCACTTCGGCCGGCAGTGTTGTGTCCTTTAATCCACTACATATCACGTAGCGGACGACAATTTATGCAATCACAACGTTAAATTACAGATATTCTCATTTTCATATGTTTCTATTGCATTTTTGTGGGTAACACCCCATGAGATGAAATAGTAAACAGTCATTGTAACCTTCACCTCCTGCTTTCAAAGAAACGTTTTAGTAATTCATCATTAAATACACGCAACTAATAAGATGTGAGGACTCTCCCATTACTAAAGCTTCCACCCTTTCAAGTAGTGTTAACACAGCATTGGGAGCGGAAATGTGCTTCTAACAGTTTGGTATTCTTAATTGCTTGAACTCCGACTGCATTTCTGCTGATTATATCGTATTCTGGTTGCCTCGGAATAATTCAGTTTTAAATGTCTATGTATGATACAATAGTGTTTCTACGATCTTGAACAACTTACAGCTTTTATATTTGAAGGTTTAATTATAACTGTTGCGCTAAATCAGCTCCGAAAGTCTGCTAAGACACCTCTTGATACCCTATTGTCCAACAGTTACGTCCAGGACACTGCAAACGACCCTTGCTCAGTTCCGTTACGACGGCTCTCATACCAGACTGAAGTATGTGTGTCAGACTAAGGTATGCAATGACTAGGACGCGAGCTGTCTGTGATATTGTATGGTTGGTTTGGTCATCTGTTTTTTTCGTAAACGTTTCTGCCTGTGTTACTGGAATCACTGAGACTTTTGGTCGTATGAATGTATCTTGCGGTTATACGTGAATCCACAATATCGTAGAATTACGTAGCATATCGCTCGTGATACGTGTCATTAAGGGATAGCTGACAGCTGTGGCAACAAATGTGTCAAAAACAGTTTATCTGTCTGGCTCACCTAATCCATCATCACACACACACATATGTACAAACTGAAAATTCGCTATCTGATTAGTGCACAGCGAAACTGTCGCTAAGGGGGGAAAGTTCAATAGACGACTATAAAGCAAAAAGAAGTTCAGTATCGAAAGTAATATATATCTAAAAACAGACTTGTTCGAACTGTAGCTAGATTATACATCCTAAACGTTGGAAAGAGACCCACGAAAATGTTGGCAACAAATGCAACATTTAAGCATTGTCAGATTATTACGTTATATGTAACTCAGAATTTCCCGTAGTTTTTTTTTTTTTTCGCTGAGCTCGTTCGCACAGCACTTCAAAACACTGGAAGCATGTTTATGAGAATTTGGGGCTTTAATCCCTGCCATTCTGATGTAGATTATCCATTGTAGGTGAAAGGTGAAACAGTGCGTTAAAAAATGACTGCGGCCAATTTTCTACCCTGTTTTCGTTCAAATGAAATATGCGCTATCCGTTTTCACTCCCTCCCCCCTCCCTCTCTATCTCCCTCTCCATCCACGCCCCCCCCCCCTCTCACTCTCACACACACACACACACACACACACGCCCACACACACACGAGACTAAGCAAGAAAATATGTATTCATAGGTTGGTAACACACAGAACTTGCACAGAAAACTAATGATTGAACATAAACACTGTACTGAATGCAGAGCACGTGAAACTACGGTAGTTTCTTCTGAGAAGTTTTAATAAAGTGAGATGAAGTGGAAATAGCACTAACGTAGTGTAAGAAAAAGTAGGTTAAAAAAAGGCGAGAAAATGGCAAGAATGAATGTGTAACCAAGATTCTTGCGATCTCAAAGAAAAAAAATTGTTTGCAGAATGTAATATAAGGGTCAAAAACGCTTTAAATAAATAATAAATACCAAGACGTGCAGACACTATGTAGCAATATTTCCAGAATGACCACAGAAGATGCTTTATAAATAAACATCGAAACGTTTTCGGTGGAGAATAGTCCTTATTTGCACTAAGCTTAAGATAGAAAACCAATAACAATTGAAATAATGCTCCCTCTGTAATGTGTTACATTCTCGAAGTCACGTCAACTTATATCCTTCTTTACATGATACATTACAATGCAGCTTCACTGCCACGCGATAAAACTTGTAGTTCGAAATTTAACAGTACTAGCCAAAGATCTTGAAAATGTTATACAAAATAAATAATGATATGCCTCTTCTGGATACTAGAACTGTATGGAATAAAGCTTCTGGTTAATAATAATGTCGTCTATAGCGGACAACTATACAAGCTTTGCAACCGATTTGTAAGCCAATAACGTAATATTTTTTGTCATTTAGGCCAACCATTTTATTCATCTGTAACGAATTTTCTTTTTATTCATCTGTAACGAACTTTTTTTTCCAAGGTTTGCGAGCGACGAGCACAGCAGTACAATAATATTCAACGTTAACTACTATTTTATTTCATCCAGCACGCGTTTCGACCACCACTCAACCGTCATTAGGAAGATTATTTAATCTTTTACATTTTTTATTAACTTTAGTGGTTCACATATGCACACTACGCACGCTACAATGGCTCTACTTTCATTACACACGCAAAAGACCTCATAACCCTAATGTTGCACTTATGGCTATGGAAGAACGGCATGTGTACACGCTACTACAGCAATTTAGTACCTGAAGCACAATGAAATTTCCCTGACGGTGACTGTCATGGCAACCGTAACGTATAGCGGCCCGTGTAAAAGAGTGACTTGCACAATATAGTGTTTTATATGTGAAGCTTTAGTCGTAGCAGAAGCTTGGAAACGCTGGCGTGCGCCTTGTACAGTTTGGGATAACAGCTCGCAAGCGAGCGCTGAGCACGACGTCATTATCAGACAGTATCTATCAGCGGCCGCCCGAGTCAGCCCAGGGTGCTGTGACCGGCTTTCTTTCCCGTTACGAATAAATAAAGTTACGAAACGCTGCTGATGGCGCCGGCTTGCGACAGGTGGCTCGAGGCGAACCACGCAGGTGTGGGGACCATCTCTCCTTCACTGGCGGACGATTCTGTAAGAGGGCGAGGATACTGCGTGGACGAGTTGTCGGAACTCATCCACAGCGCTTACGCGGAAAACCACAACACAGTCACTTCTGGCTACAGGCGATAGCGGTTTTGCTTTCGATGTAGTTACCCATTTAGGATATCTTATGGATTAAAGTCACGATAAGCGTAATGATGTTCAGCGTGTGACTTGGACCGCAGCTACACCGGAATTAATTTAACGTTATTCGTGAGCGGCTTCTGATTATTAACAGACAGTGGCTACGTCCTTATTTCTGTTCGAGAACACGCCTTTAGTACAGGAGATGTTATCGGAGAGAAACAACTTTAAACTGCTTTTAAACACTGACGAAATCATCTCGGTTTATCAGCTGAGTAACGGCTTCGTCCTGATGGAACGTTTCAACGAGATTCCTTCTCGTCATCTTCGGGTAAAGTCAAGCGACCAGAAAATGACGAGTAGGTAACTTCCAAAAACGTAACATCAGAATGACAAGATTATTTAGATGGTAACGTATGATTTCTCCCATTTTCAGAGAAAACCTGAATTCCCATAAACATTTGAAACTTAACTGCCAGGGTAAGATATCTAAGTTACTTCACAGTATTGCTGATGCTTTCATCTCTCCAGAGCGATGCATAACTAATATTTAAACAAATGAACGGCAAAGAAGTCATTGAATGTCACGCAATCTAGTGCTGTCTTAAAGCTTATGTCACTTCATTAACCATTTTCAACTGCATTTTTTCGCCTGTCATCATGCGCAGTTGGGAGCAAGCAAAAACTTTGACTAAGGTGATTGTTATCGCGACTGTTGCAAGTTATCACCAGAATAACTGCAACATGCGCAGTTATATACTAAGACGTGTTATATGATCAATCTGTTATAATACACGATCAAATAGTGACAATATCTCAACTTGCTGCGGAGTCTGGCAACTAGATCTAGATGTCAAGAAATGTAACATTATGCGATCAATGTAACGATCAACGAGACTATGTGACGAACACCAGCTGATGGGTTACTTTCTTGGGTGGCATCTATAACAAGCTGAGAAAACGTAAAGAATATACAATAGAGTACAGTAGGGTTGGTTACCAGTTTGTATTGTTTGCGAGAGCGCGTAGCAGGCTTTCGTGGCCGTGGAAATTGCCGTTGACCAGAAAATCTTTCGAGTCGTTAGGCCGCGTCACATTGTTCTTCATACTTCTTCTACGCTTGACGTTTCGATCCCTGTGTTGTGATCTGCTTCTGGATTCTACTAGTATCCCTGCACGGTTAGTTCAGAGACCCCAACAGAGACTTCGAAACGTCAAGCGTTGGCGAATTTTGAAGAATGTGACGCGGTCTAATGACTTAGATTTTATCATCAGAAATGATCTAACCAGTGATAGCCCTACAGCTGTTTAAAGCAGAGATCTGTGTCACCAGGCACAGTTTAGTCGAGTGTAGGGTTTAGTTTTGTGTGAGTAGTTCAGATGGAAGGATTCACTTGTAAAGAAGGTTTCTCACATACTGTACTATATGGAAGAAAATCAGTACATTATAGCTAAAAATTACTATTACATCTGTGACAAGGACAGGTACTCGTATTATCTCCATAACAAGAATTTCAAGTGGTTCAAACCCTACAACAAGTCATATTTACCTATGATCAGAAAAACTGTTTTGAGGACTATTAGTTATCGTATTCTATAGCATTAAAGGCGAAAAGTAAGAAATTTGCCCAAGATGTGTAAACGCTGCCTGAAGCTAGTTAGGCTAAAATAAATCGTTTGGTCAACGAAATTACGTATTTTTCCCCGCAGATGCGTGTCAGCTGTTAATAACTGGCGAACATTTACGTAGAAATTGCAGAAACCAGTTCCAAAGTATATACTGGCACTGAAAAATATGTTGTTCAGAAACAGACAATCTCTCCTCTAGAGCCAGTGAAGAATTAGACAAATTAGTACTCATACACACACATACATGCAGATGTGGTTGTCCCGCTCTTTCCGCAGATTTAAGATGAAAAAGCGATAATATATGCTACAATAAACACGTATCTGTAAATCTATTTCCGTCGATCTCAACGCTGGAGTCATTGACATCTGCTGAGGCGAACAAAGACGACGATGAGACAATTGCAGTATTACGCGGTACGCAGCAACGAGAACACAACCACACTCGCAGAACAGAGAGCTAGAGCTAGTGCGGACGAGCAGCTCTGGTACGGCTGCCTTGGAGTCGAGACTCACCCCAACTCTTGGCGGTCCTGCCGAGGAACTGCTTGGTGGACGGGTTCCAGATCTCGAGCTTGAAAGACTCCCACTTGCCGAGCGCGCTGGGCCGCATGTACGGGAAGGGATCCTCGTCATTGTTGGCGACGGTGGTGGTGACTGTGGTGGTGGGCGCCATGGTGCTCGCGCGGCCGCGTCTCGGCGTGGACTGAGCGCTGCGGGCGCGCCGCCGTCCGCGCTGGGCTGGTTATTTCTGCCCGCGCCGCCTGGGGGGCGCTGCCAGCCGCAGCCGTGGCCACGAGCGGCCCGGCCCGCTGGCTTATCGTACGCGCCGCCTTATCGCACACGTGATACCCTACCGCTTCCCGGAGACGCCGCACGCTCTTTGCGCCTTTTAGGTGAGCGACGGGCTATCCGCCAGAGGCTAAGAGCCGTTTCCTCAGTGCTCCGAAACCAAATCGGGCATTCCTTTCGGCGTCCGCAAGGGTGGCGGGGGCAACAGGGGGCACTTCCCTCCTCCTGGAATACGGAATTCACAATATACATAAATGACCTTGTGGATAACATCGGAAGTTCATTGAGGCTTTTTGCGGATGATGCTGTGGTATATCGAGAGGTTGTAACAATGGAAAATTGTACTGAAATGCGGGAGGATATGCAACGAATTGACGCATGGTGCAGGGAATGGAATTGAATCTCAATGTTGTTGTCTACAGTCCTGACACTGGTTTCATGCACCTCTCCATGCTACTCTATCCTGTGCAAGCTTCTTCATCTCCCAGTACTTACTGCAACCTACATCCTTCTGAATCTGCTTAGTGCATTCATTTCTTGGTCTCCCTCTACGATTTTTACCCTCCATGCTGCCCTCCAATGCTAAATTTGTGATCCCTTGATGCCTCAGAACATGTACTACCAACCGATCCCTTCTTCTTGTCAAGTTGTGCCACAAACTCCTCCCCAATTCTATTCAATACCTCCTCATTAGTTATGTGATCTACCCATCTAATCTTCAGCATTCTTCTGTAGCACCACATTTGGAAAGCTTCTATTGTCTTCTTGTCCAAACTATTTATCATCCATGTTTCACTTCCATACAAGGCTACACTCCATACAAATACTTTCAGAAACGACTTCCTGACACCTGAATCTATACTCGATGTTAACAAATTTCTCTTCTTCAGAAACGTTTTCCATGCCATTTCCAGTCTACATTTTATATCCTCTCTACTTCGACCATCATCAGTTATTTTGCTCCCCAAATAGCAGAAGTCCTTTACTACTTTAAGTGTCTCATTTCCTAATCCAATTCCCTCAGCATCACCCGACTTAATTCGACTACATTCCATTATCCTCGTTTTGCTTTTGTTGATGTTCGTCTTATATCCTCCTTTCAAGACACTGTCCATTCCGTTCAACTGCTCTTCCAAGTCCTTTGCTGTCTCTGACAGAAGTACAATGTCATCGGCGAACCTCAAAGTTTTTATTTCTTCTCCATGGACTTTAATACCTACTCCGAATTTTTCTTTTGTTTCCTTTACTGCTTGCTCAATATACAGATTGAATAACATCGGGGACAGGCTGCAACCCTCTCTCACTCCTTTCCTAACTGCTGCTTCCCTTTCATGCCCCTCGACTCTTATAACTGCCAACTGGTTTCTGTACAAATTGTAAATAGCCTTTCGCTCCCTGTATTTTACCCCTGCCACCTTTAGAATTTGAAAGAGAGTATTCCAGTCAACATTGTCAAAAGCTTTCTCTAAGTCTACAAATGCTAGATATGTAGGTTTGCCTTTCCTTAATCTTTCTTCCAAAATAAGTCGTAGGGTCAGTATTGCCTCACGTGTTCCAACATTTCTGTGGAATCCAAACTGATCTTCGCCGAGGTCGGCTTCTACCAGTTTTTCCATTCATCTGTAAAGAATTCGCGTTAGTATTTTGCAGCTGTGACTTATTAAACTGATAGTTCGGTAATTTTCACATCTGTCAACACCTGCTTTCTTTGGGATTGGAATTGTTATATTCTTCTTGAAGTCTGAGGGTATTTCGCCTGTCTCATACATCTTGCTCACCAGAGTATTCCAGTCAACATTGTCAAAAGCTTTCTCTAAGTCTACAGATGCTAGAAATGTAGGTTTGCCTTTCCTTAATCTTTCTTCTAAGATAAGTCATAGGGTCAGTATTGCCTGACGTGTTCCAACATTTCTGCGGAATCCAAACTGATCTTCGCCGAGGTCGGCTTCTACCAGTTTTTCCATTCATCTGTAAAGAATTCGCGTTAGTATTTTGCAGCTGTGACTTCAGGACTGGCTCTCCCAAGGCCGTCAGTAGTTCCAATGGAATGTTGTCTACTCCCGGGGCCTTGTTTCGACTCAGGTCTTTCAGTGCTCTGTCAAACTCGCAGTATCATATCTCCCATTTAATCTTCATCTACATCCTCTTCCATTTCCATAATATTGTCCTCAAGAACATCGCCCCTGAATAGACCCTCTACATACTCCTTCCACCTTTCTGCATTCCCTTCTTTGCTTAGAACTGGGTTTCCACCAAAGCTCTTGATATTCATACAAGTGGCTCTCTTTTCTCCAAAGGTCTCTTTAATTTTCCTGTAGGCAGTATCTATCTTACCCCTAGTGAGATAAGCCTCTATATCCTTACATTTGTCCTCTAGCCATCCCTGCTTAGCCATTTTGCACTACCTGTCGATCTCATTTTTGAGACGTTTGTATTCCCTTTTGCCTGCTTCATTTACTGCGTTTTTATATTTTCTCCTTTCATCAATTAAATTCAATATTTCTTCTGTTACCCAAGGATTTCTACTAGCCCTTGTCTTTTTACCTACTTGATCCTCTGCTACCTTCACTACTTCATCCCTCAGACAAGTGTAATGTGCTGCGAATACCTAGAAAGGAAGATCCCTTATCATTTAGCTACAATATAGCAGGTCAGGAACTGGAAGCAGTTATTTCCATAAATTATCTGGGAGTACGCATTAGGAGTGATTTAAAATGGAATGATCATGTAAAGTTGATCGTCGGTAAAGCAGATGACAGACTGAGATTCATTGGAAAAATCCTAAGGAAATGCAGTCCGAAAACAAAGGAAGTAGGTTACGGTACGCTTGTTCGCCCACTGCTTGAATACTGCTCACCAGTGTGGGATCCGTACCAGATAGGGTTGATAGAAGAGATAGAGAAGATCCAACGGAGAGCAGCGCGCTTCGTTACAGGATCATTTAGTACTAGCGAAAGCGTTACGGAATGACAGATAAACTCCAGTGGAAGACTCTGCAGGAGAGACGCTCAGTAGCTCGGTACGGGCTTTTGTTGAAGTTTCGAGAACATAGGAGTCAAGCAGTATACTCCTTCCTACGTATATCTCGCGAAGAGACCATGAGGATAAAATCAGAGAGATTAGTGCCCACTCAGAGGCATACCGACAATCTTTCTTTCCACGAACAATACAAGACTGGAATACAAGGGAGAACCGATAGAGGTACTCAAAGTACCCTCCGCTACACACCGTCATGTGGCTTGCGGAGTATGGATGTAGATGTAGATACGGGAAACGCTGGGTTTATTTGGTTGTCATTTTGTTCAACGTAAATTGCAGCGTTTCCTTAACCCGGCGGGATTTCCGGCGCTACTTTTTGGTCATAGTAGCTGCAGACCTTTAGGGAACATTATCGAAATATAGTCCCCGATCTTTCCAGTACAGTTACACATCCAGCCATCGTGTTATCAATTCTGCGATCCATTCGCCATGAATGCGGAACAACGTAGACCTATCAAACTGAGAAGACGTCGCTGTAATGATTTAGTCTTCGATTGTTAAGAGTCGTTTCTACCGACTTACCGCTTTCATCTTGTCGAATACTTGCCCTCGGTTTCATTGTACTCAAACAACCCAAAAAATGTAGCTTTTCACTATAAGTTTTGTCGTACTTACATCTTAACAATAAAGATTAATAATCAGGACTCACGAAAATAACAAAATAAGACCGCGAACATTATCAGATGTAAAGTTTTGAAAGAAAAAATTAAAATAAATATTTTTTTGTAAGTTTATTTCTTGTTTCTCCACGTAGAGAAGTATCAAATAGGCGAATTTTATGCTGCTTATCATTGCTGGTATCCAACAGAATTCCTGCAGTGGATCTGATTCTTTTCTATCTAAAATTTTTAAGTTTCATTAACAACCTAACGTTACTGACGTGTGGATAAAAAACATTTCGGAGATATTTTCGAGTTTTATTTCGTAACTCGAAGTATAGGCCAAATGAAGTTCTTAGGGTATGAAATATTCTCAAGCTCCTCGAATTACATAAAAGTGGCAATTTCAGTATCTGGGGCCCTATTTGGATGAAGTTCTCTCGACGAACATGTGCATTCTCGAAGCTTCGCATGGCCAGTGTAGTAGAGGAAAGCACATCGAGGATGTAGAGTCATCGACTGATGGAGAAATAAATTTAAGCGTACATCAGCGAAGTGTGTTAGGACTCTTTTCTGTCCATCTTTTACATTAATAAGCAAATATGCAGTATTAACAGTAAACTTAGACTTTTTGCAGATGAGGCGTACCACAGAGAAGTGTGTTAGCACCCTTACTAATTGTGCTATTAATGAACTAACAAATTAATTAGTAGGTGATCTGTTATTTATCATGAAATACTATCTGAAGCAAAGCTGCTGAAATATCCAGTCAGTTTTTGACAAGATTTTAAAGTGTTGCTGAGATTGGTAAATTTATTTTCAATATTCTGAACTGTAAACTGGTGCACTACACACAAACACAGTATCCTGTCATTACGACAGCAATGAGTCACAACTGCTCATACGAACACCTCAGTCTAACAGTTCCTGAACACATGAACTAAATGATCATTTAGGCTCAACCATTGCAATGTAGGTGACAAACTTCATAGTTTGATAGAATACTTAGAAAATGCTGTCACTGTTCGAAGGAGACTCCCTGCACGGGGTGTCCCAGAAGGAATGGTCATTATTCAAGGAATGATAGGAACGATCATTCGAAACAAAAACAAGTATCTAGTAACATTGGCTCTAAAATGCTTACATTAAGAGCTATGAGCACTTTTGCATTTACGATAGTGCGAAACAAACCACCTTCACTTGCAAGCGCTTTGCGTTTCACATTTTGGGAGGAGATAGTATGGACCAAAACCATTGGCTCTAAAGTGCACCTCTTAAGAGCTATGAGCACTTTTTCAGTTTAAGAAATGTGTTTCACAGTAGCGAAGATAGCCAAGTGCTCACAGCTCTTAAGGTACACACTTTAGAGCCCATGTTTAATGGACATTTTTGTCTTGTTTTGTTCCTTCCTGCAAAATAAGGAAAGCAATGATCTTGCGGTAGAAGTGGTTTGTTTCACAGTATCGAAGTCGGACGTGCTTATAGCTATTAAGTTATGCTTTCCAGAACCCATGTGTACCATACTTTTTTGCTTCGAATGTTACTTTCTTACATATCCCTGAATATTGACCATTCTTCCTGGACACCCAGAATAATATCAGTGCGACCTACCCTGGCTTGTGAAACCCTTACCAAATCTAAAACGAAGTGTTGAAGGGTCGCACGAATTGATTTATGAGAGGGTGTCTCGGAAATGCTTAAGAACTTGAACTAACGGGCACTTGGAGGCAGCCAATTTGAAGATCTTCAGTAACCAGTGTTAAGGGTGGAATTAGAAATATTCTTTATCCCCCTCCTCCATGTATAGCTCCCAAAATCCATATTCTTAATGCTGTGGTACTAAATCAGGCATTGTCGAAGCCATACATAAGAAATAAATTAAAGTAAAACACATTGAGGATAGAGTGTCGTCTTCAGGCGATCCATAGGGAAGTGTGTGAGGAACTCGACTGTTCATTTTGTGTATTGAAAACATACCAAGAAATATATGTGATAACCTAAGACTTTTTGAGGATGCTGTACTTATCTCTAATAAAGTACTACGTGAAATAAGGTCTCAAATATCCAGTTTGATCATGATAAGACCTGAAAGAGGTGCAAAGATAGGCAGTTTGCTTTAAGTGTTTAGAATGTAAAACCCATAAAGAAATGTAAAATCGTAATGTCATATAACAATAATATCAGTGACTCCCATTTGGAATCAGTCATTTCATATAAAACTTTGCAGCAATAATTTGTGGGGTTGTGAAAAAGAATAATTTTATTGGCTCAGTTGGCAAAGCAATGGCAGACATTAGCTCAATGGTAGGATTCTGCGAAACTGCTGTCAGGCTCCAGAGATGACCCATCAAAGTGTATAGCTCTATCAGGCCAAGTTCTGCAGGAAGTGGAGGAGTCACTGTTTGTTACATCCTGCCACGTCCCCTCCCTCAAATTTATCAAATTCAGCTTGATATCACACCCACTTTTAATCTGCCACAGATGCCTATGATTATAATAATAAAGTAATAAGATATTACAATAAATTAGTACGCTATTTTAGCATAACTATCAACATACTGCAGTTCAATGAAATCCATCGATTTATAAACACTCATGCAAAGTTATGGGAACTACTAATGTCAATGCCATGTAACTGGTATAAGAACTGTAATAGGTACAAGCTCACAGAACTTTCATAACATCAAAATTTACTCTTTATATAATCGAAGTGGGCATTCACCATTATCAGTAGCATATCACTTCACATTACGAATGTAATAACAAGTCAGCAGACTACAGTTATCTGAGCATCAGCTCACCTACAGGCAGACATTATTCCACCCCACTCCTCTCCCAAGCTGTGCCACTTCTTGGAGACAGAGCAGTCTAAACCAAGGTGAACACAAATTTTGCTATCCCAGTCGCAGCCCAGTGTTTTACCTGATATTGAAAGAAACAGCCAGTCAAAAAACTTCTTGTGTCAATGAGGGGTGGGACATGATATCATTCTCATCCAGTGCATGTGGTGGGAATTCCCTAATGTCTGCATCTGAGGCAGGTAGAGGCAAGGAGTGTGGCAGGATGCTTTGTCAGCAGAACACATGCATGCACACACAGCTTCGTCAACATCCACAGCAACCAAACACATATCTGTCAGCAACATACAGTTTTGTCAGGTCAACTCTCCCATTCACACCCCAGTCTTTCTTACCAGCCATTAAAACGAAAGAGCCAGTTAGTATGTACCTCCTAGAGTCAGCCATCTTGTCCTCTATAGCCCTCTTGATGATGACTGAAATTTGATATTTGTACCCCACTCTCTCAAATTAAGTGTCACAATATTATTTCCACATCTAAAATATCTGTATTATGAATTGACACTACTGGTGTAACGTACAGGTTGAGATGCATTTGACACCTAAAACGTATCTGTGAATAGTAGATCCTTTTAAGTATTCTAGTGCAGTCTGCATTGTTGCCATATTACGAATGACATCATCTGATGACATCACATATTGTAACCTGTGTCACCCCACTCCTCCACACACCTGCCTGACATCACAATCCAAGTTGATGGAATCAGTCCAGATATCCTGCTTAAAATGGTGGGAAATTAAAAAATGATTGGAAGTTCAAAGTAGCTCAATTACTCTACAGTATAGCTCGATCATTCTTAATGCCTATCATAACAATCTAAGAGGGTGGACCTAGTTCACTTGTTCTAGGATTAAAATGGCAATAGCTCAGTTGCCTTAAGTTTAAAACGGTGGGAAATTAAAAAAATCCACTTGTTCTAGTTTTATAAACAGTGAGAATCCCACTTGTGCTACCTACAACATTTATCTGACCAACTGTCACCGCCACTGGGATATTATTAGATAGTAACTATTGCATCAGCATCTTATTTGTTTAAAGAACGACTCACATCATAATGGGTGGGTGTGATTCCTATTACCACGCCAAGAGATCGCCAGCTGCTGGCCAGTACCAGTGCATACCTTTTGACATCTCCACCGTTCTGCAGCTGGCCACTCGACCATATACTCAAGGAATGGGAACACAAGTGAGTACAAGCTGTGTTCATAAATCTCCTCTACCACTGCAGAAATGTGGGAAACTCTCCAGAGAAAGTGCAACTCGAGCTTGTTGCTGTTTTAGTACTTAGGCAGACATTTGTACTTCCCTAAGAAACCCAGACATACCAGTCCTCTTTACACGACAGTTTCTCAATTATCATTCAGAGGTTTTAGTGGTTTATTAATGTTTTTGCAATGAAAAACAGAAAATGGCAAAATATGATGGTCAAGACTGCAGTTTTTACAACCGCTGCGATGTAAATATAATATGATGGAAAGTTTATTAACTTAGCAGGCTGAAACAACAAGTTTAGCACAATTTCTGGCTTTCTGTTTTAGCAAAATATGTCCTATGAATAGGGAGTACAAAATCTATTGTACTTGCTGACTGAACTAGTGAGGTAATGACATTTAAAATCTGCAGAGCACTTACAGGCAACAGCTACTTTGTTCAATAATTATGTGACTTTGGATGCAGTTGAGAAATCAGAAGGTGGGGTGATTAGCATGCAGTAAAGTTCAAAGTGTACACGTCAAGAGTATCAGTATAGATGTGCCAAAATATTATAAGCACCTACCTAATAGTATGTTGATCCAACTTTTTTACACAATACAGCGGCATTTCTGCATGGCATGGATTGGACAAGTCCTGGGTAGGTTTCTAGAGGAGTGAAGTGCCAAATTCCTGTGAAATTCAGGTTTGGCAACAGTGATTTTCCATAGTTCTGACTTAATGCACGGTAATCACAAAGAGTTGAGGAATGGACATCAAAGAAATGTCTTTCTTGGAGAGCAGCACAGATCACAGAACAGAAAGAAATTAGTAATTGTTGTTTAGTGTTTGGACAGGTGATAGAAATCCATTGAAATATCATGTTAAGCGTGTCCTGGGTAGGAATTATGGGGCCAGGAGGGCAGATCACACCCCAGGATCACAGTCACCAGTGGAGCAACATCAATGAACATCAGCTCTGATTTCGATGACATGCAAACTAAGAGGCTGTTTGGTAGCAGCACTGAACACATATCAGAAATCACAAAGTGGTAGTACTGCATTGGTGTGCTGGAAATGCATTTATAAGAGTTGTAGATACACCATACATTTTCTGTGCAACATAGATGGAGCGACTTGACAGAGAATATGTAAAGTAATTCCATATAAAAATGTTTGCTCTTGGTAATATAAACGTTCGGGATGTTATGGCTTCAATAATCTGTCAGGAATGTCAAATCTGTCTCATGTCACCGGTACACCATTTTTTCTAGAATTACCATTGTGAAGTGCCATAGTAAGAATGATTACCTGTGAGAGTTACCTTCATAACCAACGAAATTCCTCCGTTTGTATGGAAAGATCCCACTCTGTGTGTAGAACTATTGCTGATTTACACTGCACTCCACATTATGACTTAGCAGATCGAGCATGCTAGCGATGCGCTCCTACAGTTGATTCTTCCAGATATGCAGAGACATGTCACATCACATGTTTAAGTTATTCTCATACGTTATGGACACAGAGCTAACATGCAACAACCCTCCAGATATGTTCAGATCAGACGAATTTGATGGTTATGTCAATGTGGTTGCTTCATCAAGGTCACTACCTTGACAGCGTGAGCTAGCGTTTTGTCCCTAGTTATCATGACACTCTCTTTTCTTACAAGGAGAAAATGATCTTATGTTTGGTCTAGAATTGTATTTTTAAGTATTTTTTGAGAAATACTTCACATAAATTGTAATGAACTACTCAATTTCTGTCTAAGTAGGCTACAAGTAAGTCACGTCTGAAAGAGAAAGTGGTGCAGTTCATGTTAATCCTTTGTTTTATCTTTGATAGTTTCTAACAACAGTAGGGAATGTAAGTTGTTTCGCAATTCTTTGTTCAATCATGTTTATTAAATGCCTCTCAGCCATTCTTCAGTGTCTTAGTAGTTATACATTGTTCTTCTATCTTTGTGATTGCATAACACTTTTAGTATCCATCTGTTGTTGTCATCTTCAATCAGAAGACTGATTTGATATAGTGAACTCCTTAGTTCACTATTCCTTTGCTAAGAAAGGTAAAAGGTACTATTCCAATTTATTTCTCAAACCACCACAAAGATACAGATATCTCACATGTTTTTAGATCAGGTGGTTATAATGGACAAGACATAAACGTGAGTACTCTGAAAACCACTGTAACATGATTTCAGACCTTTAACCACGGATAGTTCTCCTGCTGGAAGACATTAAGTGTGGTGGGATGTCAATACAGCAACTCAGAAATGTGAACATCAGCATGGAGATCGACTAGTTATATTCATATTCACTGAACTTTGCATCGAAGTCAGAGAATATTGTGTCAAAATCATTGAAATCTGTGTCATATTCAGTCAATTTTCTGTTGAAATCAGTCAATTTCCTATAGAAATCGCCATATTGTGTGTAGAAATCAGAACTTTTGTTGTTGAAATCAGTGAATTCTAGGTCAAAATCAGAAAATGTTGTGTCAAAATTGGTTCATATAATGCTTGTGTTGGAGTCTAGATTGCACAATGTCATATTCATATGGTCCCAGTCGATGCACTGTAGAATACTATTAAACACAACACAGCAAATGTCCTGTGGTTTACACCACAGCCGGCTGGTGTGGCCGTGCAGTTATAGGTGCTTCGATCTGGAACCGTGAGACCGCTATGGTCGCAGGTTCGAATCCTGCCTCGGGTATGGGTGTGTGTGATGTCCTTAGGTTAGTTAGGTTTAAGTAAATCTAAGGTCTAGGAGACTGATGACCACAGACGTTAAGTCCCATAGTGCTCAGACCCATTTGAACCATTTTTTACACCACACTTACCTCTGAACATAACAGCATGTTTCATGTTTTGTACTAACACTGCGAACAAGAGAAGAACACTTCATTCGCCCAATAGCTCACAATAGTTGACAAGAAATTGATAGAGGAAAGTGTCCTTAGTGTTCAGAGCCTCACCATTTTTACCACACACTGAAAATCTCTGCATAGATCAGTAACAACCTTCTTTAATGAAATTTAGGTATTTTTTCTGTCTTACATTTAGCAAATGAAGTTTCCTTATGAGCCACGTGTTATAAAACCTGATGCAGTATCACTACAGGCCTGTAGTAGATTTGTGATGACTGTCTGCTATTTGGCGTCATTCAAAATTTGTTATGGCCAATATTATAGATTATTAATACGACCATAATTCTCTTGTTTCTGACATTACAGAGATGTGTGCTGCACATACATCATGTTGCTATCAGAGGGGCAGCTGTGTACTAGTGGACTACAAAGAAGACTTAGAAAAGGGGTGGCCTCTGATGTTAAAGAAGGAAATGTCTAGCGTAATTAACAGTTTTCCAAGTTGACAAATTCTGTAAGTGGATCTGGATTTAAAACAAAATTTTGCTGCGTTTTTTTTTTAAAGAAAATGGAAATGTTTGATTACCTAACATCAAAACATGATTTACTTATGAATGTGTATTAAATTCAGACGCTGATACTATTTAGTATATTAACTTAGTGAAGTGTGAATAGTTTGCTCTGTGTGATAGCATAAGTCATTCCTCGGCAAGTAACTTGTAAATTAGGCCAGTGCTACCTATAAGTGAGGCACATTTGTTTTGTACTCTAATAGAACAATAATACAGACAGTTCAGACGTGGAAATAACATTAGGATACTGAACTTGAGTGTGTATCGGACCTTGCACGTCCGCAGCTCATGGTCGTGAGGTAGTGTTCTCGCTTCCCACGCCTGGGTTCCCGGGTTTGATTCCCGGCGGGGTCAGGGATTTTCTCTGCCTTGTGATGACTGGGTGTTGTGTGCTGTCCTTAGGTTAGTTAGGTTTAAGTAGTTCTAAGTTCTAGGGGACTGATGACCATAGATGTTAAGTCCCATAGTGCTCAGAGCCATTTGAACCATTTTTGGACCTTGCACCTTGTGGAGTACAGAGATCAAACTTTACTCATCGCCAAGTACACCTTACACTGTTAGTTATAATAGTAGGGCAATATGTGAGCCATGTGTGTTTTGTACTTTTATAGAACAACAGTACAGACAATTTAGGTGTGAAAATAAGACCGTCATATTTAATTTGAGGGGCCATTGCAACTTTAACCAACTGGAGTGCAGATGTTCAACTGTAGTCGTCACCAAGTGGGGTATACAGAGAACATGATGAGCAACTCTAGGGGAGACATAATGATAGGGGGTTTCGTTTCAATGGGGAGCAAATTTAATGGATTGTAAAATGCTGGGCTGTATGTGTGTGGGAGAGCAAAATATATGTGTTTCGGCTTGGAGGATCTCTGAATGGTGTATTTCCAAGAAAGTGGTGTGGCTTAAGAAGGAGTTTAAAAATGTGATTAGACAGTAAAATAATAGCCTATGATTGGGAGTTCTAACTACATGTTAGCGTTTGCTTAGAAGATGATTGGAATGTTTCCAAGAAAAGGGCACAGCTTAGGAAAGGAAAGGAGAGTGACTTGATGATATCATCCTGCCATCTCCACTGTTGCCCTGCCTTTACCTCCCCCTGCCACAGCCTGAGGAAGAGATAGTGTGCACACTTAGTCCAGAAAGTACTCTCCTTTCCTATTGGAATAAATTTTTCTTTGTCTTGGTCAAATTTCCGCGGTTTGCTTATTCCAGCTGTAGACTCTTGATCTGTTTCGGATTTGTTGTCTGCAATGGGTACAGTCAGCCTGTGAATGGACATCTTCACCTGCCTGCTGGAAACAGGCTGTCAGGTAGTAAGTGAATCCATGTGGGCAACAAACTGAAGCATATACTATGTTAACCATAGCACCAATATTTCGTAAGTCCTTGCCGATTTTGAGACTCTAAGTTTCCATGTTACTTTATTCTCTGAAAGTTGTCTGCGAAATTTGGTAAGATATATGCAGAAATTTAAACACTTTTGCTACAGTATCTTTTGGGGATGGTCATGATTCCCATGATGCTGCCCTACATCTTGTATCTGCTCCTGTGCTCAAGTTTATGGGACTAATATTAAATGGAATTAATAGAGGAATTGGTTGTTCACTAAGAAGGGCAATGTGACTGGCAACAAGTTTGTGTCATATGTGGTGCATTGGTTTGTAATTAGCATTACAGAGGGAAGGAAGAGCCATTCTTCTAGTGGTCAAGATGGCAGTGGATCTCCTACCAAGGCCTCGTGAGTTTGACGGATTGGCAAGGGCTACAGGAGTCTATCATGTCTGAAGGTGGCTGCAGCAAGATGGACTGCATGCATGAAAATTCTTTATTACTCCAACAAGCTACAGCCATTACAAGTAAGCACTCTCATCTGGCGATGTAGCTCAGTGTCGACTCATGTCATTCATGTTTCACAGGTATGGTCAGGCTTCAATCTTCCAGCTCACAGTAGCAGCAAAAGGTGTCACAATGGCAGCCCCAGTAATGCTGAGGTACATGGTTGGCATACCTCAGCAGTGCTGCATCGGATGTGGTGGCCTTATGTTATTACAGTGCTGGGGTGCGAGGAAGGGGTGATTGGCTTTGACCTACCCAACAGAAACTAGTGCCAGGTGCTGGCAATGGCTAGTATCTTGGTGATTAGGAGGGCATCAGTTTGATTCTCATCCCTTCCAGTGGAGATCTGCATCAGGAAGGACGTCTGCAGCTTCCCCTGGCTGCTGATTAAGCCCAGCTGACTTGTGCGCCATGGCTGGATGGCAAGCTTTTGTAAAAGACTTCGCAGGTCTTGTTGCCATTGAGCTCACATATTCTGAGAGTTGTCTGTTATATTTGCATTTGTTTGTCCATTACCTGTGTGCAACTTACCTCTAAACACATTGACTGACTTTAGTTACAACGTCTTTTACGATAGTGTATCTGTTGAGGGTTTGAGCTACGTGTGAGTTTCTTAGTTTGTGTGGTGCTTAGATGTGCAGTGGCTGGACATGCTTTGCAGGTTTGCAAGGAGAATAACAACAGTGTATTCTTCCCATTCCTTTCGTGACTGCAGTAGAGATAATTTGGACTTTTTTTGATGGTGTGAAATAGTGTGCTAGTGAAAGTGGCTATAGTCATACATGATCAATTATATATACACACACACACACACACACATATATATATATATATATATATATATATATATATATATATACTGAAGATCCAAAGAAAGTGGTATACCAGCCTAATATCGTGTAGGGTCCCTGAGAGCACACAAAAGTGACACAACATGACGTACCATGGACTCAACTAATGTCTGAAGTAGTGTTGGAGGGAACTGACACCATGAATCCTGCAGGTCTGTCCATAAATTTGTAAGACTACGAGGGGTGGAGATCTCTTTTGAACAGCACATTGCAAGGCATCCCAGATATGCTCAATAACGTTCATGTCTGGGGAGTTTGGTGGCCAGGAGAACTGTTTAAACTCAGAAGAGTGTTTCTGGAGCCAGTCTGTAGCAATTCAGGAAGTGTGGGGTGTAGCATTGTCCTGCTGGAATTTCCGAAGTCCGTCAGAATGTACAATGGACATGAATGGATGGTTACATATGTGTCACCAGTCAGAGTCGTATCTAGACGTTTTAGGCATACTATATCACTCCAGCTGCACATACCTTACACCATTACAGGACCTCCACCAGCTTGAACAGACCCTGCTGACATGCACTGTCCATGGATTCGTGAGGTTGTCTTCGTATCCATACAAGTCCATCCGCTCGATACAATTTAAAACGAGACTTGTCCGACCACGAATTTCCATAGATTCTATTAAATTTTTCTTTCCTTCTCTTCCATCATAATTACACTCCTGGAAATGGAAAAAAGAACACATTGACACCGGTGTGTCAGACCCACCATACTTGCTCCGGACACTGCGAGAGGGCTGTACAAGCAATGATCACACGCACGGCACAGCGGACACACCAGGAACCGCGGTGTTGGCCGTCAAATGGCGCTAGCTGCACAGCATTTGTGCACCGCCGCCGTCAGTGTCAGCCAGTTTGCCGTGGCATACGGAGCTCCATCGCAGCCTTTAACACTGGTAGCATGCCGCGACAGCGTGGACGTGAACCGTATGTGCAGTTGACGGACTTTGAGCGAGGGCGTACAGTGGGCATGCGGGAGGCCGGGTGGACGTACCGCCGAATTGCTCAACACGTGGGGCGTGAGGTCTCCACAGTACATCGATGTTGTCGCCAGTGGTCGGCGGAAGGTGCACGTGCCCGTCGACCTGGGACCGGACCGCAGCGACGCACGGATGCACGCCAAGACCGTAGGATCCTACGCAGTGCCATAGGGGACCGCACCGCCACTTCCCAGCAAATTAGGGACACTGTTGCTCCTGGGGTATCGGCGAGGACCATTCGCAACCGTCTCCATGAAGCTGGGCTACGGTCCCGCACACCGTTAGGCCGTCTTCCGCTCACGCCCCAACATCGTGCAGCCCGCCTCCAGTGGTGTCGCGACAGGCGTGAATGGAGGGACGAATGGAGACGTGTCGTCTTCAGCGATGAGAGTCGCTTCTGCCTTGGTGCCAATGATGGTCGTATGCGTGTTTGGCGCCGTGCAGGTGAGCGCCACAATCAGGACTGCATACGACCGAGCCACACAGGGCCAACACCCGGCATCATGGTGTGGGGAGCGATCTCCTACACTGGCCGTACACCACTGGTGATCGTCGAGGGGACACTGAATAGTGCACGGTACATACAAACCGTCATCGAACCCATCGTTCTACCATTCCTAGACCGGCAAGGGAACTTGCTGTTCCAACAGGACAATGCACGTCCGCATGTATCCCGTGCCACCCAACGTGCTCTAGAAGGTGTAAGTCAACTACCCTGGCCAGCAAGATCTCCGGATCTGTCCCCCATTGAGCATGTTTGGGACTGGATGAAGCGTCGTCTCACGCGGTCTGCACGTCCAGCACGAACGCTGGTCCAACTGAGGCGCCAGGTGGAAATGGCATGGCAAGCCGTTCCACAGGACTACATCCAGCATCTCTACGATCGTCTCCATGGGAGAATAGCAGCCTGCATTGCTGCGAAAGGTGGATATACACTGTACTAGTGCCGACATTGTGCATGCTCTGTTGCCTGTGTCTATGTGCCTGTGGTTCTGTCATTGTGATCATGTGATGTATCTGACCCCAGGAATGTGTCAATAAAGTTTCCCCTTCCTGGGACAATGAATTCACGGTGTTCTTATTTCAATTTCCAGGAGTGTATAATCAGCCCATCTAAGAATTCCATCTCTGGAACTAGAAGACCTAGTAAAAATTACTGTTAAATCTCCTTCCCGCATAATTTGTTTATGATCTTGATCCACCAAGTAGTCCAAATTGATAAAGTACCTCTTTTTTCTTACTCCTTATTTCTCCATTATTAAGAATGTGTCCTTCCAGGCTTATTTTATCAGTAACAGATGAAGTGAAATATAACATATCTGTTGGTGAAATGAAAGGATGTTTGATTCCAGATAAAACATTATTTCCTTTCTTCATTGTTCCAATTCAAACAGTTTTGCTACATAATTATCGATTAATTTTTTATTGAATTTTCTGTCATATGTTGGATAATCTGATTGTGATCCCTCTGGATCAACTATAACAATTCTAAGATGCATGTATAATTGTGCATGATTCAGATGATGCCATCTGTCACTAACCATTATTTCAATTTCTATATCCTAGTTGCATGCATTTAAATTATTTTTTGTTTTTTCACTCACAGGGAATGAGTAAAACTGATAAGTCTCGATTTTGTTCATGTTTTTTTAAGGATAAAATTTACTGAGGTATTTTTAAAACAACTGTTACACAACCACCATTAAAGTAAATCAGCTTGTCAGTTTCATAAGTTATAGTAATTTCTCAATCTTGAATAGGATCAAAAATAGGCACATGATAATGTAGTACATAAATTATTGGCCCTCCAGATCCAGCATTTGTTTTAAATGATGCAATAATATTAGTTTGTCTTTGAAAATGATCAGTGTGTCCAACAAACATCACATCAGTCAAATTAAAATTTATATTAATTAATTCAAATGGCATCATTTTACAAATATCTTTAACAACATTGTTTCATTAGCTTCCACAACTTGGTTACTAATTCCTAATATACTATCAATACCATCTTTTATATCCATGTATAATTTTATGACACTTATGAGAACAACATCAATTAAAATTTCATCAGCTATAATATGAATAACTGGATGAATAAATTTTTCGAAATTTTTTCAACTGTATTGACCTATATGAATTTCTGTCATTTCTGCATTGCAATATAGTTTATTATTTTTCGATGTAATATTTGGAGTTGAAAAAGTTGAATAAAAGCCAACTAGTGTAACATTTTTTATAAGTTCCTCTTTTTCGAACAATTAATAATTTTTAAAGAATAGATGACTCACCACTCAATTGAGATAGGTATTTCTATTGTATTAAAAAATTATTTAAATAAATGACAGATGGTAAACCAAAAATAAGAATACCAGTAAATAAATCAGAAAATGATAAATTTGTACCAAAATCTGTTTGATGTGCAGTCATCTGGCCAAGTGCATGTGGAAAAACTACATTGTTGATTGACAATTATATTCTAGCTCCAGGATGGTTGCATTGGAATGAAATTAATCTTTCATGTGTTTATTCTAAAAGCTTAGATGAACCAAAATATAAAGAATTTATAAAAAGATGTGAAAAATTGAAGATAAGCAAAATGAAAATATTACTACTTGTATTGAAAATAAAGGAGAAATTATTCCATTAGATCAATGTCTATATAATTCAGTAGTAGTATTCGATGACTTCAATCTTGAAAATCAGGATACAGTTAGAGAATATTTTACTAGAGGAAGATGTAAGGAAACAGATTGTTTTTATTTAGCTCAAACTTATTCAGTAATACCAAAACAATATTTTTAATTTATTAAATGTTTTCAGACAAGATGACACAAATTTTAACCATATTTATCATGAGTTCATTGGTGATGATTTAAAATTTGATGATTTTAAAGAAATGTGTGGTAAATGTTGGAATGATCAATTTGGATTTTTTATAACAGGCATGACTAGAAAACCGAATGAAGATAACTTCAGAACTAAAATACAGGCTTTCATAACAACATAAATGTTAAACACAAAAGTTAGACATTGAAAAAGGTTAATTAATGTTTCATATCTAATAAATGTTTGCAAAATAAGCACAGCAGTTAAAAAAGCTAAACAAAATAGAAAGAAAGCTGACAATTTGAAAGAATAATTCAAGCTTTGGAAAAAACAACCATGAACAGAAAATTAAAACTACAAAAGAGATCAACCAGTTACTCATGCTATTGAACAAGTAAAACAAGGAATCGAAGGATAAGGTGATGATGTTTTGAAAACTATTCAAGAAAACACATAAGTTGAAAAACAAATAGTTTCTTATCTTCATCTAGAAGAATTTGAAGATTTATCACCAATTAGAAAACTCTGCGATTGACCTGATGACATTCCTGGTAAGTATGACTTTGCATTAAGGGAATCAAAAATTCAAGCTGCATTGAATAGATAGGAAGAGGAGAATAAAGGAGATGCAACCCAATAAAAACTAAAAGAGCATGATGTAAAAAATAAGTGTTAGTAAAAGAATGTTAAAAGTATATCAGTCATCCCAAAGATCCAGTTTTGGATTGAAACCTGTTGATAGATTTAAATTTGTTAGGCGTTTTGGAGTTGATTTCGATACCAATAAATTAAAAAATTGATGGAAAAGAATACGAGGGCAGAGATAGTCTAATAAATTATTGAACTAAAAATAAATTACTACAGATGATATGATTGAAAAATTTGTATATGTTCATTTATCAAATTATGCAGATATATTGAACCATTCAGGAGCATTATATTACGAGAGTAACCAAAATAAAATAAAATAAACTAAAGGTAAAAAATACAATAAACTGATAAAAATAAACCGGCCGGTGTGGCCAAGCAGTTCTAGGTGCTGCAGTCTGGAACCGCGCGACCACTACGGTCGCAGGTTCGAATCCTGCCTCGGGCATGGATGTGTGTGATGTCCTTAGGTTAGTTAGGTTTAAGTAGTGCTAAGTTCTAGGGGACTGATGACCTCAGATGTTAAGTCCCATAGTGATCAGAGCCATTTGATAAAAATATATTGTTTACACGTATTTTCCAAAAGTATATGAAGTATCAACAGATTCAGATTCTTGAGACGATTCTGCTGCGAAGACAGGTGAAGGTTTAATTAAGAAAAAATTATCATAATGAAAAAAGTGGAATATCGCGGGTGTTAACATATGAATTTAGTGATTTCATAATCGTTAATCAAAAAGGAATTCCTAAACTGATTAGCTTTTTTAATAACTTATCACATACATTTTGGGAAAGTGGAAAATGTGGTAAAGTATTAGTAAACAATTATTAATAAATTACCCTTTGAGATGCATCTTCGAGGCTATTCATCCTGTACGTCTGGGACCAAATTAGAAGAAAGACTAGCATGTGGGGATTCAGGACTTAACCCATTAGATGCAGGTTGTAAAAAATTGCCTATAGAGATACTTAAGATTTAAAAAAGTCGCAAAGTATATAAATAACTTCAATTAGCTGTAAAAGAAAGAATGCAGGCAAGTGATGCTTGAATGGTGGAAAAAATATCTGGAACTGCAATTAGGGGAATAATCTATGGAAAATGAAAATTAACTTTGGGCACAGTTGTGACTGCTTCAGCTGGTGCTGGCTTAGGTGTGGATGACAATGGTTGGTCACTGTAACATTATTAATTATTATAAATTTTTATCTATAGAAATAAATAACATATCATTTGATTGTACTTTGCTACCAAGTGGCAACACTAAACCAAAATCAATTAAATTTAAAGTCAATAATGAACTATTATATAGTGTTGAACCATTTTTAACCGATGTACAAAAAAGAACTGGTTGAAATTTACTTGTTACAGTAGGTATTCCTATTGTGGAAAATATTATTGAATATTTAACAAAAAAGAAAGGCAGGAGAGGTGTAACACAACACGAAGGTGGATTTCTCCCATCATCATTAGCTGCATTACCATATCTAGCAACTATAGGTTCATTTGCTAGTAGTTATTTAGCAGTCGCAAATACTGTAATAAACAAGAAAAAGCCATGCACAGTTAGAAGAAATGAAAAGACATAATCAAGCAATGGAGAAAAAAGGTGCTGGATGTAAAAAAATGTCGAAAAAATTATAATAAGTATAATAATCCTTTATGTAGTTTTGACATAGAAGAATTAGTTTGGTACACACTGAATTATTTTTATTATAGGAATAATAATAATAAAATTGTATTTTATTCGTTTGGTGGAAAGATTTCAAAAGAATTGGTTAAATATCTCAGTTCACGTGATTTCTTCTATTATGGACAACAAAGTAATATTTTAATGAACTAATATGTGGTCGTTTGTGTCTATTTGTTTTAAAGTTTGTTTATAATTTAAATGGTGGTCATCTTTAATAAATGGACATTTTGAAAATAAGGTTCAGCCTAAAGATCACACAGTCAGTGGTCAGACAAATTTAGAAAACCTACAAAACAGAAACAAAAATAGATCCAAAAATAGAAAGTTTAATTAAACAATCCTATAAAGAATTAGGCGTGATTTTTACGGCAAGTAAAGGATATATTGATTTTAATGGCAGGAGAATAATAGATATAAAAGCTCAACTAAATGGTTACTAAACAATCTGAATACACAAGTATTCCAAAACAATTCGATAATTATGTCTCATTTTAATAAAAAGTTTTACAGATTCATCAAGTTAATTTAAACACTACAAAAATTCTTGATGAAAAAATGAACAGCATGCATGTAAATCTTACATTTGCTTAGTACAGGTGTAATAGACTAGAAAATACAGTGTATGGTAGATAAATAATTGAATTTACTATCATGACTGGAGATGAAAAATGCACAATTTTCAATATGATTTCAGAGTTAAAAGAACTACAGAATTTGACGATGTTAATATTGCAATATGTGTATCTTATAAACTACATGAAATAAATAATAAGAGTTAGTCAATAAATGCATACGAATCAAAATTTTTACTGTAAGATTAAAAGGTTCTGTTGTAACTGTTGCAGTTGATGTAAAGATAATTATATGTGGAGAAATAATTTAAATCTTAATATACTTTATTCTATATAAATGTAAACCACGTCCACTGTTTAAAGTGTAAAAAATTACTGAAACATATAATTGAAGGTCTTTGTGAAGTACATAAAACTAAAAAGAGTAAATTCGTTAAAAATATTTTGTAGGTGAAGGAGTGAATGAGATGGAAAACCATATCCACTGTTTGAAGTGTAAAAAAATTACTGAAACATATAATTGAAGGTCTTTATACAGTATATAAAACTAAAAAGAGTAAAATCGTTAAAAATGTTTTGTAGGTGAAGAAGTGAATGATTATCCTCAAGGATGGAGCAAACCTTCAGTGTGTGATTTGCTCACCCCTTCAAATACTGTATATGTGAACAAATTATTAATGAGTTACACAGAATCAATGAGAAAAATTTTAAATGAAGAAATTTAATTTCTTTTGTTATAAGTGATTCATGTTAAGCTGATTTGGTTGAAATGGTGTCTGGAAAATTTCAAAAACAAAGAAACGATATCAATATTTATTAACTGTTATGGATTTTTTTCAAAATTTACTTGGGCTATTCCAGTTTAAAGATAAAGCAGGTAAGAATGTAGTTGATGCTTTTGAAAAAATATGTAGAGAAGGTCACAATCCAAACAGTATATAAAAAAGATAATGGTAAAGAATTTCATAATAAAGATTTTAAAGAACTGATAAATAAATATAATATTAATCATTATTCAACATGTACATAATTAAAAGCATCTGTTGTTGAAGAATTTAACAAAATATTTAAAGAAAAGATATGGAAGAAATTTGCTCTTAAAGGAAATTATAAAGGAGTTATCTTAGTTTGTAAAGTAATTTATGAATACAATAATATAAAACATTCCACTATAAACATGAAACCAGCAGAAGTTAAAGTAAAGGTATATAAACCAACTGTTGTAGCATAAGAAAAAATAAATTTAAAAAAGGAGATAAAGTTAGAATGAATAAACATAAAGGACTTTTTGAAAGAGGATGTACAGCCAATTGGTCAACAGAAATCTTTTAATTAGAAAATGGTATTAATTTTAATCCAATTACATGTTAAATGAAAGATGTAAATGGCGGTCAAATAAAACGAAATTCTTATGGGTATTAATAACAGGAAACAAAATACCCTGATGTATGTCTAGTTTGAAGGAAAGATGTATTTGTTGCATGGTTGGATTTTGATAATTCATATAATAGTTAGGTAATTAAAAATAATATTATCTTACATATTTTTATATGTAAATGGAAGCCATTATTGAAACTTTAAATGAGGTTGATACTATTACAATATGCATTCTGATAATAATGTATTAAGGAAGATAGAGTATAGTTTGATACTTAAATAATAGTTAACAAAAATGACTTAATATCAAAATCATTTGAGGATTTTAAGTTTGCATTGATGGAATCGAATGTTGGATTTAGACAGTTTTGCTTATTAAGTGTATATAAAAATAGTTATGAACGCTGTATGAAATTCAGTTATGAATAAACTGTTGCAAATTTATTGAGAAATAATTAATTTGAGCTTTCAAAGATCCTTTTCTTTGCATTTTCGTCATATTCGTCAACTACCTAAATTTAAAAATATCTTATTGTATCAATCTGTACGATTTGTGTAGCCATATGTTACGCAAATGACACTGAAGATACAGTATCTAAATTCATAAATTAACTGATGGAAAATGAATTAGATATGCTAGCCACTGTGGCCAAGTGGTTCTAGGTGCTACAGTCTGGAGCTGCGCGGGGTCGATTCCTGCCTCGGGGATGGATGTGTGCATGTCCTTAGGTTAGTCAGGTTTAAGTAGTTCTAGGGGACTGATGACCTCAGACGTTAAGTCCCATAGTGCTCTTAGCCATTTGAACCATTTTGAATCAGTTATACAGTCCAAAAGAAGAAGAATTTTGTGTTGTTTATATACACTTTAAAACGGAATTTATTTTTTATTCTTAAAATATCTGCAGTCTCTTTCCATATGTTTATCTTTCCTTCAATTTGATACCCCTTTGATTCTAGAAGTTCTTTGAATGTACCTTTAAACATGTTATTTTGATCTGGCTGCAGGCTGATTATTCTTGGAAGATTTTAGAAACAACTGAAGCTGGTTTTTCTTTAGGTAAACTATCTGGCACAAAACTTTTTATTTTACATATTTTCTTTGCAATCGGCAGCTGTACAATAATTTCTTGTTGAATAGCTGTTGGAACGAATTCTATTGGTTGTTTATTTTGAATATTTTAATTATTTGTTTACCTATTTGAATTAATTAGATAAATGCATTTTTAGTATCATCACAAAGTAAATTAATATAATGTTTTGAATCATCAAAATGAATCTGATACATTCCATTTTCTTTATTATCTTTATTAAATGTAGAAACTTTTCCACTATGTTTTCTACAAGTTTGTAATTATAACATTGTGTGTATATAAAAAATTATCTGTCATCATCTTAGTAGTCACTATTACAAGTTGAAAAGCAACCTACTAAATGTAATTTCGAAGGAAATACACCAACTTTAAAATACTTTTTTCTAGAAAAATGATTAGTAGTTATATAAATAATTACTTCTTTTTCATTTGAAAACGTTATTTATTACAGATCTTAAATGTAAATGTTCTTTCTTTTTTCCCTCTAGTTGTTGTTGCAGTAAGTGTTTTTCTTGTTCTTCAAGTTTGAATGTACTTTGAAAACCGAAAGCAAATTATTTTGTTTGAATATTTTTATATTCTTTTGTGTAGTTAGGTTAATTAACTAATAATCCTCATTTGTTATGTAATAATCTTTAATTTCACCAGAAACATTGGTTATAAAACTCATTATTCGTTTTCTGAAATTTCTAACATATAGTAAAATCCAAGTTTTTTGAACTAAAGTATCGGGTGTAAATTCTATAATTTCATTTGGAATGTATTTGTGTTCCAAAGCATGAGAATTATCATGTTGTATTTCGATGTACTGTAGGTTGTAATGCGTTAAAGATTTTACTAAGTTTCTTTCAATTTCTGAATATTCCAAAATCAATAAACCAAAATATCATTACATATTAAAACATCTTTTTGATTAAAGAAAGAAATGGCTATACCTTCAAATTCATTTCTTAAATTTAATAGTTTATTTTTTTTTCAAATAAATTCAAATATTTTCAACATAGAAGATTCGGAATTAGGTGTCACTGCAATAGCTGCAATTTATTAAAAATAAATATTTTAGTTTTTCATTAAAACTATTGTTTTTCTCATTCTTATTTTAGCAATCATAATATTCGATCGCTGAGTTTTTTGTACAGAAATTCCATAATGAATAAAGATTAAAATATCCAGAGGTGGTGAAGCCCCACTCTGAAATTCCATAATGAATAAAGTTTAAAATATCCAAAGGGCTAATTGGTTTCCTCTGCAAGATAATAAATTCTCAATTGGTTAATTATCTTTTAACTATGGAGAGAGTGGCTGGCATGACACTCGCTGAAACTCAGCATAGAAAAAATAAACTCATTTTGCTATGTGTAGATTTATTATATCATTAATCAATTGTTCTTGAGTGTAATTATTTAAAATGTTAAAATAGAAGTGTCAACAAATAATGCTTTAAATTTCTTCCATTTGTTGATATAAATTTACTGAATTAGGATTGTAATTAAGTCTTAACATTTCTTCGCATTTTCGCTGTCTATCTTCAATTCAATTTAGCTTTCTGATAATTTTTTTCTCTGAGTTCTAATAACGTAGTGTATCCACAATCATCATCAAAAAATTTCGAAAGAACGAAAGTTGGCTTGAATTTCCATTAACTGTTTGACAAACAACATCAGGTAATAAACTATTTATTTCTTCATTTCTTTCATGCAAAGTTTTGATAGCTTTATGAACTACTCGATTTCAATTTTGAGTGTTATCTTCTCGAATTTTGTTTAATTTTTTAAAGTGAGTTACTTGTCCTTTACACATCTTTTTTATTTATTTCTTAATTTGATATTCTACTTATTTCTAAATGATTGTTAAACTTCTTCATAAACCCAATCGTTGAAAGTTTCTGCTAATTGCATTTCGGATCTCGTAACTAAAAAATTTGGCTGATAACTTTTGTTGAGTTTTGTATATATTTAGGTAGCACCATTACAGACAGTACTATTGAAACTCACACAAGCTTTACAATATTTTTGTTTAACATGCTCTTTAATTGCATTCGTAGGACACCCATATCCTAAAAGATCACCAACTTGATGTATGCCCCCAGTAGCTGAGTGGTCAATGCTGCAGAATGTCAATCCTAAGAGCCCGGATTCGATTCCCAAACGGGTTGGAGATTTTCTCCCCTCAGGGACTAGGCATTCTGTTGTCCTCCTCATCGCCATTATCATCATCATCACCAAAATGCAAATAGCCAAAGTGGCGTCATATAGAAAAACATGCACCCGGCGTACAGTCTACTGGGAGGCCCTAGTCACATGACGAACTTGATTTGCAAGAAACCATAGATTATTCTTTTCATCAATAATCATAAACAATTGCTTATTATTATGTGTAAGCTTGTTGTTGATTAGATCTATAGTCCATTGCATTTAAGAGACAAAATTGTTATTAGAGTTTTAATTTTTTAAATACAATATAGTGACACACTAAAAACAGCTTCAGCTGTCGTTGATTCATTAATAGAATTGATATGTGATTCTTACTTGTTGGTTTTGGCTTGGTAATCAATATAATCTTTTTACATTTGTTTAAAATTTTCAGGCAGAATGATTATCCCAGCTGGACAAGTTAAAACATCACTTGTAATTCATGCATTTGTTTGTTTAAAGAATGGAATTATATTTGAAAGGAAAATGACACTTCCTTGAATTTTTTTATACAAATGTAATAAAAAGTTATTTATGAAAAATGGCAAGACCAAATAACCGGAAAGTAGATGAACTGAAAGGCAGAACAAAACAATAAGGACTTAAATGTTATCGAAAACCTACAAAATAACTTACTGAACTTATGAACGGTAATGTTAACAAGCCACTTGTGAGCCCTTGCAGGCAAAGTGAGCTGAATGAACTAAATGCTAGGGAAGGACAGCTTATTCAGATGATTGAGCTTATGTGTAAAAAAATAAATTTTAAACAATTGTATGACTTGTGTTTATCAAATGAAACGTGCAGAGATATAATTGTTGATTATATTACAAAGGAAAATTCCTTTAATGAATTAGAATGCAATGAATTAATTTAGAGATTTTGTAGTGTATGTGAAGTATTTATGATAGAATTGTATGATAAATTAAATTTGGAATATATACTAACGAGATGCAAGAATCTGCAGATCTGAGAGAATTTGACAAAGAATTAGATTGGAATAATAGCTCAAAATATCAGAAATTATCTGAAGATCTTTTGCAAGAGTTTCAGGATAAATTAAATTGGAGTTTCATATCAAATGATCAAAACTGTCTCAAGAATTTATGAGGGATTTTCAAGTTGAACTGTCTGAAGATTTTATTAGAAAATTTCAGGATAAATTAAGCTGGGAAGGTATGTCAGGTAAACAAAAATTATCAGCAGATTTCATAATAGAATTTAAAGTTAATTGGGAAGTAATTTTAAAATGCCACAAACTATCTGAAGTTTTTACACAAAAAATATTTAACCTTATGAAATACTGAAGAAACTATCTAAATTTATGAATGTCCTATTTGCTTATGTAATGAAATCCATCAACTTGTAAAAACCAGCTGTAGCCATATTTTTCATAAAGAGTGTATGGATGAATGGTTAAAAGAATAAATCAAATGTACAATGTGTGGAAGTGTTTTTAAAATATATAATGAGAAGCTTATTAGAAATCAAACTGATGATGATTTTATAATTGTTGATGTATCTTACAGTGTTTGGGAATGATTACTCTTGCAATATTTTCCTTTTTCACAAATTTAATAGATATTGTATAAAACTTTACATCAATAATCGTATACCTTGCCTAGATGGAAAAAAATTTAAATATTATTACAAAAATCATATAGAAAAAGTCCAAGTGAAGAACATTCTAAAACATTATTATTGATGAATAAAGAAGAAAAGCAGTAAACCAATATAGTGGCAATTAAATGTAATTTTGTCAAGAGATGATAAATTTACATTGTTTCTATGTTAGGCCATGTCATAAAGATAAACATCATAATAAATTTAGGAAATGTACTTTAGAATACATAAAACATAAGAAAGTAAAATCACCTTATACTTGTTACCTAAATATCTGTTAAACAAGAAATCTGAGAACTCTTGAAAATTTCAGTTCTTATTTTTTACAAATCTAATAAATTTTATTTTATATAAATAGGAGGACTAAAATGGAGCAGTTATGCAATCTGTGATAAATGTAAAAGAAATAATTTAAATTGCTATACTATATTAAATAAGGCTGATCTAAATATATTTAATGAAAAACATCAAATCACAAAAGGAGGAAGTCTTTGGAAACAATTACCTTATTGTAAAATTAAAGATGATGATGTTTTCAAAAATAAAAAATAAAAAGAATTGAAAAAATTCCATTCTGTAATCAGGTGCTTGAAGAACAAGAAACTAGAACTAAGCATAAAGATAAAGCACTGAAAAAAATATTTTCATTTTCTAATAACATCTTTGAGAAACAAATCTAGAACTAATTATGGAATATTATTTCCTTTTTATACTAATTTATTTGAGAAACTGAGTGAAGAAGAAAAGTTAGAGATTATGTAGCTGATACTGCATTTGCAAACAGATTATATAACACAAATTTTGAAAATAATATAAACTTAATTGAACCTAAACAATCCGTGACGACTTTAATGCTGCGAATTATGAAAATTGTAAAACACAAGCCAAGAATACACCACAGACTGAAAATCACTTTAAGACTTTTTTCTCAGTACCAAATTCCACAAATAAAAACATTACATAATTCCACTTCGAAACCCAAAACTATAGGTTCACAAATGAAAGAGAGATAAGTGAAAATGTAAAACTAGCAAACAAAATATTTTATAGAGAATTTGTGATTTTTAATCACACAGATCAGGATGGACATTAAATAGAAGCATTAGTTTACAACTAGAATTAACAGATATTTTCCAATGAGAGGGGCATCTTACTTTGAATTACCAGTTAAAGTAAAAAATAAGAAGTATGTAGTAATGTAAAAAATAAAGATTGAAAGTGTTTCTGTGGGTATAAAATCTGCTTACTAACCAGTCGATAAAAATTCAGAAACAGCTATGAAATGTAAAGATGGTGGTCTTGATATTGGACAATTGAAAATGTTGAGTGTACTGTAGTGGTTGATAATATTCCAAAAATTAAAATAAAATTAGTGTATCTATTAATGTTTACTCATTTTATGAAATATATAAAGTGTATGTATTAACAGTTATGAAAAGTAAGAAAGTGAAACATGTAAATCTCCTTTATTTTAGGGAAGGAAATAATTCACACTATTGTTGTATAAAAATTTATCAAGTCTTTTTTCAAATCAAATTAATAAACATGAAGAGGTAAAACTTACTTGTGGTTCACATTTACTCCATTTCACTAGTAAACAAAAATTAGATAAACACACATCAAATTGCTTAGTTCACAAACCATTAAAAGTAGAAATATTGGCATTTCTACTGTTAATGGTTTGTTTTTATGTAAGTTTTAAAAATTATCTATATGTTGAAAGTTTACAATTGAAGATGGGCAACTGTCACCCAAATCCAGAATATTCATATACAATAAAATATAAAAAAAATCAACCAAGTGGATCCTGTTATTATATTAAATATGTAAATAGAAGCTATAAGGCATCTGTTATTTATAGAGGACCGAACTGTCATTAAAGATTTATTGACTGAGTAGAAACAGAGGTTGAGGAAACGGGAAGAATGTATTGTGAAATTCTAGAAATGCAAGCATTAACTCCTCAAGAACTATCTACATATACAAGATTGCAAAAATGTACATTGTGTAGCTGTCATTATTCGCTAAAAATATAATGGTTCATCATCATGGTGATCTGAATGGAAAATACATAAATCCATTATGTAATAGATGTAATATACAGTTAAAACATCTGCATTTTGTGCCAAATTATATACGTAATTTATCAAGATATGATTATCATCTGTTTGTGAAAGAACTTGGTTATGATTTAATACTATGTAATGAGGACATATACATCAGCAGAGTTATTTGATTTAACAATCCGAAAACGTGTGTATGCACATTATTACATGGATTCTTGGAAAAAAATTTGAAGAGACAATTACCAGCAAAGGGAGAAATTTGCAGTAAACTGAATGACTGTGAAATAAGTGATAAGCATTATAAAGAAGCAAAAATAGTTTGGAGAAAAATGAATGCTAAAAATCTAAGTGAATGTCATGATCTTTATCTTAAAACTGATGTACTGTTATTGTCTGAAGTATTTGAGATTTTTAGAAATACTTGTACAAAAGCGTATGATCTTCATCCCTCTTCATATGTTACTGCATCAGGATTATCTTCAGATGTAATGTTGAAAATGACTAAACAACCACTTGATTTATTACATGATTATAATATGATTTTAGTGGTTGGAAAATGAGAGGAGGAATATCACAGTGTCCTAAAACAATAGATACATGAAGAACTTTGGTAGTGAAAATGTGTCAGATTATCTAGCGTATTTACATGGAAATAATTTATATGGTGAATTTGAATGGGAAGAACCACCCAATTTTGATGCTACAAAAATAAGTGAAATAACAGATACCACTAAACTTGGGTATATTTTAGAAGTAGATTTAGAATATCAAAAAGAACTGCATGATTTACACAAAGATTTACTACTCACTCCTGGAAATAAAATTGTAGCTGGAATTGGCAAATTGTTCACTTCTTCAGAAACCAAGATCAGTTATGTAGTTCGCTATAGAAATCTTACAGAGTGTCTGTCTCTAGGAATGAAATTAACAAAAGTACATAGAGTTCTAAAATTTACTCAGCCAGATTAGTTGAAGAAATATATTGATTTGAATACTGAAATGAAAACTGAACCCAAAAATGATTTATAAAAAGATTTCTATAAACTGATGAATAATTCGGTATTTGTCAAGACAATGGAAAATATAACAAACAGAGTTGATATAAAATTAGTGTCAGATGTTGAAAAATGTGATAAATTGATAGCAAAGCCAAACTTTAAAGCAAGAACTATATTTAATTAACGTCTTGCTGCCATTCATATGAAAAAGACAAAAATTTCATTTAATAAACCCATCTTTGTTGGTAGGAGTACACTTGCTTTATCAAAAGAACTGATGTACGATTTTCGCTAAAGGATAATGAAACCAAAATATGGAGAAAATATTGGGTTGTATTATCAAGATACAGACAATTATATCTATAATATACAAACTGAAGACTCTTATGAAGATATGAAATCGATGACTGATAAATTTGATACTTGCGATTATCCCGAAGCTAATGTTTATGGTATTCTGCAAGTTAACAAGAAAGTCTTAGGAAAAGTGAAAGATGGATATAAGCGAAAATAATGGAAGAATTCTGTGGTTTGAGAGCAAAAATATACGCTTGTAAGGTTGGTGACAAAATAGAGGAGAAATCTAAAGGAGCTAAGAAATGTATTGTTAAAAATAGAATAAGCTTAGAAGATTATAAAGATTCTTTGTTTAACAATAGAGAACAGTACAGAAGAATTAATATGATTCAAAGTGAAAACATGGAATGTACACAGCTGACATAAATAAGAAAGCGCTGAGTCCTTACGATGAAAGAAGTTATGTTTTGGGAAATAAAATAGAGACATTACCAATCGGACATTTCAAATTACAAAAAATCTAATAAAATTTTTTCTATATAAATGGAGACTCTAATCAAGAATCTCAACATCGTAAGTGTCTTGAAAGAGATTTAAAAACTGAGTTAGTGATAAAAGTTTCAGATAATGATACTGGATATGAATACTTGTATACTAGATATAGAGAAAAAATTTTATGGAGCTCAATAATGAATTTAAGATTATTTTAGCAGACAGATATTCTAAATTAATTACTGAATCGGATTTTCAATTAATTGAAAGTGAACAGATGAAAGTGGATTATAAAGGAATGAAGAAACTTAAAAATAAAAATAATGAATTTCAAGATATTTAATTCACAGTGTGAAAATTTTGGACTTTCTGATAGTGAATTTACTTATTTACTTTTTTACATGCACCATAATCAATTTCATTTATTTTCTTATGTTCACCTTTAACAGAAAAAATATTAAAATTTATTTTCTTATGTTCACCTTTTGTATGAAAAAATAATTAATGTCAATATTGGTGAACCTGATAAAAAATATTCTATTTAATAAAAAATATCCTTTTTTAAATTAATGAAGTGTGATAGAACTGAAAATTGAATTATAGTAGGATGATTTAGTAGCTTCTACGTAAGCTCTATTGAGCTAGGTATCGAGGTACAAGTTAGACGGAACTGAGCTAGAACCTATTAAAGCTTCCTACTGGACAAGTTTGTTAGAACTGAGATAGAACCTACTAAATCATCCTACTGAACAAGATCATAGTCTCTTCTTACAGAGTACAACTAACTATAAGCTTTTGTGCCAAGTTCATTGTATTGCTGGCTTGGTAGAAAAATGATGCTGTCTTCTTTGGCAATGATCGCTCACTGGTCTCAGAGATACTGCACTCAGAGGTAGAATGTGGACACTTTTTTTGGTGCAACTACTTCACCACTTCTGATTTGTTGTTACTCCTGGTAGCAACTTAGCAACTTTGTTTACTTGTAGATCTGTTGCAAAGTACCAACCTTGCCACATTACCATGTTCTTCAGACAAAATAACTTCCCCCCCCCTGCAAATCTCCACTCTGTCATGTGATGGTGGGATGGGGGAGAGGACTGAATGTAGATGTAGAGAAGGAGACAGGGAATGGAACAGCAGCTGTGGTGCCATCTACCTGTCCATACCTCAGTATCCAACTTGCGAGTGACAGGAGACACTGGCTGAACAAACAGCCACGGGATGCATCCCACAGCCAGTGATGTAGATGTTGTGGCTGGGCAGATGGCTGTCTGGGGGTAGCGTCTCCACAGACAACAGTGCAGTCTGCGGAATGGGCTATTGCAGTAGCAGTGATGGCTGCAGCTGTGTGGCATCAGTCTACATGAGCACCACTCTGGATGGCGCCAGCCATGACTGGTGGAGATAACCACTGTGGTGACAACATGACATAAAGTGTTGTGGACTGGCAAGACAGCCAATCCACTAGGAGGAAGCCGAAAGGCAAGGGTTTAAGCTCACGCAGGCTGGCGAGAGGTCTACAACAGGACACGAAATGATACTAGTAAAAAACGTACGTAGCTTCTGGAATACTTAACTTTAATCCATAATTGGTGAACATCGCTTTTTACGGTACATGTTTTACAGCATCAATAGTAACTGGTGATGGCGCCTTGCTAGGTCGTAGCAAATGATGTAGCTGAAGGCTATGCTAACTATCGTCTCGGTAAATGAGAGCGTAATTTGTCAGTGAACCATCGCTAGCAAAGTCGGCTGTACAACTGGTGCGAGTGCTAGGAAGTCTCTCTAGACGTGCCGTGTGGCGGCACTCGGTCTGCAATCACTGATAGTGGCGACACACGGGTCCGACGTATACTAAGTGACCGCGGCCGATTTAAAGGCTACCACCTAGCAAGTGTTGTGTCTGGCGGTGACACCACATTCCTCCCCCGCAAATCGGCGGACGGTTGTGGCATAAGGCTTCCACCCGCCGTGGAGAGGACCCCATGTTGGCGTATGCGACGAGGTGGGGAACCTAACAACAGACGTGGCTGTGCCACCCGCACCCTGACATTCGGGCCGAGGGGAGCTAGGAAACGCCTGAAAACCTGCTCCAGGGTGCACGCCAACATGCGGTGTATGCACCCGTAGAGAGTCAGGAGGGGCCGAAGGGTCGACCTCCATCGGGCCGGGGCACCCGACGGGCGAAGACGACATATTGTCCGGAGCGGGCAAGAGTTCCATGGCGGAGGACAACTGGTCACGGGAAGCGATCGGCGGCGCGCGACCCAGGGAGGCGCCCGGCGGTTGCAGCGACGCGTCCACTGCGGGCGTCGCCGGCGGGAGAACAGGCGGCGGCGGCGGCGGCGCGTCGTCATGGGGCAAAATGGAAGGCAGCGTCGGTAACACCTAGGGCTGAGGCGAGCCAGTAGATGGGTCCCCAGGGCGCTGACCTGACGGCACCGTCACTGAAAGCAGACGGGGAGCGGCAGATCCCGTGCGACGACAGAGGCGCAGCTGATTGAGATGCCGATGCACCGCACCAGAGGCCCCCAAAACCAGATAGATAGCGCGGCCGAGGCAGCGAAGAATGCGCGCTGCGAGCCAACGCCGTGAACCTCGATAGTTGCGGTAGTAGACAAGATCGCCTGGGGCAAAAGCAGGTGTCTGCCGCTGCACACGAACCTGATGCGGCGGTTGTAGCAAAGACATCAAGGTGCGATGAGGGCGACCGTGAAGCAACTCAGCCGGCGAGCGACCATCTCGGGGCTGAGAGCGATACGAGGACAATAATAGCAATAACGCGTCCTCCCGAGAATGCGACTCTTTCAACTTCATCATCTGTGACTTGAAAGTCCTGACCAAACGTTCAGCGGCACCGTTTGACTGTGGCGAAAACGGCGCGGACGTCAGATGTTGAATACCATTGGCCTTGCAGAATGACTGAAATTCTGCGGACATGAATTGTGGGCCATTGTCGGAAACAATAGTCTGTGGAAGACCTTCAATGCAAAAGATAGCGGACAACGCTGGGATGGTGGCAGATGACGTCGTGGGAGACATCCTGACAACAAAAGGAAAATTACTGAATGAATCTACCACAACCAACCATCGAGAATTCCAGAATGGACCAGCAAAATCGATGTGTAAGCGTTGCCACGGGGAAGTGGCTTTTGGCCATGCAAAGAATTTCCATGGTGGTGCAGATTGTTGTTTGGCACACACCATGCAAGAAGAGCACATATGCGAAATCGCGGCATCGATTCCGAACCAAGTACAGTGCTGACGAGCAAGTTGTTTCGTTCTCACTATACCCCAATGTCCTTGGTGGAGAAGCTGTAAGACAGAGAACTGTAACGAGCGTGGGACCACGACCCTGGATTGATCATTATCAGAACGCAACAGCAAAACACCACGTCGTACAAAAAGTCTCTCCTTGTGAGCAAAAAATCAGCGAACCAACGGATCCCCGATCCGTGACTTTGACAAGGGCCATTGCGTAGCAACAAAACGCAGAACGGTAGCCAGGACAGGGTCGGCAGCTGTGGCTGTAGCTACACGACGAAAATCAATCGGAAACGATTCGACCACGTCATCAGTTTCCGAATCAATGAACATGCAAGCAAGTTCGGAGGAATCGAATGCTCTATCCTCAGCAACAGGCAAACGGGATAACGCATCGGCGTTTCCGTGCTTAGCAGTGGACCGATACAAGATACCGTAGCGGTACTGCGAGAGGAAAAGACCAGCGAATGAATTTCTGCGCTGTACGTGGAGGTACAGGCTTGGTCGGATGAAAAAGCGATGTCAAAGGTTTGTGGTCGGTGATGATGGTAAAGTGACGACCATACAAGAAATCATGAAACTTTGTAACACGAAATACGAGAGCCAATGCTTCTTTCTCGATCTGTGAATAATTTCTTTGCGCAGACGTCAGCAATTTGGACGCAAAGGCAATAGGGCGATCATGCGATCCGTCTTTGTGCGCAAGCGCAGCACCGATCCCGAAATCCGATGCATCCACCATCAAAAAAAGGGGTTTCTGGGGATCGAATGGCGTAAGGCAAGTATTGGAAAGCAACGCCGATTTCAACTGGCGAAAGGCGCATTCACATTCCGTCGTCCAGACGAACGGAACACCTTTACGGCGTAAGCGATGAAGCGGAGCTGAAATGGAAGAGGCGTGGGGAACATAGCGATGGTAATAGTTAATTTTTCCCAGCACACTCTGTAGCTGCTTCAAATTCTGCGGCGAAGGCAAGTCTTGTATGGCACGGAGGTGCTCTGGACTGGGATGTATGCCTTGGGCATTAAGTACATGTTCCAGATATGGCAAATCGCGAGCAAAAAACACACATTTGTCCTTCCGCAAGCGAAGACCATTTTGTCGCAAGACCTGAAATAATGTTCTGAGATTGGCTAAATGTTCTTCTTCCGTCTTTCCGGAGATCACAATATCGTCCAGATAGTTTCCTGCAGTAGGGACCGACGCACAAACAGTTTTGTAGATATTGCTGAAACAATGCAGGGGCGGATACACACCCGAATGGCAGTCGTTTGAATCGGTACAAACCAAGATGCGTGTTAACCACCAAAACGCGCTGGGATTCTTCGTCCACCGGTATTTGCAAGTACGCATCTATTAGGTCCAACTTCGAAAAATATTTACCCGGGCACAGTTTGCGAAAAAGATCTTCCAGGCGGGGTAAAGGAAAAGTTGCAGTCACTAGTTGTGGATTCACTGTTGCCTTGAAGTCCACACAAAGTCTCAATTTGCCGGAAGTTTGTGGCAAAATTACTAAGGGTGATGCCCAGAGAGAAGCCTGCACACGTTCAATTACACCTTGTGATTCCAAATCGTGTAATGTTTTTGCGAACTCATCACGCAATGCGTGGGGAACATTGCGCGCTCTGAAAAATATCGGTTGCGCGTTTACTTTCAGTTCCAAATGTGCTTTATAGTTCTTAGCGCAACCAAGGCCCAGTGCAGAAATGTCTGCAAATTCGTCACATAGACTAGAAACACTGGCTGATGGCACAGTCTGGTTCACTGATAGGACCTGATTTACTATCGACAAGTTAAACAACTGAAATAAATCGAAACCAAACACGTTCACTGCAGAAGAAGAACGAAGGACGTAAAATGACACATGTTTCGTTTGTCCTTTGTATGTTGCAAGAAGGCTGCACTGTCCTAACACAGGGATCGCTTGTCCTGAATAACTACTTAACTTAACATTTGCGGCACGCAACGGAGGTTTGACCAGCTGTTTGTGAGTGTCTTGATTTATCAGTGAAACTGCAGCTCTGGTATCGAGCTGGAATGGTATCACTTTGCCGTTAATGTCCAAGTCTACAAAAAGTTTATTGTCCTGCTGACGACAAGAGCGACTGTCTCGTGCATCGTGAACTGACCCTGGTACAGAATCACTTGCCACTTGACGGGATTTCCGGCGATGTCGACGCACGCTATTTTTGGGACGAACACGGTCACTGTTAGAGAGAGTAGCACTGGGCAGAGTGGAATGAACTACACTCCTGGAAATTGAAATAAGAACACCGTGAATTCATTGTCCCAGGAAGGGGAAACTTTATTGACACATTCCTGGGGTCAGATACATCACATGATCACACTGACAGAACCACAGGCACATAGACACAGGCAACAGAGCATGCACAATGTCGGCACTAGTACAGTGTATATCCACCTTTCGCAGCAATGCAGGCTGCTATTCTCCCATGGAGACGATCGTAGAGATGCTGGATGTAGTCCTGTGGAACGGCTTGCCATGCCATTTCCACCTGGCGCCTCAGTTGGACCAGCGTTCGTGCTGGACGTGCAGACCGCGTGAGACGACGCTTCATTCAGTCCCAAACATGCTCAATGGGGGACAGATCCGGAGATCTTGCTGGCCAGGGTAGTTGACTTACACCTTCTAGAGCACGTTGGGTGGCACGGGATACATGCGGACGTGCATTGTCCTGTTGGAACAGCAAGTTCCCTTGCCGGTCTAGGAATGGTAGAACGATGGGTTCGATGACGGTTTGGATGCACCGTGCACTATTCAGTGTCCCCTCGACGATCACCAGTGGTGTACGGCCAGTGTAGGAGATCGCTCCCCACACCATGATGCCGGGTGTTGGCCCTGTGTGCCTCGGTCGTATGCAGTCCTGATTGTGGCGCTCACCTGCACGGCGCCAAACACGCATACGACCATCATTGGCACCAAGGCAGAAGCGACTCTCATCGCTGAAGACGACACGTCTCCATTCGTCCCTCCATTCACGCCTGTCGCGACACCACTGGAGGCGGGCTGCACGATGTTGGGGCGTGAGCGGAAGACGGCCTAACGGTGTGCGGGACCGTAGCCCAGCTTCATGGAGACGGTTGCGAATGGTCCTCGCCGATACCCCAGGAGCAACAGCGTCCCTAATTTGCTGGGAAGTGGCGGTGCGGTCCCCTACGGCACTGCGTAGGATCCTACGGTCTTGGCATGCATCCGTGTGTCGCTGCGGTCTGGTCCCATGTCAACGGGCACGTGCACCTTCCGCCGACCACTGGCGACAACATCGATGTACTGTGGAGACCTCACGCCCCACGTGTTGAGCAATTCGGCGGTACGTCCACCCGGCCTCACGCATGCCCACTATACGCCCTCGCTCAAAGTCCGTCAACTGCACATACGGTTCACGTTCACGCTGTCGCGGCATGCTACCAGTGTTAAAGACTGCGATGGAGCTCCGTATGCCACGGCAAACTGGCTGACACTGACGGCGGCGGTGCACAAATGCTGCGCAGCTAGCGCCATTCGACGGCCAACACCGCGGTTCCTGGTGTGTCCGCTGTGCCGTGCGTGTGATCATTGCTTGTACAGCCCTCTCGCAGTGTCTGGAGCAAGTATGATGGGTCTGACACACCGGTGTCAATGTGTTCTTTTTTCCATTTCCAGGAGTGTACACGAATTTCCATGGGCGAAGCGTCGCGAGTCTGAGTATCCTTGGTTCGATTCCGATTCCAGCGCGAAGCAAAGGGCCTGTAATGGTTTTCAGCTTCCGATCGGAGCTTTTTCTGGCAAACACTTTGAACATGTCCTTTTTTATTACAGAAAAAGCAAACAGCTTGGTGTGACGGGCAATTCTCACGCGGATGTCTAGTAGCACACCGCGGGCATGATTTCACTGCATTTGCTTGCTGGCACGGGACACGTGGCTGAGCGCCATGCGGCTTTGGCGCGGGCGGGCGCGAGGACTGTTTACTGCTCCGTGCAGCTCGCCCGGCGGGCCGGTTAATCTGACACACGGGTGGCGAAGTTTCAAATGATTCCTGAGCAAAGTCAAGTGTATCCTGCCGATCCAATATGTCCATCACTTGTTGAAGGGAGGGATTGACTAGTTTCAAAATCTGTTCCCGTATACGAACATCAGAAACGTTCTGTGCAATTGCATCACGTACCATAGTATCTGAATAAGGGAGTCCACATTGACACTCAAAAGCACAATCCCCGGTAAGGCCTTGCAAAGTAGCAACCCACTCCCGATTAATCTGACCTGCTGTACATTTTGAACGAAAGAAGGTATACCATTTCGCAACTACATTGACTGATTCTTTGAAATATGCATCTAATGCAGACAAAATTTCTTCGTAGGACAGAGTTGCTACGTCGCGTCGGGGAAATAATTTGACTATCACACGGTAGGTGTGGACACCTACGGAGGAAAGGAGATAAGGCTGCCGCTCATTACCTTGAATTCTGTAGGCGGCGAGATGGAATCCAAATTGGCGTGACCACTCCGTCCAGCTTTCCAGTGCAGCATCAAAAGGACGAAAAGTTGGTGCAACTGTGTGTTGCGGCTGCGTGAGCGGTGGAGCGGCGGCTGCCGCATCGTTTTGCATTGCACGTGACCCTGGACGAGCTGTCCAAGGGCATCCAGTAAGGCCTGCGTATGCTGGTTCTGTAAGCGATAAAATTCGGACAGTACATCTGGAGATTGTGGCGAAGCCATGACACAAGTAAATCAGGGCAGTATAGTTACGAACACGGTTTGGCCTCGTCGCCAACTGTTGTGGACTGGCAAGACAGCCAATCCACTAGGAGGAAGCCGAAAGGCACGCGTTTAAGCTCACGCAGGCTGGCCTGAGGTCTGGAACAGGACACGGAATGATACCAGTAAAAAACGTATGTAGCTTCTGGAATACTTAACTTTAATCCATAATTGGTGAACATCGCTCTTTACGGTACATGTTTTACAGCATCAATAGTAACTGGTAATGGCGCCTTGCTAGGTCGTAGCAAATGACGTAGCTGAAGGCTATGCTAACAATCGTCTCGGTAAATGAGAGCGTAATTTGTCAGTGAACCATCGCTAGCAAAGTCGGCTGTACAACTGGGGCGAGTGCTAGGAAGTCTCTCTAGACGTGCCGTGTGGCGGCGCTCGGTCTGCAATCACTGATAGAGGCGACATGCGGGTCCGACGTATACTACCGAACCGCGGCCGATTTAAAGGCTACCACCTAGCAAGTGTGGTGTCTGGCGGTGACACCACATAAAGCATCGTGGGCACAACTCTTGATGGTGCTGGCAGTGGCTGGCAGAGAGACAGAGATGACTGCTGTTGTGGGACCCAATAGTATGCTGGGTCTGTGGGGTAAAGTTTTACAGCAAAATTACTTACATACATGTAAGAGTGGCGATGCAACCCAGCAGAATCTTGTACGATGTAAGAAGAACATTCCAGAACTTTTGTGATGATGCCATGCTCCCAACAGTTGCTTATCAGAAAACTTAAAAAGAAGACTTCATCGTGCTGCTGAAATCTTTCCCGACCTGGTGGAACAAATTGTTTCCATGGTAGCTACAGGAGATGCAACGAGGTATGGTGGCGATCATCAAGTAATAATTGTGACAGCGCCTTTATCACATAGCAACAAGCGGTAGGAGGAAAGAAAAATCTATACGACTTGCCCCCATGTGTGGGAGGACTAAGTTTCTCCATGTGACTTCTGAACATTAAGACAAACTGTTCAGCTTCATTGTTAGATTGAGGGTGAGAAGGAGCAGTGGTCACATGGTATGTGCTGTTGGAGTAAAACTGTTGAAAATCGGCTGACATGAATTGTGGTCCATTGATGTGAGACAAGGACCTCAGGAAGACCTAAAACAAAAAAATAGAAGACGAAACTGATATGTAACTTGCTACAGTGGTGGATATCATAGGAACAACAAAAGGAAATTACTGTATGCATCTACCACCAATATCATTGCTTGTTCTAAAACAGATGCCTGAAATCAATGTGGATGAGTTTCCATGGACTGGATGGACATAACCACTCAAAAAAGCATTGCTGCAGAAGTGTTTCATGTTCCACACATCTATTGCAATGAGAAGTCATTTGCTCCACCAGTGCATCCATGCCCTGCTGAGCACAATGATGTCAGGCGAGTTGCTTCATGCAACCTATGAGCCAATGATCTTGGTGCAAAAAAAAGGTAAAAATTTTACTGGAGAGAGCGAGGAATCACAACATATGCATCATCATTCTCTGTACCCAACAGAACACTTCACCATGCAGATAGCACCCGATGATGCGAAAAATAGTAACACACCACTGGATGAGGAAATTCTTTCAATCTACATGGCCATCTATGGTACACAGATTGCAAAACAACCTACTCAGCTGGGTAATAAGTAGTTGCTGCAGCAACACACCGAAAATGGAGAGGTAAAATTTGAAGAGTTTCAGAATTCTGGATATCGATTTAACAACGTGAGAGCCCTCAGATGAATCAAATGTGGTGTTGGAGTTAATCAGTAACCAAGACAAGAATTCAGTGCTCGAATTGTGAGAAGTGAATCTGTATAACAATACTCATAATTAGACATCATAGCCCAACATCGCAATTTTGATTTCTCAGCAAATGAAGCTTTCTACCACAAAAATATTGGCAGAACTTGCCAGGACTCAAGCTGATTGTAATTACGCTGCACTTTGTTTAGAATTTTTGAGGGAGAAATAATAGACCTAGAAACTACTGCTTTGAAAATTAAGAATGACAGTGCTGGAAAAACTCTTATGTTATTGATTTGCAAACAGCTGAGCATTGTGATCATTTCTAAACTAACAAACAATATTTTAGTGCAACACAATCTGACTTAAAATAATCCCTACAAAAGAATAGCCCTGACTACAATAACCTATACCCTTCATGAATCACTTACCTCACAACAATCTTCGTTACTCGAAATACCGCAATACAGTGAGCGCCAATACTGTCAGCTAAATAAGAGATTATAACTACTGAAGGCATTAACTAATGATAGGCTTAGTTAGCAAATGAAATATTTTGATGGAGAAAAAACAATGTATTTACCTTAATAGTGTTCAAAAGTCATAATATGTATATCAGTTCATGACATCCAGTCTTATAAATTTCCTTTTTCTGACGGACACATGTAGAGATCTTCTGCTTATAGTAACCTCTCAAAACTCTGGCATCTCTCTCCCCACATCCCCCACTGCTGGCAGCTCACCTCTAACTGCCCAATGCTACGCGTTGTCCACAACCTACTGCACAACACTACACTAGCAAATATTCGAACAATGAGTCCAACCAGCCACAGACTGCGTGACGTGGCGTTACCAGCATAAAAACATAAACAGCCTACTTACATAGCCCCCATGCTCCCCACAAAAAATCTTACAAATTGCTTTATGCAGTGGCCAATACTTATTTGCTAATTCTTTTTTATGTTAACGATAACAAATATATCAAATGCACACAGTTATTGATACACTGTTGGTCAAATGCAAAAATTGTCCTCACAGTCCATAAAGGCAGTCCTGATCATCCATCAACGTAGTAATTGCAGTTTTATGCACAAAGTCTGAGCCGTAAAAGGAAATTCACATGGAAGTAGAGGATTTCCATGCAGTCTTGAAGAAGCAGTGTTGTCCTTCCAATGGAAAGACAGGTCTGACTCTAGACATGAAGATAGGTAAGGGGCCACAACAAAGCAGACCCACAGCAGAGTCAGTCGAAGTTTTGAAGAACATTGGTAGGTAAGTCATCACAGAGCAGACCCACAATATCACAATATTTCTTGTAGAGATAATGATTTTGGTGGGCTACCAAATGTAGAGACCCACTGTAGTCGTTGTAGAGATTATGATATAGGTGCAGATCCACTGCCGTCCTTGTTGAGATGGCCAGCAGCCATCCATTGTGACTGTGTGGTAGCACAATCACCATCAAAGAATCTTGTGGATAAAATAGCAAGTTCATGAACCACCACTTGTGCACTCACAAAAAAAATTTCGAATGTCCTTAGAACCTGCAATGCTGTTGACCAGTCCCTTGCAGAGTTATCAACACATGAGGGACCACTAGCAGTTCTTTTTTTAACTTCTCACATATTGTGCATATACTATGATCAACAGAAATGTGTGAAGTGAAATGAAACACTACTATATACTTAATATCACACTCTGCCATTCCATGCAGATTACTCCCATTGTGTTTAGCGAAATTCCTACCCCTGCCAGCCCACGGCTACTTCCAGAACCGTTGCAGACCTCGATGACCTTGGCCGCACATCCCGTTGCCTCCCCGGGGACCCACCTCCTCCCCCTCCCGGCCGCTTCCACTGCACAGAACTGGGAGGACACTCCCTCACCCCCCCCCCTCCTTCACACGCCTTCCGCATTCCTCATGCCAGACCCTCTTGTCACCGCTAACCACGACCCGCAAACATCGGTCGGCAACCTCCTCGGGCAATCAACACCTGAATGCACCGAGCTGCATATTGCACATGCAAATGTCCAGTCTCTGCCAGCTCACTTCGACGAGTTCAAATATATATTTCAAACTGCTGATATACATGTAATACTTTTGTCAGAGGCTTGGCTCAAACCAAGTATTCCTACAACTTCCGTAAACCTAGATGGCTATATCTTTCTCAGGCACGACAGATGCAACAGACAAGGGGGCGGAGTAGGGGCGTACATACTCTCTGATTTGTCACCTACAGTACTACACACATCCGACAACAATGTAGACAAACAAGAGGAATATATGTTCATAGAGATCAAATTCCTTAACAGAAAGTGCTTAATATGTGTCCTTTACAAACCTCCTAAAGTAGGCGGGTTCGCCTGTTTCGAAACTGCCCTCTCTAGTCTCGAATCGTCATATGAACATGTAATTATAGCAGGTGATACTAACATTAATTTTCTGCGCAATAGTCCTTCCACTGGGAAATTCAAGAGAATGCTGTCTTCCTCAAATGTGACGCTACTTCAGCTGGCACCTACTCATCACACGACTACCAGTCATACTTTCATAGATGTATTCGCAACGAAATCTCCAAACAGAATAATCTGCACCTCTCAAATACCTGCGCCCGGCATGTCTGCCCATGACATCATTTTCATGACGTATTCACTAGAATGTCCTAGAAAGAAACAAAAACTATCTACATACCGAGACCTCACACGCATAAATTTGCCTGAACTCGAAACTGAGGCACAAGAAATAGTTTGGGGGATGACCTCTACTCCCCTCATGGACATAAACGACAAACTCCAGGATTTCACTAACAAAATTACTCAACTATATGACAAATATGCTCCAATAAAGACCAGAAAAGTAAAAAGGCAACCTGCACCTTGGCTGACTGATGAACTAAAAGAGCTCATGAATCTCAGAGACGCTGCACATCAAGCATACAAGATACACCCTACACCTGAAAATCATACTGTTTACAAGCAGAAACGAAACAAAGTCAGTCAAGTGATGAGAAACGCTAAGCTCAGGCATGCCCGTACTGACAACAGATAAAGACCAGCACTCCTGTGGAAAAATCTCCGTAGTCTCGGTTTAGGCAAAATAAAAGTTGCAGAAAATCCCCTGATCCCAGCTGAAGAACTAAACAGTTTCTTCACATTGCCTACAACCACAACTGAACCGCAAAAAAACAGAGAATCATTGATTACTTCATGGGGATGAATGACTGTAGCAAAATAAAAATTCTATATATAGCACGTCACTTGCAGTACTGTCAAGAAAGCGATAATGCGGATTAGATCAGCATCTACTGGACATGATGGTATCACTATCCAGACGGTAAAACTTATTATTGACCAACTACTGCCCTCTATAACAGACATTTTCAACGATTCATTAATCACAAGTGTTTTCCCGGAGGCCTGGAAACTGGGACAAATTAAGCCACTGCCTAAAAAGGACATCACGACAGCACCCTCTGACTACCACCCCATCTGCCTTCTTCCTGCACTATCGAAAGTCTTAGAATATATAGTTCATGACCAGCTCACCAACTACCTAACTACTAACAACCTACTAGACGAATACCAATCTGGTTTCCGTAAACATCAAAGCACAACATCCGCACTGATAAAGGTGACAGATGACCGGAAACTTGCTATGGACAGACAAGAAGCGACTATCATTTGCTTCTTAGATTTCAGCAAAGCATTTGATACTGTCGACTTCGACATCTTACTAGCCAAACTTAGCGGTCTAAGTTTCTCACCATTTGCAGTGCAATGATTTCACTCATACATGACGTCTCGTCAGCAACGCGTCCTGTCTGGGAATATAAAATCACAATGGCGGCAGGTAGTGTCAGGCGTTCCCCAAGGCTCAGTATTAGGTCCTATACTCTTCTCTCTGTATGTCAATGATATGTCATCGGTTCTGACTTATTGCAAATATCATATGTATGCTGATGACCTTCAGTTGCATCTAAGTACGAAACCAAGCAATCTCAAGAAAGCTATTGAAAATTTCAATACTGACCTCGATGCACTGTCAAAATGGGCACAGGGCATAGGTCTAAAACTAAACCCATCTAAAACCCAAGCGGTATTTGTTGGTCACTCTAAGCTCATTAGCCCAAAACATCGGGAATCCGTACCATCTCTTATCCTAAATGGAACAAATATTAACTTCTCTCCCTCAGCAAAGAGTTTGGGATTAATAATAGATGAAAATCTAAATTGGACAGAGCACGTAACAGCAGTGTGCAAAAAAGCATCAGCATCCCTTCATGTCCTACAAAAATATAAAAAACTCTTCCCTTTCGATCTGAAAAAGAAATTAGTACAAACGCTTATACTACCAATCATTGACTACAGTGATATTATCCTACAAGGCCTCTATCAGGAAAATTCGCGACGTCTAGAACTGGTCATGAATGCCTGCATCTGATATATCTGTGACGTTCGACTTTTTGATCACATTTCACCAGCATATGCAAAATTGTCCTGGCTGCGTGCAGACACATGCAGAGATTTCCATTCACTCTGTGTCATCTACTGCCTTATAAATGTACACTGTCCCTCATATCTCTCCTCGTCCCTAACGCTCATATCCGAGCAACATGACAGAAACACGCGTTTCCATTATAATAAAATCCTCTCTGTTCCACTGCATCGCTCAGTCACCTTCTCCAAGTCCTTTACAGTAGCAGGAACCCGACTATGGAATAACCTCCCTCGTTATGTTAGTGCACTTAAAAACATGTCCAGCTTCAAAAAACAGTTAATGACGTATCTACTTAAGCAACAGTAATGCCTTCCTCTGTACATGAATGCACTTCACGTCATTACTTCCCTCTTTTCCCCTCCTTAAATCTCCCTTCCCCAAAACTCGCTATACCAGTAAACATCTACTTTACACACCAAGATATTAATGTACATCTGCACAAATCATCATTAATATTGCCAATTTTTCTCATGTTTCTCATTATTATTTGATTTTTTACTGTTATTATTATTGCTTTTATCATAATCTGTATGTATAGCACCTGTTGTAAAATACTGCCAGCATTTACTTTATTAGGTCTTAGTCATGTTTATCATTATTATTTGATTTTTTTTACTGTTATTATTATTGCTTTTATCATAATCTGTATGTATAGCACCTGTTGTAAAAATACTGCCACATTAACTTTATTAGGTCTTAGTCAGTACTCTTTATTCATATTGTCACTAGAGTAATCTAATTTTCTCATTTAAACTATTGTCATGATGTAACTCTGATGTGTGAAAGGCTGCATGTGTGGAACACTGGTCCGATGTAAGAGAGGGCCTGATGGCCGTAATCTGATCAGGTTAAATAAATAAATAATTTGAAGAACTGGTGTCTATACAATTACAAATTTATGACATAAGAATACTATTATAATAGTACAGAAAACATCAGAAAGGAACATAATGATACATATAACGTTTGTAATAATACTGGCCTTACAAGAGAATAGAAATAAACATAGACATCAGTGTTACAGGAATTATGACATAAGTAAATAAATAAAAAATGAGAATATCTTTCGAAACATTAACTTCACACATGAGCATTAAAAGAAAACAGAGCAGAATCAATAATGTTTAAACATCTTTACAAAGTAAAGAACATATTATTAATGCTAATTACAGTTGAGGATAACAGTATTCCCGATCATAGTGAATGTAGCTTAGTATTAGAAGATTAAAAAATGCTATGAAAAAGCACACAGAGACAAGAAGAACACAAATACACAAGGGTACACAAACACATGGCGGAATAACACAAAATGAAACGACAAGGTCTATTTTCAGTGTTACATTTGGTACTGCAGTCCAACCCAAAATTTCTTTCTGTACGAGGTGCATTCAAGTTCTAAGGCCTTTTTTTAATTAACTACTCACCCGAAATCGATGAAACTGGCGTTACTTCTCGACGTAATCGCCCTGCAGACGAACACATTTTTCACAACGCTGACGCCATGATTCCATAGCAGCGGCGAAGGCTTCTTTAGGAGTCTGTTTTGACCACTGGAAAATCGTTGAGGCAATAGCAGCACGGCTGGTGAATGTGCGGCCACAGAGAGTGTCTTTCATTGTTGGAAAAAGCCAAAAGTCACTAGGAGCCAGGTCAGGTGAATAGGGAGCATGAGGAATCACCTCAAAGTTGTTACCACGAAGATACTGCTGCGTAACGTTAGCTCGATATGCGGGTGCGTTGTCTTGGTGAAACAGCACACGCGCAGCCCTTCCCGGACGTTTTTGTTGCAGTGCAGGAAGGAATTTGTTCTTTAAAAAATTTTCGTAGGATGCCCCTGTTACTGTAGTGCCCTTTGGAACGCAATGGGTAAGGATTACGCCCTCGCTGTCCCAGAACATGGACACCATCATTTTTTCAGCACTGGTGGTTACCCGAAATTTTTTTGGTGGCGGTGAATCTGTGTGCTTCCATTGAGCTGACTGGCGCTTTGTTTCTGGATTGAAAAATGGCATCCACGTCTCATCCATTGTCACAACCGACGAAAAGAAAGTCCCATTCATGCTGTCGTTGCGCGTCAACATTGCTTGGCAACATGCCACACGGGCAGCCATGTGGTCGTCTGTCAGCATTCGTGGCACCCACCTGGATGACACTTTTCGCATTTTCAGGTCATCATGCAAGATTGTGTGCACAGAACCCACAGAAATGCCAACTCTGGAGGCGATCTGTTCAACAGTCATTCGGCGATCCTCCAAAACAATTCTCTCCACTTTCTCGATCATGTCGTCAGACCGACTTGTGCAAGCCCGAGGTTGTTTTGGTTTGTTGTCACATGATGTTCTACCTTCATTAAACTGTCGCACCCACGGACACACTTTCGACACATCCATAACTCCATCACCACATGTCTTCTTCAACTGTCGATGAATTTCAATTGGTTTCACACCACGCAAATTCAGGAAACGAATGATTGCACGCTGTTCAAGTAAGGAAAACGTCGCCATTTTAAGTATTTGAAACAGTTCTCATTCTCGCCGCTGGCAGTAAAATTCCATCTGCCGTATGGTGCTGCCATCTCTGGGACATATTGACAATGAACGTGGCCTCATTTTAAAACAATGCACATGTTTCTATCCCTTTCCAGTCTGGAGAAAAAAAATTGGAGGCCTTAGAACTTGAATGCACCTCGTAGATCTTTCCTCTTATGTGAACTTTTTTTTTTTGCAAAGCGTGTTTTCCGTTATTTCCATTATCTTACCTCATCATTTATTTTTCATTATCTTATCTCATTATTTGTTTCCAAGAAAATCCTACCTAAGCCTGTTGGCCCTAAACCCTACTTTGTTTTTGTTCATCTCCCCTTTCAAAATAATTATTACTCATTGTACAATGCTCTTTTCCCAGTCTTTTATCTTATATCTTTCCAATGCATTCTTTCCCAATTCCATATTTTCTTATATAGCCTACCCCCTCTTAAACTAAGTTAAATCTACTGAGCTCAGATACATAAACTAAGGGACAGAGCAATGCAGCAGCATGAACATTAAAACAAACAAGAACAAGAAAAAAAATGCAAAGTGGCAAAGCAAGCAGCAATAAATATTAATTAGGAAAGCAAATGCAACATTACAACTAATATGAGCCATTGTGCAGCAACAAGAAAAATAAATAAAAAACTGGCTTAGCAAAGTAATACAAAGTGAAATTTAGCAGGACAATGCCTGACAAACAGAGCAGCAAAAGCAATAAACTATACTTATATATGACAAGAAAAAATATTACAGTAAAGATAGGAAATGTCTAATAACTATGTCACATCTTATATATATAAAACAAAGCATGAACATCATTCACTACATTCACTAGACATATGGCATTTCATGAGACAGTAAAAAAATCTCTCAACTAGAAAGACATTAGTCATTATCAGGTGTATAGGTGTAAAATACTTCTCATGATTTCATAGGCATTTTAGTAAATATCAGAAATTATGAGCTCCAAAGTTTAATCATTTGTTTTCATGTATGAGCGTGTTGTATTTGCGATACTTTCTACAAAAAAAAGTCAATAGCAAGGTAAATGGCCTCTTTTTCTTACACTTGTGCCTCTGAAAGGCACACATTTATAGTTTTTTTTTCAGGTGACTGTCACACAGCTGGGCGTCCACAGTGCGTTATGTCAAGCTCATCTACCTTCTTTACCAAAACATTTACAACAGTGGTTTCCTCTACACTGACAGGCTCATATAAAAAATTTCATAGGTTGAAAATTTACATTAGAAGTGTGTAGAAACAAAATCTCATATGTAACAGCACCCAAAAATTTCTGCCGGCATTGTGATACATTTACACATGTACACACATTTCATAGCTCTTAAAGTACGATTCTTGGTTTCCAACATACTTTTCACAAACCAAAGTCCCTAATCCCTACTCATTATTCATATACATGTAAACATGTAATCACATTCCTCATATAGCAGCATCTTATTGATCACAAACATATCTCAACATCGTAATACACATCATTGTCATAATAATATCATCATACCACATGAGTCACATCTCAAAATCGTCACAGCTTCTTTCAATAATTTCAAAACCTAAAAATAATTCTCTGCTCGTTTCAATAGTGTCATCTACCTCAAATGTACTTCAAAGTTCATGATCCCATACCAAATACATCATTCAAAGCACTCATAGTATCAGAATGGTTCTGAAAAAATATGAACAGTTCACAAAGTACAGACAAAATACAGTTTTGTAAGTGTGAATTCACTGATGTAGTAAAAAAGTGTTTGTCTCTCTTAAATGATAAGATAGCTATGTAATTCTGTGTTAGAGAAATATGGTACTGATGTGTAAAACTGAATAAGCAAATACGATATTAGCTAGGGCTCCTAGCAGTTGCCACACCCTTAGTACACAAAGTTGGCATGTACCCCCTGAGGATTAATGAAATTATACCCTCAGGTGATACAGATTACAGCAATGGAAAAAAACGTATCGCCGAAAACCTTCTTTGTATCTTTGTAATTCAAAAATGTTTCAAAAAAATGTTTTAAGTACAAAAACTAATCACTCAAATGCGTGTCGTGTAGCGCTAAACTGTGCATCTTGTTGTAAGATAGTTTCTGTTAATACTTAACGGTAAAAATGTGCCAAGTGTCGTAGTTTTCGCCGTTAATAAGCAAAGTTTTGCAGAAGTCAATGTACTTACCTCATCACAAACAAAGGCAAAAATCGATGCATTAGATGTCATAGTTATTATGTACATTACTGTGACCAAGAAAGTACTGTACTGAAAGGTATTGTTATGTTGCGAAGAAGGCTGTCTCATTGTAGGTATGCCACAAAGGTTACTACTAAAACATATTTTACTTTCAGAAGAATGTAGAAAAACTGTGCAGATATAAATCAGATACAGTGCGAAAGCAATAATGTAAATTATGCTACTCATTAATAGCGACGTGATATAATCGTGTAGCCGTCAAATAAACGAACCACTGCGTCATCTGTTATCTCTCAGAAAGTACTTTAAATCCAGAATGTCTTTTCAAGGAAACCAAAATATTGCATTGAAATCTCATTATCAGAATATGTTCTAATATGTAAGCCTTATAGTCGTTACGTAATCATGCAACCAACAAACAAGAATGTTCACACAATAACACTGTGATGTCTGTTCACTACAAAAATGCATTCGTAATTACTGTTTAAATAAGTTCCCTAGGTTCTTGACTGGATAGTTAACTTCAAAACATTGTTGCATGTTAACAGTTTCTAAGTGTTTCAAAGTGAACTAGTAATGTGAAGCGAAACATTTTATGGCAAAGCAGATTATCTGTCAATAAATGGTTTTACATGTGAAATGTGGTGCAGTTCTTTGCTTTTCTTAGTATGCAGAGCGTCAACTTCAAAGCAGTTATCATGTTGTATACGTTGGTAAAAAAAGCTGAAATTTTCCTCAAGGTTAGCTTCTATCTTATTTTTCTCTGGGGCCAGCTGATGCACGTGGCCGCCTGTGGTGTGAGTTATGGTCGGTTACCTCTTTGTTGTCGTGCGTCATTATTGGGATTTGGAGATCTAACTTCTACAATTTCGACTTGTCGAGAAGGCCCTGCCCTGTTTCAATCACGCCAATTTTGGTTAAATTCTAGTTTGTTGTTAAGATTATATCGTCTGTCGTCATGTCGGTAATTTCTTTCTTGTCGGTCACGTGGTGGAGAATTTCTCCTAGAACCATATCTGCGCGGTGGGCTGCTGCGTTTGAAGTTATTCTATCTCTCTTGATAATAATTATTTTGGTTCCCATATTGTCTGTTTCTATAATTGTGTCTGTTGTAGGCATTTCCACAGAGAGGTGATCTTGCCCTGTAATTATTATTATTCTGCCAATGGTTGTAATATGGATGATGTCTATTTTGATCACGATTTGCATTATGAAAGTAGTCTTGTCGTGTCCAGTTATTATTTCTGTCGTCATGAAATTGTGACGGATTTGACCTGTAATTGTTGTGTTCCTGTTTTCTCATTCTGCAACTGTCTGTGTCTATTTCCAATTCTTGTAAGAGTCCTTGAATAGCTTCAATGTCGTCTTTGCAACGTCCTGCCAAAATAATATGTCGTAAAAGTTTAGGCAATTTGATTAAGCAAATACGAATAAGTTCTGAGGGGCTGTATGGGATTGACAGATACTGATTCTTGTGCAACATGTCTTCAAAATATTTGACAAGACTGGAAAATTCAGATTATTCGAAATGTTTCATCATTATGATACTATGTTTTACGCGATCTTGAGTAGCTTGAGACCAATATGCTGAGAGGAAGGCATGATAAAATTCTCCCTCACTGTGACTATCGCGAATGATCGATCGCGTTCTTCCAGCTGGTTCATTCTCTAAGTAGCCACACGTAAATTCTAATCTGTGCTCTAATGACCAGTTGGGAGGAAAATAATGAGAGACTTGATGAAGCCACGCTTTTGGATGAATGTCGTTGCCAGAATTCTTAAATGTTTTGAATTTACGTGTAGTAATGAACAGCTTATAGTCAAAATCATCGTGTCGGCAGGTCGAAAATCGGTCATTGTTATGTCGTGTCGGCGGTTCCATCTCAAAATTTGGTGCACCTTGCCAATATCTTTCATAATTTCCGAAATGCTATGTGCTATTATTGTGTGGCTTTCCGTATTTCTAAGTCCCTCTTCCTGTGTTGGAGCGCGAGTCTCCTCTGAAATACGTAATTCTTGTATTACCTGTGTCAACAGATCTTGTACTTCCCAGATTTCTCTTTTGTACTGTGTATTGATTTGATTCTGATTTTGTTTAAAATTCTTAATTTGTTCATACTCTTCTGTGTCAGTGAAGGCTATTACCGGTCTTGTGTCATTCAGATCATCATCTACTTTGTAGATAAGTTAGTGAACTGATCCGAAAGATCGGTTACTTTCTCCGATAATGAACTGATTTCCTCAGTGTGTTATTCTGAACCAAGTTTCAGAGTGTCCATTTGTGTTGAAAGCGTATTTACTGTGTCCTTTAAGTTTTTCTAAGTTTTTACAAGTTGTGTAACCGAATCGGTAGGTGCAGCTGAGTCAATTTTAGCTTGCAAGGTGTCGTGATTTTCATGAACAATAGTTTGCAGTTCTTTTGTGGTTGCTTCATGATTCTGTAATGCATTTTCATGATGGGAAAAATAGGTTGAAAATGTTCCGAAATTTGTGTTTTTACATCATTACAAACTTTTTGACATTTAGATTCGATTTTAAGTAACTCAGCTTTTAAACCATCACGTGTTTGTTCAAGCGTTTGCTCAATTTTGTCTAACTTTTGAAGCTGTTGTGTTTGTTTCTGACTTTGTTCCATTTGTTTTTGATTTTGTTTCATTTGTTGCATTAATTGCAATAATAATGTGTTAGTGTCTGGAACCTGTTCCTCTATGCTTTTCGGCAGTGCATTTGCACTGGCAACATTCGCATTCTGAAACGCAGAAAATGTATTTTGACTTAATTGAGAAAAAGGTGAGGACACAAAACTTTGAAAGATTTTGTCGTCATTTCGGATTCCTGAGGTGAGCTATTGCCGAAACATCGATCGACAGCACTACCCCGTTCACTAGCTGTTTCACTGCCTACACCATTATTTAGTGCCTGATCCATTTCCCTATGCACAATTGCCAAATTACTGTGGTGAAAATTAGTTAATTCATTACGTGGTGGCGCTAACACATTACTCTCGTGTTCACTGTCATTTCTCAGTTTACTTTGGAGCGTAGTATTACGTTTTCCACACGCCATAATTGTCACAATATTTCACACGATAACACAGAAAAGCACAACTTGAAGAGTAAAATAAGGAAACACATTAAAATAGCACTGAAAATAATGTGCAATTAATTGCAAGCGCGGCTGCAAAATACCTGCTGCAAATCTACATGCATCCCACAACTATTTTATAGTACGACAAAGAAAAACTACAATTACAAAGGAATTTCTGTCTACTACTATGCACTTGCAATAAACAATAACTACACTAAGTACTCAAATTACAAGAAAAAAATCGGAAGTTTCCAGTGAGGTATCCTCGGCTAAGGGTCGACATAAGAAACTTCCCCTTTGAAAATTAAGAATGACAGTGCTGGAAAAACTCTTACGTTATTTGATTTTCAAAGAGCTGAGCAAAACTAAACGTACTGAGACCATTTTCTCTTTACACATTCTGATCATTTCTAAACTGACACACAGTATTTTAGCGCAACGCAATGTGACTTTCAATAATCCCTACAAAAGAATAGCACTAACAATAACCTATATCCTTCACGAATCACTTACCTCACTACAATCTTCGTTACTCGAACTACTCCAATACAGCAGCAAAATAAAAGATTCTGACTACTGAAGGCATTAACTACTGATAGGCATAGTTAGCAAATGAAAGATTCTAATAGAGAATAAACAATGTATTTACCTTAATAGTGTTCTAAAGTCATTACAAATTTCCTTTTTCTGACGGACACACATCCAGATCGTCCGCTTATAGTAACCTCTCACAACTCTGGCATCTCTCTTCCCACATCCACCACTGCTGGCGGCTCATCTCTAACTGCTAAACGCTAGGCGCTGTTCACATCCAACTGCCCAGCACTACACTGACAAATATTCCAACAGTGAGTCCAACCAGCCACAGACTGCACACCCTATCAGCAGAGATCACAGCTGCAATCCCGTAAGTACTTGCATCCAGAGCTAGCACAAGAGGCTTAGCTGGTCAAATTAATCAAACCACGACGACTTAATAATGCAATCTTCAATTACTAACTGCATCCCAACATTCTTGGGACCACACAAAGGGAATAGCTTTCTTGTGCAGTCGGTTCAGTGGAGCAGCAATTTGCAGAACAAAATTTAATTTTCAAGTTTCAAAATTTAATATAATTAATAAGCTTCCCAATGAGAGCTTGTATTTCTTTAATGGTAAGACTCCAGCAAATATGTAATTTCAGACAAGTGCAATTAGCAGGATGAATACCATGTGCATTAATAACATGTCTTGAATATTCAAATTCATCTAGGCAGAAGGAGCACTTTCCATTGTTGCACTTTAAGCCAGCCATGGAAAGAACTTGAAATAAGCAGTCTAAGTTTGCCAAACGTTCAGCACTTGTATGACTCGTGACAACAACAACGTCCAACAATTCTGTGCAGTAAGACAGTTTTGCTGTTAATTGTTCCAGGAACCACTGACAAATAGGAGCTAAAGCACTTCCGAACAGTAGTCTTTGAAACGGAAACAAACCTAGGTGAGTGTTGAGCACAAAATATTGTTTAACTGCTCGTCCAGTGGCAACTGCAAGTATGCCTAACTTAAGTCAGTCTTGGAAAAGAGACTGTCCTGTGGCAATCTTCCCATTAATTCCTCCAGGTCTTGGAGAGGAGAGCCGCGCGGGATTAGCCGAGCGGTCTTAGCCGCTGCAGTCATGGACAGTGCAGCAGCGCCTGGCGGAGGTTCGAGTCCTCCCTCGGGCATGGGTGTGTGTGTTTGTCCTTAGGGTACTTTAGGTTAAGTAGTGTGTAAGCTTAGGGACTGATGACCTTAGCAGTTAAGTCCCATAAGATTTCACACAAATTTGAACATTTCTTGGGAGAGGAGAGGAAGCTACGACAGTTTGTGGATTTTCTGTTGCTTTAAAATCAACACATAGATGGAAACCTTCTTGTGGATTTTTGAGGATGACCAAGGGTGGTGGCCATTGATTTGTAGCAACGGGTTGAATAACCCCATTGCCTTCCAATCTTTGCAATTCCTGAGCAACTTACGTATTGCATGGGAGACAAACCTTTCACGAAAAAATCGCAGCTGTGCACTGTCTTAAACAGTGATGTATGCTTCAAAATCGTTAGGCCTTCCTAAACCTCGTTCAAACAGTTCACTGTATTTATTACACAAATGAGAAACGTTAGTGTGAAGGCACTGATACCCTTATTTGTAACATTTTGTCTTGTGTGCACAGACTGAACAAATCAAACAAGGCTAAACCAAAAACAATTTGCACTGTTCCCTAGAACTGAGTGCAAGAAACGAAACACATTTTGCTAAGGTACGAAAAGTTGCTGGCAAACTGCACACACCTAGTACTGGTATTTCACGTCCGTTCTATGTGGACAAAGCGGAAATAGGCTTCTGTAGCTGTGGGCTACCGACCCTTTCGCCTTTACTGAATAGGGATACAGTCAACCTTTGTCTAACTGAGATTTAATTCTCTTTTGAGCAACTCTTAAGTGGGCAAAAAGTTTGTTCTGCTTTTGTGTACTACAGCTGAAGATTTCTGCGATGTGGAGATGTGAGCCACCACCTGTGCTGGCTCTAAGGGTAACGCCGACATGATGTGCACTTGTCGATTGCTTTGCTGAAGCCGTGCTGCCGCCTAACAGTGGCTCTGGCCCGAGCCAAGGCTGCCGTGTAAACATACTGTTTGAATATGGCCTTGCCTGTCACACTGGAAACATTTTGTGTCACGTCAAGGACAAGGTTTTCTGACATGATTTGAAAAGCAAGACTTCCTCGTTGTATAACGAAGTACACCACGTGTACTATGAGACTGGAAGCTTTAACCTTTACTTCATTGTTAGTCTGAGCCCTGCTTTTATTCACTTTAACGTTGCTTTAGACTGAATGTCTTATGCACTTTTAACAACAGAAATACGCGGAGCCTCAAAATCACCTTCATGTTTGCCCACAGGCATTTGAGATTTCACTATGGACATCGCTGTTTTCAGAGCTAGATCTGATAATTTGCAAACAGCAGCGCGATTACGTGCGTCTGTCTTATTTCGTGAGTAAGCATCACGTAGGAAGACATCAGTATAACAGAGCCCACGAGAATGCTTAAACGTCCAGTGTCTTGTAAGCCCTCTAGATTCGACAATTGCCTGATTTAAAGTTTGTGAAGGCTGCTTGTTGATGCGGCGAAATGGGCCTCCATCTGCTCCTGATATTCTGACAATCTTTTTCCCTACTGAACGAGCGAAACTTGGGTGGCGGTGCTGCCTGCTGATGTAGTAACTGAGTCATCTGCTGGTCACTGAGCAGCTGTCTTTCAATCCGCTGCACCCAAAACTGAACAACTTCGTTTGAGACAATTCCTGTGGCGGCTCAGACATGATCAAACACTTTACATGATATATAGAAAATATCAAAACACGCAAGGCAACCCCAGAGCGTCCGAAGCGTGGGAACAACGTGCACACATCATCGACAACTTTGTAATGAGGTGAGTAAAGTCTATATTAATGACCAGACTCATCGTCATTTGCCTTAGCGGATGAAGTAACATTCGTCGGTACAGTGGTGAGTTTTTAGCTTTGCACCTGGAGGGTGCCGGGTTAATACTAGAACACGTAAAATATTAGTTCAGTTTATTATAACATGAATGAAATGAAATACTTAATACGTTTGTGTGGCCATCTTCCGCAGCAGCTTTTAACACCTGTTGTCTGTTATAACCTATAATAACAGATGGAATAGTTAACTCTGTAACAATCCATGTTCGCACGAACGTCATGAGTACTTATTAATGTCACTGAACATCAACGTATCACGTGATACAGAACAGTAACAATCCATGTTCGCACGAACGTCATGAGTACTTATTAATGTCACTGAACATTAACATATAACGTGACACAGAACAAGATACCATTCTCTCCTCACAGAGTACAAGTGACTATAAACTATTGTGCAGAGTTCTGTGTAACGCAATTATCGCACTACTTCCTCGGTAGAGAGACGATGCTGTCGTCTTCAGCGATTTTTTGCTGACTGGGCTGAGCAATGCTGCGCTCAGACGTAAACAAGCGAGATGGTGCCGTAGCGTGTGGAAACACTTCTGGGCGTGTCTAGGCCACCGTCTTTCATTCGTCGTTGCTTCTGGCACCGACAGTGTTTACTTGTTGCTCTGTCGCAAGGTACCACATTCGTACGACACCACAAGGACTGGTTTCGGTAAATGGAAAGTTAATCCATGGGAGATACTAGCATGTTTCATGTTTTAAATAAAATGTTACATTGCGCTATTTAAGAACAGGTGTATGAACAAGCTTAACTGAGAGCAGCCATACTGAGTCATAGTGGTTAGGGCTTATTCAGTTTTGCAGGAAGGCTGTCCTCTGTGAGACACTTAAATACCACTAAGTACTCCACTTTAAATACAAGTAAAACGGTTCACTTTACAAACACCATCCAACATGGCTCTCCAAGCGCTCTAGAAATGTCTCGAAAAGCCGGTTATTGCCCCAGCTCCCGGATTGTGGCATACTGTAAGTGCCGAACTTGCGGCTGTAGGCAAGCATCCAGATTTCAGCATAGGCCGCAGGCTTCTATACGCATCGCTACACTGCTCCCCTCCTGGAATAATTCGGCCCACCAAATTCTTGAGTGCCTAAAGACTGAGTGCAACAAAGGAGCTTTTGCTAAAGTTCATATTTTACAAAACACTGGTTTGGAGCGTAAGTTCTAAAATAGTTATTATTCGTCTGTACTCTTCTTTGCGTCCTTATTTATGTTTAAAGGAATTGTCTCTGTTCCATCTTCTTTAGCTCAGAAACTACACAATTATGAATGAAAGTCCTCACTGTAGTTCGCATAGTTCTAGTCACTGGATGATTCTGTAAACTATACTGAAGTTCTGCGACACGAACACTAGTATATTATATTTTACTGCAGTTGACCCCAGTTGATACTTTCGTCCACAGCATTCGCACTTCGGTCAATTTTTCACAGTTCATTCAGTGCTTCTTGCAAAATTTTCTACGCTGCCACACTGAGTCTCTAGGCGAAGTTAGTCTATATAGCACCCACAGCCTGCTTACATCTCGTCAGGAAACGTACTGTACTACAAAACCTAAAAAAATGTCACTTATCCTCTTTCATATACATCAAAATCCGCATGACTCCTCTTAGGATTCTCACTTCTTCAGCTCCTTCTCACTTCTTCACTACCGTTCCACTCTCCAACAGCGAGCGGGAAAGACAATTTAATCTTTACGTGCGAGCTTTCATTTCTATTTTGTATTACAATGATCATTTTTTCCTATGTAGGTGTGTATCAATAATATTTTTTCGCATTCAGAGGAGAACATTGGAGATTAAAATTCGTGAAAAGGTGTCGCCACAATGAAAACGTCTTTGTTTCAATGATTACCACCGAAACTCGTGTCTCATGTTCGTGACACTCTTTACTCTATTTCGCGATAGTACGAAACGATTTGCCTTTTTTTCAGCTTTTCCGACGTCCTCCGTTAATCCTATCTCGTAAGCACCCCATACCGCACAGTAATACTCAGGCAGACAACGGACAACGGATAAGTATGGTGTAAGGCAATCGCAATCTCTTTAGTAGACCTGCCGATATTCAGATATTAAATAAAACGCAGTTTTTGGTTTGCCTTCTGCACTACATTATCCATCTGGCCTTTTAAATTTAAGTTGTTCGTAATTGTTATCGCTAGATATTTAGTTGAACTGAGAGCCTATAGATTTATGTGACATATCGTGTAACGGAAATTTAACAGATTCCTCTTAGTACTGATCTGGATGAACTCATACTCCTCATTATTTAGGGTCAACTGCCTTTAATCACCACACAGAATTCTTGTTTAAATAATTTTCCAACTGGTTTCTAGACGGTAAATGCCAGCATCACCTGCGTACAATCTAAGGTGGCTGCCTAAATCATTTATATAGACTGGTAAAAACAGAGGGCCTTCAACACATCCTTGTGGAGTGCCACATATCACTTCTGTTTTACTCGGTGATTTTCCGTCAGTTGCTAAGAGCTGTAACCTTTGACAGGAAATCATGGATCCAGTCACGTAACTGAGACGATAATTCATAAGAACGTAGTTTGATTAAAAGCCGCTTGAGAGGAAAGGTATGGAAACCTTTTGCAACTTAAGAAGTATGGAATCAGTTTGATATCCCCATCGGTAGCGCTCAGTACTTCGCGAGAATAAAGAGACAGATGAATTTCACGAAAACAATGTTTTCTGAATCTGTGCTGACTGTGACAACAGATTGTTTTCCACGAGGTAATTCATAATGTTCGAACACAGTACACACTGAGGTCTCTAATGTCATAAGATAACGAAATGCACATATACAGATGGCGGTAGTATCACGTACACAAGGTGTGAAAGGGCATTGCATTGGGGGAGCTGTCATTTGTACTCAGGTCATTCATGTGAAAAGGTTTCAAACGTGATTATGGAAAGGAATGGAATGGAAGGGAATTAACAGACTTTGCATGCGGAATGCTAGTTGGAACTAAACGCATGGGTCACTTCATTTCGGAAGTCGCTAGGAAATTCAGTGTTCCGAGGTCTACAGTGCGAAGAGTGTGCCGAGAATACCACATTTCAGGTATTACCTCTCACCACGAAAAACGCAGTGGCCGACGGCTTTTACTTTACGACCGAGTTCAGTGGTGTTTGCGTAGAGTCTTTAGGGCTAAAAGACAAGCGACACTGCGTGAAATAACCACAGAAATCAATGCAGGACGTACGGCGATGTGTCCGTTAGGACATGAGGCGAAATTTTGCGTTAATGGGCTATGGCAGCAAACGACTGATGCGAGAGTCTTTGCTAACAGTACGACCACCCTCAGAGCCTCTCCTGGGACGTGAACACGTCAGTTGGACCTTAGACGACTGCAAAACCGTAGTCTGGACTGATGGGTCACGATAGTCTGGGCAGATGGGTCACGATTTAAGCTCGTGGAGCTGATTTGGTAGAGCTCGAATGTGGCGCAGACCCCACGTAGCCATGGAACCAAGTTGTCGACAAAGCATTGCACAAGCTGGTGATAGCTCCATAATGGTGGTGGCTGTGTTTACATGGAATGGACTGGGTCCTTTGATCCAACTAAACCGATCACTGACTGGAAACAGTTGTGTTTGGCTGCTTGGAGAGCATTTGCAGCCTCTCATGGACTTCATGTTCCCAAGCAGCGATGGAATTTTTGTGTTTGACAATGCGCCATGTCACCGGACCACAATTAATTGCTCGTGATTGGTTTGAAGAATGATTTGGCCACCCAGATCGCTCGTCATGAGTACCACCGAATATTTATGGGACGTAATCGAGAGATAAGTTCGTACACAAAATCTTGCACAGGTCACACTTTCGCGATTACGGGCGGCTATAATGGCGGCATGGCTCAGTATTTCTGCAGGGGACTTCCAACGACTTGAGTCCATGCCACGTCGAGTTTCTCCATTATCACATGATGATCACTGATGGTCGTTTAGGCACACGGGATATGAAAAACGAACTAACATTGGTGATGACGCGAGTAAGTCCGATGCCACGCGTACATACCACTGAATGGGAATGATGTTATTCCCCACACATCCTGGCTCTAAGAAGTTCTCTGATCGGCCTATTTCCAGAAAACCGTAATATGGCTTAAGAAGGAGCTGAAAAATGTGATTTTACGGTAAACCTCTGAGCTGAGACTGGGAGAGCAAATGTGTTTTTTGGCTTAGTAGCTCTGCGACTTGCTTATTTCCAAGAAGGGATGTGACGTAGGAGAGGGGTAGGGGAGCGGGCGTGGAAGTAGGGAACTGTCCTCTCGGGAATGCTAGCCACATGGATTTTTTCAAAAGTTTTCACTGTATTCCTGACCACTGAAGAGCCAAAACTTTGTGATCATCTACTTAGAGGGTTTGTCCATATCTGAAAGGCAGCGATTTTGCAAGTCTTCGATTCAACAAATCCTGGGTAGGTTTCCAGAGGTATGTGGCACAGCATGTCCATGTATGAGCCACACAGTTCCTGTAAATTGTAGGTCAGTGGTTTGTAAATGCAAGCTACATAAGGCTCGATCTTGTCTATGATGTGTTCCATCGGGTTCTGATCAGGAGGATTTGGTGGCCAAGACGTCTCAACATTAGTTCATTAACATGGTCCTCGAAACCTTATAACACGAGTCTGGCTTTGTGACATGAACAGTCATCCCGCTGAAAGATGTCATCGCCATAGGAGAAGTCATCCAGCATTAGGGATGCGGATGGTCCACAGCATAGTCCACTACTGTCTTGGTGCCCTCGATTATTACTACAGATCTGGTGGAAACTCAGGTGAATGGCGTAACACTGACCCCACCAGCCTTTTTCCGTGCCCTGGTGCATGTTTCGTGGAGCCATTTGCTGGATGACGTCATGTCCGGACGCGGCTATTGATTTGGTGTAACACGAAACGTGATTCAGCCGTCTGTAAGCATTTATCCACGGTCCAATTTATGATCTTTTACCCATAGAAATAGTATTCGACGTAACTGAGTCGTCCTGGGAACACGTAGGGGTCACATAGTGGAGATCCTCATTTTGTGGTGTGCTTCGTCGCTAGAGTTAATCCTCTTTCGTCTCCGCTTGTACTGCATTGTATACTTTCCTCATCGCATCAAGTGGTTCGCAGTGCATCCAGGCGGCATTCAGTATCGCGGTAGTCAGTTCTCACAGTGTTGTCAAAAAATGGCTCTGAACACTATGGGATTTAACTTCTGCGGTCATCAGTCCCCTAGAACTTAGAACTACTTAAACCTAACTAACCCAATGACATCACACACATCTATGCCCGAGGCAGGATTCGAACCTGCGACCGTAGCGGTCGCGCGGTTCCAGACTGTAGCGCCTAGAACCGCTCGGCCACTCCGGCTGGCACACAGTGTTTTGAGTACTAACTGTCTGTCTCATACATTTTCTCCTAACTCTGATGATATTTTTTACTGATGCATTGACGGACTAGGATCACGTAACAACCCCAATTCCTGTTCTTCCTTTAATCTATCCAATTTTTCCAGTTCTCATTTATGTTCTCCCCCATACTGTCATTTTCTTTCTTCTGTCCATGTTGTTATAGGGTTATTATTTCTTCTGCTTTGAGAGCCTTCTAAACTTAAATTTTTGTTTTTAAAATAGTTTCTTCCGATTATTTCTCTTTCTTTCTACTTCTTTTCTTATTTCTGAAACCCAAGCAGGGTCGATTTCATTTTGTAGAAATACAATAGTATTTGATTCGTTAGCCTCTTCTCATTCATGTGGTAGAGGTGTCCAAACAAGATTAATCTTCGTTTTGTTATTACTTCTGGTATTTTCTCTATATTTTCGTAGATCTCCTAGTGGCCACATATTTTCAAACCATATTGCGCCCATTATTTTTCTAATAATCTGGCCTTTAAGTATTTCTGTTATATCTAACTTATAGTAATGAAACAGTCCCATGCATATAAAAATTCTGATCTTACCATAGTGCTACAGTGTTTCAGTTTTATTTTTGTAGATACGCAGACCATCTTGTAGGTAGTTACTGACTAACTATATGCTCTTTCCATTTCATTAACTCTTGCATCTATTACAAATTTTTCAAGTCCATTATTTTGTATAGTTTCTCAAAGATATTTAAATTTACTAACTCGCCCTATTTCGCCTATTTGTGTTTCTATGTATTTTGGTGATTTTTTCCTAATTGTCACGAATTTTGCTTCTTCAGCCGAAATTTTGAGACCAGTTCTATTTCTTATTTTCCCCGTAGATTTAGTTAAATGTCTATTATTGTCAGACTTCCTTAAAATATTGGAAATTCGGCTGAAACAGCCGGGCACTTTACCTGAACTCCATTTATTTTCTTTCTCACAATTATTAGTTCAATTTTGAGATTTCTTAACTCCAAATTTCATTTCCTTACAACTTTTTCTGAAATAAGTTAACCTGTCCTCTTGTCTAGCGCCAGTTTTCATTTAAAATGGCTGAGATGTTTCTCGCTTAAATTTACCTTCAGATATCGTATTTGTTAAGAGTGTCACAAATTATGTTTGCTAATTTTGCTTTAACAAATATTATGCAGTGATTTTACCTATTGTTTTTATGTCTACCAAACTAAATGCTTTCTTGAAACCATTAACTGATACTATTATAGGCTAACTTGTTAACTGTATATGGCGAAGTATTGATATTATGTTAATAACCTGTTCTGTGCAGTAACTTCCCTTTCGAAAACCACTCTCATAGTCTCCCAGTTGTTTATCCAAAGTTTCTTCAACTATTATGGAGAATTATTGATAATTTTTTGTGTGCCAATATCAGAAGTGTCAGTACATTGTAATTGTTGACTTTGGTTTGTCTGTTTCCATGTAAAAGGTGGATTGATGTTACTTTCCACTCTGTTTGAATCTTCTTTGCTTTCCAAATGTTCTCAAGATGCAAGTGTACATTAATCACAACCTTTGATTCTGTTCATTTCAATAATTCAGTTGTAGCAACGTCTTGATGACTTTTTCCCTTGTTTTTAAGTGTTTTGATGAGTTCATTAATTTCTAGTTCTGTTGGTGGTAACTACCTGAAGACTTTCTGGCATTACTGGAAATTGTAATTTTACTGTTGGAAATGATCAGTTTAAGAGCCAGTGAAAACATTTTGCTAATATTGCACAGTTTTCCGTGCTATTTAATCATACAGGGCATACATAAAGACTGGGAATACTTTCAATTATTTATTGCACAAGAACTAAAGATTGTACAGATGTCATACATGTTTCATTTTGAAGAGAACCTCTGAAAGTTTTTTGCAAACATTCGATATGCGAACCATGAGTGACCCAGCAGACATCAATATGGTAATCGAATTCTTGCCATACCCGTCAACTGTGGCAGTCGCTTCCCTTATTCTTCCTAGAGCTTTGCTACGTCACGTGGTAGATGCGGTACATACACCAGATCTTTAATGTGTCCCCACAGAAAAAAGTCACACGGAGTAGATCCGGTGATCGGAGAGGCCATTTCTTGAAACAGCTGATGTATGTCTCTCGTACGAACTCCACATTCACTTCACTCACACTGGGACGTCCGCTTCTCTTTGCCCAGCAGAAGCAACCCGTCGTAACAAATTTGTTGTGCCAGTGGTAAATGGCCTTCCTTGTTGGTGTCTTATTACCATACTTGGATCTAAGTATCCGCTGAACAGCTGTAGCACACTTGTTTTTGTCGAACTCCAACACACAGAAAGCTTTCTCCGTACCTAAATTCGCCATGTTTGCTACTAGCGCTACTATCGGCAAATTATCAAACTACGCTGTGGTGGTATACATGAAAAAAAAAAACTTTCAAGGTTTCTCTTCAGAATGACATATGTATGATATCTGCACAATGTCTGGTTCTTGTACAATAAGTAATTGAAAGTGTTCTTGGACTTTATGTACACCCTGTATTTTGCCGTTTTCAAACCTGAAACAAATACTTTGTGCTTGGTACCTTTTGAGTACATGTTTAAAACTCTGGTAAAAATTTCTGGTATGTATAAAAGTTTGGTAAAAGTTTCTACTATTGTTTTTAGTGAAATTCTTGTATTTTTGTAACCTGTGATTTTTCAAGTGTTCTTTTTATTTTCTGGATTTTTTGGCACTTTTGTTTTCTGAATTGTTCTAGGTGGTCGCCTTTTTTTTGGAACATTTCCATTTCCCGATTTTCAAGCTCTTCGTTCTAGTGCGTCTCCGCACTCCTCTTGCACCATCTCTTTTTATTTTTGACAAATCCTAATGTTATCTCTGCCACTTTAGTAATTCGTAGCTAATGTTGTGTCCAACTTCTTGGACACTAACGTGGTTAGTAATAACACGGTTAATCAGCAGACTCGAAATAAGTAACACTCTGTTAACTGAAACAAAACTTATCTTTGCTCCCCAGGCTCGGATGTAGCTATTAAACAGCACAAGTGTATTTGCAGTACAGAACATACTAAATGAGCCACGATTACTGAGTGGCGTATTGATACAAGTTCAGAACGTCGCTACTGTGACTTCACTACAGTCACTCGAAAACACAAATTCGTAGACACTTGTTAATAGACACTTGTTGACAGTTATGACAGCGTTGGTCAGTTGGCACAGTTCACAGAAAACTGAAGTCTCTTCATTGCCCGACTTCCGTGCTGTATGTACTGGAACGGGCTGGAAGGACCCAAACAGAGCCGTGAGCGTGGTCTGTGGTCCGTAACTAGAAAAAATCGGCGCCCATACAAGTACTACCTTGCTGCAGTGGTAACACCGGTGCCTGTCAGATCGCCGAAGTTAAGCATTGTCGGAATGGGCTAGAACGTGGTTGGGTGACCATCCGGTGTGCCGAGCACTATTGGTAAGCGGGGTGCAATCAGCCCTTGTGATGCAAACTGAGGAGCTACTTGATTGAGAAGTAGCGGCTCTGGTCTCATGAACTGACACAACGGCCGGGAGAGCGGTGTGCTGACCACATGTACTCCATATCCGCATCCAGTGACGCCTGTGGGCTGAGGATGACACGGCGGTCGGTCTGTAGCGTTGGGCCTTCATAGCCTGTATGGGCGGAATTTAGTTTAGTTTATGCCGGTACTGATGGAAATGTGTGACCCCATAAATGACTGCCAGCGCCTCATTTTCAAGTTCTGTAGCTGCATTGGGGCTTGGTCAATATATTTGACGCAAATGCAATTGGGCTGCCATTGGGGCCCACTCGGTGTGAGAATATTGCACCAGTGCTGTGAGATGAGGCATCTACTGCAAGAGTGGCAGGCTCGCTGGGATCGAAGTTGACCGAACACCAGTCACTTAGTAGTGCGTCTTTCCAACGATGAAAACCTGTCTGACATTCGACCGACGATACCAACGACACGCCCTTTTCTCGCAACTGATTTAGAGGCGCCGCAATCTGAGCGGCATTAGGGATAAAACGGATGCAATAGGTTAGCTTCCCCATTGTAGCCTACAATTTCCATACAATGGTTGACGCAGGCAAGTCGCGAATGGCCAGTAAGTGCGACTGTGAGGTATGAATGCCACGCGCATTAATCACGTTGCCAAGATACTCAACTCCAGTGGGAAAGAAGGAACATTTCGAATTGCTACACGTCAGTTCCACATTAGACAACACTTTAAACAATGCTTGTAAATTTTGTAAGTGTTAGCTGGCATGCAACCAGAAAAAAAACTATGTAAGACAAATAGAACCAGAAGGTATTTGCGACATCAGTTGTCCAAGGTACCTTTGAAAAATAGCTGGGACGGAAGCGCTACCGAATAGTAACCACTGAATCTGGATTGATACCTTGTGTGTGTTTATCACAAGAGGCAGTTGCAGGTAGTAGTCCTGGAGATCAATTTTTGATAAGAAGTGAACCTTCCTGGCAGTTTAAAACTGTGTGCTGGACCGAGACTCGAGTTTTAATCTGCCAGGAAGTTTCATATCAGCGCACATTCCGCTGCAGACTGAAAATCTCATTCTTTGATAAGAAGTGACTGACCAGATTTGTCCAGGAAATCCTCATAGCAGGGCAACGGAAAAGAACTCAACAACAATTTCTGGATTGACGGTTGATTTAACGTCTGGTATGTGAAAGCTGCCTGACACCATCTATATTTAAATATATCGACTCTATGTGGCCTTGGTAGCCACATGCGAAGTAATTGGCTTAGCGACATTGGCACCACGCACTATCATGTGTTTGAAAGCAATGCGGGCAGGACTTCGTGATGGTGCGGGCTGCGCCGCGGCCTGGCGGTGGCATTGGCTTGCACATGAACTGGACGTGGGGCAGCATTTGACGTGGACGAGGGAAGGGGGGAGGGGGTTGGCCCTGAATTTTACTCTCGACAACAGATATTGCAGGTGCTTAAGAATCATGCTCAGTTACAAAGAGCGCTGTGCTGACCACATGTCCTCCATATCCACATCCAGTGACGCATCCTGTGACTCAATAATTGAGGTCAAGGGTTTGGATGCTTTAGTGTGGCAGAACGAATACGGGAATCGGACATGATCCGAGTAATCACATCTCTCATTATAATGTCATTAACTTAACTCACACGAACACTGAAATTGACGTTGTCTAGTAAGGCCACGAAGTTCTGTTACCCACTGTTTGGAGGCCTGTCCTGGCTGCTATTTTAATCTGAAAAGCCAGCCAGGGTGGCCGAGCGGTTCTAGGCGCTACAGTCTGGAACCGCGCGACCGCTACGGTCGCAGGTTCGAATCCTGCCTCGGGCATGGATGTGTGTTATGTCCTTAGGTTAGTTAGGTTTAAGTTGTTCTAAGTTCTAGGGGACTGATGACCTCAGAAGTTAAGTCCCATAGTGTTCAGAACCATTTGAACCATTTTTGTATCCGAAAAACTTATAACCAGCAGCCGCTACATTCACTTGTGACTTAAAATGATTTGACAGTGTGTCAACTAACTCTTCGTAGGAGACCTCATGAGGCTGGCGGTCTGGAAACAGTTTTGCTACCAACCAGAGTACATGTGAGCCTACGGTGGAGAGAAAACCTTAATACGCTGGTTACCTGTTATGCTATACGCGTTGACATGGGCCGTCAATTGCGCAACATTATCAGCCCAGTCTTCGATTTGTTCTAGAAACGTCTGAATTTAGGCGTTTGAATCGTTTGTTGAATTGTTACTAGGCTCACAGGATGGCGTGGCAGTCATGGTGGTGCAACAATTCCTTGCAGTACTTGTAATAACTGTTCAGTCCTCTGTCCTTGCAACTGTATATCTTTCATTAAAGACGCATCCTGAAAAGACATTATGAACACTCAATACAAAACACATACAAACAGAAGAACAATACTGCTGCAAGAGAGGTTTTGTTACACAACACGCCACAGTGAGCTTTTCTCGAGCTGCATCCTCGGCGTCACTTCCTGTGTCCGACTTCTTGGATTAATTGCAACAAAACTTATTTTTGCTCTCCAGGCTCGGCTGTAGCTATGAAACTGCACGCATGTACTAAATGAGCCACGAGTACTGATTTCAGAAAGGCCGTACTGTGGCTTCACGACAGTCACTAGAAAATGCAAGTTCGAAGACTTGTTGACGGTTGTGATAGCTTCGGTGAGTAGGCACCGTTCACAGGAGACGCAAGTTCTTCACTGCCCGACAGTCAACACGGGCTGTCACGGCGAGTAGACAGCACATCGACGTCACTCCGATAGAACTTCCTGGGAGTGGGAAAGGTCCGACCTCGAACAGAACTGCCCTCCTGGCCTCTGACGACGTTATTTCTGATTAGAGGCCAGCGGTGGAGCCTCGGAGCTACGGGAGGCACGACTTCTTCCCAGCATCTCATTGGCACTTCGTGAGCTTTGCCGTGCAGTATCTCTGCGGTGGTCGACACTTCTTTAGCCGCTCTCGCTACTATACGGCACCGCACCTAGGGTTCATGCCAATTTTCGATTGTCTCCAGTTCTATAAATTTTACTGCAATATTGGCTCTACCATAGTCGTAATTGATTACTTCCGGGTTTCCTTTTCCTTTTCAGACGGGAGAAATCGTATTTTAATCTTAGAGGAATAATGACCTGAATCAAATTCCCCGTTCCTGATTTCCTTCATATTACTTTTGCGTATGAGTTTGTGATCCAGCTGATATTCTTCTAGATTGTTTGTACTGCCATAGCCAATTATTTCTCCTAAAATCAGTTTTCACATAGGACGATTTTCATATTAGATACGTGTAATAAGGAAGAGTGCTGTAACTCTGAACACTTTTCAGACTTTCTCCTCTGTGACAGAAGACTAATATATTTTCTTATTCCATTTGCAGATGACAGCATTCACTTTTCGTGTTCCGCGTTCTTGTCCTGAATTTACAAAAACTACTAAAAATTAATTTTTTCCAAATGTGGAAAATGTTCTAAGGTACTCATGTACTTCGAAAAAATATTAAGTTGGAAGCTAGAAGATTGCCATAAAATTCTGTTACTGAGGTGTTGAGAATATCTTTCAAATAGCTTTCATGCATTGTACATCACTTAAATGTGTAGAACTAATATTTACAATTGCTGAACAAAACACATTCTCATGTCTCGCATCAACAAAAAAAGTAGTAAATGCATATTCCTTCATGTGATTCTAAAAATCGGTCACTCCGTACGAACAGAGAACAGAAAATGTCATGTGTTAATAGGTGCACTAGCCTCAAGGTATAGCGCTCACCCCAATATAACTAATTTTTATTTTGTCTATTTCAAGTTAACTGATCTGGGTAAATATACATTAGGCTTAATTTAAGCCTGTGTACTATTTCAGCATTTCATCATGATTGGTGCACCAGTAACCTTTAGATTGTTTTAATTGTTGCGACGAGTTGCAGTATGTGTTGTGAGTATTTTATGAGGTCATAGGAATTTACCAAGTAATAATGTTCCTCATCAGTTCTGGTTGATGTAGCAGCAGTAAAGAGCCAGCACAACGTATGACAAAGTGCGAAATCGATCTTGTAAGAATTTGACATACGGTAGTACTTTACACAAAATTAACTTGTATATTGCTTTGGTAACAAATGAAATACATTTTGCGATTAGTGTTATCTATTTCATTTCTCACAGGTTGGCAAAACGTCCGTTGTAGGAGGTCCCAACATATGAGCCTGTCGCAGTCATCTGGAGATAAATTTTCAAAAGGAACGGATCATGGTGTTCCTTTAAGCAACATACTTGATTTAATTTGTGACAACATTTTGCTTCATCTTTTGATTTAGAACTAATATTTTTCTACCTACTCTTAATCTCATTATCGGCCTGGCACTTCCTTCCTCTCTAATTTTAGGTGATCAGTCACACGTATACGGAAAAGAGCTGAGTGTTTCAGAAGTAATTTGCATCTATATATACCGTATGCAAACCACTGCACAAAGTGTGGTAGAGTGTACTTCGCACAAATATTAGCAACTTTCTGTAGTATTCTAGTCGCGTATGGAGCGATGGGACGTAGACTAATTTACGTGCCTCGGTAGGAACTCTAATGTTTCCTTATCTTAAGTACACGCACACTTGATACGTGATGGAGGCTTTCTAAAATTATCCAACAGCGTTTCTCGAATATAACATTGCCTTTCGTTTAAAGATTGTTACACTTTCGTACGAGCTATGCTGAAGTATTACGATTCTGCCAGCGCTTTTATGAACCTGTTCGGTGTTTGTTATCAAACTCTGCAGTAGAACTCCAGAATTATTTGTACTTGTGCCTACCCTGCTGTTTTCTGTACACATCTACTGTACTATCGCATAATCATCTCACTAAATCGAAACCTACATGCAGTTCTCTTAGTTTTCAGTTTGATTTAGGTCAGCCATAGTCTTCAATGAGTTAAGCTCTTTAATTGCAGCATCACAATACATATATTTGTTAATGAAATCCGCCATAAATAATCCATCACAATTTGAGAAGACTAGTTATGTCCATACCCACAATACTAGCATTGCTGGAATTGGAAAAAAATTTAGGCGGTACTCTCAAAATTCACTTAAGAAGTTTCCAGATGAACTCTTGGTGGACATCGTTGAGTGGGTCACATATTCTGCATGCTTTTATGACTCATTGGTTTTTATGTTCATGTATTTTCTTTCTTAAAATGATCCTTCTTAAACGTTACTAAAGCTATATGCGGGTAAGAAAGAAGTTCAGTATACAGAAAAAAAACTTAGCACCATAAAATAAAATGCCTGACAGGTAGTATAGTGAGTTTTAAATCTAAACTAATATCATTTCTCCGGTACAACTAATTCCATTCCGTGGACGAATTTTTATTTAAAACTAGTAACATCTAAAAAACGAAGTTTTTAACTGCAGTTGTATGAGGACTAAAAAATACACTAAGAAAAAAAAGCGATACACCTCGAAGGAGTAATCGTAATGTGACGGAAATCTGGCTGTGTGACATATGTATAGAGAAACAATTTATTACACTTTCAGAAAAATTGGATTATTTATACAAGACAAGGGCTTCACGAACTGAGCAATTGGATAACGCGTTGGTCCACCTTTGGCCGTTATGCAAGCAGTTATTTCGCTTGGCATTAATTCATAGTGTTTTTGGATGTCCTCCTGAGGGATATTGCGCCAAATTTTGTCCAACTGGTGCGTTAGATCAATGGTCGTCAAACTTTTTTGCTCAGGGGCCAAAACTAACAATATGATGTGGCGCCTCGGGGCGCAGATTTCCAGGTCTTTTTATTAACTGGCAAACCAAATAAATGGTGTGTTATGAACCTCAAATAGACTAGCTGTAATAAAGAAGCGAGAGGTTTACCACTGACTTTCTAGCACTTATCGTTAAAGTCGATACCATTCGGACCATTACGTTTAGAATGTTCTCTGTTTCAGATTGTTGCCACTCTCAATGACCCGTAAATTGTATCACTGTAACTGCCCAACAAAATGTTGCTGCATTGTCTTTGTGAACAAATGATTAATAACAGCAAATGGACTTATACTTAAATGTATTATGTAACATGAGACACGATCACAACTGAAACTTCGTGGCAGATTAAATCTGTGTGCTGGACCGAGACTCGAACTCACAGCTTTAATTCCGCCAGTACCTCGTCCCCTACCTTCCAAACTTCACAGAAGCTCTCCCGATTTCGAGTCTCGGTCCGGCACACAGTCTTAATCTGCCAGAAAGTTTCATATCAGCGCACACTCCACTGCAGAGTGAAAATTTCATTCTACGGTCACAACAGTTTTCTGCGTGTTTCGAAAGTCATTTTTCGTCAACTCACTTGACTGAACTGCAACAGCCTTAATTTTACTTCATATTAGATGAGGTTGGCTAGATATGTATTTATTCCAATCTTATGTTATTCTGTCTCTTCCTTCCCTCACTTTCTGCCGTCCATGTCGACTTTCCCCTCACTCACCATCTCTTCACCCCTTTATCTGTCCATTTAGCACTCCCCCTGTGTGTGTCTATGTCCTCCTCCCCCTTCTGAAACCACATTACCAACTCCCGCCCCAAAATGACGTTGCCTTTGCTTACCCCACAATATTTCTTTACAGATTGAAAATAGTATGTGTTGTATCAGTGTGTTGAAATCGATCTGAGGGTTTAGGAAAAGTGGAGGATAAACACACACACACACACACACACACACACACACACACACACACAGAGAGAGAGAGAGAGAGAGAGAGAGAGAGGAGAGAGAGAGCTAATGACTAATTATTTCTTTTAACAAATATGTACCACATATGACCGTCTCTATAATGTGTATTCATGAATCCAACGCACTTTCTATTAAGATTGATACAATAGCAGATAATTGGTACGAGGCACACGCACTCATTTGTTGTTAGCACTGAGAAACAAACAAGAAAACATTTCCATTATTACGTCCCCTCTCACCGCAACGAAAATCTATCTGCCCCTGTACCAAGTGGCACCTGTAAAGGTGATAGAACAACTTATTACGCGCTCCTACTCACCATTCTTCCAGTATATTTTTCATTTTACGAAGGAGACAGATACAGCTGACAACTGCAAACCTTTTATTCTTTACCGGATTTGGATATACTACACTCCTGGAAATGGAAAAAAGAACACATTGACACCGTTGTGTCAGACCCACCATACTTGCTCCGGACACTGCGAGAGGGCTGTACAAGCAATGATCACACGCACGGCACAGCGGACACACCAGGAACCGCGGTGTTGGCCGTCGAATGGCGCTAGCTGCGCAGCATTTGTGCACCGCCGCCGTCAGTGTCAGCCAGTTTGCCGTGGCATACGGAGCTCCATCGCAGTCTTTAACACTGGTAGCATGCCGCGACAGCGTGGACGTGAACCGTATGTGCAGTTGACGGACTTTGAGCGAGGGCGTATAGTGGGCATGCGGGAGGCCGGGTGGACGTACCGCCGAATTGCTCAACACGTGGGGCGTGAGGTCTCCACAGTACATCGATGTTGTCGCCAGTGGTCGGCGGAAGGTGCACGTGCCCGTCGACCTGGGACCGGACCGCAGCGACGCACGGATGCACGCCAAGACCGTAGGATCCTACGCAGTGCCGTAGGGGACCGCACCGCCACTTCCCAGCAAATTAGGGACACTGTTGCTCCTGGGGTATCGGCGAGGACCATTCGCAACCGTCTCCATGAAGCTGGGCTACGGTCCCGCACACCGTTAGGCCGTCTTCCGCTCACGCCCCAGCATCGTGCAGCCCGCCTCCAGTGGTGTCGCGACAGGCGTGAATGGAGGGACGAATGGAGACGTGTCGTCTTCAGCGATGAGAGTCGCTTCTGCCTTGGTGCCAATGATGGTCGTATGCGTGTTTGGCGCCGTGCAGGTGAGCGCCACAATCAGGACTGCATACGACCGAGGCACACAGGGCCAACACCCGGCATCATGGTGTGGGGAGCGATCTCCTATACTGGCCGTACACCACTGGTGATCGTCGAGGGGACACTGAATAGTGCACGGTACATCCAAACCGTCATCGAACCCATCGTTCTACCATTCCTAGACCGGCAAGGGAACTTGCTGTTCCAACAGGACAATGCACGTCCGCATGTATCCCGTGCCACCCAACGTGCTCTAGAAGGTGTAAATCAACTACCCTGGCCAGCAAGATCTCCGGATCTGTCCCCCATTGAGCATGTTTGGGACTGGATGAAGCGTCGTCTCACGCGGTCTGCACGTCCAGCACGAACGCTGGTCCAACTGAGGCGCCAGGTGGAAATGGCATGGCAAGCCGTTCCACAGGACTACATCCAGCATCTCTACGATCGTCTCCATGGGAGAATAGCAGCCTGCATTGCTGCGAAAGGTGGATATACACTGTACTAGTGCCGACATTGTGCATGCTCTGTTGCCTGTGTCTATGTGCCTGTGGTTCTGTCAGTGTGATCATGTGATGTATCTGACCCCAGGAATGTGTCAATAAAGTTTCCCCTTCCTGGGACAATGAATTCACGGTGTTCTTATTTCAATTTCCAGGAGTGTATATCATTATCGTTCTTCAGAAACTGTAAACATTGGCACGTGTTAAAATGAAATAGTACTTTCGGAAACAAACCACTCGCAACTGTTGGATGTATGTGACTCCTTCGCCAAATAACATTGCTGTGCAGTTGCTGACAACAATAAGCCATGTTTATGACACTGAAATTCTGCAGTATAGAGAAAAAGATGTTTAAATACCCGTCCGCCGGTTTGACAAATATTAGATTATGAGGGATATATTCGTTGGAGACATACGAGTAGTTGTGTCACGTTGTCAACAATTACATTTTTAGTCAATTTTCACAGGAGTCGAGTGCTGAGACTGACTGGAATAATCGTTGTGGTAGCATGAGTCAATGACTGATGACATGTGACATTCACAGACTTTCACAGAATGACTGTCACCATTTTTGCGAGTGTTGAAAACTACATAAAATGCTGCTGATCAAATTTCAGTAAACTGGAAAAATCATACAGTGCATCTGACTAATTCATTCCAGTTTAATTATCTCTGTTAAAATAAAATTCACATGATGTGCATACTCTTACAATATTCATGAAGCTAGGCAGGAGCATATGAAGGGCGACGGGAAGGAAGGGAATCATCAGTAATTTTGAGCCACTACCAAAAACAAATCTGTGATCAGTGCATTTCGTTCCTGAAATTTATTTTAGAGTACTTTCATGCAAGATGAGATAGACGTATTATTAAAATATTATATTACATTATTCAAATGCCCACAAAAACTTTACTATAATTGCATTTAACTCAAACTTTCAAAAAAATGTAGAAATAAATAAGAAGTTTAAAAAATAAGAAAAGGACAGATGCACTGCACATGCAACCGGCTGTATAAGAAAGCTACAGGTCTCTCATTGAATCTGGTTTTTATTCACTATAATTGCAAAATTCTATGGGTCGGAGTGTGGAATGTCAGATCCCTTAATCGGGCAGGTAGGTTAGAAAATTTAAAAAGGGAAATGGATAGGTTAAAGTTAGATATAGTGGGAATTAGTGAAATTCGGTGGCAAGAGGAACAAGACTTTTGGTCAGGTGAATACGGGTTATAAATACAAAATCAAATAGGGGTAATGCAGGAGAAGGTTTAATAATGAATAAAAAAATAGGAGTGCGGGTAAGCTACTACAAACAGCATAGTGAACGCATTATTGGGGCCAAGATAGGCACGAAGCCCAAACCTACTACAGTAGTACAAGTTTATATGCCAACTAGCTCTGCAGATGATGAAGAAATTGATGAAATGTATGATGAGATAAAAGAAATTATTCAGGTAGTGAAGGGAGACGAAAATTTAAGAGGCATGGGTGACTGGAATTCGACAGTAGGAAAAGGAAGAGAAGGAAACGTAGTATTTGAATATGGATTGGGGCAAAGAAATGTAAGAGGAAGCCGCGTGGTAGAATTTTGCACAGAGCATAACTTAACCATAGCTAACACTTGGTTCAAGAATCATGAAAGAAGATTGTATACATGGAAGAACCCTGGAGATACTAAAAGGTTTCAGATAAATTATATAATGGTAAGACAGAGATTTAGGAACCACATTTTAAATTGTAAGACATTTCCAGGGGCAGATCTATTGGTTACGAACTGTAGATTAAAACTGAAGAAACTCCAAAAAGGTGGGAAATTGAGGAGATGGGACCTGGATAAACTGAAAGAACCAGAGGTTGTACAGAGTTTCAGGGAGAGCATAAGGGAACAATTGACAGGAATGGGGGAAAGAAATACAGTAGAAGAAGAATGGGTAGCTTTGAGGAATGAAATAGTGAAGGCAGCAGAGGATCAAGTAGGTAAAAAGACGAGGGCTAGTAGAAATCCTTGGGTAACAGAAGAGATACTGAATTTAATTGATGAAAGAAGAAAATACAAAAATGCAGTAAGTGAAGCAGGCAAAAAGGAATACAAACGTCTCGAAAATGAGATCGACAGGAAGTGCTAAATGGCTAAGCAGGGATGGCTAGAGGACAAATGTAAGGATGTAGAGGCTTATCTCACTAGGGGTAAGATAGATACTGCCTACAGGAAAATTAAAGAGACCTTCGGAGAAAACAGAACCACGTGTATGAATATCAAGAGCACAGATGGAAACCCAGTTCTAAGCAAAGAAGGGAAAGCAGAAAGGTGGAAGGATTATGTAGAGGGTCTATTCAGGGGCGATGTTCTTGAGGACAATATTATGGAAATGGAAGAGGATGTATATGAAGATGAAATGGGAGATATGATACTGCGTGAAGAGTTCGACAGAACACTGAAAGACCTAAGTAGAAACAAGGCCCCAGGAGTAGACAACAGCCTTGGGAGAGCCAGTCCTGACAAAACTCTACCATCTGGTGAGCAAGATCTATGAGACAGGCGAAATTCCCTCAGACTTCAAGAAGAATAGAATAAATCCAATCCCAAAGAAAGCAGGTGTTGACAGATGTGAAAATTACCGAACAATCAGTTTAATAATTCACAGCTGCAAAATACTAACGCGAATTCTTTACAGACGAATGGAAAAACTGATAGAAGCCGACCTCGGGAAACATCAGTTTGGATTCCGTAGGAATGTTGGAACACGTGAGGCAATACTGACTCTACGACTTATCTTAGAAGAAAGATTAAGGAAAGGCAAACCTACGTTTCTAGCATTTGCAGACTTAGAGAAAGCCTTTGACAATGTTGACTGGAATACTCTCTTTCAAATTCTAAAGGTGGCAGGGGTAAAATACAGGGAGCGTAAGGCTATTTACAATTTGTACAGAAATCAGATGGCAGTTATAAGAGTCGAGGGACATGAAAGGGAAGCAGTGGTTGGGAAGGGAGTGAGATAGGGTTGTAACCTCTCCCCGATGTTATTCAATCTGTATATTGAGCAAGCAGTAAAGGAAACAAAAGTTCGGAGTAGGTATTAAAATCCATGGAGAAGAAATAAAAATTTTGAGGTTCGCCAATGACATTGTAATTCTCTCAGAGACAGCAAAGGTCCTGGAAGAGCAGCTGAACGGATTGGACAGTGTCTTGAAAGGAGGGTATAAGATGAACATAAACAAAAGCAAAAGGAGGATAATGGAATGTAGTCGGATTAAATCGGGTGATGCTGAGGGAATTGGATTAGGAAATGAGACACTTAAAGTAGTAAAGGAGTTTTGCTATTTGGGGAGCAAAATAACTGATGATGGTCGAAGTAGGGAGGATATAAAATATAGACTGGCAATGGCAAGGAAAGCATTTCTGAAGAAGAGAAATTTGTTAACATCGAGAATTGATTTAAGTGTCAGGAAGTCGTTTCTGAAAGTATATGTATGGAGTGTAGCCATGTATGGAAGTGAAACATGGACGATAAATAGTTTAGACAAGAAGAGAATAGAAGCTTTCGAAATGTGGTGCTACAGATGAATGCTGAAGATTAGATGGGTAGATCACATAACTAATGAGGAGGTATTGAATAGAATTGGGGAGAAGAGGAATTTGTGGCACAAGTTGACTAGAAGAAGGGATCGGTTGGTAGGACGTTCTGAGGCATCAAGGGATCACCAATTTAGTACTGGAGGGCAGCATGGAGGGTAAAAATCGTAGAGGGAGACCAAGAGATGAATACACTAAGCAGATTCAGAAGGATGTAGGTTGGAGTAGGTACTGGGAGATGAAGAAGCTTGCACAGGATAGAGCAGCATCAAACCAGTCTCAGGACTGAAGACCACAACAACAACAATTGCAAAACAAACGTAAATACCAATACAGTATTTTTCATTAATGTGACTTGTGATGTTGAACTTTTATGGCTATGTCGTCTATATCAGCGTCGTTTGGGCTGACAAGCAATTCTCATTGCGTCTTCTAAATGGCTGGACAACCGATTACAATATTTATTTTACGGGTACTTCATTTTTGAAAATGAAACTTCACAAAGGTAAGTTGAAAGAAATAGTGTTAAAATGAACTGTGCACAGTCTCGTAAATTTTTATAATTGTTAGGCACACATTTCTAAAATTCATTGTACTGTTGTGTTTCACGATGTTATATAAACAGAGATTTAAGCTGTGTATCATACTGAAGTTAGATTATTTCATTTAGAAAATTAGTTTTAGGAAATCTAAATTGGCAGAATAATTTGAGATCATCATGTCCAACATGCCAAGGGTTCTCTACGAGAATGAAACAGCTTCGAATATTTCGAACATCTGAAAATCTGTTTTTTCTGTCTTGCAAATAGGCTTCCAAATATTCTTTCATGTTTTGGTAAATAGTTTCGGGGATAGTTAAGCCTGATCGGTGCATAGCAACAATTGTAAAATTAGACATATCTTTTACTTCGAGTCCATTTATATATAATTGCAGTTTGGCTTGAAATGCAAATATTTTGTTAGTCATTTGCCCAATTATCTTGTTTGGTCCTCGTAATTCCAAGTTAAGTGTGTTGAATTTTTGTGTAATATTGGTCAAGTTCAGGATAATTTTTGCCACATTGTTGTAAGAATAAAGTAAATTCAGATTTCAAGCTGACAAACCGTTCCAGCACGTTTCCTCTGCTTAGCCATCTGACAGCAGTATGTAGGAGAACATCCCTGTAACAAGCTTGCAATTGTTGCAGAAGTTCTTTAAATTTTCGGTGGTTAAGTTCACAGGCACGAATGAAATTTATAACGCTTAGAACCGTTTGCATAACATTCTTCAATTTGGTATTTGAAATTTGACATGCCAACGTTTCTTGATGCAGTGAGCAGTGAATGGAGAGTAAATTTGGCAAATTCCATTCCTTCTTAATCAGTGCTATCAAACCATTGTTGACGCCCGTCTTTGATGGACAACCATCTGAACATACTGATATTAATTTGCTGATAGATAAGTCATTTTTTTACAAATTCTTTAATTGTACCCACAAAATTACATCATTTTGTGTGACCTTTCATGGTTATAATTGCTAACAAATCTTCCTCTATTACCCCACCATTTGTGCAGTAACTCACAAATAATGAAAACTGAGCCATCGAAGCTAAATCTGTACTGGAATCATGTGCAAGACTGAAGTATTTGCATAGTTTGACTTTATTAACTACTGCCTCAAACATATATTTTGAAATATCTTCTATACGACATGGACAGGTAGATTCTGAAAGTGCGAGCTTATTTATTTCAGCTGATATTTGTTTACTGTTGGAAAAATTTTGAAACAATGTTTCACCGCCAGACACCACACTTGCTAGGTGGTAGCCTTTAAATCGGCCGCGGTCCGTTAGTATACGTCGGACCTGCGTGTCGCCACTGTCAGTGATTGCAGACCGAGCGCCGCCACACGGCAGGTCTAGAGAGACTTCCTAGCACTCGCCCCAATTGTACAGCCGACTTTGCTAAATTCACTGACAAATTACGCTCTCATTTGCCGAGACGATAGTTAGCATAGCCTTCAGCTACGTCATTTGCTACGACCTAGCAAGGCGCCATTATCATTTGCTATTTATCTTGTGATGCATGTACCGTCAGACCGATGTTCACCAATTATGGATTAAAGTTAAGTATTCCAGCAGCTACGTATTATTTTTACTAGACTCAACTCCTTTAACTGTTCGAGACCTCACGCCAGCCCGCGTGAGCTTAAACGCGTGCCTTTCGGCTACCGGTCATAGTGGCTTGGCTGTCTTGCCAAGTCACAACACATTGCTTCACTACTTCAGCATCAGGGAAAGCTTTCATACTTTTTGCCGCAATATTACATACTTGGTATGATGCTCTTGTGACAGCCTCAGGCGGCCGCGGTGGCCGTGCGGTTCTAGGCGCTCCAGTCCGGAGACGCGCTGCTGCTACGGTCGCAGGTTCGAATCCTGCCTCGGGCTCGGATGTGTGTGATGCCTTTAGGTTAATTAGGTTTAAGTAGTTCTAAGTTCTAGGGGACTGATGACTACAGCAGTTGAGTCCCATAGTGCTCAGAGCCATTTGAACCATTTTTTTGACAGCCTCACTTTGCCCAATTGCCGCTAACATAACGTTTTGTTGACGACGAATGGTAGATTTTAGATGAGCAATTTTTTTCCTTTCTTTAATTTGAATTTAAAGCAAAAGCTACCGTAAATGAATTGTGCTTACTTGTGTAGTGGCTAAATAAATTGTATCTCTTTAGTCCCACAACCGTATCCCGGCGCATTAAGCAAGTAACAGTAACTTCTTTGTTTCCATTTATAAAGCAAAACTCTTCTTCCCATATTTCTTGGAAACTTCTATTCTCTTCACGTATTTTCCTCTTAGTCACTGTTCTTGAGGGTACATCAGACACCATTTATTCCACTAATAATTATACCACCAAATATGAGCACAAATACACTCAATACGCGACGAAGGCTCAGGGGCACCGAAACTTAGTTAACGACTGACACGACATAGCTAACAATGAGGCGGCTGCCGGGCAAGCCCGCCGCCGACAAACGAGCGGCCGTGGGCACGCGGCGCGTTTGACGCACGGCTCACATTGTTGGCTAGCAGGCTGCTCACGCCTTTAGCGCTGCGGAGCACCCGCATGTGGCGCGTTAAATGAAAGCGGTGGATGGATTCAGTTACCTATACTCTTCCCCGACTTTACTCACAATTCTACGCAGTTTCCGTAAACTAAACACCGCTACGCCAGACAAGTAGATAACTAATGCTACCCGTGCGAAGCCGATGAGGGTCGCGGGCCGCACGAAAACATGATCTAGGCCGCAGTTTGACGACCACTGGACCATACCAAAGACACACCCTTTTCGTGCAACTGATTTAGAGGCGCCGCAATCTGAGCGGCATTAGGAATAAAACGGGTCGAATAGGTTAGCTACCCCATTGTAGCCTTCAACTTCGATACAATGGTTGGTGCAGGTAAGTCGCGAATGGCCAGTAAGTGAAACTGTGAGGTATGAATGCCATGCTCATTAATCATGTTGCCAAAACACTCAATTCCACTAGGAAAGAAGGAACATTTCGGACAGCTACACGCCAGTTACAGTTTAGACAACACTTTAAGTAATGCCTCTAAATTTTGTAAGTGTTCAGCTAGCATGTAACCAGAAAAAAACTATACAACACAAATAGGACAAGGAGGTATTTGAGACATCAGTTGTCCAAGGTACCTTTGAAAAACAGCTGGGACGGAAGTGCTATCGTATAGTAACCATTGAATGTGGAATAATACCTTGTGTGTGTTTATCACAAGCCGGCCGGAGTGGCCGAGCGGTTCTAGGCGCTACAGTTTGGAACCGCGCGACCGCTACGGTCGCACGTTCGAATCCTGCCTCGGATATGGATGTGTGTGATGTCCTTAGGTTAGTTAGGTTTAAGTAGTTCTAAGTTCTAGGGGACTGATGACCTCAGATGTTAAGTCCCATAGTGCTCAGAGCCATTTGAACCATTTTTTCGTTTATCACAAAAACCTTCTTTGACTCTTCATCTAAAGACAATTGCAGGTAGGCGTCCTGGAGATCAATTTTTGATAAGAACTGACTCTGACCAAGTTTGTCCAGCAAATCCTCATAGCAGGGCAACGGAAAAGAATCAACAACAATATCTGGATTGACGGTTGATTTAACGTCTGGAATGTGAAAGTTGCCTGACAACATCTATTCTTAAATATCGACTCTATGTGGCCTAGGTTTCCACATGCGAAACAATTGGCTTTGCGACATGGGCACCACGCACTTTGAAAGCAATGCGGGCAGGACTTCCACGATGGTGCGGGCTGCGCCGCGGCCCGACAGTGGCATTGGCTTGCACATGAACTGGACGTGGGGGCAGCATCTGACGTGAACGAGGGAAGGGGGGAGGGGGGAGGGGGTTGGCCCTGAATTTTACTCTCGATAACAGATATTGCAGGTGCTTAAGAATCATGCTCAGTTACATAGAGTAAGTCCTGTGACTCAATAACTGAGGTCAGGGTTTGGATGCTATAGTGTGGCAGAACGAATACGGGAATCGGACATGTTGTGAGTAATCACATCTCTCATCAAAATGTCACTAACTTATCTCAATTGAACACTGAAACTGTCATTGTCTAGTAAGGCCACGAAGTTCTGTTACTCACTGTTCGTAGGACTGTCCTGGTTGCTATTTTAATCCAAAAAACTTATAACTAGCAGCCGCTACATTCACTTGTGACTTAAAATGATTTGACAGTGTGTCAACTAACTCTTTGTAGGAGACCTCATGAGGCTGGCCGTCTGGAAACAGTTTTGCTACCAACCAGAGTACATGTGAGCCTACGGTGGAGAGAAAACCGTAAACACGCTGGTTACCTGGTGTGCCATACGCGTTGACATGGGCCGTCAATTGCACAACATTATCAGCCCAGTCTTCGCTTTGTTCTAGAAACATCTGAATTTAGGCGCTTGAACCGTTTGTTGAGTTGTTTCCAGGCGGACAGGATGGGGTGGCGGTCATGGTAGTGCAACAATTCCTTGCAGTACTTGTAATAACTGTTCAATCCTTATTCCCTGCAATTGTGTAGCTTTCATTAAAGACTCGTCCTGAAGAGACATTATGAACACTCAATATAAAACACATACAGACAGGAGAACAGTACTACTACAAGAGAGGTTTCGTTGCACAATTTGCCACAGTGAGCTTTTCGCGAGCTGCATCCTCGGCGTCACTTTACTTGTATCCGACTTCTTAGACACTGACGTGGCTCGTAATGACATAGTTAATTAGCACACTCTGAATAAGTAATACTCTATTAATTGCAACAAAACTTGTTTTTGCTCTCCAGGCTAGGCTGTAGCTATGGTACTGCACGCATGTAGTAAATGAGCCACGAGTACTGAGTTCAGAATGGCCGTACTGTGGCTCCACGAGAGTCACTAGAAAACGCAAGTGGTAGACTCGTTGACGGTTCTGATAGCTTTGGTGAGTAGGCACTGTTCACAGGACACGGAAGTCTCTTCACTGCCCGACGGTCGACACGGGCTGTAGTAGTGGTAAGTGCTATGGGACCAATCTGCTGAGGTCATCGGTCCCTAGACTTACACACTACTTAATCTAACTTAAAGTAACTTACGCTCAGGACAACAGACACACCCATGCCAAGGGAGGACTCGAACCTCCGACGGGGATAGCCGCGCGAGCCGTGGCAACGCGCCCAAGACCGCACGGCTACCCCGCGCGGCCGACACGGGCTGTGTCACTCCGATATAACTCCCTGGGAGTGGGAAAGATCCGACCTCAAACAGAACTGCCCTCCTGGCCTCTGACGACGCTATTCAGAGCAGAGGCGCAGCGGTGGCGCCTCGGAACTACGGGAGGCACGACTTCTTCCCAGCATCTCATTGGCACTTCGTGAGCTTTGCTGTGCAGTATCTCTGCGGTGGTCAACACTTCTTGTACCGCTCTCGGTACTCTACGGCACCGCACCTAGGCTTCACGCCAAACACCATTTTCGATTGTCTCCAGTCCCCTAAATTTTACTGCAACATTGGCTCTACCATAGTCGTATTTCATTAATTTCGGGTTTCCTTCTTCTTTTAATTTTAGAGGGATAATGATCTGAATCAAATTCCCCGTTCGTGATCACTTTAACATTCATAATATCCTTCATATTTCTTTTGGATATGAGTTAGCGATTCAACTAATATTCTTCTAGAATGTTTGTACTGCCATAGCCCAATTATTTCTCCTAAAAGCAGTTTTCAGATAGGACGATGTTAATATTAGATACTTGCAATAGGGAAGAGTGCTTTAACTCTGAACACTTTTCATATTTTCGCCTCTGTGACAGAAGATTAATATATTTTCTTATTCCATTTGGAGATGATAGCATTCAATTTTCATGTTCCGCGTTCTTGTTCTGAAATTATAAGAACTACTGAAAAAAGTAATTTTTTTTCCAAATGTGAAAATGTTCTAAGGTGTAACACTCATGTAGATGATGATGATGATGATGATGTTTGGTTTGTGGGGCGCTCAACTGCGTGGTTATCAGCGCCCGTACAATTACCCAATCGTTGCTCAGTCCAATTTTGCTACTTTCCTGGATGATGATGAAATGATGAGGACAACACAAACACCCAGTCATCTCGAGGCAGGTGAAAATCCCTGACCCCGCCGGGAATCGAACCCGGGACCCCGTGCTCGGGAAGCGAGAACGCTACCGCGAGACCACGAGCGGCGGACAACACTCATGTAGATAGAAAAAATATTCAGTTGGCATATAAAAAATTGCCATAATATTCTGTTACTGAGGAACTTGGCTCCCTCTGATATTCATCTCTTCGCTCACATGGACCGTTGGCTATGAGGACAGCCTTTTTGGCACAGACAACGCGCTGCAGACCAGAGTAGGGAATCGGCGGAAGTACAGGCGGCTGCCTCTTACGACGGGCGTATTAGAAACTTGGTAGAACGCTACGACAAATGTCTAAGTCGGAGCGGCGAGTATCTAGAAAATTATCTTGAAGGTGTAGCTACGTGTAGCAAACAAAACAGTTTGATTTTCACTATGGTTTCCGTTTTGTGACCGATCGGAGGTTAAAAAGAATAGCCCTCGTAATTGCACACCTCTAAACGCATAGAGCTATGCCTTATACGAGTTCCAGTACTAAAAATGTCAGAGTACAACGAGACGTGCCAGAGACGCTGTCGTATCATAAGACAAAGACAAGTTACGTAATCGCGTTTTGTGTGAAGCAGTGGTGTGTGAGGAGCAGCCGTCAGCACAAGCTTCACGTCGTAGCCAGTCGCCTCCTGCCATCTCTCTTGTCACTGCCAGGTCCAGACTAAACACAGGGAGCGTTCGTTGTCAGCGCGTAATGTGTGCGCCGAACGATTCCGAAGGTGGGGAACAGAGCAACATTTATTTTTCTTCTGAGGTGAAAAAGAATATCAGCGACAACATTACCTCGAGGCACCAGACATGAAAAAGAAGTGTTTATTATTCCCGAAAACATAAGTTCGTTGACGTCTATTTAGTGGTAGGTGAGAATCGAATCGTCATTTAATTGTAGGTATGAGCAATCTGTACAGGATGTAATGAACCTGGCCAATACCACACCCTGATTCTCTTCTAAAGAACACGGAACACTAAAATACAACACGGTCGAATAATACCTCGTATACAGTTTTAAATCTATATTTATGACTTAATGACATTTAAATCTAGTATACAAATGTATCAATGCGAAATGCATGCACCCAAGTCGTGGTGTTTCGAAAATATTATGCAGATTTCACCATTTTTTAAATAATCCACTTCTTTTGCAATTGTTATTAATAATAGTCACTACAGAAACATTTATAAAACATAATCACAAAAATATACGGAAGAGAGGGTTTTATCGTGGTAAAGTTTTCAGAATTTCGCCCATAGCCAGCCTTGCCATAGAAGCTTAATACATTATCTTATCTCCTTTTTAAATAATGGCATTCACTTTTTATGAACTGCCGTCTTGTCTTGACATTTCAACACCTCCTTCCGCAAATTAGGGTTTTTCCAATATGAAAAAACACTGAAGTGCCAAAGAAACTAGTTTAGGCACGCGTATTCAAACACAGAGATATGTAAAGAGGCAGAATACGGCGTTGCGGCAGGCAGCACCCATAAAAGACAAGTGTCTGGCGCATTTATTAGATAGGTTACTGGTACTACAATGGCAGGTTATCAAGATTTAAGTGAGTTTCAACGTGGTGTTATGGTCGGCGCACGAACGATGGGACACGGCATCTCCGAGGTAGCGGTGAAGTGGGGATTTTCCCGTACGACCATTTCACGAGTGTATCGTGAATATCAGGAATCCGATAAAACATCAAATCTCCGACATCTCTCAGGCTGGAAAAAGACCCTGGAAGTACGGGATCGACGACGAGTGAAGAGAATTGTTCAACGGGACTAAATTGCAACCCTTCTGCAAATTGCTGAAGATTTCAATGCTGGGTCATCAACACGTGTCAGCTTGAGAACCATTCAACGAAACGTCATCGATATGGGCTTTCGGAGCCAAAGGCCCAGTCATGTACCCTGGCTGACAGCACTCACACAAAGCTTTATGCCTCGCCTGCGCCCGTCAACACCGTCATTGGACTGTTGATGACTGGAAACATGTTGCTGGTCGGACGAGTCTCGTTTCCAATTGTATCGAGCGAATGGACGTGTACAGGTATGGAGACAATCTCATGAGTCCATCGACCCTGCATGTCAGCAGGGGACTGTTCGAGCTGATGGATGCTCTGTAATAATGTGGAGCGCATGCAGTTGGAGTGATATGGGAGCCCTGATACATATAGATACGACTGTGATAGGCGACACATACGTAAGCATCATGTCTGATCACCACTATCCATTCTTGTCCATTGTGCATTCTGACGGACTTGGGCAATTCCAGCAGGACAACGTAACATCCCACACGTCCAGAATTGTTACAGAGTGGCTCCAGGAACACTCTTCTGAATTTAAAAGTTCCCCAGACATGTACACTCGACAGCAAAAAAAGTGGGTCACCCCTGAATTCCAATGTGTTGGCTGCACCTGAATGTATGCAACCAACATAGCATATCTGTGTTGCACATAGTCGCAACCCTCCACAGTACAGTCGTTGTAAGATACACAATGGGTACCGCTAGAGACTACTAGAGAACACCAGTCTTTATGACATTCCGTCCAGATGTAAAGTAAAACCACGATAGTACAGAAGAGATCAGACAGTCCTTAACGTTTGTAAACTTAACTTAATTACAATAAGTGACATTTCAATTATTATGGGACAACTAGTTTTGTCACATAAATCGTTCAGTAATCCGTAGGCACAATTAAATATTTGAGACAGTATATGAATTTATAAAGTTGTATGGCAATTGGAAACAAATTCTTTGCTGTCTAAAAGGTTTACCCGACACATGCTGAACGTCGTTCAACGTTCAACGGGGAGTGGTTTCGCATCAACTTTATGTAATACTAAGCAGTTAAAAGAAAACGTGCCGGCCGGTGTGGCCGTGCGGTTCTAGGCGCTTCAGTCTGGAACCGCGTGACCGCTACAGTCGCAGGTTCGAATCCTGTCTCGGGCATGGATGTGTGTGATGTCCTTAGGTTAGTTAGGTTTAAGTAGTTCTAAGTTCTAGGGGACTGATGACCACAGATGTTAAGTCCCATAGTGCTCAGAGCCATCTGAACCAAAAGAAAACGTGATTAACGGCGGCAACCACTCTACGGAAATCCCAACATTAACAGCGAATCACAAGTAATATCATTGTTCACATTACTCATCAACAGTTACTTGTACACGAAGTTGTACTTTCAATGACATGACCAACGTCTTCGTTCTGGATCCGGATGCAAACCCAGAACGTAAAGCCATTGTTAACCAAGCAAAGCTTTGTGCCTTATCGAGACTCGATCACTAGGCAGAAAGAGACGTCAAATATTGACGTTTGCGCCAGTATCAGTTATAAATTCTCAACTCGAACGTAAATGACGATAATGTTTGTACTAAAGCAGGAACCCTAACATGACAATTACCTTCTTGGTAATTAACCTCGAAAGACGTTGTATAGTGTTGTATTGTCAAGGAATGAAGGACGCATGCCATGATGTAATGCTGGGGACAAGGATGCGAACCCAGCACCTAATCGGATTGTTGAATAAGTACGTAAAATCAGAATGTAGATATCACAGTTTGTCACCAGTAGTGGGGTTGGAACCTTAAATGACGACTGAAGTTGTATTGCCTGACCGGGATTCGAACCCGGCGCCTACCGCCGTCGTTGTTTAACCAGGAACAGACGAGAAATGTCCAATGTTGGTCCACCATCAGCGAGATGTGCACACGTTTAACTAGAAATAAGGTGACGAAAACGATTATGCTGACTGAGTCGTTATTAATCAACTCCATATTCAGTATTAGCTAGGAGTAGCATGTTTAGTTGCAATCTTTAAGGCCTTACTCATCCCTAGTAACGTGTTGCCTAATATCTGCGATATCATTATATTAATTTACAAGTGGATTGACTGCCGTAAAGAGCAATGCTCTCTAGTAGTCGTGTATCATTGAGATGTAAATGAAGTGCCTCAGCAGAAACTAATTTCCGTCGTGCAGCACGTATTGTTTCAGAGACACTGAGAACATGTTATAAGTGCACAAAACGTATATAATACAGGGTGTTACAAAAAGGTACGGCCAAACTTTCAGGAAACATTCCTCACACACAAAGAAAGAAAATATGTTATGTGGACATGTGTCCGGAAACGCTTACTTTCCATGTTAGAGCTCATTTTATTACTTCTCTTCAAATCACCTTAATCAAGGAATGGAAACACACAGCAACAGAACGTACCAGCGTGACTTCAAACACTTTGTTACAGGAAATGTTCAAAATGTCCTCCGTTAGCGAGGATACATGCATCCACCCTCCGTCACATGGAATCCCCGATGCGCTGATGCAGCGCTGGAGAATGGCGTGTTGTATCACAGCCGTCCACAATACGAGCTCGAAGAGTCTCTACATTTTGTACCGGGGTTGCGTAGACAAGAGGTTTCAAATGCCCCCATAAATGAAAGTCAAGAGGGTTGAGGTCAGGAGAGCGTGGAGGCCATGGAATTGGTCCGCCTCTACCAATCCATCGGTCACCGAATCTGTTGTTGAGAAGCGTACGAACACTTCGACTGAAATGTGCAGGAGCTCCATCGTGCATGAACCACATGTTGTGTCGTACTTGTAAAGGCACATGTTCTAGCAACACAGGTAGAGTATCCCGTATGAAATCATGATAACGTGCTCCATTGAGCGAAGGTAGAAGAACATGGGGCCCAATCAAGACATCACCAACAATGCCTGCCCAAACGTTAACAGAAAATCTGTGTTGATGACGTGATTGCACAATTGCGTGCTGATTCTCGTCAGCCCACACATGTTGATTGTGAAAATTTACAATTTGATCACGTTGGAATGAAGCCTCATCCGTAAAGAGAACATTTGCAATGAAATGAGGATTGACGCATTGTTGGATGAGCCATTCGCAAAAGTGTACCCATGGAGGCCAATCAGCTGCTCATAGTGCCTGCACATGTGCTCCATTGAGCGAAGGTAGAAGAACATGGGCCCAATCAAGACATCACCAACAATGCCTGCCCAAACGTTAACAGAAAATCTGTGTTGATGACGTGATTGCACAATCTACATCTACATTTACACTCCGCAAGCCACCCAACGGTGTGTGGTGGAGGGCACTTCACGTGCCACTGTCATTACCTCCGTTTCCTGTTCCAGTCGCGTATGGTTCGCGGGAAGAACGACTATCTGAAAGCCTCCGTTCGCGCTCGAATCTCTCTAATTTTACATTCGTGGTCTCCTCGGGAGGTATAAGTAGGGGGAAGCAATATATCCGATACCTCATCCAGAAACGCACCCTCTCGAAACCTGGCGAGCAAGCTACACCGCGATACAGAGCGCCTCTCTTGCAGAGTCTGCCACTTGAGTTTGCTAAACATCTCCGTAACGCTATCACGGTTACCAAATAACCCTGTGACGAAACGAGCCGCTCTTCTTTGGATCTTCTGTATCTCCTCCGTAAACCCGATCTGGTACGGATCCCACACTGATAAGCAATACTCAAGTATAGGTCGCACGAGTGTTTTGTAAGCCACCTCCTTTGTTGATGGACTAGATTTTCTAAGGACTCTCCCAATGAATCTCAACCGCCTTACCAACAATTAATTTTATATGATCATTCCACTTCAAATCGTTCCGTACGCATACTCCCAGATATTTTACAGAAGTAACTGCTACCAGTGTTTGTTCCGCTATCATATAATCATACAATAAAGGATCCTTCTTTCTATGTATTCGCAATACATTACATTTGTCTATGTTAAGGGTCAGTTGCCACTCCCTGCACCAAGTGCCTATCCGCTGCAGATCTTCCTGCATTTCGCTACAATTTTCTAATGCTGCAACTTCTCTGTATACTACAGCATCATCCGCGAAAAGCCGCATGGAACTTCCGACACTATCTACTAGGACATTTATATATATTGCGAAAAGCAATGGTCCCATAACACTCCCCTGTGGCACGCCAGAGGTTACTTTAACGTCTGTAGACGCCTCTCCATTGATAACAACATGCTGTGTTCTGTTTGCTAAAAACTCTTCAATCCAGCCACACAGCTGGTCTGATATTCCGTAGGCTCTTACTTTGTTTATCAGGCGACAGTGCGGAACTGTATCGAACGCCTTCCGGAAGTCAAGGAAAATAGCATCTACCTGGGAGCCTGTATCTAATATTTTCTGGGTCTCATGAACAAATAAAGCGAGTTGGGTCTCACACGATCGCTGTTTCCGGAATCCATGTTGATTCCTACAGAGTAGATTCTGGGTTTCCAAAAACGACATGATACGCGAGCGAAAAACATGTTCTAAAATTCTACAACAGATCGACGTCAGAGATATAGGTCTATAGTTTTGCGCATCTGCTCGACGACATGGTACGGAAACAACTGGTTCTCCCGCAGCACTCTCCATACAGTGACGTGGTCAACGTTACCTTGTACAGCAGCAACTTCTTTGACGCTGCGTTAGGGTTATCGTCAACTGCACAAAGAATTGCCTCGTCCATTGCACGTGTCCTCGTCGTTCTAGGTCTTCCCCAGTCGCGAGTCGTAGGCTGGAATGTTCCGTGCTCTAACATGGAAATTAAGCCTGAAAGTTTGGCTGTACCTTTTTGTAACACCCTGTATACTAAGTATATACTATTATTTGGAGAAGCTGCCGCCAAACCTGTTTACTTTTACATTCCGCTTAGTTGTCGTGGTTGAATACAGGTTTTCTTAAGGCTACATCTAATGCACAGCGCTTACAAGAAAGTATAGTTTCCTGCGTTATGCTATCGCTAGCTAGGTGAAATATTTTGTGGTAGCCATGTTTAAAATGAATGTATCTTTGAAAGTATTGTTCGTCAAATATTTGAATAAATCGTCTACTGTAGGTGTGCCTGCACATGTTATAGCATAATAGGTGTAGCTGCGTTAGTTTGTACTACAGACTTGGGTAGGTTAGGTGTAACTTTTGATCCTTCAAGGGGTGATCGTGGCCATGAGTCACGGGTCTGGTACTAGCCGCGGCTCGCGAGCTACGGGCCAGCCAGGCTGGCCGAGGAGAGACGCAAGTGAGCGAGCTGGCGGTGGCGTTGGTGGGCCAACAGCCCGGGACGAGCCTCTGCCTCTGCCGCTCCGTTTGACGTAAATATGTTTACCTCGTCTCCTGGAATCAGTATAAAAGCGGCAAGCAGAAATACACATCAGGTCAACTCTGATCCTCCCTCCCCCTCCTTTCCTCTGTCCTTTCCCTGGGCTCCCTCTTCCCCCCCCCCTTCCGTCCTGTTTCCTCCCCACTACACCTCTCCCTACCTCCCTTCTCCCCCCCAGTCCTTTTGTATTCCCCTCCTCTGCCTACCCCCCTCCCTGTCGCGTCTGCCCCCCACCCCTCTTATGGGTCCTCATCCTCCATCAGCTCCTTTCCCGGTTCCCCCCACCCTTCGCTTTTACTCTCCTTTCCCCCCCTTTTTTGTTTTCCCATCTCCTGTCCAGTTTCCCCCCACCTGCTCTCGACTGTGGTGTCACCTTTGCCGACTTTTTCGTGCTGTGTTCTAGTGACTATTCAGTGTTGTGTTGCGAACAGAAACCATGCTGTCGCTGGGTGTGCATTTTATATACTTTGCGAACAGAATCCAGACTGTCGCCGTGTTTTTTTAATTGTCTATTGTTTCCCCTGTCTGCTCCGTATGTATTTTTATTCGCTTCATCATCCCTCTGTTGTTTGTTTTAATTTCCCCATTTTCTTTTCACCTTGTTACTCACTAAGTCCCCGATTTTATCGCCTGTTTTTTATTATTATTTATTCTCCTGCTCTTTGTCAGAAAATCTGTAGGCTGCAGAGCGGCGTCCTAAGCTGCTGCCAGCCCGCCCCCTTCGGGGGGAATTGAAATTCAATAAAGGAAAAAAAAAAATACACATCAGGCTGTCTACCGTAATAGCTCACTGGGAGAGGTCTATTTGAGGTAGAGTAAAAAAATGGTTCAAATGGCTCTGAGCACTATGGGAGGTCATCAGTCCCCTAGAACTTAGAACTACTTAAACCTAACTAACCTAAGCACATCACACACATCCATGCCCGAGGCAGGATTTGAACCAGCATGCGCCCATCTCGCTACTGGTGAACCAACAATAGCTATTTATCGTCTGTTCCTGGCTAGAAAACGACGGTGCTAGATGCTGGGTTCGAATCCCAGTCAGGCAAAAACAATTCTATCGTCAATTAAGGTTCCAGCATTTCGCTATTGGTGAAAACATTTGATATTTAACTTCTGATTTTATGTACAGTCGCGCTCAAAAGTATCCGAACGACCTGAATTGCATTTCACCTGATTACCATGCAACCTACATAACGCAGATGTCTAGCAGGTCCTCTAATCGCTCCTTGGTACAGTCGTTTGACTATTGAAAACAACAAGTCACCACTAGAAATCACCAATAACTCAGGATGTAAAGTAATACCACGATACTAAAAATATCAGGGAACACCTCATCACAGATAAGACTGTCCTTGAGGCTTGTAAGCTCACATTTATTGCAATAAATGACATACCTGAAATGTTAGCACTCTCATTATTACGTCAGATAGGTATTGCACGTAGTAAGTTCGTCGTATTCATGATTTCCTCTTCAAAGTAACATACCATACTTGTTATTTGATACAACATGTCATTAAAAATTTACGTTATTCGCGAGCAGCTAGTTGAGAATATGTATGAACTTCAAATGACACGACGAACCACCTCGTTCTACATATAGATTCAAACCCAGGTCATGCAGGCTAGGCCGCGGTGGCCGTGCGGTTCTAGGCACTTCAGTCCGGTACCGCGTGACTGCCACGGTCGCAGGTTCGAATCCTGCCTCGGGCATGGATGTGTGTGATCTCCTTAGGTTAGTTAGGTTTAAGTAGTTCTAGGTTCTAGGGGACTGATGACTGCGGATGTTGAGTCCCACGGTGCTCAGAGCCATTTGAACCAATCACGCAGGGTAAGATTTCGTGGCTGACGGAAATTAACAGTCATTCCTGAATAGGCATAAAGAGAGTGATATACCTCATTTTTGGATAGTATCAGTTAGCAAATATCAACTTTAAATTACATAACGTAACATTTTTAGCCCGCATCTCGTGGTCGTGAGGTAGCTTTCTCGCTTCCCACGCCCGGGTTCCCGGGTTCGATTCCCGGCGGGGTCAGGGATTTTCTCTGCCTCGTGATGGCTGGGTGTTGTGTGCTGTCCTTAGGTTAGTTAGGTTTAAGTAGTTCTAAGTTCTAGGGGACTTATGACCACAGCAGTTGAGTCCCATAGTGCTCAGAGCCATTTTAACATTTTTAAAGGACGCGAATTCCTACCCAGCATCCCTGTTAACGAACTGCGAGAGATGGTAAATATTGCTACTTCACAAGTAACTTACTTGAATTGCAGTGAGGTAAAGCTTTGTGTTGGACAGGGATTCGAACCCAGAATCTAAACGGATTGTTATCGAAGCACAACCAACTTTGACATATCGGATTTTCTCAGCAGTAGCTAGATGTATTAAATGAAATGACGAGACGGAATATTAATTTTTCCTTTCTAGTATTCCAACCCGGCACATATCGCTGTTATATTCTAGCGAAAAGGAACGTTAAGTATATGTTTGTTACACCAGCAGCGACATGTGAGCATGTTTGAACTAGAAATAATATGACGAAGTGTTCAGTGCTGACTGAGAATCGAACCCCAAACATATCGTTGTTGACTACACACAAAGAGACGACACTTACCAAATTTTTCTCCACCAGCAGCTCGGAATAACATCCTTGAACTTACAGTGATCTCGCAAATAGTTCTGTGTCTCACTGGGAGTCAAAAACGTCAGATATCGTTAGTGTTGACAACGAATGAAAATGCATTAAAAATACAGATTATTATCCACCAGCAGATAGGTGTTCTCATGCTAGAGCTTGATAATACATAGTGAAAAGTTTAGTGCTGGGCCAGGATTCCAACCCATACATGCGCAATATGTGGAGATGTTGAGGAATCTGCAGTTTTGAACAAATAACAAGTTTTAGTCGAGCTGTATTGTCACGAAGGGATCAAATTCCGCGTTAAGGGCGGTCTGAGTTGCATTCCCAGTTCAGAACCAATTTTATCGACTTACGGAAGCCCAAATAAAAGACGGAATAAATGTCCTGTGACCATACACAGGGTTTGTTTCGTCACTAGAAATAAATAACTAGTATAAGAACGGTTATTGGTGATAGAGTTTCTACATGTCGCCACTCCTTACTTTATTGTGGTTCCACCTAACGTCTAGTTGGTAGAGAAGGAATATTATGTTTAATGTGATTTTCAGACCACAATGCCATTATACCTACTTCACTTGGAGTAGCCAGAAAAGAATAGAATCTGCCTCTCCCTATCAAAAAACATTAGCAGAAGTTGGAATCGAACCGAGACCAACATCATATGAAACTATCATCAGTCCAACAGACCACCACACCCACTTCTTGGCGAGTCATTTCTCTATCATAACACGGCTGCGGCACACAAGATGAGAATTCCGACACACAGGCTCCCTGTAGCGGTTTGCAGAATGTTCAGTACATTCATTTACTTGGTTGACCAAATCGCCATAAACTAGGTGCCTTGGCTACCCAGTGCATACATTAGACTCTATTTTGTAATCACCGAAATAAGATAACGTAACTGCCACCTACACAGAACTGCCAACAGTGCAGGATGCAGAAATTTAAATAGGAAATGTTCCTTTTCCATTTGAGCTACTCTATTGCGCTACCTGTTTGTTGAAACCGTCGTGCAGTGCAAAAGAAATGCTGTAACTGTCTATCTCTCAGAAGTCTATATCCGGTCATATGCATTATCTCACAGCACTGTGGAATGCCGAAGTTCTGGAGGAACTGTTGTTCACTTCCAGAGGTGCTATAGCTATGTTACAGCTAGTAGCGTAACGGTAAGTGTTGTGCACTGTTGATATGACGTCGCGTGTTCTATTACATTCGCTACTACATTTTTTTAAAACGCAATTCTCTTCACTTCTCAACCCAAAATAGTCGCATGTGGAAAAAGGCTAACTTCTGCGTCATTTTGTTCTTCTCAGGTTTAATAGACGGCCAGGCAGCAGATGTGCTCGAAGCTTTTGTATTATGTATGGGGAGAGCGCATCGTGCCAAAATATTCAGAAAAGTATTTTCTACATTAGCTGTCGTCTGGTAGTGGCATTTTATTCTTCTTCAAACCTTGTTTGACGGCTTTAACTCAGAACAAGTTTTCTACATGCATGTAATCAATAAATTGCATGTGCATTGTCAGACTGTTACAGAGATGATGATGTTTGGTTTGTGGGGCGCTCAACTGCGTGGTTATCAGCGCCCGTACAATTTCCCAACCTTTGCTCAGTCCAATTTCGCCACTTTCCTGGATGATGATGAAATGATGAGGACAACACAAACACCCAGTCATCTCGAGGCAGGTGAAAATCCCTGACCCCGCCGGGAATCGAACCCGGGACCCCGTGCTCGGGAAGCGAGAACGCTACCGCGAGACCACGAGCGGCGGACAGAGAGAGAGAGACAGACTGTTACAGATAACATCAGAGAATTCGTGTATATCGTTGATGATTAATTTCTCTCTCATGTTTAGTACTGTTTTAACAACACTAAAAGAAACCTTACGAAAACTGTGCACTGTATTGTAAGAAATGAACTAAAACTACCCACGATAACCTTACGACGAAAGTCTGTTTTAACAAAACTGAGTATCTGTACACAAGCGTGCCTCTGTCTGCACGAATTAGTAAAACACTATTCACTTAGATTTCGATTGGGTCTGTGTTTAAATGGTATGCTGTGTCATACTCAACAGGTATGTAAACGTGACATTTCATAAATAAAGTTATGTATCTCTAGAAACCCAAAATTTGCTTATCAGCAGCGGAAAGAGGCATTACCTGTTGTGCAGCATTGTAAGTTTTTCACAATTGCACTTTGAGCTGAAAGTATTTTCTTACGATTTGCTTATCGATGTTTGATCTGACTGCTTGCAGCTCTTACACAGAAGGGATAAAAACGTTACATTCAGCGAGGCTGGAACCGCGAACCATGAAAGTCGCGTTTCCACAGATCAGCACGTCAACACAGAGCTAACGGATAGATAGGGTTTGCGCTATCCTCTTACGAGGCCAATAGTGGCTAGAATCCGTAAACCGCTATTTACAGGACGAGATTAGTTGCGATTGCCACGTTCAATGACTTTTCTTGGCTGAAAACCGTAAATTTACAATCTCCTGTTACACCTCAAGCGATAACAACTCAGGTTATTCAATGAAAATGACACGTGAAATCAAGTGAACTTTGAGGCTTAATTCCGTGCACACCAGGAAGTAACTCGTCGATCACAGAGTTGCCAAACATACCTTGCGTCGTTGCCAAATCTCAGTTACATTACCAGCGGGAAGAAGACGAACCGATGTGAACCTACAGCGGGCTGGGAAGTGACCATAGCTGGCGCCTCAAACACGCGGCTGCTACGGCCTGGAATACGTAATGCGTCTGATTCACATTTCTGTAACTAGGTTTAGGGACTGGAGCTTAGTTGTTAATAATACTCAGAACTGACTGCTACTAAGCATCATAAATCAGTAACTCTCATTGTTGTTTTTATATGTCTTTCGTAACTGCACTCAAAACTAAGAAACTCATTCACGGACGTTTTCGTGACTCGCCGATAGTCGAGCACAATAAACAAATAAAAATAAAGTTACGTATTCCTAGAAACCCAAAATTTGCTTGTCAGCAGCGGAAAGAGGCGTTACCTGTTGTGCAGCATTGTAAGTTTTTCACCATTGCACTTTGAGCTGAAAGTATTTTCTTGCGATTTGCTAATCAATTAATTTCCTTCATACTTATCTTCCTGGCATGGGAGTCTTAAGTGAAGAACATTTTTGAATTTCGTATCGTTGACGGTCGATTCGAATTTCTTCAGAGACGCTTGTGTTGTATAGCAGCTTGGCGGTCAGAAAGCCGAGATCTACGACCATTAACACAACTTACTGAGTCGAGCTGCCAAGAGGATTTGATGTGTAAAGGTTTTCTTCTGATTCTGTTATAGAATTTTTTCTGTGAATTCGCAGTTCCATGAAATAATACACAAAAAAAGCTCGCACGCGCTGTCCCTACTACGGTTAGAACTGACGATTTTCTTAACCGTCGTAACACGAGACACGGGCGGTACCACGGGGCTACGAACACACTGCTGCCAGCACTCCACTCTCGTCATGGTATTGGTCGCTCAGCCTCATAACGCATCGTGAAAGATATTAAAAGGTTGTCACTTATGTGAATAATAGCATTTCTTTAGCCAAAAAATTGAAATTTCTGTCTTAGTGTCTTAGTTTATGTGAGGATTATATACCACGAGTCATTCAAATGAAAGGGGAATATCAAGTGAATTTAGTGAGTCAGTTCAGTACTATACGCGGAAGTGATTGCACTGTCACAGTGCTGCCAAATGTTTGAATGGCTCTGAGCACTATGGGACTTAACTTCTGAGGTCATCAGTCCCCTAGAACTTAGAACTACTTAAACCTAACTAACGTAAGGACATCACACACATCCATGCCCGAGGCAAGATTCGAACCTGCGACCGTAGCAGTCGCGCGGCTCCGTACTAGGCGCCTAGAACCGCGAGACCACCACGGCCGGCTGCCAAATGTTTGTGACGATGTTGCCAATTCTCAGCTGTGCTAGAAACAGCTCTGTAGCGTTATAGGAGGAGAATCCTATTCTCGTGTCATAGGAGGATACGGAGAGGAGGCGCGGGGTTTGGTTAATATGCAGCGTTTTCTCCTACCAGCTGTGTCAAACACTCAGGTGTGTAATCTTCCATCACGATTACGGTTTCCCACAAAATATATACGAATAAAACACCTTGTTACTTTGTTACAAAAGATTATTTCAGTAGAATAAAAAGTCTTTGGAAATCAACTTTGCCAACCTGTCACGAAAAGTAAGATAACAAAGACTTTGCACCTCAAAATCGATTGCATCTATGTGCAGTCTTGTGATCATACAAGTACAATTTCATGAATTGCACGAGAATGTAGAAAAATGTTGGTGCGAATGGAAGCTGTAAGAAACACAGTTACCTAATTCAAAAATGGTTCAAATGGCTCTGAGCACTATGGGACTTAACATCTGTGGTCATCAGTCCCCTAGAACTTAGAACTACTTAAACCTAACTAACCTAAATACATCACACACATCCACGCCCGAGGCAGGATTCGAACCTGCGACCATAGTAGTCGCGCGGTTCCGGACGGAGCGCCTGAACCGCTAGCCCACCGCGGCCGGCAGTTACCTAATTATTCTGTACCACGTAATAATCAATTCATTTGATAATTCAGAAGAGAAGAAACTAAAAATTATGAACATTAAGACAGAAACTAAAGTGTGGATGCGGGCACTGTGCAGATCTGCGCTTTTTCATCTTCGGATCTATACAAATAATGTATACTAACCAGCGTATTCATTGCTTTCATAATGTTTCCCTCTTGTTTGGTCTTCTTATGATGAACTGGATCCACACGCACGAGTCTGAGTCCGCATCTCGTGGTCGTGCGGTAGCGTTCTCGCTTCTCACGCCTGGGTTCCCGGGTTCGATTCCCGGCGGGGTTAGGGATTTTTCTCTGCCTTGTGATGACTGGATGTTGTGTGCCCTCCTTAGGTTAGTTAGGTTTAAGTAGTTATAAGTCCAAGGGGACTGATGACCACAGATGTTAAGTCCCATGGTGCTCAGAGCCATTTGAACCCATGAGTCTGATTTTTTCTTTGTATCCTTCCATCTACTATCTTTGTGTGTTATTGTTCGGTGTTCAAACAGCAAAATATTATGCCTGCTCCCACGAGGTATTAAAATGAGGTCGCAAAAAGCCTAACGAACTATAATCAAAATAGAGTAAGACGCCAATTTGTCTGTCGTCATGGTGTTAAGTGGACAGAAATAGTTGGGTGTTATTGTCGTCTTTTCTTATTGAGATTTTCATATTACCCTGACACAGGACGCCGAGATGAATGTGTATATTCTCCGTGACGAAACATCCCACATTCCATTTATCCTGATCCATTCGTTACGTGCATTGGCGGCAATGAGTAATAGGAAAGCTGTTGTGCGGTGACGAATAACAATAACAATGGTAGTAATTAGAAATCAATAATCAAGGATGTTAACTGCATTACAGACGATTAACAAGATAACCAAGAATGGCTGAGTGTTTAATTGGCGCACTGAGTAGGTGTTCTTACCACTTTGTTACTGAATTCTTTTCTAGTTGTTTGCAGAGAGAAAACAAAGAACCCTGTAGCCATACATATCGCTAGTACAACGAGATATTACCTATGAACTACCCTTGCTTTACATCACGAGACGAACATGGCGTCACTGAGCTGATATTTGAAATACGTTTCTTTTTTCTCTCTCTTTTTATTTTTATTTTAATTTTTTGAGGAAAGCATCGAGAAGCGCGATAATAAGCAAGTAGGCATATAACCTGTTTACAGTTATTTTCATCGAGATACGTAATGCAAAAATACAACTTTTAAGTGTGGTATTGCGTAATTACAGTTATTGACAGTCTATTCGTGAGCTTGCTCGCATTCGGTGGGGTGAAACCTATCACAGAAGCAAGGAAAACACAAATATTTCTTGCACCATGCGCAATACATAAACGAAATCTCGCTGCACTGACGTGTTGTCCGATATATTGCACGGAAAACATATCTGATTCATGTTGCTAAATACACCTCTATCAGATATCAATTTGGAAGCGTACCAAGTGTATAAAAGTATACCTTGAAATACGCAGAATGGTCCGTAGAGGTATTCGACTGAAACATAGCCATGACCAAAATTGTAACTGGGGTCGACAGCATCGTCGTCTACCACCTTGACAACTCGAACGGTAACAGCGCTCGGCCGGTTACTTACGTTAACTGGTATCAAAGCTACAGCATGAAAAAACAAAAATGTTAATAACCCGAAGATCATTAGTTTTGGAACCCATAGAAAGTAAAGCAGTCATCAGTCGCAAGAGTGGTTTGAACACCACAGTGCTTTAATAGGCACGGACTTGTTGGAGGTGGTATGCTGTTGCTTTCATCCGACCTTTGAGTTGACTTACCTAGCCAGTTAATAGGGGAACCTACAGTTTTACGTGGCTTTCGGACCACAGTGCAACTCGGCATTTTTCACATCAACAAACACTGCCCCAGGGGAAATATGTGTAAAATGGCACATAAAAATCGTGGGTCTGGTGAGGAACCGAACCTGAGACCTTTGTATTCATAGTCTTTCTCTTTATCTCCTTGCCACCATGCAGCCAACACTGTGGTTTCTGCTTGCCATTAAAATTAAGGATCTCTCGATTGTGCCTGCGTTAGCACTTGCGTGTCCCTTAGGAGACCTTGCCTTTGCGATTACCCTCGTATACGTGTGTGTAAACGCCTTCCAATCCCCGCTCGAGGAAGACAAGGATACACAGTCTAGCTTCAATACTGCAAATACGCCTCAGTTTGTGGATGAACGCAGACTTAGGTTGATAATCATTTTGAATATTTATCAGTACTGTACCCATTGTTGTGAAACACGTTTTCTACCAATGATCCCCACAGCTACAGGAACACTACTTTATTACCTCTTACACAAAATACTTACGCAGTGCTATCAGACGAAAAGATCAACCTGACACAAACTGTGGGAAGTTTGTTTTACAACCTTCGTACCTGGATAAATAGCTTTTCCTATTTGAGATATCTGTGAACGTTGCTACATAAGATGATTTAAGAAGAAACTAAATTCCTTCAGCTACGCCAATGTTTAAAGAAATCGTGTTAACAGCACTAAATCGTTGTTTGTAAATCGTTTACCAGCCGTACTCTGCCGCATTTCGCTGGTTCGAAGGCAAAAAGCTTACTGACAAATTTCACAGAAGGAAAAAGGGGACGAAATATCTCCCACTCGAAGGTCATGTTGTTTTACTTAAATGATTAAAAAATCGGGTAAAATGAACAATGAGGTTGTCAGTATAAGCACATTACTGTTGTCAATATGATGTTGCACCGCCCAGGGCGTGTAATGATAAAGGGCCCGTTTAGGTCAGGCATATGGTACACAGAAGTGGAAGAGAGAGCACCACTAAATTCTACAAGCCGTAAGCATTCCATACACACAGAAATTACTGTTACAGTGTACTTATGGAGCCCAATGAGTGAATTGCATATTTTCCGGTGAGAAAGAGCACTCGCAAACAGTCTTCGCTACATTAGGTTACTTAAAATAGCGTCACTTTGAGCTAGAATTTATGGCCAGCGATTAAGTGTAAGGACAGTGAGTCGGATGCGGGTTTTGCAACTGTGAAATACTTTCCTTACATTATGGAAGCGAATATTAAATTTGAACTAATATTGCGAAAATTTCGGACTTGGATAGCTTAGAATGAAAATCTTTCTTTTTATTACAAACAATTGATTTTCTAAAACATTCTGTGTCATACACAACTTGAAACAGGTCACGTCGACCAAATCATATGGAATAACCGACAGCGACGTATATTGGAAGGCAGTAAGATCCTTTGGCTTTTGGTTTGGCAGTATTCGACAGCCATTTCTAGGCGCAAGTAAATGAAGAAAGGCAGCGCGTTTTCGTTATCAAGTAACGGCTTCATCAATTACTTTAGTTTCAATGTGATCTACGAGTAATTGCTGATGTTTGATATTAACATGAAAAGGATTCCGTAGACAGGGAAAGAACTTGTTCTTGGGCAACTACTTCTACAATGACCGAAAGGACTTAAATGATCTTCAGGCACATGTGTTCCAGCAGCGGTATGAAGAAAATGATAGTAATAATGACGGTGATAATCGAATTATCTGGTAACTTCACACTTCACAGTGGATTTTCTGGAACTAAGAAATTTCCTGTATTAGTGAAAATTTCAAAATGGCTTCAAATCGAGGCTATGACGCCTATAAGGGTCTTTACATCCTGCTGACATGAGAATAGCATAATCTCCACGTCAGAAGCTTGCTTCTACTTAACCATTTAGTAGACTCGCGTTTTTCCCACCGTGACTACTTTAGTAAGCTAAGCACATCATCCATTACAGCACACACCTGGGGCTGGGAAATGTGGCCACAATGGTCTGGTGGAACGAACTATCACAAGTGCAATGCGTGGGTTAATGCATTTACTTTTAAGAGGCACAAACAGATTTACTTTACCTCTGGTAACCTCAAGAGAAAGCTATTATAATTCAGAATCCGCATTAAACATCACGTTCCTTCATTCCAAACTAGGCAGAGCCGGTTTACGTTGGAAAATGACATAGGTGGGGGTCAGGGTAAACAGAAATACTGTCACCAGTAAACTTACTTACATTAGAAAATTTTATTTTATTTGATGAACTGATAGCCGCCTAAAGGAACAGGGCTCTTATTTTACTTGTACTTGATTGAACTAGAGACGTTGAAAAATTTGGTGCTGGACTGTGATTCGAATTCGTGTCTCCTCTTTCGAGGATCTGAATCTCTCGGAACAGTATAGTTCAATCATTTCATTCCTTTTCCCAAGACTGCAGTCTTCTCTAGGTCTCCTCCAAAGGTAAATATGTGGGTCCGAATCCTGATCCAATACAAAAATATTCATAATTTCATTTCAAGCCCTATCACGTGCACACCGGCCTGCTAGTGAAAATTAACGTGCATTTTGAATGTCTGTTCATGTTGCCAACAATTTCTGGACAAACACGCACACATCTTACTGTTGATGAGTAAGCAATTGATACTTAAGCAATATTCGTGGACAATAAAGAAGAACGATAGGAGTGCGGTTCGATTGTCGCGCAGGCACAAACATTTGTGTCCTTATTTTAGATTAAACACCTAGTAGCTGGCAAGAAAAACCGATACGTAACATTTGATTTTACTTAGTTAACAATACGATTACGTCTTGGGTTCGTATCTCCGTCACAGAACTTCACATCATGTGCTTCATATTTAAATTCATACACACTTCGTTACTTCTGAATTGAGGTATATCAGACTCTTTCATGGTTAGTTAACAGGGATGAAAGGGTCTTCATAGGAGTCCCAGTTTATTACAAAAACTGTCGTCTTTTATTTTCAAGTTTAGATTTGGTTACTGATATAGGCGAAAATTTCGGTACTTCATGACTCTTCATGGATAGTCAGTAACATGATATAATTAGATTACATTAGATTAATACTTGTTCCATAGATAATGAATACGACATTTTGTAATGATGTGGAACGAGTTATTTTAATGAAAGATTTCTTTACATACCAGTATTCAATTTCTTTACAACAATTTTTTACCCTCTCTCTCACTCTCTCTCTCTCTCTCTCTCTCTCTGTCTCCCCCCCCCCCCTCTCTCTCTCACACACACACACACACCCACATTCTCTTTTTATTTTTATTTGTTTGTTGTGCTCGACTATCGGCGAGTCACGAAAACGTCCGTGAATGAGTTTCTTAGCTTTGAGTACAGTTACGCAAGAAATATAAAAACAACTATGAGAGTTACTGATTTATGATGCTTAGTAGCAGTCAGTTCTGAGTATTATTAGCAACTAAGCTCCAGTCCCTAAACCTAGTTACAGAAATGCCAATCAGACGCATTACGTATTCCAGGCCGTAGCAGCCGCGTGTTTGAGGCGCCAGCTATGGTCACTTCCCAGCCCGCTGTAGGTTCACATCGGTTCGTCTTCTTCCCGCTGGTAATGTAACTGAGATTTGGCAACGACGCAAGGTGCACGGAATTAAGCCTATGTAAATTTACGGTTTTCAGCCCAGGAAAGTCACTGAACGTGGCAATCGCAACTAATCTCGTCCTGTAAATAGCGGTTTACGAGTTCTAGCCACTATTGGCCTCGTAAGAGGATAGCGCAAACCCTATCTATCCGCTAGCTCTGTGTTGACGTGCTGACCTGTGGAAACGCGACTTTCATGGTTCGCGGTTCCAGCCTCGCTGAATGTAACGTTTTTATCCCTTCTGTGTAAGAGCTGCAAGCAGTCAGATCAAACATCGATAAGCAAATCGTAAGAAAATACTTTCACCTCAAAGTGCAATGGTGAAAAACTTACAATGCTGCACAACAGGTAATGCCTCTTTCCGCTGCTGATAAGCAAATTTTGGGTTTCTAGAGATACGCAACTTTATTTATGAAATGTCACGTTTGCATACCTGTTGAGTATGACACAGCATGCCCTTTAAACACAGACCCAATCGAAACCTAAGTGAAGAGTGTCTTACTAATTCGTGCAGATAGAGGCACGCTTGTGGACAGATACTCAGTTTTGCTAAAACAGACTTTCGTCGTTAGGTTATCGTGGGTAGCTTTAGTTCATTTCTTACAATACAGTGCACAGTTTTCGTAGGGTTTCTTTTAGTGTTGTTAAAACAATACTAAACATGAGAGAGAAATTAATCATCAACGATATATGCGAATTGTCTGATGTTATCTATAACAGTCTGACAATGCACATGCAATTTATTGATTACATGCGTGTAGAAAACTTGTTCTGAGTTAAAGCTGTCAAACAAGGTTTGAAGAAGAATAAAATGCCACTACCAGACGACAGCTAATGTAGGAAATACTTTTCTGACTATTTTGGCACGATGCACTCTCCCCATACATAATACAAAAGCTTCGAGCACATCTGCTGCCTGGCCGTCTATTAAACCTGAGAAGAACAAAATGACGCAGAAGTTAGCCTTTTTCCACATGCGACTATTTTGGGTTGAGAAGTGAAGAGAATTGCGTTTTAAAAAAATGTAGTAGCGAATGTAATAGAACACGCGACGTCATATCAACAGTGCACAACACTTACCGTTACGCTACTAGCTGTAACATAGCTATAGCACCTCTGGAAGTGAACAACAGTTCCTCCAGAACTTCGGCATTCCACAGTGCTGTGAGATAATGCATATGGCCGGATATAGACTTCTGAGAGACAGACAGTTACAGCATTTCTTTTGCACTGCACGGTGGTTTCAACAAACAGATAGCGCAATAGAGTAGCTCAAATGGGAAAGGAATATTTCCTATTTAAAGTTCTGCATCCTACACTGTTGGCAGTTCTGTGTAGGTGGCAGTTTCGTTAATTTATTTCGGTGATTACAAAATAGAGTCTAATGTATGCACTGGGTAGCCAAGGCAGCTAGTTCATGGCGTTTCGGTCAACCAAGTAAATGAATGTACTGAACATTCTGCAAACCGCTACAGGGAGCCTGTGTGTCGGAATTCTCATCTTGTGTGCCGCAGTGATGTTATGATAGAGAAATGAGTCATATGATGATGGTCTCGGTTCGATTCCAACTTCTGCTCACGTTTTTTGATAGGGAGAGGCAGATTCTATTCTCTTCTGGCTACGCGAAGTGAAGAAGGTACAATGGCATTGTGGTCTGAAAATCACATTAAACATGATATTCCTTCTCTACCAACTAGACGTTAGGTGGAACCACAATAAAGTAAGGAGTGGCGACATGTAGAAACTCTGTCACCAGTAACCTTTCTTATACTAGTTATTTATTTCTAGTGACGAAACAAACCCTGTGTATGGTCGCAGGACACTTGTTCCGTCTTTTATTTGAGCTTCTGTATGTCGATAAAATTGGTTCTGAACTGGGAATGCAACTCAGACCGCCCTTAACGCGGAATTTGATCCCTTCGTGACAATACAGCTCGACTACAACTTGTTGTTTGTTCAAAACTGCAGATTCCTCAACATCTCCACATATTGCGCATGAATGGGTTGGAATCCTGGCCCAGCACTAAACTTTTCACTATGTATTATCAAGCTCTAGCATGAGAACACCTATCTGCTGGTGGATAATAATTTGTATTTTTAATGCATTTTCATTCGTTGTCAACACTAACGATATCTGAAGTTTTTGACTCCCAGTGAGACACAGAACTATTTGCGAGATCACTGTAAGTTCAAGGATGTTATTCCGAGCTGCTGGTGGAGAAAAATTCGGTAAGTGTCGTCTCTTTGTGTGTAGTCAACAACGATATGTTTGGGGTTCGATTCTCAGTCAGCACTGAACACTTCGTCATATTATTTCTAGTTCAAACATGCTCACATGTCGCTGCTGGTGTAACAAACACATACTTAACGTTCCTATTCTCTAGAATATAACAGCGATATGTGCCGGGTTGGAATACTAGAATGGAAAACTTAATATTTCGTCTCGTCATTTTATTTAATACATCTAGCTACTGCAAATCCGATATGTCAAAGTTGGTTGTGCTTCGATAACAATCCGTTTAGATTCTGGGTTCGAATCCCTGTCCAACACAAAGCTTTACCTCACTGCATTTCAAGTAAGGTACTTGTGAAGAAGCAGTATTTAACATCTCTCGTAGTTCGTTAACAGGGACAATAGATGCTGGGTAGGAATTCGCGACCGTTAAAAATGTTTACGTTATATAATTTAAATTTGTATTTGTTAACTGATACTGTCTAAAATCGAGGTATATCACTCTCTTTATGCCTATTGAGGAATGACTGTTAATTTCCGTCAGCCACGAAATCTTACCCTGCGTGATTGGTTCAAATGGCTCTGAGCACTGTGGGACTCAACATCTGCAGTCATCAGTCCCCTAGAACCTAGAACTACTTAAACCTAACTAACCTAAGAAGATCACACACATCCATGCCCGAGGCAAGATTCGAACCTGCGACCGTAGCAGTCACGCGGTTCCGGACTGAAGTGCCTAGAGCCGCACGGCCACCGCGGCCTAGCCTGCATGACCTAGGTTTGAATCCATATGCAGAATGAGGCGGTTCGTCGTGTCATTTGAAGTTCATACATATTCTCATCTAGCTGCTCGCGAATAACGTAAATTTTTATTGACATTTTGTGTCAAATAACAAGTATGGTATGTTACTTTGAAGAGGAAATCATGAATACGACGAACTTACTACGTGCATTACCTATCTGACGTAATAATGAGAGTGCTATCATTTCAGGTATGTCATTTATTGCAATAAATGCAAGCTTACAAGCCTTAAGGACAGTCTTATCTGTGATGAGGTGTTCCCTGATATTTTTAGTATCGTGGTATTACTTTACATCCTGAGTTATTGCGACACAGAGCAGTGTTTTCTAGTGGTGACTTGTTGGAACCATTTTCAATAGTCAAACGACTGTATCATGGAGCGATTAGAGGACCTGCTAGACAGCTGCGTTATGTGGGTTGCATGGGAATCAGGCGAAATGCAATCTAGGTCGTTCGGATACTTTTGAGCATGACTGTACTTCGTTAGCAATCTGATTAGGTGCTGGGTTCGCATCCCTGTCACAAGCCTAATATGGTGGAATTTCAATTTTAAACATGAGCATACCTTGTTCCTTGTCAATGACACTATATTAAACGTCGTTGGGGGTAGTTCCCAGGATGGTAACTGTTATGATAGGATTCCCAGTTCAGTACAAACATTTTCGTCATTTATTTTCAGGATCTGAATTGATAACTGACACTGGTGCAAACGTCTATACTTCACGTCTGTTTATGCCTAGTGATCCGGTCTCAATAAGGCACAAACAAAGCTTAACTTAGTTAGCAATGTCTATAGGTGCTGGGTTTGAATCCAGGTCCAGAACGACGACGTTGGTCATGTCATTTAAAGTTCAAATTTGTGTACACGTAGCTGTAGATGTGTTACGAGAACAATGATATTACTGGAGATTCGCTGTTAATGTTGAGATTTCCTTAGAGTGCTTGTTGCCGTTAATCGCATTTTTCTACTGGTTCGTCCAATATCCAGTTTCCAGAGCCACTCGCCGTTGAGCGACCTTCAGCACATGGATGGAAAACCTTTTAGAGAGCGAAAAACTTTTTTCCAATTGCCGTACAGCTTTGTAACTCCATATATTGTCTCAAGTATTTAATTTTGACGAAGGGTTACTGTACGATATATATATAATAATCCGTTTTCTCAGAACTTTTGGAATGTCGCTTGTTGTAATTAAGGTTAGTTTATGAGTGTTATGGGGTGTCTCATCGCTAAGAACGTGTTTTCTAATATGTTTTGTATGACGATATTAGTTGACGCTTAGACTGATTGCCATAAAGACCTTTGGTCTCTTAGTAGTCTCTTGCGGTACCCATTGTGTGTAGTCAAACGACTGTACCCCACAGGGTTTTGGTGTTTAGAGGACTTGCAACACAGCTACGTTATGTTGGTTGCATTCGGCAGTGACTCACTTTTTTTGCTGTCAAGTGTACATTATTGAGCCTAGCAACGTGTTGTTCAGAAGAGATTTCCACCCACTCGTGGTGTTGCGGCACTTTTGCGTGCTCGCGGGGGCTCTACACGATATTAGGCAGGTGTACCAGTTTCTTTGGCTCTTCAGTGTATATTCCAAGATATAACAAGGTATGTTCCTAGAAACAAATATTCGACTGAAATTTAAAAGCTCTGCCGTCGATAAAATCTTGTAGTACTGTACTTAATTATCAGAAACTAGTCACAAGATACATACAGTTTGAAATATAGGGGGTGGACAAAACTATGGAAACACCGTAAACACAACACATGACCATGCCTAATACGGTGTAGGTAAACTGTTGACATTCAGACTAACTTGCAGTCGTCTCAGATTGCATAAATGCGGGTCCTGCATGATTGTCAAGGGTATCTTATATCATTATTTCTGGAAAATAGTGGCAAGAACAGCTAACGATGATGGAAGCGATCATGCTCCAAATTAGACCACAAAGGCTCAATAATAATGAGACATGGTAACTGTGGCGACAAGGGGCATGCACCAATTTGTCCTCGAGCTCACAAAACCTGCCCTGGATGATGCGAACAGTGTGAACAGGAGCCCTGTCGCCTTCGAATACTGCATCACCATTGGGGAGCGTACATTGTGGACGTGATCAACCAAAATGGTCACATGTCCCTTGGCAGTAACGCGACCTTGTAGAGTATCCATGGGGCCTATGGAATACGATGATATAGCTGCCCTGCCGTGTTCCACACTTGGGAAGTAATCTAGGACAGAAGTTGGAAACAGTGTGCCACAAAACTCATCCAATTACTGGCGTTTCGCAAGTGCAACACTCAGTTCTGTAGTGACTTTTGCAGCTCCGATCATCTTGTTTTTCGTCACAATCCTCTTCAAAGACCGTCTGTCACGATAACTTTCACACACTTTCGTCCATGTTGTGACTTAGTGGATGACGTATTCTGCTTTCTCTGCAAGCGGTATAAACCATCGAGCTATTAAAACACCAGTAACCTCAGCTGTCTTGGTAATGGAAATAGTTGGGCAACAAGGACATTATACCACTCTGCACTGTTGCCAAATTTATTTAAGGTGGCGAATCCAAATAGAAGTGGCAATATGACAATGACAACATGGTGGGAAGTTCAAATTTTGGCGGGAAAATAGATCAACTGGACTCCCACCACTAACCTAGCCCCCTCCCTCCCCCTCCACAAGAAAATAGTGGGCAAATTTTGGCGGGAAAATAGGTCACTTGGGCTACCTCCACTAACTTAAGTCATCCAACCACCACCTCTTCCTTGGAATTGGCGTTAATGGTAAACCTCTCGGTCACTGTAGGACTTCCATCTCATGTGATGAAATGCGACTGTCCTGTTTCGACACATTCCTCTAAACAAACGAAGATTTATGCGATGTACTCCATTCCCATGTCACATCTGGGTATAAAATCGAGTCTCAGTGTCATAACTACAGTGATTCTAAGTTAGCTACAGGTGTTTGTGAGGTACTGCATTCCCGGTATATACATCTGCTTGACAGATGTCCTGTTTACATAGTGGCGGTTTGATGTGTAATTCACATGTCAAACACCACTGCTACACGTTTATCAGTTTCCTTGTAAGAGGTATTCTCCGTAACTAACGATCATTTTATACAGGACTGCTGCAAAGAATAGTACAATTTCTGGAACGTGATCAGATGTGAACAGTGGACACTATACACTTATGGAAAGTTATATTGTGCATGTATCACACAAAATCTATGTTTTAATGGAGTAGTATTTCATTTTACAGTTTTTCACCATAGTTTATCATAGAGAAACCTGCAAGAAGGATGTATGTCATGTGCTGGAAATATATTTCTTACATTGCAATATTAACAGCGTTGCTTTCCACATGACTAATAAGATGGAAAACAGTATAACCTATTTTAAGTGGAGAAGTGAGTAGCCTTAGGAGTGCATGTGTTTATGTTCTTTTTTACCAACACCTTCTTGGTATTGATCCCAGACACTAGAAGAATACTTTAGAATTGATAGCAGAGTTAATTTATGTAAAATGTTTCGAAATCCGTCCATATGAAGCTGCATCATGCATAAAAACCATCCATTTCTCGTTCTCCTTATCCGACTGCTATTACCTCACAACCCTTAAATATCTACTAATATACACCGGTAAGGAGTCCTAACCTCCTCGGCATGCATGCATCTGGAGAAATCTTGTGCACTTGGCTGGGGGTGGAACAACAGTGACAGATTCATGCACTGTCTGTTCTTACACGGGACATGGAAAGTATAGGTCTACTTCTGGTCAACTGCAGATTAAAACGGTAAAAGTGCTTCAGGGCGGGTTGCTCAAAGACAGTGTGAGGATATCTTTCAGTCTGTAATTTTATCCTAAGAATGCGAGAATGCTCTGTGACTCCCATCTGCATAGAGAAAGGTTGAAATTACGCACTATGCTCGAAGTGCTAGTAATATCTAGATCGCTGTCTGATATTATTTTCGAGAATTCACAGTGAATGGACATACTGCACAGTCATCTATCTACATTTGCAAGTGGTTTAGCGATCATATTGAAATTGGGAGGCATGCTGTTATATCATTGGTCAGTGTTGAGTTTATGGTAAAATTGCTAAAACTGTTCACTCTACGAACTGTGATACTTATTAAAGTACAATGGTGGTGTCTTTTCCATCCCATCCGTTCACAGGTATGCTGTTGATGACCACATAATGATTGACTTGGTTCGCTTTCTTGTAATGGATAAAGAGTTTTAATGGAGGGGCAACGCATTCTGGGGATGGCTAGCACAGGAACAGTGATCACTAGCATGACTACAATACGAGGAATCAGTCGAAATGGAACACTGACATAGACCTCGAAGTAATGGCGGAAAAAATGTGTGGCAGTGTACAAAACGTGATACAGCAGAAAAGTGTATCAAACAACAAAACAGGGATCCCCTCTCTTGTGACAGTCTGTGGGATATGGTCCTCCTACAGTACGGGTGAAGAAACTTTAGTTAGTGGACTTTTTTATAGTTTGTAGTTTTTGATTCTCTGTTTGGTGGTACATGGTAGAGAGAATGTTGGGCTGACAGACATGAATGGATCCTGAGAGATGCAGATCTGCTTCGGACTGCAGTACATGCATGTAGTTTGGAGACGCACCGCAGTGCAGTAGCAAAAACCTCGTCCTTCTCCCAGTTCCCGTACTGTCTTGTATACTACCTCATGTTGCAGGCGTGGGATTCGTTTGGCGCTAACGTTACACTTCGTACACAGTTGGCTGAGCTACAAGATTTTCCCATTTCCACCGAATGGTCAAAACATGGTACTGTTGCACTAACTCAGCTGTTTCTACAAAGGTTGTAGAATGTAATATGTATAGCTCTCTTCGACTTCCGCTAAGTTCTGACTTAAATTGGAATTATCGCATGCGCAAAGCTGCGGGGATGGCAGGGAAGTGTCTGATGAGCAGCTACAAGATGCATGGGGACTGCCTAAAAAGCCACATTGGAGTGGCAAATAGGTTCAAAAAAGTTGGCTCATTTCGAGATATGAGCGTGACACGAATATGATTCACTAGTGCCTGTAATCATTAAAAGACTTCTCCTTAGGATCCAAGACAGATTTTTATGATTAAATGGAAATATGATTCACTTGTGACTGTGATCCAGCGTAGTTATGTGGTTGAATGGGAGGACAGCATTTCTACCAGAAAGTATAACAATATAGATCTGAAAAGCTAGTGTACCTTGCATGGGGGCTTTATTTTATATATATATGGAATGCAAATATTTTTTGTAGCTGTCTGTCCGATTACGCAAGTCTCGCAAACGGCTGGCCCTGACTAGTATTAGTACGCAATCTGACTGCTTAGAATGACAACAAGAATGTAAGAAAATTTTCGTTAACACAGTTAATTAATTAAGTCCCCAGCAACTATAAAACCTACGAAACCAACAAAGCACAAGTGTAGCTGTTCTGTATGTGGTAGTATGACTCAACGCACATCTGGCACGGTTCTTCTTCAACAAGACAAGAATTTTTAAATACCAATTATACTGACGTGATAAAAGAAAATTACAAATACTATAATTGTGCAAGAAAACCAAAATTCCACTCTAATACAAGAACACACGCCAGATGCTTTGTTGACTGAACCTGTAATGACACATTATTCAGGTCACTGAAAGAATAAAAGAATAAAAGAAAATACCTCCATATATATTGACGAAATGCACTCTGACCATTACAATATCTCCATTAGAACAACATCTGCTATCTCTCCCATCAAACCACTGCATAAAACATGGAACAACACTCTCCACTACCACATCTCACTCTGACTTCACGACAAGCAGTGTCCACCACAACTTCTTGGTAAGAACTGCCTGCCGCTACGTCTCAATAAGCACTGCCAGTGGAGGCGGCGGAACAATACTCTCTGGCGCGATCTCTGGCGCTGTGGCTCAGTGTAGCCACCTTTCATATGCCCCTCCTCCACGGGCTAGAATTTGATGGTATTTTTGCCAGCATTGGCGGTGAAAATACAACCAAATTCGTCAAAAAAAAATACAGACAAAAATAAAAGATAATATTAATACGTAAATATCATATAACTAGATAAAATTTTGGCTTTGCACTGACCTTACAATAGCCTAATATATAAAATACAGTAAGGAGTACAAATTCTTTCATACATATGACTTTACATAATAGTTTACACAAATATCATGTGGTTAAACAATTCAATCGATAGCGTCAGCAATGACGAATATGAGCAGGTAAGAGTCTTATAACTTTTCACAAACAGTAATACACCAAAAAATCAGTTTATACAAATATTCACATAAAATGCTTTCATAACAAGTAGTTGACAGTTCCAGCAGTAGCACCCAGCTTTGTGGAGTAGGTGCAGACACCATCAGGTGACATCATTTCAGTAGAAGCAGTCCATCAGTGGCACCCAGCATTGTGGAACAGGTGCAGACAGCAACAGGTGACATCATCTCAGTAGAATCAGTTCCATCAGTTACACCCAGCATTGTGGAACAGGTGCAGACACCATCAGGTGACATCATTTCAGTAGAAGCAGTCCATCAGTGGCACCCAGCAATGTTGAGTAGGTGCAGACTCCAACAGGTGACATCATTTCAGTAGAAGCAGTCCATCAGTGGCACCCAGCAATGTTGAGTAGGTGCAAACAGCAACAGGTGACTTCATTTCAGTAGAAGCAGTCCATCAGTGGCACCCAGCATTGTGGAACAGGTGCAGACAGCATCAGGTGACATCATTTCAGTAGAAGCAGTCCATCAGTGGCACCCAGCATTGTGGAACAGGTGCAGATAGCATCAGGTGACATCATTTCAGTAGAAGCAGTCCATCAGTGGCACCCAGTAGTGTTGAGCAGGTGCAGAAAGCAGTCCATAATATTCACTATCACTGATCACACTGTTCATCAGCAGAAATTAAACATGTTCTAGTGGCACCAATCATGTAGAAAAAGTACAAGTAACAGTCCATAATATTCTCTATCACTGATCACACTGTTCATCAGCAGAAATTAAACATGTCCTAGTGGCACCAATCATGTAGAAAAAGTACAAGTAACAGTCCATAATATTCTCTATCACTGATCACACTGTTCATCAGCAGAAATTAAACATGTCCTAGTGGCACCAATCATGTAGAAAAAGTACAAGTAACAGTCCATAATATTCACTATCACTGATCACACTGTTCATCAGCAGAAATTAAACATTTCTAAGTGTCACACATCATGTTGAAAAGTGCAGGTAACAGTTCATAATATTCACCATCACTAATCAGACAGTTCAAGCATGAACAATAGTTTGAATGCACATACAAATGCTTTTACAATGCTCTTACACTAAACATACAAATCATAACAAACACACAAATGATATCAGATAATTGTCATATTACTATTACAAATACACAAACATCAGTAAACCTATAATATTTATGAGTGTCAGTGCAAGCCACTACAAACAAATAAAATAATATTTAGGAGATAGGTGGGTAGGATTAGGAAAGGAAAACACACAAAACGCACTCACTCATCTTTCATCCACATTAAGTACTACTGTGTAATTGAATAGTGTTAACTGTGTAAATGCACTTCTGTCAAAATTTCATGTTCATCATGTGTATCAAGTAGTAGTGGCAGCAATGTATAACAGTCAATAATAGTTAAGTCAACGTCATAGTCATCATGTCAAGACCAATGTTTGCCAAGCCAGATCAAATGTACTGTTACTGAACAACTGTCAGTGTGCCAAGATATGCAAATGCTTCCTCTCTCCAAAAAAAAGTACATACTGCTTAGTGATTTAACAAAGTGTGTGTAGACAATCTTCCTTCCGCTTTAGTGTTCCAGTCTGATATCTTCATCCTCCTTGTTCCATATAGACCAACAAAAAAAAAAAAAAAAATATGCACCTCACTTATTTTACCTCTTATACACCAAAACTCCAATCAACTTCATATAATCTCAATACCTCAATAATACCTCTTCAATACGTCGATACATATAAACCTTATTGCCAGTATCATTTCACTTCCATAACAACTCTTTCCTCTAGTCAGTCTCCTCGAACAAGTACAGATAAAATTCTAATGCAAACCTCCTCATCCCATACAATCCGAAGACACACTGTCAACACACAACCTCTGTGTAATCCATCTGACCAAAATCTTCTACTCATTATGAATTATAAACAAAGAATGCATACATGACCTCTAACAGACTTAGTTCGAATAACTCTCAGTAATTAAGTACGATTACGGAGTGTGAATGATCCTAATATTTCACAGTGTGTACACCACTTCAAGAATTATGGCAAACAGAAGCAAAGATGTGGAGTATTTCTTGTGTCAAGTGTCACTTCCTATTTCAATTGCTCACGAAAAATGCAGTGTAATAACTGTGTTGGTATGTCATGTCGTTAGCTTCCTTCCTATTGGCATACATTTATACAGCTTTCATAAAACCTCCAGCTCATGTGACTTCTATGAAGTTTCTTGTACTAATGTCATTCGTCGAATTATAGCAGTTCATTTTCTTATCTTAAAAATATATAAGCACTGAGCGTAAGCAAAACAAGCAATAGCGAGTAAATATACCAGTAGAGAACAGAATGTCAACAAGTGGATGCAGCACAAATCTTACAACGAGGCTCTGCCAAGCGAACAATCTATAACTAATACCATAGTGTAACCTAAACTCTATGTTCATACACAGTTTATCAGCATTTCTATATACCAAATTAAAGTATAGTTATGACAACAAGCAGAAATGTGTAAATGTGCAATCCATACGCATAGCAGCAAACAGGTAATTACCATCGTGTCAGCGTAAGCAAATAAATGTTCATATGTAATCTTAATAAGTAAACATGAAAGCGCAAGCAGATAAATCACAAAGTATAACTTACATACCTAACCACATTAGCACAATTAATCAGGTGACAATTATAATTTAAATAAATAAGCCCAGCAGGCACATAATAAAAAAATATGACATCAGTGAAAAAGCAGTGCAGCCAAGCGATGCATAATATACACAAGTTACAACTCAGTTCATTAATAATCATTGTCAAAATCAGTTAACGTACGCAAGCACGTCGCTTCACAAGTAAATTCATAGAACATGAAATTTAGCACAAAGTATGAATCACGTAATCGTGAGCAGCAAATTACGTCTAAAGTACGTACCTAAGTGGAAATATGTTACCTGAAAATGAACTCAATTAACAGTTACCTTTTTTTTTTAGTTTATTAGTTTCTTCTTGGAAATTACATTCTTCCTGAAAATTTCTCGATAGCAAGTCGTCTTAACGTCGGACACGCACAGAATTTACCTGAAGTTTGTGGCGAAATAAATAAAAAAACATTTTGATTTAATTGTGTTTTTTAACTTTAGAATTTTTGAAAGGCTTTTCTACGGATTGTATTGACCGGCTTGAATGCGGACAAATACAGTGCTGCGTGAAATATGCCTGTAATATAATTTACCATTCCGATTAATTACATTTTGAATTCTACGTCATTGTTGATTTAATCAGAGTTCTCACCTTAGACGTAGAATTAGTCCTTTTGCCACAATATTAATTCATCAGTCGCCATCGAAGTTCTTCTCTTTGTTGACCGTGTGTATCTTCCTAAGTCGGCATCGGTTCACTTCACGAAGACGGTGGAAACCAGGGAATACAATGCTACGTTGCTTTAAATAATTTTCGTAACACTTCGATACTTCTCACTATTTTTTATTCACAAGACAATAAGACTTGCTCTGCTCGTCGCACAAACCATAATTACTAACTACATGGCTGCCTTTCCGCACAGTCCAAAAATCACGTCCATCCTCCACGAGGCAACAATCGAAAAGTGTCCCTTAGCTCCTTCTTGGAGTATGAAACAAAAGAGAATCCAATGTGAACATTACAAAGATTATAACCTACATACCTCTCAATTTAATCTTTGGCGCAGCTTTTAAGATATTGTATGTCTCTGCATAGGAATGTGTCATTACAACTGCCCCCCTACTGTATACTGTCACTAGAAAATTTTATTTGATTGACAGGATACAGTAGTCGACCTTGCAATTGATAGGTTTGGGGGTCTTTTATTTACAAACTTCATTTCTATTATCTCATTTTCATGGCACTGTGAATTCTTTGGTATTACTGAGTGTGTGTCAGTTTTTTGGTATACTTATGCTAATATTTACAAACCTTAATCCTAATATACAAAGTTTTGGTTAACATTGAGAAAACATCATGTGGTAAAGTTTGTACAATAAAATATACAATGAATACAACGTTATTTACAAATGTTTCCTTCCTCATCAGAGGTGAAAATTAAGTCCTTGTATTGCTTTCTGTATTTATTCTGGGGCGACGAGCTTTGTTCGCTAGCCCGTGTTGAATATGGGCGGGTGATACGCGCGCCTGATTGTTTGGTCGTCCGTTAGCGGGCGACGTTGGTTGAATGCGCGCGCCAGTGCACTGAATATACACCGACGTGAGGGTACCGTCAAGACTTCCGAACCTCAGTATGCGTGTGCTTTTTGTAGTTCCTTCCAGTACTTAGACTGGATACGACGAGGTACATTGGAATATGTGCCCCGAAGAACACACCACACTATGTGCGAGGTGGAGGACGATCCCGTCGATGCCGCTCCAGGTAAGAAGCGTACCATGTCAAACTTGTTTGGCATTGTCCTTTCCTATTGTGACGCCATGGGTCGTTTGACGATACTAGCTTCAATTTTTCGATGTCCCTTGTTTAGGCTCGCTGACACTTGCAACGTAGCACTACTTTGCACAATTTCAATTTCTACTCACACCACTTTAACCGCGAGTATTGCGATCGAAACTTTCTTTTCACTACACTTTTTTCTTCGTATTAACCCCTTTTACCTATTGTACCGAGATTCATTCCCCTCAATATTTCTGGTCAATGTACATAAATATTCACAAGTTTGTAAGTCACGGGACTTGGTATGAAATACAAAGTACATCACATACAATGGAATAACATAAAACACATACAATACCTTGGTTACATTAATTACAGGAAAAAACTATCGACTAAAATTGAAAAAAGTTTTGACCACTCATAGTGGCTTCTTCGTCTTGGATTTTACTGACACACACACCCTTTTCCATTAATCAGTTAGAAGGAACAAGTCCTTTGTTTTCTTTCTTGAACTCGAGTGTAAGTTAAGGTTTACCTTCGTTACGTATTCTTCATACGCAACGACATGCATCAGCATGCAGAGAATACACCTGTAGCCGCTCCACTGCACCTTGGGAAGGGAATTTTCTACCTTCTACTTAGGGTAATGGCAACGACTACGTGTATGCTACGGTTTTTACCTATAAAATATGAAAATGCACGAAATAATCATTTTTATATGCAGCGTAACCCTAATATGTACAGTGTTTTGTGCTTAAGCACGTTCTGGTGTGCTTGTAAATCGTTACCTCTAATAAAATTTCCTACATTAACATAGACATATAAACATACAATCTTGAAGTTCAGGGTGTAGCAACTATTAATATGTACAGTGTTTCATAATAGCAGCACGCCCTTGTGTGCGTGTATCATTTTCAATTTAAGTACGCTTATAGGCGTCTTGTGTTGTCATGGGAGAAAAAATACAGACATTTTAATGCATCGGTTGTCATGAAAATCTATGTACACGAATAATCAGACTTGCATAGCTTCAGTGCAGCATGAAATTCTGTATGACGTTCTTTTTTTTTCAGTTTATTTTATAGACGACTCCTTTGCTTACAGGTCGTCGATCACACTACTTACCTGTTTCTCGTACAGCGGCGATATCATTTTCATTCTTTGTGACTGTAAATCGTGATATGTGTGTAAGATATAATTTTAACGTGATTTATCATTTCATGTTTCAAGTGTGTAAAGTAATCCATACCTTCCTTCTGCATACATGAGTGAAGAATCGCTAATGTTGCACTTTGTATCAGGTTTTTCGCATTTTCTCGTAAACTCGTAGAGTCTTACGGTTTTAATTAAGTTGGTTCTTGACGTTAGGTATACCTGTTTATACGAAGTTGTCTTAGAGTTTAATTTTCCTTATACACTTCTACGTTGGTTAAGTTCCGTACATGTACAGAGCTTCTTTCGCCTTTCACACATTCATACATACGTTTATACACACAAAAAATATCTACCACTATATTATACACTTTGCTGGTGGGGCCCTTTTTCGGTACCCTGCACCATTCCCTCAATATTCCAAAATAATTCAGGGTGTGCTGAGCATCGTCCCTTATACTAATAATACTTACAACTAAATATTTCTTCTTACATACATAACTGCCTTACGGTCCATTAATGCGCAATCATTCCATATTTTCCTCCTTTACACTTTAGCCTTCGTACATGTAACCTCGTGTATAGCTTATATATTCTACAAAGTTGTTTGCTGAGTGCTTTAGGTGTTTCCTAACGTTAATGTGTTTCAAATCCTAGGTATGTGTTTTGAGAGCGATTCAGTTCATTACTCACGCTGCATAGATCTGTTTATTATTTTCCTATTTTAACGCTTGTGTCATTCTTTTCCTTAGTCACAAAAATTCACACGTTTACCTTGTTGTTCATTCTGAAAATCGCTAGCTACTGTGTAATGTAAATGTATGCGTTATCTCTTTGCTTTCCTCTTTGCTGCTTTTTCCCTATATGTAATTGTGTGTTCTCGTGTACATAGCCTTTCTTCCGGTTATATATCTGCATTATTTATTTACTTTTTTCTATTTTCTTTCTCCTTCCGTACAAGCTAAGATTTTACTCAATATAATATAATATTACAATACCGTCCATGACCAGTATGTACTTGTATGTTCACTTTTATTACGTAGTACCAGCTTATAATTAAATTTTCTAAGCTACTATTTACAAGACTTGTGTACCCTTTTCTTTCTTGTTTTTGAATGGCTCTCGTCACTGTGTCTCATATTAAGCGTGGTCTCAAAACTTTTAAACGTTCCGCGCAAGCGCGCTTATGTACCACGACTGGACTGTAGGCGCGGAGAAAACTCTGCATTGTTGGTGAACATTATTCGTGATAGCCGCCATCGTGTAATATGAGTCACGTGTCGTCTGGACTCGACCGCGCATGCGCCTTCGCGCTTTGTATACACTCAGCTGATCGGACAGGGAAGGGGAAGATTTCTCCCCGGCTCGCTGCCTACAGCGCGGCCAATGACCTTGTCTTGACATGCAGCTATCGCGTGCACATCAGCTGAGCGTTGAATTGCAACTTCGACGCGTGGCTTGTTGCTCGTCTCAAGCGAACAAACCCTGGCCTTCGTGTTAATTTGTCTTCGTTCCTCTCTCTTAAATAACTGAGTTAGACTACAAAAGTACCGTATGGTTTATTTTATAGCGTTAAGACTCACAGTAACACATGTTTCATTAGGTGTGGTTAACTATGCGTTTTTAAGCTGGCATATGCCCCCAGTTGGTTACTAGTTTCAATGTTTACTTTATGCTGCCGGAAAACTTCCATACCTAAAATACAATTGACGATTAATTTCTCAACGATTAAGAATGTACAGTTTATCGTGACATCGCTAATGGTAACAGGTATTTGCATCTGCCACTTAATACTTTTTGACTTGTTACCTACAGCTGTCAAGATTTTACAATTTTCCGTTGGCAACACTGGTACTTTTAATTCTTTCGAAACTTCTTTAAATAAACTGTTAGAAATAATATTCGTAGATGCGCCTGTATCTAAAATTACGTTGGTAATTATAGTTCCTATCTTTGCTGTTATTACAGCCTGCACGAGGTCACTTACCTTGTCCGGTGCTTTCTTCTCTTCTTCACATAGATCATCTTCTACGGTCGCGTCCTGATCATATCTTAAAAATAATTGTCTAAGATGTAATGTGTGCTTGTTTGTGCCCCCTGTCGTCAAATCGGTCGGCCGGTGGGGGCTCATTACGACCGATTGTTGTTTACCGGGGGAGACAAAGGCGTTGCTTCAGTACTGTCCGTTACCTCTACAAAGTGTACTGAGTGGTTATTCTGTCGCCAATTAGGTTCCAGACCGCTGCGTGCAACATTTTCTTGCGACCGGCCGTCGCTATTCCTCCTTGGTCTGTCATTCCTATTACTGTAACTATTGTAATTTTCATTTGTGTGCCGCCTTTCATCACGCGGGCCTGACCAATCATTCACGTGATTTCTATCATTTCCATACCGGCGTGGACCGTAATCTGCACGATACCTTCGGTCTTCACGTCTCTGTGGCGCCGAATTCTTCCGATTTCCGTAATTCCAGGTTCCATTACTTGGCCTTGTCGGATACGGATGCCAACTGTGTTGGTTTTGTCCATTGCCATTAAAATGATTCCCGTTACCGTTGTTTTGATTGGTTACGGAGTGTTCATTCCGATTACTTGTGCTCGGCTCTTCTTCGTATATTAGATCAATTGAGTCAAGCACGGAAAGAAAGTATTCAAGGTCATTCTCCGGTATGGTTACCAATTTATCGCGTAAATTCGCGAGTAGTCTGTTTTTCAGAATTTTGAGAACGTCTACGTGCGGTATTGGATTGTTCCAATAGCGCGTCTTATTCAAGTACTTTTCGAAATACTTTCTCAACCCGCCGTTTTTTAGGTTGAACGGTTGCGGGTTGAATACCTCACGTCGCAGTCTTTCTTGGACCCCAGCAGACCAATATTTCTCCAAGAAAGCCCGTTCAAATTGTTCGTAGGTGACGCACTGTTCAGCCATGTCTGTGGCCCACAAAAGTGCGTCGCCTTGTGTGAAGCCTACTACATATCTAATCTTCTGTGCCTCAGTCCAGTTTCTTGGTAAGACATTTTTAAATGCTCTTACGAATACGACTGGATGAGTTTTTCTGGATTCTGTGGAGAAAACTGGAAACTGTCTATGTTTCAACAGGCTCTCATCGACTAGAATCGTCGAGATGCAAGGCGACACGCCTACTGCCTGTTGCAGCACCGCGTTTGGCGAATATCCATTGTTTGCCTGCGCCGGTGCGTGCACATACACCGGACTGGGTGCGTGATGTTCTGTGTTATTGACATCGTAATCTGGCACGGGTGAATAAGTGTCGCGCTGCTTGTTGCTTGACGTAGGCAAGTCATTTGAAACATTTAGTCTACCAGCAATTTCCTTACGTATTCTGTCCTCGGCTACTTTGATTTCATTACCTAATTTTTCAAAAAGTTTTGTTTCCCGGTCAGTTATTGATTCATTTACATTACCGTTTTCTAAAGTTTCATTTATTTTGATAATGTCCGCGTTGATACGTCGAGTCTCCTGTTTCAGAAAACCGACTTCTTCGTTAACTTTATTAACTTGGTCAGGTATTTCTTCACATGCGGACTGTACTCTTGTTAAATTTAATTGAATAGCCTGTACGTTTTCATGTATTTCTTTTTGTACGGTTTGTGTTTGATTGTGTGTTTCTACTATTTCTGACAGTTCCTGTTCCTGTTTGTTTGTAAGATCTGACAATTTCTTTTCTAAGTCATTTGCTAATACATTGTATACACTATTGACGGTTTTGATGACTTTGTCTTCGATCTTTTGATCGATTTCATTGGTGAGTTTATTTAAGCGTTGATCGAAATGTCTGTGCATGTTTTCAAATTGCGTGTTTACACTTGAAAACTGCTGTTGGAACCCAATTTCCATGTTTGACAATTTTGTGTTTGTCATGTTGTGGCTGATTTCTAGATTCGACAGTTTTGTGTTGGTTGTGTTGTGGCTGACTTCTAGATTCGCCAGTTTTGTGTTCGTTGTGTTGTGGCTGATCTTTAAATCAGATAATTGCTCGCTCACGTTTGACATCAGACTATATAATGCCTCAAGCGTAACTGACGAAGCTTGTGTGTTTGTATTTATGCCATTATTTGTAGCCATTGTTTCTCTACCACGATCTGATTGAATCGAAACCGGGCTAGGTTCACTGATTTCACGCGAAATATTTTCATCTGATCTGGTAATCGATGCTTCATCGACTGTGCACAAGGTTTCATTTGCAAGTGGTTCATTATTGTTAATCCCTGTGGAGTGCAATTGAATCGTATTTAGTTCTACATTATGTTGTGCTGAAAAACTAATTGCGTCATCATTTACGTCACTATTGTCAGAATCAGTGACGTGTCCATGAACATTTGTCAAATTAAAGTTCTCCGATTCCATTGTGGAGATATTATTTTTATCTGTACTTTACTGTTAATCTAAATCTTTAAATTCTCTCGCAGTTGAATTAATAGAAATATCTCGCGATTGTTATTTGTTGCGCGTCGGAAATTTACAAGATGGCGCACTACGTCTTCTAATTCTGCGATTGCTGAACATAAAAAAGTAATTATCAAAGTGTAATTGTGTGTTGCCACAAACACTACCAGGATTTTAATATGGAAAGGAAAAGGTTCTGCTTTAAGTGGAGCTAAGCCAAGGTGCAGCCACTGCATGCGTTTGCGCTTTCCTACCTTAATTCCGGCTGAGCTGCGTCACTCACGATTACGTTAGTTTTGTAAATCCTTGTCCTTGTTCCTTCTGGTTATTGTGCCATCTGTTTATACAGTTAACATTGTTTCACCTTATTCATCATTTTCCATGTGCGTCATGTAACAGAGAAACAGTAATTAGTACAAGTACATTTGTAGCACAACAATCAAGTACTTACTCTTTGTTCCACCAGCACTGTCCCTGTCAGTGGTCGCCAGTGTGGCGAAATAAATAAAAAAACATTTTGATTTAATTGTGTTTTTTAACTTTAGAATTTTTGAAAGGCTTTTCTACGGATTGTATTGACCGGCTTGAATGCGGACAAATACAGTGCTGCGTGAAATATGCCTGTAATATAATTTACCATTCCGATTAATTACATTTTGAATTCTACGTCATTGTTGATTTAATCAGAGTTCTCACCTTAGACGTAGGATTAGTCCTTTTGCCACAATATTAATTCATCAGTCGCCATCGAAGTTCTTCTCTTTGTTGACCGTGTGTATCTTCCTAAGTCGGCATCGGTTCACTTCACGAAGACGGTGGAAACCAGGGAATACAATGCTACGTTGCTTTAAATAATTTTCGTAACACTTCGATACTTCTCACTATTTTTTATTCACAAGACAATAAGACTTGCTCTGCTCGTCGCACAAACCATAATTACTAACTACATGGCTGCCTTTCCGCACAGTCCAAAAATCACGTCCATCCTCCACGAGGCAACAATCGAAAAGTGTCCCTTAGCTCCTTCTTGGAGTATGAAACAAAAGAGAATCCAATGTGAACATTACAAAGATTATAACCTACATACCTCTCAATTTAATCTTTGGCGCAGCTTTTAAGATATTGTATGTCTCTGCATAGGAATGTGTCATTACAAGTTCTTAAATATTTTATAGAACCGTATCCTGAAAAATACTGAATGTTAATAACATAATTCATCAAGTCACTATAGCTTTATACTGAATTTAGTCGGAGAAATTAGACTGTGTATTTATTTACGGCTGTCAGTGCATTCACACTGAGCGCTCGATCAGCTGTAGGGGCGTGACGTAGAAGTGATTGTTTGCGGTCAACGACTGCCCTGTGTGGCGCGCAGACTTGACTGTTGCTTTGAGTATGTGCCGCCGCCAAAACACAGTGCGGTGTCCTTGTACTCTCTGCGTGTTTACAAGTAGCTGTTAGTCTCTCAAAAATATGTCATTCCACAAAAATTTTAATGTTTACGAAAATGTACGCAAAACCATTAGTAGAACGAACCACTGGACCGAACAAATCAACTGCAGCCATGTCCTTTAATTTCGCTGGAATGACAGGAAACAACGGTGCTCTGTGAGAAACTGTTGGCGGCTTAGCCTTTTGACATAATTTGCATTTGGCCAGAACAGATCGAATACGTTTTTCCATATTACTGAAGTAGCAATTTTTCCCGTAATTTATGAAAGCATTTTCTGGGACCAAAGTGTGCATAACTGAAATGCGTATACCAAATCAGCTTATTAACCCACTCATCAGGAATACAAACTAACCAAACAGAGTTGTCGACCGATTTTCGTTTAAAAAGAACTTTCCAGATAGATCGCAAAAACGAGGTGTGACCAAATTGTCCAATCTAACAAAGCGTCTAAGAAAATTACAGACACCAAGGAAACTACGAACATCACGTTTTGTGGTAGGAACAGCATAATTACGAATAGCGTCTAGTTTCTCTGGATCAGGAAGAATACCTTCTGTAGAAATAATGTGACCGAGAAATTTCACCTGAGAACGACCAAATTCAGATTTTTCTAAGTTCACTGTAATGCCAACTCTTGCAAAAATACGTAATAATGAATCCAAAATTTTGTTATGTTCACTCCAAGAATGTTTAGCAATAAGAATATCGTCAACATATGAAGTAATATTGTTACGAAGATGAACAGGTAAAATTTCGTTTAAACTACAAATGAATGCTGCAGAAAATATAGTAAGTCGAAACGGTAAATTCCAAAGTCACTTTTGGGTAAAACAGTCATATCCGGTTGTTTTTTACTTACTCTCTAGATAGATTGATAGTTGAAGAGTTGTTCTTTGACAGATGCACAGAATAGTAAAAGAGTAGGCAGCGGCACAGAAAACTAAAAGAGAAATAGCACCACTACAGCTCGGGGCCCTATGCTCGCTACGGCATATTCACTTAAGAGTAGTGAATCCCCTGAGGACATTAATAGCTGCACATAAATTCTAGTTTGTGACTTAATGGCAAATTTAGCGGAAGTGCGTACAGAAATTGAGCTAGCCATGCACATGGATGTATGTCATTCTTAGAATTGCGGAAGATCTTAAATTTCCGAACAGTCAAAAAGTGTTTATAGTCAAAGTTTTCGCCTCGTGGCGACAAAGACCCACTGCGTCTGTCCCAGTCACAATGACGATTATTGTTAAATTCACGCGCCTGGCGCTCTCTTGTTGCATCCCGTAAATGAAACAAATTATTTTCTTCAACACCCGCTGCTATCGGTGATTCCAAATTTCTTCTACCGTCCTTTCCTACGATTTTGCTTTCAATTTGTTTGACTTGCTTTCCTAGTGCCTCAGACTCCCTTTTACCGCGTTCATTAATTTTCTCCTGATTTTCAACATGCTTATTTATGTTCTGGTACTCTTCGGTTTCTGAAAATGGCAATGGAGCTGTGTCATCTGAATCTCTGTCCCCATTTAAACTAAGATTTGTCAATTTATCTGAGATCTCCTCAACTCTTTCCGATGAGTCACCTATTTTTTCTTTCTGTTTATTTACGTTTTCCGTAAGTGTCGCGACTCCTCCTGTTCTCTGTCCTGTTCCTCTTGCCTAATCTCTACTGCAATTAAACTATTGTTGTGAGCATTCAAAATCGGTTGTACTTCTTCTCTGATTTCATTCTTTGATTCATCTTTCATGTTTTTGAAACATGTCCCTGTCGTGAGTCTAACTGTGTTTCCATTGTTTCCAACTCGGTTTTACTTGTTCCTATTTGTGAGCCTAACCCTCTTATTATTGCACTTAATTCAGATCCCATTGAGTCTATCCGTGACCCCAAATCTAATATTGCACTCATCAACTGCTGCATATCTTCTGTCGTTAACCACGTAATCTGAGAATTTTTCGATTGTGAAAAATTTTGAACTGTTTCCGGACTATTTTCCCTGCTTATTAAATTGTTTTCAACACCATTATTCGTCATACTGTTATCCTGTGTTGGCGAGTTCGCCATGTCAACAATTTCGTTATTCTGACTATCCATCATTTTTGCCTTTTTCATCGATCGAGTAATCATTTACAAAATATTCAAAACTCGTCACTATATGAAAATTGCACACAATGACACTTTATCTCCAACAATACCATTCACACGAAATGTTTCCTTCAAACACGATTAACGAACAATTGAAATAATTGCACTAAATTGTCAAACGCGTATACAAGACAACAAAAAAATTCTGAAAAAAAAATACCATTAGAAGAATGACAATTACCAAATCTACACATACAAAATAGACTGCAATTACTAAACTACAAATTACTACAACAATACTACTGTCTACTATTTTTACAATCAGAAGATTCCAAGGGACGATCCGAAGCAGCGGTCGCCACGTGCATGGGGGCTTCGTTAAATAAAAAAAATTCAAATATTTTTAGTAGCTGTATGTCCGATTACGCAAGTCTCGTAAACGGCTGGCCCTGACTAGTATTAGTACGCAATCTGACTGCTTAGAATGACAACAAGAATGTAAGAAAATTTTCGTTAACACAGTTAATTAATTAAGTCCCCAGCAACTATAAAACCTACGAAACCAACAAAGCACAAGTGTAGCTGTTCTGTATGTGGTAGTATGACTCAACGCACATCTGGCACGGTTCTTCTTCAACAAGACAAGAATTTTTAAATACCAATTATACTGACGTGATAAAAGAAAATTACAAATACTATAATTGTGCAAGAAAACCAAAATTCCACTCTAATACAAGAACACACGCCAGATGCTTTGTTGACTGAACCTGTAATGACACATTATTCGGGTCACTGAAAGAATAAAAGAATAAAAGAAAATACCTCCATATATATTGACGAAATGCACTCTGACCATTACAATATCTCCATTAGAACATCTGCTATCTCTCCCATCAAACCACTGCATAAAACATGGAACAACACTCTCCACTACCACATCTCACTCTGACTTCACGACAAGCAGTGTCCACCACAACTTCTTGGTAAGAACTGCCTGCCGCTACGTCTCAATAAGCACTGCCAGTGGAGGCGGCGGAACAATACTCTCTGGCGCGATCTCTGGCGCTGTGGCTCAGTGTAGCCACCTTTCAACCTTTTTTGTGACCTCAGTCTAGTATCTACTGTATGTGATTATTTTCAATCAATCGTCACCTATAAACCGATGGATATATCACAGAACCTCTGACCTGGCATTGAGATAGAATGTGTTAAAAATACTGTAGAAATATCTAGCGGCGGCATGAGAGAGTTGCGGATACCGGCTGCATACCACGTTCCTTAGCCAAATCACTTTATAAATTCGGTGATTTTATGACAACCTTACACCGCCAGCGACATGTAACTGCACTGTTGGCCCATTAATAAACAGTTTGGCGATCACCGTCTATATTCAGTGTCGCGGCATTTGGGTGGAAAACCACTTCATTCGGAAGCAATACCACAGCTCAATTTATAAAGCCAGCATATTTTTTAACATGGTGTCCACTCATCGCTGATTTTCGCTCAGTATTGTTTCGCATCACCAGCATTCAGTTATTGGTCAAGTATTATACTTAGTTGTAGGGGATGCTTGACACATTCACCTTGAGCATCAGGCTTATAAAATATTTGTGTGTGTGTTCTGACATCTGCAAAGAAAACGGATATGTCCTTTCATAAGGGAAGGTAAGGATTCGATGTGGAATATTGCGATAGCTGCAAAGGAAATGAAAGATTTTGGTACTTGGAAAATTATATCCAGTCATAAGAATGGTTCAGATGTTTCTATTTCCAGAGCCGCAGTCGTCAGGAGGAGGTAATTCTGAAACTTTGCTCATTGTCGAATGTCGTTCGACTGAGGGTGCAATCGTAATATTTAATTGTAAGTACAGTGATCAAATGTATATGTGGCTGGTTCCCTAGGACGATTCATTCTGGGGTGCTCGGTGCGCGACGGAGGTGGCCTGTGGTGGGAACAATTCACATTTCTTGTTAACGACAGGAGCCATCCGAATGGAAAGGTCGGTTGGGATGCAGTAATATAGCTGACCGAACCATGTCGCCCTATACATGGCTGAATAGTGAACTAATACCTGGTATGTGTTGGACAGCCTTCGCGATCGCTTGTGTTCTCTGTGGAAATTTGGAGAGATTCAATATGGACGTGTGTTTGCGCTTTAGCATTATTCCTTCCCATGTAAATTGTTCATTGACTGCTTCTGCACATTTCCCATACTTATTTTTTTGAGAGAACATAACTGTGGTGAGTGTTGAGTGCAGCCGGCCGGTGTGGCCGTGCGGTTCTAGGCGCTTCAGTCTGGAACCGCGTGACCGCTACGGTCGCAGGTTCGAATCCTGCCTCGGGCATGGATGTGTATGATGTCCTTAGGTTAGATAGGTTTAAGTAGTTCTACGTTCTAGGGGACTGATGACCACAGATGTTAAGTCCCATAGTGCTCAGAGCCATTTGAACAATTTTTTGTTGAGTGCATCTGGTGGATGAGCGTAGAAAGCAAGCAAGTAATCAGGTTAGGGTCAAAAATAGTAATGCCTTTGCGCCGAGGGGAACTGACCAGGCTTTTGTAAACAGTTCAGAGAGTGACCTAGATCTGTTGAGGGTGCTCTCGTCATTCATCAGGCCAGTGAGTGTGCAGGGGCAGATGACTTGTACTGTCAGCTGTAGTAGATGACCGCCCAACCCTGCGGGAAGTATAGTGCTGCAAGGAGTATATACAGTGCATGTGCTTATGTTATCTGTCTTCGTGGTATATGTATGAGGGTCTGGTGGTCGATAGCTTTATCCAGGATGCGGAAGTGGTGATTTTGTATGGAACAAGGTACGAATTACGTGTTTACTACATCGATATGGTATGTTGTGATATAACCAGGTTGGAGATCGACTTCACGCTGAAATATTCAAGCTTTCCTCAACAGCAGCAGAGCAGTGTAATTGAGGAAGTGTCATTCCATATTTCATGATCTGTAGACCACTTTTGCAAGGTTTAACTTTCAGTGCAATATGCCAATCTGTACAAGATATTTTTGCAAATGAAAGTCGCATATGGAGAAAAAATGGCGGCCAGTGCTCCCACACCAGCAGAGGAGCAGTTTGGTGGGTAAATTCAGTAAGAGACAATCAGAATGCTCTATCCATTCACAAGACATTCTCTACGTTGGGACATAGGAGCCTCTACAGACTGGTTAGATCAATATGGGGCAAGGTATCTATGTAAAGTTCTGACAGTTACGTGATGTCTTCTTTGCTCAAGTGTTCAAAGACAAGTTGAAGCAGACCATCTCTGGTAGGATGCTGTCCCTTATCGGCCATTGTGGCATTAAGACATCTCCAGACCAGCAGTTGTAGGACATCGAAGATTCCAGCTGTTTTTCGCTTCTGTAGGACAGTGCTTTGAATTTTGTTTGTGTAATAGTTCCGATTTTCCCGTCTGTGCTTAGACAGTGCTATCTTTCCAAACAACAAGAATGCTTTTACGATTAACGGTGTTTGCACAAGCATGTACAGTCATGATGAAGGCTTTTAGCTGTGAGAACAAGGGCGAACGTTTTCCGTTTCTAAGACATATGTTGAAAGCAGGACATTATGATTTCCAGGAATGGTAGCGTGTGGTGGATAGGGTGCTTCATTAGGACAATCAGGAAGAATGAATTAGTTGTTATTCTGAAATATTTTAGTAAACAGCTTCTGAAAGCATTGCAAAAGATTTCCATATTGCATCCAGAGGGAGACTTGACTGTTATTTACATAGACATGTGATGTCAATATAATGCTGACAGCCTCTCAGGTGCACATTTGAGGGTGAGTTGCCCAGCAATTAGGCTGGTATTTGACCTTCAGGTGTGAAGGCCATGCATCAGCCATGGTGGTTGGCTAATCACGTGCACGCGGCCAGAGGCGTCTTGCATGTGGGTCAGGCTGGAGCGGTGTGTGTGGTCGAGACACATCTGGAATCATTCCACCTTGGACCTCTGTAGAGAAAAGTTCACTCATATGTCACTGTCGAATTTCTTAATGGTAGTTCAAAAGCGTTTTTGCATGCAATGAGTATTTGTGTTCTGCATTATTTCGGCTGTTTAAGCGTTGTGAGTCTGTTTGCAGAGCGTTATACATACATTATTTTTTGACCATTTTACGCATAGTGAATGTGTCTGTACATTAGTGTACTGCATTATTTCGGTATTTTACAAGTAGTTTGCAGGTGTGTGGTCTATTTATTGTGACCTCAAGCACATTAGGGTGAGTGTTTTGTAATCAGCATAATAAATAAACTACCTGAAATCCAACCCCTGATTAAACGATTCCATCTTCCTACTGAAAATAAATAAAGTACACTGTCCAACAGCTGGACACAGACTGAGTCCTTTTCTGCCTTTTTTTTTTGTGGACCACTATCTTGTGTTAGGGGTAAGCAGTTGGGATGACAGCGCCCTCTGGTAGCAGTACTGTGTACTTGGTCAGTTGGATTCTGGACCTCATGGCGAAGACACACTGGATGGAGCTACTGTCTATGACAACTCAAATTGTTTAAATAAACAATGCATGCAAAATAAATACTCATACGCATCCTGTTCAGCTGCCTATCGCAGATTGAGTCTTTTTGTCGCCAATTCCAAGGAAGAGGTGGTTGTTGGTTGACTTAGGTTAATGAAGGTAGACCAAGTAACCTACACTCCTGGAAATGGAAAAAAGAACACATTGACACCGGTGTGTCAGACCCACCATACTTGCTCCGGACACTGCGAGAGAGCTGTACAAGCAATGATCACACGCACGGCACAGCGGACACACCAGGAACCGCGGTGTTGGCCGTCGAATGGCGCTAGCTGCGCAGCATTTGTACACCGCCGCCGTCAGTGTCAGCCAGTTTGCCGTGGCATACGGAGCTCCATCGCAGTCTTTAACACTGGTAGCATGCCGCGACAGCGTGGACGTGAACCGTATGTGCAGTTGACGGACTTTGAGCGAGGGCGTATAGTGGGCATGCGGGAGGCCGGGTGGACGTACCGCCGAATTGCTCAACACGTGGGGCGTGAGGTCTCCACAGTACATCGATGTTGTCGCCAGTGGTCGGCGGAAGGTGCACGTGCCCGTCGACCTGGGACCGGACCGCAGCGACGCACGGATGCACGCCAAGACCGTAGGATCCTACGCAGTGCCGTAGGGGACCGCACCGCCACTTCCCAGCAAATTTGGGACACTGTTGCTCCTGGGGTATCGGCGAGGACCATTCGCAACCGTCTCCATGAAGCTGGGCTACGGTCCCGCACACCGTTAGGCCGTCTTCCGCTCACGCCCCAACATCGTGCAGCCCGCCTCCAGTGGTGTCGCGACAAGCGTGAATGGAGGGACGAATGGAGACGTGTCGTCTTCAGCGATGAGAGTCGCTTCTGCCTTGGTGCCAATGATGGTCGTATGCGTGTTTGGCGCCGTGCAGGTGAGCGCCACAATCAGGACTGCATACGACCGAGGCACACAGGGCCAACACCCGGCATCATGGTGTGGGGAGCGATCTCCTACACTGGCCGTACACCACTGGTGATCGTCGAGGGGACACTGAATAGTGCACGGTACATCCAAACCGTCATCGAACCCATCGTTCTACCATTCCTAGACCGGCAAGGGAACTTGCTGTTCCAACAGGACAATGCAAGTCCGCATGTATCCCGTGCCACCCAACGTGCTCTAGAAGGTGTAAGTCAACTACCCTGGCCAGCAAGATCTCCGGATCTGTCCCCCATTGAGCATGTTTGGGACTGGATGAAGCGTCGTCTCACCCGGTCTGCACGTCCAGCACGAACGCTGGTTCAACTGAGGCGCCAGCTGGAAATGGCATGGCAAGCCGTTCCACAGGACTACATCCAGCATCTCTACGATCGTCTCCATGGGAGAATAGCAGCCTGCATTGCTGCGAAAGGTGGATATACACTGTACTAGTGCCGACATTGTGCATGCTCTGTTGCCTGTGTCTATGTGCCTGTGGTTCTGTCAGTGTGATCATGTGATGTATCTGACCCCAGGAATGTGTCAATAAAGTTTCCCCTTCCTGGGACAATGAATTCACGGTGTTCTTATTTCAATTTCCAGGAGTGTATTTTCCCACAATTTTTTTCCTGTCAAAATTTTCCCCACCGTTTTCTTGTGGGAGGGGTGGAGAGGGGAGAGGGGAGGGAAGGGATTAGGTTAGTGGAGGTAGCCCATTTTATCTATTTTCCCTGGCAAAATTTGAACTTCTGACCATGATGTCATTACGACATTGCCACATCTATCGCCGCCATCTTGGATCCGCCATCTTGAAATAATTTGGCAACAGTGCAGTATGAGTTGATGTCTTTGTTGTCCTACTGCTTACGGAAGCACCTACCATAGAAGCATCAACAATTAGCTCACTTTTAATTCACCTAGCTCTGTCATAACGCATTCACAACTACGCAGAACAGCCTTCTGACAACGACTGACACTTGCAATTTATTCAGTGCTTTTCACAGGTGCCATTGGTGATCAAGTACAACAGCGCAACTTACTGGTTGGCTAGATCTGCTTTTATGATCAAGTATTGCATTTTTTGCTTAATTTCCATACTTTCATCCAGCTGCTGCAGAAGCTGCTGGAAACAAACGGAAAATTCCTTTTTTAAGACAAGTAAAATTGTAAGCGCGTTATAGAATTCGTTTTTCACAAATTACATGTCCTTCTGTTACAACCTGGTGCACGACCGACGAAATATGGTCTAATGTCCACATGTTATATATAAATAGTTCTATGATATATTTATAATGGTGTAAACCTTTTATGGAAGTCTCTAATGTGCATTCCTTCGTATAGTTCCAAAATTAGTAACTAGATTGAAGTGCGAAGCAAAAAGCATCATATGTACTAGGTACATTTTCATTTTCCTCTAGGTACAGCACTCTCCCTAGTAAAAGAAGTTCACCCGTCCTACTAAAAAACAAGTGTATTGCAATATCTGAAAGATTTTGGCGGGTGTATTATGTCGATCACGTTCGAGTAGTATTGCTGATCTTGCGTCCGTTGGACGTGAATGGCGGAGAAAATTACTAGTTAACTTCGGAAAATTTAAACAAGTGGCCTGCAACATTTCATTTATTAATGTGTATAGAGTTGTAGCCAACCGCAGTATCGTTTTTGAAAACAGGATCATCCCACTAGAAAAACTCAGTCAACAACGTGAACGAGTACTAATGGACAGCAAGCAGAACATAAGTAAAAGAATATAATTAAGAACTGCAACTTCAAATTATGATCAACCCAACCTTTTCCCTTGTTTGTTCTCAAGCTATCAAGAAACTCTGTGACAAAATCACGGAAGACATTTCTGATGTTTCCTAACGAAAAATAATTTTTGTAAATCGTAATTTTCGTCAAAGAAAAACAGGAAATAGGTTACAAAGGGCATTGTGCACAACTAATATTCTCCTCTGATTTGCCGTTCGGCTTGGATGGGGAATGTCTTTCTATTCATTCATCTAACTACAAAAAATAGATGTGAAATCGGTACACAACAACTGAAAGAACTGTGCTAAGGAACTTTCGAAGACAGAATATTTTTCAGGACCCTCTATAACGATTTACTTTTGTATGGCGCGTCTCCCACTAACGAACAAAAGGAGACATCTGATGTCACGTCTATAACAGAATAATCTGCGACGCTGAAATCGAGAAATAGTGTGACGTCATGAGTCACCAGGTAGTACAACATTTATTCACATTTCTGTTATGAATACTAATATCATTCTGAATAATCACCTCCTACATTTTTAAGATAGTAAACCTGCAAATAATCATTTGTAGTTGTGTGTCACATAACATTTCTTTCTTTTCCTTAGTAAACATCCTTCATTAGAACGAAATTATGATTCTTGTGGCAACCTGTTGCTGTTGTGGTCTTCAGCCAGAAAATGGTTTAGTACGGTTCATCACATTAGTCCATCCTGTGCAAGCCCTTTCATCTCTGCGTAACTACTGCTAACTTCATCCATCTGAATTGGATTACGGTAGTCACTTCTAGTAATGGGGCTGTGTATGTTTCACAGACCGCATTGTTCTTTCCCATCGGCCTATGAAGTCCTGCAAGGGTGCTACATTTCTTCCCTCATCCTCTGACACAGGCCAATTTGCCATATGAATAGAATGGTGGGAAATTAAAAAACTGGCACAAAATTTAAAAAATCCATCATGGTGGACCTAGCCCAATTGTGCTACATAACTGAACTTAGAGTACCCCTATGATATAACACTTGAAGGTGGCTGATCTTTGCACAATATGCCTGTTCGTGAGATCACTTGTCCTAAGTATAATATGGCAGGAAATAAAAAAAAAGAAATCCAAGAAGGGAAATTACCCAGTTGGAGGCAAATTAGAATATACAAGATAGCCAATCGTGGCACAGCCTCTGTGATGGCAGAATCCAAGATAGTGAACCTGGAGATACCATCACATACTGTGTAAGTACTATGTTTTCTTTATGTAAGTAGGCTGTTTATGTTTTCTTATCGGCAACGTTACGTAGCGCTCTATATGAAAATCACTGGCTGTGCTGTGTGCAGTCTGTGGCTAGTTTGCATTGTTGTCTGCCATTGTAGTGTTAGGCAGCGGCAGCTGGATGTGAACAGCGCGTAGCGTTGCACAGTTGGAGGTGAGCCGCCAGCAGTGGTGGATGTGGGGAGAGAGATGGCGGAGTTTCGAAGTTTGTAATACTGGATATCATATATTATGACTATTAAGGTAAATACATTGTGTGTTCTCTATTAAAATCTTTCATTTGCTAACTATCCCTATCAGTAGTTAGTGCCTTCCGTAATTTGAATCTTTTATTCAGCTGGCAGTAGTGGCGCTCGCTGTATTGCAGTAGTTCGAGTAATGAAGATTTCTGAAAGGTATAGTTTAATGTTACTCAGGGCCATTCTTTTGCAGGGATCTTTGATAGTCAGATTGCGTTGCGCTAAAAATATTGTGTGTCAGTTTAAGCACAGCAATGTATAAATTTTTCTAAGGGGACGTTTCAACTGTATGATGTCAGAACCAAGGATGGCTGTCCGAGAGGGCAAACGTGGAGATGCTTGTGAAACTTTCACAGTTTCCAGATTTTACCCTGTGACATTACAGTCGAATATGGTGGACTTCAGCACAACCTGTACGATTGGTTCATTTCTCCTAAGTTTAAAAACAATGCAGCCTGCATGTTTATTAATCGCCCAAGCTTCTAATATCACAGTTTAAGTAATATCCCCCACTCCACCTGTGCAGTTTAAACAATAACCATCTGAGTTTGTAGTTGCCTTAAGTTCAGAACTATGAGTCACTTAAACACTATGGTAGGAATAGGAAAGGAACGCTTACGTCTTTATTTAAATGAAAATGTGGGAAGACCTCTTCAGCATACGTAACAATATTTCCCACCAGCAAGATCTCACACAGCACCACCTCTGCAACTGGTAGAGAGGGCCACTACCTCTGTGCCACACTGGGCCAGGCTAATGCACTTCACACCTAGCCAAGTACACCGGGCTGCAATTGCTGTGCCACTCTGCCACTGTCAAAATCTGTGCACATCAGTGCTCTGACTGCGATTGGCCAGCTCTGTGTGTCCCACATATCCACCCCCACCCCCCTCCCCACCAGGTACCATACCCATACGTTGCATGATGTCTTATGCCCTCCACTACTCAGGTCATGGTGTGTTCCCCTCGCACTCCACCACAACCATGAAGAGTTTGGTGTTTGCCAAACCAAAATATGCTACTGCTGCCTGCACAGCACTGACTGATCATGTATGACACACCACATAAATATTTATGTGCTAGACCGCCATCGAGTCCACACTTCCTTTATTCATACCGAAGACAAGTATGTTTATCCCTCCAGGTCTAAGTCTGTCAGCTGTTTCTAGGAACTGACATAATCGTCATAAAGGTTTTTTTATCTCCTCCAGGTAGAATCTGGATGGACCTGTCAGAACCTGACTGTCTGTACTGTTTATAGTTGGCAACATGCGAATCCACTTAGTAGATGCAAATATGTTGTTTCCCCTGCAAGTAGAAATGTGTCATTCACTCACCAAGAAAAGTGCTCAGATATGCATGAACTTATGGGGCTATTTTTAGAAGACCAAAGAAATTTCACTTGTAAGGAATTTCGAGAAATACTTTATAGTGTCAGAGCTTGGCAGTTTCAAGTTACTGTACGCTTATACACTATGGACAAATTTGGGAATCATAAGGCAGGATTGTTAAATAGTAATAAATGAAGGCCTAAAATCTTCTGATGTGGTAATCAAAGAATACCTTGATTAAAAACTGGTAGAACTTGATTCAAAACCGGTAGAACTCAATCAGTGAACAAAGAAACTGGAAGATGATAATCACATATAAATAGCCTCGCTATTAGACCGTCACTCACCCAAAAGCGGATAAATATGTATGGTCGCTTTGGAGAAATTGGGTTAGTAGTAATTGTATGTTCATTACATATATTCAAATAGTAGGTCAGACTGTCTTCCATCCCAAATCGTACCAAAGATTCAAACCCGATGCTCCCACAGCTGACTGCACTAAATTGGCATTGCATTTCATTTTATAGCTGTACTAAATTGGCAATGCAGTTCATTTTTTACTAAGTTACTTACACTGAACTACGGAAATAATGTATATACCACCGACGAGTAATGGTTTCGGCCAGCTACATGTGGTCAAAGGGTTAAAATCACTACCACGAAGTGCCAAGCTGCATGGCATCCATCCAGTAACTATCGTTGCTGTGCATACATATGTGTGTGTAGCTTACTGTGTGTGTATGGTTTAACTCATTTTATTTTTATTTCCAGATGACCTTATTCAGTATCCCCTGATGAGAGGTCACAGTAGGAGTAGATAGACATATTCAACATAGCTTTCAACCTAAATTCAGGTGGAAGTAAACATGTTAACATTGGGGCGATGTCTGGTTGTGAATACAAGCCAGCTGCGTCTTTTAAAATGCCATGTTATTGCGGCACTGAAGTGACATTATCGTCTAAACAGTGGTGTAGACTATACGATAAATCGGTTGCAACTGTGGACATGTATGCTTGAAATACTCAGATACCTACAGTGGTATTAGGCAATCACAAGATCACTGGAGGTATCTTCTCACTAACAATCAGTCTTGTTAACAAAACAAAATCCACTCGCAAATAGGAGCAGACCTACAAGAATTTAATGTATAATAGCTATACCATACAACATGTACAACGGCTGTTCGTGTTGACAGATGTAAGTTTACAGCTTCTATGAAACCTAATGGGAAATTTACTAGAACAGTCATGACAAACATCAAGTCGCATGGTGGAAGATGTGGCCCAACATTTATGGTTGTTGCATACGCAGAACTATGTATGAGTTTGCAACATGTGATGCAGACATAGAACTGCATTCGTGAGTGACATCTGTGTTTTTTCTTATATTAAAACTCATGTATGCTAATGTAGTCACATAGTATTCGCCACGACTTGCTGGACGAAACATCTGCTTCACAAGGGCTTTGTGCTAAATGGTTCGACTGAGAGTCCTTCAGAAAAACAATAACAGTTGAACGCTACTGCCAGACAGTATCAGATTTGGCCCATGTGGTTATGGCAAGGCAAATTTTCTCACATGCTGTTTCAGGCTGTCCCGATGGAGTAACTGCTTCATTGGTCAACGGCCTCGCGCTGGATAATGTTGTGGGAGCTGCACAGTATTTCAACAAGACAACTGCTCGTCATCGTGCTCTTTGAAAGACACAAAAATGTTTGCGTTATCTCTTATCAGTTGCTTTGGGATGCTAAATTATATCTGACTTAAATAGAATATGCAGAAGTATTTTCGTATTTGATCGTTTCACATGGCGGGACATTATTACTTTTGGTGAAAGTCTTCTACGTAATACCATCAATGCCTGAAAGAATCTCCTCATTTAGTTGGAACTTGGAATAGTGTTTTTAAAAATTATATAAACATGTTCAGAGTGAACACCACCTGGATGTGTTGGAGGAAAACATGAGAAAATTTGCTTCATTGGTTCACGGGCGTCACGTCGGATAATGTGGAAGCTGCACAATATTTCAACGAGACAGCTGCTCGTCATCTTCATGCGCATGTAGGAACAGACAAGACATTCGACAAATTTACAGCTTTATGCAGAGATAGCGGGAATCATTCACAACATAGCTTTCCAGTTATCCATAAAACGAGACAATTAAATCGTAGCTGATAGCAACGAAATTGTCAGGAGATTTTTAAAGGAGATATATATATGTCGATGTGAAAATTTAGACACTAGGTAATAGTTCTAAACATCACACTTGAAGCGTCTAGGAAAAAGTATGAAGGAATTAAATAATTATTCTCAGATCATTTTGAGATTAATTGATAAATAAACTGCAATGGTTGGTACAAGTGAAAAGAAGGCAAACAAGAATTATACTGTTGCTGAGGTTTGGCATTTCGAAAGAGAGCAGTCACTCAGAGATACATTTAGGTCTGTCACAGAATCTGTCAAATGAGTCTGGAGGACATATGACTCTGAAGAAAAGGCTGTTGATGATTTCACTAAGCGTTACAGTCATAGTCAGACATAAAATGTATGAAGTTTACAGGCCAAAGTTGTGTATGCTGGATGATAAACCTGTAAGCTTAAACAATAATGCAATACATATCATAATACAGAATTTGAAAAAAACGCTGGATCCAAAATTCTTAAAAATTATAAAACACATCAGCTCTCCCCCAAAAGATGTAGAATTATAACGCAAAACGGCCATCTTATCAAGTTCACTGAACATTATTTGTAAAGGTCCGTCTTGATCACACAACCTATTACAATTCCCTATTACCGGTTTCGGCTACTGCCATTTTCAGATCTTTTACAAACAAAAAACAATGGTATAACCAACGAAGTCCAGTTAGCTGAAACAAAATCTATAACAGGCCTGGTGATACACAAGAAAAAAATAAAAATGTATTTACATAGTTAACAACCATGCAAACCAGCCGTACATACTATTAAATATTCTGATGTAGATATCAACAAAAAAATTATGCATGTAGATACATCGTAAGTGCTGCCGATGACCTGGATGCCTCTGGTATTTATCCAAATAATAACAAGTGCTGGTGACGATGTGGATGCCCCTGGTTTTTATACGAATAACTGAGGCCAGCGGAGGGTACTATAACTAGAGTACATCAGTAATTAGTATAGATAAAATGCAGTATGCATAGTCACCCACATGGGAAAAAGTGCGTCAGACAACAAAACATGTACTAACGTACAATAGGCGGAATAAGATCCTTACTTAAAATCCACATAAAAGGTGGAAACAGTAATAATGAGAAGCTAGTAGCCTGGCAAAGTAAAACACACAATTGTGTAAAAACCAGTACAAAAAGTTTGAAAATAAATCACACCTATAAATCGAAATCCACCTTCATGACAAAACAAACCGTAACAGTAAGCATAAGGTAATTAACGAAATAGCGATAATTGAAAATTCGATAGTCGATAATACATCGGGAGTGGGCTTCTCTGTACGAAGTCCTTGTTTTCCTGTTGCGGAAGAAGCCCCAGTCTGCCTGCCGCTGGTGGCCGGCGCACACGACCGCACACCAAGCTGCTGCGGCGGTCGACGCTGCTCGAACTAGAGGGTTTCTGAATACATCCGAATAAGCATTCAGGTTAAACTCATTCTGTTCATTCAGCAGTAATTCCGGTTGCCTTTTTCTGCGTACATAAATCTCCATTTCCTCGAGTAGGTTCAGTAATTGCCCCTTTTGGTGCCCTATGCAACACTTACATATTATCCGCTATGTTTCCTGCGGCATGTTTCCTTTATTCGAATGTGTATCAAAAGCGCTTTTATTTTGGTTATATGTATGTTCTCTAAAAAGAGTCTTGTAATTCCTTCTCTTCTCACCGATGTAAAACTTACTGCACTCTTGGTTCAAATGGCTCTGAGTACTATGGGACTCAACATCTTAGGTCATCAGTCCCCTAGAAATTAGAACTACTTAAAACGAACTAACCTAAGGAAATCACACACATGCATGCCCGAGGCAGGATTCGAACCTGCGACCGTAGCAGTCCCGCGGTTCCTAGAACGGCACGGCCACCGCGGCCGGCACAGCACTCTTGGCAACTGATCTTACAAACATCAGATTCTAAATACTTGTTGCTATTGTAGCCAAATTTGTGGCGTAGCCTGGAATCAATTGTAAGTTGCATTTGAAATCCAAGTTTTATTTTCGTTTTGCTGAAAACTTGTGGATTTCTGTCGGAAAATGGTGGTTGGCAGTAAGTTCCTATGGGACCAAACTGCTGAGGTCATCGGTCCCTAGGCTTACATACTACTTAATCTAACTTAAACTAACTTACACTAAGGACAACACACACCCATGCCCGAGGTGTTGGAAAATGCATCCTTGTATGACATAGCAACAAACTTCTTGCCCTGACGAGCAGAAGATTGTATATTGCGTCCCTTCAGCTGGTAATACAACGCTCTTTCGCTATGGACACTTTATAAAAATCTATAAGATGTTTGCCGATAACTTTGGCGTCACACCTGGGCTTGTGATCAGACATATATAAATTTATTACTTTACATTTGGTGGTCACCCACGTTAAACATTCTAATCCAACCATGTTATCGCTGTCGACGAAAAATGACTATTTTCCTGGTTCCCGGTACTTCTATGTCAACTTTTTCTCGTATTGCTCTCGGTGTCGCATACAAGAATTTTCCTGCACCAAGCAGAAGACATGCAAGTACTCCATCATTCTCCCTCAATATGTGCCAAAAGGCGGGGGAAATTGAGGGGAAATTAGTGAGTACTTGCATGCTTTGTGCTTCGTGCAGGAAAATTCTTGTACATGGGAACGAGTATGCGACATCAAGAGCAATACGAGAAAAACTTGACATGAAAGCACCGGGACAGCGATAAGACAGTTGGAATAGAATGTCTGACGAGGATGACCACCAAATGTAGAGTAATAAATTTATATATGTCGGATCACAAGCCAAGGTGTGACCCCAGAGTTATCGGCAACCACATTATAAGTTTTTATAAAGTATCCTTCGCTAAAGAACATTGTATTACCAGCTTGGGGGACTGCAATACACAACCACAGAATGGATCGCTGTGCAGGACTGTTTAGGCGTTGTAAACCCTGACAACCAGTTTTTAAAATGTGCTTCTCTTTACTCTTCACCTATCACAATCATGCAGTGTCAGTTAACAAAAATCTTTGAAACAGTTGCATAGTATATCAACATTCTATTGCATATCTATTGAAGTAATAGTGATACATACAAGTTAGTTGCTGTCTCTGATACTATCCCGGAAAACAGAGCCATCTGGTTCTAAATTGACATGGATCTGCTTTAAAGGATGATAAAAGTAGATGGAACGGTTGGTTGAGAGCAGTTGTAACGAGGTATGATTTAATGTTGCGCTGATGCTGCATAGAAGAGAAAAGAGACTTTGCTGCAAGTCATTTACCATGCATTTAACCATTTTTTCCTTTATTATCTCGGGGTGCATCGGGTGTGTGGTATAACGTGTGATCTACTTGCATACAACAGCGTGTTATGTGTGTTACTTAGAGCGCTATCTACCTGCAATCGTCAACAGCAAACGTTTCCACACAACTGTATGCAGAGCGGGCTTCCAACATGGGTGTGATGAATCATGTCCATCGATACCTTCTTCTAGACGAACGAAGATGTAGGTGAAATATCCCATTTCTCTGTCACATCTTGGGCATAAATTGATTCTTGAAATTCATATAGGTACGAAACGACTGTTACTACACTTTTCATGTTCGTCTATTCTAATTGCATGTAAATGGATCGTTGGGGTGAGGGCAAGTCTTAGGACTTTTTAGTAGGTTGTTGTATAAGATGTACAAATATTCTCATAGAAAATCAAACAGCACATGAGTATGTCGGCAATAAGACCGCATACATATGGAAAATTGAGGAGAAAATATGAAAAAGTATAGTCGGTAAAATTTGAGGAAAATCTGGTATAATAACGAAAAAATTACGGAAATTGACTGAGAATACATGAAACCAGAGAAAAATACAATTCAATGACTACTGAGCAAAATCAATAAAACTTCTGGAGGAGGACAGTAGACTGATGCTGCATATACCCACCTTAATAGCAGAAAGAGGTCACATTCTAGAAACGGTAATAGTATCCATCATATCAGCAACACAGCCTAATGGTAGACCATGACTTCTATGTTCAAGAGGAAGGTTTCCAGGGGCAGTGGTAAACTGCGATAAGACTGGCTACAGATTATGGTGTTTATTTCCTTGTAAGATGTCACTGTTTCTTCACATGCATTTTCGGCTGCCAACGATCATTTTATACAACTGCTGTGAACATATCATGATTTCCGAACCACAATCAAGCTTGAGCTTTGTAAACAGCATTGTTATACACCTCTGGAAACCTATATAGTGTTTGTGTTACAAAGAATCGTTGTTTTCTTTGGTGCTCAAGGTTTTATCACTTTATAGTTTGTCACCACGGTATTGCGTGGAGAAACTTGCATCCAGAAACTTGCAGGGAGAGTGTATGTCATGCGCTGGAAGTATATTTCTTACATTGGAGCAGCGCGGGATTAGTCGAGCGGTTTAGGGCGCTGGAGTCATGGACTGTGCAGCTGTTCCCAGCGGAGGTTCGAGCCCTCCCTTCGGCATGGATGTGTGGGTTTGTCCTTAGGATAATTTAGTTTCAGTAGTGTGTAAGCTTAGGGACTGATGACCTTAGCAGTTAAGTCCCATAAGATTTAACACACTTTTTTTCTTACATTGGAATATTAACAATGTTGCATTCTACATGACTAATAGGTCGGAAACCACACCACTCTAGCATCATTTCTCTCTTGCTTATACCTTCTTGGTACTGTCCCCATACACCAGAACAATTCTTTAAAATTGATAGCACAGTTGATTTACGTAGAATGCTTCAAATTCCATCCGCCTTGAGCTCCATCATGCAAGTCATAAATTTCTTCTTAATCATCTGTTATATCATCACAGCACTCTAATATCTGCTATACACCGATGACGGTTGCTAACCTCCTCGACATGCACGCATCTGGAGAGGCCTTATGCACTTGAATGTGTGCCATGAGTATGATTCGTGTGGAACAGTCTTTGCTGAACAGCAGTTATGAACTCGGCTTACTCTGTTCCTTCTCAGGACGTGGAATGTAGCCCATATAGTACTTTTCTATTTCTGGTCAAATGAAAATTAAATCGGTGACAGTGCTGCAGGGAGGGTTGTTCCAAGACAAGTGGGGAGATCTTTCAATCCCCAACTTTATCTTAAAAATGTGAGAAGCCTCTGTGACTCCCATCTGCATAGGGAAAGATGGGCACTCGTAGTCGTCAATTATGCACTATCACTGAAGTGCTAAAAACATTTAGATCACTATAGGACACTGTCTGGTATACTTTGGTGTATATGTCCGAGAATTAGCCATGAATGGATGTACTGCATAGGCATCTATCTACATTTGCAGTCTACTATATGGAACACACAAAATAGTGGATGAGTGGTTTAGTGTTGATACTGATATTGGGAAGCATGCTGTCATGTTATTGGTCAGCACTGAAATTATGGAAAATCTGGTAAAATTTCTAAAATTGGTCACACTGTCAACTGTAGTGCTCATTACAGTACTGATGACAATTTTTTCATTTCATCTGTCCAGTGGTATGCTGTTGATTACCACATAATGATTGACACTACTTATTTGAAATGGAGAGAGTCTTGGTGGGATGGACAGCACTGCAACAGTGGTCATGCACATGGATAGAATAAAAGGAATCAATGCTATTGGTCATCTCAAAATGGAATAGCTACAAATCTGCTGCCCTGTCATTGCTAAAGATGAGATTAAACATAAAGGTCTTCAGTCACATTTAAGAAGCTGTTTGGAACACCCTACAATGCCGCAAACTCTTCCAGTTTCCAAAGGTTGTGATGTCTTCCACATTTTTGTCAATAAGAAAAGCAATGAATCAAGTTGCTCATGAAAGAACGACACAGGGACCCTCTCTTGTGACTGATAGTCTGTGGAATGTGGTCCTCCTACAGTACAGTTGACAAAACTTTACACTGGTCTCTGCAAGCAACTTCGATCACTGGCCACCTGCCCCAGTAGAATAATACCTGTATTTTTAATAGGATCACCACATGTGCTTGATGCCAGAGATCTCTATCAGTTGATGTTAGTTGAGCTTTTATAATTCATAGTCTTCCATTGTTGGATGGTACAAAATAATGATAGAGTGTTTGGGTGACAGACATGAATGCACCCTGAGGGATGCAAATCTCCTTTGTACTGCAGTACCTGCATGTAGTTTGGAGATGCGCCATAATGCAGTAACAAAATCCTCATCCTTCTTCAAGTTCCCATATGATGTGGAGTCTTCCTAATTTTTCCAATAAGAAACATCACTGTAACTGCTCATACTGTCTTTCCTTATACCTTGTGTTGCAGGAGAAAGCTTCATTTGGTGCTGGCCTTAACACTGTACACGGTTGGCAGAGCTATGACAACACGTTTCCGTTTCCACCGATTGGCTGAAACAGGGTCCTGACGCATTAACTCATATCAGCCTTTTTCTCCACATGTTGCACAAAGTGGTAGATATAGCACTCATCGACTTCTGCTCCATTCCGACTTAAATTGGAATGATCACATGGACAAAGCTGCAGGAAGGGCAGGGCACAGACTGAGAAACAGTTGCAAGATGCAGAATGACTGTCTAAAGTACTATGCTGGAGTTTTGCTGTATAGGGTCCTTAGAAGATATATTCGAAAAAGGTGACTAATTTCGAGATATGAGAGATGAGAGAGCTACAAATATGATTCATCAGTGGCTGGAATCATTAAAAGATGTCTCCATAGGATCCACGCAAATATGTGGTCGAATGGAGAGACTTGGTTCCAAATCACACACAACATTTCTACCAGAAAACGTGATACTGTAGATATATATTTCTTAAGATTTCAATCTCACGTTGCATTTTTTTAAGTGATTCGTCATATAGCGCACCATCTACCATATGTGATCATTTACAATTATCCATCGTCCTCCTTCGCCTATAAATCAGTGGACATATTGCAGAATCCCTGCTACACTGCCTACATGATATCAAGATAGAATAAGTTAAAAATATTGTTTGTTAGTGTGAGAAATATCTAGGGGCAGCATGAGGAAGTTGCAAAAATCGAGTTAATACCATGTTCCTTAGCTGAATCACTTCATAAATTCGGTAAATATGGTGATTCTACTACGAACTTATATAGTTGGCGCCGTGCATCCCCACTCTGTTTGTTAACACACACCACAGCTATCACCACCTATATTCAAAGTCGCAGTATTTGTGTGGAAGACCACTTCATTCAGAACCAACACTATACTTTGATTTATAAAGCATGTATAGTTTTTAACATGGATATCGTTAGTGATACTTGGGTGTACCTGTAGAATCAAGACCACTTTTTACACAAGTTGACAATTACATCTCTTTTCCGAAGTGGGACTGGTACCACTTGCAAGAAAAGCAAATTAGGCATGTCCATCCATGGCGGATTTTTTCTCAGTATTGTATAGTGCCACCAGCAATCGGTTATTGGCGAAGCATTATACTTAGTAGGGGATGTGTGATAGACCTGCTGTGACCAGTGGGCTTATAAAGTTTGTGTTGAGATGTAAAGCTACTGCAGTCATTGTTCTGACGTCTGCAAAGAAAATGACTATGTGTGGTCGTAAGGAAGGTATGGATTTGATGTGGGAGACTGCAATTTCAATGCACCAGTATCTGTAAGAGGGGATGAAGGATTTTATGAGGAAAATTACGTCCATTCATAAGAGGGGTATAGATATTAATATTTACAGAGGCATAGCCATCAGAAGGAGGTATTTCTGATACTTTGCTCATTGTCGAATGTCGTCTGATTGGGAGTATAATTGAATACTTAATTGTAGTTACAGGGATAAATATGTGGCTGGTTTCCTAGGATGACGCCGTTTCGCATGTGGGGCTACATGGCGGAGGTAGTCTGTGACCAGAACGAATGGGTATTTCTGGCTTAAGCCTTTGATGAGCGGATGAGACAAAGAAAAGTTCCAGCCGCTGGCTACTCGATTCTTACCCGCAGCTGCAGGAGCAGGTCCCAGCAGCGACGCTATCTGGATAGCTGAATACCGAACTAATAGTATGTGTTGGGCTGCCTCTGTTATCGTGTGTGTTGCAAGGACTCTCTGTGGAAAATTGAGGTATTCAATATTCATCACTGCCAAGTGTTGCAACCGGATGTATCAATAACATTCGAATTCCTACCACTCCAGTCATTCAAGGATGCCCTGCATGACTGTGGGTGGTGCACTCCTTCGTACAAGCGTGTCCACGACTGGCATTTTTTTTCAGCCTCTGAGCTTTGGAGCTGGCGGTTTACAAGGGGATGGGTGCATTGCTTGTGGACTTTGGGATATGAGGCGTGGGATGTGGGAGTGTTTCAGCGATCTCTAACCTCTAGCCATGACAACTACTGCTTCAGACTGTATTGTGGTCTAAGCGAATTGTGTTTAGTGCTTCTCAATACATCGCAGTGAGCTCTTTTTTGTAGGGTCATTTGATGTTGTTGCTATCCTATCGAACGTTAGAACCTCCCTCCTCCGACTACTTCCAAATGTAGTGTAGAAACCCAGTCAACTTAGCAATTCTATGCTACTTTAAAAAAACATACACATAGCAGAACTGCAGTGGTCGGAAATTCACGTCGAAATCTTAAATTTCAACTATCGTATTATACATCACCACTTCCAGTTATGATGTCATAGATAATAGGTTTGGATTATTTAATAAAATTTCTCATCAAAATCATAACACTGTTTTTTATGTATGCGATCTATTGTGCAGAGTTGATCATTTTATTTCGAGTAGTTTTAGGATGCGCGCGCGCAACGCGCGCGCGTCTCTCTGTGTGTGTGTGTGTGAAGGAAATTGTTTAAAAGCCTATATTAACGGTTTAATTACTATTTCCTGTGGTACATCTTCTGAAGCAACATTTCCAGACTTTGTGACATATCGAAGACAGGTGTGTGCTTACAATATTCCACACATTGCCTAAAACCAGATTTAATAACTCCTGAAGCAGTTCATGTTCAATTGCAAGTGTACCACAAAGAAAGTGCGCCGGGAAGGCTGGGGTAGTATAGAGTCCATGGTGGAGTGAAAAAGTGCAATTGTTTAAATATCGCATGCTAGTTCTTATGCAATCTGCAAAGCGAACTACAGCTCGCTCTCTCTGTGTTTGTATACAACATTTAGTTTTGATCTGTTCTAAAGTGTATTTCCAATCAGCCAGCTACTAGTTTTATGACATCGTCAATTTCTGTGTGAGAAATAGCTACCGAATTTACCTTATCATGATCATGTAACAAGAAATTAATTATTTATTGACTTCAGTAGTATTTCTGGATCGATCCCCAGGCAGACATTTGCTGTGGAAGGAAGGAGTCTCATGTGCGCTGGTATCCATCAGGTCGGTTCACAAAACCATCACGTGACCACTGGGGATGGTGGAGAATGATGACAGGATGTGTGCTTTCGTGCCAGGGATTAGCACGGTACTTCACGAAGCTGTGGAGCAGCTAACAGCATTGTGATCTGAGACTATATCTGCTCCTGGGTATGCCTTACAATCCAGTATCTGATTTAGAAATCTCTGTCTGACCTTGATTTAATCTAACTGAAATCTTCCTGTCTCACCCAACCTTTTCCAAGTATAAATCCTCCTCTTGTGATTCTGAAACAGAGTATTCGCTATTACTAACTGAAATTTATTATAGAACTCAAATCTTTCTCGTGCCTCATTCCACGTCCCAAGCTCATATTCTCCTGTAACCTTTTCCTCTACTCCTTCTGCTACAATTGCATCCCAGTCCCCCATGACTATTAAGGTACGTTTACACTGGGATACATGTATCGCGACATGTATGAGCGACATGTCAATTTGACATGTCGCGATACATCACCTCATACAAAAATTCACGGAACTTGTATGCGGACCCTCGAGCTCATACATGTCGCGTATACATTTTGTATATCGCTTTTTGGCCATATACGCGACATGTATGAGCGACATTTGAACTCGCGCATGTGCAGTACTATCATTTCCTGTCGTCTTGTCGCCTGCCGCTAATTTTGACGATTAGCGCATGCGTAGTACCAGGCTCTTTGGCGGCTGTTCGAGTTTTGGAGGTGCCGACTATCGTTTCGACGTTAATGTATCTGCATAGAACATCAAAAAGTGCCATATGCAACATTATTCTTCGTGTTTGCGAGACGTTTTATTCCAAGAAGTGAAGGTAAAAGTTTTATATATATCAGAGTATGTAATACATTCTACAATTTTTTCATGCATCTGGCACGTATATCAATTTTTTGCTCTATTATTCCGGCGGCCTCGCGTGATAATGTTGACAACAGATGCCGACAATCGTGTGTGAGACGTTGGCATTAGCAATCGCGCGACAATGCAAATGTTTTGCAATGAAATCTTCGTTTCAAGAGGAATCCCCAGTGGCCAAAAAACGGAGTGTTACTGCCAACTGATCCTCTGGTGGAATCGCTTCCCGAAAGTTTGTGTTGGTTTTGGACACGAGAGGAGCCACAAGTGATAACAAACCGCGGAAATACTCCATACTCATCCTAACATAATTTCTAAAATATGCGCCATCCTTTAGCGTTAATTCGCGAGAAACTCCCTCTGCCACCATCTACGCTTCCTCCGCCTTTTCTTCCTATCACCTTCCAAAAGAGCAAGTGTACCAGCACATAAAAATTTGAAATCTTCCAAATCGTCGTCGAAAGCTATCGCACAGTGATACATATCAACCAGTGTAAACGCACGCTCATACATGTATGAGGTTGATACTTGTCAACTCATACAAGTCGCGATACATGTCGCAAAGTCGCATATACATGTATCTCATACATGTGCCGATACAAATGGCAGTGTAAACGCACCTTTAGATATTCATCTCCAGTTACGTACCGTGTTACTCTTTCAGTATCCTCATCTACTTTCCCTACCTCTTCATCTTCAGCTTGCGACCTCGGCATGTATACCTGAACTGTCGCTGTCTGTGGTGGTCTGTTGTCGGTTCTGATTAGTTCAACCCTACCACTGAACTGTTCATACTAATACACTCTCTGCTCTACCTTCGTTTTCACAGCAAATCCCGGTATAAAATTTTCTCCTGCTCGTTATTACCCTACACTCATCTGACCAGGAATGGTTGTTTCCTTTCCGTTTCACTTCACTGACCCTTATTATATCTAGATTGAGCCTTTGCATTTCGGTCATTTCCCTTTTCAGATTTTCTAGTTTCCCTACCAGTTTCAAGCTTCTAACATTCCACGCCCCGACTCGTAGAACGTTATCTTTTCGTTGGTTATACTATCTTTTTTTCGTGGTCACCTCCCCTTTGGCAGTCTCCTCCCGGAGATCCGAATAAGGGACTATTCCGGAATCTCTTGCCAATGAAGAGATCAAGATCATCGTGACACTTTTTCAATCACAGGCTACAGGTCCTGTGGATACATGTTATATGTCTTTAATGGAGTGGTTTCCATTGCCTTCTGCATCCTCATGCCGTTGGTCATTGCTGATTCTTCCACCTTTAGGGGCAGTTTCCCACCCCAATGACAAGAGCGTGCCCTGAACCTCTGTCCGCTCCTCCGCCCTGTTTGGCCAGGCCGTTGGCAGGATGAGCCTGGCTTCTTATGCTGGAAGTCTTCCTATGCCTCCGTATTAGTGCTAATTTCTCGAATGTTCTTGTTGCGGTCATTTCGTAAGATGTATCTGGGAGGAAGTAATATGTTGTCCGACGGTTCCCGGAACGTACCCTCCTGGAGTTTAAATGGTTAACGTCTCCGTGATGCCCAACACCACTCTTGTAGCGCCTGCGGCTAGAGTTTGTTGAGGATCTCTGTAATGCTCTCGTGCCAACTAAACGATTCCGTGACGAAACGCGCCGCTCTTCGCTGAACCTTGTCTACCTTTTCTATTAATATAACCTGATAAGAGTCGCAGTCTGATGAGCGGTAATCAAGAATTGTCAAACAGATCATTTGTAGCCGGCCGGTGTGGCCGAGCGGTTCTAGGCGCTTCAGTCTGGAACCGCGCGACCGCCACTTTCGTGGGTGAACTACGTTCCTTCCAGAATCTTCACATCTAGATCTATATGCTGCGAATCAGTCCAATCGTATGACAGAACGATCTTTTTCATCAATGTTTTATGGTTTCTTAAAGATCTAGTCTCATATGGAGCCTGGGAATGATTGTACGAGGGTTGGAACTTTAATAGTGGCAAATATTTATTTACAGCTCGTACAAAATAGATACATGTTTCAAAGTTTTACTGACCTTCAAAGTAGACATCAGCATTGTGTATAACCTGTTGCCAGCGATGTGGAAGTCGCAGGATACTCTTAGCAGTGCCAGTTGTGTTGAGAGTTCGAGCAGTGCGGTCTACTGCCCGACGAATTTGTAGCAGTTCTGAAGCGAATGCCGTGAAGTGCTGCCTTCAGTTTAGAAATCGAGTTGAACTTACGAGGATTTAAGTCAGGGGGGCGAGGGGGGGCGGGGGTGCAGTAGGTGGTATAGCACTTAGCAGCCCCATCAGTCAAACCAATCAGTAACAGCTTGCGCTGTACGTGCTTGAGCATTATCCTGCAAAATGATGGTCAGGTCCTGCAGAAAGTGTCATCACTTCTGTCTCTAAGCTGGTCGTAGGTTGTGTTCCAAAAATGAATAGCATAGAGACAGAAGTGATAACACTTTCTGCAGGACCTGGCCATCATTTTGCAGGACAATGCTCAAGCACGTACAGTGCAAGCTGTTACTGTTTTATTTGACTGATTGGACTGCTAAGTGCTACACCACCTACTACACTCCCCTGACTTAGGCCTTTATTAGTCCAGTTTTACTTTTGATTTCAAAGGGAGCGGTATGGAGTGTGCTCACGGATATTCGTAAACTGCGTCCCGGAAATCGGTTATAGAAGATATTAAGCCTTTTTTTGGAGTTTCTGCCGGTTGAAACTATTCAGTATTTTTTACTCTCTCCTAGGAAACAAACAAGCAAATGATCTTTCGCGCTGTTCTTTTTATACGCTCTATGTACTCGCTTTGTGCGACCTAACGTGGGGCCTCGTACAGAGCAGATTTCGAGTATAAGGCTCAACTAGATTACAAGTGATACCTTTTGTAGGGTATCTGCTATTTCCTGTTCTGCAACGAATCGACGCCTTTCATTTGATTCAAATACATTTGAATTTTTGTAATTGTTTCACTTTCGGTCGCAACATTTCTTCCGAGTATTTGTATGAATTTCTTACTGTAGTTCTGGTTCATTTACCTCGTAGTCAGATTACCACGTACACAACACCATAACATTTATCTACATTGCAAACTAATTATCACACTTTGTATGACGTTGACATTTAGTTGGGATCTAACAGAATGTTATTTCAATTGCTGGCGGATAATACAGTATATCTTTGTAGATGATACACCTGGCTCAGAATAACCAAGTCGTTGGCAGTCAGGAATCGAAGGGGGCTGTATTTCAGGTTCCCATTTACCCGTGCGCACTAATGCTGCAACAGCAACAGAAGTGCGCTTCAATAACGAATCCATTCACGGGTTTCCCCTTAACGTGGAGTACGTTTTTCACTTTGGACGACAGTAATGATATGATCTCTTCTCTATTACTAGCACCAAACATTGGTTTGCGTAAAAAAAAATGTGTGGAGAACCAAAACCCATCACAAAACATCGACAAAAGATCAGTTTGAATAGCGATAATTGAAATCAACACCTATATTGTAATCTAACGTCGTTTATTCAAAATGTGCTACCAGTTTCGACGCCAAAACGCGTCATATCCAGGCTCCCAGGGTAACATGCCATCAATGTACGAACCAGAATGACAAAGACCAACGGAGTCTTCAAATGGAAACGGTACAGTTTATTAAGTATGTTACACCAGCATATACAGCAACAAAGTAAACCTCAGCGGGGCCAAAATCAACTGGATTCCGTATCTTCGTGGCAGTAACAAGCCCGTCTGACCATTGGTGGGCTTGTTACTGCAACGGAGGTACGGACTCCAGTTGATTTTGGTCCCGCTGCAGTCGAGTATGTTGGTTGACATACTGGTTAGCATGCTTAATAAATTGTACACAAGGTGGTGATAAGTTCTTTTGGGACCAAACTGCTGAGGTCATTGGTCCCTAGGCTCACACACTACTTAATCTAACTTTAACTTACGCTAAGGACAACATACACACCCATGCAGGTGCAGGGAGATACAGGATGTTTCAAAAATGACCGGTATATTTGAAACGGCAATAAAAACTAAACGAGCAGCGGTAGAAATACACCGTTTGTTGCAATATGCTTGGGACAACAGTACATTTTCAGGCGGACAAACTTTCGAAATTACAGTAGTTACAATTTTCAACAACAGATGGCGCTGCAAGTGATGTGAAAGATATAGAAGACAACGCAGTCTGTGGGTGCGCCATTCTGTACGTCGTCTTTCTGCTGTAAGCGTGTGCTGTTCACAACGTGCAAGTGTGCTGTAGACAACATGGTTTATTCCTTAGAACAGAGGATTTTTCTGGTGTTGGAATTCCACCGCCTAGAACACAGTGTTGTTGCAACAAGACGAAGTTTTCAACGGAGGTTTAATGTAACCAAAGGACCGAAAAGCGATACAATAAAGGATCTGTTTGAAAAATTTCAACGGACTGGGAACGTGACGGATGAACGTGCTGGAAAGGTAGGGCGAACGCGTACGGCAACCACAGAGGGCAACGCGCAGCTAGTGCAGCAGGTGATCCAACAGCGGCCTCGGGTTTCCGTTCGCCATGTTGCAGCTGCGGTCCAAATGACGCCAACGTCCACGTATCGTCTCATGCGCCAGATTTTACACCTCTATCCATACAAAATTCAAATGCGGCAACCCCTCAGCGCCGCTACCATTGCTGCACGAGAGACATTCGCTAACGATATAGTGCACAGGATTGATGACGGCGATATGCATTTGGTTTACTGACGAAGCTTATTTTTACCTGGACAGCTTCGTCAATAAACAGAACTGGCGCATATGGGGAACCGAAAAGCCCCATGTTGCAGTCCCCTCGTCCCTGCATCCTCAAAAAGTACTGGTCTGGGCCGCCATTTCTTCCAAAGGAATCATTGGCCCATTTTTCAGATCCGAAACGATTACTGCACCACGCTATCTGGACATTCTTCGTGAATTTGTGGCGGTACAAACTGCCTTAGACGACACTGCGAACACCTCGTGGTTTATGCAAGATGGTGCCCAGCCACATCGCACGGCCGACGTCTTTAATTTCCTGAATGAATATTTCGATGATCGTGTGATTGCTTTGGGCTATCCGAAACATACAGGAGGCGGCGTGGATTGGCCTCCCTATTCGCCAGACATGAACCCCTGTGACTTCTTTCTGTGGGGACACTTGAAAGACCAGGTGTACCGCCAGAATCCAGAAACAATTGAACAGCTGAAGCAGTACATCTCATCTGCATGTGAAGCCATTCCGCCAGACACGTTGTCAGAGGTTTCGGGTAATTTCATTCAGAGACTACGTCATATTATTGCTACGCATGGTGGATATGTGGAAAATATCGTACTATAGAGTTTCCCAGACCGCAGCGCCATCTGTTGTTGAAAATTGTAACTACTGTAATTTAGAAAGTTTGTCTGCCTGAAAATGTACTGTTGCCCCAATCATATTGCAACAAACGGTGTATTTCTATCGCTGCTCGTTTAGTTTTTATTGCCGTTTCAAATATACCGGTCATTTTTGAAACACCCTGTATATGAAGCAGAGTGACCTCGCAGGGTCAGTTGTACGTCAATAAAATGCCTGGAGACGCTTCCTTGGGAGGATACTAAGAAACTGTGGTTTGTCAGCAGAAGAGATTCCGTAGAAAGCACTCGCGGTGTCGGTACTTTAATACTGGTAAAGTGTGGGCCTGTGGGACCAATACAAGGTCGAGATAACAGGCATTGTCGAGAATATATGCAGGGTGATTTTTTTCCACCGTGTAAAAAACTCTAGGGATTGATCGATGAGAGGATACGGAACAAGAAAGGCCTAACGAATTTACGTCCAGAAATTCATGGTTTCCATGCTAGAGACCGTTTATTCAATTATACTTTGTTACTGAAACTGCGGTCTAATACACGCTGTACCATGCAGTCGCAGTTACACTATGCATGATTTCGTCCTAGAGGGTGATATTGTTACTCATACGTCATGCCCTAGCACCCACTCCTGCCATATTAATTGGTAATGTTGTGTCCGATTCGCTTCTCTTACAGACTTATCTTGTAGTGGACATGATACAGCGTTGTACAGAGCGGTTCCATATTCGAATCTAGAGCAAGCCGACTTGGTGTTTACTTACGGAAAGGCAAATGGAAATGGACACTGGGCAGCAAGGTTGTATCAGTAAACCTGTCCCCGCCGACGACAGCCATAGCGGTCAATGTTTGCAACAGTGTTTCGCTGTTTGTCTGACACAGGGTCGTTTCAGGAAGCAGGAAATCATGAAGGATGTACCCGAAATGTTCGGACAGCAGACTTGGAGGAAAATATGATTAACACTCTAGAAGGCAACCGCCGTGTTAGTACCACGCACTTGTCCGCCCCTGATAGCTGAGGGGTCAGCGCTACGGAATGTCATACCTAACGGCCCGGGTTCGATTCCCGGGTGGGTCGGAGATTTTCCCCGCTCAGGGACAGGATATTGTGTTGTCCTTATCATCATTATCATTTCATCCACATTGACACGCAAGTCGACGAAGTGGCGTGAACTCGAAAGGCATGCACCAGGCGAACGGTCTACCCGACGGGAGGCCCTCGTCACACGACATTTCTATTTTACCAGGCAGTTGGCCCGCCAGTACAGGGTAAGTCAGACGACCAAGCGGAACATTCTCCGTCACAGTTCTTACTACCCTTGTCACTTGCAGAGCCTACTAGTGACAGACTTCCCACAGTTTTGTCACTAGTTTCTTCACCAGGCAACTACGATTCCGGGATTTGTGTCATACAATCTAGTCGATGAGGGCAGCTTTACGCCGAGTAGAATCTTCAACTTTCATAACAGTCATCTATGGGATAGTATGCAGAACCTCCATGGTATGGTGACGGCGAATCATCAGCCTCGGTGGAGCCGGAATGTGTGGGCCAGGATAAATGACGACCGTATTATGGGACCAGTCTTCCTTCCACGTCGCTTTAACAGGCCGGAACTATCAGCGTTTCTTGCGGGTGACTTCCGTGCTGGAAGAAGTGCCATTGATGATTCCAAGGGTTATGTGGCTGCTACTTGATGGTGCTCCAGCCCACGTCGCCATTAACGTCCGGACGCATCTCAGTCGTGTCTTTCCTGGTCGATGGATCGGACGGGGGGGACCAGCTGCATCGCTTGCTCGTTCACCGGATCTCAACCCGTGCGATTTCTGATTATGGGACCATCTCAAAAAATCGTGTATGCAGAGCCCACTCCAGATATGGAGGCACTGGAATGGCGTATTCATGCTGCCTTTGTTCGGATGCAGACTGGCCGATGTGAACGTGTGAGACAGAACGTGCTGCGGCGCCTACAGCCATGCGTTGAGGGACATGGAAACAGTTTTCAACACATGCTGTAACTGTATGGTACAGCGTGTATCAGACTGCAGTCGCTGTAACAATGTATGACCGAAGAAATGGTCTCTAGCATGTAAACCATGCATTTCCGAACATAAGTTCATTAGACCTTTCTTGTTCAGTATCCTCTCATCAATCAATCCCTAGAGTTTGTACTCGTTGGAAAAAAATCACTCTGTATAGTAGCGACGGGAAGCATGTGTAAGTGGCGAGAGATTATAACATAAATGTTGAAAAAATTTATCTGGAATACACTTGCTAAAAGCAGCCGTCCAGCTTGCGGAATGCTGTTTAGAAAACTCTTAGAATCGGCTTTCGGGGTCGAATGTACGAGCACTCCTCAGATCGCAAAGTATCTGTCCTGTAGACATGGCGCAGATAAAATAGGCGTCCAAGCAGTCATTATTCTTTTCACGGTCCATCGGTAAATGGAACGAAAACAAAAGCAATGGAAAAAGAAAATGCTACCAGAGAACAACTAATTCTGATGAAAAGAGCAGTCCACAGCACACGTCGGGACTAAAAAGTATTAGAATAAAATTTTTGTGTATTTCACTTAGATTTATAACCATCTTTGTTTGATGGTGAAGTCATTCGTCGGAAAAATGTTGCACAGAATACCAAAGAATTGTGAATGATAGCGCTCCCTATAAAACATATTTATAAATTTTATCGGAGTCACAGTGGAGTAGCAATGCGGATGGTTGATTGGAGAGAGGAGACCAAACAGCGAGGTCATCGTCCCTTCGGATTAGGGAAGGACGGGGAAGGCAGTCGGCCGTGTCCTTTCAAAGGAACCATCCCGGTGTTTGCCTGAAGCGACTTTAGGGAAATCACGGAAAACTTAACCAGGGCGCCAACTCGCCGTGTTAACAATGTGGATATAAATCACACAAGCGAAAACCAGAGAGTTGCCCCGTTTTCATGTATCAGGACGCAGTAGGTCAGTTTGCTTACAGCTAAGATAGTGAGAAAGGCACGTTGCTTCTTATTCGTCTATGGTAACACTTCAGAACTAGCGTTGCATTCGAAATTCCCACAAAATGACGAGCTCGTTCTTTAATATGGTCTTTAGTGGCAAAAAATTCGAGGGCGTAGCATTTCTTCGTGAAACTGGTGCTGTAAATAGACCGAATGTGACAAGTGAACGCGTTGTGCATTACTGGTGTCGTTTAAGAGTGGAAGACTGAATGACGAGACGACGGAAGTGACCTTTGTTTTTTTTGTTTTTAGGGGCTGGCTGCGGTCTGAGAAGGGAGAATTTAACGTAGATAGAATCTGACAACTCAGATGATAAGTCTGAAGTTCAATAACAGACAAGTAGTTTTCTGAAGCCATGCTGTAGTATCAAAGAAGGGCTTTTTCAATAGCAGCTCAGAAGTAAACAAACATTCATCACTTCCGATTATGGTTTTACTATCGACGTTCGATTTGAAGATTGCAACACTTCACTAGACTTACTCTCAATATAGACTTCGTGTACCACTTGCATGTCTTCGCTAGGCTAGAGTAACAGCTTCGTAGCACGCAGATCTCCCGCTGTTGGAGCGGTGTGTTTGTCGCACCCACGATTGATGCGGTGCTCAGGGTGACACGCATTTCAGCCACGCGAAGGTCGCAGCAGGTGCACAAAGGTAGCGAGCGGAACCGGTGAGGGGGATTTCGCCACTTCGGAGTGGGGAAAAAAGCGGCCACCGGGCTGGACCGCCGGCGTCTGGGTGTGCGGCAGTGGGTGTTTTTGTTGCGCGCGCGTCCTTGTGCCCGTTGTGCGGGCAGAGGCGGACTCGCGGCCAGCTTCCCGTCGGCCAGGAAGTGAGCCATGCCGTGCTGTAGTGCGCTGTGGCCGGCGACAAACGGCCAGTTGGAGCGAGGTCACTCCGGCTGCCCTGCGCCCGTGGCTGCCGGCCGTCCTGCTGCAGCAGCCTGTGTGTCTGCGGCTTGACAGCCCCTGCGCTCAGCTCACCAACACAATGAGCATTTGCCATCAGGCGCTTTGAAATGTTAAATATAAGGGACCATCTAAGTGTTTCCTTCTGAGGGAATGCGGCGCGATTCCTATGCGGGTATATAAGCACCCACTCGTAGGCAAGGGATTCGTGTCATTCCGACGCGTGTGCAGTGAATGCGGAAACGTGAATTATGGCAACATTATTACCAAATGGATCCAAACAGAACCAACTTGGTGCTAATCTTTTCTTGGATGCCGAAGGACAGTCACAGGTAGATGTCTAGCGGAGCACTAAGAATGTGCATGGGACAGCATGTTTGTGTCGAAAATCACCGTTGTGGAATGGCGCGCGACAGTGAATGCTGTTGATTCATGATGACGTATGCCTCCAGTCGCAAACGTCGTACCGCAGCACTCACGCGCACTCAAGTGGGAGGCACTTTAGCCCTGAACTCTCCCAGTGCGGTTATCACACCTTCCGTCCCTTGAAAAAGTGCTTGACTGGTCGATCATTCCTGTCGGACGAGGATGAGCAGCAAGCAATTACGGACTTCTTTGCGCAGCAGGACACGGTGTTTTACCAAATCGATATCAAAAATGGCTCAGAGCACTATGGGACTTAACTTCTGAGGTCATCAGTCCCCTAGAACTTAAAACTACTTAAACCTAACTAATCTAAGGACATCACACAAACCCATCCCCGAGGCAGGATTCGAACCTGCGACCGTAATGGTCGCGCGGTTCCATACTGTAGCGCCTAGAACTGCTCGGCCACCACGGCCGGCAAATGGATATCTTCAACCTGTTGCGTCGCTGGGATAATTGCCTCACGGCTCATCGCGATTTTGCCTGACTGGCATACTGATTGTGGACTGCTTGGCCATCCGACGGAAACTTGTTCATCACACGTTAGATCACTGCTATACGTATATGATAGGCCTGAGAAGTGATTCTCGTTTTCAGATGGGTAGGGCTGTAGAATTATCCCATTCTGAAAAGTCTTTATGATTAGCGCAATGAAAAGTCTCTGGGAAAATACTTATATCTCAATAATCTCGTATTCACAGAGTAACAGACTTTTCTACAACCATTCAGAGGTGGTATACCTTCGCGTGGAGCCCGCAGCACCGGTAAACTGCGGGGCCCCTATTAAGCAATACCTAATCGTATTTCAGTGGTATTATTCTACTTCTATGTACACAGACGGATAAAAGTCTCAGTACCAAGAATTAATTAAAGTAGAGAAATGAAATTTCGGGAATACGTTTGTCTAGGTCTCATATTAAATTATTAATCTTGCAAGATCACAGCTTAATCCAGGTGCAAGAGAAGGCATTGCAAATGTGAAATACCGGTACTTAAGTAACCTGTGTGACAGAATGTTGAATGCAAGCATACAAATGTGAAAGCATTACATTGTACAGGTCCCGGATGTCAGTTGGCGGCTGGTGTGGCCAAGCGGTTCTAGGCGCTTCAGTCTGGAACCACGCGACCGCTACGGTCGCAGGTTCGAATCCTGCCTCGGGCATGGATGTGTGTGATGTCCTTAGGTTAGTTAGGTTTAAGTAGTCCTAAGTTCTAGGGGACTGATGACCTCAGAAGTTAAGTCCCATAGTGCTCAGAGCCATTTGAACCGGATGTCAGTTTGTGGGATGAAAATCCATGCCTGTTGCACTTGGTCTGTCAGTATAGGGACGGTTAATGCTATTTGTCGCCGACGCCGGAGATGTCGTCCCATATGTGCTCGATAGAAGGCAGATACGGTGATCGATCAGGCCAAGACAGTACGTTGTCAACTCTGTAGAGCATGTTGGTTTACAACAGCGGCATGCTGCCAAGCGTTATCCTGTTCGAAAACGTTCCCTGGAATGTTGCTCATGAATGGCACGAAAACAGATCGGACCACAAGAATCACGTACAAATTTGCAGTGAAAGCACACGGGATAGCCACGAGAGTGCTTCTGCTGCCATAAGATATCGCACCCTATTCTGTCTCGGTGTTGCCCTTGAAATAACCGATTCGTAATAGTTCGTTGTGTCACAGTGGTGCCAACTGCTGCTCGAATTGCTGCATGAGTTTCTTAGAAGTAGATACCTTAGGGGTTTCGAAGCAACTCAAATCGCTTGATACGGGCAAGTCTTCAGGTATACCGATTAGGTTCCTTTCAGGTTACGCTGATAACAATAGCTCCCTACTTAGCACTCATATACAACCGCTCGCTCACCGATAGATCTGTATCTACAGACTGGAAAATTGCGCAGGTCGCACCAGTGCTTAAGAAGGGTAGTAGGAGTAATCCATCGAACTACAGACCTATATCATTGACGTCGGTTTGCAGTAGGGTTTTGGAACACATACTCTATTCAAACATTATGAATCACCTCGAAGGGAACGATCTATTGATACGTAATCAGCATAGTTTCAGAAAACATCGTTCTTGTGCAACGCAGCTAGCTCTTTATTCGCACAAAGTAATGGCCGCTATCGACAGTGGATCTCAAGTTGATTCCGTATTTCTAGATTTCCGGAAAGCTTTTGACACCGTTCCTCACAAGCGACTTCTAATCAAGCTGCGGGTCTATGGAGTATCGTCTCAGTTGTGCGACTGGATTCGTGATTTCCTGTCAGGAAGGTCGCAGTTCGTAGTAATAGACGGCAAATCATCGACTAAAACTGAAGTGATATCAGATGTTCCCCAGGGAAGCGTCCTGGGACCTCTGCTGTTCCTGATCTATATAAATGACCTGGGTGACAATCTGAGCAGTTCTCTTAGGTTGTTCGCAGATGATGCTGTAATTTACCGTCTAGTAAGGTCATCCGAAGACCAGTATCAGTTGCAAAGCGATTTAGAAAATATTGCTGTATGGTGTGGCAGGTGGCAGTTGACGCTAAATAACGAAAAGTGTGAGGTGATCCACATGAGTTCCAAAAGAAATCCGTTGGAATTCGATTACTCGATAAATAGTGCAATTCTCAAGGCTGTCAATTCAACTAAGTACCTGGGTGTTAAAATTACGAACAACTTCAGTTGGAAAGACCACATAGATAATATAGTGGGGAAGGCGAGCCAAAGGTTGCGTTTCATTGGCAGGACACTTAGAAGATGCAACAAGTCCACTAAAGAGACAGCTTACACTACACTCGTTCGTCCTCTGTTAGAATATTGCTGCGCGGTGTGGGATCCTTACCAGGTGGGGTTGACGGAGGACATCGAAAGAGTGCAAAAAAGGGAAACTCGTTTTGTATTATCACGTAGTAGGGGAGAGAGTGTGGCAGATATGATACGCGAATTGGGATGGAAGTCATTACAGAAAAGACGTTTTTCGTCGCGGCGAGATCTATTTACGAAATTTCAGTCACCAACTTTCTCTTCTGAATGCGAAAATATTTTGTTGAGCCCAACCTGCATAGGTAGGAATGATCATCAAAATAAAATAAGAGAAATCAGAGCTCGAACAGAAAGGTTTAGATGTTCGTTTTTCCCGCGCGCTGTTCGGGAGTGGAATGGTAGAGAGATAGTATGATTGTGGTTCGGCGAACCCTCTGCCAAGCACTTAAATGTGAATTGCACAGTAGTCATGTAGATGTAGATGTAGATGCAGACGCTATACGATGCGCCACAGCCACACACTGAACACGACGGTCTTCCCTCTCGGTAGCGCTACGTGGCCATCCGGAGCCCGGTCTTCTTACGACTGTACCTTCCCGCGACCACCTCTGCCAGCAGTCATGTATAGTGGCTACATTCCTGCGGAGTCGTTCTGCAATATCACGCAAGCAACAACCAGCTTCTCGTAGCCCTACTACATGACATCATTCAAACTCAGTGAGCTACTGATTATGGCGTCTTCGTTGTCTTAAAAGCATTCTCGTCTAACATCAACTCACTATACCCAATCTCAAAGGTAATCACCGCTCTCGACCGTTACATCGTGCACTTTAAGCAAACCTAATTTGCATCCTCCTAGTGGAGCTATTAGCGCCACTCTTATGCAACTGGCATGAAATCTGAGCAGAGGTAATCTTTTAGATGTGGAAACATGCCTACCAACTTTCGTTTATCTCGCACAACCCCTTCTTGGTGCTGGATCTTTTTTCCGTCAGTGTAACGTGTGAATGTAGCGCTCAATTAAATCTTATTTTACTAATTCAAGCAACAACTGAGGATGGTTACCTTGATTTCTGAACCATCATCTTAGCAACGCAGTCAACATTATTCGATACAGTAAGATTATCCGTCACGTTTGACTCTCTTTAACTTCATTTACAAAGCAAGGAAAAATCATAAAATCAATATAAAACATTTGGACCGCAACCTGTTTAGGCCGGGCATACACCGAAACTGACCAAATGACCACGGTACTGTTCCTCTTGTTTTCAATAAGTGGGAAGAATGAGGTAACCATTGTTTCAGGTTTCTGCCATGGATCGAATTACCACCAAGCAAAAGTGACAATTTCCTGCCGTTGCAGGCGCTGACTTGAGCAGACTGTGGCGAAATTGGTTATTAATTACTACAGCTCACTTTGAAAACTGAAGTCCATAGTATTATGCCCGCATCTCGTGGTCGTGCGGTAGCGTTCTCGCTTCCCACGTCCGGGTTCCCGGGTTCGATTCCCGGCGGGGTCAGGGATTTTCTCTGCCTCGTGATGGCTGGGTGTTGTGTGCTGTCCTTAGGTTAGTTAGGTTTAAGTAGTTCTAAGTTCTAGGGGACTGATGACCATAGATGTTAAGTCCCATAGTGCTCAGAGCCATTTGAACCATTTTCCACAGTATTATAATAACATAAAAGTCAGGATAGAAAAAAAATTGCGACACACAATATGTTTCCCTGTCACACAGTGAAACGTCGTGACAAATTGCTTGGGAAAGCCCATTCTGTTATGATTAGTGAAGGAAGCTGTAAACACTGTAACATTTGGCAGGAGACAATAAGAACAATGGTATACTGGAATGGGTTAAGAACTAAAGTATGCGTATCAAGCAAGAAAATTTTGATTAAGTTCGTTGAAACATTTAGATGGACATGTTGAAATTCAAAATTAGTGAAGTGAACGTACAAAAGGCTCAGCAATACAACACTAAGTGAACTACATTATCACAGAAACTTAATTGAGACTAATGTCTATCAGACTGTGAGAGTACAATGGCACCTCGTTTGTGTGGACTAAGTGAGACCGAATGTAACGCGGATTACTGAAAATCCCTATAATCCGGGAATATTCTGTTAAATGTAAAAACTGTAATGTGTACTACAATAAATAGACGTTTTATTTTGGTACTAACAGTAAACACTCTTTTAGCACTTAAACTCTATATTTACTGTAGTTTACTCATTAAGTGTCTTTTGTTTCAAACTTGTGTGGCGTTTGCGAGCAGCACCATCGCTTAGACATTTTACCAACATTTCGGCTGGAATTATTTTCAGCTGACGTTCTAGGTAAACCATTAGCTTTTCCAGCTATGCAGTTGCCTCCGCACGATGCATTATTTCTTCCCTGAAACACCCTTCAGTTATCCACTTCACCATCAATCTTCTCTGTAGTACAACATGAGGAACTACAAAAAATGGTTCAAATGGCTCTGAGCACTATGGGACTCAGCATCTTAGGTCGTAAGTCCCCTAGAACTTAGAACTAGTTAAACCTAACTAACCTAAGGACATCACACACACCCATGCTCGAGGCAGGATTCGAACCTGCGACCGTAGCAGTCCCGCGGTTCCGGACTGCAGCGCCAGAACCGCTAGACCACCGCGGCCGGCGAGGAACTACAAATTTGGTCATCGGTTATCACGCCGTAACCAGCACCACTGTCATTCTGTAACGAGGCATCTACGTCACTAGATCTACATCCGAAAAAGCAGGAATGCTTGCTAACATTCCTCGGAATTCAGCAGTGTTAACAACTTCGCAGAATTCAGCGGTGGAATCACACATAGCATGCCATTCTGTTTTCCATGACCTCAGAGTCGGTAGTTCAGTAACTTGGTCCCAAGACGAGACAACCATAAAAATCACATCTTGACAATACCGATTTCAGTACAGAAATTCCACCAACTTTTCTCTCTTCTTCATTTAATTTACTCAGTAGCTGTCTACTTACACACGTTTCATGTTCTCCAGTACATCTTGATCTACCGCTTGTAGAAGAACTGGAACTTCAGGAGCGAAGAGCATCACTCTGATGTCACCACTGCGTCACTCTCGGGTGTGACGATGCATTGTCAAAATATCGTCATGAAACCAGTTCTTAAACCATTTTTCCGAGTTGTCATCGGTGATGGTGACGGTAAGCAACAAATTCTATGTAAGCAAGCGGGAGACATAAGTTGCAGGATGCACGCTTTCTTCAAGCGCAAAGCACGTGTATGCGGGTACCGCGACTTTCGCTTGGAACCGGCAACAATGCGAACCTCGTCCGTGTCACACCTACGGGAACCGCCATCGTTCGTGAATCGGACTGTAACATATTTCAGTGCACGCGGCTGTTTCCCACTAACAGCAGAAGGAATTTGTGTCTTCCGAATGTATTGTTACAAGTTATAATTGCAACTCGATCTTTACACCGCTTATAAACCGCTGCCGAGTTATCTAATTTGGAAGTCAATGTCTTACAGGGTAACATTCGACGAAGTCCACATGCATCTGTATTACAAATCTGGTGTGGGCCAAGTTTTTTGCTGCTGCTATATCCACCGAAAACTTTCATCCGCCACTGAAAGCTGGCGGATGTCATAACGAGTTTTCCATCTTTCCAGGCAACTTTGCCTGACTGTGAAGTTAGGAGCGGCACCAGGTGTGTTGCTGTTTAAGCTCAGCGCCTTTTTCTGCAGAACTGTAGCAGATATCGGAACGTGTTATTCTCTTTTTTCACTGAAGCAAACAAATAACGGATCCATTGTTTCATTTTGCTTTCTTTATTGTACTGAGATTGTGCAAAAACTTTCTTTGGTCGTAGTTCTGAAGCAGAAGTCTTCATTTTATTCTCGGTTCTCCTTCCAAGCTGGCACAGCTGATATCCCTACACCATATTCTGCAACTAAGTTTTACAGCAGTTCTCCTTCTTCTTTACCTTTTAGTGGTTCCAACTTTTTGTCCATCGAAACATCCACTTTCTTACGTTTCGAAGCCATTTCACTCACTCGTACTCAAATCACGGGAACACAGGGACAATACGAATACAGCTTCTTAACTCCACAGATTTACACTGATCGTGATAACGGTAGCTATAAAGATGAGTCCGGCGATCTCTAAGGTACCTGCGGTGCCAACGAAGAGCTGTACATACACCGTATCGTACCAACCGTTTGCGGCAAAATTTCTCTGTAAGAAAAGCAGAAGAAAACAAAATATGAATCCGGTTAACCGGAAATCCGAATTAATGACTGGATAAACGAGATTCTTGTGCATTTCCGTTACCCATCGGTGTCGGCATACATTTTAAGCGAGTTATGTTAGGAACATAAAGCAAAATTCTCTCTCTCGTAAATGTGCAATATTGCGCAAGTTCGTAATAATACACAGCAGATCATAGTGGAGGAGAACACAGGTAAATAAAAGACGTGTGTCAGTTTGTAATAAGTAAACCATGGGTTAATGAAATTGAATTTTTTCTAGCGTATTCTTCATACGTTCGAAAAAACGTACAACTTTTTGTATCCAGTGCTTTAAAAATTTGCACAGTCATGCGGAAGAAGATGGTATTGACCAAAATCACGTTATTATTTTCAGTTCAGAACTGTTGACCGTTAGTATGCCCTCGACAAAAGTGGCCGTACAGTGCGGAGCCCGTGAAAGCGCAGGAGCTCGTAGCACGTACTACATGTGCTCACATGACCACCTTCACAACCACTGCGTACTAGGAAAAGCTACGTGTATTCAGTAACACGAATAGTGGCATTAAGGTCATTTGTATCCCGCAAGTAAGGTTGTGTTTTCAAAATAAATTGTTTTATAATTATATATCCACTTATCGATTAAATTTTGGGAACTCAGCCATACAAGCGTCTCTTGGCTCGCAACTAGGATGACCGGAATACACGCGCCCGAAATATCAGCGCAGGAGTTGGAGTTTGCACGCCTGGACACCAGAAATATAGTGAATTATTCATTACGGCATGAAAAGCAGTAAAGGCACATACGTATACCACCTTTCTCGAAAGATAAATCTGTATGAGATTTTCATCCATTGTCGTAACATGTTTGAACCATGTTTAAAGGTTAAAGGATTTTGTTTCTCACAAAACAGATGTCTAATTCTTTTCTGACACCCTCCTTTCCTACGTGATGTGGTTTCTTTTTACACGTGGGTATCTCGTTTATGCTACTGGATCCGGGGTCCGTTTCTCCGTTTAAGCACTCGTGTCGCGCTGCCTTAGAACAGAGCTACGACATCCATTGTTTTCGAAGACGCCTTCAGTGTCGGGCAGGGAGTTGCTGCGGAAGCTAATCACAAGAGGAATATATAGTCTAGTCAGCGAAGGGAAACTGGGGGGGGGGGGGGGGGGGGAAATCGTGTAGTCGCAAATTTTCGTACAGTACTAGGAGAGTGCGTAATGGGCAATAAGCTAAAAGTCCCCCCCTCCCTCCCCCAGAGATATGGAGTGTGAGCGATATGGTAGGGGGTAGTTAACTTTTTTAAAGATTTTCTCAAATAAGTCGAAAATCGCGGCTTCCAGCAAAAGTATTTCCCAGTACAAACTACATTAAATTTACTACAAAAAAGGCTCTGTTCATTTTTCGTCTAGTACTAATGGTTTCCGCGTTACACGGGACGGAAATATCGCACATTATTAAAAATAGTGTTTTAATGGGATAAAATTAATGTTTACGTTAAATGAAGTTAGTTAAGAACAAATTTCCCTCTAGCAGTGTAGAACAATGTGCATCGTTTTTCGTAGATTTTGTCCATATGCGCTTCTTGCATTAGTGTAATTAATAGCTCGTAAAGTGCATTAACACGTAGTGTTAATACACTTTGTAGAGAACAACCCCCTCCCCGCCTCCCGGTCTTGTCTGGTCATCGCACTAGGTCTCCAGTGGTTCACAAGGCGTACTGCGCCGAGTCCACACAACTTTGTAAAACACCCTAATTTGCTTTTTCTGACGTACTGTGTTATATAGAGTGGGGAATCACTTGCTCCCTCTCCAGTTTGCAGATCTGTGATGGGGGAATTGAGTGACCATCGTTTAGGTGACCTACCTTCCGTCGCGCTTCAACCCTCTATCCCCGCCACTCCAGCCCTGTTACACCCCTACAACACAATTTATGCCTTAATATGGTTCTTCTCTACTTAGACGTGGTACGCACATTTAATATTTGTTCTTACCCACTTCATTTAACAATAAAAATGAATTTCATACCATTAAAATAATAATATGTGATTTTTTTTCCCCTGAAACGAGGAAACTATTAGTCCTACTTTCCCAGTAGCTGCGATTTTCGGGTTATTCAAGAAAAACATAAAATGTGACATTTAGATGCCCCCACTGCTTCCATACTCACACCCTCGGGTAGAAAATCTTAGAATGTTGTTCATGACACTCCCCCTTACCACTTTACAAAAATTTTCAACTATAAGATTTTTCCCTTATTTGACCGTAGACTTGTGGAGTCATCTAAGACGGACAAGATGCGGCTGTAGCGTCAGCAGACGTCTCTCCCATAATAATGTGGGGATGACTATGAGGCCCAGGGCAGCCAATCCTCCAAGCCGCCTAATCACTGAAATAGAATAAATCCCCTTCCATGCAGCTGGTACCCTCATTGAGCAGTAGACACCAGTTACGCTAAATTTTAATAACAAACGCGGAATGGACAGATGAAGCAGTTTCAAGGAATTAAGGTCAACCAACCAGTCAATAAACGAAGCTTTGCGAACTCGGGTCTCTAATAATAATAATAAAAATAATAAAAATTTGATAGATCCGTTGTCAACATTGAAATACCTAGTGTCCGTTGTAAAAATAAAAAATCATTTTCAAAAGCACAATATTCCAGTGGAATAAATTATAACCAAATTCGAAAATGTCATAAACATTTCTGAATACTCGCCATGGGTTCATAAGTAGATGCAATATACAAAATGATCTAATATCGTGCGATTACGCATTTGACACTGTCTCTGGAATCAGTTACAACCGTCAAGAGACTAGAAGTAACTAACTGGAACGATTTCAGATAGATAAACAGTAGTCAGCCGTGGGGAAGGCAGATGCCAAGTTATGATTTATTGGATGAATCACAAGGAAATGTAATCAACATACGCTTAGAAATGCTCCATCACTGAGGGATAGAAGTCGGTGTAGGACAGTGGCTTACCCTCCAACAAGGGATGCAGACGAAGTGAAATTTCTACAAGGACAACTATTCGTTGTCAGACATAAGGTAGAAAGTAAAAACCCCTCTATTACTTTGTCAAGGGAGCAATGAAAACCTTTACTTCTGACTTATAACTCTTCAACGGAAGCTCACTGTCGAAAAGGCCGTTATACACCACCTGACGGAAAAGTGAAGCACCCAGAAGAAGAACCGAGCGAGGTGGCGCAGTGGTTAGCACACTGGACTCGCATTCGGGAGGACGACGGTTCAATCCCGTCTCCGGCCATCCTGATTTAGGTTTTCCGTGATTTCCCTAAATCCTTTCAGGCAAATGCCGGGATAGTTCCTTTGAAAGGGTACGGCCGATTTCCTTCCCCGTCCTTCCCTAACCCGAGCTTGCGCTCCGTCTCTAATGACCTCGTTGTCGACGGGACGTTAAACACTAATCTCCTCCTCCTCCTCCCTCCAGAAGAGGAGGAGGAAACTAAATGAAACTTCAGATGATGTAAGGGTTATTTCAGTGATTACTATTTCGAGTCACATTTACAACGAACTTCGCAGTATGAGCTCACCCTCTCTGTCCTGGATGCAAGCACTGATTCGTTTGGGAAGGCTGTCATGAAGCTGTCGTATTCTTTTGACATTCGAGACGCTCCAACACTTGTTATATCGGGGACGGATTTGGGGAAGTTGCTTATTCAGGGAATCTGAAATCACAAGACACAAAGAAAACCCACACAATTTCACACAACAACCGGCCAATTTTATAAGCAAATTGACCACTAAATAACGACTTGGTATGTTACAGGTAAACTGACGCTACAGCTATCCTAGGAGGTTTCGCTGGAGACCAGTTACAACGGAAACACTAACATATCCTAAGACCCGCCAGTAGCCCTACTACCCGTCCAGACTCTCGCAGAGGTTTTTTTCCATTAGCACATACCATGACACTTTTTCCCCTCTGCCTTCAAAACCACTACCCTCCAACCGCTTTCTGCCAACTATCTACTTGGGACCGTGTTAGTGGGTGATCATGCCCAGACGTACGGACAACATCAGAGACCTGTATACTGTGACGCTTACATCTGAATACTAACGATAATGCAGAGGTTCAAATGGTTCAAATGGCTCTAAGCACTATGGCACTTAACATCTGAGGTCATCAGTCTCATAGACTTACAACTACTTAAACCTAACTAACCTGAGGACATCACACACATCCATGCCCGATGCAGGATTCGAACCTGCAACCGCAACAGCAGCGCGGTTCCGGACTGAAGCGCCTAGAACCGGTCGGCCACAGCGGCCGGCTAATGCAGAGGTGGCAGTAGAACTTTTCACCATGCTAATGCGGACGTAGAGGTGCTCTACTATCTCGCACTTGCTCCTCGCAAATGGTTCAAATGGCTCTGAGCACTATGGAACTTAACTTCTGAGGTCATCAGTTCCCTAGACTTAACTACTGAAACCTAACTAACCTAAGCACACACATCCATGCCCGAGGCAGGATTCGAACCTACGACCGTCGCTGTCGCGCGGCTTGCCCCTCGCAACCGAACAACGTATTACCTGAGTGATCATCTTTTACTACTCATGACTTCCTCAGTGAGGCAGTAGTTATAGTATATACGATCTCACGCTTTCTGAGGCCGTTGTTGCACAGCCATTGGAGCATTGCTGTAAGGCATTGATACTGTAACGATAGTTTGGAGACCGAAATGTCACATACCTAATCACATTCGAAGTTCTCAGTATTCTGTCATAAGCTTTATATCCCTTATGTCTTCTTCCAATTTTTCTGTCTGGTACAGATAACAGCGCAGTGTTATTTCTGGCCGCCTAAGACGGTCTTCCTTACTCTCTTCTTTTCTTTTTCGGTAATGGTTACTTTCTTCTGGAATTTGTGTTCTGTTTACTGTAGACGCCACAAACAGCTTCTTAGCCGTCGGTAAATACCTTTTGCGGTTCTGTAAGTGAAGTACAGACGGACGAAGCTTGTCTCAATTGGCAGTGAAATTCAAATAGTCTCATATTAAGTGAATTGCGTAATCATTCCACTTAAATTTAATACAACGATAACCAGTCACAGACAGAAAGAAGCAAGAGAACCGAGAAACAAAGAATGATTCCGCTTTTAATATTTGGAATGAACATTAAAATGAAAACTCTTGTAAAGACGTTTAATTAGGATCGACTGTGAGTGGCTTCATCTATAGTTGATAGACCGTTGAAACAAATTAAATTTATGGTGCCTTGCCTGGACATCAGTACCTTATTAAATTTAAATGTCATCTAGATGAAATACAAGGTATTAGCTACATTTACAAGCTAATGAAAATGTCCTAGTTTCATCTGTTCTTGGGCGCCAGAAGCAAACACCTCTATCTTGAAAAACAAAACTTGACAATAACCGAAAATAATTTTAAATCATTATAAATTACTCGAACAAAGAACAAACTCAGGAAAATATTGTGAAGTAGGAGCATATTACGGGTATAGTCCTTAGCAGCAATGCGTGTACAATTCTCATCACTGCGTAATGATTGACACAACTGCTATTATCTCACTGCAGATGCAGCCACAGCCTACATACCAAAGCCACCAAAACACGGTGTAACACACACTCTGTAAGAAGAGAGAAGTCGCACATCACTAAATTCTGTATCTTTTATCTCTGACTTCGTCACGGGCGTCTACGAATCTACCGTCTTGACCTCTCATACATTCAGCAACATCTCGCTTTTCTCCTTTGCATTATTCAGAAGTCAGGACGTTAATGACGGCCTCGAGTACGCCAAGAATTCCTCCCATCTGTTGACGAACAAAAATAGAAGAAACAAAACCGAGGGTTTTTAGGCAGTGCCACCTCTCCTTCCAATGTAACGTCGTCTGCTGCATAAACTGTGCGCATGTACTTCGTAAAACTCGTATCGTTAAAAATGTATTTCTCCATGGTCTTAGATTCCAAATCTGCCCTAGCTGACTTTTATATTTTGAAGCCTAGATAAGCGTCGAGATATCGCACAGCTTGTTTTCCGACAGAAGTTTTCTGACTCTTCTGACTCAAGCGGATGCTTTATTCCTAATGGCACTTCTAAACAGCGGAAACAAACAACTTTGAATAATGGGAGACAGGGATTTATCAACTATTTACGTAAGTGAGCAACATGAATGAAAACTATAGTTCGCCCGCATCTCGTGGTCGTGCGGTAGTGTTCTCGCTTCCCACGCCCGGGTTCCCGGGTTCGGTTCCCGGCGGGGTCAGGGATTTTCTCTGCCTCCTGATGGCTGTGTGTTGTCGTTAGGTTTAAGTAGTTCTAAGTTCTAGGGGACTGATGACCATAGATGTTAAGTCCCATAGTGCTCAGAGCCATTTTTTTTGAAAACTATAGTTCTGTGTTACTTGCGGTTATGAAATACTTCCAGTATCAGGAGATCAGTGCTAATACACCACATCGTATTTATTATAACAGTGGTAAGTGCAAGAAACATTAGGCAACTTAGACCTTGTTGGTTTGAGACTTCTCCCGGAGATGAATTACAGTTCTAATAGGAATCGAAATAGGAAACCTGAGCCTGTCTGTAGTTTCTACCCTACACCAATGTTAGGGAAAAAGTCCTCTGCGCCAAGTACAGTATCGAAACAACAACAAACGGATGTCTGTATGAGGTGTGCGAAAAATAGTCTCACTTGCAAACTGTATGAGATCATTTTGGCTAACTATGTTCTGTTTTGTGATATGAGTTGCTTATGCGGAAAGTTGTTTTCCTAAAGTAAACAAAATAGAAAAGGAAGAATAATAGCCCGGGTTCCCGGGTTCGATTCCCGGCGGGGCCAGGGATTTCCTCTGCCCCGTGATGACTGGGTGTTGTGTGACGTCCTTAGGTTAGTTAGGTTAAGTAGTTCTAAGTTCTAGGGGACTGATGACCATAGATGTTAAGTCCCATAGTGCTCAGAGCCATTTTTGAAGAGTAATAGGAGTACTGTCTTCTAACGTATCGATCCATGCCCGACTGTGCACGGTATCGATATGTTCCAAAAATATGATATTGCATTGCCTGTGTTGTTCAGAAGTACGATGCGATGTTCCTTCGGGAATGCATGCATTGCAGCGTAAATACGTGCTTTCGTGTCCCTCGGGTATGATTTCTTGCACGTAATATCTTTTATTTCGTCTGCCTGCACAGAAACAAAAGTAACAGCATTTAAAGTCTTTAATCATTTCTTCAATGGAAAATTGATACATATAGTCTGAAAATTCATTTTGCGTAAGACGTGGCATATAGTTAAAGATGGAAGTACTAGAGTTGTTGAAGTAGTCGTCTAGCACACAGCCAACGTTTCCTAGAATAAATAAGAAGTCTTAGAAATTTCCATGTTTAACTGAATCTCGTTTTCAATTGGAACACTTGGTGCTAACTCATGAGTTCCACAAAACATTAAGCACTCTACCACTCTGCTTAATACGTGCATGTTCTTCGTAACGTATTCACTATATTTCTGAACCGATTGTTTATATGCTGCGCAGCAATGTTAATGGTGCCAGCCATTTTGCATTCACAAGAATTTTCTAAATGTAGTCGGCTTCTCGCATGTTTCTTAATTCGATCACTTTAATGAATCAGATCCTTACAGCCAACTATTACCCACTTCCTAGCTACCAAAGAATACACAATAAAAAACAAAACATTTTTTTTCTACACCCAAGGAGAACCAAACTATTTGCAGAATCACTGCAGGCAGCCATAATTTAGTCATGTAAACTTGCTAAGAAGCACGACATATTTGGTATAATTTATGCTATCGATGTCAGTAACAAGATTGCCCAGCTTCTTCAATAATGACATTCGTCAGTTGGTCTCACCTTATTTTCTAATGGCTGAAGAATGTGAACACTTCAGAGGAAGTTAAGCTACCACTTTCTGATATGATAGAATACTGATCGGTTGTGGCTATTTGGGCTTGCTGTGTACTCTAAATATCAAAAGTGGTGACGCTTCTGATCATACGATCGTGGCGTCACTTCTGGTTATGGCTCCTAAGTTTAGTATTTTCGAAGTGATGTCTGTCAGTGTGTATAGGGAATATTGCCAGGTTAAGGTTTTCGTGCTGGTTCAACCCTTCTTACACAGTGGTGAACTACCAGGATACTACAGTGTTTAAATTTCATCTTAGTATTATCATTTTCAGACATGTTTAAAAAGATTTCTGGACAGATTGGTTAAAAAATTTCATGTTGTTGTTGTTGTGATCTTCAGTCCTGAGACTGGTTTGATGCAGCTCTCCATGCTACTCTATCCTGTGCAAGCTTCTTCATCTCCCAGTACCTACTGCAGCCTACATCCTTCTGAATCTGCTGTATTCATCCCTTAGTCTCCCTCTACGATTTTTACCCTCCACGCTGCCCTCCAATACTAAATTGGTGATCCCTCGACGTCTCAGAACGTGTCCTACCAACCGATCCCTTCTTCTAGTCAAGTTGTGCCACAAGCTCCTCTTCTCCCCAATTCTATTCAATACCTCCTCATTAGTTATGTGATCTACCCATCTAATCTTCAGCATTCTTCTGTAGCACCACATTTCGAAAGCTTCTATTCTCTTCTTGTCCAAATTATTTATCGTCCTTGTTTCACTTCGATACATGGCTACTCTCCATACAAATACTTAAGAAACGACTTCCTGACATTTAAATATATACTCGATGTTAACAAATTTTTCTTCTTCAGAAACGCTTTTTTGCCATTGTCAGTCTACATTTTATATCCTCTCTACTTCTACCATCATCAGTAATTTTGCTCCCCAAATAACAAAACTCATTTACTACTTTAAGTGTCTCATTTCCTAATCTAATTCCCTCAGCATCACCCGACTTAATTCGACTACATTCCATTATCCTCGTCTTGCTTTTGTTGATGTTCCTCTTATATCCTACTTTCAAGACACTGTCCATTCCGTTCAACTGCTCTTCCAAGTCCTTTGCTGTCTCTGACAGATTTACAATGTCATCGGCGAACCTCAGAGTTTTTATTTCTTCTCCATGGATTTTAATACTTACTCCGAACTTTTCTTTTGTTTCCTTTATTGCTTGCTCAATATACAGATTGAATAACATCGGGGATAGGCTACAACCCTGTCTCACTCCCTTCCCAACCACTGCTTCCCTTTCATACCCCTCGACTCTTATAACTGCCATCTGATTGCTGTACAAATTGTAAATAGCCTTTCGCTCCCTGTATTTTACCCCTGCCACCTTCAGAATTTGAAAGAGAGTATTCCAATCAACATTGTCAAAAGCTTTCTCTAAATCTACAAATGCTAGAAACGTAGGTTTGCCTTTTCTTAATCTTTCTTAAGTCATAGGGTCAGTATTGCCTCACGTGTTCCCACATTTCTACGGAATCCAAACTGATCTTCCCAGAGGTCAGCTTCAACCAGTTTTTCCATTCGTCTGTAAAGAATTCGCGTTAGTATTTTGCAGCTGTGACTTATTAAACTGATAGTTCGGTAATTTTTACTTCTGACAACACCTGCTTTCTTTGGGATTGGAATTATTATATTCTTCTTGAAGTCTGCGAGTGTTTCGCCTGTCTCGTACATCTTGCTCACCAGATGGTAGAGTTTTGTCAGGACTGGCTCTTCCAAGGCCATCAGGAGTTCTAATGGAATGTTGTCTACTCCCGGGGCCTTGTTTCGACTCAGGTCTTTCAGTGCTCTGTCAAACTCTTCACGCAGTATCATATCTCCCATTTCATCTTCATCTACATCCTCTTTCATTTCCATAATATTGTCCTCAAGTACATCGCCCTTGTATAGACCCTCTATATACTCCTTCCACCTTTCTGCTTTCCCTTCTTTGCTTAGAACTGGGTTTCCATCTAAGCTCTTGATATTCATACAAGTGGTTCTCTTTTCTACAAAGGTCTCTTTAATTTTCCTGTAGGCAGTATCTATCTTACCCCTAGTGAGATAAGTCTCTACATCCTTACATTTGTCCTCTAGCCATCCCTGCTTAGCCATTTTGCACTTCCTGTCGATCTCATATTTGAGACGTTTGTATTCCTTTTTGCCTGCTTCATTTACTGCATTATTATATTTTCTCCTTTCATCAATTAAATTCAATATTTCTTCTGTTACCCAAGGGTTTCTACTAGCCCTCGACTTTTTACCTATTTGATCCTCTGCTGCCTTCACTATTTCATCCCTCAAAGCTACCCATTCTTCTTCTACTGTATTTCTTTCCCCCATTCCTGTCAATTGTTCCCTTATGCTCTCCCTGAAACTCTGTACAACCTCTGGTTCTTTCAGTTTATCCAGGTCCCACCTCCTTAATTTCCCACCTTTTTGCAGTTTCTTCAGTTTTAGTCTACAGTTCATAACCAATAGATTGTGGTCAGAGTCCACATCTGGCCCTGGAAATGTCTTACAATTTAAAACCTGGTTCCTAAACCTCTGTCTTACCATTATATAATCTATCTGATACCTTTTAGTATCTCCAGGGTTCTTCCATGTATACAACCTTCTTTCATGATTCTTAAACCAAGTGTTAGCTATGATTAAGTTATGCTCTGCGAAAAATTCTACCAGGCGGCTTCCTCTTTCATTTCTTAGCCCCAATCCATATTCACCTACTATGTTTCCTTCTCTCCATTTTCCTGCTGACGAATTCCAGTCATCCATGACTATTAAATTTTCGTCTCCCTTCACTACCTGAATAATTTCTTTTATCTCATCATACATTTCTTCAATTTCTTCGTCATCTGCAGAGCTAGTTGGCATATAAACTTGCACTACTGTAGTAGGCGTGGGGTTCGTGTCTATCTTGGCCACAATAATGCGTTCACTATGCTGTTTGTAATAGCTTACCCGCACTTCTATTTTTTTTATTCATTATTAGACCTACTCCTGCATTACCCCTGTTTGATTTTGTATTTATAACCCTGTATTCACCTGACCAGAAGTCTTGTTCCTCCTGCCACCGAGCTTCACGAATTCCCACTATATCTAACTTTAACCTATCCATTTCCCTTTTTAAATTTTCTAACCTACCTGCCCGATTAAGGGATCTGACATTCCACGCTCCGATCCGTAGAACGCCAGTTTTCTTTCTCCTGGTAACGACGTCCTCCTGAGTAGTCCCCGCCCGGACATCCGAATGGGGGACTATTTTACCTCCGGAATATTTTACCCAAGAGGACGCCATCGTCATTGCCCTCGGGAAAAATTACGGCTGTAGTTTCCCCTTGCTTTCAGCCGTTCGCAGTACCAGAACAGCAAGGCCATTTTGGTTAATGTTACAAGGCCAGATCAGTCAATCATCCAGACTGTTGCCCCTGCAACTACTGAAAAGGCTGCTGCCCCTCTTCAGGAACCACACGTTTGTCTGGCCTCTCAACAGATACCCCTCCGTTGTGGTTGCACCTACGGTACGGCTATCTGTATCGTTGAAGCACGCAAGCCTCCCCACCAACGGCAAGGTCCATGGTTCGGGGGGGGGGGGGGATTTCATAATTAACCAATAATATTTGTGACTTCGCAAAACTAACGCCATCAAATAGAAATATTACATGTAAGGGTTCACATCTCTAACAGAATGACAGTTTTTGACCTTGATGTGGGGAGTACGAATTTGGAATCTGTGCTGTAATGAATAGTAATCTTTTTTTTCTTGTTGTTTCAGGTGAAGTAGCTGTCTTCATGAAATCATAAATTTTTTTAATAACTTGATCACTTCGAAAAAAGTATGTGAAAATGTATTGTAAAATTAGAATGATTCACAAACAGGACAGCAATGGTTTCGTGGTTTCTGAAGGGGGACAGAAAACATGTGACAGTGTAATCTTTTGTATGTCGTGCACACAAACCTTTTCACTTTCTTGATGCTTTTGTGCTGCAGATCATATGCTTTTACTCGGAAGCACAGAGAACGAAATAAAGTGAAATAGTTCTTCATAAATGCATTTGTCTTCAGCCCGTTCTCGATGTAGCAGTAACGGTGTGATTTCATCTCCTGGAGTTACTCTATCAATACAGCTTTACTCTGCTAGACAAGCTGCTTCAAGGACAGTGGTAATCTGACGTTTTCTGTAAGTGCCTTGCAGGGACAAAGGCAAGACATTAAGTATATGATGCTTTAGCTCCATATTTTAAAAAGCTGTTGGTAGAAGATATTGGAAGAGCACATTCCTCTCTTTATTTCGCTGAAGCTGTGAATACGGCTGTAAAGAAAGAGCTTCAAACAGGTCTGATTCCAAACAAATGAGTATTACATGATACCCATAGACTTTTTTCATTAGTATAGCCACTGCTAGTGACATTTACTCCAAGATAAATGCCCAGCTTTCCCAGTCGAAGCTATTGGTGACAAATTGTGATGGACCCAATAAAAACAAAACTGTGATTCATCTTATGAATGAATCTCTGGCCCTGTTACGTACAAAACAATAGATTGACGTGGGCATACGTAGCATACACGTTATCCATAATACATTCCAAAAAGAAGCACAAGTATTTGGTGAAAATGTTTCGGACATGATCTACAATTTTTCTGGCGGCCAAACATCTCGTTGGGAAGATTTTTAAAAAATAGTTTACGAAACATGTTTTCTCTAGACGGCTGACATTAGAACCAGCTGGAGACATATTCGTAGAATAATAGCCAGCTGTTGAAAATTATTTTCTTCAGTTCATACCCGAGCACAAAGACAAGTTCACGACTTCTCTGAAATAGGAGAATATTATAAACTATTAAAAGACGAAACTACCGAACCAGAAATTGTTTGTTTGTGCTCAACACTGGTTTCTTTCAGAACAGAAATCCTTTAACGCATCTAGTGTGTAATGAGCTCAAAAATCTCGTTAGAACAGTCATGAATCTTTTTGTGTTATTGCTGCTCCATTGAGTCTGGAAACGTTTTGTGGTAAGTATTATTTACCATTGAAAGAATAGTGTCCGTCGCTAGAGAAAGTGAATGTCTCAAGAAGCTAAGTCCATAAGAAAGACACTATGTTTACATTCAAGCTAGAAAGCACTCTGTGTCTGCTTGTACACAGATTTTGGGAAAGTCTTCTTTAGAGAAACCTCTGTAGCGGTGTCTTCGACGTTTGCATCCTAAAAAGTTGTTGAAAGAAGCACCATACAAAAACAGAGAAATAAGCTGCAGTTCTTTCAGTTGAGTGCACTGAACACGCACTAGGAGATGAATGGAAACTTACGTTCGAAGAATAAAGAAAAATGAGCTAGTGACATGAACCTACTAGATGTTCGCTGGACTCAGGATTTTTTTTTATCTTTCTGAGGTGATATATAACTCTGGAAAAAACAGCAATACCCTACTGTCACGAAAATTCTATAGGTTGAACTTGCACTCTTGCATGGCAGTGCAAACGTAGGAAGGGGATTCACTTTGTCGGGAAACATCTTGAATGAAGACACTGCAAACACGTGTGAAAGAACGTTGGATGTTCATTTGACTGTGAGAGAGGCTGTGGTGAATGTTTTTGAGGGGAATGTCTATTTTGTACAAAAAGTAATGTGAAGATCACAAGAGAGTGTCTGAGGAAACAAGAACACAAGAAGAGAAACTCTTGCAAGCAAATATGAAAAGTAAATTCCAAAAAGGAGAAGTAAATATTGAAAACGGTGAACAGCCACTGAAGAAAATGAAAGAGTATGAAAATGAGAAAAGATTGACTGTTCGCGAATTGCTGGGATGATGCGAACAAGTCTTTAAAAGAAGCAAAAAAAAAAAAAAACCTTGACGGGAAGTAGTGTGGCCTAAGGAAAGTTAGAGAAAAAGAAGTGAAGAAAATTCCTGTAGGAAGCAGTTAATGAGTGGAAAAGCAGTGTTATAACATTTTTTCAAAGAAGCTTAAACAAAGGGATCTAATTTTGTAAAGAAAGGTAGATGATTTTCACATTACGTTTAAAAATTAGAATTTGTAGATATTTTGCTTGTATTACTCCGTAAATGGTACTGAACAGCTACCCTTTGTCGCCTTCTCTAGTTTTAGATATATTTGTGCCAAATAGGAGCATCTTAGTTTTATTATAATAAAGTGCAGTGATTTTCTTGATTGGTTTTTATTAGTTTTATATGTAGTGCAGTGATTTTCCTGATTGGTGTTTATTAGTTTTATATGTAGTCTTATGAAAGTTTCGTATATTAATTATAATTAAACCAATAAATAGGTGTAAGTTGGTTGGCTATGAGGATAGTGGAGGCCAGATTTTAAAAAATTCTTCTGACACTTCTATCCTAATGAATAATTTGAGTCATTGTTTAGTCTGTTTGTTATGTACCAGTCGCTAAAGACAGTTTTTGTAATCGAAATGATCAGTAAGTCAGTTGACAGGTTTACGACTTTGCAGCACCTTCGGTTTTCAAACTACTCTACACAGTCAAACATCGTGAAGTAAGACTAGCCACTGGTACCTTACGGAATACTCCTGCCAAAGCACGGATCTCCTCTCATCACTTCCGACAGTACCAACTCTTGCTCACTTACGCACTTACCATCCGACGATTACGATTTCTTGATCCTCCATCTTGTCAAACTATTTGCATACATGGGACACTAACCCCTGACGTACGTCCTCAGATAGGGTTACCAGTTGAGACCGCTTTCACCACTCCTCCCTTTGGTTAGTAACCAGATCACGAATTAGGACTGATCTGTTTGAAGGATCTACGATTTGTCGTCCAAATGACCTTTGGGCGTCTGTTTCTCCCTCTTTTTCAGAAGTACTAGGATGCTACCGTCATTTATACTGCTTACACTCAAGATAGTATCATCACCCAACTACGGTGTGTTTGCGGATGGAGCGTCTCGCACCACAATCTGCGTGTGAGAGACCCTCGACGTTGTCTTCTTTCCAGCTGCATTGGCCATCCCTCTTTTGTACTCTATTTTAATTCCTTTTAGATGTTATTACCCTCTTATTTCTTCCGTACTTTATTTTACGTCTTAGTGGGGTCACTCCGACGAACAGTGTGTGCTGTTCACATAGTTAACACTTTGGCTATAATGGGTCGGGAATGGGACGGCTGTGGGTAGAATGGCCCCCGTCGCATGCTAACACTTGGACAGCCATTGACCTGACCCCACACACCTACTTTCATTTCTTTCACTTTATTTTATTACTGTCGATCCAAATTATGTCTATTACGTTTTTAGCCTTCTCACAGTTGTCAATGCGAATCTCCCTGCTAGACTGCATTCTTTGTAGCTGTTTTTGCTCTTAACCGAGTTGACGAGGGGTGAGATGCGGGTGGGTTCTATCACGCCGCAGAGACTCCTGGGAGAGCTCTCGTCTGTTCTGGCATACGTACCGGCCCGACCATTTACATTACTTCTGAGTTCTCGCATCAATATTACTTTCAGTGCTTCGATACTACGTTGGTTCATAATTTGATCAAATTTATGGCTGACATCACCAACTCCAGACAAACTTCCTCTTGAATTAGGGACTGATAGCCTCGCCGTCTACTCCCTTAGCCAGCCTGCAAACGAAAACCAACCAAACAATACGGCTCACGAGCCCTGAGCGGCCAATGAAACTTTATGCTACTGCTTACCCAAGTTGTATTCGTAAAATGTACAGTCCCACTTAATTCTTCGGGTCTTCTTTGTTGTCTAGAGGGAGACTATACAACCGTCACACTAGAAACCTACTATGGTGTGCTGCTGTGTCCGGATGCTCCTGTGAAAACTAGTCTATACAGGTGGTCAGAAACAGTCTGCAAAGCTTGTAAGGGTGTTGCAGTGTAGGCTGTGCTGAGAAATAATTGTTAAGAAAAAATTCAATACGTTGCTCTATTAATTAATTAGTTAATTAGCATTGAATTTAGCCAATCGTATCTTGCGCGTGCAAATTGAAGTGGCTCGCCAGAGATGGTGTCGCCAAACGTTTTCTTCATTTGGTTTCCTAAAACTCAACAAGAGAGTGATAAAAAAAAATTGGACATGGGACGGTAGTAACGATCAAACCCGAGTCGAAGGTTGAGCAGTCTCGTGCATTACAATCTATTCTGTGAGAACACTGACACTAACTGCATCTGCCAGGACGCTTGGATTTGTCCGCAACGGCTTGATTGGCTAACTTCAATGCTAATTAACTCTGAAACGGCGCAACATATCAAATTTTATTTATTTTTAATTTCTACTACCAGTCTCTTTTTTATTTTACGTTTAATCTAACATAATACAACGCATTTCGAACATGTTCTGTTCATCTTCAGGCGTTATACATACATACATACAGACAAATGTTACTTAAAAATAAACAGTTTTAAACTAGATTAATCTAGAACTCTTTGTCCATTATTTTTTACTGCAGCTGCTGGTGTGGCATTTGGGGAGGGGGGGGCAGTGGATGTCTAGAAATCGAAATCACCCGTTGTTTGTCCGATTTTTGCGTGTTCGCCCCTGAGGAAAAACTTACAGAGAAATTGGGAGTGGAACTGTACGCAAAAATGGATAACGCTATATTTAAATGTGGCCCTGTCACCCCTAATTAATCTGCGGTGGTAGTGTTGACGATAAATCGCACCTATATTTACTTCCAAACATGAACGATCACGAACACTTAAGGTGTTCAATGACATCAAACACGTACACAAAAATAAAAATAAGCAAAAGGGTGAATTCAGGATCAACTACTGAACGTAAAGGCTCTACTGAATCACAATAATTTTATTATAACCTTCAGATCAATGCTGAATAAAACACAGTGAACAATTTACAAATTATCCTCTTAACTGGCATTGGCAGTAACTGTATTAAAATCGGTCCAATACGCGATCTCTTATAACATACATACGAAGAACCACTATACTCCAAAGTACCGTGAAACCTCTGTGGAAACAGCAATTGCAATTGATCCAACTATTTAACGTTACTCCTAACACAGGCCGAAGCGGGAGCGATCTCACCGTAATATTCCTGTTGTAGCGGCGGTATCCGACAGCGACGGCGCGGCCGTGCGGTCGGCGTGTGGCGTCTCGGAAAGTACAATCCTACAGTATTCGGACAACAGACTGCTGTCCGTAAACTTCTCTAATTGCGACAATGTTTCCGTCAGCAATGAGCTGGCGCGGCTAACGTCCTCTCAGAACGAAAGACCAAGAGGAGAGACGACTTGGCTAACGTACTCTCAGTACGAGGGCCCAGAACGGAAGACCTCTACCGAGAATCCAGCACCTATGTTTTCTCACCTCAACTTTAACCGAGCGAATCACATCACTAGAAGCTCTCAAAATTCCCAGTTTGCCAGTGCCGACCAATGTATGGCCTGGGAATAGAACTCTTTTCACAATTCTTTTATTTCTACAAAATTTCACAAGTAAACTCCGCCCTCGCCGGCTGGGAAGAACCACAGTTGTGGGCAATAACACTTTTACTGGCAGTTTTCTCCCAAGAGACCACTCGAGATTTTCCCGGCAAGATTCCCCATCGTAGCGAACACAGATTCTTGCATTGAAAGTTTGTTATTCGGAACTCCTGGCCTGCGCCGCTTGAGTTACTCGAAGGCGTAAAATTAGTGGGACATAGGCGAGAGCACACACAGGAAAGCCCAGCCAGCTGTTCACTGCTCTGTTTTGGTAAACACGAACACCTGCAGCCGCGCGTCCCCCAGAGGTTGGCGGCCGCTGTGGCCTCTCTAAACGATTACAGAAATCCCCCAGTTCACCATTCATACCGTCAGGCTGTGGCCTTCGGCGGCTAGGTGGGGACGTAGCCGAGCTCTGTCTCGCGTACTGCCTTTCCGCAAAATCTTATACTTACAAACTCGCGGAATTCTCGCGTGCCGATGCGTTTCCACATAGATTTCCTACACCGTAATTTAGAGTATTACCCCAACAAAACCTAAATGTCTGCTGGTTTTCTTCTTTGCGGTTGACAATGTATGATATCACAGCCTGTATAGGATGCAGATAGATTTGCATCAGTTATGTGTTACGAAAATGGTGTGAACGACTTTTATATGACGTTGATCACTTACGATTTCATCATCTTGCTGCTTCACTTGCATCACTGGTGTAATGGCGGAGCTGTTGGTTAACATTACAGTATTGCACATTGTATTTTGTCTCTGATTGCCAACGTAATGCACTGCACAAATTGCAGTTTGTGCAGCGCATTACGTTGGCAATTAGCGTCCATGTCTGGTACTTCCCAATAACTCGTCAGTCCCAAACGTGCCTTCCCACCCCAGCGTCTATTCTGCTAGACCGAATGGAGCACAATCATATTAACTGGCAGTTCCTTATATGCGATAGCTTCCAGCGTTCTGTTACGACTGGTGGTTAAGTGTAAAGTCGTAAAGAGTGAGGAATTTTCACATGATGATCAGTGTTTTACAGCACTTGGCGGAAATAAACTTCTAAACCTCCTGACAGGGAGCAGTGCCTTCCAAAAAAGGGCTATTAGAGGGAGCAAGAATTGGCTGATGAAGAGATGAAGGGCAAGCTTGGATCAGAGAAAGATAGAGAATTAGCCGCATCTTATTACAACGCCACATCTCTCAGTACATCGCATAAACAGTGCGGATGCATCCCACCGCTGACGAAGGGTATTATAGTGCTCAGAGACAGTATCGATATTTTTATTTTAAATCGAATTTTCCCCTACATCACTAGAATAAATCCTTTTGAAATGTCTGTGGTAGATCTGTTCCAAATCCTTGTCCAAGTGAGCTACATCTGCAATTACCTTTTACATTAACAAGGCGTTAAATGCTAAACTTTCTCCTTTCCTTTGTGAAGGCTATCTTGAGAGCCACAATGCCACAGAGTGTCCCGATCTTGTTTGAATCAGCTAATGTAATTTCATGGTGGCTTCTCGCGTTAATTTCCGTTTCCTGAAGGCTATCTGGTTATCATTTAGTATCTTTCTAACTTTTCTAGACTTCGTTCCAGTTGTGCAGTAGCGCTCATCATTTGGTATTCCCATTTCCTTTTGCACTGTCAAGAAAGAAATATTTTTCTTGGTATATCCAATGTTCCATAGATTCTGGACTCTATACTGAATTGACCTCGTTAGCAGCATCAAGGACTGAACCATTTAAGATTCGGGATTTCGAATTTGTTACGGAGAATACACTGTGTTTTTCACACATAATGACTTAAAAAAATTGTGGATCAGATTTGGACTCGCCCCCGAACAGAACGAGGTGGTATTATGGCAAGGACCAGGTTAATTCTCATCTGGACCAACCAGATTAGATTTTCAGTGGTTTCCCTAAATCATTAAAGCACATGTCTGGATGGTACCTATAATAAAAAAAAAGAAGACACGTCCGACTGCCTTCTCCACGCTCACTCACCCGATGTTGTACCTCATCCCCAATGACCTCGTCGTCGACGGGGTATTAAAACAATTTTAATTTCTTCATTCCTTCCTTCCTTCCTTCCTTTCTTCCTTATAGAACCCGAATACCCATCTTTTATTCTCTGTGCGCTACCAATCGAGATCGTCCCTGGGGGAAGAGGGTCTCGAGAAATAGAGAATTTTAACTTCGTACAATGTTGTCCACATCTGGTACTAAAGGGCGAAATTGGGCAAAAGGCAGTAAATGTAGTCTGAGTGACAATGCTAAGAGTGTGTAGCTAAACTGGCCTCCGTATTTATTTTTCTGGAGGTCATGGTCCTACACCGTCTTGGGGGAACCGATACAGTGTTTGAGCGGGGCGGGACGACAAATACACGTATTAGCTTTGAGTTAGGGAACTGCTTACGACAGATAGGAATCTATGTGTAGTTCATCAGTATTGGTCTTTTCGCACTATCCAAGTATGTGATTTGTTATTTTCGTTTAAATAAGCTTCTAGGTGTTAACTCCCAAAACTATAACAACACCTCAATATTGCCTGTCTGTCGACTTGCGAAAGTTCCTCGAAAGGTAAAGGTAGGACTGCACACGGTCGAGTCCCATCAGTGTGATCACCACCTAGGTTCGACGTCAACGTTTAGTAACCACTTACAGACTGCAGCTGGCAGCACTAGCAATGGAGAGTATGTAACGCGTGTCGGAGGGCGCGGAAAACAGTGCAGTCGTTGTCATAATGCGGAAACGGAGCAATTAGTCTGACGCCCAAAAGGGCATGATCATTGGCTTTCGGGCCGAGTTTGGAAGAATTTCCGAAACGGTTAAGTTTGTAAACTGTTCGCCTGCTGCCATGGTACCCTGCGTGGAAAATGGCGCTATGCAAAACCGGCGCTGAGGCAACTGTGGTGCATCACAGGCCAAGATACCAGTGGTGATGTGTACAGAAGAACAGCTGTTGAGCAACTGACTGCCCACATGAGCCAAGGGGCTACCAACAGTATCTCCTGAACGACCGCCCAGCGAACTTTGCTACGTACGGGCCTCTACAGCAGGCGCCTGGTTCATGCAGCCATGCTAACTGCTGCTCATCGGCCATGAAGGCTGGAATTTTCACGCCAGTACCGCAGCAGGACGTCCACCGAGTGGCGACAGATGGCCTTTTCAGATGAATCGCGTTTTATGCTCCTTCTGACAGACGGCCGACGCCCTACAAGAATCGAAGGAAGGCTTCAGGTTGTAGGAGGGGGCATTATGGTCTCAGGAATGTTTCCGTGGTATTACCTGAGTGATCTTGTGATTCTGGAGGGCACACTGGATCAACACGAGTAAGTATATGTCCGTGGGGACCGTCACCACCCCTGCATGCAGTTCGTTTCTCCATGACATCTACCAGCAGGTCAATGGAACTTGTCAAAAACCTCAGCTCGCGGTGCACGTGCGTAGTTCGAAAAGCACAAGGATGCGTTTACTGTAGTCCCCTGGCCCACAAACTCCCCAGACTTAAATCGCATCGAGAATCTCTGTGACTGCCTCCATCGGGGTGTATGAGCCCTCGATCCTCAACGGAGAAACCTAGCGCATCTGGTTACGGCACGGAAGTCAGGATGGATGGTATAGGCATGGTATAGGCATGCTTATTCAAATAGAGATATATGTAAACAGGCTGAATACGGCACTGCGGACGGCAACGCCTACGTAAGACAAGTGTCTGGCGGAGTTGTTAGATCGGTTACTGCTGCTACAATGGCAGGTTATCAAGATTTAAGTGAGTTCGAACTTCATGTTATAGTCGGCGCACGAGCTATGGGACACAGCATCTCCGAGTTATTGATGAAGTGGGGATTTTCCATTTCGCGAGTGTACCGTGAATATCAGGAATCTGCGAAACATCAAATCTCCTACGTCGCTGCGGCCGGAAAAAAATCCTGCAAGAACGGGATCAAAGACGACTGAAGTGAATCGTTCAACGCAAATCGCAGCACATTTCAATGCTAGGCCATCAACAAGTAATAGCGTGCGAACCATTCGACAAAACATTATCGATATGGACTTTCGGAGCCGAAGGCCCACTCGTTTACCCTTAATGACTGTACGAAACATAGCTTTACGCCTCGCCTGGGCCCGTCAACACCGACAGTGGACTGTTGATGACTGGAAACATGTTGCATGGTCGGACGAGTCTCGTTTCAAATTGTATCGAGCGGTCAGACGTTTATGGGTATGGAGTCAAGCTCATGAATCCATCGACCCTGCATGTCAGCTGGGTACTGTTGAAGCTGGTGGAGGCTCTGTAATGGTGTGAGGCGTGTGCAGTTGGAGTGGTATGGGACCTCTGATACGTCTAGATACGACTTTGACAATCGACACGTACATAAGCACGTTGTCTGATCACCTCCATCCATTCATTTCCATTGTGCTTTCCGACGGACTTGGGCAGTTCCAGCAGGGCTATGCGACACCCCACATGCCCAGAGTTGCTACACAGTGGCTCCAGGAACACACTTGAGTTTAAACAATTCCGCTGACCACCAAACTCTCCAGACGTGAACATTATGTAGCATATCTGGCACGCCTTGCAATGTGCTCTTCAGAAGAGATCTCCAACCCCTGGCACTCTTACAGATTTATGACAGCCCTGCAGGTATCACGGTGTCAATTCTTTCTAGCACTGCTTGAGACATTGGCCGAGTCCATGCCACGTCTTGTTGCGGCACTTCTGCGTGCTCTCGGGAGCACTACACGATATTAGGCAGGTGTACTAGTTTCTTTGGTTTCAGATTAGTAGTCCTAAGGGGAAAAAAGGGAGGAGCAGTGTCGTCCGTGGTCGTCAAGAGTCAGTTAAACGAAGACTTCGGTGGTGGACGTCTAGCGAGCGGCGGCCGGTGGCGGTGACCGACGGGATGCGTCAAGCGGGCAGCGTCCGCGCCACGCGAGGGGTGTCTCCGGAGACAGGCCGCTCCTGGCCGCTCGGCGCTGACTCAGCGCCGGATTGGCGTAACAGGCAAATTGCTGCGGCCGGCCGGCAGACGACTCGTTTCCTGCTGTTGCGGCGGCGCGCCGGCCAACGCGGGTTTTAACGCCGCGGCCACGCACCGCCCACCCCGCCCGCCGCTTCCATCTGGCGCTCACCGCCTCCAACAGGGTAGCCCGTGCAGTGCAGCGCCGCTCTCACGTAAGGCACTCTCTGAGGATGGCCCTAATGTTACAGATTGCTTTTAATTCGTTCATCCTCATCGCCTCCTTTGACATCCACTGCTCGATAAAGGCCACCTTTAGACTTTTCCTTGCATCCCGGTCTTCAGGTTATTCAGTTCCACGTTGCTCCTGCATCTTTTCTAATGTCCCCTACCCATTATCTATTACGTCCTCGGCTCAGTCTTTATCGTACTTAAAACAAAGTTTCGCCAGTTGTGGGTCATATTCAGACTTTATCTTGCTTACAATGTAATACCTCAGCCGGCCGGTGTGGCCGTGCGGTTCTAAGCGCTTCAGTTTGGAACCGCGTGACCGCTACGGTCTCGGGTTCGAATCCTGCCTCGGGCATGGATGTGTGTGATGTCCTTAGGTTAGTCAGGTTTAAGTAGTTCTAAGTTCTAGGGGACTGATAACCACAGCTGTTAAGTCCCATAGTGCTCAGAGCCATTTGAACCATTGTTTTGTAATACCTCAACTTCGTCGCCATGTATGACTGCCTAAATATTAAAATTGCCCATTTCCTCACCTTTTCAGCTTGGTTACCATGTGATACGTCAATTTCATAGCCGTGTTCAGCTACCTTCACATCAAAATAGACGAAGTTGATGTATTATACTGCAACCAAGCTAAAACCTCTGGAGATGACACACAACTGCGGAAACCGAAAATCATTTAAACTATCTAATCAAAAGTTTCTGGACACATCTTGGTGGACAATGACATGAGTTGAGTCACCCTTCTCCGTTATGACTGATTCGTATCTGATCAGGACACTTTCAATAAAAGTCTGAATGTCGGTGGAGGAATGGCAGCTCATTCTTCGTCGAGAGTCGAAAGCGGGAAAAGCAGTGATGTTGGACGCTGGAATCTGTAGTGAAGTCGACTTTCTAGCTCATCCCAATGGCATTCCATTGGGTTCAGGTCAGGACTCTGGGCAAGCCAACCCATTTCAGAAAAGCTGATGGCTACCGCCAATCGCTCGACAGATGCTGCTTTATGACTGGGCACCGTTATTGCTGATAGAACCAGTCATCGTCTCCGAACTGTTCCTCTACTGTAAAATGTTTTCATATGTTTCCACATTTAGCGTTTCCTTAAGGATAATAAGGGAACCACACTAACCGCGACAAACACTCCTGTACTGTAAAATCACCTACTGTGTACTTCACTACTGACGCTCCACATGATAGGAAGTCATGTTCTTCAGTCACTTGCCAAACCCATACCCTTCCATCAGACAGCTACACCGTACAGGAAGAGTCATCACTCCAAATCACTCATTTCCAGTCATCCGCTGCGCGGCGGCGTCGCTCTTTAGAGAACTTCAAGCGTCACGTAGCACTGATTACAGAAATGCTTGGCTTATGTGAAGCTGTTCGGCTACTGCCCCCTATTCGTTATAACTGTCTACACACAGTCACTGTGCTAGTTGTACTGCCCGTAGCACTTTACAGCTCAGGACTGGGTCCTTTCATTGATCTGATGTGATTTTATACAACCACCCTTCGCAGTGCTCGACGGTCCCTGTCTGTCGGTAGATGATGCCTGGCCGGTCTTGGTTTAGTTGTGCTTCTTTCTTCGTGTTTCCACTTCACAATCACAAATTCAGAAGTCGACTTGGGCAGCATTAGAAGCGTTGAAACGCACCTGACGTATCTGTTACTCTGGTGGCATCCGGTGAGTAGTCCATGTTCGAAGTCACTAAGCTCTCCAGATCGAGCCGTTCGGCTCTTATTGCTACTCTAATGACAACACTCACCTTTGATTAACTTCTCATGGTTGGGATTCACAGTCGTATAATATTTCTTAAAAGACATCATAGTCGTCGTTGACTGTATAAACAGTCAACGGCGACTATGATGTCTCTTAAGAAAAACAATACTCCCCGCCTCCTATTACACTGGCGTGTACGCGACTCGTAAAATGTAATGGTCAGTTCCACATTATTTACGGTTGCCTGGATACTTCTGATCAGATCACGCGTATTATTACATAGCAACTGTGACAAATAATGTTCAACTATCCAACAGTTGCTATATCTCTCCATGGACATTATGTCTGCCAGTATAAAGATTTTCACATCTCTTTGAATTCAACAAAGAACTTCCTTATCCATTGTCCTAGCTCGATGTCCAGCCCACTTTCTTTTTACGGTTCAAATCTAAGCCAGTAAAATCGCAATCCTTACAGTACCACTTCGTTGTCTGTCTGTCTGATTGTTGAGACCCCTTTTTCCTCAGGAATGACCAGCTCTACCAAGTTCAAATTCATACCACATACTACGGTTTACGATTTCTTGGCGGTGTCAAAAATTTAAGCTTCTAAGTCAGTGCAATCAAAAGATAAAACCATTTGTCACAGATTTTGGTAATCGCAAACGCACTCATCAGAATCTACAGCGTATTTCCCGTTGACCTAGAATCATGAAATTTGGCGAGAAACTGGCTTCCACAATATACGTTAATGAAAAAATCCGAAAATTGTTAATCTATAGTTATATCACACGAACAAAAAATACCTTTTGTCATTTGTTATCGGGTTCTCCATCTGCCTCTCTCTCTCTGTCTGTCTACCTGTCAAGACCCCTTTACCACAGGAGTTACAACAGCAAATCAGAAATAATACAAAAAATTAAATTTAAAACTTAAAATTAAGCCATTCTCCAAACTCTTAGAATTCCCAGGACTTATATCGGGCCAGTATCATCGATCTCGATAATTGGCGAAAATCGTCGAGATACTCGATTTCCGGCATTTCCAGGGAGCAATTATTGAACTACATGGAAAAAATGTAAATTAATTACAAACTACGGCGTGCACACACTTCATTCAACACGTAAACATCACTACAGATATTCGGATTTAGGTTGCAACATGTTCGATGTGCCTGCCATCATTGGCGATGATGTGGCGCAGACAAATAGCGAAATTCTGCATGACCCGCTGAAGTGATTGCACATCGATGACAGCCTGAATGTCTATTTTCATCTCAGAAACGGTTTTGGGATTAGTGTTGTACACCTTGTCTTTAATACAGTCCCACAAAAGGGATTCGCCAGTGTTCAGATCTGGAGAATATAGTGGCCAGTCTTTACCCATGCCAATGGTCTTCGGGTATCCCACAGCCAGAATGCCGTCCCCAGAGTTCTCCTCCAAGATATCAAAGGGTATCCTGCTTCGATGGGATTGAGTCCGTCTTGTATGAACCACCTCTTGTCGAAATCAGGGTCACTTTGGATAATCAGGATGAAATCATTTTCCAAAACCTTCACGTACCGTCTGGTAATCACCGTGCCGTCAAGGGATATCGCACCGACTATTCCATAACTGGACATTGCACACCACACAATCACCCATTGAGGGTGAAGAGACTTCTCGATCGCGAATTGCGGATTCTTAGTCCCCCAAATGCGCCAATTTTGCTTATTGACGAACCTATCCAAATGAAAGTGGGCTTCGTCGCTAAACGAAACCATTCAGGTCATACTAATTCCCATAGTGCGGCCAACCGTTCAGTTTGAACGTCCTAACACAAACCCTTCAGAATTATGATGATTTTATTTCATATAGTTCAATAATTGTCAACCTGTACATAAATATGTTTAAACGTCACCCTCAGAGCCCGAATTCTAGTTGCACTCGACCAGTTTTCTTTTTTGCTCTCACAGTTACATATTTCACTCTTGTCTGTTCCCTGATTCACTTGTTTGTTTCATTACAGCTCTTCTAGTAATTCTTAAGATGCATCTTTGTGTAACTGGCTGGAACACTTTGTTTTGAATGGTTTTTGCATTACGAGGTGCATTCAAGTTCTAAGGCCTCCGATTTTTTTTCTAATTAACTACTCACCCGAAATCGATGAAACTGGCGTTACTTATCGATGTAATCGCCCTGCAGACGTACACATTTTTCACAACGCTGACGCCATGATTCCATGGCAGCGGCAAAGGCTTCTTTAGGAGTCTGTTTTGACCACTGGAAAATCGCTGAGGCAATAGCAGCACGGCTGGTGAATGTGCGGCCACGGAGAGTGTCTTTCATTGTTGGAAAAAGCCAAAAGTCACTAGGAGCCAGGTCAAGTGAGTAGGGAGCATGAGGAATCACTTCAAAGTTGTTATCACGAAGAAACTGTTGCGTAATGTTAGCTCGATGTGCGGGTGCGTTGTCTTGGTGAAACAGCACACGCGCAGCCCTTCCCGGACGTTTTTGTTGCAGTGCAGGAAGGAATTTGTTCTTCAAAACATTTTCGTAGGATGCACCTGTTACCGTAGTGCCCTTTGGAACGCAATGGGTAAGGATTACGCCCTCGCTGTCCCAGAACATGGACACCATCATTTTTTCAGCACTGGCGGTAACCCGAAATTTTTTTGGTGGTGGTGAATCTGTGTGCTTCCATTGAGCTGACTGGCGCTTTGTTTCTGGATTGAAAAATGGCATCCACGTCTCATCCATTGTCACAACCGACGAAAAGAAAGTCCCATTCACGCTGTCGTTGCGCGTCAACATTGCTTGGCAACATGCCACACGGGCAGCCATGTGGTCGTCCGTCAGCATTCGTGGCACCCACCTGGATGACACTTTTCGCATTTTCAGGTCATCATGCAGGATTGTGTGCACAGAACCCACAGAAATCCCAACTCTGGAGGCGATCTGTTCAACAGTCATTCGGCGATCCCCCAAAACAATTTTCTCCACTTTCTCGATCATGTCGTCAGACCGGCTTGTGCGAGCCCGAGGTTGTTTCGGTTTGTTGTCACACGATGTTCTGCCTTCAATAAACTGTCGCACCCATGAACGCACTTTCGACACATCCATAACTCCATCATCACATGACTCCTTCAACTGTTGATGAATTTGAATTGGTTTCACACCACGCAAATTCAGAAAACGAATGATTGCACGCTGTTCAAGTAAGGAAAACGTCGCCATTTTAAGTATTTAAAACAGTTCTAATCCCCCCCCCCCCCCCCCCGATGGCGGTAAAATTCCATTTACCGTACGGTGCTGCCATCTCTGGGAAGTATTGACAATGAACGCGGACTCATTATAAAACAATGCGCATGTTTCTCTCTCTTTCCAGTCCGGAGAAATAAAATCAGAGGCCTTAGAACTTGAATGCACCTCGTAAAAATCAGTCTTGTTACTTCGATGACTCTGGGTATTGGGGAACTTAGTTGTAAATGGAGCACAAAAGCTGTTACCATTCTAATTTTAAATTTTAATGCGGTTTTAGAGTATTTTCAATCTCTTTCGAAGAAATAAAAATTTTCAAATGGCTCTGAGCACTATGGGACTCAACTGCTGTGGTCATAAGTCCCCTAGAACTTAGAACTACTTAAACCTAACTAACGTAAGGACATCACACACACCCATGCCCGAGGCAGGATTCGAACCAGCGACCGTAGCGGTCGTGCGGTTCCAGACTGTAGCGCCTTTAACCGCTCGGCCACTCCGGCCGGCCTCTTTCGAAGACTTTTATGTTTGCCTCTTCAGACAGGTATGTGAAGTCACCGGCAGGTACGTAATGCAGGTACGTAATGTATACCACGTTCGTGTACCACAATATACTCTGGTAAATACACTCCTGGAAATTGAAATAAGAACACCGTGAATTCATTGTCCCAGGAAGGGGAAACTTTATTGACACATTCCTGGCGTCAGATACATCACATGATCACACTGACAGAACCACAGGCACATAGACACAGGCAACAGAGCATGCACAATGTCGGCACTAGTACAGTGTATATCCACCTTTCGCAGCAATGCAGGCTGCTATTCTCCCATGGAGACGATCGTAGAGATGCTGAATGTAGTCCTGTGGAACGGCTTGCCATGCCATTTCCACCTGGCGCCTCAGTTGGACCAGCGTTCGTGCTGGACGTGCAGACCGCGTGAGACGACGCTTCATCCAGTCCCAAACATGCTCAATGGGGGACAGATCCGGAGATCTTGCTGGCCAGGGTAGTTGACTTACACCTTCTAGAGCACGTTGGGTGGCACGGGATACATGCGGACGTGCATTGTCCTGTTGGAACAGCAAGTTCCCTTGCCGGTCTAGGAATGGTGGAACGATGGGTTCGATGACGGCTTGGATGTACCGTGCACTATTCAGTGTCCCCTCGATGATCACCAGTGGTGTACGGCCAGTGTAGGAGATCGCTCCCCACACCATGATGCCGGGTGTTGGCCCTGTGTGCCTCGGTTGTATGCAGTCCTGATTGTGGCGCTCACCTGCACGGCGCCAAACACGCATACGACCATCATTGGCACCAAGGCAGAAGCGACTCTCATCGCTGAAGACGACACGTCTCCATTCGTCCCTCCATTCACGCCTGTCGCGACACCACTGGAGGCGGGCTGCACGATGTTGGGGCGTGAGCGGAAGACGGCCTAACGGTGTGCGGGACCGTAGCCCAGCTTCATGGAGACGGTTGCGAATGGTCCTCGCCGATACCCCAGGAGCAACAGTGTCCCTAATTTGCTGGGAAGTGGCTGTGCGGTCCCCTACGGCACTGCGTAGGATCCTACGGTCTTGGCGTGCATCTGTGCGTCGCTGCGGTCCGGTCCCAGGTCGACGGGCACGTGCACCTTCCGCCGACCACTGGCGACAACATCGATGTACTGTGGAGACCTCACGCCCCACGTGTTGAGCAATTCGGCGGTACGTCCACCCGGCCTCCCGCATGCCCACTATACGCCCTCGCTCAAAGTCCGTCAACTGCACATACGGTTCACGTCCACGCTGTCGCGGCATGCTACCAGTGTTAAAGACTGCGATGGAGCTCCGTATGCCACGGCAAACTGGCTGACACTGACGGCGGCGGTGCACAAATGCTGCGCAGCTAGCGCCATTCGACGGCCAACACCGCGGTTCCTGGTGTGTCCGCTGTGCCGTGCGTGTGATCATTGCTTGTACAGTCCTCTCGCAGTGTCCGGAGCAAGTATGGTGGGTCTGACACACCGGTGTCAATGTGTTCTTTTTTCCATTTCCAGGAGTGTACAAGTCTTATATTGAGAGCCTTGTATTTACCAGATTAGAGGATACTTTAGTACTGCAACACCACTTACTTGCTGGTGTATTTCATTTCCAAATAAAGTAAATAACAAACATAGCTCAAAATGGGTAACAAAAAAATGGTTCAAATGGCTCTGAGCACTATGGGACTTAACATTTGAGGTCATCAGACCCCTTGAACTTAGAACTACTTAAACCTAACTAACCTAAGGACATCACACACATCCATGCCCGAGGCAGGATTCGAACCTGCGACCGTAGCAATCACGCGGTTCCAGACTGAAGTGCCTAGAACCACTCGGCCACACCGGCCAGCAACGGGTAACAGATACAGATACAGACTGATTGTAACCCATGCTATTCAGACACTTTAGAGCTTAGTATTGAAACTTTTGTTTAGTTCACCAGAATACTACTGCCTGTTTCGAACTCTTCTGTTAATTTCTTCTCTTGTCTATCATTTCTCTCAACTGCACAAAACACATGAACAGATTCTATGACTTCATTGTTTATTACAATCATTTCTTTTTTTGTATTTGGGGCTTACATTACTTTAGTCTTATTGCAGTTGATTTTCAAGCCTAGTTCCAGATTTTCTCTATAAAGCTTTTCCATTTGTAGTTGAAAGCGAAACGAAGGCGGTCCAAATGTGTCCCATCAAAGACGTGCCCTTTCTTCGTTTTCAGAGTTTAACCATCTGCAAATTTCCTCAGGGCTTATTGGAATAAATTTTGATGATATTAAATATTTCTGTCTGCATCTTTCAACTTTTAATATCTCAGTATCCTGATGTTTCACTGGCGTATGTATTCTTTAGTTTACTTCCATATGTTGAATAGATGCCTTGTTTCTCATGGGCTGCCACTACAAATATTTCATATGAAATCTATTGTTTTCAGTCTAGAACATAATATTATATTCCGTTTTCTTTGTAATTTGTGTTGGCACTCTGATCTTGTCGGAACGCCGGTCCATTAGTGAAAATGTAATAAACGTTACCCTTCCTAGCACTGCAGTCTGGTGCGAAAATTATAACTTTCTAGTGAATATTACATTTGTAAGATGGCAAGAACTATGCCCCTTACATGAAGTCATTAAAGATCACCGAACTCACGCTGAGCGAACAGTAGGGCTAAACAAAAATGACTGACAAGTCACAATGCATCTTGTAGAGGGTATAGTATGGGTGTATTGGAATAATTAATGTTGGGTGATGGTTTTAAAGTAATTCATGCGACGTGAAAACTTTGTGGAAATGTGTCCATTTACTGGAGGCTAGTTTATCCCAGGGAAGTATTCAGAGTTGACCATGGCCCGGTGGCGGCGCGCGGCTGGGGAGCGGCGAAGGGAAGCGATAATAGGCAGCTTAGGGCGACTCAAACTCTGAGAAAGCGGTAACGGGGTGCGGCCTCCAGCTGCCTTAAGATGAGTGACAGTGAGGGGGGTGGTTGATCCCATGCTGGTGTACCAGGAAGCAGACGGAGAACTTGTACGTCTGTTGATAAATGTCCGTCATCCCGTTTTCAGTGAAACATCTGAGAAACCCGCGCAAAGATACGGTGGAGTGGTCAACATAGGCCGAAATATGCGTGTTCGTGACTATAGCAACTTCACGCTGAATTCATGGTCCGCAGAGTGTGAAGTAAATCAGGTGAAGAGCGACAGAATGAAATACGCCAGCCTTTGATGGGAATCCAGGACCAAGGAATTTGAAGTACTCTCCTGGGAGTCAGAATTTCGGAAAAAATTGGTGTTTTATTCAGATGATAACTTTGATGGGTGGCCTGGGAGGAGCTAAAGTTGAGGGGAAGGGAAATTTTGTGGGAATTTGTTCACTTCCCAGAACAGTCATTGGTTGGCACTGGGAAGTGACGCATAATTAACGTGACTTGTGCTGCAATTGGCGTAAGTGATTTTGCTTTAGGGGAAACCGAGGTGAAGACTGGACTGGCAGAAGTCTCCATAGAGGCATTCTGTTCCCAGCTTGCCTAGAGTGAGGACATGGCGTTCTTTACTCAGCTTGCCTGAGAGAGAGTGAGCATCTTTGCAGTTTATGACTTAGCAAACAGAACGATTGAGCCTGGAGATAGAAAGTTTTCGTTCAGCTATGTACTGAGCAAGATAGTTAGGAGTGAGTAGACGAGCACAGCCTTGCAGCACCACGAGGCTGGCAGACGCCCGCACAACGACGCTGCCCCACGACGCTGAATTCGGTGATATTGCGCCCACTCCGGCTTGAGTTAGGCCACTGATTAAATTGTTGGATCATGCCGGCGTAGTTTCCATGAGGGTTTCATGGGCCGTGCATTGTAGAATTCTTCTCGCACTTCGCATTACGCCTGGGTCAGTCGACAGGAATTAATTTTGATTTATCGCGTTTTGCTCCACCTAAATGCAATTTATTCCCACTGCCTGTTAGGAGAGTCATGTAATGTGGTGATTGAAGGCCGTGAGTTAAAATAAATTTGTGCTAATAGACTGCATCTGTTTTCAATCAAGTAGTTGAAATCCCAAGTCACTTTCCTAATTGACTTTATGTTCAACATTTGCATCTGGTGTTCAATAGCTGAATATAGCATCAATGTGCACCCATTTTTAATTAAAAGGGATCAATTCTGAATCAATTAATGTCAACACTACCACCGCAGTTCAATCAGGAGTCACAGGGCCTTATTACTTTCTTTGCGTTATCCGATATTGCGGCAGTTTTGCACTCTCTGTTGATCAGTTAGTCAATTAGCTGGGGGGAACACACGCCAAAACCAGATAAGTGACGGGTGGGGTGTTACACATTGAGTTCTAATGTGTGGATACGTCACTGAATTGAGAAAAAAATTATCTTCTTTGATTATACAAGACGCCATTTAAGGAAGGAAGAAGTGAACGAGGTACGCTATACATGTAACGGAAAAGCGTAACGTGAAGGTTTGACATTTTTCAGATGGGCAAGTCACCATCTCCTTTTGTCTTTAAGTGCACGACAGCCAAGAACTCGAGCTTTGGTGAAATTGACAGTGACTAATCTCTCTATGTGATTGTTATATTTGCAGGTGACACCACTATTACCACCGTATTCCAGATAAGTTGTTTTTCAGCCGTATACTGTCTATGGCGTGGAGAATATGAGACAGGGTAACAAGTAAAAGAAAAAAGTGAAGTTGTCCTCAAACCAAAGTTTGTTTTGAGGATCGCAGCCGTTTTCTGGCTGCGATGCTGTTGGACTTGGCATGAATTTGCCTTCCAGAGATTTTTCAAGTGCAGCTGCGTACAGCGAGTCCCACGTTTAAAGTGAACTCCAAACGAAAGTCTGACTTTCCACTTTTCAAATTCGTAAATCATTGATGGGGGTGACAGAAGCGGTAAGTGATAGAAAAATTGTAGCACCAACCAGCACTTGGATCCCAGCAGTCTGAACTTACGCCCTGACACTTGGACACCTAGGCACACTGTTTACTCACTGAATAATTTTTCTATTGTTCATTATTATACATAGAGCTGGTAAATAGTTGAAATCAGAGTAAGAAATTCTATCCTGAAACAAACTGCAATTTTATATGTCACCATAAAAGTACATAATACATTATGTAGGAAGTAAGTCTTTCTCTTATGTCTCGTTGGCTATGTATTGATTTATTCTTTGTCAAAGATCTGCATTTATGGTAGGTAAAAATAAATTAAAAAACTGTTGGAATTATAGATGTTATTCTTCATACACATCTGGTGCCGCTGTATATATAAAAGTGGCACCTTGTGGACCGGACAGTTTCCTGAAAAATAGCTTTTTGGTGTACCATCTTTCACTTAGTTAAATATCAGCCAGAAATCGCTGTAGATGCCTGGCGTGTGTGGCTGTAGGATATTCATCACGAGTATGCTAAAAACACCTGGCGGAGGTTCGAGTCCTCCCTCGGGCATGGGTGTGTGTGTTTGTCATTAGGATAATTTAGGTTAAGTAGTGTGTAAGCTTAGGGACTGATGACCTTAGCAGTCGAGTCCCGTAAGATTTCACACACATTTGAACATTTTTAAAAACACCCACGTGTCGGAGCTCCATTGTAACTTATAGGGAAACATTTAAATTGATGAAAATATCGCCTAAGATTATTGTGTTTGAAATACCAAATCCCATATGGTTTTCATTAGGATAAAAGTAGTTCTTAAATTTCAGAATGAAATTTTCACTCTGCAGCGGAGTGTGCGCTGATATAAAACTTCCTGGCAGATTAAAACTGTGTGCTGGACCGAGACTCGAACTCGGGACCTTTGCTTTCACGGGCAAGTGCTGTACCATCTTTTTTTTTAACTTTTAACTTTTTTTTTTAATCTCATTTTGTTCGCTTTTGTTCGTTGCATCTGCTCGGAGCGAACGTAGTATGACATCCGTTTAAGTACGTTGTTGATCGATTAGCTCAGTTTTTTTTTTTATTACAGAGGGCTACTAACCCTCTGACCGAACACGCTGAGCTACCGTGCCGGCGGCCCATCTGAGCTACCCAAGCACGACTCACGCCCCGTCCTCACAGCTTTACTCCTGCCAGTACCTCGTCTCCTACCTTCCAAACTTTATAGAAGCTCTCCTGCGAACCTTGCAGAACTAGCACTCCTGAAAGAAAGGATACTGCGGAGACATGGCTTAGCCACAGCCTGGGGGGGGGGGGGGTGTTTCCAGAATGAGATTTTCACTCTGCAGCCGAGTGTGCGCTGATATGAAACTTCCTGGCAGCTTAAATTTGTGAAACTTAAAACTGCTTCCGTTTCTTTCTAATTCGCGATTTTTTTTCGCTAAATGAAACTTTTTATTCATGAAGATCGTCCCATAATTTTTGAATCACAAGGAAAAAAACTTGATTAAATGTAATCCTTTACCGTATTCATCGATGGAAATGTATCGTATTTATTGGCAACAGCAAAATGCTGCAGGAAAGAAAAGAATGTGTTTTTGAGATTTGTCCTTAAGCATTTCAGCAGACTCTGGAAAGTAATGCAGAATTGGTGACACTTTGCTTGTGCATTTTACTTTTAATTCTTGTTGTACGCTTTCATAAAAAAAAAACTGATTTTATTTCTTACGCTGGTCGTGTTGTTATAAGACATTCCATTTTCATTTCCCCCGCCAATGACAGAACATGGCTCAATGCCCAACTTTTGTGAAGGGAATCAGATAGCATCCCATTGCGAAGTACGGCTGTCTTTGACGGAAATACGAATAGATGTCACACCAATATAAGGGATAACGCTACTAAAACAGCAATATAAGGGATAACGCTACTAAAACAGAAATTGGCAGACGCAGTGACCCTTACAGATCAAGAAATTTGGCAGTGCTTTAGTAAATATTCACCTCAAAAACAACAAATATTGGTATATTTAAAAAGTGGCGCTTTAGAAAAATGATCAAAAGCTTTCCCGAGAATAGTTGACTTTTAGCGCATTTTAAAAGTGAGTTGCTAATCACTGTATGATGATATATACAGGCTGACTTTTTGAAGTGTATGGAAAACCAAATAATGCACACATAATCTTCTCACGAGATTCCAGTCACCAACTTTCTCCTCTGAATGCGTAAATATTTTGTTGACCTCGGTCTACATAGGGAGAAACGATCGCCATGATAAAATAAGGGGTATCAGAGCTCGCACGGAAGATATAGGTGTTCGTTCTTTCCGCGCGCTATGCGAGTTTGGAATAATAGAGAATTGTGGAGGTGGTTCGATGAACCCTCTGCCAGGCACTTAAATGCAATTTGCAGAATATCCATGTTGATATAGATAATGATAAGTTAATCAGAAAGTTAAGGAACACTTTTCACACAAATTAATGTTCTGTATAATCACAAATAATACGTAGAGTCTCAGTGTTAACCGCACTCGAAACAAAAACATTATTGGCTCTTACAGCCAGTAAGTTCCCTGGTATGGCTCTTAGAAAGTTCTTAATAAAGTATTTATTTTCTAATTTGTTTCATTATTTTTTGCAGCGATGAGGTTGACAGCGTAATTCTGTGGTATGAGAACATCTAAATTGTTTTGGATGCAAGTAAGTTATGTACAAAGAGATAGAATGTGTTTTGATTCTCCTGACGATTTTGAGCTTTGGCTGTTGGACCGTTTGACATTTCCATTCCTTAATTACTGACGAAACTATTGATCAAACAAAGTACCCTAAAAGGAAGTTTCATCTGCAAATTATCTGTAGTTTCCATACGCGTTTAAAAATCGCCCTGTATGTGCCTACACAAAAGAGCATTCCTGCAAAAGTAGTGAATCTTAACCGAGGTGTTTGTGAGCTTCCTTAAAGCAGAGAGGGGCTGTTAGCTGGCACTTGGCTGCCCTAGCAGGGCGTGGGCGGCCAGCACTTTAGCGTCCCCAGCACGTCCTGTGGGCAGCCGTGTCTGCCAGCCCCACTCAACACTCCCACTCCCATTCTACTGATTGATGGAAGGCTGCCTTCTATAGTCACGTTGTGCTTCTAAACAACTAGGCGTTTCAGAGTCTCTCTCCTTTAGGGGAACAACTGTCCACATTCTGTGGGGAAGCTATTCTCTTGAGTTTTCCCTCCATCTACACCTATAATATCCCACCCCCTTCTGTCCCTATGGGCCATGGCGGTTGTCGACATGAGGCGACTTGCGTGACCAAGAACACAGATGGCCTTACAGTGGGTGTGAGTATCTTTGAAGAGGCTAGAGAAACGGATCGTGGCTAATGAAACTACAGCCGTAAATTTTCCCAAGGGCATGCTGATCTATCATATGGTTAGGGCGTCCACTTTGGTAAAAAATTTACTAGGTGAAATAGTCCCCCATTCTGCTCTCCATGTGGGAACAACTCTAGAACACAACAGGAACTATGAAACTGAAATTAAACGCATCGCAGTCCAACTCCCTTAATTCGGTAAGTACATTAGAGAACTTAAGAAGATAAATGGATATACTGAAATATAAAGTGGGAATTAGCAAAGTGCAGCGGCAGGACAAACAGAGCTTCCGGTCAGGTGAGTAAAAGGTCAGACACGTTGTAGAAGCAACGCAAAAAAAGAAATGCTACATTTATGAGAACGAAAAATCTCAAACGTTGGCTATGTTTCACTGAAGCTCGAAATTTAGCGTGAACTTCAGTGTGAGATGCTTTAAATAGTTTCCACAACGAAACTCTGTCTCGAAATCCGGCAGAAAATCGATAGAGATTCTGGTCGTATCTAAAATACACTAGCAGCAAGACAGTCAGTAGCTTCACTGCGAGATAGGAATTTGTTTTTGGAGGGGTTTCGTCTTGAGAAAAACACAGCTTTTGCTTTTTGTTCTTTACCCAGACATGTTTTCTTTTTTGTTTTTTTTTGTGTTATAATCACTTTCCTTTCACAGTTTGTCATCTATTTTTGTTTCTACATTATCTTCCCTGTGATAATGTAACTTTCACTGTCACATACAAAAATGACAATGGTAGCGAGATAGAAAATAGAAGGCCACTGACGATGCTGAAACTTCAGCGAAACGAGTTTGATTAAAAAAGAAAAAAATTATGTTTTACTCGTGGTGGACCCACTCCAAAATTTGTGGACAAACGCAGAAAGGAGAGCTTCAACGTCAAGCAATGGTAATGTTGCCGATGTCAGTGCCTCTGGAGCGGAGTTAGCAAACACGGTTTTCCGAAATTTATCTTCAAAGAAGGCGAATAAAATATTTCAGAATTCGAATCAAGAACAGCTCCGAACATGAGTAACACAGAAGTATATATCCTCAGCGTAGCGAAGCAGCTTCACTCACTTAAGCGACTCAAGCATTCCAGTCCAGACTGCATCCGGTTAGGTTCCCTTCAGAGTACGCTGATATAATGGCTACATACTTAGCACAATTTAAAACTCCTCGTTCGACGAAAGACCCGTACATAAAGATTGGAAAGTCCCTCAGGTCACACCAATACTCAAGGGAGGATATAACCGTAAACTGTTCGCTCACACATGTTTATCACTGATGTCGATTTGCAGTAGGATTTTGGAATATGAGTTGTATTCAAACATTATGAACTACCTAGATGAAAACGATCTGTTGACACAAAGCACGGACTCGGAAAATATCGTTCTTGTGAATTACAGCTAGCTGTTTATTCACACGAAGTGCTATCGACAGGAGAGGCGAAAGTGATTCGCTATTTCTAGATTTCCATTAGGCTTTTGATACCGATCTTCACAAGACACTTCTAATAAAACCGGGTATCTATGGACTATTGTTGCAGATGTGCGGCAGGGTTCGTGATTTCCTGTCAGAAAGGTCACAGATCGTAATAATTGAGGGAAAGACATACCTCAAAGAAGTGTTACAGACCCTCTGCCGTTCCTAATCTATGTAAACGATTTAGGAGACAATCTGAGCAGCCCCCATAGATTGTTTGCGGATGATGCTGTTATTTACCATCAGTGAAGTTCTAGTAAAGTCATAAGAAGATCAAAACCAATTGGAAAGTGCTTTAGATGTCTGTATGTGGAGAAAAGTGGCAACGGACTTTAAATAATGAAAAGCGCGAAGTCATCCACATGGATACTGAAAGGAACCCGTTAAATTTCGCTTACACGATAAATCACACAAATGTGAAGGGCCCTTCAGTTTACATAAATACCTAGATATTACAATTACAAACAATCTAAATTGGAACAGCCACGTAGAAAATGTTGTGGGGAAGGCGAACCGGAGACTGCGTTTCATTGGCAGAGTGCTTAGAAGACGCAACAGGTCTGATAAAGAGGCAACCGAAACTGTGCTTGTCCTTCCTCTTCCGGAGTATTGCAGCACGATATGAGATCGTTACCAGAAAACGTTGACGCAGGATATCGAAAAAATTCAAAGAAGTGCAGCTCTTAATGTATTTTTGCGAAATAGGGGAGTGAGTGTCACTGCTGTGATACGCGACTTGGGATGGCAACCATTTCAAAAATGCGTTTTTCTTTGTGGCTAGATATTTCCACGAAATTTCAATCGGAAGCCTTCTCCTCCGAATGCGAAAATATTTTGTTGAGGCTCACTTACACATAGAACAATGATTATCATAAAACGAGAGAAATCAGAGCACGGAATGATTTGTGTTCATTTTGCCCACGCGTTGTTCAAGATTGGAACGCTAGAGAAATAGTCTGAAGGTGGTTCGAAGAACCTTCTTGCAGGCACTTAAGAGTAAATTGCATCGTGTTGATGTAGTTGTAGTTGTAATGCAGGAGAAAATCTAATAATGAATAAGAAAATAGGGAAGCGCATGAACTAATATAAACAACATAGTGGATGCTTTGTAGCAGCCGAGGCAGATAAAATCAACACCTACCACAGCACTCAAAGTTTATATTCCTAGCAGATCCGCAAATGACGATGAGATACGAGAGGTGTACGATGAGACAACAAAATATTCAGATCGTTAAGGGAGGCAAAAATTTGTAATGGGGAACAAGAATTCGACAACAGGAAACAGACAAATAGTAGAAGAACATGGACTTGGGGAAAGAAATGAAATGAGATGGCGCCAGTTACAATTTTGCATAGAGTACAATTTAATCATTGCAAACACGTGGTTTAAGAATCATACACCAGCTGCAGTCGGGCATCGAAATGATTCAATGGCGAAAGTTTCGTAAGTTTTCAGCTTCCACCATCGAATTAGCTCGATGCCCAATTGTGGCTGGCGTCGGACTTTTCTCTCGGTAATACGTACTATGTGGCCATCCGGAGCCCGGTCTTCTTGCAACCCCCGACCACCGCCACCGGCGATCATGTACAGTGGCTACTTTGCTGCCAAGCATCTCTAGCATTTCTACAATGTCGCAAAAGGAACATCCATTTCTCGTAGCCCTATCACGCGACCTCATTCAAACTCAGTGAGGTGTTAATTGCGTCCATGCCACCCTAAAGGCATTCTTGGCTAACAGCTCACCACGTCAAATCTCGAAGGTAACTGGCGCTCACGACCGTTATAGCGTGTATTTAAAGCAAACCTGATTTGCAACCTCATAGTGGCCCTACTGGCGCCACTCTTATGTGATTGGTGTGAAATCTGAAGAGACCTCAGTATTCTTGTGACATTTTGAGACTGGTGATTGTCTCCGTGAAGTTATCTTCCTACACTATAACGAAAGACGGAATGTTGTTCTTGTTGTCCTGACGTGCCAGACAGTTGCCCTGGTCAACACGTTTCTCAGATCTTTCGCCCATTGAAAACGTCTGGTCACGGATTTCCGAAAGAATGGTACGCCACCATTCATCAAGCTTTACAGTTAATGAAATCTGACACAGAGTTTAAGCAGCACGGAATGACGTAACTTGTCTCTCATCCAAGCTCTGTTTGCCTCGATGCCTTGCCGGATGTGAACCGTTGCCGCTGCTAGGGGTGGCAGCTCTGATTACTACATTCCGTACCCTGCATACGTGCAAATTTAATCATAGAGTCTTCCTTCTGTGGTGCATGCTCACCATAAGTAAAATTTCATTATTTTCTATCTTTCTTGGTGCTACAATTTTAATGACCAGCAGCGTACATTCTCCAGATGGTTTGTAGAAGTACTTTGCGTCTACATATCGGATCATTCTGCGAGACCGAGCCTTTTAAATCCTGTACTGGCACATGTGTCATCTGTCCCATCCGCACAGACAGACATTTTGCATAATCACTCTGTTACCAAAGAAGCTTGAAAATAGTTTTTAAATCACCACATGCTGTCCAGCTATGTCCACAGAAATGCATTTCTTTTAGAGGAAAAGCCAAGTTCTTACAGCATCTTTAAAATGCTCACAATATCCGACAGGTGCTGATGCTCACTTTTTGAAATTATTAAGTAGCACCGCTTTTAGACCTCGACGAGTCAATGAAAAGCCTCCAAGCTTTTATATTTTGCTGTATGTTACGTTTGTCTAACAATCCAGGGACATCACTACACTAAACTAGGTTATGTTCTGTTGAAAAATGGGATTGAACTCTCATTCCCATCTTCCGTACCACGAAAGGAGAGTCTAGGACCAAATATTTTCTTTTCCTTTAACCTAGAGCCGAACAGTTCTGATAGCTCCTTCTGAAGACCCAATTATATGACTCACTGTGTAATAGTAACATTACTACTCGTGTTATAAATTATCGGATATTAGTACTTGAAGTCTCACGTTTTTCGCCGCTCTGTGAGGTCGTTTTATCCTACAGAAATGTTGTTATAAGAAGCTGGATCTTGACAAAACATCAGTGTTATTTAAAGTGGTGACTATCCATGCATTTTGATTTTATTGAGATCTTCAGTCCGAAGAGTAATTTGATATAGCCCTGCACACTAAGCTAATCTGGCCATACCCGTTCGGTTCCTAATAAATACTGCAACCTACATTCACAGGAAACTGCTTACTGTCGTCAAGTTGTAGCTAATGGAGCAGGTATGGGACATTGTCTGTCATCATGTCTATAGTGACAGTGGATAGAAGCGGGGAACGTAGTGCCTTTCACGGTTTCCTCCTATAAGCCAGCTAGTTGCATTCACACTACAAATTCTCTAATGGAGACATTAGGCTTCTTCCCGTACTACAGGGGTTTCGTCGCCAAAATTGATGTGTAATTAAATATAAGGAAACAGCAGGGAAGCTGCTTATCAGTAACAGACAATAATTCAAACTTACTTCGAGTGTATTGAAAAAAAAAAAAGGTGCAAATGTGAGGCACTCGTGTCACAATGAGCTAAGTTAGCCAAGAGTCCCGAAATTCGATCACAAAGGCAGGGGCAGTACGACTTGTCTTACCGCTTTGCTATCAGTAGACTGGTGATGCCGTATGCTCGCAGTGAAAACAGCATGATTAGGCGTTAGAACCAATGTAGTTACTGCAAGCGTCCTATCGCAAAACACGCTAATCATACCGGACTGCCTGTACGCAAAGCTGCTCCCAAGGTAAAGGAAGACAACGCTTGTTTATCAAAATTGCTTTAAGTTCTGTGCTACTGCCATCGACGATGTGAAGACGTCCATGATCTGACACCAGATTGACTTGGAGAGAGGGTCTCCATGCTATTGTAAAATTGGGCTTATATCCACAGACAGTGAAAAGGCTTCTGTAACCAACATGACAGGGGATGGAATATGTGTTGCTGCCTCAGTCTGCTGGGGTGGCTCGACCTCTTGGCGCACAAGTTTGGAGACCTGTTTTGGCGCGAAGTCTCCAGACTCAGGAGGAATTAGTGTCCCTCCGCGACGGCATGTCTTCAAATCAGATTCGAACTAACGATCCTGAACACTGATTTTCACTATCTTGCATCTTTGCATTCTACATTAATTAGAAGGTAAATGTGAAAATTACTTCACCGCTACCAACCTATGGTACTTCACGCAGCAAGCCATCGGTAATGTCTGTTGGGCAGAGAAAATTAATCTAATTACATAAAATGACTCATTTACTTTAATTGCTTTTTAATTAATTCGTAGTCAGGTCTGCAGTTACTATCGACGAACTCCGAATTTTGAAGAAACTTCAATCTGTGATCATGTTTGTTGTAGTTGTTGTTGTGGTCTTCATTCTGAAGACTGGATTGATGCAACTCTCGATGCTACTGTACTCTGATCGAGCTTCATCGTCTCCGAATAACTACTGCGACATATATCCTTATGCATCTGCTTACTGTATTCATCTCTTGGTCTCTCTCTAAGACTTTTACGCCCCACGCTTCCCTCCAGTACTAAATTGGTGATCCCTTGACATCTCAGAATATGTCCTACCAACTGATCCCTTCTGCTAGTCAAGTTGGGGCACAAATTTCTTTTTTCCCCAATTCTATTCAGTATCTCCTCATTAGTTATGTGATCTAATTGCTGCACAATTGCAGCATTCTTCTGTAACACCAGATTGCAAAATCTTCTATTCTCTTCTTGTCTAAACTGTCTATCGTCCATGTTTCACTTCAATATAGAGCTCCATACAAATGCTTCCAAAAAAGATTTTCTAACACTTAAATCTATATTCGATGTTAACAAATTTCTCGTCTTCAGAAACGCTTCTCTACTTCCGCCATAAATAGCTGCCAAAATAACAAAACTCATCTACCACTTTAACTGTCTCGTTTCCTAATCTATTTCCCTCAGCATCACCTGCTGTAATTTAACTACATTTTATTATCCTTGTTTTGCTCTCGTTTCTCTTCGTTTTATATCCTCCTTTCAAGACACTATCTATTCCGTTCAACTGCTCTTCCAGTTCCTTTGCTGTCTGGCAGGATTAATATGTCATCGGTAAACCTCAAAGTTTTTATTTCTTCTCCCTGAACTGTAACTCCTCCTTGCTCAACGTACACACTGAGGATAGGTTACAAAACTGTCTCACGCCCTTCGCAACCACTGATTCCCACTCATGTCATTCGGATCTTGTAACTGTCTTCTGCTACTGCCAGAATTTCAAAGAGAGTGCTCCAATCAACATTGTCTAAGGATTTCTCTAAGCCTACAACAGATGAACTGGGTGTACGTACCCTAAAGCGCTGTTGAGTGGTAGTGCTGGGGCAGAAGGCAAGAAAACAGCGTACACAGTTGAAAACATGCATAATCTTTCATTTAAATAAAACTCAACAACCTTATGAGTCAGTAAAAGAGCTTTTAAAAACAAGAATTTAAACAACTTGTGGAATATTAACGAGGAAATGATATTAGCAATTGACATGAGCAAAAGAACTTTTAAACAATTAAGAAACTAAGCAATTTGTCAAACATTAACAGGTATCTGAAGCCAGCCAAGCTGCATATTAGTTATTCAAACCTTAACATTTACAACATTTTCAATTGGCTTTTAAAAATACCTTAAATGTTTTTAGTCGATTTGGTAACAACAGTAAGACAAGCAATGCGTCACGTCCGTTGGTGATATAAGTTCAGAAGCAGGAGAAGTTATGTAGATACAATTTAGACCCTCGACAGGCGGGATAACCCGACGGACAGGGCGGGCTCTGTGAACTCGTCACCCAAGGGTGTGCTCGTGGATGGGGCAGGTCCCGTACAAAGTAAACTACAACAGACTAAGAACTAACCGTAGAAAACTAGTGACCGTGCAGTGCTTTGCAAAGGGAAGCACGTATTTCATTACATTACCTTTTAAGAGCCAAACATAAATAAATAAAAAACAAGCATCTACTCAATCAGCGAATATGCCAAAAAGCGAGAAAGCACTTAACAACTAAGTAGCTCTCTGATTTCAGAAATGAGAAAATCAATAAGGCTTACGTGCCTTGAAAATTAATTGGCAAACAGTTACTTGTACTACTGTAATTATGCGGCAGGAACAATCATTACACACTATTTTTAAATGGAAGAAAATACAGACTCCCTGATTTCTAACAAGTTTTGCAGTAAGACACTAGCCATAAGTGACGAATCGGGAAGATCTTACTCATGTCAAACTTGGTTTACCAGGCTGCCCGTAACAACTACATTGGAAATGTACATTATTATTTTAGAAGAATTTACCATAGAAAATTTCAGGGTGAATCAACTAGCAAACTCACCAAAATGTGTCACAAAAACGTAACTAAAATAGTTACAGAGAAAAGGAACTCGGATTAAACTAGATCGATCCCACTAAAATGTCTTGCAAATGCTTAACTAAAATGATTACAGTGAAAAAGCATTTTGATTAAGTTAGACTTCATTGTATTTCAAACGATGAACAACACACAGCTCAGCCCTCAACATGGTCCATGGTAACAAACACAGACCACGCAACTTCCACATGTTTCATAAACCGTTGCGACTAACGTCTGTAATGAAACAGAGTTGCTTCCATTAAGGTAAACTTGTTCTTGCGGAGTGAATCCCCATAAATAGCAAACACAACAGACCTCCCAGGAAGGAGAAACTAATCGGAGCACTAAGACTATAACAAAACAAGGCGCAGAAGGCACAAAACGAATCTCTCCAAAATATTTTATGACTCGGTAGCCGAGTGGCACCCAAAATCTCCACACACTCGGCACAGGCAGATTCCTAGTCCCATTGCCACCACAGACAACCCAAAACACCGTCTTCCCGGGATGAGGTCTGTGTTCCGGAAAAGCTGTTTACCATCGGCTCCAGACAGCGGAGGTAAATCGGCCTCGCGCCCCGCCAACTGCCCCTTCCAATTCGGTCCGCAAATTCTCGCAGTCAACCTTCGTGCCGGTCAAAGCTCCTTGCGCGGAGAACCACCAAGGATCATGTCCTGCTACCGCAATCTAGCGATCGATTGATCGATGCGACCCGGCACGGCTGAACTGCTATAAACGTATGCTTGCCTTCCCTCGACCTACCTTCCCAAGACTGGTCGTAGGGTCAGTATTGCTGCTCGCGTTCTTACCTTTCTCCGTAATACCAATTGAGGGGGGTTTATGGGCGCTCAACATCGAGGTCATCAGCGGTAATACCAATTGATATTCCCCGAGGTTCTACCGTTCTTTTTCCATTTTCTGGTAGGAAATCATATTAGTATTTTGCAGCTGACAGTTCGGTAATAATCATACTTGTCAGCAACTGCTTCCTTTGGAATTGGAATTATTACAGTCTTCTTGCAGTCTGAGGATATTTCGCCTGTTTCATACATCTTGCACACCAGATGGAAGAGTTTTCTCGTGGCTGGCTCTCCCAAGGCTGCCAGCAGTTCTGACGGAATGTCGTTATTCCTGGAGCCTTGTTTCGAATTAGGTCTTTCAGTGCTCTGTCAAATTATTCTCCTCGCAATACCGTATCTCCCATTTTTGTAACATTGCCTTCATCTCCCTTGTAAAGAGCCTCTATGTACCTCTTCCACTTTGCTGCTTTCATTGTATCCTTAGGACTGAATTTTCGTATTAGCTCTTGGTATTCATGCAGCAGCTTCTCTTTTCTCCAAAGGCCTCTCTAATTTTCCTGTAGGCGGCATCTATATTCCTCTAGTGGTATATGCTTCTAAATCCTTACATTGGTCCTCTAACGATTCCTGCTTAGCACCTATGTTCAGTATAATTTTTTGGCGTTTGTTTTCCCTTCCGCCTGCTTCATTTACTGTATTTTTATATTTTCTCGTTTCAGCAGCTACATTCAATATCTCTTGTATTATCCAAGGATTTCTACTAGCCATTGTCTTTCTGCCTAGTTGATCGCCTTTCGTCTTCACTACTTCATCTCTCAAAGCTACCCATTTGTCATCTGCTTTATTCCTTTCCCTGCTCTAGTCAAATGTTCAAATGTGTGTGAAATCTTATGGGACGTAACTGCTAAGGTCATCAGTCCCTAAGCTTACACACTAATTAACCTAAATTATCCCAAGGACAAACACACACACTCATGCCCGAGGGAGGACTCGAACCTCCACCGGGACCAGCCCCACAGTCCATGACTGCAGCGCCTAAGACTGCTCGGCTAACCCCGCGTGGCCTGTTCTAGTCAATCATTGCCTAACGCTCCCTCTGAAACTCTCAAAAACCTCTCTTCTTTTCAATTTATCCAGATCCCACCTGCTTAATTTCCTTCCTTTTTGCTGTTGTTTAGTTTTAATCTAACAATTCATAACCAGTAAATTGTGGTCAGAATCCATCTGGTTCCGAAATCTGTGCCTTACCATTGTATAATCAGTCCGAAACCTTCCAGTTTCTGCAAATCCTTTCCAGATATACCACCTTCTTTCATGGTTCTTGAATCACGTATTACCGACGATTACATCTGTGATCAGATATACGAAATTATTTAAGTCCTGCTCTCTCTCTGTGATGGGAAGTGAAATGGACAGCCGTTGTGACTTTAACACGTCGCTTGTACCCCTTTGAAAGGTATCCGTGTTACAAAGCCTCCTTCTCAAACTTTTATCCAATCAGTGTCAATTGGCCGAAAAATAAGTCCTAAAGATCACATTAAACATTACTCTTCATTGACCATTTTAATTCTGACAATTAAGGCGTTAATCAATGCTTTTGTCATCAGGCCTGTCTTTAGTTCCCAGCGGCCATTGGTGCGCAGTCGTGCTCTAGTTACGGCGTTGGCCGACACCTCGAAAACGATACGCACCAAACAGGACGCAGCAAGGTCAGCGCAGGCCACAGTCCCAGTATCTTATGACGGGCAGCCAGCGATATCGCCAGAGCTACGTGCACAACGTTTCAGTGTAGGCAGCGGTCTTAGGACTGCAGTAAATAAGCTGCTTACAGTGACACAATGGTAAGGCACAGATTTCGGAACCAGATGGATTCTGACCACAATTTACTGGTTATGAATTGTAGATTAAAACTAAACAACAGCAAAAAGGAAGGAAATTAAGCAGGTGGGATCTGGATAAGTTGAAAAGAAGAGAGGCTTTTGAGAGTTTCAGAGGGAGCGTTAGGCAATGATTGACTAGAACAGGCCGCGCGGAATTAGCCGAGCGGTCTTAGGCGCTGCAGTCATGGAGTGTGGGGCTGGTCCCGGTGGAGGTTCGAGTCCTCCCTCGGGCATGGGTGTGTGTGTGTTTGTCCTTAGGATAATTTAGGTTAATTAGTGTGTAAACTTAGGGACTGATGACCTTAGCAGTTACGTGCCATAAGATTTCACACCATCCAAGTAATCGAGATAATGTTCAATAGCATACACGCTCGTATCCAGAGTAACCGACAATTTGCGGTTCAAATGACTTATACAACGCGTTCGGAAATTCCCGTTACAAATTTCCTGGACTTGTAGAGGGGATACGGTACATAATATTTTGAATAGGAACCCATAACCGAAATCGTGCCGTTTTCGTTCTATGGCGGTTTCAGCTCTGACGCTTATTTCATCCCCGTCTGCTTGAGGAATTGAATTAGTCGTGATGCATTACAATTATGAGATAATAATTCAAAAGGAAACATAACGAAACATCCATTTATCACTAAGCACAATTCCTTGTGCTAACACGTAAACATCACATGTTTACATTATTCCAGACCAAAAAGAGAACGGAGCGTACTATACGTACAGAGCAGTACTGATGCATTACAACAGCGGCTGTGTGTGGCGACCGCCAACGTTGTTTCATTCTTCCTACGAAGCATGTTATGGCCCACACTCTCCATCCCACCTAGTCTCTTTAAAGTTTCTCGTGCAGTGGTTAGCAGTCGTGCCAGCAGATCTTCCTCTGTTTCTACACGACTTTCAAAAATTATACTTTGCACACGGCTCCACAACAAGAAGTCAATAGAAATCCGACTCTCACGGCGGCCACACAGTTGGACTACGTCGGCTTATCCATCTTTCACAATATCGTTTGTTGAGATGTCTCCGAACTGGATGTGAGAAGTGAGATGGTACACTATCATGCTGAAACCACATTTCCTGATGGACATTCAGTGGCACAGCTTCCACGAACAGGTCCAGTATGTTTTGTAGGTAGATCACGAATGCAGGATCCGTTAGCTTGAGTGGAAGGAGGTATGACTCAATCACATGAACGTCCAGAATACCTACTCATACGTTAATACCAAACCGGTGCTGAAATTAAAAAAAAAAAGGAAAGTGTGTGTGAAATCTTATGGGACTTAACTGCTAAGGTCATCAGTCCCTAAGCTTACACACTACCTAACCTAAGTTATCCTAAGGACAAATACACACACCCATGCCCGAGGGAGGACTCGAACCTCCGCCTGGACCAGCCGCACAGTCCATGACTGCAGCGCCTTAGACTGCTCGGCTAATCCCACGCGGCAAGCTGAAATTCCTGAAGATGCGTGGCACCAGGGTTTTCATCTGCTGAGACATGGTCGTTTCACGAATTCAGAACACAGTCCCTAGTGAACTTATATTCATCTGTGAATAGAACTCCTCAGGGTGAAGGTATCTGTTTCTCGGAACCACTACGTAACACAGCAAAAATTTCGTGTGATGGTGTGCTACGTTTTGAAAGAGTTCGTGATAGAGTCGACTAGCAGCTCTTCCTTTACATCGAGCTTCGTCATATACAAGAAGCATGTCTGTGCATTCCGAAAACGTGTACTGAACCACGTTTACTGTATCGGATACGCACAGGCATTGAACAGGCCTCGGAGCAAGGCAAACGTTAAATGACAACAAGTGGCCGTCTGAGGTAGTGCAAGTCAGCCTGTCCACCCTACTGCATACCAGGACAAGCAAGTCTAGGACTTTCCTCTTTCCCTTAGCAGTCGTAGACGCGTCACACATCTAAATTGCAACGTTCGTAGAACGGAAGCGATATGTTTCCGGACATGGTTTCTGTTCAAAGTATTATGTACTCGCTTACTTGTACAAGTTCTAGAAGTTTGTAACGGAAATTTTCTAACACCTTGTAGAAACGCTGGAAATTTCCTTTGGTATCTGTATCCACGCTACCTGCCGTACTTCTCATAACCCTTGTTGCGTCTGTGGTCCATACAGGAAACAGTGTAATCCCAAGGATATTCAGTTAAGTTAATGTTGAGAGATCTGTGTGCCAGAGAAGTAGTCTGAAGATCATGTTCTTGCAGTCATTTGCCATAAGGCGACGCACATTTACTTGCTCAGTTTCGTTCTAGTCAAATCTACATTTATGAGAACAATTATGATGATGATTTTTGTGTTTTTTGTCTACACTGAATTTCAGTCTAAGTTTACAGTATTTGTGGCATAACTTTTTCCTTGAAACTTCCTGGCAGATTAAAACTGTGTGCCCGACCGAGACTCGAACTCGGGACCTTTGCCTTTCGCGGGCAAGTGCTCTACCAACTGAGCTACCGAAGCACGACTCACGCCCGGTACTCACAGCTTTACTTCTGCCAGTACCTCGTCTCCTACCTTCCAAACTTTACAGAAGCTCTCCTGCGAACCTTGCAGAACTAGCACTCCTGAAAGAAAGGATATTGCGGAGACATGGCTTAGCCACAGCCTGGGGGATGTTTCCAGAATGAGATTTTCACTCTGCAGCGGAGTGTGCGCTGATATGAAGCGCACACTCCGCTGCAGAGTGAAAATCTCATTCTGAAACTTTTTCCTTATTTCTGTATATTCCTACTACTACCACTCCAATATTTCTATGTGTACCTGCATCCCGCTATACATGCAGTTTTCTTGTCTTATCTTTTATCATTCTTAGTCCAGCGTCCTTTTCCTGACAGAGAAAAAGAGCCATATGGTTCTGCCACGTTCAGTCTCAGTTAACTAATTTTACTATTATCTTCATCTACTACAACTCTTACTTCTGTAAGAACAATTACTACACTACTACTGCTATTTTTACTTTTATTAAAAATAACAGTCATTAAATATATTTGTAGACTATTACTATACCAATACTTAGATTATACTACTGATATTTTACAACTAATGTTCTATTCCTACGATTAATTTTGATATTATTTTGTTCCTTGATCCTCATTACGCAATTAATAATTTCAAAACTGGTTCAAATGGCGCTAAGCACTATGGGACTTAACATCTGAGGTCATCAGTCCCCTAGACTTAAAACTACTTAAACCTAACAAACCTAAGGACATCACACACATCCACTCCCGAGGCAGGATTCGAACCTGCGACCGCAGCGGCAGCGCGGTTCCAGACTGAAGCTCCTAGAACAGCTCGGCCACAGCGGCCGGCCAATTAATTAATATACTGTCTTGTATCACCATTCATTTTCGCTTCACTGTTGTCTGACAAAATTCGATAGTATGTAATTCTTCCGGTGTCTGTGTATTTTCTTTGTCAGGTCGGCTGTGCTGTCGGATCCGGCAATATCTTGGTGCATTTCACACCAAGCAGGGATGAAAAAACAGCACAATTTACCTTTACACTGAGAACTACTGATTCCTCTCGTATACTCTTGCACCCACCTCCTTTACATGTTCCCTTACTGGACCAAGTGATCGTAGAGCAGTCAGGTTTCTTATTGTTTGGGTTCAACTTTGCTCCGGTGTTTGTTCACTATATCTGTGCCTTACTCAATTTGAGACAGTATCGGCTGGTAGAATTAGAAAATCGGTCCTCTTTAACTCTATGTCGTAAGCAATTTCCCCTAGATGTCCTTCCTGATTTCAGCCATGGGAAACACCCGTAGGACACGATCTGCGTACCCTTTTCGCCACAGATGGTTATTGCCCTCCTTACTGATTCTGTGAAGTTATTTCAGGTACGGCCTATGTACGGAAATACACTGGATCAGCCATTTGCCTGGATCGAAATGTTTTAGCTGAAGCCTTTCATTTACGCCAAGAAGGCACTCAAAGATTCATCTGCAAATATTAAACTATTTGTTTCTAGTATATTTCGTACTCGTTTCCCAAATAATTACCGCACATTTCAATATTGATGTTTTCTTTTTCCAGCCGCATACCGTCATTTACACCTGAACACGGTCACCAGGGATGTATTCATTACCAAAATGGCCAAGAATGTTTTCTACATGGTCTTACAGTCTAGAGTCGCGACTACCTTCTTCTCGTAGGAACACTGAGCAGTCTATTACGAGGGTAATCCCAAAAGTAAGGTCTCCTATTTTTTTATAAGTACATAGACCTGTTTATTTCTACAATTGTTTACATCAGTTTACAGCTTGAGCATTTAGCTATATTTCAACATAATCACCATTTTTATCGATGCATTTTTGTAGACGCTGTGGCAGTTTTTGTATGACCATGTCATACCACCTCGCCGCCATGCCTCTTCTTTCACCTCGTCGTCGGAGTTGAATCGCTGGGACCACGTTTAACGCTGACAGTACTGTGAGACTGAAAAAACTCAACCGGGCAATTCAGAACCGGAGAAGAGGAATGTTGAGTAAGGGCGTACACATTCTTCATGACAACGTACGCCCACACATCGCTAGCCAAACTATTGCTCTCCTGCAACAGTTTTAGTGGAACATAATCACCCACCCACCTTATAGCCCTGACTTGGCGCCCAGTGACTGTCACCTGTTCCCTAGGTTAAAAGAAAATTTGGCTGGAAAGCGGTTCAGCTCGGACAACGAGGTGAAAAAACAGATTCAAACTTTCTGAACAGCATGGCGGTGAGCTGATATTACATGGGCATACAAAAACTGCCACAGCGTCTGCAAAAATGCATCGACAGAAATGGTGATTATGTCGAAAAATAGCTTAATGTTCAAGCTGTAAACTGATGTAAACCATTGTAGAAATAAACAATTCTGTGTACCCATAAAAAAAATAGGACACCTTACTTCTGGGATTACCCTCGTATGTTGACCGCTGTCCCTTGTGTTCTTCCAGTATTATTTTTAGAGTGTTTAACGTCACCGCCCAAATTGACGTCCATCTATGCTTTTTTTAGTCATTAGTTTTGTGACTAGTTTGATCCGGCCCGCCACTTATTCATCTTCTGCGCCAACCGTTTCATCTCAGAGTAGCAATTGCAACATACGCCCCCTAGTTATTTGTTGGATGTATTCCAATCTCTGTCTTCCTCCATGGTTTTTACCCTCTACAATCCCTCCAAGCACCATAGACGTGACTCCCTGATGTCTTAGCTGATGTCCTGCCACCCTGTCCCTCATTCTAGTTAGTGTTTTCAATATATTCCTTTCCTCACCTCGATTCTAAGGAGAACCTCGTCATTCATTACTTTGTAAGTTCACATACTTTCCAGCATTCGTCTGTTCCAGTTCTCCCACAGTCCATGTTTCACTGCATACAACATTGTGATGACTCTTCGTCAAATTAAGGCCTATGTTTGAAACTAGTAGACTTCTCTTGGCCAGGAAAGCCCCTTTTGCCAGTGACAGTCTGCGTCTACGCTATGAACCATGAAAGTTACAAGAAGCTACTAAAAAACTTAAACTCCTCCCGAACAGGCCATGAACGCCCAACGGTACCGACCGACCGCTTTATTATCCACAGCCCATAGGCATCACTGGATGCAGATATGGAGGGGCATGTGGTCAGCACACCGCTCTCCCGGCCGTATGTCAGTTTCCGAGACCGGAGCCGCTAGTTTTCTTTCAGGAGTGCTAGTTCTGCAAGGTTCGCAGGAGAGCTTCTGTAAAGTTTGGAAGGTAGGAGACGAGGTACTGGCAGAAGTAAAGCTGTGAGTACCGGGCGTGAGTCGTGCTTCGGTAGCTCAGATGGTAGAGCACTTGCCCGCGAAAGGCAAATGTCCCGAGTTCGAGTTTCGGTCGGGCACACTGTTTTTATATGCCAGGAAGTTTCATATCAGCGAACACTCCGCTGCAGAGTGAAAATCTCATTCTGGAAACATCCCCCAGGCTGTGGCTAAGCCATGTCTCCGCAATATCCTTTCTTTCAGGAGTGTTAGTTCTGCAAGGTTCGCAGGAGAGCTTCTGTAAAGTTTGGAAGGTAGGAGACGAGGTACTGGCAGAAGTAAAGCTGTGAGTACCGGGCGTGAGTCGTGCTTCGGTAGCTCAGATGGTTTCAGTCGGCTCTCAGCCGTGGCAGCGTGCGGACGGCCCCGCGCGCCGGCCAGTGCTCCGCTGCAGGCGTTGTTTACTTCCGCGTCGTAGCTTCAAGGCTTGTGTCCGTCCACCATGAACAACATGTCGAGCGCTTACCGCCGTGCGACCCTTAAAGTTTCCTTCCCAGCTGAACATGCGCGACCTCGTGCACATGAAGTTGAAACGTTCATACGTGAAGAAGTTCGTTTAGATCCTAACCACGTTATCGGAATCCATTTTTCGATCATGAGTAGTGTCGTTTATATTAAAATGACAAACACCGAGGTGTGTGAAGAAGTTATTCGCCGCCATGCCAATGGACTTAAGTTCAAATACTCTGATGGTCACGTTGGAGCTGTAACACTTGAACTCGCAGAGTACGGTCAACGTACGATTAGGGTGTTTGAACTACCTTTTGAAGTGCCGAAGGACGAAGTTGTCTCTGCGTTACAACCATACGGTAACGTCATCGGTTACGTAGAGGAAAAATGGCAAACCTTCACGACCTACCACGTCCTTAATGGTGTGCGTCAGGTCAAAATTGAACTGAAGAAACATATACCATCCTATCTGACAATTGGCGGGGTGCGAGCCATTGTCATGTACGACGGCCAACCCTGAACATGTGCGGGTTGTGGACAAGAAGGCCACGTCAGATCCGCCTGCATGCGACGCCGCCTGATCCAGACGCCGGTCGGAGAGGAAGCGTCCCCAGCGGTGATCACTCAGATCCCTGTCACATATGCCAAGGTTGCCAAGGAAGGTAGCATCTCTCCACAGGGTCTTCCTGCTTCGCTGCCATCGTCTGATCAGGTAGATGCAATCGCTACTGAGAATCCTTCTGAGGTGCCACAGACGCCAGATCCTGACCTGCCGAATCTTCGCAGCAATGTGACTGAAAATGCTACTGAGATAGACGTTGATCCGGGAGTGGTACCTACTTCTGCTTTCCTTCAGACTGGTCCGGAGTCAGACGAAAGCCATCCGCAATCAGACTCTGAACGACATGTTCGAAAACAAGGGACGACACGAAAGAGAAAGAAACGTAGCCGTACACCCCCTGACGAATCCATTCTACGGATGGATACCAGGGATGCAGACCCGAAGATGGACGGCAAACCGCTCTTTGATGACCAAAAGTCTGATGCGAACGACCCGCCACAGGCGACCACTGGCAACGACCACCCCTCCTTACTGGTGCCGTCGCCCCCACGGGTCGACGTTGAAGAGAGCCTATCTGCTGAGCCGAAAACTACGTCTCCTCTCCACGTGGATGATGTGCACAGCCGATGCCCTACCGCAGAATCAGTCTCCTGGGCAGACTACGTGGAGATCGACGGGACTGGGGTGGACGGTGCTGATGATGGGGCGCCCCCATCGGTTGCGCCCGCGCCCGCGAACTCTCCACAATAGCAGCCTCTTCAGTGGACCGGCAAGATCGGCGACCTCTAGCTCCTGAAGAAGAAGCCCCACCTGTGCCTGTGGGACTCCAACACCAGCATTATCGTGTCGCAACGATTAACCTCGCGACCATTCGTGCACCCCACAAACTAGCGCTGCTCCGCGATATGATTTATGATGCGGACATAGATATTGCGCTTTTTCAGGAAGTGCATGTCGCCGATTTTTCACCACCACATGGCTTCACGGCGCATCTTTCTCCCGCTTCGGACACCGGTAGTGGTGTTGCCATCATCTTACGCGAAGGTCTTCCTGCCGAAGATGTCCTATACCTCCCCAACGGCAGAGGTATGGCCCTTACTCTCTTTGGTGTACGCATCGTCAACATTTATGCGCCGTCGGGCTCCAGCTACCGTCGTGAACGCAATGCCTTCTTCGCGAATGTAGTTACACCCCTTTTTATGGGACCACACGATGACTGGGTCATGGGTGGAGACTTCAATTGCACCCAGCGACCTCAGGATCAATTGCCGCGTCACTCACCATGCGCAGCTCTGGAAACAGTCGTCACGCGGCTACAATTTGTTGACACGTGGAGACATGTTCACGGTGATCTTTTGGGCTTTACATACTACACTGCGCATTCCTCTAGCCGACTCGATCGCATCTACATCTCGCGATCCCTTATTCAACACACTCGACAGGCTGAAATCTGGCCTGTTGCTTTCTCAGATCATGAGGCTTACTTCTGTGATGTTGTTCTCACAAGATAGGCAGTCTGGCACGGACGTGGTTTATGGAAACTGAACACGGCACTTCTTAATTCACCTGACTGTCGACTTCTAATAGAAGACACTTGGATCACATGTAATAGACGCCGACCCACGTATCCGTCTACCATATCCTGGTGGATCCAGTGTGCAAAACCTGCTCTCCGAAAAACTTTGATCCGGTATGGCAAAGATGTTGTCGCCTGGAGGAAGAGCACTATGGACTTTTATTACAGGATCCTACGAGAATGCTCCACGATGCCAGCCTCCACTGAGCGTCATACAAGGGTGAACCATGCTAAGGCCCAAATCTCCAATCTCATGCGAAGGCATTTGGAAGGAGCGATAGTACGATCTCGTACTGCTGATCGCATGCCTCATGAACATCCGTCGATGTACCATATCATCCAAGAACGCCAAAATCGACGCCGAAAATTGATTCACGTCCTAACAGATCAAGAAGGGCGTCGCTACGTAACCCAATCTGCAATAGGGAATGTGCTTCACGCTCACTATCAGCAGCTATACGCCACAATTCCACATTCCCCAGAGTTGATCGAGGAAGTCACACAGCTCAACTTCGGTGGTATCCCAGGCGATGCGGCGATTGACTTGATGTCAGAGGTGACTGATGAGGAAGTCCGCGATGCGATCCGGGCAGGAACCATCAATCGCTCCCCAGGACCCGACGGTCTTCCCCTCGAATTTTATCGCACCTTCCGTGATTTGTTAGAGTCCTCCTTCACCTCCATCTGTCGGGAACTGATGTCTCCGGAAGTACTTGTGCCGGACGCTTTCATGGAAGGAATTATTATTCCTGTACATAAACCGCATGGTGGCAACAATATCAGTGATTATCGGCCCCTCACCCTCCTTAACAGTGATATGAAAATCTTCACTCGCCTTTTGGCAGCACGACTTAAAAACGTTGCCCGCTATGTTGTGTCGCCAGACCAAGCATCTTTGGGAGGGGATAATAATATCCGCACGGCTTTATGCCGCTACAGGGATATGATCGCCGTTACCCAGGCGCAACGCCTCTCTGGGGCACTTGCGTCTTTGGACTTTAGTCAAGCTTTTGATAGGGTTGACCTTTCGTTCCTTACGGCCGTTCTCCACCATATGGGTTTCCCACTCGCCGTTATCACGGTAGTGATGCGCCTTCTGCGGGGTGCCTCGTCCAGGATTGTGTACAATGGCAGACTCACTCCACCGATAAAAATAGGTCGATCCGTACGTCAAGGTTGCCCTCTATCAGCGATTTTGTACGCATTTTCCTTGGAATCCTTGCTATGTGGACTAAGACAACGTTTGGTAGGGTTGTCCATAGATCGCTACCGATTCTGTTGCACGGCCTATGCTGACGATGTAGTCATCTGTTTACGTAATGCCGACGAGGTTCGAGCTGTTTTGACGTGGGTAGCGACTTATGGTGAGGCGTCGGGTAGCTCTTTAAACGTACGTAAGTCACAAGTTATGTTCATTGGCACGGGACTTCCCGTGGAGTGCGTTACATCTCACCACCGTTGATACCATTCGCTGTTTGAGAATAGATTTTTCATCTGATCTCCGGCGTTAAGCCACCATCAACTGCCGACGCCTCCTTTTAATGATCAGAGCAGGTCTTATGGACCATCGCCTTCGATCCCTAGATATTCTCCAACGAGCTCGATACGTCAATATATATATCGCATCCCGAGTTCCCCATGTAGCACAAGTTCTACCTTTCCCGCTTACTGTGGCACGTCGCATGTTGGCAGCGATGGCATCTTTCGTCAGCTCTGGGCTGTTGTTCAAAGTTAACTATGAAACCCTTACTCTTCCCCGTGAACGAGGTGGGATCGGTCTGTTTCACGTGCCGGATAGAGCTCGCGCCCTATTTGTCAGCTTCCAGATGACGGTATGGACACGTTGCCCAACGAGCCTCACTGGTCTCCTCCTGTCAGCATATTCGCCGGTCTCACTGTCAGCCCCAGTGATGATCTCGGATGTTCCGGCCCAGTTCCATTATATACGGTACTTCTTTCTTGAACTCAGTTATCTACGCCTCACCTTACCAAGACCGCTTTTACTCAAGACAAAGGAAGTATACAATGTCCTCCAATTAGGTCGTCCACCTAACCCGATTGAACAAAAGTTCCCCCAGGTTGACTGGCGTCATGTATGGCGCGCGGTGTTCGCCTGTTACCTTGACACGAATGTTCAGTCTGTCTGGTACCTAACTGTCAATGGTAAGCAAATCAACCAATTTCGCCTTCATCGTATCCACCTCGCCCAGTCACCTCTATGTTCCACGTGTGGAGTGCCAGACAATGATGAACATCGGTTTGTTTGCGGACCGGCGGCGGAGGTTTGGCACTTGGTTCGACGTATTGTGGCTTTTCTAACGCGGGACATTCCGGATCGGATTACTCCCCTTTCATTATAATTTCCGGAACGTGACTATTTTCCTCGGACAAAGACCAATGCTGTGAATTGGATTCGAGGACATGCCATTCACTACCTATTTGGACAAACTGTAGACTCTGTACTCGATTTTTGGACATACCTCAACGACCGTCATTATGTCGTTGTCCGTCACCCAAAATACAGACAATTTTTCTCGAACTTCCTTGGGAGTGCTTTCCACGACCCGCCTCGCAGCTGGAATGTGTTAAGCCAAGAGAGAAGAAGGTTTCCTGTTTGAACCACTGAACATTTCTGAACAATTCAACGGAACACATCAATTTCGAGAAGACGTGACCCAACATATTACCAGCGGGGCGCAGAAGGCCTCTGATCAAATACGCAAAAAAAAACTACACAAAAAAAAAAAAAATAAAAAAATAAAAAAAAAATTAAAAAAACGAAGATTTTGTTGTTTGTACGGATAGCCCTAACCTTGATTTCCCGTATTTCCCCTGGTATATAGGCAGCTTTCTGGAGTAGGTTTAGCCAGGAGCCAACGCCTGAAGTGGACCAGATTTTTTTGTTATAGGATGAAAAGTGGCGGTGGCACTTAGTTTTTTTAGTTCCATTTAAAATTAAAAAAAATATATAGAAAAAAAATAAAAAAACAAAAAATAAATAAAAAATAAAAAAGGTGGCCGGAAAAAAAAGATGGTAGAGCACTTGCCCGCAAAAGGCAAAGGTCCCTTGTTCGAGTCTCGGTCGGGCACACAGTTTTAATCTGCCAGGAAGTTTCATATCAGCGCACACTCCGCTGCAGAGTGAAAATCTCATTCTGGAAACATCCGCCAGGCTGTGGCTAAGCCATGTCTCCGCAATATCCTTTCTTTCAGGAGTGCTAGTTCTGCAAGGTTCGCAGGAGAGCTTCTGTAAAGTTTGGAAGGTAGGAGACGAGGTACTGGCAGAAGTAAAGCTGTGACTACCGGGCGTGAGTCGTGCTTCGGTAGCTCAGATGATAGAGCACTTGCCCGCGAAAGGCAAAAGACCCGAGTTCGGGTCTCGGTCGGGCACACAGTTTTAATCTGCCAGGAAGTTTCACCGTAGTTCTACTTTGATATCACATCTGACTCAACTGTTAAGCTAGAGACGCATGGGGATGCTGTCTTGTTTTCATGTGATGTTCGACTGTAGTGTGTTTATTGACCTTCATACGACAACACACTCGACGTTAAGCTCGGATGCCAGTGCATCCTGGAGCTCTGCAGTTTCCCGACAATATTGGCACTGGCATCATTTGCTTACTGAAGCACTGCAAACATTGAGAAGGACTGCACCCTCTGCATCTCTCCTAACTCGATTCAACGTTTCCTTTAACCCGGCAGCGAGTGACGTTGCTTCAGACATTAGACAACCTTATACAGTATAAGTTCACTTATAATGTCGAAACGTACAACATACTCAGAAACCAGACGACAGTTACGAGAGTTCAAGACTATGAAAGGGAGGCGTTAAAGAAAGGGACGAGACATGGTTTTTACTGATTTTACACATAGAGCAAACGGTAATAGCATCTAAAAAGTAATTTGGGAAGCGAATTAAAGTTCTTCAAGAAGCAATGAAGACTTCAAGGTTTCTTGTGACATTGTAATTGAGTTAGAGACGGAAAAGGAGTTGGGAAATCTTTTGAATGGAGTCGATGGCGTTTTGAAAAGAGGTTAGGAGATAAACATTCCCACAATGCTGCTAAAGTCTTTATTGCTTCTAGCTTCGACAATACGTCACCATCACCCTCCCCCTCCCCCACTCTCTGGCGGGTTCGTGATTGGCTACCACGGGGCCCCAGCCTTTGCAGCCTTTTTTTCCTTCCGTGTTGCATATCTATCCACTTGCTGTTCTTTTTCCCTTCCCTTGGGGAACATGTCTAGGATATTTTTGGGAATGTTCTGCATTGTCTGTCGCTGACGTAAGAACAGTCTCACCTTTGTTTTTCGCTCCCTTTTCCTTTTTTCGTTTCCCTTCTCCTCTCGTTCCTCCGCTCCGGCGTTTGAGGTTCCTCTTTTTCTTCTTCCTCCCTGCGCGCTTCTGAAGGCCGGCCCATATGTCTGAAGCGTAACAGGTGACTGGGTAACGCGTAATTCCCAGCGCCAGGTTGACAGGTAGGGTTTGCACGTACCCCCTGGCACAGGCCAGGCCCAGAGAGGGGTGACTGCCTCAGATGCAACTTTCCCAAATTGGCGATTGGTTCCTCTGTCAGATGTTCGGGAGGTGTGACTTGAGGTGTGAACAATCACCTAAGACGGGTGCACCCCCTTGTAACGGGATCCCCTGTTGGATGGAGCGCGCCATCGGAGATGCTGGCAATCATGGGAGATTTTCTAGCCACGAGTCCATCATCTTCCCAATCAACGTCTACGAAACGTAAACGTGGTCTCACGTACTGAAGACGGCCAGTCCTTCGCCACAGTATATTCGTTTATTATTCAGAAAGGCTTTGATGCAATTGCTGACCCTGTGAAATCCTGCTCTCGTTTACGGAATGGCACTTTGCATTTGGAGACTGCTTCTGACTCTCAAGCTCAACAACTGCTTGCTGCTCGCTTCTCCATGGCTACCCTGTTCAAGGCCCATAGAACTTTGAATTCATCCCGTGGTGTAATTTACACCAGGCTGCTCGACAGTGTAACTGACGCCGAAATCTAATCTTACCCCTATGGCCACGGTGTCATTGCTGTCCATCGTGTAATGAAAAAGGTAGATCCTTCCTTAGTGCCCACCCGCACATTTTTCCTCACCTTTGATAGAGAGGTGCTGCTGACCAAGATCAAGGAGACTATGAAATCATCACAGTCCGGCCGTACATTCCAAACCCGATGCGCTGCTACCAGTGTCATGTTTTCAATCATACTAGAACCTTTTGTCTACACCCAGCCAAATGTGTAACCTGTGGTAGAAATGCATCCGAGGGCGATTGTCCGCCTCCTTCTTCCTGCTGTATCAACTGCAATGGCGGCCATGGCCCCTCCTCTCGGGATTGTCCCGTGCATCTTGATGGGTGGGCTGTCCAAGAGATTTGGGTAAAGGAAAAGGTGCCTTACCCAGCAGTTCGCAAGTTACTGGCTAGTCGCAAACCCTGTGTTCTCCAGTCTGGCACCTATAGTTATGTTCTTCTTACCCCTCGCTACATGAAGGACATGACCACGCTGACATGCGACCTCAGAATCAGCTCTGAGGTCGTGAAATCGCCCAGTGTCAAGGTAGCATCGCCAGTCACCCGCTCCTCTGTGCAACAAACCATCAAACTCTCGACTCAAGGGGCGAAGCCACCAGCTACACAACCAGTAGGCAGGAAAGGACAGAAGGAGTACTCCCCAGACGACTTCATCCATCCCTCCAGCCAAACAACACCCAAGTCTCCCTCTAACCGGAAATGTTCGAAGAAGTCCACCAAAGGCAAACAGTCTGCTCCTTCGCCAACTCGAAGATCCTGTTCAACAATGTCACTATGTGGTACCTTAGCCCGGCCAGCCTCTGTCACGCCGGTGCGCACAACCAAACATTTTTCAGCGTTGGACTCCACAGACCGACTCCACAAGCAAGCCGATGCTTCTGTGGACCCCATGGAGCAGGATCCTCCTGCTTCTGTGCCCTGTACTAGTGACTCTACAGCGGCTGTCACTCGGCGGACGCTGAGTTGACGCCCCTACATCTCTTCCTCCTCATGACTGTCCTCCAATGGAACGTTCGCGGCCTTCGGTCCCACAAAGAGGATTTATGGCTGCTTTTAGCATTGCTGCATCCTATTGTACTCTGCCTTCAGGAAACGAAATGGCGCCCTCACGACCGCTTTGAGCTTTCACATCACTTACTGATTGGTTTTGACCTTCCCCCTGAGGTCGGCATTCCACCTCATGAGGGCGTCATGCTGTTCATACGGGCTGACATTCAGAGTCAACCCATCTCCCTGATTACCCGTCTTCAAGCTGTTGCAGTTCGCCTTTTCCTTCCCTGCCTGACTTTTCCCCTGTGTACCATTTATGTACCTCTGTCATTCAGTGTCACCAGGGCAGACTTCCTTCAGCTTAATGGGCAGCTACCGCCCCCATTTTTGCTACTCGGTGACTTTAATGTGCATCATACCCTTTGGGGCTCTCCCAGGACGTGTCAAAGAGGTGCCCTCTTGGCTGACCTTTTTTCTCCCCTGAGGTCACCGGTCCCTAGACTTAGACACTACTTAAACAAACTTAACACGAAGGACAACACACACACACACACACACCCATGCCCGAGGGAGGACTCGAACCTCCGACCACCGGCGGGAGGGGCCGCACGATTAGTGACATGGCGCCTCTAACCGCGCGGCTACTCCTTCAGATTACTAGGCGGACGATTACAACGAGACTAGAGGAGCAGAAACGGGCTTGTTGCCCGAGGCGAAAGCGGACCCACCGTTGTTGCAGACCTCCTGTTACTACAGCGTGGACGCACGATGTCGATGTAGACCACTATAAAGAAGACGGTTCTCTATGCTTGGTTGGCTGGCTACCATTCCTCTCAACATCGCATCTGTTGTTCGTGGGAGCCTGCGTAAAGCATTTAGACTCGTTGAGTTCAAAGCAACGAATTTGTAATCGTATGCGACAAAAATGTCAGATTTTCAAAATGATGGAGCACAGAAATCAGTCGTCCTTTCCTTTCAGGCTTTGTTACAGGAAATCTAGATTATCGCTTGTATTATCAACGCAGTATTTCAGAGTTTTGATACATGTCCTAAAGCGCCAGTCCCCTGTTGTTCGGGGTCCTGTCAGTGTATCCCTGGCTACTGAGTAGTCTTGAATGAACCGTGACAGGATCCCGAACAACAGGGGACTGACGCATTAGGACATGTATCAAAACTCTGAAATACTGCGTTGATAATACAAGCGGAAATCTAAATTTGCTTTAACAAAGCCTGAAAGGAAAAGACGAGTGAGTTCTGTGTTCCATCATTTTAAAACTTATCTCACAGTCATTGAGCGCATTCCACATTCCTAATGGAATGTAACTTGATAAAAATATCAAAAGTCGCACAGCGAACAGCCCAGGTTACAGGGATTAAATATAGATTAGAAGTTTATGGCATCTTCCATTTTTCTTATATATTTTTTAATGTTTTGGATTTGACAGTAATACGGGTATAAATCGTATCTCGAGACATGTTACAGAAGCACCATTTCAGCAGTATAGATAAAATGAAAATATATGGTATTCAGATAATGGAAAACCTTGTGTTATGACACAAAGCGCCTTTCTAAGATGGTAACACTGATTATTCGTTGATGTCGGTTAGGGCAGAGCAAACTCGAATTGGACATGAATGAGAATGTAAAGCTTTCATTAAGTATTTAAGGCAGCAACCTCGACATTCACCTCGGGTGGTTTAAGGAACCATGGCTGAAAGGGAGAACAGACCTCGAAGCAATCTTAGATACACCCCATGACAATGCAACACAGACATTACCGCTCATGTTCCATATCAGCGATTTGGCAGGTCGTTTTAGCTGCAATTCCAGACTTTCCATTTTCAAACTTTCAGCGTTTTACAAAGCCCTAACTCTTAATGTAAGAATATGTTAGGTTATGGCGTATATGGAACGTGAAACTAGACGATGAAAAAGTCGCAACTGTAACATGTCATGGATACAAATTCAGGGAATAACAGAGCATTGGGACAGAAACGAGAATTCTCATATAAGCTCAGATGTAGGTAAAATAAATTATATGCTTCCATTCACAAATAGGATACTGGGAAACCTCAGAACGTTCACGGAAGAAATTGCTTACGCAACTCTTCTTCGCCATACACTTGATGTACCTCAGCTTGAACTAAGAGGGAATACTGGGTATATTCAAAGAAGACCACTGGAAAGTGTCAACAAATATTTTACATTCTGCAGTTACAAACGATTATCAGAAACGGTTTGAAAAGTTCGTAACTGGTTTGTAGGACAGGTTTTAGGATAGGTTGTGCTGAGAAATAATTGTTAACAGAAAGGTTCTATATGTTGCACCGCCTTCGAGCTAATTAGCATTGAGGTTAATCAGGCCGTTGTGCGCGTAAATTCAAGTTTACTGCCAAATAAAACTAGCGACTCTTCTCGTAACGTAGATGACAGCGTTCAAGACTGTTCAGCCTTGGGCTCGGGTTCGATCCTTACTACCGTACATTTTCAACTTCTGTATCGCTGTCTTGTTCGGTTTTAGAAAACCAAACGAAGAACACGTTTGACGACACCGTCTGTGGTGGGCCGCTTGAAATTCCGCGCAATGGCCTAACTGGCGAACTTCAACGCTAATTAAATCTGATATGGTGCAACGTATCGAATTTTTTCCTTAACAATTGTTTCTCAACACAACCTACCATGCACACTATTTCTGACCACCCTGTGTAGTTCACTGTCATCTGCGTGGACTATCATAACAAAAGACTTAAGACTCGAGTAGGTGACATAGTGTTAACTTTCACAATCTTCGGTCACACAGAGTTGTAGAATTGTAAAATATGTTGAAATGTAAACTGTCATAGTTCTAGTTACCCATAACATAATTTCTACTGTATACTCCATGATTATTGAAAATTGTATCATTGCGGTTTCATATAGTTTCTTGGATATTTCTTTCTTTGAGCTATCTGACTCTTTCTTACAAAACTGGCGATACGCCAAAATGCGATCAAAGCCTGTGCTACAAATAAATTCTCAGATTTCGACCGCTGAAGGCCGGCGAACAACTGAATCAGTGAGGCCGGGCCTTAAACACACTGAACTGAAAGCCATGTGAGTCCGCCAACGTAGAAAATACTGATGAGCACGAACATTATGTCTACGACTATTACAAATTTTGCAAATGTATGCTAGAACAGAATCTAACAAAAAAGATTACGGTGTTTCGATCATAATGTGTGAGAAACTTGTTATGTAAGTTTTAGATTCCCGGTTTACAGTTTAAACAGGCGTCCTCTTGAAGTCGTGTTTGTGTGTGTGTTCAAATGGCTCTGAGCACTATGGGACTTAACTGCAGAGGTCATCAGTCCCCTAGAACTTAGAACTACTTAAACCTAACTAACCTAAGGACATCACACACATCCATGCCCGAGGCAGGATTCGAACCTGCGACCGTAGCGGTCGCGCGGTTCCAGACTGTAGCTTTGTGTGTGTGTCTGTGTGTGTGTGTGTGTGTGTGTGTGTGTGTGTATGTGTGTCACATGTAAAAAATACTTTTTCGTGTTCTGTGGGGACAGGCACTTGTTCCCACGCATACCTTATCGAGTGTTACGAGTAGTCTTGCACACACCAATCAGATTACAAATGTGGCACACATATCATCAATATCACAATTTGAAAATGACCTAAAGCCGAAACTTAAATTGCGTGGTACATTAAAGGAATAAGACTTACAGGCTAGGATTGTTTTAATGATTCCATCGCTTAGACGATACATTGAGGCTGTGGACTCGTACATGAAGAAATAAATACTTCTACAGTTTGTTGCAGCCGTCAATTCGGAACGAAATCTGTGCAATTTGATTTCTAGTAGGTCTTTGTAAGGTCTGTTTCCGATCTTTTTGAGGACACTGCAGGACTTTCGAAGTCTCAGCTCTCCTTACTGCGTATTTTCTGTTATTCTAGCTAAATCGTACATTATCTTCAAAATCATGAAATCGAATCGAAATAATTTCACTCTAGCTTTAAATATACTATGTCTGCATACCTCTTCGTATGTGTCTTTTTACTGTGGATAACATCAAACTTCTGAATCTATGGTAGTTACTGAGGATGCATGACATCCATTGGAAATTGCATATAAGCTACACAGAGAGTCCATATAGGCGTTATCAGAAGTTTGGCGGAAGTACGGCATTCTTTTCTATGAGTACCCTTCACTTCTTTTATTGCATCTTGACATGCAAGCCTAACAGCAACAGCGATAAGCTGCACTTCTGCCATCCACTCTACTTAACTTGCGTGTTTTATTTCTTACTGTCATTAATGAGAGCAGAATATGGCTTAATAAGCATCAGTCATAGACCTGTTACAGAATCATTTAGCACAACTCTTAAAAAATCCGCGCTTGAATCGGTCGAAAGCGGTTTAAACACATAACCTGCCGGCGGAGTCCAGTGGCTTTCTACCTCTTCGCCGGCCGGAGTGGCCGTGCGGTTCTAGGCGCTAGAGTCTGGAACCGAGCGACCGCTACGGTCGCAGGTTCGAATCCTGCCTCGGGCATGGATGTGTGTGGTGTCCTTAGGTTAATTTGGTTTAATTAGTTCTAAGTTCTAGGCGACTGATGACCTCAGAAGTTAAGTCGTATAGTGCTCAGAGCCATTTTCTACCTCTTCAATTGATTCAGGTCGATGTTAGCATAATTCACTGAACGGTATCTTCACTGAAACATAGTACTGAGACATAATCCACTGTGAACTTGATAAAGACCGATATCCTATTGAGTAATAGTCTACACTGCGATCGCTGAAACGCGTAGTATCTGCTGAGTTAGGTACTGATATTACAAAACGTCTACACTTCAGCGTACGCTCTGTTATCTGGCACGGTACTAATCGTGACTAATGAGATACGGACAGATAGCGAGTCATGAACTGCATAGCTAGCAACACAGCGTATTTTAAACCACTTAAACTATTTCTTTTCATGGTAATAAGCCTCTGCATCTGAAACACAGTATCAATGTCCAATTAGTAGCCGCGAGTGTTTTCGTTAATGTCGATTAATGTAGAGAATCTCGTGGACTATCAGACTTGTCACTGAAACACAGAAATGTTCTTCACCTCACTTTTTAGGGGTTAATGTGTACGTACGTGAATGCATCGGAGTGCGTGTACGTGTCAGAAACAGTTGGTAGTCTTGTAGACTGTTGCATTGCCCACGTGACAGTTAACTTATCTTAATTCATGCCATGGTCAGAACGGAACAGGTTTAAGTTAAAAAATTACGGCAAAACCAACTCCAGTATAAAAGTAATATGGAAATTATTGTTGGATGAAACTGCGTTAAATTTTATCGGTCAGTGAGAGGCTTCGCGCTGCTTCTCTCGAACAATACTTCCAGTATCTGATTTGATTCTTGCAGCGGAAACGACGTGTGACGCTCCAGCCAGATAAATGTTACTGATTCGACAACTCTTTACGTAGTTAACATGTTTCACTATGGAAGGATTTGTGTGTGTGTGTGTCTGTGTGTGTGTGTGTGTGTGTGTGTGTGTGTGTGTGTGTCTGTGTTTGTGCGTGCGTGCGTGTGTGTGTGTGTGTGTGTGTGTGTGTGTGTGTGTGTGCGGTACCAAAAAGTGATGCGAAACCAACAAAATACCTACTAATGCTAGGATATTTTCCCTAGGGACATACGAACATACGATAGAATTGTGGAATTCACTGTAGATACTGACAATCGATTCTCTGCATTAATAAATCCTCAGAGACTTCGTCATGTTTACAGAAAGAGGGGAAGAGGGTGAGTCTTGCTTTAGTGACCTTTGGGAATTGAAATCAACTGTTGAATTTGTCTTTTGGACGAGATCTGATTCGTAAATATTTGTCAAAACTATTATTCTTACAGTTTTGCGAGGAAGGACAACGCACGAAATTGTTATTTCTTAGTTACGACTCCCACACTCGTAATTTTGAAATTTTTGTTTCGAGTACCTTCACGGTTTTAATTAAATACTCTTTTCCTCGTCTCTTTTCTCCATTATCCGCTATTCACCCACTGCTGAAGGACTACCTCTCCCACTGTATTCGTCTGTGTGGCACCAGGTTCCGCTGTGTAATAGCTTCCTAAAGCTACGAAGTGGTCTCTTCAGAGGTCTTGCAGGGCTTCTTATGACTGCACTACGTAAACGCACCACAGTCATCTTAGACAGGATGTATATAGGATGAGTGTTACTCGTATTTTCGTTTCTTTTTATCTTCCGTTTTAATCCTCAGCCAACTATTGCACTTTTTTGAGCCTTTATCAGAGCTTATGTTTACTGGTCGAAAATTGTTACTGATGTTGCTGAGTTCAAACGAATACCATTGTTGCCTATTATGAACTGATGCTTTCTGAATGCAACCAGATTCAACCTCCTTCTTCGTGTGATTTCCGACATTTAATTTTCCTTGCCGAGTTACCAATCCAGGATAGAATAATTCTGAGGCGATTTCAGTTATTTATCGACACCCACTCAGAAATTTATGTCTGCCGACATCCATCTTCAAAACAGATTTCTGCAGATGTCACTTGGAGTTACTGAATTGGAAGTGTTAAATCTGTGAAGTCTTCACTTATGGGCACAATTTCATGAGCATATTGGAGGTACTTAAGTAGTCCAATGTTATTCAGTAGATTTCTGACAGATAAGGCAATCAATATCGGAGGTATTACACCTCTGTTTTGGGGGCGGATGGGATGGAGGTGACGGGAGGTTGATCTCCTGTATTACCCTCTGTATTTCAGAGTAGTACTTACATCCAGTGACCTCAAATGGCTGTGGTGTATTCCAATTTCTGTCTTCTCCTGGCCGCGCAGGATTAGTCGAGCGGTCTAAGGCACTGCAGTCATGAACTGTGCGGCTGGTCCCGGCGGTGGTTCGAGTCCTCCCTCGGGCATGAGTGTGTGTGTTTGTCCTTAGGATAATTTAGATTAAGTAGTGTGTAAGCTTAGGGACTGATGACCTTAGCAGTTAAGTCCCATAAGATTTCACACATTTTTTGTCTTCTCCTTCAGTTATTACCCTCTTCAGCTCCCTCTTGTATAATTGTGATCTCTCAACACTTATTCTATCATCCTGTCTCTTCTTCTAGTCACATGTTTTGTTAGTCGATTCTGCGGAGAATCTCGTCTTACATGACGTAAATTTTGGGAATTCGGGTCCGCTTGATACTTAATTTCCAGCAATGTTCTGAAACACAGTATCTCACACTCTTGGATTCCTTCCTGTCACGCTCTTCCCACAGTCAATAATTCACTTCCAGACGTGCATTCTCAGATTTTTTTTGTCAAATTAAGGTCTGTCTTTGTTGTTAACTATTTTAATTACTGAAATATTAGTTCCTATAAGGTCCAAGTCGGTTCAGCTGATACCTTCATGTGTCTTCAACAGACCATGGTTGATTCGTTTTCAGTGTTTCAGCATATGTGGTATTCCGTGCCTGAAGTCGTCGGTGTTGACGGAACCTGCGTTCTACGGAGAACTGACTTTCAGCGATCATTTGTACATGACATCCTTTAGTAAGCAAAGATCAATGACATAACCAACCAGCGAGAAACTGTCATACACTGGACAGTATCACAAAAACTGATTGCATAAACGAAATTTTTATTCCCCCTTGGCGATTGGTGTGCAGAGGGGCAGACGAAAGGCGGGAACCCGGCGTGCCCGCAGCCGTGATTAGAGCGGTGCGAAAGAGCGCGGCCGACACTGCGACACTTGCGTCAGCGCGCCGGCCTCGCCGCCTCGCCACAAAATGCGGCCACCTGAACTCCTCACCGGCGGTTTTAACCAGATTACGGCCGTGGACTGCGGGCGCGCCCCCACACCGAGCTAAGCGCGCGCTAGCCACGCCGGCCGCTAGCTGGACTGCCCGTCTGGAGTGGCGCTTCTTGCCATCCGCATGCTCTGTTCGCTGAAGCATCTCTTGTACGACGTTTGTCTCAGAAGGGTATTGTCCAGCCCGACGATTTTTTATACGGGAAGAATACCCGAAAGAAACAACGTCAAAATGTTGGCTTCTAAGACACACTGCAAGCATGTAGGAAAAAAAGTTGAAGTTTGCCGAAGTCCTTGCTAGCCAGGCGGCTGAAGAAATGTGTATCCCTGCCGAAGCTGTAGCAGACAGCGCATGCGCAACACGGCGGGCACGTGCCTTTGGTTGATGTCGCATCTGTAAAACGATAAAACAGCACAACACGATCGTAATGTGAAAACAACATTTAAGTTTCCGTTGATAGTTTCTCTGACGTCACTATTCACAGTTACCATTCGCTCGAATTTGTAAATCATTTAATTTCCATAATAATTAGCAGTTGCGTTTCCGATATCACTAAGTGTTAACAATGGAGATAAAACTGAATTTATTTTCTTTGTGATTTCTTCGTTTATGCTTGCTAATAGTATCTGTCTTTGTGCAAGTTCTACAGTTTCACAGTAAAATGGAATTCGATTAATGTTTTCAGCCTTGCAAAGATGAAATATCAAGAAGTGCTATGCAATCAAAATCACCTACTTTTCATGAAAACCTACGTGTATGTCATTTATTAGTAATTTATTGGACATTCATTCGAATGTTGTCGACATTTCGTCAGAAATTGTGGAAACATTAGAGCAAACAGCAAACAACTTGGACGATACAATGAATTGTGGTTTGAATGACGACTGTTTTGCTAATTAAACTCCACAACAAGAGCAGAGTGCCTTCCAGGTCTAAAGAAACGTGTAAGGTAATAGCTTTTAGTGAGAAAGACAAGACTACAATTTTTTTAATCAAATGAAACACAAGCAATGCGAACAGCAGGCTCCACTTCGTAAAATTTCAACATTAAATTTAAAAATGGAAGATTTACACGAAATACGAAATATGCACCAAAATGAAACTCGCGGAAGTGTGAGTGAAAAGCTATTCGAAAGATTTAGAACTACTCGTGAGAGTCAATGCACTATTACCGAAAGAGATCTACGAGACTGTGCGCTCTGCATTGCAAGTGAGATAAACATCACTGATTTCTAGGCTTCTTCGACATTGTTAAACAGTTTCAAAAAATTATACAGAAAAGGAGGTTGTAAAATTACGAAGTTTACCTCAAGTAAACGCAGAGAGGAGATGTCATTAATAGGTAATACTACAGAGAGATTCGCAGCCGACATGAAGACGATCCTTCTTGTTATCCCGTAAGATACAATGTATAAAGACAATCAGTTAGGTTTCATACAAACAGCACTTTATCATTTCGAGCGAAAAACAGAGTCCCTTGTTCAGTCGATGAATGCTGCGATACATTCGTATACAACAACGCCAGTGATATGTATCAGAGGATTACTGTTTCTGCAGCTTTTTATCTGTCTTCAGGAACATCAAGACAAATTAGGACCAACAAGTTAAAAAAAGGAGTGTCTACTTGCAAAATTCGTGTAAGCGACGTAGCAAAATCTGGAAAAATGCGAGAGAATAATTTTCAATGTTACATCTGAAACATCTTACCGTTTGCAAACAGTATTTCATTGCCTTTGTTGGACTCTTGGCGCGGACGCAACGACACCACTGTCTTTAGGAGCACGATTAAAATACTGTTAATATGATGCGGATACCACCAGGAACTAATAGTGTGATTCGCCTTCTCAATAAAAAAAATTTGTCAACAGTCGAAAGCATTATTTAGGAACCTGTCGGATAATGTGATGTCAGGTATATCTGCGGAACAGTTTGCATCACCACGTTTCACGAATATGATCAAGTATGCCTGGTACGCAGCACCATATATACACTCCTGGAAATTGAAATAAGAACACCGTGAATTCATTGTCCCAGGAAGGGGAAACTTTATTGACACATTCCTGGGGTCAGACACATCACATGATCACACTGACAGAACCACAGGCACATAGACACAGGCAACAGAGCATGCACAATGTCGGCACTAGTACAGTGTATATCCACCTTTCGCAGCAATGCAGGCCGCTATTCTCCCATGGAGACGATCGTAGAGATGCTGGATGTAGTCCTGTGGAACGGCTTGCCATGCCATTTCCACCTGGCGCCTCAGTTGGACCAGCGTTCGTGCTGGACGTGCAGACCGCGTGAGACGACGCTTCATCCAGTCCCAAACATGCTCACTGGGGGACAGATCCGGAGATCTTGCTGGCCAGGGTAGTTGACTTACACCTTCTAGAGCACGTTGGGTGGCACGGGATACATGCGGACGTGCATTGTCCTGTTGGAACAGCAAGTTCCCTTGCCGGTCTAGGAATGGTAGAACGATGGGTTCGATGACGGTTTGGATGTACCGTGCACTATTCAGTGTCCCCTCGACGATCACCAGTGGTGTACGGCCAGTGTAGGAGATCGCTCCCCACACCATGATGCCGGGTGTTGGCCCTGTGTGCCTCGGTCGTATGCAGTCCTGATTGTGGCGCTCACCTGCACGGCGCCAAACACGCATACGACCATCATTGGCACCAAGACAGAAGCGACTCTCATCGCTGAAGACGACACGTCTCCATTCGTCCCTCCATTCACGCCTGTCGCGACACCACTGGAGGCGAGCTGCACGATGTTGGGGCGTGAGCGGAAGACGGCCTAACGGCGTGCGGGACCGTAGCCCAGCTTCATGGAGACGGTTGCGAATGGTCCTCGCCGATACCCCAGGAGCAACAGTGTCCCTAATTTGCTGGGAAGTGGCGGTGCGGTCCCCTACGGCACTGCGTAGGATCCTACGGTCTTGGCGCGCATCCGTGCGTCGCTGCGGTCCGGTCCCAGGTCGACGGGCACGTGCACCTTCCGCCGACCACTGGCGACAACATCGATGTACTGTGGAGACCTCACGCCCCACGTGTTGAGCAATTCGGCGGTACGTCCACTCGGCCTCCCGCATGCCCACTATACGCCCTCGCTCAAAGTCCGTCAACTGCACATACGGTTCACGTCCACGCTGTCGCGGCATGCTACCAGTGTTAAAGACTGCGATGGAGCTCCGTATGCCACGGCAAACTGGCTGACACTGACGGCGACGGTGCACAAATGCTGCGCAGCTAGCGCCATTCGACGGCCAACACCGCGGTTCCTGGAGTGTCCGCTGTGCCGTGCGTGTGATCATTGCTTGTACAGCCCTCTCGCAGTGTCCGGAGCAAGTATGGTGGGTCTGACACACCGGTGTCAATGTGTTCTTTTTTCCATTTCCAGGAGTGTAGTACAACGGCCACGACGGTTTCTTACTCCAATCCATGTGTGTCTAAATAAAACTAGTAATTAGTGGGAAGAGCCTGAATGCATTAATTTTTATTTTATGAGGTGTGCCTTATGTAAGGAAAATGTTTGTTTTTGTCATGCAGTAGGAACTCCGCGTTTTTATAACGACTTCAGGGAACAAACAGGGAACTGTTTCATTGTTATCAAAATATACGTTACTCAAAAATTATAATGAAAACTGTGCTATAGTTGTTGTTATAAAACATTTAATGTCAATAAATTACTATCCAGACTAATGGAAGTCGTCTGTAATGTAACATCAAACACTGTATTTATTTTCTTTCTTCTGCTATTAACTTGTGTAACAATTATATCTGCTACAATTTTGCTGTCGACATAAACTGTAAGTTATTCAAAGAACTAATGATCTGAGACATTTTTGGTATAATTTCGAGCTTAAAATTCGGGAGTGTGCACTTTATACTTCGCGCTTCCGGCTGTTACGTCCTCTTTTCGCGGCTGCGTCTGCTTATTCGCCGATTCGGCGCTAGGCACGAAGGGCTGTACAAACTGCTGTTACAAGCGGTTCTTGTGCCGCAAAAATGAGTAACTTTAAATTAGAAGACAAAAAACTAACTGGAGTGCGCCTTAGCAGATAATTTTGAAAATGAATTCCTTTCGGTGTTTTCATCCTGTGTGAAAAATTTCAGGGTAAGTTTAAAAATGTCGGATTGGAGCATTCCCGTGCCAGCTACATTGTTTTCGTTTACCACCCTTTTACACTGCGCTACCCACTATAGTTGGACAGATCTCGCATTGCGGATTATGTGACGGCTTCAAGTATCCTCCCCTCACCCCTGTCCCCACGCCGCTACTTTTTGGAATGGCTTCATTCGTCTCCATGTATGAAACACGCTCAGCGAATCATCTTCTAAACCCAAATATTTAGTCCACCGATTTCCCAGCTTTTTAACACCCTCGGTCAAAATGCACAAAATCAACACCAGTTGTAGTTTAATTTGAAGTGAATCTTCATCCATCCATCCATTCAATTACTGGACATTTGGGAGTAGTGCTGATCACGGAGCGGTGACTCCAGAGGCCGAGGTTTGCGGCTATTTCAGTCGGAGCCGCCGACTTGCTCCGGTTCAATCGGGAGCGAGCGAATCTTACACAGCCTACCTCTGTAGTCTCTGGGTAGCGCCGCTTCCTCGAATCACTCGCGTAGGACGAAGCACGTAGCTCACTTTAGATGCTTTTTGATACGTCAAACTTGTCTATATTGTATTTTTCACTTTCAAAACAGGTGACTGTGGTCTCATAAAATAGCGAATTGTGTGTTATCGTACCTTCATGAACTAGCGACTGCGACGAACTAACACTTTTTACGCTCTCTCTCTATGTAAAAGGACTTAACTAATTGCGTGACCAACTTTTAAATTTTGATGTCTTCGTTTATTTCTAGCGGACGGCTACACATCCGTCACATGATCCTTATTGTTCTGTTAACTTACTATGACTTGATCAAATTTCAGGCAGGACTATACTTGGCGAACTGAACGAATGTCGTTAACACAAGCTGGATACTGTTCAGTAATTAAAATGTTTATTGAATTCTTGCTTAACACAGAGTGCAACGACAGATCGAGTTGCAAGCAAGATCAAGAATGCACAAAATACGGCACACCACACTGTTGTTCAAAATTAAAATCGGTTGCGAATTAATCTTTGGCGTCTATGAACCTAAGGTGGAACTTCACAATTCTAAACAAGACGCTGCAGTTCAGAATAATGTCCACGATTGCGACCAAGTTCTCGTGGTCCTGTAGAATTCTACGAGTCCGTAGACTTGTTGCCCGAAAAATTTCAGACACTTTAACAGCTATTCCCACATCGTTCATCGACGTCTCAAAGTGAACCGACCTAGGCCAATATGGCCGCTGCCCTTTTAGCCTCGATCTGTCATTACAAAACACATACAATTACACATGTTCTACTACACATATTACTATGAAACCTACAGATCCGAACATGAACTTTATAACGAATAAAATAACATTAAATTTATCGCTGTTGTGAGTATTGAATGTGAATTAGGTCTAGAATTTAACGCGGTGACAGTTTTTTGGTGGGATCCATGGTTTTACGGGTAATTTGCATCTTATTTAGTGAAATCGTCAAAATTAGCATTATTTAGTATCACCTATTTTAAAATTAAGACGAATCGGCCGCTACCTCTACAGACAGACTTTACGCTTATTCTTTTGCAATCTGTTTTGCTACAACACTATCATCATCAGTTGCGAAGTCATTCAGGTAGTGCTCCTTATGACTAGCAGAATGTCCCTTCATCTCCTCCAGAATTTTGTGTGAGCCCATCCAGCTAAAGACAGCCAGTGCTCTGCCAGGCAACATGGTAGCCTCGTCTGTGCTGATCGTTGTCTCGTCTGGCAACTATCCCACACACACACACACACACACACACACACGCACACACCATCTCTTGAAACCCTCTTGGCTGCCCAAGAGTAGCTGCTTTGTTTGACTCCAGCAAATACCTTACTTTGCTGCCCGTCTCCAAGCACAGTTCAACCCACAAGCCCAGCCGCTGCAACAGTCCTCTGGACACCATGATGTATGCATCGATCATATACATGGCTGTGGCTTCCAGGAGATGCTGGTAGATGCAATCACTGTCAATCACCTCTCAAGATGAAAATATCATTACATTTATTTCTTCAGATTAAACCATGTGATGATTTGGATCCATAATAGTTCTTTTACAGCAGGCGGATTAGTAAAATACCGTTGGGTGGGGAAAGCGAAAATGCTTCTCCACTTACCTTTCTGCCCGTTGGCTGCCTATATGATTTGTGATGTTGGCCATCTGAAAAATATTGCTCTCCTAATTAAAAGAAGCCATTGTTCCACATAGGCTATATGTGTATACTATATTTTCTACAGAAAATAAAATATAGTACAGAAATGCAGCCTCCATGAAACAAAGACTTCCTTTAACCTTTGTATGCGGATTGTGGACCCCAGGTTGGGGAGCTCAGGTGCCCCATTAGGGGACTTGATTGTTAGTCTTGCAGTGTTGCAGCCCATTGCTGGCATTCAGTAAAAGGCAAAGCATAGTGCTGATAGCCATAAATACTTATTCATAGCACTAGCACTATGGAACTGCTAAAATACGTTTCTTGTCACAACACACGTTTCATCTCATTTATTTGAACTACTTAATACAGTAAAGGCTGTGTGAGGAGGGGGCAAGTGAGCACATGAGCACAATCTGCATTACTGCCAGATCTCCACTGCATATGAACTCACTCTGCATTACTGCCAGATGTCATCCTTCCACCTCCGCCTCCCGCTCACCCTCTCCCTCGCCCTCTGCCTCCACCTTACCCTCTCCCCATACCTCCCTTCCCCTCCCCCTCCTCCCCCCTTTCGTGATTTAAAACTGGTGGGAAAGCTGCAATCTGTAATTACCCAGACATGCTAACCATCATTTGAGTTCTCTACATTTCAGTGCTAGGATCAATTACCCCCCCCCCCCAATTGAGGCAGTTGCCACTGTAAGATATAATGCATGTATTACACTACTGCCAGTCCAAAAAATAGTTATCCCATTTAAAATAGCATGAAATTTAAAAAGAAAACTGTGTTTTAAAATTATCCCTGGACAATAAGCAACTTTAATAAAAATCGAAATGTTGCACTAGCATTTATTTTCACCCTGCACCATCCAGATTAGAGGGAAGGAAGGAAAGAAGGAGGGAATAGCAGTTGTTATCATTCACAGAACACATTGCCCCATACAGCCAGCGAGTGCACACCGCCCATAACACGTTCCACAAAAACCACCAGCCGTGCGTGTGAGCACACTGGTCGCCCGAGGTCGAGTGCAACTGCCACATCAGTCCACCATGCTCCTGCCAGCCGGAGTGAGCGTGCCATCCTCCCACCCAGGCTCTCCATTCTGGCAGATGCAGCCTTCACCCATTTGTTCCATGCCCACTGCAGTCTACATGCAACAAAAGAGTCACCCCTCCCACTCTTGTCTGCAGCCACCCACGTATGATATGTCATGGGGACTCCATACCAACAGCTAAAAGTAAATTCCACTACACTCGTTATCACTCTTAAAAAATTGATATTAAAATTAGCTTGAAAAATGTGTGATTCGATTTTAATTTACCTGCGACTCGATATAAAAAGAAGAGTGGGTCTCAAATAGACTGACATCGCTCATATTTCAAAGTTTTCACTTTAGGTGTTTCGCTGTTATTGTCATATAATAAAACACCCAACAAGGTCAAGATAGTCAAATTTTCCAATTTAATGATTTTCCAAGGAACATGTAAACTGCCAGCATTATTTTTAAGGGTTTCATTATTTACCATTTTAAAGGGTCTTCCTGTAAGTTAGCTCCAACACGTTTTGTGCGGAATTACAGGAGTCCGCAGCGAGGCTCGTAAGTCCCACCCTGCAGTATTCCACCACTCAGCCACAGCTGTCACTCGACCCCACCCACAGCACGACTACCGCTGTGTGACCATAAATACTACGAGAGAACTGCTTATAACGACATAATTTAACTCGGCAGTGCCCATCCACGAAATTCTATTTACCTGCAAATATATGAGCTCATCTTTCTCATTGCAAAATAGAAGTTTTCCTCTGTATACTTTTTTCCTAAGTGCATCCATAAATCAGTGAGGCCTATGACCTACATGGAGTGTAAGGACTACATAACACATCCAAGACATCAGTATTAATACACGTAGCATGTGGCAGAAAATAAAAATAATTTCCCAGAACACATCATGCAGACCTGAATATTAGCACTATGACCACTGCATTTCACAGTCTTCACCATTTCCACCAGTCATCAAGTACATTTTTCCCTATTCACTGCGCCGTGGCGGCTCGATCCCATCGATCTTCGACCGTAAAAAATCGATCGTGGCGAGCGCAGAGCGGCGTTGGGCTGAGTCGACAGCGAGCTCTTCTGTGCAGAGTTGCTCGGCAAGTGATTTATCGCTTGGGAGGGGTGATATCCTCTGTTGTTGTTGTTGTTGTTATTGCCTCTGTGGAATGTGGCTGAGGTGAAGATGCGGAGGTGCAGGACCTCGCTGATGGCGGAAAATTCATCTTCTTGCTGCTTTTGTGAACAGATGACGCTTAAAGTTGTTGTCAAAACTTGGCTCCATAAAGGTATATTATGACTTTATTTGTGGATTATTGTGGACCTGTATAATGGGCGTGGTACATGCTGGTTGGATGTGGGAATCTAGTTGCGTAAGATAAATTGTAAGTGGCGATTAAAATTTTGGGTCCTAGACCTTAGCAGACTCTTATCTCACTTCACTCTCATTCTGTTGTACTTGAACTTAATTTTCTAAGCCCTCTTAGTCACCTTAGTTGTTATTATTGCCATTGGCCCGTAGTTTTGTGGTGCAGTTTCCTCTTGGCAGTGTAGATGTATGGGCGCTGGGCGTGGTGTGATAGCTTGTGCATCTCTGAGATTCGCGTTTCTTGCTCGCCACCAATATTCACTACTGCAAATTATATTGCGTTTCCCCTTAGAGCCTGCTTGGTCTTCTGTGTTCAGATCATGCTTCGTAGTTGGGTGCCATAATTAACCATTGTTTATGTATGGGTTTCATTTCAACTCTTTGAACTTTTCTGGTGGGGCTCCAGTTTACATAAGGGGTTTCCTAAGTTCAAGGTTGAAGTTCTCTTTGCCCGATTACTCAAGGTTGAAAATGTTGTGAATTTGATGTCACTGAATTTTATTTGGCTTAGGGAGTTTTTGATTCCGAAAATTTAAATTAAACGCCCACTATGTGAATTCTTACTATTTAATATTAATTGGGCGGATTATTCATTATTTTAAAATTTCTGCAAAATTGAATGTAAAAGTTTGGAATTGCGTGAGGAGCATTGCGCTGAAAATTTAACCTGGAGGGCCATTCCACAGGTTCTCACCATTTAATTGTTCCTCAGACTGATTATTCATTTTTGGAATTTGTAAAACTAAATAACAAAATTTGAATGTAAAGAACTTTTTGTTGAAAACTTGATCTGGACGCTCATTGTATGGGTTCCTTGGCCTTATAGTAACAGGACTTATTGTGTGTTGTGTATGTTGTAAAATCTAAAGATCGTTTGAATAAATCATATAAACTTTGAGAAATTGAAAATGGCGAAAAGTGATGCAAATAAAGCTGAATCTGGGGCCCAATCATTCCACTTTGGTTTGTTTAAGGAGCCAGTGAACCGTTCCAATCATGCCTCACCAATATGAACTCTGAGAATATATACTTCATAGATAATTGTTAAACACACGACGGATTTCCTTTCCCAGGCAATATTATTAGACGCATAACACTCGCATGTCACATTATGGTGTGCGATGGATTGACCCAGGTTCAGGTAAGCCAATGTATTAGTTGTAATTTCTTGTCGCGATGATTTTCTGAGAGGTTTGTGGGAGGATGTAATACCCGTCCTGCAAGGCATAGTTCTACATACCAAACTCGACGAATGATTCCACTGCTACTGCGAAAGCTTTTCGTGGGGATAATCGTTTTGAAGTGATATGGGGCAGCTATTTGATGCTAAAATATGTTTAGAAAGAGTTTACGAGGCAGAAGCATATGTAAAACTTTCAAGACTGAAGAGCACATAGTATCCTAGTTTCGTCTTTCTGTACCGGCATGATGATGCGAGAATGTAGGACATCCTGTCAGACCCAGAACTGCTACAGCTATTATAGTAAAACCGGATAAAAGGAACACATTGACACAGTTCAGAGTCAGAAGCAGCGAACTTCGTGCTGAAATCATTGAATTTTGTTCAAATCATTGAATTTTTTTGAAATCATCGAATTTTATGTCGAAAACAATCAATTTTGTGTTAAAACCGGTGAATATTGTACTGAAATCATTTAACACAGCGGTGAATCTGCGTGACACAGGCTCTTAATAGGTTTTTAACTTCATTTGTTTAGGGAACTCACGTCCGATTACAGTTTGGTAGTGGTAATTTTTTTTCACTCTTCAAACGGAATGTGTACTAACCTCGAAAATTTGGAGGATGTATTTCTTGGGGAGCAATGCAGACAGCAGAACAGACTTAATTCCAACATGTGGCAGTATGCAGTATTATCCACTAATTTATCAAATTAAAGATGTCCTCATTTCTACCTCAGACAAAAAATAGTCAGAACTAGGAAGCTGAAAGTTCTACACACATTTCTGACGTTTTAGCTGCCTTAGTTTGCTCAATATGCATCGCAAGTTTCCGTAAGATTTCTGAGTCGTTTCTGATGAATACAGGTGCGATTCCTTCAACAAGGTGTTTGCATGGAAAGTCTTTTGCAGATCAAGACTGGATATGCATATCAGAGTGTGAGCTGCTGTTGCAGCTCACTCTACACCCCATGATGTGGCTGATGATCATCAGCAGATTGAGTCTGGGGAACCAGTGCAGACAATGGTTTATTCCTGGTTTCCAGAGCTATATGGCATCACATGTTTTACGCAAAGAGGAATGATTTAACAATTCAGGCAACAACTATTATAGGTGCAGTTAGGTATGAAGTAGTGTGGCAGAGCAAAATATTCAGGAGTATAGTTTGGAATAATACAAGAATTTCATATATTTAGTGGTATTCGTGTCACCTACACTGTCTATATATGTGTTTTATAATATACAGTTCAAATCTCTGGAATGATAGTGTACGCCGGTTTTATGTATTTTAAACAAGCTGCTGGTTTTAACCACTGCCTACAGTAAACGGTCTACTTTTTACAATACTTACAAAAAAATGCTATTAATGCTGGTCTCACTAGTCAAAGTGCTGAAACTGAAGCTGCTTGGTGGAAACAGACAAATGCAAAACATCAGCATTTGAGTTCCGAACAGAGAATATCCTTTTAGGAGTTTGATACATTAGTGCATTCCACACAATTCATCTACACATAACTGCAGCACCCGTACATCAAATAGTATACAGTTAACTTAGTGGCCAGCAACACTTAATGACTGCATATATTAGCCTGGCATTACAGTGAACTGTGTACAGCTTCAACTGATTTAGGTCTTCCATCACAGACACCTATCCTGCTGGAAGTATATTGCATACATACAGGGAATTTTCATTGACATTGTTTTTACTATGTAACAGAGGTGGTATTGTATAGCTTCATGTAAAAAACTCGCAGAAAAAAGCTATTATCAATATGCAGGGCATCAGTGTTTTTAAGCCTATACTTATCAGTATGATGCACATTAACCCACCCTGATCTCTCAGCTGCAATAAATGACAAGCAAGTGGCAAGAGAAACGTGTGCAGAGTGGTAACAAACTTTCACTGATTCATGTCACTGACTCACATTCGTTACAGCTAAGGAATTGAACAATTCAGTGATGGGAAAGATTCTTTTAGAAGTTTGATAGAGGTTCTCACAGTTGGATACTCCCTGTAATTCATCTACACATAGCTGCAACACCCTACACTCACTAACACACGTTACTGGGTAAGAGGAGTGTTATGATTGTATGTATTAGACTGTCATTAACGGTGAATTATATACACCCACCAATTAATGTAGCACAATTGTGCCCTTGTACCGCAGACAACCATCCTGATACTTTTAAGTGTCCTACACTCAATGTACATAAATGACAGGCATCAATTACTTCCACAGAATTTCTGAATCTCTTCTGATGAACACTGGTGTTAGCTGCACTGATCTGCGCGGGAACACGTGTATCCTTACGCTCATGTCATCCATCAGCCCTCAGTGAAAGTTCACTTGTGATTGGTTGTTACAGTAGTCCACAGCAGAAGCTCGTTACTGCATTGTGAGGCACTGAAATACGTTCAACTGTACTTAGACTCTAAAATATTTCAGTTGAGGATCGAGGTTTGAACATTTCACATGAAATAACAATATGGTGGGAAATAACACAATGCCATCAAAATATAAAAAATCGCTACCAAACTGCTCAAAACTGTAAAGAACAGCGCCGAAAATGTAACAAAACACCCCCAAACTGCAACAAATTGCCACAAAACTGTACAAAAATTAGGCCTGAATTGTAACAAATTGCCCCCAAATTGTAACGAACTGTGTGCAAATTGTATCAATTGTCCTCACGTTACAGCAAAAACTACAGCTATTGGTACCTTCTTTTCGGAAAAATTGTAATAAATTGTCTCGAAACAGTAACAGTTTATCCAAAAACTGTATAAAATAGCCCAACACTATAACAAATCGCACCCCTGTGACAAATGATCCAAACATTGTGAAAAATCGCCACCCAAACTAAAAAAATTCCCCCAAACTATCGCAAATTACCCCAGATTTTACAGCAAAAATTGTAACAATATTCCTCATATTTTAGCAACAATTGTAACAAAGTACCTCAAATTGTAACAAATTGACTCCATACTGTAGCAAATCACCTCCCAAATTGCTGATGCAGCTGATTCTTTTCAAGCTTTTCGAGCTTACTAGACATTCTGACCGAAAAAAAAAAATTACAACTACCAAACTAGAACAGGACATGAATTCCTGAAACAACTAATATTACAAATCTCCAGAAACCTATCGAGAACCTGCTTCAAGCAGAATCACCACTATATTAGATGGTTTCGTTACAATATTCGTCGATTTCAGCGTAAAAATACGTATGTTTGGTGACAAAGTAGGGAAAATGAGCTTGATGACTCCTGGGACAGCTCAGTAGGTTGTGAGACGCAATGTACATAGTGCTAATACTAAGTTCTGCAGGACAAGTTCTGAGAAATAAGTTTGTTTTTCAAGCACGTTTTTCTTGTATTAATAATAATGTTTTCGATGTGTTAGGTGTTGCCTACATCCCACATATGTCAGTGACCTCTAGTAATCGTACAGGGATTTATAGATCTCTTTGAAAAGAAGTATGTAGAGATAAATATTTTCAATGAAGAAGATGAGCTCACTTATCTGTACTTAAATAAAATTTCGTGCGTGCGCAGCGCCCTGCTAAATTTTATCGTTATACCCTTCTGTCTCAGAGTAGTGGCATTCATGCGAGGGCTCGCGATTGTGGTTGGTGATATGCCTACAGCAGTGTCTGTGCTGGGGCAGAGTCTAGTGACCCCTGTGGCTGGGTGATGGAGTATTGCAGGCTGACACCTGCGAGCCTGCACACCTGCAACCAAAGTCTGGGAGAAAATTTCTTAGAAAATTGTTAAAGCGAAAGTTACGGAATCTTTACTAAATTATGTTGGTAGTGTACTGGCTTCCTTGAAAATCATTGAAGTAGAGAATTAGTATGGCATTTCCACGAAATATATTTTATGTGATGGCGGCAGACGAGATCACTGTGGGTAGCTCTTTTGTTGCATGTACACTGTGGCGGGCGCAAAAAACACACACAAGTGTTGCATGTACAGGACCAGGGAGGCTGGGTGCAGTGAAGGTGTTGGCCCGGGGGACGTCATGCATGGTCTGCCTGGCAGCAGCGTGGTGAACTGCAATAGTTGTTACACTCGACCTCGGGTTAAAGGGAGCTGATAATTAGGAAGGGGCTTGCTTCAGTCACTGTGTGCTTCATGGGCGGCTACACACACATAGAGCAATTTATTCTCTGAGGACAGTTAAGATCCATGTCCAGTCATCTAGGTTTAGGTTTTCCGTGATTTCCCTCAGTCACTCCAGGTAAATAATGGGATGGTTCCTTTGAAAGGGTACAGCTGATTTCGTTCCCCACCCTTGAAACAGTATGAGGTTTTGCTCTGCCTCTAATGAGCTTCGTGTTGATAGCATGTTAAAACCTAATCTTCCTTCCTACTATGCTGGAAGATGCAGTGCAAAACTAAACACGAACGCAACATCTCGTTGTATACAAAAATAACTGACTGATAACTGGCTGTAATGATTGTAAAACACACTTTTAAGACCAGTGGGCTATCTTACAGTTTTTAAATTTCGCAATTTTAAACTTGTAATAACTATTTTTTGAACTTGTATCAGTGTAATACATATCTCTTGTCTGACTGCGGCAGTTGTATACATAACATAAAATAAGGCTTTTCCACTGTGCGATGGTGGCTACTCTTTCCACTATGTTGTACAAAACACAAGCGGCAGCAGCTCTTCCACAATTTTCAAGTCACTCAGTTGGTATAGAGAAGTGGAGGAGCAATGGTAGATTAGGCAACCACACAGGCTGAGTTCATTCCCTCAACCAATAGCACAATCCCCTCCCATTTTCCCACCATTATTTCCCCAGTTGGCTTAGATCAGAAAGGAAAGGAGTGGGTGAGGAGGAGTGGGAGAGGGACTGTGAGGAGGGAGGCGGAGGAAACCTGGCAAGAATGCAGAGTGAGCTCGTATGCAGCAGAGATCTGACAATGATACAGACTGTGGTCGTGCGCGCATTGGTCCCCTACTTGTGTAGTCTGCCTGCACATTTCACTTGAATTTTAGCCTTGATTCTGGTTTTACTGTCTTTTTCTATTCATAGCATTAGTTCAAACGTAAAAATTCTTGTGAAACATTTAAGTGGATGTCCAATGCTAATCGGAAGCAAGAAAAGGCGAGAATCCCTCTCCCTCTTCTTGTCATGCTCTTTGAACTGACCAGGACGAAATCTGTCTCGTAACAGAGAAACGCATTTCAGCAGTTGCCTGCTTAATACCAGCTACCGATATTATGGTGTCATAAATGAAGAATTTGACAGATGTTAGTTCGGAAGTATCAGTAAGTTGAGCAGGTGTAATGAATTAATATATTTAAATCGCTATCATGCAAACAAGTCAGCCACAGAATGCTGATTCAGTTGGATTGACGATAATATTTTTTAAATGGCGCGTACAGTTCAGCTGCAGACTGCACAACCGAGTGGCTTTGTTGCACGTATTCTTCTCGGCAACTGACAGTGCGTAGGTGCTGTCTTTAAGAACTTCCCGTAAGTCAGAATAGATGTCAAACAGTACTTCATAAGTAAAAGTCGTTGTAGACCTAAAAGGCATACACAAATTTATAATGCAATGGAAATAAATATTTTAAAAGCATTATAAATTAAACAGTTTTAACGTATGTCCCAATACACTTGATGTACATAGAATTTTATTACAATATTCTTCAGAGGGGCATTACACAACTAGACTATCTCCTACCTCGACGAGAAAGAAGCATAAAATTGGAGTAGAACTCGACCCACCACATGGATATGAGGAGAGACTAATTTTAAATATGTATTTATACACGTGTTTATAAGGATTGTTTAAATAAAAAGGTGCATCGTCGTAACAACTAAACCGACTGAAATGTGGATGTGACGCTTTGGGATAACGTAGTGCAACGTGCATACAGTGGAAGCATGAGGTGTCACCTCCCACTAGAAATTTCAAAGCTGTGCTCTCAGCAGGCAAGGTGAGGCTCGATATCTTTTTCGACGACCGAGGTACGATACTCATCGAATTCCTCGACCACGGGAAAACCATTAAAAGTAACGTGTACTGTTAAACACTCCATAGCCCACGCAAGTCCACCAAGACCAAACGGACTGGGCAGCTCACGGAGGGAGTGACTCTTTTTCACGGCAATACGTATACACATGTCTTCAGGGTCACAATAAGTGTAATGTCCAGGCTCAAGTGAGAGTAGGTACAGCCAAGACATCAGTGTATTTGCACCGCTAAAAAAACATTTCAAAGGAAAGCGCTTCAACACGGATGACGAACCCAAGGACACAGTGGAGGACAGGCTCCCTGCACAGTCACAGGAATTTATTCTGGGAAGACGGAATCCTGCAGCTTGTGAAATAGTTGAGTAGTTGCGCTGTGGCCTCTGGTGATTAGTTTTGAGTCAAGACTTCAATTATACCCTTAGTACTGTTTCGTACCTTTTCTTTTGAACTCCCCTCATACTTTCCATTCCAGATCTGAAAAAAATTTGCATCGCTGAATTACGCTTCCATACGCACGCAAACACACACACACACACACACACACACACACACACACACACACTCACACACACACACACACAAACACACACTGAAACCTGCCTTAAACAACAAATCTATAAACCGAAACACAAAAACATGGATTACCTAGCCAGTATAATGTAAATTCACTCTTAAAAACACGGAAGCTTCAAACTACAATAACGTGCTGACGTCGACGTACTTTTTATTCAATGACAAATATTTTGAACAGACTGACGGAGTGGCTATGGGGAGCCCATTGTCCCCAATAGTCACCAATCTTTTTATGGAAGATTTTGAGGACATGGCGCTGAAGACGGCGTCCTTAAAACCAACCTGTTTCTCGAGGTACGTTGACGATACTTTTATGGTGTGGCCTCATGGGAGAGAAGCTCTTGACCGCCTCCTAGATCATTTTAATTCCCTGCATCCTAGCATCAAGTTTACCATGGAGGTGGAAAGTGATGGAAAGCTTCCGTTTCTGGATGTTCTGGTGTACAGAAAGGATGATGGGACACTGGGACACAGTGTTTATCGAAAGCCTACGCACACGGACCGTTACCTGCATGCTTCTAGCTATCATCCATCGTTCTAGCGTACGGGGGTCCTGCGGACGTTGGCGAGAAGAGCTTATGCCATTTCAAATGGAGAAAGCTTGACACAAGAATTGGACCATCTTAAGGTTGTGTTCAAGCAGAATGGCTATACAGATAAACAGATCCGTCGTGCTTTCCAGTTTGGACCTTCGCCTGAACCACCAGAAGATACCTGCAAATCGGTGGCTTTTATGCCTTTTGCTGGGAGCATTTCCTCGAAGATAGGAAGAATTCTGAAAAGATATCGTATCAAAAGTATTTTTCGTCCGCCAGCCAAGATTAGAGCGCTTCTTGACACTGTTAAGGATGACTTGGGTATGAGGAAGCCCGGTGTGTACAAGATCCCTTGCTACTGTCGGAAGACTTATATTGGTCAGACAATCCGGACCATTCAGGACCGATGTGTTGAGCACCAGCGGCACACACGGCTGCTTCAACCTGAGAAATCTGCAGTGGCGGAGCACTGTCTCACCGAGGGACACAGTATGCTATATGACGAGACACAAATGGTTGCCCCTGCATCTCGCTATTGGGACTGTGTTTTAAAAGAATCCATAGAGATTCGTTTATCTGACAAACTTAGTAATAGAGACAAGGGTTATCTTTTAAGTAAGACTTGGGACCCGGTGTTATCTGACATTAAAAAACAACGGTCTGTGTTTCGATCGTCGGAATAAAAAAATTAAAAAAATTTTTTTTTAATTTTTGACAGCGATATCTCGATTTCGGCTGTTCCCACCACTGGCGGCGCGATATGTATACTGCACTAGAGGGCAGTTACGGCACCTTCTCGCGCACGCGTTTTGGGTCTTCTGCGGCCTATATAGGGACCGCCGCTTGCGCTGGGAAGTCAGTTCGGCCGGCCGAAGTGGCCGTGCGGTTAAAGGCGCTGCAGTCTGGAACCGCAAGACCGCTACGGTCGCAGGTTCGAATCTTGCCTCGGGCATGGATGTTTGTGATGTCCTTAGGTTAGTTAGGTTTAACTAGTTCTAAGTTCTAGGGGACTAATGACCTCAGCAGTTGAGTCCCATAGTGCTCAGAGCCATTTGAACCATTTTTGAAGTCAGTTCCGGCGAGATCGTGCACCAGCACTCTCACCTGAAGATGGCGGCCAGTTGGACCGCGGAAATATTGCGTCATGAAGACGTTATGATCCGGCTGCATACCCAAGAAGAATATTATCAATTATTGCGCCGGGAAAGCCTTCGTAGTGACAATAAACTTTCTTCTCCTTCTTCTTTTCCTTTTTCTTTTTGATTTCCTTTTCCCGTTTCTGTACAGGATCAGCTTTGTTTTACAGGTCTTGATAATATTAGTGACAGTTGGTGGTTGGATGCCGTTCCTGACAACATCACTCCACCTGAGGCTGAAACTATGTACCACATCTGTCTGGGCCTAGAGTAAATCTCATTTTCAAGAATGAGAACGCTTTCTAAATGTTTGCGTAGCTTGCATCCGGGCCGGTGCTTGGGTAACAGCCCGGTATTTAACCACATCCAGGCTCGCCAGCTCGCCAGCCTTCGTCGTTAATCCATGAGTTGGGTTCGATCCGGGGGAGGCTCGCCGCTCCGAATCCTGGAAGAAGTGTATTAACGATCTTGGCTATCCGAATGGACCTTTAATAAATTTTCTGAAGGGGAAACTTAATAACATCACTGCAAGAAACAAGATTTGCGGATGATCATCCCTTCAATTCTGGAGGATTCAGCATATTTCAGGAAAAGCCAAGAAAAAGAATTATGAGGAATGTAGCTCAATTTGGAGCCCGTTTCACTGTAAACAAAACCGTTTTAAAGTGAATCAGGCGACCTGTGCGAAACTATCGTACTTTTATAATTTTAAATAATGGCAGTATTTGGAATAAATGTCGTTGGGTTAAGGGTAGTTTATGGAATGGAGGGAAAACACCTTCAAAATTTAACCGAACGAAGTAAAATACTAAGCATTATTTTTGTGATTCATCTTTGTATGCAAATTTCCAGGTGTCCGAAAAAGTTTCCCATCTTGTTCGGTGGGCGGAATTCATGAACTGTCAGTTGAGCGACGTAACGTGTAACTTCAACTCGACAAACATTTTCAGTTACAAATGGCTCTGAGCACTATGAGACTTGATATCTGAGGACAGCAGTCCCCTTTTCAGTTACAGCAAGCACGTCGAAGGTAGTAGCAATAGGTAAATTATAATTCAACGCGACAATGGCAAACATGTTTGTCTTTTCTGAAAACATATTCGGTTCGAAAAGTCAACTTCTACGAGGGGCAGAGAAAATGGACTACTGCCATTTTCACGTTTATTATCTATGACAATGCTGTATACACCTTGTCTAGTTAATAAGTACTTTAAAATTAATAAAATGGTATTTGTAATAACATTATGTGAAAAGGGAGTCTCTTATTCGTGATTACTAAGGTAGCTTCGTAAAATATGAAGGTGGATATCCATGATACCCTCTTGTCTATGACAGTTAAAAGTCTGTTTTATGTTGAAGTTTTCCACAAATAGTAGGTTTTAGCGTAAAATCGGTACGCAGGTCAGAACCTGGTTAAAAATCCTAACGATACCTCATTCATCCCTGTACAATTCACATGTGTAAAGAAAAAGGGTTTTTGACCTCCGAAGTAATATGTATCATAATAGAATTGAGATTCATTAATGACAGACTTTTTACATTAAAATTTAAATAATTAAAGTTTACACTATTTTAAATATACGTACATCAACAAATGAGAAAAGCTGAACATAGAAAGAGACACAGATTTTTTTTGGAAAATGTGTCAAACACCTTACATCATATTCCATCGAAAAACAGAGTACTTGGAGATTTTAATGCACAAATTGGCAAAGAACTTCCTTGCAGATCTGTAGCAAGAAAATGACTTCTACATAAGAGAATCAACGAAAACTGAGAAATACTTTTAATGTCTGTGCAGGCAGCATAATATGGTAATAAAATCTACATCCTCCACAGAACTTCCCAAGAAACTAACTACATAAGTATCACCAAATCTGATTTCTTGTAAAAAAAATAAATAAAAATAAAAAAAGAAGATCAGTCATGTTGCTATAAGCAAATATCCTACAACGGTGGTAAACAAAACAGTGTGTTACAAATTTACGATTAGACCAATATGTAGAAAAAAAGAACCGACACCATGTCAAAAAGTATGAGAGAAAAAGTTTCAAAATTCTTTTGGAAAAATTATTATCTGAATTTGAAAAATATATTAATCAGACTACAGAAGAGCGCATTCCTCTTGAAAACAAGTGTAAACTTGCCTGGTGGAGTGATGATTATGATGATTTGATTATAAAGAGATAACAACTTTGGGACATCTGAAATGCAAATAAAAATGACAATTACAAGGAAAATCTAGTCGGAAGCTCTGATTTACTCAGCAGTTAACCGTATCCGCTAACTAACTGAACTCCATTGGTAGTAGTGAAGGTGGAGTGATTCGTGACAACTACATCGTATTAAATTTAGATGGGGAAAAATTGAAGACGTTATATGAAAAAGCATGTAGGCTGCAAATGATAGATGTAAGAATTAAGAGATGATAGGATCTCTGTTTCATTTAGGTTGGAAGAAATGTACATCCCAGTTGGTGGGGTGGCTACATCTCAGGTCTCATAGTCTGGAAAAGGGAGATGGTTAAAATTGCCATAGAAAATGGTATAGAGAATTTAGGGATGAGAGAAGGTAGCATGTAATGATTTAGAGGTGGCTGTAGGTCAGTGTTCTCAAGGTGTTAGGACTCAATGCTTTGGGATATGTAGCACGGGCTATAGTGATCTAGGTGTTTGAGGACATGATAAAATTTTATAAAATGTAGCAGAATGTGGCCAGGAGTACGCACTTAGTTGTGGTATGAGGAGTACATATCGTTGGAGAGGTTGGGGGGGGGGGGAATAAAACTTGAGAGGAGAGGACATCCACATGACATTTGCTTGGGGGAGGACGAAGCAGATGACGTCTTGAATGGACGTAGAATGTTGTCTGTATCTTCAGTCTGTAATCTACCCCTTCCTTACTGATATTATCTACTGCTCACAGTAAAGTCTTTTATGAAGATTTGAGAGAAGCGAAGATTACAATAAACTTTCTAGTTTACTTAGTTTGCCATGCTGAGTTGGCTCCATTTCGTTTTGTCTAGGGGTCTGATCCTTGAAGCTGAAAATCTCACATTTTGGGTCCTCACGGTTGGATTGAACTAAATAAATTTGAAAATTATTGTTGCAGAATTTTTGTTTTCACGTAAATATATTTTCTCACATTTTAGTATATCATACAGTCTTTTGATTTTTCACATTAAGAAAGCCGAAATGACATTTTTCGCACAAAAGTACAAAAATACGTCCGATCACACCAGAGGAATGCTTGCAACTCCCACACTCTACGGAAATGACAATATTCCAAAGGGTTTACAATTTTTTTAACAAACGAATTTCTACCAGTTTCTGTTACTTTGTTAATTTCGATTATTATTTCATAAATCAATTCAGAAATAAACATAGTAAACATTACAGGATTGTGTAAATAATAACAGAAATTTTATGTGTGCCAATAAGTCCTAATTTCTAATGTTTCTACAAAAACTAATTTTAACTGTACATTGAGAACTAGTACTTATCGATTATAACATCGAAACTAAAATAGTTTATAAAGTAATTTCTTTTCATAAATTTTAGCTTGAAATATAGCAAACTGCGTATAAAATCGTATGAAAATTTTCAGAAAAGCAACTGAGATAATATTGACCCGTCCAAAATTCGAAAAATAATACTGGTATCAACAACTACCATTGAGGAAAGGTAACGTTGGAGGAGGATTCCCCGTTACAAGTTATCGGCTTTCCTTTAGACTGTATTTTGTTTTAGGTACGTGGATTGGATGGTTGTGGATTGGCTCTGAGCACTATGGGACTTAACATCTTAGGTCATCAGTCCCCTAGAACTTAGAACTACTTAAACCTAACTAACCTAAGGACATCACACAACACCCAGCCATCACGAGGCAGAGAAAATCCCTGACCCCGCCGGGAATCGAACCCGGGAACCCGGGCGTGGGAAGCGAGAACGCTACCGCACGACCACGAGATGCGGGCGATTGTGGATTGTTGGGTGAATGTCTCAGGATGGAATGCACTGGTGGCCTGTCCTCCAATTATCGCCTTGGTTTTGCGTGGTTGATAGAGAATTAACCTGTGTTACAACAAATGATGATATTGTTAAGGTGGCCTTGGAGGAATTGTTGGAATGAGTGGAGAGTGGAACAGGCAGAACTCGTAAATGCTATGCCCGTTAAACGTAGACCCAGTAATTATCACGAACTGAACACTGAATTCTTTTGCTTGTCAGTAACTAAAACAGCTTTTTTATGAGTTTCTAATGATCACATGATTTCCTTTTATATGGATTTGATATTTACAAGTTGTATGCCTATATACATGGGTGGCATTTTATTAATAATTATGGCACTTGATGTACGATTGTGTTAAGTACATATATATGCCTAAATCGTCAGATCGTCGGTAAATGAATGCATGTTTGCTAGTAAATACGACATAGGTGGAAAATGAATTTGAATTTTTATGAAATATTTGGCTGTCGATCCTATAACGGAAATACTTAATGTTCTCGTAGGTTCTTACAAGAGCTTTTCTTGTGATGAGATGAAGTCCACGTATTCGATATGGAATGGATTCGAAAGAAAGGTCCATAAAAGAGATTTCCTGAAATATTTTTAAATAAGTCATAATGTGTGTGTGTGTGTGTGTGTGTTCCACATATCCTAAACCACAGTACGAATTTTAACCAGACTTGGTGCACATATCCCTTACTGTGAAGCAACAATTCCTGTTTGGGTAGTAACCACCTACTTATCATAGTTCATGGGTTATGAAGTCATAAACACTGTAATGCGTGAAACACTGCCTCATCATGCATGACGTTTAAATTTATTACTTGTTTGCTAATAATTCTGTTTGCAACATATTTCGCAGACGGTATCCACATATGCCGGTGTATCTACCCACACAAATGTATCATTGAACGACACATAGTTCAAGAGAGATGACGTAATGAACACTGAGACGCATGAAAAAAATGCTGCATCATGCATTACATTTTAATACATTTATTCTTTATTACTAAGAGACTCCTACAGTCGAGCTGACTTAAGGAAATCCCTGACACCTGGCAGCGCTTTTGACAGCTTTCAACTGCGAAGCACAAACGGCTGTAGTCCAAAACAATAACCGCCTGTAGAGCTATGAAGAGGCATTGCCATAGAGACGTTTACAGTAGACACGAGAAACTCTGCGCCCAGCTGCCTAGACATGTAACTAGGAATATTATTTTTAATTAAGTTTTGAGTTAAATAAATTTTACGCAGAATTTTAATTTTGTATACTGTTTTTCTTAATTTGGTAACTGTAGATATACATTTGTACATTATGCGTATTTTGTGTATAACTATTTTATAACTTCAAAGCTGTTTTCATGACTACAGGGAAATGAAATTTCTCGATATTACACTAAAAACACAATTCATTTTTTGTTTTCGTTTCTAATAGAAAATTTGTCAGAATAAATACCAAGGCAGCGTCGGTTTATTCGACTAGTTAAAAAACAAACATACCGAGGATTTCGCATTAGTCATTTGTAGATTTCACCTTGTGGTTTATTTTCAGGCATACTGGCAGTGGTCCATTAACATATCTTCCTACCAACTTTTCAGCAGCACGCATGTTTATAATATTCAGTGCTAGGAAATTCTTGACATTGCTAGCCATGCAGGCGAAAAGTCGAAAAGAAGGGATGTCAGCTGACGACTGCCAGCATGACCGAGAAATCAACTACCACTATGTAATTCTATTTCATGTCGTTCTTCTGATGTGAATTTGAGAGAGAGGTTCCGAGGTACTGTCAGGAGAATGCGGTGCCTGCAGCCGGTGTCGAGGAATTTGACAGGCATTGCGACTCGCAGGTCCCGACCGCTGTATATCGCCTGGAGCAGTCCCGGCGTCAATCAGCAAGCCGAAAGAGTTCCTTGCCTTTTTTCAAAATTATGACATGACGTGAATTTCTCTTCCTTTCAAGATAAAATAGTCTTTTGTGTGCTACTGATACAGAGACATGATCATTGTAAAAACTGTTTCGAGTGCTTGAAGAGGATTGAATCTCTGGAAAAAGAAGTCTAGCGTTCCATAACTTTTAATCCTCCGGTTACTGGTAGAATTTAAAGCTGCGAAGAAGGAGGAAATCAATAATGTATCGAAGGAAACTACCGCCAGGAGATAGACGATTAATGTACAGGGAAAGAGTCTGACAACTCCTCAGAAATCACAAATTAACGTAAAAGAAAATGAAATACACCGAAAATTGAATCAAAATTATTTGTTATGTTAACGAGGCAGATACTCATAATCATCAGGATAAATTGCATTTCGTGAACCAGCTTACATAATCTGAGCCTATTGGCTGAAACACCGGCAGTGAAGCTCGCAGTCTGCGCTAGATACTATTTTTAGGACAATATGGGAAAACCGTGTAATTTTAATAAGTCCTCTGATAATGTCATAGATATTTGTGCAACTAATTTCGTTCTGTTTTTATTCTAAATGCAAAGGCTGAGCTCGATAAGCTTTAACTTCACGTTTTCTCGCTGGCCTTCTCTATTTCAGCTAAGAGCATAGGATGCTCTCATATTTTCTTTGTATTAATTAGAATAATAATACTTATTTAAAATATTCAGTATTTATCGTTAGTGTTATCATTATTCCTTATCCTAACTGATTTCTACATATGTTTGATGCCATTCTTATCGGCAGCGTAGAGCTAAATCAGACGTTACTGATGTAGTAATGCTATTGATCGCTCGTCATTGCTTGACTGCACATCGCATGGTCAATAAAAGAATCTGCATTTATTCTAAATTCCTGTAACCAAGTCCGGCGCATTTTAAAGGAGTAGTGAAATGCGAAACAAATATTGGTATTGAATTACTGATATTTTTTCTCAGGGTCATGCATCGATCTGTCAACAACGAGTCAATAATCACTGATTACGCCGATTTCCGTCTCAGATAATTACGATTTCTCTTCTTGTTAGTAATAAAATACAGTCATCCTTTAATATTTAATTCAAGAAAAAGAGGAATTACATTACTAGTGGCCATGTCCACGGTGATGACCTTACTCATGATTATGAACGGGTTCTGAGTTCTGCTGTACGTATCTGATACAACAAATAACGACATCCTAATTGCCTTTATAATCTAAAACCGTTGAGCCTTATCGCTGGATTACAGGCTCTAGATAACTGAAGTTTGTGAGTTACACAACCCGTTTGACTGCTGACGATATACATTTTACGTGGTAGGAATCATTTTCGAATCGCACTAAGCCCAATATTAATTTGAAATTCTAGTCTTCGTCTATGGACAGAATACGAGTACACAACGCTCATGACTTTACCCGTGTAAGTTATCATGCCGAGATTGCCACGGAAGACCAGCATCGAAGGCTCTTGTATACGGTACTAACACTGAACCCTGTGACTACGTTTTCTAAATCTACAACACTAATAACGTGCAACATCAGTGCTGCCGCTGTACTTCCTTTTAGAAATACTGTTAAGTGCTGCATATATGCTAGTTACCATATGGGATTGAAAGAACCAGCAACATCTCTTATTATAACGATAATATATTTCTGGTCAGTCTCTTTTCTAATATTTTTCTCGTGGATTTAGGATTGTTTTGGCTTTTAAAACCAGAATATTACTTCACAAGTGCAGCGAGTTGCCTATGAGGCTGAAGCATTTTGCTATGCCATTACAGAAGTGTATAGAACCAAATTGGAGACTAATTTTTTACTGCTTTAGGTTCACTTCCAATTCCTTTGTTGATGCTCAGAGCCTTTTCGCAGTTTCAATTATAAGCATGACACGTTCTTAAACAACGAGTAAAGTACGTTGCTGCTCCCCCGAGTACCCTATCGACTATAACACGCACCTGAAACTAAGCCTGAGTCTTTTGTAAAATGAAACCAGCGGCGTGAAGAGATCACTGCCGCATACTTTCGTGATGGCTCTCGACTTGGAGGTAGGCGGCAAGAGTTCTGGTGGTGGAAGATACTTTTATCATTAACGTTTTTGAAGAATACGTGTCCTGGATTCAGTCTCAAATTTCCAAAAACTTGAGACAGCTCCGCAGTGTCTTTTAGAGTGTGGGTATGCAACACTGTTGATGATGAAACGTCACGACGAATGGGGATGTTATACACGACGGCAGTCATGACATTTGACAGGAGTATCTGATGGGCATGTGGCGGGTTTCAAAGTAAGGCTTCTCTATCGCTATAATCATCAGTCATCACCATCAACAAGTCCGCCCCGGTAGCTGAGTGGCCCAGTCGGCTTTCAGCCGTGATACCGTGCGGACGGGCTCGGCGCGCCGGGCAGTGCTCCGCAGGTGTTGTTGTTTACCCGCTAGCGCGCGGTCGCGTCGTTGTATTGCCGTATAGTACCTGTACCGACCCGACATGGCGTTCTCATATCGAAAAGCTACAATCAAACTAACGTTCAACGCATCGTACACGAGACCGAAGGCCCATGAAATTGAACGGTTTCTACGAGACATCATGCACATAGAACCACAAGAACTGATAGGAATTCATCTGTCTATTGTAACCAGCACAGTGTACCTCAAACTGATTGACGAAGCGGCCTGCGACAGATTACTACAACGATCTGCAAACGGCTTTCGCTTCTGTCACGCAGACGGTAACGTGAGCGTGGTAGGAGTTGACCATGCTGGTCTGGGGGTGCGTACCGTGCGCATCTTTGAACTACCGTTCGAAGTTCCTGCCAACCTAGTCGTTGATGCGCTGCGGCCATATGGCACAGTTCTGAGCCACACAGAGGAGAAATGGAACCCTGTCCTTAACGGGGTACGACAAGTGCGCATAGAACTTAAGAAGCACGTTCCATCATATGTTTTCGTTGGTGGCTGCCGCGCAATTGTTATATATGATGGACAACCGAGGACCTGCTCGGGCTGCGGCCAGGAAGGCCATGTTAGAACTGAGTGTCTGCAGCGCCGCCTCGTTCAGGTGCCCCGCAATGAAATTCCCCAACGATCCACTATGACGTCTCTCCCGCTAACATACGTGGAGGCGGCACGACATGATGTGATGGATGATCAAAACCTGCTACCTCCTCAAGCCGCTGCCAGCTCCGTTGGAGAGTCAGCGCCGTCGACGACGCCGCAGCCCAACGGTGCAGAGGTTCCTACAGCCTCTGCCCACCGCAGCGTCGTGGGCACCCAGCCACCGTCACTGTCGGAATCGGACACAGGGGTTCCTAGCGACCGAGACTGCGTCGAGCCCCGCCCTACAGTGGATGTCGAATCTCGGACCCGAAAGCAAAAATCACCCAAGCGACACAAGAAGAGGCGATTGTCAGTTGAAGAACAGGACAGGGATGTGAAGCCAGCGGAAGCCATCGACTTCGTTGACTCGTCCACAACTGCAACGGACTCCAGTGGCATCATTTACCAAAAGGTGCCTGAAGACAAGGAACACACTCCTAAATTTGGTGGCCCAGATTGCGTCGACTCCCAAAATGTGGGCTCCTGTGCAAACGAACAACCACCAACGACATCACAATCATCTCTTGGTGATTGGGCAGACGATATGGAGGCAGATGATGCACAGCAAACATCGATATCTCCACCAGAGCCCATGGCTGACATTGAGCCCGGAGGGCTCTGCCAGTCAGGGACTCATACGGCACAGTAATGCACAACATGCAGATGGATGGCTGTGTAGTGTGTGAGATCACTGTGGGCTTGCACCGGCACACTGCCTCCGCCACTTGATATGTCTCAGTCATACCGTGTGGGAACAGTCAATGTAAATGGTGTCCACTCCACTGTCAAGACCCGCATGTTACACGACATGATCAGAGCGGCAGACTTGGACATTGCCCTTCTCCAGGAGGTCCGTCCCGAGCTGCGTTTAGACCTGTATGGCTACACCACCTACAGCCTACCCGTAGGTGATGGCGCAGGAGGAACGGCCATCCTTCTCCGAGATGGCATAGACGCGACGGACGCGACGTACTTGCCGAACGGACGAGGCATCGCACTCACACTTGGCGCAGTCCGCCTCATTAACGTCTACGCTCCCTCCGGTAATTCGCACCGTGGTGACAGGCATGTCTTCTATTCGGAGGAGGTAGCCCCACTTTTGCAAGGAAATATGGACCATTACATAGTGGGCGGCGATTTTAACAGTGTTCTGCGGCCCGAGGACCAGATACCGCATTACGTCCCATGCCCGGCTCTACAAGCATTGATACGTGACCTCGCGCTCCACGACACATGGCTCTTACATCGTGGGACCCAGAGTGGATATACGCACTTTACCAGCCATTCTGCCAGTCGTCTGGACCGGATATACGTCTCGCGTGCCCTCCGCACAGCAACCCGTGATGCAGAACTCTGGCCGACGGCCTTCACGGACCATCTCGCGTACATCTGCACTGTCACCTTACCCCGACAACTCACAAGACGCAGCAGGGGCCCGTGGACGCTGAACGTCTCCCTCCTTCGCGAGGAAGCGTGTCGGCGAGCAGTCACTGACACGTGGCGTCGATGTATCAGGCGCCTGCCCAGGTATGCTTCCACGTTGCTGTGGTGGCTGGGATGTGTCAAACCTGCACTCCGAAAGACCTTGATGGCCTACGGGCGTGACAGATCGAACTGGCAAAGGGCAACATCGGAATTTTACTATACAGCGTTACGTGAGCTGGCGACGCAACCGCCGTCTCCCGAACGTCAGATGTCCGTACAACGCATCAAAGCTCGTCTACTTCGCATCAGGACCGAGCAGCTCGAAGGTGTCCGCATCCGTGCGCGGGTGCAAGACTGTATCCCCAACGAAACAGCGTCTGTGTATCACATTGTGCGCGAGAGGCGCCACCGCAAACGTCAGCTCATTACGGCGGTAAACACGGAGGAGGGCGGCCGCGCAGTGACACAAACGGACATCGCGCACACGTTCGCCAGACACTATGGGACCTTGTACAAGGAAGATCCGCGAAATGTACGTGATTATGACGAGCTGTTGCACGATTTTCCCGCCCCTCGGGACGTGGCACCCGATGATAGTCTGCTGTTGCCCATTACACCCGACGAGCTGACATCGGCCTTGGCACGTGGAGCACCGAACAAGTCGCCTGGACCGGACGGTTTACCCCTGGAATTCTACCACACTTTTTACCACCTTATGGGTGACAAGTGGCTACAAATGTTTCAAGACCTGATCCGCCCTGATTTCACTGTCCCCACAGAATTCACAGAAGGCATCTTGATCCCAGTACCGAAACCGAATGGTGGTTGTAGGTGGCAGGACTTCCGCCCACTCACACTCCTCAACAACGACTACAAGATCTTCGCCCGTATCCTCCGCGCGCGTCTCCACACCGCTATCGGGAAAGCCATCCACACCGATCAGACATGTTTAGGTGGTGTCAGCAACATTCATACGGCGCTAGGAGCATACCGCGACGTAATTGCTTTGACGGCGGCCTGCAAAATACGAGGCGCCCTTGTCGCCGTAGATTTTGACCACGCATTCGACCGCGTCGACCACGGCTTCTTACGCGCAGTTTTGCAACACATGGGCCTCTCTCCGGAGTCTGCACAGGTGGTCCTTCGACTGGTCCACGGAGCGCGCTCCCGCATGATGGTCAATGGTTATCAGTCTGGTCACATTGTTGTGGGACGGTCAGTGCGACAAGGGTGCCCCCTGTCGGGTATATTATTTGCTGCAGCGCTTGAACCAGCTTTACATGGTCTACGACAGCGATTAACTGGTATCTCCTTGCGGGACGAGACCTTTCGTTGTGGTGCATTCGCCGATGACGTGGTGTTCCTGGCCAGATCAGAGGATGAAATGCATATGGCGCTACAGTGGCTACGCCAGTACGGGGCGGTCGCTGGGAGCGTCATCAACGTGAAGAAGACAAAATACATGGACGTCGGAGGGGGGCTTTCCCACACAACGGCGGTGCCCTTTGACAAGGTGCCTGTACTCAAGTGTTTAGGAGTGCAATTCTATAGCAATGTCCGCCGCACGGCGGCGGCTACGTACCGCCGGCTCCTACACCAGACACGTGCTCTGCTGCAAGACAACAAACTGCGTCGCTTGGATATGCTTCTCAGAACACGTTATGTCAACACCTATCTTGTCTCAAAACTGAACTATTTTGCGCATATCCTTCCCTTGACGCCTACGATGGCCGACAGATTTCAAGCAGCATATGGACATTTCGTAAGCACCGGTCTGGTTTTTAAAATCCGATACGCCACCCTGACGCTGCCGCAGCGGGAGGGCGGTATCGGTTTAATTCATGTATATAACCGTGCGCGATCGCTTTATCTCAACACTATGCGTCGCAACTGGACCTCTGCCCACGCCACTCTGACGGGCACCCTGATAGCGGAAGTGGCACCACACTCTCTGCATCCCCCGGTTTCTGTAGGACACATTTCACCGGCACTCACCCACATCAGAGAGTTCTTGATTGACTTCAGCTACTTACGGTCAGAACTTCCGACGACACGGAAGCCCAACACAAAAGACTATTATCGCCTCTATCAACAGCAGCAACCTGTAAATACGGTCACCCACAGACATCCTGAAGTTGCCTGGAACACGGTGTGGCGAGCGGTACACACGCCTTTTCTACCTACGACGGTGCGTTCATTGTGGTACGTGGTTGTGAATGGGAAGTTCGCTACTCGTCAGAGGCTACATTCCATACATCTGACGGACGACCCCTTGTGTCCGACATGCTCAGTCGTTGACTCGGATGCACACCGTCTGACGTGTGCCGCGACCAGCGAGTGCTGGCTACTGACGCAGCGCATGCTGGCGTTACTCTTGCGGCGATTGCCGGAGTCTATCTCCCCTGATGAAGTATTGCGCCCCGACAGCGTATACTTTCCATCAACCAGAACGAACGCGGTTAACTGGCTAAAAGGCGTGGCCGTTTACTACATATTTTGCGATGCTCCCAAAAGCACACTCGACTTTTGGTCCCTATTGATGACGACACATGCAGCTTTCAGCCGCCACCCGAAGTACAGAACTCGTTTCGCAAATTATTTAGGTTCATTATTTGCGGATCCTCCTGCTCACTGGGGCGTTCTGGGTATCAGACGCTGAAAATGAAGAAGAATCCTGGAGCATATTGATCCTCTACGGACGGAATAGGAGGGAACCCCTCCCAATAGACGAGAAGACGACTCGGACGCTCGGCTACGGCGGTTGTAGGATCTTTCTTTGTAATGAAACAAAAATAAACCTATAAAAAAAATAAAAAAAAAATGTTATAAAAATTATAGAAATAAATAAATAACACAACATCGACAAACCCACTACATCCTCTTCCTGATCCTTCGATCCTCGAACACGTTGCTTGGGCGTGGCGGCGGGATGGCCAGGCTTCGGGTGTCGACCCCTGCCCTACACGTCGTCCTGCTCCTGTAGCGGTTCATTAAAAAAAAAAAAAAAAAAAAAAAAAAAAAAAAAGTGGTCAGCGTGACAGACTGTCAATCCTAAGGGCCCGGGTTCGATTCCCGGCTGGGTCGGAAATTTTCTCCGCTCAGGGACTGGGTGTTGTGTTGTCCTAATCATCATCATTTTATCCCCATCGACGCGCAGGTCGCCGAAGTGGCGTCAAATCGAAAGACCTGCACCAGGCGAACGGTCTACCCGACGGGAGGCCCTAGCCACACGACATTTCCATTTCCATTTACCATCAACAACAAAACACAAATATGGCATCATCCCACTCGCACCAGACGGGAGTTCAGCTAAGCAAGCGTCAAGACATTTGACATGCAATCCGCTGAAATGGAGTGACCTAGCTGGAGTTCTACTATACAGGGAACCACTGAAATAAAGAAATTTTTTAAAAAGTGCTAAATTTCTGGACACATTTCCCTTGGTAAGTGGTTAATTTGGTCTACTGTCTTCGTGTGGCGTGTCGTTCTTAAAAGACTCAATGCATTTGCGAAACACGTATTAAAACTGTGTGCAAGAGTGGCATTCGTGTTCAGAACCTTGCCGATCGCGAGCAGTTTTCTTGTCGATTAAGCTATCCAAGCACGACTCACAACCCAACCTAACTGACAAAATTCTGAAAGTACCTGAATTCACTAATTCGTTGACAGAGGAGATAGAGAAGATCCAAAGAAGAGCTGCGTGTTTCGTCACAGAGCTATGTGGTAAGCGTGATAGCGTTACAGAGATGTTTAGCAAACTCAAGTGGCAGACTCTGCATCGCGGTGTAGCTTGCTGTCCAGGTTTCGAGAGGGTGCGTTTCTGGATGAGGTATCGAATATATTGCTTCCCCCTACTTATACCTCCCGAGGAGATCACGAATGTAAAATTAGAGAGATTCGAGAGCGCACGGAGGCTTTCCGGCAGTCGTTCTTCCCGCGAACCATACGCGATTGGAACAGGAAAGGGAGGTAATGACAGTGGCACGTAAAGTGCCCTCAGCCACGAACCGTTGGGTGGCTTGCGGAGTATAAATGTACAGGGTTATTACAAATGATTGAAGCGATTTCACAGCTCTACAATAACTTTATTATCTGAGATATTTTCACAATGCTTTGCACACACATACAAAAACTCAAAAAGTTTTTTTAGGCATTCACAAATGTTCGATATGTGCCCCTTTAGTGATTCGGCAGACACCAAACCGATAATCAAGTACCTCCCACACTCGGCGCAGCATGTCCCCATCAATGAGTTCGGAAGCATCGTTGATGCGAGCTCGCAGTTCTGGCACGTTTCTTGGTAGAGGAGGTTTAAACACTGAATCTTTCACATAACCCCACAGAAAGAAATCGCATGGGGTTAATTCGGGAGAGCGTGGAGGCCATGACATGAATTGCTGATCATGATCTCCACCACGACCGATCCATCGGTTTTCCAATCTCCTGTTTAATGATGGAAGTGCGATGGAGCACCATCCTGTTGAAAGATGAAGTCGGCGCTGTCGGTCTCCAGTTGTGGCATGAGCCAATTTTCCAGCATGTCCAGATACACGTGTCCTGTAACGTTTTTTTTTTCGCAGAAGAAAAAGGGGCCGTAAACTTTAAACCGTGAGATTGCACAAAACAAGTTAACTTTTGGTGAATTGCGAATTTGCTGCACGAATGCGTGAGGATTCTCTACCGCCCAGATTCGCACATTGTGTCTGTTCACTTCACCGTTAAGAAAAAATGTTGCTTCATCACTGAAAACAAGTTTCGCACTGAACGTATCCTCTTTCATGAGCTGTTGCAACCGCGCCGAAAATTCAAAGAGTTTGACTTTGTCATCGGGTGTCAGGGCTTGTAGCAATTGTAAACGATAAGGCTTGTGCTTTAGCCTTTTCCGTAAGATTTTCCAAACCGTCGGCTGTGGTACGTTTAGCTCCTTGCTTGCTTTATTCGTCGACTTCCGCGGGCTACGCGTGAAACTTGCCCGCACGCGTTCAACCGTTTCTTCGCTCACTGCAAGGCCGACCCGTTGATTTCCCCTTACAGAGGCATCCAGAAGCTTTAAACTGCGCGTTCCATCGCCGAATGGAGTTAGCAGTCGGTGGATCTTTGTTGAACTTCGTCCTGGAGTGTCGTTGCACTGTTATGACTGACTGATGTGAGTGCATTTCAAGCACGACATATGCTTTCTCGGCTCCTGTCGCCATTTTGTCTCACTGCGCTCTCAAGCGCTCTAGCGGCAGAAACCTGAAGTGCGGCTTCAGCCGAACAAAACTTTATGAGTTTTTCTACATATCTGCAGTGTGTCGTGACCATATGTCAATGAATGGAGCTACAGTGAATTTATGAAATCGCTTCAATCATTTGTAATAGCCCTGTAGATGTAGATGTAGCACTGGAACAAGTAAGTGTCCCACGATACTTTCAGGTAAATAAGATGAAATCTAGACGTCATCATGGAAACGCACCGCAGAATATTTGCTGAATTCAGTTATTCCATTCCCAAACAAAGTGAATGTGATAAAGAAATGCCAACCTGACATCTTGTTGCAATTTTATTTGCGGGTATTTGAGAGTATCGTGTAAGCTTCTTGTTTCTGTATTGACTATTATCGTTACCATTGGCCTTAGGCAGGATTGATGAACTGTTCTTTATAGATTCCAGCTTCCTAAAAGCAGACTGGAAATACCGAAGGACAAAAAACAGGGAACGCAAAAGGGAGGAGAAATAATTTACCTAGATTACTGTTGTACTGCAGTTTGAAATGTAGAGGGGCATTTGGTTTGTCTACAAGAGAAAGATTATTACTAGAAACAGTTTAGTGTTAGTGTTGCAACGAACACTGCTCTATACGACTCGCAGCTCAAGAGAGAAACTGGAAGAAAGGTTAACGGAAGCATACGATACTCATCTGGAACATAGTGATGTTCGTTCGATTTTCTTACTTCTCATTGGTTCCACCTGTGAAACAATTTGTAATACCATGCACCCAGCAAAGGCGATTAGTCTGAGATACATTACGAAAGACTGAGCGAGTTCAAACCGGTAGCAGAGCTGATAGCACAGCGTTCAGATGATCGCTTTCATGTGTGGCGGTCCGACTTTTCTCATTATTGTTGCTAGCTGCTGTAGCATCGGTTACGGTAATGAACTCATGTGTGAGAGATCAGTTGCAGTTGGATCATATAGCATCAACTCAGTCGCATTATGTAGATAACGTGTAACAACCGGTGAGTGTATTGCGGCTTAATACAACAGGAAAATACGATTGGTTTTTTTCCTCGCTATTATATCACCATACTCCAGAACCAAATAACTGTTTTAACAGTCACATGCAAGGACCAGTTGGACAGAAATTAGATTGGTTTGTTAACTTTCTGTCTACGTATTCATGGGCGAATTTGCATCTATTTATTTCGTTAGTATGGGGCGTTTATGGAAAAAGGATTGCTGCCTAGAGAAAGAGAAGGGCCGTAGTCGAATGGAGAGTATTGATTGTTCTACGGTCAAAATTACCCTTCAGAAACATGGAATCGCTATGTTGAAGCAGAAATATTATATTAAATATGATCCTATGAACACACTGCAGCGTTAGTGAAATAAGCAAACACAAATCATGTTGTGACTTTTAGTGAGAGACGGTTCAATTTATTAAGGACATTCACCAGCCTAGATCGCAGAAATATTTCTTTGTTTAATGCAAGCGGTTTCGACAGACTTTGCTGTTGTGCTGTAACGAAGTGCATACATGGAATATGTCTCATAACACTAGTGAAGACGTAACATTTAAGATGAAAGTTTTAGTTTGGCGTTACAGAAAACGGAAGTGATACTGTACATTTACATGCCTTTAATTTTACATTGAACTTGACGCAACGTTGTCATCTGGACAAAAATCAGAACATTGTAGAAGGTCTGCCAGAACTAAAATATTTAAAAAGATAAAAACCTGGTGCAAACGGCCATGTCCATATGTATATCGCTCACATATGCTTGCAGCATCACAAAACATAGTACATAGTAACACATCCGTTTACATAAGTTGGACATACTCTAAACAGTATAAGGTACAACTGATAGGTAGAATTGCAAATATAACATTTGTGTAGAGTGTTAGGCCCACTAGATGGCTCTTAAATCGGTATCATATAACAGTCCGTAAGTAATTCTCTTTTCACAGTTAAAATTACCTGCTTTAGAGAGTGGCCTTTAAGAATAATAACGATTACAAAACTGTATGTTACTTACAACTGAAACACATTTCTAATTCTCATAATCCTTTTCACACGTTCTTACCACTGCATTCATGACAGGAAAATTAAGGTACTTACTTCTCAATAGTTTATTGCGTTATTGGTGTGCCGTACACATGCCGCAAACGGGACAGGCGCATAAGAGCACGGGTACATTGCTGTATGGGTGAGGACTGAAATTATGCATCCTGAACAATGAGAAAGTAGAAACATGGATAACTCTAGGGTCACACCTGTGTATGCACAACCTTCAATAGCAGGGTATTATTTGCACCTATCTATACAAATTGTTGTGAGTTCAAACTCTGTTCTAGGAAAGCACACTTTTATACTCGTGTTACGTTGTCACAAATAACTCCACCACAGGTGACGTATGGTTTAAATGCATTCGTTTATGTTATTTCACCACGTTAATTTGTGTTCAATTTATGCTGTTCTGTTTGCTTTCCTTCTAATGCACCACATGGTTTATACTTGTGCTTGTTGTACCTTAGATCATTACAATCTATCCGGGTGGTTCTCATTTTAATGTGAAGCCAATCTTTATTAGTATTTAAAGATAATAAATAATTAATGTAGATTTCCAGCGTAAGGTATTGTTATAGCCTACTATCATATTATCATATATTTCTGAAGGTCGTGTGCCATGTTTTAAATAAAAAAATGAGAAATAAAAAATTAATTTGCCTATAGACAGACGTGCTATATCAGCATGTTAGAGTATGCATCACCGCCTTGTGCCCATAATATTATTATATGCCCTATGATATTGCGATTAGCCCACATTTCTTCCATTGTAAAGATTTCCGTCACTTTTTATCTTAAATGATTGCACTCTTATGTTTTTTAATGTCCGAGACTTTTTGCATAAAAATGATGGTACTTCACGGTTAGACCTGTAGTTGCAACCTTAATAACAAAAAGGCAGATATTTTGCTGTCGGCATAACATAAACAAAGTGTACTGCATGTTTTGCTGTGATTTGTCACATACTCCTATTTATGTGACAATTACTCTGTCATATACATCTATATATTTGTCTTTGTTGTAGTATGACACCTACGTACACACTGCCGAACGCAGCAGAGTATGACTTGAATCTATCTACAGCAAGTATTGTGAGGTAAAACTTTGTCCAACTACGGGCATGGATGTGTGTGATGTCCTTAGGTTAGTTAGGTTTAAGTTGTTCTAAGTTCCAGGGGACTGATGGCCTCAGAAGTTAAGGCCCTTAGTGCTCAGAGCCATTTGAACTATTTGTCCAACTACAGTTCTACACACGTCATGCTTGAACTGTGGCTCTTTCTAGTCTCATCAGGCTCATTATACAAGGTGCTAATTTTAAATGACGACATTGATATATCCAGAAAACTACACACTGGATCAAAAAAATTATAATCGCAATTTTTTTTTAACTCGGAGGAGGACATCCAATCATACCTCCCAATTCTACCTCCCACCCAACCATGTGCGTTGGTGTCAGAGAGCAACTTTGCAATCTTCAATGGTAACCTCCGTTTTTTATTGCGGATTACGATTATATGGCAAAATCGGCATACATTTTGTGTGAAACATTTTCTTCGTTTCACCACAGACTGCGCTGTAATCGGAGGAATAGGAGTGAGTACACAATCGTAATTTACGACATGTTACTCAATGGCATTTGAATATCTAGTGGGGCGTGGGACACCACCTCCATGCTGCGAGGGAGGACAGGCTAATATTTCACAACTTATGATTTGGAACCTCATTAACAACGTTGTACTCTAACATATCGAACAGGGAACTACTCGACTCACCGCTGTGGCCGTGGCTCGAGGCGAACGCTACTCTGTTTTTCAATTGGAGTAAGAGTTCAAACATAGTACCGTCAACTGCAATACACTTAATGATCCGGTTTTCAAATGACCGTATACAGGTCAGAAGCATATCTGCGGCGCTGTCAGCACAGACGTTTCTGATGCGGTCGACCATGTCTTCACGGCATGTTGGCACTTGCTGGTACACCTTACCATTTAAATATCCCCACAGGAAAGAAATCTGGCGACGTCAAATCCGGTGACCTAGAGAGCCAATTAATAGGGCCACCTGCGCCGATGCACCGATCAGTGAAATCGGTCTAACACCTCCCGCGCTTCAAATGCGTATTGCGCCGGGCAACTGTCGCGCTAAAACCACATACGTTGTCGAACGCCCAAGGTAACATCCTGCAGTAGTGCTGGTAGTTCCTGATCCAAAAACTTTCGATATTTTTGTCTGTTCAACGTGCTGTCGACAAAATACAGACTAATGAGTTTGTTCCCCATGATGCCACACCGTAAGTTATCCGACTAAGGACATTGATGATCAACATGCTGTAACCTGTGGGGATTGTCTACACTCCAATAATGCGTATTATGCCAGTTAACGCTACCATTTTGTGAATGTACACTCATCGGAAAATAGTACCTCGGCAAAGGACGTGGGTTCAAAAATGGCTCTGAGCACTATGGGACTTAACTTCTGAGGTCATCAGTCCCCTAGAACTTAGAACTACTTAAACCTAACTAACCTAAGGACATCACACACATCCATGCCTGAGGCAGGATTCGAACCTGCAACCGTAGCGGTCGCGCGGTTGCAGACTGTAGCGCCTAGAACCGCTCGGCAACTCCGGCCGGCAAAGGACGTGGGGGTCGTTTGCGTTTGTTGATGTGCCCATTCACAAAACAGTACCCGGTTATGGAAATCGGCGCGATGAAGTTCTTGATAAAGTGACACGTGGTATGGATAATACTTACAACGATGCAGTTTTGTGACAATACTACTCACGGACGTACCAAAATCGCGGTGTAACTGCAAGGTGCTTATCAACGGGTTCTGGTGTACGGCTGCTAGTACACCTATTTCATTAGCTTCTCCTGTAAAACGTTTACTACGTTTCCTTTTGCCTGTTTTTAGGCTGTCAGCAGACAGAAAGGCATTCACAACCTTGTAAAATAATGAATGAGAGCGAGATTTCTCTGGAAAATGTTCGGCATACAAGGCAACAACAGCCTCGACATATCTCTACGCTCTCCGTAAATCAGGATCATTTTAATTTTTTTCCTTATGTGGTTGCTAGATCCATCGTCCACTTGCACGTCTGTTCTTCAAACAATAGGTAGGAGTGCAGGCAATAAACACTGCGCTAGTTTTTTAATGTTTAGCGCCGCTATCTTTTCTACGTCTGTACGATACGTGAGAACCGGGCTCGGTGTATTGTCTGTTATGATACGTCGTAGTTTCCTATATGACTGAAGTGGCGCATTGAGAAGTCCCCTTTTGATAATACAACGTTGCAACCTAAGTAGAAGTTATGAAATTCTAGCATGTCCTTCCTCATAGCATAGAGGTGGGAGCCCCATGTGCCACTGGATAATGAAGGTCCATTGAGTAGCATGTCGTAAATTCCGACTGTGTGCCCATTTCTATTCCTCCAATTACAGCGCCATGTGCGGCGAAACGAAGAAATTCCTTCAGACAAAACCAATGTATATTTCGCCATATAATGGTAATCTGTAATTTAAAGAAATGGGTTTTCACTGAAGATTTCAAAGTTGTTCCACAACACCCACGCACGTACTGGGGTCGTGGCTCGAGTGTGGTCTCATTGGATGTCCCCCTCCGAGACAAACAAATTACAACTTTTTGTGATCCAGTGTGTAGTTTTCGACATATTAATGAATGAGCACCCTGTACGGAATTTATATTTTACGCTATTATACATAGCTGTTTGTGGATAATTGTACCTCAAGACTATAATAATCCACGTGGGGAGATTAGTACTTACTTTGTAGTTTGATGGTGTCTCGTGAACCTGTGAACTGCAAGTTCTACTCCTCCCCATACAGCAAGCGACCTATGCACCTGTGCGCCTCTCGTGTTTGCATCATGCACGCGCCACAATAGCAATGTAGTCTTTTTTTACTTATTGTGTTTTCATTCCTCTGCTGCATGTGAGCAATGGAGCACTGGCTGTAGCACAATCTGCCAATCTTCCGCCGAGTAACATCGCAGGTAAAAAAGTGGCAACTATACATATAAAAGGCGATAAAAACATGATAGACGGAGAAAAATGGGGTTACAATATACACTGACACGGTGAAGTTCATCGTGGGACAGTTAGAAAAGTAGACATAAAGTTAAAAAACACAGCTGACAATTCATGGAGCACACAAAATACACTGCAGTCACACACACAATATAAAACCTGACCACAGTATTAAAACACTTCAGAATGAAGACACTTTAAAACCACTGTAAAAGATGGAACACACACAATGAAGACTAAAAGCTGCCAGGAGTAACCTGTTCAGGGGGCAGAGGCCCAAGAGGAGGGAAAAAGAGGGGAGAGGGGGAGGGGGGCTGGAGGGGGTGGGATGAAAAGAAAAGGGGTGTTTGGGGTTGCACCAAGGTGCATGAGACAGGTGGGGTGGGAGATGGAAGGAAAGACAGGAGGGAGTACAGAGACACAGAAGAAATACAATGTAAAGGGGGGGAGAGGTGGAGGAGAAAAACTGCTCAGGGAAAGGCAAGAGGAGTCAGACGGAGCCCTGAAAAGTGGGTGAGAGGAAGGTAGGGTTAGAGTTGGTTGGAGGGCTGGATATCAGGGCGAAGCTCATCATTGGGAGGGATAAGTGCTGGAAATTGCGTTGGGAAAGGAGGTGGAGGGTGTTGAGATAGAGAGGGCAGGACACAATGGTGAAGGCGTGGCAATGGGCTGGGGGTAGAGACGATTGACACCAGGGTGTGGAGGGGGAGGGGATCGAATCTGTGGTACAGGGTGCAGATGTGTTTCAGGAAAAAGAGAAGATGTGGGAAGGGGATGAGGTCGTAGATGATCCATGAGGGGGACAGAACGCATGTCGGAAGGTGAGGCAGAATGCATGGCTTTCAAGGATTTGAAGGGCTTTATAGAATATGGGAGGGGCAGGAGTCCAGACAACACTGGCATAACAAGGACAGAGCGTATCAAGGATTTGTAGGTGTGAAGGATGGCGGAAGGATGCCATACCCATGGGGGTGCAGCGATGGTTGAGGGTCAGGCCAAGGTATTTCAGGGCCAGAGTGAGGTGGATAGGACAACCATAAATGGTGAGGCAAAATCGTGGAGCCAGAAGGAGTGGGTGGTATTACCTATGATGATTGCCTGGGTCTTGGAAGGGTTGATGTGAGGGAGCCACTGGTTGCACCAGGTGGTGAACTGGTCGAGGTGGGTCTGAAGGGTTGGGACTATTGAAGAGTAGGATAAAAGGCCAGGAGCACAGTGTCATCAGCAAACTGGAGGAGATGAACAAGTAGGGGAGGTTTCAGCAATTCTGCAGTATACAGGAGATACAGGAGAGGGAAAAGTATGGAGCCTTGGGGCATGCTGGCGGTGGTATTGAAAGTATGGGAGTTGGTATGGTGGATAGTGACATAGGAGGAACGACAGGAGAGGAAGGAAGGAACGAGATGGACGAAATTGATGGGAAGATCATAGATCTGGAGTTTAAAGATGAGTCCGGAATGCCAGACACAGTCGTAGGCATTCTGGAAGTCGAGGGAAACAAAGATAGTGGATTGACAAGAGTTAATTGGAGGGAAAGAAGATTGGTAAGGTTAAGGAGCTAGTCATAAGCTAAAATTAGGGCAGGAAATCACAATGGGTAACGGTAAAGAGGTAGTGCTTCTTTAGGTGGTGATGAATACTGCAGGAGAGGATGGACTCGAAGACCTTACTGAACATGGAGGTGAGGCAGATGGAACGATATGAAGAGGTGTCAGAGGGTGTTTCGTTGGGTTTAGGGCACAGCAGGACATGGGAAGTTTTCCACAGGTCAGGGTAAAAGCCAGTGGAGAAGAGGACATTATACAGTGTCACAAGGGCAGGCAGGAAGAAGGCGGGGGGGGGGGGGCATTCCTTGAGGTAGTGGTGGCCTGGTGCCAGCTGCTGCCACCTCCTGGTGTTCGCCTCTGCCAGTGCCACACTGTGCTCACCTCCACTGCCGCCACCCAGTGCTCACCACCACAGCTGCCGCCACCCGGTGCTCCGCACCACCACCGCTGCAGCCACCATGTTCAGCCCAGTGACCACAGAGGGTGAGATGCTGGCTGAACTAAACTCTCACTTTGACCCTGAAATCTGCTCTGCCTGCCATATCCACAATGCCACCAGTACCACTGACCTTATGCTGGTATTTTCAGAGTCCACTCCTTCCATTGGCCACCTCCTCACCAAGGAAGCCCTTATTTTTCACCGCCCACACACAGCTGAATCCTCCAGATTCCCTCCACAATCATATTGCTGCAGCGCTGTTTAATGTATAATGACCACCTGACCCATAATTGTAAAAATCCACTCACCTGTCCCTATTGCAAGGCCTCTCATTTCTTCAAAAACTGTCCCATCATCGCCACCTCTCCTTCCTGTAACACCTGCAGTGGACCACATCCCATCTACTCCTGCAAATGTAAGGCTTAACTTCCTCCTGCCACCACTGAGCTTACATCCATCCTATCGACCCCCCCCCCCCAATCTACCTGAACATGTCCCTCTGCCTGCCCCCATGGCTGAAGACATCATCTGTTTCTTAACCATAATCCTCCAAAACATTCACAGTTTCCAACACCTCCAGAATCCCCAACAGATCTCCCTCACTGCCTGCTCCATCTTCCAACTCCTTCGCCCACTTCACCTTCACTTGGCTAGACACACTAGTTTAAGCCTCTCCTCTCCTCTCCCTTCTTCCAGTCATGGTATGGCTTGAGTGTCACATCTTCTTCCAGAATATCTGCTCCTTCGACACTGACAAATATCTCCCCATGAACACCCCTCCCAACACCAGGTCGACACCTTCCTCCTGAATGAAACCTTTCTCCAACTCTACCATAGTGTCTGCACCTTTCCCTATATCCTCAACCAAACAGATGATCCTGCTCCCCAAGCCATTGGCCACCTTAAGCACATGCCCATCCAGCCACAATACTCTTCTCTGTGACCCTACTGAACACCTCATTTTCAGCGCCTTTTTCCCCTCCCCTACCATCACTTGTGCAACCATCTATGTCCGCTCCACTGCTCTTATTCCCTATGCCTTCATCTCCCATGTTGACCGCAACTTCTCCATCTATGTGATTGCTGCTGACATAAACACCCACGGCTGCTCCCCAGCCACCCTTTGGCACTGCAATCAATTCCTCCCCACTCTTCAAGGTGACCTTGCTCCTCTTCCTCAGCACACCCATCCTGAAAGCAACATCACTCCCGATATGGTCATTGCCTCTTCCAACCTCCTTGGGCATATCGCCATAGAAATCCTTGAACCTGCAGGTAGCAACCACTTTCCTGTCCTTCTCACCAACACATTTGCTCACCCCCTCCTCTGGCCCCATGCGCTGTACCCCCTTCTAAGTTAGTTCAAGACTACCATTGTGCTGAGTCACCTACTGGGAATCCATTGCTACCCAGGTTGGAACCACCCTCTCACTTATCACCATCCCCACAACATAACCCACACCTCATCCCTCCTCCAGAAGACCATTACTGACTCTGTGGAGGACCATGTCCCTACTAAAATCATCCATACCCCCATCCCACTTTCTCTCCATGAGCTGTCCTCCTCCTCCTCCGTGAATCCCGCTAACTCTATCGCTCCTTGTTGTGCACTCACGACAGGGATGCACTCCACTGCCACCGGCAACTACAGGAACACATTTGGAACATCATTACAGCAAAGGAACGCTGGGACTGTCGCCAGACCCGTACATGAGTCAACACCAGCCTCCCTATAAAATCCTCCAAGTACTGGTCTGCCTTCCAACACCTTACTGGTTCCCATTCCACACACCATTACCCACTCTTCCATAAAGACTGTCCCCTTCCCGACTTCGTCAGTAACACCAGCCACTTCGCTTCCAACCTTTCTGAGGTTTTCTTCACCCCACTTTGATTATTATATTTTCCCCACCATCATGGAATGCTCCAAAACTCAGTTGCTCCACTCACTCCCAGTCTCCAGTACTTGGGGTTGTTACCTCATCCAACATCAACAATCCCATCCTAGCACGGACATTAGACTTATTCTCCAGTCAAAATGCAACACAGCCCCTGGTCACAACTGTGTCACACACCACTACTTCAAAGAATGCCCCTCCTTCCTGATTGTCCTTGCCACTTTATACAATGTCATCCTCTCCTCTGGCTTTTACTGCGACCTGTGGAAGACTTCCCACGTCCTCCTGTTCCTGAAACCCAATAAAACCTCTTCTGCTGCCTGTTCCTGTCATCCCATCTATCTCACCTATCTTCAATAAGGTCTTCGAATCCAACCCCTCCTGTCATATCCATCACCACCTCAATCAACACCACCTCCTACCCCTCACCCATTGTAGTTTCTGACCCTCCTCCTCTGCCAAAGACTAACTCCTTAACCTCATCCACCTTTTCTATCTCCAAATTAACTCCTGTTGCTCCACCATTTTTGTTTCCCTCGACCTCTAAAATGCTTATGACCATGTATGGCATCCCGGTCTCCTCATTAAACTCCAGACCAACGCTCTTCCCATCAAATGTCGTCCATTTCGTTCCTTCTGTCCTCTCTCATCGTACCTCCTACATCACTATCCATAGTATCAACTCCCATACGTTCTATCCCACCGCCAGTGTGCCCCAAGGCTCCATCCCCTCTCCTCTATCTCCTGTATACTGCAGATATGCACAAACCTCCCCTTTCTGTTCATCTCCTCCAATTTGCTGATGACACTGCCTTCCTGGCCCTTTATCCTACCTTTTCAATGGTCGCAACGTATCCTTCAAACTCACCTCGACCAGTTCTCCACATGATACAACCAGCAGTTCCTTTGTATCAACCCCTCCAAGACCCAGGCAATCATCTCAGGCCACACCACCCACTCCTTCGGTTTCCATGATTTCTACCTCACCATTTATGGTCATCTCATCCAGCTCACCCATACACGTAAATACCTTAGCCTCACCCTCGACCGTCACCTTATCTGGACCCCTCATCACCTGAGCACCCAGCAGAAAGCCCATACCTGCCTCCACCTCCTGGAACTCCTGACTGTCTGGACATGGGGATTGCATCTTTCCATCATTGTCCACACCTATAAGTCCCTCATCTGTCCCATACTCTGTTATGTCAGCATTGCCTGGATCTCCACCCTGCCCAACCCCCCCCCCCACCCCACTTTTATAAGGCCATCCAAATCCTTGAACTCCACACCTTGTCTTCCGTGTCCGCCTTCCATCCCTCACACAGCTCCTGTAGGTACTCATCCTTTTGCCCCACCTCCTCCTTTTCCTCCAACATATCTGCATCTTTTACACTGCTTGCACCCTCTGGTGTCCTCCTTTCTCTCAAACTCCCATCTGTTGCCAAGCCTCTATCACTGAAAGCCACCCTCTCTCCATATCCTTCATCAGGACAATTTCCAGCAGCTCCCCCTCCCAGATGATGTACTTCGCCGTGACGTCTACCCTTTTTACCAACTGCAGCCTTGCCTTGTCCCCCCCCCCTTACCCACGACGCCTCCTTTCTCTGCCCCTCCTTCCCCCCCTGAGTGGTTTTTCCTCCTTCCCCCCCCCTGAGTCTCTGCACTCCCTCCTTGGCTGTTCTCCTCTCCTGTCCCTCCCTCCCTGACCTCTTTCAGCACGCCCCCAACCTATCCTACCTTCTCTCCCCCCTTATAGCAGCGCCCCTTTCCCCCCTTTTCCCTTCTTCCTCGTCCCCCCTCCCCCCAGGCAGATCCAGTTTTTTATTCATCATCGAGTGTGCTGTGTCAGTGTTGTGTTAGGGCCATTCTACAGTGTTGTCAAGTGGTGTGGTTCTAATCGTAAGCTCAACTTGTATATAGTTTTGCTGTCCATAATTATTCCGTGCTACACTGCCCATTGTGTGGCTGTTTTAATCATTCTGCGGCTTTTTATGCTCCGGACATACTTTACATTGTTTCTTTTAATTCTTACAGTGTGTTTTTTGTGTAAAATACTTTTTTAGATTTTTATCTCTATTTTACAGTCACCTATTTTTGTATGCTTTCTTAACTTACGTTTCCCCTTTTTTATATCTATGTTCCACCATGTTTTCTCCTTTTTACTGTTTTAAACGTCCTCTTGCACACTTGTAATGTCTTTCAGCTGAAGAGCAGCGCCTATGCTGCTGCCAGCCTGCCCCGGATGGGGAACTGAAAATACAATAAACAACAGAAGAAAAGTTAACCACACGAGAAATTGGCGTGAGGTCCAACGTAAAAAAGAACTCGTTTCAGAACAAATAGATCCCCTGTCTATACCTGCCACCGCCCTCCCCCCTGAATCTCTACGAAACATATTCTCTCTTCCCAGAATACTTTTGCATGCGCTTCAGGTCTTTCCGATGTTAAGTGAAAGTGTACTACTATCGTGTCTCTTCATAGAAAAATTTCACCTCATCGCAACTGTGTTTTTACATTGTATATATTCTTCGTCCTTTTAGCTGTCCGTCATTAATCTTTAAAATTTAAAACATAAACAGTTCTCATATTTTTTATTTTCATCTTTGTTATTCTTGACTGAAGAGAGGAGTATTGTACAGCTGACAGCCAAACGCGGCCACATTGTGCCTGGGGTATGAAATAACAATAAAGAAAAAAAACTAGATTTTTACGGTATTTAAATGTACAGCTCCATTTCCGTTTTTTTAATGCCAAACAAAAACTTTTATCTCAGATATTACGCATTAAACTAGGTTCCTAGACATATTCCATGGGTATTCACTTTGCTACAGACATGTAGATGGCAGCCAACAGCAGCGGGGTAGGCGCGCTGTCTCAGGCGCCTTCATGTACATCTACATGGTTACTCTGCAATTCACACTTAAGTGCCTGGCACGACAGAGCGCATTGCGTGTCTTGTCACGGTCCGCACGGCTGCCCCCGTCGGAGGTTCGAGTCCTCCCCCAGGCACATGTGGGTGTCTGTTGTCCTTAGCGTAAGTTAGTTTAAGTTAGGTTAAGTAGTGAGTGGCCTAGGGACCGATTACCTCAGCAGTTTGGACCCATAAGATCTTACCACAAATACCAAAAAATAAAAAACAGCCGACAGCGAAGTCTGTCTTAGATAAAGAAATACTTATGGCATCTAGGCTGTTAAATGTTTTTAGCAAATAATACATATCGATCCTTCGGTATGCTCAAAATGTTAAAATTCAATCAAGTTCAATTTGTGCTCCAAGCACCGTTTCGTCACTTTCTTTTGCCTAGTACTGTCCGCCCCCTGTAGCTGAGTGGTCAGCGCGACAGAATGTCAATCGTAAGGGCCCGGGTTCGATTCTCGGCTGGGTCGGAGAGTTTCTCCGCTCAGGCACTGGGTGTCGTGTTGTCCTGATCATCATCATTTCATCTCCATAGACACGCAAATCGCCGAAGTGGCGACAAATCGAAAGACTTGCACCCGGTGAACATGCTACCCGACGGCAGGCCCTAGTCACACGACATTTACATTTTATTTACCTAGTACTAGTTGATTTCCGGGTTCTTTGAAATGAAAACGATCATATGTATCAAATTTTCGAGGAGAGAGAGTGTAATATGAGAAGAACATCGCGCAATGCTCTCTGTCGTTCGAATTGATCGTGAGAATACCTTTTTCGAGATCTATGAAAACTAGCTAACGACTTGTCCGTTTCTTCGCTTTGCTGCCATGGTTCATACTGAATATACAGTTCGAGTCTTTAATAGTTTTTCAGGCCTCTACAACTACTTTGTGGTAGAGTAACCAGTATAATATCAGCTGCAACGAAAAACACGGTGTTTCAGTTGAATGAAATGTCAGAGCCAAGGGTAGATCCCCAGAAATGTTTTTGTCAAATCGGTTATATTTTTACATACATAAGTTTCTTTGTCGGCTGATTTTCGGAGAGTTAGGCAGCATGAAAACTACTAGTCTCGAAACCGGTAAGAAAACCTGTGAAGTACAAGCTTTATTTAACACGGGAATCTTTCCGGGCGATTGTGTGAGGGCCTGTTCGCGTAGACTGGCTTGTGACCTGACCGCCAGCAGAGGACTTTCCATCAGGAAGAGGCGCGCAATCGTGGTACCTAGTGTCAACTGAAAAACCGAATCCGTTCGTAAGTACACATTTGAAAGCCGTATAGAATATAAATTGAGCAAGGCAAGACTGCAGGCCTAAGACCTTCTACTAAGGAAAGAAATAACAGCAACACTTTGGCGAAACGACTAAAGACAAAGCACTGCCCTTGTTTTCAGACTTACACTCCTGGAAATTGAAATAAGAACACCGTGAATTCATTGTCCCAGGAAGGGGAAACTTTATTGACACATTCCTGGGGTCAGATACATCACATGATCACACTGACAGAACCACAGGCACACAGACACAGGAAACAGAGCATGCACAATGTCGGCACTAGTACAGTGTATATCCACCTTTCGCAGCAATGCAGGCTGCTATTCTCCCATGGAGACGATCGTAGAGATGCTGGATGTAGTCCTGTGGAACGGCTTGCCATGCCATTTCCACCTGGCGCCTCAGTTGGACCAGCGTTCGTGCTGGACGTGCAGACCGCGTGAGACGACGCTTCATCCAGTCCCAAACATGCTCAATGGGGGACAGATCCGGAGATCTTGCTGGCCAGGGTAGCTGACTTACACCTTCTAGAGCACGTTGGGTGGCACGGGATACATGCGGACGTGCATTGTCCTGTTGGAACGGCAAGTTCCCTTGCCGGTCTAGGAATGGTAGAACGATGGGTTCGATGACGGTTTGGATGTACCGTGCACTATTCAGTGTCCCCTCGACGATCACCAGTGGTGTACGGCCAGTGTAGGAGATCGCTCCCCACACCATGATGCCGGGTGTTGGCCCTGTGTGCCTCGGTCGTATGCAGTCCTGATTGTGGCGCTCACCTGCACGGCGCCAAACACGCATACGACCATCATTGGCACCAAGGCAGAAGCGACTCTCATCGCTGAAGACGACACGTCTCCATTCGTCCCTCCATTCACGCCTGTCGCGACACCACTGGAGGCGGGCTGCACGATGTTGGGGCGTGAGCGGAAGACGGCCTAACGGTGTGCGGGACCGTAGCCCAGCTTCGTGGAGACGGTTGCGAATGGTCCTCGCCGATACCCCAGCAGCAACAGTGTCCCTAATTTGCCGGGAAGTGGCGGTGCGGTCCCCTACGGCACTGCGTAGGATCCTACGGTCTTGGCGTGCATCCGTGCGTCGCTGCGGTCCGGTCCCAGGTCGACGGGCACGTGCACCTTCCGCCGACCACTGGCGACAACATCGATGTACTGTGGAGACCTCACGCCCCACGTGTTGAGCAATTCGGCGGTACGTCCACCCGGCCTCCCGCATGCCCACTATACGCCCTCGCTCAAAGTCCGGCAACTGCACATACGGTTCACGTCCACGCTGTCGCGGCATGCTACCAGTGTTAAAGACGGCGATGGAGCTCCGTATGCCACGGCAAACTGGCTGACACTGACGGCGGCGGTGCACAAATGCTGCGCAGCTAGTGCCATTCGACGGCCAACACCGCGGTTCCTGGTGTGTCCGCTGTGCCGTGCGTGTGATCATTGCTTGTACAGCCCTCTCGCAGTGTCCGGAGCAAGTATGGTGGGTCTGACACACCGGTGTCAATGTGTTCTTTTTTCCATTTCCAGGAGTGTATTTACTCTCTGCAGACCTGTGAGCACAGTCGCAAAGCTCCGTGAAATACTGATAATACTGAGGGCAAACCTCGGTTTTATATTACGCAAATTATGATGTTATTAAAATTTTGAGACTTTGTTCCCATTTTAGTTCTCAACTACATATATACTCCGCAAGCCAACCTACGGTGTGTGACGGAGGGTACTTTTTGTACCAGTGTCACGTCCTTCTTTTCCTGTTCCGATTGCGTATGGGTCGCGAGAAGAACGATTGCTGGTAGGCCTCCGTGTGGGCTCGAATCTCTCTAATTTTGTTTTCATGGTCTTTTCACGAGATGTACGTAGAAGGAAGCAATATACTGCTTGATTCTTCTAGGAGTATACACTCTCGGAACGTTCATAGTAAACCACACCACTATACAGAACGTCTCTGTTGTGTGCTCGCCAACGGACGCAACCGGAGCTGGCGCGCTGAGACAGTTTCCTACTGGCGCCACAAGCGGCGCTTTGAAGTTCGCCGACACCCACGAGAGCGGCCCAATCAGCAGCCTCTGCTCCGCCGGCAGTGAGATAGGCTTCCGCGCTGTGATAAGCGGCGGCCACAGGCAGCAACGGGCGGTTCGACTTTGGCGTACGACAGTTCCAGTACGGAGGTTCAGTGTTGCTGTTCGTAGCTACAGTTCATAGTGTAGATCAGCCTGCGAGACTTAGTCTACATGTGTAATGGTCTGTAACCGTAGCGCAGCGACAAGTGTTTACTACAGTGATTGACGGTGTGGTGCACAGAACTGACATAATCTTGTTGCATTGTATTCAGTAACGCACGCCTTAACAGGCCACTGCTTAGTTGTATCTGTCTGCAAGGGGATCCAACTTGCTGCTGTACAACTTTAGTTAAGTATCGAAGCGCAATAAAGTGTATATTAGTGGGTCACTAATTTGTTTGCACTGTCACAGTTCCTCCGTCCACCTCGGGCCACATAACCCTAATAAGACGTCTGTAAGCCGCTCTATCCAGACGATCCGTACACATCACCCTCTGTTGCTGCGTCTGCCAGTGAAGTTGACCGATCATCTCCGTGACGCTTTATCGCTTGTTAAATGAACTTGTAACGAAACGTACTACTCTTCTTTGGATCTTCTCTATTTCCTCCATCAGTCCAGCCTGGTACGGATCCCATACTGAAGAGCAATATTCAGGTATTGGTTGAATGAGTATTTTTTAAGTTACTTCCTTTGTTGATGGACTACATTTCCTGAGTATTTTTCCAATGGATCACAGTCTGGCATCTGTCTTACTCGTCATCAGTTTTATGTGATCTTTGCACTTCAATTCGCTCCGTGCATATAACCCGAAATATTTTGTGGAAGTAACTGGTTCCAGTGAAGGTTTTGCAATCGTATTATGACGCAATAAAGGATGTTTATGTCTTTTGTACTCCGAGTATGATACATTTCTTTATGTTGGACAATTGCCACTCCTTGCACCTAGCGTCAGTCCTCCGCAGATCTTTCTGCATTTCGCTATAGTTTTGTAGCGTCGCAATTTCTCTATGTACAACAGCATCATCTGCGAAAAGTCGCATGAAGCTTCCGACATTATCTACGAGGTCATTTATATAAACTGTGAAAAGTAATGGTCCTGTAACAATCCCCTGGGGCACGCGTGAAGTTGAATGTCTCAAGACTTCACTCCGTTCAGAATGACAGGATATGTTGTGTTTGCTAGAAACCCATCAGTCCAGTCACACAGTTGGACTGATATTCTATACGTTCTTATTTTGCTCATTAGGCGGCAGTTCGGAGTTAAATCGAATACTTTTCGGAAGTCTAAGAACACTAGGTACCTGTATCAACTGCTTCCTGTGTGTCGTAGACGAACAGAACGCGTTGGGTTTCACACTATCGGTTTTTTTCGGAACCCATGTTGGTAACTATAGAGGACATGTTCTGTCTCAGAAATGTGACAATACGCGAGCATAAAACTTGTTTCAAAATTCTGCAACAGACTGACGTCAGAGATATAGGCTTCAACTTTTTTGCGTCTGTTCGACGACCCATCTTGAAAACGGGAGTGACCTGTGATTTTTCCCATCATTTAATAACGCTTCGCTCCTCAGGAGACATACGATACATTACTGCTAGAAGAGGAGCAATTTCTTTCGCACACTCTTTGCAGAATCGAACTGGACGACAATTATACTTCACAAATTTTCCAATCAATGCGTTTCAAAGGCTGTACTTCCCTGAATTGTAACTGCTTGCAAACTATACTGAAGCGATGTAGTATGAACTAAAGCAAACAAATTGTTGCTATAATTTAGAATCATTTCATACATTTCATTGTTAGTATCAATATCGTAGGCATCTATGCGAATTTAAAAGTGAGGGCGACGGCAAGTTATATTTGGTGACAGTTGTGAGTGGGGCGTGCGGGGGGGGGGGGGGGGGGGGTATGGGCGCATTTCTACGACATACTGTAGGATGCAGACAGTGTAAGTTTGTAATATCGGATGTTTATAAAATTCATTGTGGTCACTGCAGTGATTACTGGAAAGGACAGACGGGCAGAGATTTAATGACAAGGTACAGGGATCACTCATACGATAGCAACAGTGTACTGGCCTCACACCTTGCAATTTTAAGGTACGTTGTCCAAGACGCGACGCACACTAGCGACTGCGACGGGTCGCTACGTGACGTCAGAAGTGGCTTACTGGCGCATGCGGAGTTCGAGTTTGGGATGCGACGCGCGACTGTTGCGGCAGCTGCCGCAGCACTGCACCAGTGAGCAGTGTTGTGACGGAAGTCGGACGACACAAAGACGTACGGCTGCCAGAAAGATGTCGAGCCAGTCAAGGAAAACTGAAATGAGCCACTCACAGGATGTGATGCTCTGTGAGCTGGTCTCGTAACATCCTTGCCTTTACGATTTGAAGAACCCTAAATATAGAGACACTATGTTCAGAGACAGAATTTGGGAAGAAATTGGTGCACAGTTGAAACTGGCAGGTGAGTGAAATATATAACATTTTCCCATTAATGCAAATTTTTCAGGCCTGTTATGAAAATCAGTATAATCCATGCAGATGTAGAATTAGAATGATGAAAATGAACTTGAAGGTCAACTTTCGCATTACTCTTTTCTGTGACGATAAAAATTGAAAACGGCAAGTACATTATAAAATGAACAATGTAAAGTACAACGAGAAAGTTGCATTTTACAATACCTTCACTTTGAAAGTAAACGGTAGATTGGTGTCTTGATGATACCTTCTAGTTGTGAAAAACCACCACCAGATTGTTGTACAGCTTTCTGTAATCAATAGATGTTCGTTTTTGAGGAAGGCGTTTCTCAACGGATTGCGCAAACAGTATGCTGCAATAAGTAATTTGTCACATTCACTTCAATTCATTGGTAGAAGATGGTGCTCAAAAAACTTGTGCCAAAAGTGTACTACTGTTTTACAAGGCCCTTCTGACACAGTTCACAACTGAAATTCGTCTTTTGTAAATCCTGGAGTCATCTTTTGAGTGCAGCTTGGCAAGATTAAATGTTCATGTCATCCATAACGATGTATGCTGTCAGAATATAAGAATATGAAAGTTCATTTGGATGGGAATAAAGAGTCAGTCGGCTATGAAAGTTGCCTTCCAAAAGTTTCTGCTTGGGAGAAACTGACAAGTATAATTTGGGGAAATTTTGTGAACAAGCACGGACATTATTTCTTCCACATTTCTGCCAGTGTAGACTGTAGACGTTCACAATGAAAATTCTAGAGATGTTTAAGGTGTAACCCTATCTTGTTGTCAAGAACTTGAAACAATGCAATGACGCTAGCGTGCGCTTATTGTTAATAAACTTATCTTTCATTGGAATTTTAGGTGAAATGTGCAAAAAAACAGATGGAGGAATATTCGGGACTCGTATCGGAGAAATAAACGAGAAAGAAAGCTTGGAACAGGTTCAGATGCCTCAGCAAAACCAAGAAAATGGGTTCTGCTTGATCACTTGGCTTTAAGGAACCTACATTTCGTGGCATTTTAAATGAAATTGTCAAGAGCATATGGAGAAATATTAGAAACTCATACCGGAGAAATATATGACATAAAATGGTTTCATTAGGTCCAAATGTGTCAGCGAAACAAAACAAATGCATTCTCTATCGTGTGATGACCACACGATTCTCGTTGCGCGTCGACAGAACTGGCGCCTAGTCGCGACGCTCCCGGAGATATATGAGCCCAAATCTCGGAAACTGAGATCGATATCATTCTGATCTCAACTTTAAAAATAATTTCGATATGTTAGCTTCTTTTCATCGGCAACGATGTATGACCTAAAGTGAACCATACGTAAAGCAGCCAGCGACCACATTTTTCACTGTTCACAATTCAAATTTTATGCAGTACGTTACTTGTAAATTAAGTATCGGAATAACTGTGACGAATATCGGAAAAATAGACACCTCATTATCAAGCTGCGATGTGAAACTGTAAGATACGCAAACATCAATTTTTTGTGCCTTTTACTTTCCTCACAATTGATAGAGAAGTAATATACAGCGAAAAAAACACGCAAAACCAGAAGAGATACTTTTCAATTTTTTAAAGTAAAAGGAGAATCTGTATCTAAAAACTAACTCTGGGAGCCGATGTAACTTTGTTGCATTAACATACAGTATTTTTTACAGCAAGAAAATCGGAATTCTTATTTTTCTTATGTATTTGAATCCGCCGCCGCCGACCGGAGCTTGGGAAACAGCGACGACTCCTGTCGTATTGCAGCCGTGTCGCCGTCTGCCAAGGTGGGAAAAGAGGAGGGGGCAGCGTCGCAGTCGCAGCCAACTGTCGCGTCTTGCACAACGTAACTTTACACCGAACTTAAAAGTATCCGTACGGCCTGAAATGCGTTTCGCCTGATCTGTATGCAACCCACATATCTTGACCGTCCTGCAGGTTCTCTAAACTCTTTTCGGCACAGTCGTTTGACTATACGATGTGCTTACAACAAGAGACTGGTAGTGAACTTCGCTCTGTATACCATTAGTCCAAATCTGAATTAATACCACGGTAATTGAAGATCATACAGTCTTTACTGCATGTAATCTCAAACTGATTATAATAAATGGCACTTCAAAAAGGAAGTATCAACTTGAAACTACATAAGGAACATTTCTGACTGGGATCAGGGTTTGGGACTTCTATCCAACTTTTGTCTCTGTTAACTAACCATAAAGTATCATCAGTATGGTTTCATTTACAGATAACGAAGAGTGCGCATTTTTAAAATTGGAATGATGGGTCTTAAATATTTTTATTGGTGGGGATTCGAACCCAGTGCCTAATAGATGGTTAACTGAGTAAAATCAAATGTCAGATATCGAAATTTTTCGTTAGCACGAGATGAGTAAGACGTAGGCGACGAGACGAAAAAGTTTTGCTTTACTGGTATTTGAAACTAGAACCTATCGCCATTATTTCCCAGCCATGAATAGACGTTAAATATAGGTTTATTTCACGAGTAGTGCGACGTACGTATGTTTGAACTGGAAGTAACGAGACGAAACGTTCTGTTGCGACTAGGAGTCGAACCCTCACACATCATTGTTCACTACACAAGAAGAGATGTTAGCTCCCGAATTCTGTTTCAGCAGCACCTAGGAGTGGCATGTTTTAACGTGGAATGATGTGGTATATCTGCCTCTGAGTCTAAACCGGCACCAATCGCTACTGTTGACAACTCACGGAAAGAAGTTAAAAATCATAATTAATTTTCACCTGTTCTATGGAGTGCGCATGCTACAGCTTGAAATTATATGATGAAAATTTTTGTGGCGGACCTGGGCTTGAACCAAGACACGCGTATTTCGTGGAGACTTTGAGGAGTTTGGAACCCAATACATACTTTCGACTTGATTCTGCAACCACTGTACAAACTGTTAACGTGGTAGGATGCGGAAATTCCTGTAGAAAGCGTTGCTTTCCACTTGATCTCCTGTGTTGTATGCATTTCGTTCTAGTTGTACATCTGACAAAGGCGACATATCGAGCACCCTCTTCTCTTTAGTTTTTAAACAACATTTCGTCTCATATAACTTCACAGGCAAAGGCGTTGTGACATTTTGTCATGCAGCGAATGACGTGAAGATCACTGAGGTATTTAATCGACGAGGGGAAAATTTACCTGAAAAATGTTGATTGGTACATACGTTCGTGAATATTTTTGTTTGGCATGTTGTTACGCGGGTTGCTACAAGTATAATTATCAACAGCATTTTTTTTTCATTTGAGGTTCTAGAATTGTTCTTGCGGAGAATGTTGCTCAATTGATGGCTGTGAGGATCATTGTTTAAGCGCCAGAAAATGGAACATGAAACGGAAGAAAATCTAACATGTGTGATACTTTATTCTGCCTGGATTTAATGTTGCAGGCATTTGAGGCAGCTGGAAACATTTGTGCCGCGTTTGGGGTAAGTACGTCGAAGAAATCAAGTCATAAAGTAGTTTTCTCGTTTCAAGTATGGTCGTTTCAACACGAATTATTTACCAAATTCAAGAACAACGAGATTTGATGAATGACGTTTCTATGATTTACCACTGTGGTCCACCCGATTAATAGCAAATCCGATGGACAGCGACCATTTATCCTTCGTTAGACACTTCCATTCAGTGGACAATGTTGGGGAAAAAAGAAACAAACGAAGATTAGTATGAATGATTCGTTTAACGTTATGCGCATGGTCGCACAAAGTGTTTTGTGTTACACATTGCATCCCAGGGGTGTGTTGACGGCAATTGGCATCTGTTGCCAAGAACTAAGACACCTTGCTGACACAATATAAGACATGCGATCAAGGAAACTGCATAAAATACTGCTACTGTACGAGAAATATAAAATCTGCCGATTTAACAAAAGAAGCTATCCAGGACCTTGGTTGGAAAACCATGCCCCCTATGCTTATGCTTGTAATCGTTCGCCGCCAACAGTTATCTTTCTCGCTCGTTTTCGAACAACCATTAAAAAATTATTTGTAGACGAAAACGCACTCTAAACTACGATTGATGACAGTTTCATCTCCCAACCAGTAACTTATTACATGCGCGAAATCCAAAACATACCTTGAGCATCATCAAACTGTTTTAGTTGATGTGAGGTAACATATCGTTGATGAGTAATTCCTCTCTTACGTTTTTCTGCTATATTTAATAAATCGACGAGAAACGCTACAAAAATATGCCATATTCTAATGCAAATGATTTACCTTTTACCATGATAATATCAAGACGAAAGTTATCCTTAGTAAATAAAACATTCACAAAACAATCCTGCCCAAGAATTCACGCATTAGTAAGATATTACTCAAGTGACCTTGATATGGTCTTTGCTTAGTTCTTAGGGTACACTGGACTAAGTGTAAAAAAGAAATTGAACACCTGCTAATTTTTTTGTCAATTTAGTATTCCAAATAGAGTTAAGGTTAAAATTAGTATTATACAGCCTACACTAATTAACGTGAGTGTTGGTTAATCTTTTAGCAGCAATAAATCAATAACCTAATGACCTCGACGTTGCCGAGACGCCAACTCCTAACCGCCCTCCACTTCCGTACATATTTGTTTCATAGTCAGTTAGTATTGGCTGAGATCGTTTTACAGGAGTAGAGAGAACAGTACAGGCGACAAGCACTTGTACTAGCTCTTCACGATAGTTACGCTGAACTCTGGCATAGCTTTTTACTGTCACTGGCAAGTATAGCCCTGGAGGCATAAATCTAAGCTGTTAGGCCACGTCGTACCCTCTTCAAACTTTTTCGAAACTCGACGTTTCGGCCCCTCTGCTGGAATTTTCAAGAGTCTTCTTTTGTCTCTAGGGGCTCAACACTGGTGAAAATCAGCGTAGTGTCTAATTACAAATGGCTGTTCTCTCACTCATTTAAAGAGACGTGGATTTAATGGATAATAATTTTCTTCCTACCATTGGAGGGCTGTCGTCAGTGAGTAAATACAACAGCAAGTAGAGAAAGAGAGGAGATGTTGTATACGAGGGTGTGCTGGATAGTAATGCTTCTGGATTTTTAATCTGTATCAATATCGGTTGAGTTATTACATTACACGCGTATTACTCGGTTGATATTCCCGCTTCGCTGACGCAAGTGCAACCCTTTGCCACTAGAGGGCTCCAAATTGTGACTTATAACATCGTGGTGTGTAATATAAATATGTCGGTGCTTGAGAAATAGTGTGGTGTAATCGCAGAAAATGTGTCTACAATTTAAATCCATAGAAGAATGTAAGCTGTGGTGATGATTGTCTCGACATCAGTCATATGCGATGTTAAGTTGTTCGTGCTCGTAATGAAGAAAACGGTTGTGGTAACCTCAAAGTGTGTGACAGATCTTGGAGTATTTCCAAAACTTAAATAACACCTTCGGCGACTTCACTTCGATGGTAACAATGCTGCCCAATCAGAGGTGAGGTTGTGGCTCTGTCAACAATCCACATATTTGACAGTGATGGTAGCAACAAACTGGTCTTTAGCCGGGAGAAATACGTTCATCGCCAGATCGACTAGGTTGAGAAATATATATGTAGACATGAAGAATAAAATGTGCAATGTTAATAAAATCTGTTTTATATAAAAACAAACTTTAAGAGTTTTCACATAAAAAATCGGGGCATTGCTTTTCAGCACGCGCGCGTAAATATTTGTGTTGTCGTGCAGCTTAGGTGACTTCATGATACTATTTTTTATTTCTTTCTTTCATCTTTTTGTTAAAACTAGCATGTTACTAAAATCTGTGCCTTGGCAACATTTTTCTTGATGATATGCTAACGCACTTCGTTTTGTACGTGTGTATCGTTTGTGCTCTTTAACGTGTTCTTTTATTGTCCTCTTGGTGTCGCCTATACAGACATCAGCAATGTGGAGGAAATGAATCACGTCCGTTGGAAAAAGTCTTACATTGTGCTTACTGAAAAATATAGTCTTTACGCCATTCTTCCGAAGGATTTTCCGTATGTGGTCAATTCTAGAAGCGAACAGAAATCTTACAGAGTCAGAGGGACTATTCTCATTCCTCTTGTTAGCGTTATTAATACAGGATCGTTCGAAGGACCTATTTATGGAGGAAAATTCAGCTGCTAGCCATCAATGTTTTCATTAATAAATCCAGGTCTTACCGCAAGCTGTTATTGTCGCTGACGCTGAAAGAGAAGACAGAGCGTTCAATACTGCTTGTTTTTAGGATGGGTGGTGATGCACAGCGACGTCTAAATACCTGTTTATGTTGGCAGGCTTCCTACATACTCTATCTCCTAGAGTATGCGGCCAGGCATTCGATAGAGCAACACACTAGGAATAAGAGGCTGACCTCTCTATCTCCAAGGTGAAGTTGATTTTCGAATGAACGTATATCGGACTATAAAATTGCTTTACATACACTCCTGGAAATGGAAAAAAGAACACATTGACACCGGTGTGTCAGACCCACCATACTTGCTCCGGACACTGCGAGAGGGCTGTACAAGCAATGATCACACGCACGGCACAGCGGACACACCAGGAACCGCGGTGTTGGCCGTCGAATGGCACTAGCTGCGCAGCATTTGTGCACCGCCGCCGTCAGTGTCAGCCAGTTTGCCGTGGCATACGGAGCTCCATCGCCGTCTTTAACACTGGTAGCATGCCGCGACAGCGTGGACGTGAACCGTATGTGCAGTTGCCGGACTTTGAGCGAGGGCGTATAGTGGGCATGCGGGAGGCCGGGTGGACGTACCGCCGAATTGCTCAACACGTGGGGCGTGAGGTCTCCACAGTACATCGATGTTGTCGCCAGTGGTCGGCGGAAGGTGCACGTGCCCGTCGACCTGGGACCGGACCGCAGCGACGCACGGATGCACGCCAAGACCGTAGGATCCTACGCAGTGCCGTAGGGGACCGCACCGCCACTTCCCGGCAAATTAGGGACACTGTTGCTGCTGGGGTATCGGCGAGGACCATTCGCAACCGTCTCCACGAAGCTGGGCTACGGTCCCGCACACCGTTAGGCCGTCTTCCGCTCACGCCCCAACATCGTGCAGCCCGCCTCCAGTGGTGTCGCGACAGGCGTGAATGGAGGGACGAATGGAGACGTGTCGTCTTCAGCGATGAGAGTCGCTTCTGCCTTGGTGCCAATGATGGTCGTATGCGTGTTTGGCGCCGTGCAGGTGAGCGCCACAATCAGGACTGCATACGACCGAGGCACACAGGGCCAACACCCGGCATCATGGTGTGGGGAGCGATCTCCTACACTGGCCGTACACCACTGGTGATCGTCGAGGGGACACTGAATAGTGCACGGTACATCCAAACCGTCATCGAACCCATCGTTCTACCATTCCTAGACCGGCAAGGGAACTTGCCGTTCCAACAGGACAATGCACGTCCGCATGTATCCCGTGCCACCCAACGTGCTCTAGAAGGTGTAAGTCAGCTACCCTGGCCAGCAAGATCTCCGGATCTGTCCCCCATTGAGCATGTTTGGGACTGGATGAAGCGTCGTCTCACGCGGTCTGCACGTCCAGCACGAACGCTGGTCCAACTGAGGCGCCAGGTGGAAATGGCATGGCAAGCCGTTCCACAGGACTACATCCAGCATCTCTACGATCGTCTCCATGGGAGAATAGCAGCCTGCATTGCTGCGAAAGGTGGATATACACTGTACTAGTGCCGACATTGTGCATGCTCTGTTTCCTGTGTCTGTGTGCCTGTGGTTCTGTCAGTGTGATCATGTGATGTATCTGACCCCAGGAATGTGTCAATAAAGTTTCCCCTTCCTGGGACAATGAATTCACGGTGTTCTTATTTCAATTTCCAGGAGTGTATATAGAAGTGTTCAAGCGAGGTCAGGCCGTGTTTTCTTTAACACTTTGGAAACTGAACTTTTTAGCTACTAACTGTATTGGTTATGGTAAGAGCCATCAAGGTGCTCGCAAACGCCCGCACGTGCACTGCCGGCCTGCCACGTGTGTGGAGCTGACGGCTGCATCTGGCGCGCACTTCCGGCGGCTACATCTCGAGCTGTCGCCGTTGTTCTGCTGCCTGCTTAGTTCGAAGCACGCTGCCATGTGCTGATAAGCAGCTGAAACGAAAACGTTCGGAGAACCGTACAGGTTATAGTGGAAGACACAACAAAGAAAGAGAGAAAGAAAAAGAGAGAGAGACAGAAATGGAATGGTTGTAATGATTCCTTTCTCTGCATGAGCTTTAAACATTAACTCTATCAGGTACTGTTCGACCTCCCGTTCAGACCCGTACGTCCACCCGTGTACTTACTTCAGTATGCCAATTACGCAGAGTTAACCCCCACTCGCCATACCTATTTCGTGAGTACTTGCGTGACGAGCATGGAACTCCCAAGCTGTTTTTTTCCTCCGACTTACTCTTTAGGACAGATTTCCCACTGACAACCTAGCTCGCTCTTAGGACACCAATTCCTGCTTCTCCCACATGGTTCCATTATTTTGCATCCCATATTTCGAGTAACTTATGTACGGTCTTCATATCTGGGTTCACCTTTTTCAAATTTCTCTAGGGAAGATCGCCCAATACCCAGCAGTAGTCTACTGACCAACCAAGGATCATACTATTGATGCCCGAGCTGCTACCTATTCATGCTTGCCGAGTAATAGGTGACTGGCCGTCAACCAACCAGCGGGCCTTTGCTCCATCTCAGAGGTCTCCAAATTAGTAGACCATGAGGGTTATTATCAAGTTTTAAAGCTTACTTGGGGGCCGGACAACACATTTTCTCAGAAATTAAAGAAGAAAATTGCAACTGAAAATATTTTTATTTGACTAACATACAATATTCATTGAAAACCTAAGTTACGCGTTATTACTCTTTAGAAGAGTTAGTGAGAGATATGCAACTTATTTCTTGAATAGTCCGCAGCTCGTGGTCGTAAGGTAGCGTTCTCGCTTCCCACGCCATGTTCCCTGGTTCGATTCCCGGCGGGGTCAGGGATTTTCTCTGCCTCGTGATGACTGGGTTTTGTGTGATGACCTCAGGTTAGTTAGGTTTAAGTAGTTCTAAGTTCAACGGGACTGATGACCATAGATGTTAAGTCCCATAGTGCTCAGAGCCATTTGAACCATTTCATGAATACAAAATTTTCTCAAACTGTGATCACGTTGTATGAGAAAAAATCTTGTAAATATTCGTCACTTAGCTACCTCTGTAAATTTCAGTAAAGAGAATGTTTATTCACACCAAAAGTTAGTGACAATGCAGATAACAGACTTCGTGCAGTCTTGGATTGTGAGATGGTTGTCTTCTGGGAAAAATTAAGCAAAAGGCTTCTTCTTTAAACTTGTCCTTCATGCTGTCATCAGCTTGCAGATCAATGATTTCCATTTGCTGTGCTATCTGAACATCTTCCATTTCACAACAAAAGAGGTAATGAGAAAATTGGGTCTCCTTCGAATGAGCATCCAAATCTGAGTACCACGGAAAGAACTCTTTCTTCAGATCACCCCAGAAAGTCCACTATAAACGAGAGGGAAAGCTTGATTCATGTTCACCCTTCAACGATTGGCAAATTGGTGAAGTTTGAAAAAAATGTTTGACTGACTCTGTGTTCGAAAAGTATCAGTTTAAGTCTCATAGCTTTAACATACGTGTAAAGGTTACAAACACTATTGTCCTTCCCTCAAGTTTACTATTCATTTCATTCAATTGGAGAGTAACATCGGGCAAGAAAGCTAGTTTTGATTGCCATTCTTCGTTCGACAGGACTTCGGAGGATTATTTTTCTCATTCTGAAATATTTCAGTCTCTATTCTCAAAGAAAAGCTTTACAAAATCTTACCTCAGGATAACCACTTTAATGTCGCGTGATATGAGAGGTCACTTGACGAAAGTTCTACCTCATCTAGGAAAGACTTGAATTGACGGCGTTTGAGTCAGTAGCATCGAATGGAATTGACGACGGAAATTACTGTCTTTGTCACACCGGACATATCTAATTCTCCAATTTCTGATGAATACCGCTGAGTATTGTCAAGAGTTTGGTAAAACCACTGGCTTCCCATTCTCAATTTAGTCTTCCAACGAAACCTACATGTTTCCCACGCGCACCTCTTCTCCTATCTGTTGCAATACATTTCAGCTGACAATGAGAAAGAAGAACAATGAGAAGGAAGAGCGCTGTATATTTAAGTCAGCTATACCCGCCGAAAGATGTCATCACCTGCTGTTGTACCATACGAGGAAATCAGATCTGCTAGTTCTTTAATAACGTCGAAGTCTGTGTTAATACCTCTAAAACACAACAGGAGTTGCGCTGTCTCAGAAATATCTGTAGATTCGTGGAGGGATGTTGAGTACCAAGCAAACTTTGATGCCTTTTCGTCTAACTGATTTGGTAAACTACAAGCGATATCTTCAACTCGACGCTTTACTGAAATTGCTGCAAGAGTAACTGCTGTATGTTGTTCAGTTTTGCCAGGAAAGAATTCTTCAGCTGCAATTAAAATTCATCTCTTTATGTACTCACCGTCAGAGAATGGCTTGCTTTGTTAGCCGATATCATTCGCAGTTCGTAAACTTACTTTTGTAATGCCTACACTTTCCTAAACACGTTCTTTAAAATTCCAATTGGCTCCCACCCCTAAATTGTTCATTATACGTTGAGCTGCCATACAGGACGGAATCACTATGGGACGTGTGATGATGAAAAAATGAGAGATGTGGTATAGTATGCATTTTGCTGGAAAATTTAGCTCACATTGGAACTATATTACTGTGGAGTCTCAGTATGTTTTGTCCTCCTGGAAAGGTATTGTAAAGTCTGTGTAGAGAAGGATAACTGATCATTTTATATCACATAATTTGCTATCAAATGAACAGTTCTTCTTTAGAAGTGGTTCAACAACTGAAAATGCTATATACTCTTTTCTCTGTGAGGTACTGGATGGGTTAAACTAAAGGTTTCGTATGCTAGGCATATTTTTTTGTTTAACTAAGGTGTTTGATTGTGTTGATCACAAAAGAGTTTCACAGAACAACACGTTTTGAAGAAGGAGGCTAATAAATTCTACAGAACTGACCAGTCAGTGGATATATTTCTTGTCAGTACAGTCCGTGTTGAGAGTAACATTGCAACAAACTCTTATCTCAACAACAGACTGAGTCATACGATTTACGGATTCTTCCCATCAGTGGGAACAAGATATAAGATCGTTGAGTCCCCTAACAGCTCTATTTACCACCCAGTAACAGTTCAGGCATTGAACTGTCTGGACTTGCGTATTGTGGATCATGAAAATCAACTTGTCGACTTTTGTGACGAGAATATCATTGTACGGCTATATGTGAAGTGGAACCAGCATTGACCTTGAACGTGCAAAAACCCAGAAGCGGCGGCGGCGGCCTTCAACTAGCCAGGAGCTGTTGCAGGCAGGAGCAACATTTAACTTGCCGGACCGGAAGCATCGGCGTCGAGCTTCAACCAGAGATCGCAGCGTCCCCGTATAGTCAACGAAGGCAGGATGGGCGTAAGGTACAAAACCAAAGTGCACAACGCACAGCACAGTTCTTTACAACAAAACAGCAAGGTGATAACACTTGCAGACTATGAGTTTCTTAAATCAGTAGGTCTGAAGCCGGGTAATGACGTCGTTCGATATAATGAGCCCGGTGAAATACGAGGAGTGTATGATGTGCCAAGAACAGTTCTCACATAAACCTTATGCGTCGACCACATTTAACAAGAACGATGAAATTAGGATTGTCATCCAACACGAACCCGCTTTAACCCTCCCACGCAAAGAGTTTCGTATATCTTGATGGACCATTTACGAAAAGGAATTGTACTTCTACAGTGGCATCCAACATTACACGTAAAGCTGTGGCATTTCTGTTTCATGAGATACGATATGAACTTAAGGTGGTCGAGATTGACTGTATTCTCTACGTAGGCATAACATCAACTCTTAAAAAGTATGTGTCTCCTTCTCCCTCGGATCTGAAAGAATTAGAAAATGCTGGCTGGTTCATAGACGAGCTGGCAGATAGGACAGCGTAAGAGTCCAAGAGATTTACTGAACATATACCTTTAAAGCTGCAGTGGTACACTTTAAGGATAAGCTGAGAGGCACCCACATGCCTTGCTCATACTGTGGCATCAAGCAGTCAGGCCTGCAAGATGAGTGGTCTGCCAAGCGAGTGGATTCATTCTTATTTATCGAGTAACATGAACTCTCGTACTCACAATTAAGTTACAAATTGTCCTCCTATATGAATAATACGCAACGGAAACGCACATCTGACTATCAGTAATTTACAGAATTCTGACTGGTCACTACGCACTGGCAATACCACATTTTCTTTTTTTTATTTAACGGCTTTTATCAACACCTGGCCATCGCACTGAATATGAGTGGCGCACACATTATAAATTCTGGATATCATGACAACATACAATTCGAAGGAAAGGGCCACCAATCTTTTTCTTTTCACTATCTTATTTATTCCGATAAATTCTATAACCTAAACACACAAATTCTATAACCTACAACAATAACACATGAGAAATTCCGCCCACTGGGCATGGCTTTACATTGGTGATTCTCTATCTTATGGTCTCGTAATTATTTAACGCTACAGCACTTTCTGGATAGGATGGTGGATCTTTTTCTATATCTCACACTTCGACTCTCACAACCATCATCACGAAACTTTCCTCCAGACACAAAAGGAACACGCATAACCCACTACCTCTGAAACTACCTTGCTACTCTCCCATGCAAACCACACATACTTAAATTACATGACATACACCACACTACAACATGAAATACAACACAGGGAATAGCCACAACATTATCACTTTCAGCTTTCCCACTTCAATTAATATTTATCTCAGTTTCACACGACACTGCCCCACTTCGTAATTCTACTTTCCTACTATGAACTCTGGAGATATATGCACGTCTTCCTGTGCAATGCAAGCCAAGTGGCGTTGCTGGATAGACGGCTGACTCACCTTGCTTCTCTCTCAGAGTATGAATCAAGCGTCACACGGAAACATATCACGCAAAGTAATATTAAGAACATATTCATCACACACGCGAGTCCTCAACTGATACCATGGACGAGTACTTCTCTTTATCCTTGTCTCATACACAGATTGAGACTCACACAGTACTCACCACGTGGAAGTACTCGTCTCTAATTTCAAGTCCTGCACACGCCATTTCTTAAATATTTCAACTTATAGTACACACGCTAGTAATTCAGCTTAACTTAAGCACACGGAAGTATTTCAACTTATTGCTACACGTGGTTTCATTGTGACCGTTGGTCGCTTCCAAAGATTACTACGATCCCATTAATGTTACCTGCCTGACATTTAAATCTCCCCACAAGAGTTCCTGAAATAGAGAAATCATTATTTCAAACTACTCTTAAGTATTCCACATGCATACCACGTCTCCACTCTTTTGTCTTTACGGAGCACACCTAAGACAGGTCTTAACAGCACAAGATCCAGCGGCAGAGTGCCGAAGCATGGCCGTTCTTCAGGTCCTCTCGCACCTCTGCCGAAGTGGGGGAGCACCTTGCTACCGTATTGGTCAGCCACATTTCAGGTGCTCAAAGCTCAGGTAAATTTCATCTCTTTGGTCCCACCGAAGGTGGCCAAAGGATCGTCTCAAAGATGATCATATATTCACATTCACTATCTGCGGTTAGCAGACGACCATAGATTCATTCATTTCGCAGATCTCACCAAACTGGATGTAGGGATTTATTTTGTGGGAGTGCACATGTGATCAATTAAATAAATAAATTGTTATTCTTTCCCACACTGGTATCCGGCTTCGCTGTGTTAATTGAAATTGAGTTATTTTACAAAAAATGTGTTATTCTGACAAAAATAATGAAGTATGTTGTACCTATTTTCAATGTCGGGCGGTACTGTACCCTTTCAAAGCAGTTAATTGTTCTGAGTCCTAAACAGGAACTTATTCTGGCACAGAGTGCAATGGACAACAACGTGTACACTGAACGAGCTCAAGGGGAGAGCGAGATCACCATCAATAAAATAAGAGGCAAAATGCCACACATCACAGTACTGGATGTGCAGCGTTTTAAACTTTTAAAAGTTCTAAATGCCGATGTATTTCTACCATTATCTTTCCATTCATGGGAGGTTTTCGAGTACCCAGTGCTGTCGATTACAAGCATACAGACGTGGTCTATTAAAACCTCCATTCAACTAGAGACGTCCAGGTTCATCATACTTGCGTTTCAGACCAACTGACAATTGCAGGTTAACTAATGCCAGAGTCTACCTGAACTCTTATTTCTACCTGTATAATAATTTACACCTGCAGTGAAAATGTATTAAGTCTAGCATATGACATGTATGCATGGTCCGGTGCTTCATACTATGAAGAGGAAGGATGTCTATGATGTCCATGGAAATTCAACACCGCGCGGGATTAGCCGAGCGATCTGAGGCGCTCCGGTCATGGACTGTACGGTTGGTCCCGGCGGAAGTTCGAGTCCTGCCTCGGGCATGGGTGTGTGTGTTTGTCCTTAGAATAATTTAGGTTAAGCAGTGTGTAAGCTTAGGGACAGATGACCTTAGCAGTTAAGTCCCATAAGATTTCACACACATGTGAACATTTTTTTTTTAATTCCACGATCCGACGCCAATAATAATAATAGATTGCTCAAAACAGAATGAGATAATTAAGTTGAATTTAAATCTTCAGCAAATTTTCCACAACACACTGCAGCGCGTGCTATAGTTCTACATGACTGTGGGTTACCTGTTGTCTGCTCACTGGTGTTGTGCAACGAGCTGGAGAAACGAACAGCTGCTGCGTCATATCCAGAGCATTTCACAATGATATCACAAGGTGTGAACATCACTGCAAACTCTCAGGGTTTTTATGATGTTGAGTGTAGAGAGAGCATATTTAAAGACGTATTCACAGTACACTCAGAAGAAGCCACTATAGTAGAGATTCCCAGCGAACACTGCGTCACCGAAGTATTTCAGTGGTGTGACGTGTGCTAAAACAAGGAGGAGTTCAAAGTGACTAACATGTTTCTACCATGGAATTCACTGGGATGATCCTGGCATACCCTGTAAAGATATGGTGACATCGCTAAGATTATTCGACCACACGGATACCATTATAAATGTCAAAGGCGAGGAGATCACATAGATGCATCGAATCTTCAAGTTTACTGCAATTCAAGACTCAAGACGAAGAAGAAGATGTGTGAAAATAGTGTTGCGTCTGCTTATGAAAATGTAAAATTACTTTTAAGTTGAATGAAAAATGACTTTTTTTCTCACAACCTGTGTATGATTTCTCTCCACTCTGTTCAAAATCTAATGGTAAGCAGTTTAACCCAGATACTATGTCTGGTTTTCTACAAGTACTGGTGACATAATTTTAGACATGTCTGCTATATGTCTTTCGAAGCGGACACAGGCATGTGCCTCCTGCTCCCAAAAGCCAATTCATGCTGCACGGGAATTGTAATCCCATGCAATCATTCTGTATATTTTGTTATCTTCCATGTTAAACATCACCTACATGTTCAAAACTAATGTTATTTGTGTCTTGTACATCCTTTATGTATACAACTGGGATAGGTTTTTTGTAAATAATATCAACAAAGACATATGGTAACGAATTTCTTCATTTGTTCAATTCTTACAGATACAATTTGATTCTAAAGGTACAATTTGGTTCTTGAGGTACAATTTGGTTGTAATATTCAGTACAGAGATACTCTTTTTCACACAATAATAAAAAATCACTGGCTGAAATATCTAAAAATTTCAGATATATAAATCTTATCTAAAATGTAATGCAGAGTTGCTTTTATTCTTACACTACAACAGTCCCATTAGCAGCAGTTATGTGGTTGTTATGCAACAACAATTTTTGGTTGGCTGTGAACTATGGTACATACACATCTACACAAAAAAAAAACTAATCAGTCTTGGATGGCTAGCAGCAGGTGAAACTTAAAAAAAAATTATTCTATTTACATGACGCGCAATGTGAGTATAAATATTTATGATGAACAGGTTAATTTTTTGTCTATGCACATGGTGCAGAGATATTTTCTTATAAGTGCAATTTCTGTTGATGCACATGGTGTGGTGAGTAGATATTTTACAGTTCTTGTGGACGAACATGGTGTGTAGATATTTTTTACAAGTATACACAGTACACATTCCTCACATACATGGCAAGCATAAATGAATAAATTTTTACATCATACACAAACATCACACACACACACACACACACACACAAAATTACTAACACTATGATAAAAGGGTCATATTACTCTGTAACATTTACATACAGCCTCATTCTCTCCCTCAATCAGACTCCACACCCCCTGTCTCTCAACAAGTGAATAGTTCGGATATGTGAGAGTTTAAATCCCATCATCACAAATGACCCTTTTATCATGATGAGGTGACAGTCCCACTTTAGACTGCAGCACAGTGTACACCACGAGTCCTCTTGATCAAATACCTGTTTGCCACACCTCATGATGCAGCTGTAGTGGAGAACTGTGGACATTGCTGTGCAGGCATTGCAAAGAGTCTTTGATAGACAGGGCTCTCGATGCCACATTATGCTCACCCTTAGCCCATCTCTGGTTGGCACCTTCCAATTCGCAATATGCATACATTTTTGTTCACAGACCTACAAACTTCACAATTGTCAATTCATTTGCCTCATCTTTCATTAGGCTGATAACTACCTTTTTCTATGGAATAATATCGTAAAGATTAGCAGCTGGATATGAGGACGTGTCAAATTCATTGCTGTGGTAACTCATTACTTCATATGGATTGCAGTTCATCACCCAGTAGATGACGCTATCTGTATTCGTATAAAGTAATTTAGGATTTGCAAAATGAGTTTTTGCATACTCATAATGAAAGTGGTGTATGTGGAGTTTGGATAGGTAGTATGCACATCCCTGCAAAGATATGTTTCGTGAACTCCACTGCAACCTTTGCCATCTATACAGGAACAAAGTTTTCATGAATGTTGTGGCCTGTTTAAAATATGGTGTGGTGATGCATTTTCTTACGTCCCAATGGCCATGTTCTAGTCAAAATTTCACGATGTTCCCTCAAATTCTTCATTGTTTTACCGAAAACTGAATTATTCATTAATTTAAAACAATCTTTCTCAATGTGAAACGTCGCAGAAGCGCTCAGTGTCATATTAAAATCAATGCGCTCCTTCAAACAGGTGCATTATTTGAAGGTGACAAACCAGGTGGTTCTAAGCATCCTCATCCTCAGTCTGAGAAACTCTAAGAGATTGTGATAGTGAATAATGCATCTTCGCTTATTCCTCATTGTTGTCATTAGTTTTGGGGTGGAGCCTAATTGCAGAAGTAGTTGCTCTGGACTGGACACAGCGGAAAATCGGCATGTGCGTCATGCAAACTAATGGGGTACGTGAGTTCTGCCTCCAAAACATACCCTACATCAGAATCAGACCCTTGATTTTTCTACCTAATCCCTTGCATTCATCTTTGGTCATCCATCGAAACTCCCCAATCAGCAGTGATTATTGCATGGTGTGACATGTAAGTTAGTGACATTCAGTCACATGGTGTAACTCGAATCAAGGGATGGAACGAACCTCTCATCCATATGTGGGTTATTTGCCTTGGTGTGCCTGTGGACACATCTGCAAAGTTCCTCACAGATCCCTCACCCAAAGAAAAATATCGTGCCAGGATCGGTTAATAGTTCGATGCTGCGCCTCATTTTCTTGAGCATAACGTCCCAAGACAATCGAGGTGCTACTTAATAAAAGGCAGGAGACAGAAAATATGTGGTCACGCATAGAGTCCAGAATTTCTCGAAAACTTCTGCAAGAAAATGCACGTCTGTGTCTATGTAAAGCTGTGCATACTCTCCTAAAGTGGAGATGTTGAATTGCTGCCACACATTTACAACATGCTCATACTCTGCATCCATTATGACATTGCCTGTAAGGATGCTGGGAAATGCAGTTATGACGAGTTGTCCGGTTTTTTTGAGTTTTCACATACTATCCACTTACTCGTTAGGGAAAACTCCCTGCCTAGTCGCAAGATGAAACTTTTCCTCGTCGGCAAGTGCAGCTCAAATGATGTGCATATTCTCCCAAGGTAGAGTTTCAGCAAGTTTCTGGAATGGGGCCTACATGAAACAGAGCGAGCCAAGGAGGCGGAGCATAATTATTGGTGTAATTTGATTGGCAGTACACAGACCTGATTTTTCTCCTAGCTGAAATCAGCTGCGGGCTCATCAAGAAAGAGGCGTCATACATGCTGAAATTAAGAAAGAAAACAGATATGTACCTTGATAACTGGTACTTCAAGGTTCACGTGTTACGGGCGGCGCCACGGAATTTCCCCGTAAGATGAAAATAGTCACAATGAGGCGTTTCTGCTTTTTTTGATCTAATGGAAACCCACAAATATGGAATTCAACTGCGTTATTGGACAAATTTTCATTCTCCTTCGATATGATCGTGGGAACATTGCCGCTGCAAAGCTTATTAACCTCCCATGAAAGTTTTTCATGCTCAGTGAGAGCCAAACCGCAGGATTATCTCGACATAAGATTTGTATCAGTTAAGTCTCAAATCACAGGATGATGCAGCCTGGTACGTTGCTACTTCTGGTATGTGTTTTCCTGTTAAAGGTAGTATCTGAGGCCATTGGGTCACCTTCACAGCATGTCACAGGAGCATGGAGGGATTCGAAGTCAGATACACAACAAAGAGGCATTGATCCTGATGGTGAGCATTTCTTTTCTTCAGTAGGCATAATAAAACATACTGAGTCCTTGGAACCACAATCTGCTAGTTGCTTTGCTGATAGCTTGTGTGGGGAAAAGGTATTGTGGCACCTTAAGCAAATATGCTTTTTATGTTCATGTTTACTCATTTGAGAGAATAGGAGTCAGGATATGACTCTGATCCAGGAGTAATAGTAATTGTTTTTCTCCTTATTTTTCTCCCCAGAGAACTGAATACCCACCAGAAAATGTTGAGAAATGGAAAGGTCTGACGACTATATGCTGATCCAGGAGTAATAATGATTGTTTTTCTCCTTATTTTTCTCCCCAGAGAACTGAATACCCACCAGAAAATGTTGAGAAATGGAAAGGTCTGACGGTTATATGCTTGTTCTGCTCACCTGACATGCATGCTCCAGCCCATAAACATGAGCCGACATTCTGAGCCTCAAATTTAGGTATGTCCTGGATCTTGACAGAGAACTCGATACAGTTAAAGTTATAACATTTATGAATGTTAAGGTATGTAGCATATCGAGATGTGTTCTGCGGATTCTTCGTATAATTTTATTCGCAGACCAGGATTGACCATGCAAAAGAAGCCCGGTCAGTTTTATTTTCAACATTAATGAATGCCTTCTTATCAGCTATATCCTTAGGAAGCTTGATACACCTGGACACTCCATTTACTGGGTCATAGACATGTTTTAGGATGTCAAGGTGTAGTATTTGGGTGAGTGCATTAGCTGACCCTCTAACTTCCATCTCAGAAAACTGGTCCAGTATAGCATTCAAGGTAGACCCACGAAACCCCTTGGCAATTGATGTGTTCTGCGTTGTTAATTGAATGCTTGTCTCTTCAGTGCCAGAGGCCCATTGGAAGGGGTGCGACAGTTGGATGCAAAGCACAGTGCTGCATTTAATGACGGTATACCGTGGATCATTAACAACATCGAGGAGCTCCGTTTCCAGAATAGGAAAGCATACTTTCAGAAACCTTACATGGTCTCAGTACCTCTCTGCTGAATTCTCGCTCCCAGTGAACGAGATTCACTCTTCAAAGGCGTCCGCAATCATCGAGTATTCTAGTTTTCTTATGGTGTTACTAATCTGATGTCCATCACTAAAAGGAAGTAGAGGAAACTGTCGCTAGCCACTGGATTATTGCTACTGTGACTATAACTACAACTAGTTGATGGTGAAGCTGCTGCTGCTAGCTCTGTGGAGGAGCATAGGTGTGCACATACCTTTTGGTTCAAGCAAGAACTTGGGGAGGGAGATTGTCCATAGCCCTAGTGTGAACAGCCTGCCTGTGGTTACAGTTGCAGAGATGGTTGTTTCCACAACCTGAGCCAGTTGCCTGAGGGAGGGTTAACCATAGACGCCAGAGCAGAGGTGGTGAGAGGGCGAGGACAGTGGTGGCTGCAGCTACTTGCACTGCAATCACTTCCCTCGCTGTGACTCCGCCTTACACAGTGGAGCCTGCTACACGGGACTGCATCTTGTTGACAGTTTCTTCACCTCCCATGGTACCCACACACTATATACTGTGTGGATGGTGGTGCTGAAGAGAAAAAATAATGAAAAATAAGCACTTTATTCCAGACATCGCTCCTGCGAAACGCAACTCCGCCTTTTTTCACATGATATCTTGCGAACCATGGATGAGGGGTATCAGACGGTTGCCATATTCCTTGACTTCCGGAAAGCGTTTGACTCGGTGCCCCACTGCGGACTCCTAACTAAGGTACGAGCATATGGGATTGGTTCCCAAATATGTGAGTGGCTCGAAGACTTCTTAAGTAGTAGAACCGAGTACGCTGTCCTCGATGGTGAGTGTTCATCGGAGGTGAGGATATCATCTGGAGTGGCCCAGGGAAGTGTGGTAGGCCCGCTGTTGTTTTCTATCAACATAAACGATCTTTTGGATGGGATGGATAGCAATGTGCGGCTGTTTGCTGACGATGCTGTGGTGTACGGGAAGGTGTCGTCGTTGAGTGACTGTAGGAGGATACAAGATGACTTGGACAGGATTTGTGATTGGTGTAAAGAATGGCAGCTAAATCTAAATATAGATAAATGTAAATTAATGCAGATGAATAGGAGAAAGAATCCCGTAATGTTTGAATACTCCATTAGTAGTGTAGCGCTTGACACAGTCACGTCGATTAAATACACTCTTGGAAATGGAAAAAAGAACACATTGACACCGGTGTGTCAGACCCACCATACTTGCTCCGGACACTGCGAGAGGGCTGTACAAGCAATGATCACACGCACGGCACAGCGGACACACCAGGAACCGCGGTGTTGGCCGTCGAATGGCGCTAGCTGCGCAGCATTTGTGCACCGCCGCCGTCAGTGTCAGCCAGTTTGCCGTGGCATACGGAGCTCCATCGCAGTCTTTAACACTGGTAGCATGCCGCGACAGCGTGGACGTGAACCGTATGTGCAGTTGACGGACTTTGAGCGAGGGCGTGTAGTGGGCATGCGGGAGGCCGGGTGGACGTACCGCCGAATTGCTCAACACGTGGGGCGTGAGGTCTCCACAGTACATCGATGTTGTCGCCAGTGGTCGGCGGAAGGTGCACGTGCCCGTCGACCTGGGACCGGACCGCAGCGACGCACGGATGCACGCCAAGACCGTAGGATCCTACGCAGTGCCGCAGGGGACCGCACCGCCACTTCCCAGCAAATTAGGGACACTGTTGCTCCTGGGGTATCGGCGAGGACCATTCGCAACCGTCTCCATGAAGCTGGGCTACGGTCCCGCACACCGTTAGGCCGTCTTCCGCTCACGCCCCAACATCGTGCAGCCCGCCTCCAGTGGTGTCGCGACAGGCGTGAATGGAGGGACGAATGGAGACGTGTCGTCTTCAGCGATGAGAGTCGCTTCTGCCTTGGTGCCAATGATGGTCGTATACGTGTTTGGCGCCGTGCAGGTGAGCGCCACAATCAGGATTGCATACGACAGGGCCAACACCCGGCATCATGGTGTGGGGAGCGATCTCCTACACTGGCCGTACACCACTGGTGATCGTCGAGGGGACACTGAATAGTGCACGGTACATCCAAACCGTCATCGAACCCATCGTTCTACCATTCCTAGACCGGCAAGGGAACTTGCCGTTCCAACAGGACAATGCACGTCCGCATGTATCCCGTGCCACCCAACGTGCTCTAGAAGGTGTAAGTCAGCTACCCTGGCCAGCAAGATCTCCGGATCTGTCCCCCATTGAGCATGTTTGGGACTGGATGAAGCGTCGTCTCACGCGGTCTGCACGTCCAGCACGAACGCTGGTCCAACTGAGGCGCCAGGTGGAAATGGCATGGCAAGCCGTTCCACAGGACTACATCCAGCATCTCTACGATCGTCTCCATGGGAGAATAGCAGCCTGCATTGCTGCGAAAGGTGGATATACACTGTACTAGTGCCGACATTGTGCATGCTCTGTTTCCTGTGTCTGTGTGCCTGTGGTTCTGTCAGTGTGATCATGTGATGTATCTGACCCCAGGAATGTGTCAATAAAGTTTCCCCTTCCTGGGACAATGAATTCACGGTGTTCTTATTTCAATTTCCAGGAGTGTATTTGGGCGTAACATTGCAGAGCGATATGAAGTGGGACAAGCATGTAAGGGCAGTTGTGGGGAAGGCGGATAGTCGTCTTCGGTACATTGCAACAGCTATTCAGGTTCGTCGAAGGGCCCTGCAGCGTCTCAAATGATATCCTTCAAAGAGCACCCTCTGTACTTTGAAGTGAGTAGTTACTAAGGCTCCCTGTCTAATTAAATGCATTAAGAAGAATATTGGGAGCGCTACATTTCCTCCTTCGGAATGTATTTCTCTTCATTCCAAGTGTGGAACAGACTCCGTTGTCTTCTGGGCCACCAAAGATCAACAACTTTTCTGGGTTTCTTTCTTCATTGTGGCATTTGTATCGATACATCAGTTTTTGCTGAATACCTTCTGAAACACTTTGTGACAGCATCATCAAAGCATCTTCTTCCTACCCACCAATCTTTCGGACACATAAACGACAACTTGACCTCTCCATATCTTTGACTTCCCAGCCCCCACTCCCAATCACGCCGAACTACATAATGAATATTTCAGTGACTGGGAACTGTTTCAGGCTCATAATTCATCACAGAATATGGCCGCAGACCCTGCCCTGATTAGATTTCAAAAAATGGCTCTGAGCACTATGGGACTCAACTTCTGAGGTCATTAGTCCCCTAGAACTTAGAACTAGTTAAACCGAACTAACCTAAGGACATCACACACATCCATGCCGGAGGCAGGATTCGAACCTGCGACCGTAGCGGTCTCGCGGTTCCAGACTGCAGCGCCTAGAACCGCACGGCCACTTCGGCCGGCCCTGATTAGATTTGTAACCAGATGACCCAACATCCGTTTTTGGCTAAAAGATGTTTTCCCTCCGCAATGGCGAGATGGTATCATCATTCCTATTTTCAAACCACGCAAAAAGAACATGGCCTTCAACTGACAGCGACCGATTAGCCTCACCAACGTGTTTTACAAACTACAGACTGCTTGAAAGCAGCCCAACAACTATGCTGGGTTCTTCATTCACATAGCCTTTTGTCCTCCTGTCAGTGTGGTTTCTTGGAGGGACAATTCACAACAGACCATCTGGTTAGGATGGAAACAGTAATCTGATAAGGTTTTTCTGAACGCCAAAACCTCACTGCAGGTTCTTTTTTTTTACCATTAGGCGCCATCACATTTTACTTGCCTTTTCATGACCTCGGGCCTTAGATGATAGCTAATATTTTTACTAGTCAGCTTTTATCTTACCGGTTGTTTCGGTTTATAATTAGTAAATCACGCAGTTCCTTATGGATCCAGGAGAATAGCTTCCTTAGGGCCCTACACTGTCTTACACTACTCCTCAACACCATCAATGACTCATGACCTACGCTGGACTAATGATCACCGCTACACTGCATGCTGACGACTTTTGCATTTGGTATAGCTTGCTTGGCTGCACGTCAGATTCAGGGTGCCATCAGAAGGGCCTTCACTCGAACTCTTTCCCACATCCTCCAATTATTCCCACCAAAAACGCGAGTTCTACATTCTTTTAATCGTGCCTCGGTCCTTCCTACCCCGGAATTATACTTGGGTACCCAGCACCTCGACTTTTTTGCACAGTCCCGGTTTTTGGGACTTCTCTTTGATAAAAATCTGATGTGGATGCACGCAAAAGATGTTTAAAACTTTTCATTTCCTTGACCACACCTTCCGAGACGCATACCACAGTTCTCCTCCTTCACTGATCCCTGGCTTCGTCCTGATTGGACTATGGTTGTCAGGTTCATGTCTCAGTGGCCCAATCCATCATTCTGTAGTAAGAGTGGCAACTGGTGCCTGTTTGACTAGTCCCGTAGACGCGTTCCTTGCCGAAGCAGGGATCTTACCTCCTCAGTTGAGACGATACTAGCTCTCGCTCACTTGTCAATCATAAACCTGAAATTTCCTCATCATTCATCTTATCAAAGTCATTTTGCATACAAGGGATATCAGCCCCCTGACACCTGCCCTTGGATGGGATTACCAACTGGTATGCAACCCAAGGACCTCCGCTGGTACCTCCTTCTAACTCGCCTAATATCTGCTCCAAGTGCCCCTCCTACCATACTGTTCCCCAACCCTCCCCTTCGTTAGTGCACTGACACGAATTAACGCCGACCAATATCAAGGATATAAAGTTTTTGTCGTTTCAGCAATCTTTTGGAGTCTGTTTCTTGCATGAATTTTATCCATAGTGCATGCTGTTGGACTCCGTGACTGTTCCTTTATAGGGTGTAGAAAAATTTCCGCTACCAGTCACAATAAAAGGTTATTTATTTGTCACACGACCGGTCATCCTCAGGTGTTTATACATTGATGTACATGTATATATTGCTGGAGATCACTGTATAAACGCAAAAAAATTATTTTCTGGTGTCTAAACAGGTACAAGTATGACAATTGTAAGTGGTAGGGCAGAAATTATCGAAAATGTATCTGTACTTACATAAAGATGGAAATGCTTACTAAAGTTGTCAGGGGTCTCACTGCTATTCCGTTAGCACTGAGCACAGTATTCAATGTACTGTGCATTTCGTGGCCAACTTGGCCGGAGTAATTGGATAAATTTCCTCCCACGCAATCCAGAACCAAGTCCTCGATTCTTCTATGTGAGCAGTTCTTTGCAGAGAACCTTGGGCAGCTCTCTGTAGCCTGAAATATCTTGTACCTCTGGGGTTTCTACTCACGGCAATAAGATTCCTCGATTTAGGATGCCTGATGTGAAACCTTTCTTACTCATTCGTTAGACTTCCTGGGAACTACACGCTGCTGCAGTACACATTACATGCATGTCAGCAAGTTTCTGTAACGGGTTATTCTGCATCGTCGACAAACAGTCATCTGTGAACAACGGTAAATCCTATCGTGGACACGTCACTGATGGTGGGCGTCATTTTTCAACGTGGCACCACCATCGTCCATACGGCAGGCAGTTGTTTGTTCGGAAATATACACAGATTACAAACAAATGCATCACATACATTACACATTCAAATCCTCATATCACCTGACACATTTATTTCCAACCATTAGTTCCTTATTTTGGTATACTCCATTTAGAGATCTCAACTGCATGTATGGTTCTGACCTATAGTTTACAGGCAGACTTTTGCCTAGAAATTTTAGCCACAGCATCCAAATTTATGAATGGTGTGCATTTCACTTAATCTCCACCATCTAAATGACGTAAAACTATGACATGGACGACAAGTGGTTCGGATGCCATATTAAACTATAAGTTTCGTTTCCGCATTAAGGTTTCTGGGATAGGTTGGGGACACATAAGACGTCGCAAGTGGCATCCTGTTGAAAGACTTGCACCAGGTGGCTGAACATCCTTCTTGAGTTACTTCCAGGCCGTATATGATGAAGTTGTACATGCTGTACAACTACATGCTTGTTTTCTATATTCGTCACTATATACTTAGAGCACCTTGGTTTGCGCTACACCTCACCACCCCAGTTTGTAAACTACTTGTCATGCATTTTGTGCACAGTGAAGTAGTAAGAATATGATCGTGCTGAAGTAGGCTAGAGAGATAGCCTTGCTTTCTTTCATACGTAAAGCAAATAAGAAGACACAATACATGAGTGTGATACTTGTAAACATTGTTTAAGGGACGATGAGTCACTCTCTCACTATTTTTCATGTTCAAGGCTACTCTTTAATGTTGATTTTTCACCCAAGACACCATTTCTGTGAGACGACTAGAAGTTACGAAAATGAGCCGGCATTGATGGGAGCATGTATGTTGTTAATGAATTCAGGATCTTTTTGGTGGCTCTTCTTTGAATAATATTTTCTGGAGTTGATAATAAACAGACAGTTTTGTCATTTCACAGTAATTCTTTCAGCGGACATTTGGGGTTTTGAAGTCACGTGCAGCTATTAGGGAAAGGAACATCTCGAAACACTTACTGGGGACAGAATGCTGGTCCCAAGAATTTCTCGCGCCGGTGTGCAGACAATGCTTTCGGCTGCAGGAGTGAAAAACTGGCTACGTGGATCTACGTGTTAGGTGCCTCTAGTCAAGACAGGGATGCCAGGGAAATTTAGGTAACCTGGCCAATGCGTTTCGACAGTGTTGTGAATGCCCTTTGTGAACGAGAACGTTGGTCATAAAAATCTGGGACTTTCCATGTTCACCATGGACTGGACTCTATCAAGGGAGGCGTCAGTTGGTGCCTAGTTTTTGCAAAGTCGCAGGCCTTGAAAGAACTTAAGAATGCAACGTTGCATTTATGGTGGCTCTGAAATGGTCTACGTTGGGACATAAAAACACTTCTCTTAGTTTATCTGAGGCCCCTGGTCAGACACGCTGTAACGTTTGGGCCATCTTGGTGATCTCTGTGATGAATGTGTTGTTCATTTTATGGCTAAATGGCAACTCAAAACACGCTACCTAAAGGGGGCCATGGAAAAAAAAAGCAAGCCGGGAGCACAATGTCTTACTCTCTGTGCATGGGAGTTTATGACTCAGGGATTGGCTTCTTCTTCAGAAAAGAGAAGAATATTGACAACTTTGATTAGGATTGGCTGATAGGTATAGATGAGGCAGAGGGGAGATTTAGAGCTCAAGGAGTCTTGCGATTGGCACAGAGTCGTTGTGAGGATGGTTGCATGAGTGCTTTTGTGAAGTTTACTAAGGTTTAATGGAAAGTGAGGAGAGGAGAAACTTAGTCTTCTGATTCAGACTCCAGTCTGGATAGGATTCTGGTCTTGACTCTTGTTATGAGTGGGCTGCACTTGGAACACTTGTCCTGGTCATGACTTTGCCCTAGCATTGGTCTTGACTGGGGAGCCTGTGGTGAGGACTTAGCTGTGCCTACAATTTAGACCTCAGTCATCTCAGACAACTTGCTGTGTAGAGGGCAGTCTTATTCGTGTCAGGTCTGCCACCTTGATGTTTGATCTTCTTGTGTGTGTTGCTGTATAAGTGAGTCAAATTGGTTCACGGTACGACCAGCGAATGGGAGTGTCACACGCTGGAATCTTCTGTGACTTCACAGCTCCATTAGAGAGTAACTGCAATCCGTCTGACAGATCACCAGCAGCGACTCTGCACATTTCGTGCACGCGATAAAGCATTACAGGCACCGCACATCGCTGCTACAGGCGCTTGAACCACAAGCATCACCTGAGACAGCGCTGTGCATCAATAAAGGGGTGTAGTATTACTGCTCGAGTTTGTTAGAGCGAACAGAATCTCAGTCCCACCACTTGTTTTCAGCTGCACCAATGTAGTATAATTTCTGTGTAGAATAAATCCATCAAAGCCTATTCAGATTGCGTTAACCATGTTTTGAGTCTAAGTAAATTGTCCAATCATACAAACCCCAGTCTTTGCCAACCGATCGTCACCCAGTGGAGTGTTAACTATTTGTCTTAAACCTGTACCATAATTTTTATAAAAATCAATTCTGTGTCGATATATTAATTACCCATCAACAACTGACTGCAATATATTGACAGGGCCACCATTTCATTAAATTATTTCAGTATTCAAGTTCATTTAAATTCTGATAAATGTGATAAAACCTAATGCAGGCAAACAACAACAACCACAGCGAAACGGCAAAATCAGTTTAGCAGAGGCATGGGCCAGGTAGTCAAATGGAAAGCTTACTAGTTTAAGTGATTTCTGTCAGGGCTTAAAGTCATTGTCGCCGGTAGCTTTTCAAATGATATCCGAAGCCCAGTGTAGTCTTGCAGTTTGGTGACCACTACGTGGATCGTATATTGATGGCATTTTCTGTGAATGTGAGATGCGATTTCCGCTACAAGATTTCTGGTCCCCATGTTGAAATTCAGTTGGTGTACTGAGGCAAACTAGTTTCGCGCATACATAAGAATTTCTGGCGCTAAATACATTGATGATTTGTAAATTTTTGTGTGTTGTTTGTCTGGATTTTCATTAATCTGTTGTGATTTTTATGTCACTTGTTGATTGTTTCTGATGGAGAACGGCGATGTGTCAACGAGTGGGATGGTAAATTATTTGTGGCTCATGTATGTTATCGTAGATTAGGGTTATTTTTATTTGATATGTGGTGTCAGGAACTTAGAATTATTGGATCACCAAAGCAAATTATAGTGTAGAATTGTGTGGCATTGCGATGAGGAACAATCGGTATTGTAATTGTAAACTGTCGAAGCTGCATTGGTAAAGTACCGGAACTTAAAGCGCTGATAGAAAGCACCGAAGCTGAAATCGTTATAGGTACAGAAAGCTGGCTGAAGCCAGAGATAAATTCTGCCGAAATTTTTACAAAGGCACACACGGTGTTTAGAAAGGATAGATTGCATGCAACCGGTGGTGGCGTGTTTGTCGCTGTTAGTAGTAGTTTATCCTGTAGAGAAGTAGAAGTGGATAGTTCCTGTGAATTATTATGGGTGGAGGTTACACTCAACAACCGAGCTAGGTTAATAATTGGCTCCTTTTATCGACCTCCCGACTCAGCAGCATTAGTGGCAGAACAACTGAGAGAAAATTTGGAATACATTTCACATAAATTTTCTCAGCATGTTATAATCTTAGTTGGAGATTTCAATCTACCAGATATAGACTGAGACACTCAGATGTTTAGGACGGGTGGTAGGGACAGAGCATCGAGTGACATTATACTGAGTGCACTATCCGAAAATTACCTCGAGCAATTAAACAGAGAACCGACTCGTGGAGATAACATCTTGGACCTACTGATAACAAACAGACCCGAACTTTTCGACTCTGTAAGTACAGAACAGGGAATCAGTGATCATAAGGCCGTTGCAGCATCCCTGAGTATGGAAGTTAATAGGAATATTAAAAAAGGGAGGAAGGTTTATCTGTTTAGCAAGAGTAATAGAAGGCTGATTTCAGACTACCTAACAGATCAAAACGAAAATTTCTGTTCCGACACTGACAATGTTGAGTGTTTATGGAAAAAGTTCAAGAAAATCGTAAAATGCGTTTTAGACAGGTATGTGCCGAGTAAAACTGTGAGGGACGGGAAAAACCCACCGTGGTTCAACAACAAAGTTAGGAAACTACTGCGAAAGCAAAGAGAGCTTCATTCAAAGTTTAAACGCAGCCGAAACCTCTCAGATAAACAGAAGCTAAACAATGTCAAAGTTAGCGTAAGGAGGGCTAAAGTGTTCAGTGAATTCGAAAGTAAAATTCTATGTACCGCCTTGACAGAAAATCCTAGGAAGTTCTGGTCTTACGTTAAATCAGTAAGTGGCTCGAAACAGCATATCCAGACACTCCGGCATTGAAACAGAGGATGACACGCGTGAAGCTGAAACACTAAACACCTTTTTCCAAAGCTGTTTCACAGAGGAAGACCGCACTGCAGTTCCTTCTTTAAATCCTCGCACAAACGAAAAAATGGCTGACATCGAAATAAGTGTCCAAGGAATAGAAAAGCAACTGGAATCACTCAACAGAGGAAAGTCCACTGGACCTGACGGGATACCAGTTCGATTCTACACAGAGTACGCGAAAGAACTTGCCTCCCTTCTAACAGCCGTGTACCGCAAGTCTCTAGAGGAACGGAAGGTTCCAAATGATTGGAAAAGAGCACAGGTAGTCCCAGTCTTCAAGAAGGGTCGTCGAGCAGATGCGCAAAACTATAGACTTATATCTCTGACGTCGATCTGTTGTAGAATTTTAGAACATGTTTTTTGCTCGAGTATCATGTCGTTTTTGGAAACCCAGAATCTACTCTGTAGGAATCAACATGGATTCCGGAAACAGCGATCGTGTGAGACCCAACTCGCTTTATTTGTTCATGAGACCCAGAAAATATTAGATACAGGGTCCCAGGTAGATGCTATTTTCCTTGACTTCCGGAAGGCGTTCGTTACATTTCCGCACTGTCGCCTGATAAACAAAGTAAGAGCCTACGGAATATCAGACCAGCTGTGTGGCTGGATTGAAGAGTTTTTAGCAAACAGAACACAGCATGTTGTTATCAATGGAGAGACGTCTACAGACGTTAAAGTAACCTCTGGCGTGCCACAGGGGAGTGTTATGGGACCCTTGTTTTTCACAATATATATAAATGACCTAGTAGATAGTGTCGGAAGTTCCATGCGGCTTTTCGCGGATGATGCTGTAGTATACAGAGAAGTTTCAGCATTAGAAAATTGTAGCGAAATGCAGGAAGATCTGCAGCGGATAGGCACTTGGTGCAGGGAATGGCAACTGACCCTTAACGTAGACAAATGTAATGTATTGCGAATACATAGAAAGAAGGATCCTTTACTGTATGATTATATGATAGCGGAACAAACACTGGTAGCAGTTATTTCTGTAAAACATCTGGGAGTATGCGTGGGGAACGATTTGAAGTGGAATGATCATATTAAATTAATTGTTGGTAAGGCGGGTACCAGGTTGAGATTCATTGGGAGAGTCCTTAGAAAATGTAGTCCATCAACAAAGGAGGTGGCTTACAAAACACTCGTTCGACCTATACTTGAGTATTGCTCATCAGTGTGGGAGCCGTACCAGATCGGGTTGACGGAGGACATAGAGAAAATCCAAAGAAGAGCGGCGCGTTTCGTCACAGGGTTATTTGGTAACCATGATAGCGTTACGGAGATGTTTAGCAAACTCAAGTGGCAGACTCTGCAAGAGAGGCGCTCTGCATCGCGGTGTAGCTTGCTCGCCAGGTTTCGTGAGGGTGCGTTTCTGGATGAGGTTTCGAATATATTGCTTCCCTCTACTTATACCTACCGAGGAGATCACGAATGTAAAATTAGAGAGATTCGAGCGCGCACGGAGGCTTTCAGACAGTCGTTCTTCCCGCGAACCATACGCGACTGGAATAGAAAAGGGAGGTAATGACAGTGGCACGTAAAGTGCCCTCCGCCACACACCGTTGGGTGGCTTGAGGAGTATAAATGTAGTAGATGTAGAACTGAAATCTCTCGGGAGTAGGAACTAGAATGTATGCTCACTAGAAGGAAGGCACGTTTGCTCCGGAGTATTCGAATTTCGTCACAAATGCATCGTTGTCAGACCGGTAGCACTGATCAAGAGAAAGTTGCGGAGAATTCTGAGTGGAACGCAGTAGCTGACCTTGCGGCTATGTCGAATGCAGAATTTTCGGACTGTGACGAGTAATTCAGTCAGACAACGAGCGCGAAGGCGAAACCGCAGCATAGCGCCACGTAGAATCTGCAGGCATGGCAAGACGCAAAGTTAGTGAGAGTAGCGGAGCACACTCACGAACAAAACGTTACAGAGCGATGGAACCGCTTTCATCTAGTCCTGGAGGTATTAATGGAAGATCTCAATTTGAGGTCCTCATTGCGATTCATGCAGGAAGCGGAACGGAAGAGGCAGGAAGTGGAGGAGAAGAGGCAGGAGAGAGAGAAGATAACCTCAAAGGAGATGAAGGAGATGCAGGAATTAGTCACTAGGGAGACGAAGGAGATACGGATGGTAGCTGAATAGCTTGGTGAAAGTATAGAGCAAGTTGAGAAGGATGTCGGGGGTGTTAAAGAAGATGTAGAAAGCGTCAAGAAAACATCGACAGAGACGCAAGAGGTCTCGGACTAGTCAAAATGCGATGCCAGGGTGGCTAGATTAATAGTTAAAGGTGCAAGAAAGGACGCTCTGTCAGCTAAAGAACAAGAAAAACAGGTCAAAACCGAAATGTGGAAAACCAAAAAGCTGCTTGCCACGCTCCAACAATTGGGAGGAGGGATCGTGCAGGAAACACAAGAAAATAATTAGCGATAACGTGAAGCGTATCGAATAGATCAAGAACAAACAGGCAGAAATATCAGAGGTTATAGGAGAGCAGGCTCGAATCACCTCATAGCAAAACGAGCTAGCAAAGGACGTCCAGCAAGCACGTCAGCGGATTGCGCAATTAGAATCATGGTCTGGTACGGCAGCACTCCCGCAAGATCACGGAGGGAGAGAAGAGCATGTATTACGACATTTCGATGCGCAGTAGGAGGCTACAACACCAGCAGAAAGGTGAACACCGCAGGAGAACCCACCAGCTGCCATAGGTCGCACGACAGAGAGCGCGCCGTCGTTGGCGCAAAGTATGTTAGAAAGGGAACCAGAACACAATTGTGTACGCCTTCGGCGGTCGGAAACATTACTCCGTGAATCTGACGACACAAGAGGAGGTATTAACAACGTCCAAGGATCGCTGGGACATCGATTTATGGGGACACGTGCCGCAGAAACGAGAGAAAATTTGTTCGCAGGAAACGTCGAAACATTCGACTATAAATATTTCTTATACAGTCAAGATTTCCAAATGTACAAGGGGAATAACAATACGTTATATCCATAAAGTTAGATATGTTGCGGAACATACGCGCAGCGTTGCTGAGAACTGTCGCTCATACAAAGAGTTCAAAGACGCGTTCCTTAACACATATTGATCGTAGGACAGGCAAGAAAGAACCAAGCAGGAGATTATGCCGGGCAAAGAAAGAGCTGGAAGCGTCAGGATTCCGTAGTCCGGTGAAGTTCTTTGAGCCGCTAGTTAAGAAGAATCGATTTTTGGATCATCCGTACAGTCACAAACAATCAGGCGCTGTTGCATCAAACGACCTTTGCACTACCAACAATTCCTCATCAGAAGGTGCAATGATTCGATTGATTCATTCAAGGGCGCGCTACGCGAATTAGACTATGTCAAAGAAACACAAAATGCAAGAGACAGGAACAGAGACAATGACGGCTGCTGGAAAGGCTCGTGAGAAAGGAACGACTACTGTCGAAATGGGAGAAATTATCAGTCACAGGAAAACAATAACTCGACACAAAGAGGTAGTCGAGACTCTTACAACGATAATTACAACGAACGGCAAAACGGAAACTGGACAGAACAACGAAATCCAAACCACTTCCAGCGGTATACTGGAGAACCACAGCAACAGAAAAACAACTATGAGAACTACGGCCAATGTGAGCAAGATAATCAAAGAGATCATCATATCCAGGTTAGATCGCCCAACCTGTCACAGGGGAAACGTAGCAGAAGTCTGACGCTCAGCTGCTGCGGACACAGCTCAAGACAAGGCCGCAGGAACTGTCGGAACGAGCAACATCAACATGGTAGAATATGAAGGCACAAGACTTGTAGAATAGGAGTTTATAGTAATTCAGTTAGGTTAGAGTCAATTTGTACATAGACCTCCATGGATTAGCAAATTCTAGGTTGTACTGTGTGGCACAGCCTATATCATCTATTTATTCAGGTTCTGTAACTGATGTATTTGTCATTGACGTTTATTAGCTTATGGTACCACTGCTTGAGGAACGTGATCAAGTTGGCAACCACATTGGTTTCTCATTCCCTTCCAGCAGACATCATCTGCATTGTGCCTGACAGTGCACCAGACTGACAATTGCTGCCGTGTCAAGATGATGGCAACAACCCAGCTGCCTTACTGATGCTGCCATAGGACCAGAGCCATCCGCTGTTGCTCCTACATCAAGGGTTGTTTGAAGGGCGACCTTCACTCTGGCGCAACCTCACTGCACTTTGATGCCTCAGCCAGTCCAGAGAAGGTTTGTGTGTGTGTTTAGCGCCATGTTCAATCTGTATGCCTTTGTATTTGTAAAGTGTCTCCCCAGGGACCCTTGTGGAGGGAGCAAAAGGATGTTTCATGACTCAGATTCTCAAGTAATTCTGTCCATTTTCTTGTGAAAGTGATCTAATTCTTGATACAACTGCTCTACTGTAAATAATCCAACAAGCATTTATGTAAATTCGACTTGAAAAGCTTGAGTTTCAAATGTCTTGTAGGTAAAAGAAACAACATTACACTGCCCTAGGAAATAAACACAAGAGATGACACATGTTACTTGCTTGTTTCGGTTTTGAGAATGAGTGAGTTTTTTAAGTTATAATTATTGTATGTTTGTGTATTATGAACCTGAAACCTGATGTATTAATGAGCAGAGGTAAACCACTGAGGCAGAAAATGGTTCAAAATCCACAGAACTGTAATATGATTGGGGACATTAGTCCTCTCTGATCTCATAAACTGTATGTGTGAGTAAAAATACTACTGCAAAGCCTTTATAACAGCTTAGCAATTATTTATCTGAAGGCTGTGGTGTGGCAGCGACCCTTCGATCCACATGAACCATACTACACTCAGAAATGTTCATCTGTACATCATGCAGGCATGCAGCTTTGTGTGAGTGAGTGATCCCTGAGGGGAAAGACATCAAGTTTTAATGTTTTCTTTATGTGCGCTCTTGGTTGGCTAAGTCGTCCCCAACATTCATGCAATCACTGTGAGATCTCAATACCATTTGATGATTTCCTGCATTCCATGGCACACACTGTGTCATTTAGAAGTGAGACAATATATTTTTCATACTTAAGACTACTCTTTACTGTCGATTTTACACCCGAGACATCACTTTTGTGAGACGACAAGAAGTTATCAACATGAGCTGGCACTGTGGGAGCTTGTACGATGTTAATGCGTGCAGAAAACATGTGTTGGCTCTCCTTCGAAAAGCGTTTCTGGAGTTGAGAACAAGCAGGCAGTTTCGTCACTTAAGAGTAGGGACTTGGAAGCAATGTGGAGCTATTAGGGGAGGGAACATCTCGAAGCACTTACTAGGGACAGAATGCTGGTCCCAAGAATATCTCGCACCAGCGTGCAGACAATGCTTTCGGCTGAAGAGCCGAAAAACTAACTACCTGGATCAACCTGTTAGGTCCCTCTAGCCACGGCAGGGCAGAGGTGCGAGACAAATTTAGACCTCCCAACCAACGCATTTCGACAGTGTCGTAAGCGCCGTTTGTGAACATGGATGGCGGCCTTAAAAATTCAAGAGTTCCCATGTTCACTGTGACCTGGACGCCACCGAGAGAGCTATCAGGTGGTGAGTAGTTTTTGTGAAGCCACAGGCCCTGAAAGACCTTAAGAATGAAACGCAACAATTATGGCGGCTCTGAAATAGTCTAGGGCCAGCCGGACTGGCCGAGCGGTTCTAGCGCTACAGTCTGGAACCGCGCGACCGCTACGGTCGCAGGTTCGAATCCTGCCTCGGGCATGGATGTGTGTGATGTCCTTAGGTTAGTTAGGTTTAAGTAGTTCTAAGTTCTAGGGGACCGATGACCTCAGATGTTAAGTCCCATAGTGCTCAGAGCCATTTGAACCATTTTTGAAATAGTCTAGGTTGGGACACAAAAACACTTCTTTTAGTTTAGCTGAGGCCCCTGGTCGGACACGCTGTAACGTTTGGGCCATCCTGATAACGATCTCCGCAATGAATATGTTGTTCTCTTTGCGGCTAATGGAAACTCAAAACACGCTGCCAAAAGGGACCAAGTCGAGAACACAACCTCTTCTCCTCTCTGTATCGAAATTTAGGAGTCAGGGATTGGCTTCTTCTCCTGGAAACAGAAGAATATTGTTAACTTTGATTAGGGTTGGCCGATCGGTGTAGAATATGAGACAGACGGATGACGTAGAGCTCAAGGAGTGGTCGCATGAGTGCTTTTGTGAAGTTTACTAAGGTTTGATTGAAAATGAGGGGAGGAGAAACTTGGTCTTCTGATTCAGACTCTGGTCTGGAGAGGATTCTAGTCTTGTCTCTTGATATAAGTCGGTTGCACTTGGGACACTTGTCCTGTGCATTATTTTGCACTAATATTGGTTTTGACTGGGGAGCTTTTGGTGAGGGCTTAGCTGTACCAACAGTTTAGACCTCAGCCATCTAGGACAACTTGCTGTGCAGAGGGCAGTCTGATCTCCTTATGTGTGCTGCTATATGAGTCAAATTGTTTCTTGGTACGACCAGCGAATGAGTCTGTCACACGCTGGAATCTTCAGTGATTTCACAGCTGCATTGGAGAGTAATTGCCATCCGTCTGACAGATCACCAGCCGCGACTTTATATATTTTGTGGACTCGATAATGAATTACAGGCGCCGTACATCCATACTACAGACGCTTGAACCACGACCATTGTCTGAGACAGCGCTGCACATCGGTAAGGGGGTATAGTATTGCTGTGCCATCTTGTTAGAGCAAACAGAATCACAGTCCCACCATTTGTTCTCAACTGTAACAACGTAATATAACTTCTGTGTAAAAAAGTCCATGGAAGTCTATTCAGCGTTAGATAATTTCAGATTGCAGCCAATAAAAATTTTCTGGGTTTGTGACCTCATTGCCAATATGTAAAACTACGTCGGTAGTTTTACATAATGACAATACGGTCACAAACCCAGAAAAATTTCACTGACTGTGGCAACGGCCGCGGAAGCCTACGTTTATAATTTCAGATTGCGTTGACCATGTTTAGAGTCAGAGTGTAATGTTGATGCATTAATTTGTTCTGAAAGCGGTGCTGATATTCAAGACAATAAAAGCAGGTTAAAAACTGTGAGCTATCTGGGGAACTTAATCTTGCATTAATGAGCAACTGTTTCACCAGGTATCCAGTCTATCTTACCAAATTCCAAACCAGACTAACATTAATTATAATCTTTTAGTAGTCATCTTACGATAACCGGACAATTTAAATGAAAAGAAATAAATCAGTTTATATTTGGACATTTATTTTAACATTGATCATTGTTCCGTTAAAATTTCAGCATATTAAACTCGATTCATAACTAAACTGGTGCCTTATTTAGGATTGTGAAAATGTGAGTTTGTAATCTTACAGAACACATCAAATATGGAGCCAAGATTGGGAGACTGCATACAATACTGCATTCATAAAATAACACACGAAGAACGTTGAAACATATGCAAGAGGAAATTAACCACAACCAACCGATTCAATTTTCACCCAAAGAAGTTACATTCGTAGCGCAATCCTGTCCGTCATGAAATTACCACACTCTGGTATACTAAATTCATACTAACTCTCTGTGAAATCTTCCCGAAAAGAATAGCTGAGGGGTACTTTGATTATTACACTACATGCTTCACGTGGTCAACTTGGTTTACACAAAGAGTGTAAATCCACAATAATTTTGATGATTAAAATAAATTACATCGAAACACAAATTACAAAAGAAAAACCTCATACTGGTTAATATCGTCTTACTATTAACCTGATGGGTCAAACAATTGTATAAGCACGTGGTACTGGTCTCACAAAGTACACCACACATGGGTTGAACATAAAGAAAAGTTGCTATATTGAAAAATATTGTCAAGACGAGACGTTATAATCTCACGCACATTCACATTTGCCGGCTGGAGTTGCCGAGCAGTTCTGGGCGCTACAGTCTGGAACCGCGCGACCGCTACGGTCGCAGGTTCGAATCCTGCCTCGGGCATGGATGTGTGTGATGTCTTTAGGTTAGTTAGGTTTAAGTAGTTCTAAGTTCTAGGGGACTTATGACCACAGCAGTTGAGTCCCATAGTTCTCAGAGCCATTTGAACCATTTGAACATTCATATTTAAGATTGATGATCTTAGAGTTACGGATCATCCACACATGGTTCCACTTTACTCACAAAGTAGTGACAAAGCAACTACTGGAAGATATTCTGAACTTCACACTCGAATTACACTGCGTTTCAATTTAAGATAACATCAGATATTTTAGCTCTAAACCTGAAACAAAGGTGATTAAATTTTCAGTTAGGCTGAACTTAAGAAATCCATTGTCCTACTGACTTAGCAGAGCCGCGCTTAGCCGGAGATCTTACCACTTCAGACGCTCGCCCCGGACAGACTGCCATGGGCCCCTACCGAGGGTGCTTCCAGATACGAAACGGAAGAGACCAGAGAGGCAGCTTCCTATACCAACATGACAAGGGACGGACAGGACCATACTAAGAATAGAAACCTCTTTGCTTTTAGAAAGCGTAGATACCTGTTCCGACATTGGTCCTACTGTTCTCTAGCAGACATGCTTGTCTGCTACCATCAAGCATGCAACTAGAAATACATTTGCTCATTCATTCTTTCACACAGAAGGGAAGGGGAACGATAGTATCTTATCATATACAGTATATAAAAGAAAGCGGATGTTGGTTCCGTATGAGACTGTGTCACATGAATTACATATAAACTATGTTTTAAAGTGTAGTAGTGTGGCGGATCGTTCTTGATTATGTGTAAAAGTAACACGTTCCACTGCTCAGTCTCCTCCCAGATAGTCAGAAACACCACAGTAAATTTAGAAGTGGAATGTATGCCGTATATGACCATAGTTTTAAAAAATTGACATGAAAGGAATCCAACAGAGACCTTTCAAGAGTCAAACTGTTTGTTGCGTCTATTTGTTCTGCCAACAGATCGTGATTTATTTGTCATCATAGTTAACTGGCATTTCTTGTCTTATTTTATGATCAATAAACCTGTGTCATAATGTTTATAAAAGCTCAATACCGTTTTGATACATTAATTATCTATCAACAACTGACTATAACATTGATGAGCTCACCATTTCATTAAATTATTTCAGCATTGAAGTTCTTTTAGATTCTAATAAATATGATAACCTCTAACGCAGGCAAACGATAATAACCACAGTGAAAGGGCAAAATCAATTTAGCGGACACATGGGCCAGGTGGTCAAGTGGAAGGCTTTCTAGTTAAAGTGACTACTGTGAGAACATAAAATCATAGTCGCCTGTAGCCTTTCAGATCATGCCGGCAGTCCAGTGTTGTCACGCATGTTTTGTTTGTGAAGAAGATTGCTGCCAAATGAGTATTCGGGCCAGAGTAGAGCACTGCTCAGTTGTGAAGGAACCGTATCTAACTGATCTGAAAGTGAATATCAAGGGCATATAAAGGGGAGAAACGAATGTGGCTAGTTCTGACAAATGCGCATTAAGCGCAACAGGAATGGTATAAATCCTGAGCTGAAACACACAAACATACGCACACTTAAGTCGCGTAAATCTAGACTGAACAATTCAGGTATTTGTAGATAGTTTCCACTTACTTTTTTGCTGGTCCTGTATGCAGGTGTGGAGATATGCTGGTAACAACAGCATCAGCAACCCATAGAGAGCACATGTGAGGTCTTCCCAAGCTTTATCCATGAATGGAACAGAAAGTAGTCCAATATAAAGCCTCCTTTACCACATACTCTGTTGTGAATTGTGGAGTGATGCTGCAGACGTATATGTGCCTCATTAGTAGGTAGTACGAATAGATGACTACCATCAAATTCCCACCCTCGAAAGAAGTATTAAGTTATAAGGTCAAGCCTAGTGCTACAGTTTTATTGTATGAACAGCGGAAATGTAGTAGGTGATAAACTTTTTTCCTTTCATCATTTTTTAAGGGTTTCAGCGAGAAAAAGTTTTGTAAAGTTTATAAATAATGTGTAATTTTTTTAGATGTCGCTAAGTGCTCTCTTTCTCAAATGATGTATGATTATGCTGAATCAGTTTCTAACCTTAATATTTGACTTAGTCTATTAAACCTTCAGTATAAGGTTATAGCTCTTAATGAGTATAATATGACAGCCCGCCTGGTTAGCCGTGTGGTCTAAGGCACTGCTTTCCAGGCGGAAAGGCGTGCCGGTCCCCGGCACGAATCCTCCCGGCGTATTAGTTTCGAGGTCCGGTGTGCCGGCCAGCCTGTGTATGGTTTTTAAGGCGGTTTTCCATCTGCCTCGGCGAATGCGTGCTGGTTCCCCTTATTCCGCCTCAGTTACACTATGTCGGCGATTGCTGCGCAAACACTTTCTCCACCAACGCGTGCACCAGAATTACTCTACCATGCAAACATTGGGGTTACACTCGCCTGGTGTGAGACGTTCCCGGGGGAGGGGGGGGGGGGGTTCACTGAGGGTCAAAATGCACATTAACCCTGGGTTCGGTGTGGGACAGCGGTGGGGTGAGTGGACTGCTGTAGCCTGTTGTGAGGATGTCAATTACTGAGGGCTACGGCAGTGACGAAGCCTCTCCGTCATTTCTAGGTACCCAGTTCCATACAATACAATATTATAACAACATTTTAAATTTTTAAATCTAGTCGATAAGTGTATGAAATACTGAAAACCAAATTTTTGTTCCACCTTGTTGCCTTTAGACAGACAATCTGGAACTTGGGCTGTACCGCAGATTAGCCATTTAATAATACAGGGTGAATGAGCATAAGTGCAGATATCTTTATATGTTGTACCTTAATATGCACACAGATCGGTATTAGGTTGTTTATCCCTCTGTCAGACAGTCTTTCCACAAACACGTCACGTAAATTTTTACCTGATGTTTTCTGCAGGGTTGTAATTGCACAAGAAAGAGCGCAATGTTTGCCAGTATAGGCTAATCCTTTTGCATCCACGCATCCATACATCAACAACTGACCTGCTGGCCAGGCACTAATGGCTTGTTCTTGCCACATCTTCTTGGAGGTATCTACCAACCTAAAAACCACACTGCCCCTAACAGCTGTAATTATTTGTCTACATATGGTGCAAATACTGATGCAATGTTGTTCAGTACATTATTGTCCGTCACCCACGAAAATATCCGCACTTATAGCCTTTAGACTCTGTATGTTCAAAAATGTTCAAATGTGTGTGAAATCTTATGGGACTTAACTGCTAAGGTCATCAGTCCCTAAGCTTACACGCTAATTAACCTAAATTATCCTAAGGACAAACACACACACTCATGCCCGAGGGAGGACTTGAACCTCCACCGGGACCAGCCGCACACTCCATGACAGCAGCGCCTGAGACCGCTCGGCTAGTCCCGAGCGGCGGACTCTGTATAAACAACAGTCACTAATTTCGTCACATAGTTGCTTACAGCAGCCGAAAGCTCGAAGAAAGTAAAAACTTTTTTATGGCAGAGAACCCATTAAAAATGTCTCTGTTAGCCCATCATGGACAGGGGACATCGACTGGCTAAGTAATTGTCAATGTCAACAAAAGTCACCAACAGCTGTTTAGATTAAGATGTTATTTTATTTTGAAGGCTGCACTAGTCGTTACACTAGTGTGTTTTTTTTTTCGAAGACTTGATAGCAAACTTGCTATCAAGTCTTCGAATAAAGCATTAGTGTAACGATTGAATTCACAACATGCAGAGATTTATGGCTCTGTATGACATTTTCGTTCTGTTTGGAGAGATGCATATGGGGCCTGAAGATGGCATAATGAAACGCTGAAACTGGTAGCCTTCAAAATAAAATAAGATAACACCTTATATTAAACGGCTGTTGGTCAATTTTATTGACCTTGACAATTAAAAAATGTGTCAGTGTTGTGTAGAAGTAGACAGACCGCTTTTGGTAGTCGACAAACGAAGCTATCTCTGATGAAAGTAGCTACAGCAATACGATGAAAATAATTTTTCTGGTTTTCTTTTCAACCTGCTTTGATTAATGAACAGCCTCAGTAGGGTATAGCTGAGTCTGCGTTTAAGTTGATCCCTGACAGCTGCAGTGGGCCGGGCGCGGTAGTTTCGCGAACCTACCTCACGCAATAAACGGAATGCGATTTTGTAAACGTCTCTATGGCAACGCCTCAATGTTGTCACAGCTCTGTAGACGGCTACTGATTTCAGCTACAGCCGTTAGCGTCTCGCATTTGAAAGCTGACAACAGCGTTATGGGCTATCAGGGGTCCACTTACGCCGTCTCGACTATAGGAAAGTATGTACAACCAATTGAGAAAGTTTTCCACGTTCCTTTTGAGAGGTTTAGAGTTTGAAGTCGGCCAAGTTGGGTTCTGGCACCTAGATACCGATTATTATCTACCTGGATACCGATTATTATCTCTTTCTTTTCTCTGAGCCTCCCTGATAACCACATCCATAGCCGAAGTCCCCAATGCATGTTGTGTCAGGACTTTCGACGCGGCGGTAGCTGGCTTTGTCATCAGTCTGGCTACCGCTGGCAAGAGTGGTGGTGGTCCACATGTCGACATCACTAAGTTATGAGAGGATGTGCTAGGCTAAACCTCGAATTGTCTACAGTTGGCGACAATGCTTCCTGCCGACACCTTAATAGTACTCAAGCAGTGTGGACTATGTGCCAGCACTGAAATCTACCTTCCCCAATTGTCAACAAAATTACAACTCCATAGTTAGCTTCACAAATATGAGCGTTAGATACCCAAACAGCAGAAATGGTGTAAATTACAAAGGGTTCCACAAAGTCGTGAGGGGCACAAAATAATAATTACCCACAACACTGTGCTAAAAAATCTCTACCTCAATTTTCATTGCCCTTATGAAACTAAACTGATGTTATTTAAGTGAAGATTCAAGAAGGCTCTACTTCTGTCACTTGACGTCACAAGATGTGTTGCACAGTACTATGCACACAATCTAAGTAGGCAGACATAACTTATCTGATACCAGATGTTGACAATGGCTCATGGAGCTCTGCATAAATCTCCCTCGAAAAAAAAAAGCATAGCCTATACTGCGTCGCAACAGTGTTAATTATCTTTCCCAGCATCTTTTTTCTCATATTAGTTTTCAGCCTTCCAGCAACCTTTACAATATGAGTAAAATATTCTAATATCTTGTTTCAGTTGCGTCTGCATAGCAGAGAAAGGATAATACCTAATAAGTAAACTTGTAGATACATGTTTTTACGTTATGTTTTTCTCTTTGTACATGCACTGCTACTACTTCAACATAATATACCAAATATTGCAGTTGTTAAGTTCTGTTTACTTTTTCTACAGTGGTTCATCAATTACACGAGTATTTTACCTGTTTTTCATCAGTACTTACTACCTTGCTTGCTACTCAACACGTATCGTTTATCATGTAATACTTATGCGTTTCACTCAGGATTTGGAGAATCAGTATTAAATCCTGTATACGTACATCATCAAAAATATGTTTCTTGCCGAACAGAAGTTGGCCTTCACGGATCTTTCCCATAACATTTTGATGTCAGCAGCTGCGAATTTTCGGTCTTCACAGTTTGTTTCCTCATCAAAGGCAGTTCATAACATAAAAGAACATATGCGGCTAAGCTGCAGCCGGCCGCGGTGGTCTAGCGGTTCTAGGCGCTCAGTCCGGAACCGCGCGACTGCTACGGTCGCAGGTTCGAATCCTGCCTCGGGCATGGATGTGTGTGATGTCCTTTAGTTTAAGTAGTTCTAAGTTCTAGGGGACTGATGACCACAGATGTTAAGTCCCATAGTGCTCAGAGCCATTTGAACCATTTTTGCTAAGCAGCACGTCGTATCTAGTGCATAAGAATACACAGTTTTTAGAATTATGGAACTATATGCTATTCCTGACCTGAACAATTCTTTACGGTATGAGGCCGTCACGAGCTCTAAACATCATAGACTCGAAGAGTGAGTGTGTACGTCATCGTGTTACCTCCATCCTCGGAGTTTCTCTTCAAAACACGTCTGATGGGCAACATGCCACGCGAACGTACAGTTCAGGAAAGCAGTGATGCCGTTAGTTCTTCAAAACTGGTTCTCAAATTCTCCATGCTATGTTATTGGACATTTTCCTGCTTAGTTATAACGCCTGCAGTTGCTTGATAAATATGCAAAAGCATGGTCTAGCACTTCACTGATTAACTGGTTGCTGTCATGTTTGCACTCAACACTTAACAGTAAAGATTGCTTCTTGTGTGCATCCCGCCGTCAAACAATCTCTCCTACTGTTTGTCCGTTGTGCGTTCGCAACGCAGCTGCCTGATTGCGCTCATTATGACAGCGTCTAACACGGATGCGGTCATCAGTGCAGGACAGGCTGAAGCAGTAGCCTACCCGTCGGAAACACCCCATTGTGCCAATGAGAGCAGTAGCTGCAGCGTTCACGTGAGCGATGCGTGTCCTCACTTGAGACGAGGACGTGAACGTGGACGCGCAGCGTGACGATCTTCGTGTTGTTACTGTTCAGTCCTGGGCCTCTGACTGTGTGGTGGGTCAGCTTCTGCATCTGTTCAGGCTAAACTTGGATGCGTAACAATACAAGGACTGACAGCTAAATGATGATTCAAAAATGGCTCTGAGCACTATGGGACTTAACACCTATGGACATCAGTCCCCTAGAACTTAGAACTACTTAAACCTAACTGACCTAAGGACATCACACGACACCCAATCATCACGAGGCAGAGAAAATCCCTGACCCCGCCGGGAATCGAACCCGGGAACCCGGGCGCGGGAAGCGAGAACGTTACCGCACGACCACGAGCTGCGAACAGCTGAATGATGATGCTGAGTGCTTGAGAGCTTTCGTGGTACCTGAGCTGCATGTAAGCTGTTCGTGCCGGTCCCAGCCCTGAGATTCAGTGACAGTTGCATCTGGACTGAGACTGATGTGACATAGCTCCTTGCTGCGCTTAGCATGGCTAAACAAACAATAATGAGGGACTCTGTACATCCAAATGCTCCTTACATTTTATTTAGGGATTTAACCGTAGAACTCTAGCATCCAAATGACTATGGAGTTGGAAGAGGAGTGAAATAAAATCAAATGGTGTATTACTACAGAAGAACACAGTGGTGGGGAAAAGTAAGTGTAGAATCTATTTTAGACATGAATATATATAAAAAATAGTGCAGAATTGAATGAAACTCACAAGGAAAAGCGACGATTAGTGATACTAGGATCGAGAAGTGTGCGTAACAGTTTGATCATAATTTAACATTTCTTTATTTCCTTAACACAGTCTTAGACGCAAGTTCTCTACTAGAAGGAGCGACCTCCAGATTATCCTTGTAATTTATTAATACACTACTGGCCATTAAAAATGCTACACTAAGAAGAAATTCATATGATAAGCGGGTATTCATTGGACAAATATATTATACTAGAACTGACATGTGATTACATTTTCACGCAATTTGGGTGCATAGATCCTGAGAAATCAGTACCCAGAAGAACCACCTCTGGCCGTAATAACGGCCTTGATACACCTGGGCATTGAGTCGAACACAGCTTGGACGGTGTGTATAGGTACAGTTGCCCACGCAGCTTCAACAGGATACCACAGTTCATCAAGAGTAGTGAGTGGCGTATTGTGACAAGTCAGTTGCTCGGCCACCATTGACCAACGTTGTCAATTGGTGAGAGATCTGGAGAATGTGCTAGGCAGGGCAGTAGTTGAACATTTTCTGTATCCAGAAAGGCCCGTAGAGGACCTGCAACATGCGGTCGTGCATTATCCTGCTGAAATGTAGGGTTTCGCAGGGATCGAATGAAGGGTAGAGCCACGGGTCGTAACACAAAAAAATGGCTCTGAGCACTATGGGACTTAACAGCTGAAATCATCAGTCCCCTAGAACTTAGAACTACGTAAACCTAACTAACCTAAGGACATCACACACATCAGCTCGAGGCAGGATTCGAACCTGCGACCGTAGCGGTCGTGCGGTTGCAGACTGAAGCGCCTAGAACCGCTTGGCCACTCCGGCCGGCGGCCGTAACACGTGTGAAATGTAACGTCCACTGTTCAAAGTGCCGTCAATGCGAACAAGAGGTGACTAAGATGTGTAACCAATGACACCCCATAGCATCACGCCTGGTGATACGCCAGTATGGCGATGACGAATACACGCTTGCAATGTGCGTTCACCACGATGTCGCCAAACACAGATGCGAACATCATGATGATATAAACAGAACCTGGATTGATCGGAAAAAATTACGTTTTACCATTCGTGCACCAAGGTTCGTCGTTGAGTACACCATCGCAGGCCCTCCTGTCTGTGATGCAGCATCAAGTTTAACCCCAGCCATGGTCTCTGAGCTGATTGTCCATGCTGCTGAAAACGTCGTCGAACTATTCGTGCAGTCTTGCAAACGTTCCCATCTGTTGACTCAGAGATCGAGACGTGGCTGCACGATCCGTTACAGCCATGCGGATGCCTGTCATCTCGACTGCTAGTGATACGAGGCCGGGGTGCGCTATTACCCTCCTGAACCCATCGATTCCATATCCTGCTAACAGTCATTCGATCTCGACCAATGCGAGCAGCAATGTCGCGATACGATAAACCGCAATCGCGATAGGCTACAATCCGACCTTTATGAAAGTCGGAAACGTGATGGTACGCATTTCTGCTCCTTACACGAGGCATCACAACAACTTTTCACCCGGCAACGCTGGTCAACTGCTGTTTGTGTATGAGAAATCGGTTGGAAAATTTCCTCATGTGAGCACGTTGTAGGTGTCACCACCGGCGCCAACCTTGTGTGAATGCTCTGAAAAGCTAATCATTTGCACATCACAGCATCTTCTTCCTGTCGGTTAAATTTAGCGTCTGTAGCACGTCAATTTCGTGGTGTAGCAATTTTAATGGCCAGTAGTGTAATTAAGAAACCAACAAGCCAGAATCATTAAAATGATATCAAAGGATTCTATTAAAAGTTGTCGAACAGTGATATAGACATTTAAAGAACTCTATAATCATAAACAGAGTAATTTTACACTAATAAAGCTTATTAAAAATAAATACTGGGTCTGGAAAATATTAATTAAACACAGTTGAACGAGAAATGAACTCAGAAAACAATGTGCCGTAGCAAGTGATGACATTCAAAAATACGAAGGTTTACTTTAAAGAACAGATAAAACTTTCTTGGACTCTGTACTATCGGCCACTAACACCGGCCTCAACAGTCGGATTACAGAATGTTCTAACTTCACTTGCTCATAAATCACGAAACGTGGAATGGAATACATTTACCTTCTGACTCAACACAACGCCCGTAGGTCAGAATGTTACAGTGAAAGTGCTTCCACGTCATGCAAGAGTAACTTTCTCCCGATACGTGATGTAGTAGCTCCTCAATAACAAGTGCCGTGTACGCTAAATACACTGCCCCACTCGCTATCGGGACCCGACTTATAGCCGGGTGTGGCCACACCGTCGTCCACGGTTGAGCGATACGGCTAAGTCGGTCGGCCCACAGGGGAGATCCTCCTGCCTCCTGCCTCCGGGTGCGTGCAGCGCTGCTCGTCCAGTCCGCGAGGCGCCCACCCAGCGCTTGGCGGCTGCCGTGTGCGGTAACTCCAGTGGCGCGCGCGAGCCTCGTCGAGCGGAGGTTCAGATCCACAGGTACTGCTGACAGGAACGCACTGGCAAAAAGTCGTTATACGAAGAAAAATATTCTGTCGAAATCATAACAATTTACGCACCAACATGCTCAGACTCTGATTAAGAACTGCGGAAATAAATTTGCGACCTGGACTACTGTCAAACACACACACACACACACACACACACACACACACACACACACACAATGATGAGCCAAAACCTTATGTCCTCAGCCAACTGAGAGATTGAATACCGCCTGGTGGCGTTGCCGGTACATGACATTGTAAGTAAGCTTGCGTCATGGTCACTATGTGTAAATTGCAAGAAAAGTTGGCGCTATGTGTAAATTGCGTGAAGCTCACTTTGAATAAGAAAATGCTATCTGACACTGAAATCAACATAAAAGATTCGGTCGCCACCAACTGTAGCCACATAACAGATATAGGATTCGGCTGAATCTGACAATTAATTAATCTAATCATGAGAAAAGCGACTCATAAGAGAACATTCATTGTACTATCACTCGTATACAGTGCGATGTAATTACTAGTTTGGTCCAGGCATTGTTCATGTGAATCAAATATTAAAATAAAGTAAATAATGCGTGAACACTGTGCATAAGAGCAGCTTGCAGCAGTACTCCTGAAAACAACGTCTATTCTAAAGAATTTGTTTTAAATAAAAAGGGAACACTAATTATTGGATCTGTGTGCATGGAAAAGCTGTGGATGGGCTAACAAGGAAACTACAAGGTAAATGGCGTTGGTAATAGAGATGTAACATCAGTACACAGGATAAGATTGGTGGCGAAATTATTTAGACCTTAAAACATTGATGTAATTCATCTACACAACTTTTGTTGCCTGGTACCTAAGTAAAATTTCTTGTGAAACGGTACACGATTCACAACACACTCGCAGGCCCACGTGGTTTGCGGAAACAATTTCTACATACCATGGCCAATTTTTAATCACATTAAACCACGCAGCTGGGAATAATTAACATTTTCAGAAGGCACATTTGAATGGACAAAGCGTGATGGCAGTGGGCCAACAAAGTCTAATATTAAACCACGTGGATGACTTCCAACGGACATAAGGTAAATGAGACAAAGAAAATTCACGAAGAGGCAAAATTATTAAGGTTTAGGAAAGATTAGAACGTATACAGATGCAGGTGCAGGCAGACAAACATTCACACTGAATTTGAGGGCGCACTTCTTACGTATGCAACACCTTTGTGTTACGTTCTTCTTACGGACCAAAGTCTGCATTAGGAATCAAACTGAAAGTCTGCAGAAGCCTTGCATTCCTTACTGCGACAAGATTAAACAATCTTTATAAGACGAGACGCGAGACCAATAGCTAAAAGCTCCCCTCTCACTACGACACATCGCGCCATGCGCTTAAACCAACTCACAGTCCTTCGAAGAGAGCTCGGCTGCAGGCCCTCTGCGCGCTGGAAGCAGACTGACCGTCTCCCACGCGATTCCGTGGCCAGGGAAACCCAGAGATGAGGCTTCTGCCACCAACCTAACACCGGTAACTTTCACGCAAGGAGAGTAAACCTCTCTGCCTTCCTGAAAACTACAGGGGTTGGCCATTCTGTACAACTACCGCTGATTCTCTGCAGCCGACTAAACCACTGTATAGCAACATGAAACACACTCACGTTCATTCACTCACGTCTGCCAGAGAGTTTTGTATCACTGGAAAGTAAATAAAATGATAATGAAAGGGGACAAAAGGACCCTTTCAACACGGCAATGAGACTATATACTCAGAACAGATACGAATCGGTCAACATTCTAACAACGATATGTGCCTCAAATAGGGATATCCACTGAGATAAGCGACTTTGACAAAGGTCAATTTGGCACAACTTTGAAGTGTAGAAAGATTTTGATCGCACGTTCTAAATTAAGCGTTACGCGTTTCAAAATTTCATCACCACACTGAAGCTGTGGTATTAGGTGTACAATAAAATTAACGATGGCAAATATGCACATGACAACATAAGTATGCATCTTAGTATTCCGTATATAGAAATTTCAATTAGCATCGTACTTCGTACTTACATTTAAATCAAACTTTAGTACAGAGCTGACGAAAGTGAGCACATAAACTGAATGGAATACAGATCTTATCTCATGTAGGCATATTTGACAGTGCCGCTGTGTGTTCGAAGACAACCAGTCCCAAACTGAGTGTGGCGTTTAAGCTATCAAAGACGTAAACGAAGGCCAGTAGGTGGCGCTAGAACTAACCATAGAAAGGAAGTCAAAGATAACTTAACAAACAACTATGCATTGTGATTAACTATCTGTCAGAACCCCGTGAACAATTTGACAAAGATACGAGGGTTGACTAAAAAGTAATGCCTCCACCTTCGTAACTCTTTGACAGTTGGTAGCAATGGTATGCTGCAGGTGCTGGCTTGTTCTGTAGCCTCTTCTCTACAGCTCCAGTTGGCGGGAAGCCTTAGCACTGAACGGTTGTGTTGTTACAGTGTAAAGTATGGAACCCTGAGCAGCATCATCCACACAATTCCGAAGACGGCAAGAGCTGACAAGTGAGAGAATTATCGCACAATCAGTTTAACAGCTGATACATCCAAGTTGCTTACAAGAATAATATACAGAAGAGTCCATGGCTTCATAGGACCTGCGCCACACTCGAGCTCCGACGTCAGCTTTTAGCAACTGAAACCGGGACTCAGTTGACCAGGCCACGGTTTTCTAGTCGTCGAGAAAGTCCAACCGATATGATCACAAGCCCAGAAGAGGCGCTGCAGGCGAAGACTTACGTCGGTCCTTCTGCAATAGCCCATTAATGCCACATTTCGCCGCGCTGTCCTAATAGACACGCTCGTAGTACGTCCCACATGGATTTCTGCGGTGATTTCACACAGTGTTACTTGTTTGTTAGCACTGACAACTCTACGCAAATGCCGCTGCTCTCGGTCGTTCAGTGAAGGCCGTCGGCCACTGCTTTGACTGTGGTGAGAAGTAATGAATGAAATTTGGTGTTTTCGGCACACTCTTGACACTGCTTATCTCTTCCGAAATGGAATGTTCCATGCGTCTAGCTCCAACTACCATTCTGCGTTCGAAGTCTGGTAATTCCCGTAGTGCCGCCATAATCACTTCGGGCGCCTTTTCACATGAATCACCTGAGTACAAATGACAGCTCCGCCTATGCACTGCCCCTTTGTACCATGTGTACGCTATACTACCGCCATCTGCGTATGTGCATTTCGCTGTCCCATAACTTTTGTCGCCCCAGTGTAGCTCAACATGTTCGAAGGAGCAGATGCCACCCTTTCGTATAACTGATCTAGATTTGTAACACCAAACAAAACGACCTCGCAGTGTTGGTACTCCGAACGGGTGTAAACACGGGGGAAGTACAACCATAATTTTGCCCGAAGGCATGCAGCACTTCTGTATGGTTAAATGCTAGTGGCACCCTCTTCGGTAAAATATCCTGGAGGTAAAACAAACCCCATTCGGATCTCTGGAAGCGGACTGCTGAGAAGGACGTCGTCATCAGGAGAAGCAAAACGCGTTCCCCGAATAGGGGCGTGTCATGTTAGATCCCTAAAAGGGGCAGGTAGGGTTGAAGATTTAAAAAGGAAAATGGAAAGGTGAAAGTTAGACGTTGCTATTGTTGTTGTGATGTTCAGTCGGAAAACTGGTTTGATGCATCTCTCCATGGCCCTCTCCTATTCAAACATCATCATCTCCGTTTAATTACTGCTACCTACATCCTTCTGAATCTGCTTATTGTATTCATCTCTTGGTCGCCCTCTGCGACTTTTACTCCCCACACATCCGAACAACAAGAAATGGTGATCGTTTGAGGTCTCAGAACGTATCCTGTCAACGATTCCTTCTCTTCGTCAGGTTGTGCCACAAATTTCTTTACTCCGTAGTTCTGTTCAGTACCTACCCATTAGTTACATGATCTGCCCATCTAATTTTCAGCAATCTTCTGGAGCACCACATTTCGAAAGCTTCTATTCTCTGTTTATGGGAAACTGTTTATCGTCCATATTTCACTTCCATACATGGCTACACTCCAGACGAATACTTTCAGGAAAGACTTCCTAGCACTTAAAACTCTATTCTTTGTTAACAAATTTCTCTTCTTCACAACGTTTTTCTTGCCATTGCCAGTCTACATTTTATATCCTCCGGCCCAAATAGCAAACTCATCTATTACTTTAAGTGTCTCGTTTTCTAATGTAAATCCCTGAGCATCACCTGATCTAATTCGAATACATTCCATTATCCTTATTTTGCTTTTCTTTATGTTCATCTTATATACTTCTTACAGATACTGTCCATTCCGTTCAACTGCTCTTCCAAGTCTTTCTCTGTCTCTGATAGAATTACGCCATCGTGCAGACCTCAGGTTTTATTTCTTCTCCGTGGACTTTAATTCCTACTTGAATCTTACTATCATTATACCATTTTCTGCTGCTTTTATGTTAGCTTGTATTCGTCTGACGTGAAATCCTAATCTTCTTTTCTTTTTACTTCCCTGACACCCACTATATCTAGACCGACCCTTTTACATCTTGGCTTCGAACTTCGTCTGGAGTACGTCTGGAACGCTTCGAAATCTACCTCCGCACCAACGAACCAGGGTCCACAATTTATGGGAAATGCTTGACCTATGCGCACACACCTGATTCCACATTCCTTCGGAAATCTACCAAGGGCATGGCGAACCCATGTCACGCAGAATCACTGGTTTGTTATATTAGCGCAACCAACGAAGATCAAAAGAGATGGAGTAGGGGAAAAATTCGTCTTGTCACAAATTTTTGTGCAGTGGTAGGAGGGAGTGCCATCAACGAGATACTAAAACTCCTATCCAGTAGGGTGTGAGCATAGCGGTGGAGGGAAGCGGAGCTCTTAAGGGTCACTTTTCTGCATTTTTCTGGAATAGCTCGAAAACTGCGACTTTTGTCGAAAATGTTTCTAGGTAAAAAATTAAACTACATTAGATTTTCTACAAAAAAGTCTTGTTAATTTTTTCCATAGGATTAATAGTTTCGGCATTGCAGGGGTTGGAAGAACTAACAGTAGTTTTTTAATGGCATATTGTCAGATGAAGTGGATTGTGTACGAAGATTAAATACGTGTCGTACATCTAAGTGTTTTAGAAGGGGTATTAAAGGATAAATTGTGTTATGGGGGTATGACAGGCAGGAGGGTAGGGGTGGGGTGGGAGGGGGATGAAGGGCAGAGAGTAAACAGGTGAGGGTAAGTAGGTCCTACCTTCATGGTTCTGCAAACTGAAGAGCGAGCAGACGATTCCCCCTCTCTCTAACCCCCGGTCTCAGTCTTGACTCAGGTTACAAGACCCTTTAACTTCTTCTACAACGTCTCCTGTTTAGGTGACCCATTAAAAATAAATATTACTTGTTGTTCATGCGCTAGTTCACATCACTGTGTCGGAGTTTGTGGTCAGTTAAAATGGCTCTAAGCACTATGGGACTTAACATCTGAGGTCATCAGTCCCCTAGACTTAGAACTACTTAAACCTAACTAACCTAATGATATCACACACATCCATGCCCGAGGCAGGATTCGAACCTGCGACCTTAGCAGTCGTGCTTCCGGACTGAAGCGCCTAGAACCGCTTGACCACAGCGGCCGGCTTGTGCTGAGTCATCTTCTACAAGGAAATTTACTTATTATTTTGCGAAAACAACGAGCATTGCACTCGCTCGTCTGGCACCGGTACGACACGATTTTACGTGTTATCTTGTGACAGCGACGAGCACTACACTCGGTCGCCTTGTGTTACTACAGGTTGGTTTTATTACCAAAGGAGCGAAAACTTTCATGTCGACCCTGATCCAATATCTTACTTTTGGTTTCTTTTCAGTGTCCTGCTGTTTGGGCGGTTAAGTAAAACACCTCTTGGACTACAACAGGTTGTAGGGAGCATTTTGTCCCATTTTACATTCATGTATGCTTGAACCGGCAGCTGTAGCATACGATAACGTGACTCATGCAAACTTTTTGTTGTATATTTATCTTATGTATCTATAGGTGTTGTGGGGAATTTACTGAGATTTTGTATTTCGTATGAATATTCCTTTTGTTTTAGTGCATGAAAGCATTTCTTGTATTACTTGAGAAAATATTTCGTGTTGTGATAGCGATAGTTCGTTGTATAATAAATTCTAATTTCATTTGTTTTAAACATGGATGGGGCTAGTCGTAGAGAGGTAAGGAAAATTACATGGCGAGAGGATTCAATAGATCCAGATGAATTCATGTCGAAAGTTTTTGATGGAGCGGAGGCGTCAGCAGCAATTGCATTACCTGAAATTCTGGCGTCCGTAGCGGCAAATCAACATAGCAAAACCAACGAGATTTCCAAACTGCAATCGAGAATATCACAGAGAATTTCAAACGCAGAAAAAATGGGAAAGAGCTGAGGTAGATAGGAAAAGAGCAAAGGAAAGACATAAAAAAGCCGAAGAAGACAGGTAACAAGCAGAAAGGAGAAAAACTGGAGATACTAGGTGTTTTTATTTAAAGTGCGTTTACAGAGGACCAATGTGGGCTGTAATTATCGTAAGGCATCGAAACTTTGTAGATGTGCTAACGCTTTAATGTGGAACCGATTTACACTGAAAAAAAAAAAAAAATACCAGTTCCAATTCTTACCACCAAGTGCAAATATGGCGCTGTGAATTCAAGAAATACGTATAGAATTGAAACTTCCTGGCAGATTAAAACTGTGTCCCGGGCCGAGACTCGAACTCGGGACCTTCGCGTTTCGCGGGCAAGTGCTCTACCAACTGAGCTACCCAAGCACGTCTCACGACCCGTCCTCACAGCTTCAATTCTGCCAGTACCTCGTCTCCTACATTCCATACTTCACAGAAGCTCTCCTGCGAACCTTGCAGAACTAGCACTCCTGAAAGAAAGGATATTGCGGAGGCAAAGGTCCCGAGTTAGAGTCTCGGTCTGGCACACGGTTGTAATCTGCCAGGAAGTTTCATATCAGTGCACACTCCGCTGCAGAGTGAAAATCTCATTTTGGAAACATCCCCCAGGCTGTGGCTAAGCCATGTCTCCGCAATATCCTTTCTTCCAGGAGTGCTAGTTCTGCAAGGTCCGCAGAAGAGCTTCTGTGAAGTTTGGAAGGTAGGAGACGAGGTACTGGCAGAATTGAAGCTGTGAGGACGGGTCGTGAGTCGTGCTTGGGTAGCTCAGTTGGTAGAGCACTTTCCCGCGAAAGGCAAAGGTTCCGAGTTCAAGTCTCGGCCCGGGACACAGTTTTAATCTGCCAGGAAGTTTCGTATCAGCGCACACTCTGCTACAGAGTGAAAATCTCATTCACGTATAGAATTGTTTTCATACGGAGTTAAGAGCGGGACGTGGACAGAAAAGGGTGAGAAACGCATAATGCTGATTTTATTTCACAATTTATTCAATATGAGCACCGGAGACGTCGACAAGATGATGATTCGTGAAACGACGTGATCAAGAATTGCTCGCAACAGTTCTTATGAAATCTGAGCAACGTGTAGCTGTATAGTGGTCTTCAGATCAGGAGAGACCGAACGTGTCCCTGGTAAACGCGTACTTTGAGGTATCCCCAGAGCCAAAAATCACGAGGATTGAGGTCAGGTGATCCTATAGGCCATGCATCTGGAAAACACCTGGAAATTACACGTTCTTGGAAGGTAGGATTAAGCAGATGTTTCACTGGGTTGTCTCATCTTGCCTGAAAACAGTGGTTCCAAAGCGGGAATCACATGCTGTGCAAGGAGACCTAGACAGTGTGCACACGTCACGATACTATTGACGGGTTCTCTGGGTATTCTCTTCAAAGAAGAACAGGCCGAAAATAAAGGTGCTCGTGAATCCACACCACATAGTGACATAAGGCGAGTGCAATGGCTCTTCGTGCACAACATGTCGTTTAATGATGCCCAAATTCGGCAGTTCTGAGTATTCTCTGCACACTGTAGCGTACAATGTGCCTCGTCACTCCATGGAATATTGCCCGGCCACATGTTATCAACTTTGATCCGAGCCTGAAACAGTAGAGCAACTTCAGAACGTTACTGCGGATAATGAGGTTTCAGTAGCAGCACAGTCTGGATCTTGTACATGTATAAGAGACCGTGCAGTTGATCATGGGATGGACAATTCTCGTGACACTGCACCAGCACTGGCACTACCCGGGGCAAATGTTGCTTGGTCAGTTACAGCAACATCAACCTCGTAAATTATTTTCGCCAGGCAAGGACGCCTTCCTCTTTCAGGTCCCACACCAAGCTCACTTCTATTTCCGGATTTCATTATTCTCTTTAAATCATTTAATGACGTCCGATATCCTCAGACCTTTCAGTGGCGCTCTCACAAAACAGCACTGTAACTGCTGCCGTTCATCTAGAATAGTTTCGCTAACAGTGCACGGTCTCTGCTCTTGTCAGTCATACTATGCGTCATATTATGATTCATACCGTCATACAAATAACGACAGCACCTGTTCGTCAAAATTGGAACTAATTTTTTCCAGCGTTAATCGATTCCACATTAACACATTAGCATGTCTACCAAGTTCCCCTGACATACGGAAATTATAGCCGACACTGGATCTCTGTGAGTAGAAAAAGGTGCAGGTGAGAGATTCAAAGGCTGAAGCAGGTAGGAGATTAGCTGAAATGGATAGGAAACAAACCGAGGAAGAGAGAAAACAATTTAAGAAAAAGACGGGAGCATTACGAGGAAAATCCCGATGGTCATGTTAAATTAAAAGGCTAAACAGTGGCTGAGGTTTATTAGTCAGTCGAAAGCAACGTGACCAAGCAGGTTCGAAGAAAGTGGAGGAGACGAACAGCTAACTTTCTCAAAGAGTGCAGTCTCTGGATGAGTGCACGGAATCTGAAACCACAGAACCCGTGCGATTTTCGGAAACTGAGGAGTTTGGTTCACTTAAACGTGGGGCGAGAACTTTCAACATTGTCAGTGAAATTGTTCGGTAAGCATCCTAGAAGAACAATAATAACTTCCATTAGGCATAAGAAACATAAAGGAGATCGAAAGAACCACCACTCCCTACTTGTTGAAGATGGGGCTCTACGTATATGTACAGAAATATGTTAGTCGTAACAGATATTTAGAAATCATAGTCTCATCTCAGTTACAGCAGAAAAATCTGAACAACGTGGTAAACTGTCCAGAATCCGCCCCTTTATGCGTCAGTCCAATATAGTTTTCTTAAATTCGGAGTATTTACAGAATCCACAAGCATCGACAAGCAAATCATTCGGTACTGTGGACACCAGTTTCTCGAACAGTTTCTCGTTTGAGCAGTGGACCATGTGCTGCGTCTCAAGTAGTTCCTGGTATCAGATGTTAGTCTGTGAGGGAGAGGTGAATGAAGTTTCAGTAAATGGAGAGGCGCCTCAGTAGTACCAAAGTGATTTCCTTGCTACAAGGTCCAGAATTTCACCGAATCTATTGGTCTACTTTTTACAAGTTGCCACTTGATGAAAACGCTGACGGAGAGGGGTTGTGAGAGCTTCGAGAGCTCTTGTAAATACCAGATGACAGGCTGCCCCTATGAAAGCGAGAGTAATATGATGAACAGAAAAAGAGGAACATATCATTACAGATCCGACACCAAAACAGAAGTATTATTATCAGTATTGCGATAAGATAAAAATTGTGTGAAGATTCTGCCTAATCATGAGAAAATATCGCTGACGTCCCATGTTATGTTAAACAAGTCCGAAAAAGACCTAGGTTAGTTACTAAATGCGACAAGCATATTGGCAGCTGGAATGGAATGAGCATAAGATTCGAATCACAATTCAGGGAAGGTAATGATACTTTCACTTGCTGACCAAAGCAGTGGACGTTGCAGTGGTAAATGCATATGTCATCTGTTGTCTGGGAAACGAAATATCTCTATGATACAGTTCGGAAGATTGGTTACAAGGGTTTATATTGCTGAACAATCTCTTTTCGACCCGAAGTGAGACGGACGTCCATCATACACAAAACCTTCATCACGGATTCTGGTAGAAATCAGCATTTCCAGAACCATACTTGCAATTGAATGTACGGACATAGACAACAAAAAGTGTATTTTGCAAGGAAAAAAGCGAGGAAACAATGCTGCGTGTATTACGTGGTGCCACTGTTCTTTTTAGCACTCAGAGCAAAAAACATTGCAATAATAAGTCGTATTCCCCTGTTCAAACTACTATGCGTTTCCACATTTATTTTATTCCATTCAGCATCGGCCATCAAACTTGGAAAATATAAATAATGAAAAAAGGGCATCCAATGGATTAATATAATGCAACATAAGTATAATTTTTGTAAGGAAATCTACGTAAGGCACCGAAAATATTATTTCGCTCTTTCAAATTTTATGTCATTATTTAGTTTTAGAAATAAATCCATTAGCTGCGCTGGAACATGTTTAAGTTTCATAAACAAACATTATAACACGTTATTATGTCCATACTTTTTACTTTAGATTCGTACGTCACAACTGAATAAAGTTAATTTTTCTTGTCAATGCGTTTCACCTTTTTTATTTGCAAGTCATCTTCAGTGGCATTTTTGTAGATGCTGGTATACATGTGTACTTTCTACTGTTTTATATATTTTTTCTTCTGTTTTTTGCCGTACGAAATTCATTCAAAGTATAACATCAAGTATACACATATTTGTGAAAACGAAAAGTCGTATTGCAAAACGCAGAAGAAGAACAACTGTAAAACAGGGGAAAAATCAGCAATACGCAATTTGCCTTGCAAATAATAAAGGCGAAACGCGTATAGCAGGAAAAATTCGTTTCATTCAATCGTGATATGCGGATCTAAAGTAACAATTATCAATACAATATCACATGCAACTGGGGCGACATTATAACAAACAGTTAAAGATATTATTACACCATATTTTAATGGACAGAATACCAGTTAGCATATGATTTTTCTTATTATTAGGTTGGACATAAGTTTTTAGCGTTTTTCCATAAGCTTAATAATCTCAACAGATACAAATGACAGAGTCTTTAGTCATCAGTGATATATTCTCCTTTTATTTACAACAGGCTGCCAACGCTAGGTAAACTTTCGATTCCACGACCGTAGAAATCACATGGTTTTGAGGCGAACAACTGTCGAGTCATATTCAGAGCACATTTTCATCCGGAAAGGAAGTTCCTTGACGACTGGTCAATAGAGAGCGGTAAAGGTGAAAATCTGAGGACGCAAGAGCAGGTGAGTAAGGTGGGTGTGGAGTGTCTTTCCAAACCAACTCCTGAAGCGTTTTTTGTCAGTCTAGCAGAATTCAGACCGGCGTTATCGGGGAGTAGCATCACTTAACGTGGTCTTATTTGTCGTTATTCGTGGATTGCGTCTGAAGGACGTCTCAGTCGTTGGCAGTAAGTGTCAGCAATGGTAGTTACAACTAGGCGAAGCAATTCGTAGTACGCCACAGAGTCCTTCTTCCACCAGATGCATAACATTATCTTATGTGGATGGGCGCAGGTCTTTTACGAGGAGTCGCTGCTTTGATTGAGCTCAACCGTTCCTTTCTTTTCATAATGTTAGCATAAAGACACAATTTATCGTCAGCAGTAACTATAGAGGATAGGCATGGTCGGCGTTGTTCCCTAGCCAACTGATGACGAGCAAGCAAATATGCGCATATGACGGGTGTAAAATGAATGTGCGCAACGGAAAATAATAAACGCTAAAATGAAGATTTGTCTCTGTCTGACTACCCCCTGAAGCAGATCACAATCTAAACATGAATGAATGATGAAAGCAACTAATCCTATTAAATTATAAATGTTGTTCCTGCTTGTATATTTATTGTAGATTTTTAAAAAAACCTTTATATTACAAATTTTACATTTCCTAAGTAAAATTACTAATCAACTGCCCAACTCAGCCCCTTATTATGACTGCACGATCTAATATCAATAACGCGAAATGACTGACATCATCTACGTACCGAACACTGGAAGACACTACTTTGAAAGATGATCTACGGTGTTGTGGAACTTCAGTGGAAATAAGCTAACGTGATCACAGCTGTTTAGCTTTTATACACCTAATAAGCCGAGGCAATTTGCGATATCATCGTATGTACTGCATCTGGTGCGCCGAAGTGATGGTTCTCGTACTCGTCTGCGATAATGGAAGAATTCCAGCCACAAACAAACTCTTTCAAACACTAGGACGGCAGAAGGCGGTGCTCTGACTAACATACTCTAATACTGTCTTCTCCTCTCTGTGTTTTACGGATGAGAAACGCGAACTCCCAGCCACAAGGACGGAGTTCAGATAAAGTCTCAATGTAAGTATAGGCAGAGGAAGTGCTCTCAGTTACTGAACGTTGCGTACTCAACGACGACTACCAATCTGGAAGTAAAGTCCAGAATCGTGTAAGTTCGCAACAGCACAATGCCTAGCTGTTCTAACTATAAAATCTCCTGAGATCAAAGACAGCAAGTCCGTCTGTTTCAACAAAGCTGACTGATAACGAACGACCGTCACACACGGGCACTCACAACGGAAAGACCTCGTCTCTCCAGCGCTGGCTTCCCAGCAAGGCTCGGCTCCCCATCATCGTAATTCCGAAAACGAATCATATTCCCAAAACCACCGAATATTCTCCCTCTCTACAGATTCTTCCGAACGCCGACCAACCACATTTTAGTCATTTGTCGTCCAGCGCGGAAAGTTTGCGAGGGAAAACCTATACTCGTACAATGGTACGCTTCTGAGTAAAAATCCTTGGAAATAACCCAGTCTGCGTGGTTACCGAGGTGCCGCTTCTTCGTTCTTCTCACATGCGTCCAAGATTTTCAGCGTTCGGAAGTATTATCCGGTTATTCTTCCAACCCCTACTACAATAGCGGCCAGCCGTCACCCTATTGTGCACCAGAGCTCAGGTGCCACGACATCCATCAAGCTACTTCCCGTTTTTAACCCTTTCGTGGTTGATGAGTCGTATATGTTCCACTAACTTTGAGCGCCAGTTCGAGTGTCGGGATATATGTCACCCAGCTCTGCATGGTGCTCCCATCTAGGGACGACTGTACTGAACCCGAGAAAAAATCGGGACTGCACTGCAAAGGCAATAGAGAAGGCAGTGAACAGACATTATTAGTAAAGTTATTTAACGGTTTGAAATATAATGTGTTGCTGTTTTATTCCTTTTCACACTGAAAATAATACAGTTAAAGCTTGCTATTAATGAATTATCATTACTATTTTGCAGATACTAAAAGACAGTGAGATTCTCCATTATCTTTTCTCGCTGCCAGATGATCCTGAGGATTCGGAAGCTGAAGCTGATTATCTTGAAGTGGACAATACTTCCGATGCAGAGTCATCTAGAAGTGGTATGCCACATGAGGTATCAGAAAATCGAACAGCAGGTGGTAGTTCAGACATTTCACAAATAACAAATAACACTGACAGTAGAATTGCAAATGTCTTTCCTGATATTTTCGCTGATGAGAACTCTCATGAAAAGGCTGAACATAATGCATGTGTTATAAACACTGAAGAGACAGGAGATCAAGATGTAAGTGATTCTGACAGTGACTGGGGTGATGATACTACATGTTTTGAAAACACTGTGATTCTGTGTAAGTAGCCAAAATCGAAAGTAGATTTCAATGTCACAGACAGTGAATGTGTTTATTTTGAGAAACTTTTTTGCGGAAACATTATGGAGCACATATGTTTTCAAACAAATTTATATGCTGCTCAGAAGAAGCGTCAAATGGAAAGAAATAACTGTTCCTGAACTAAAGGCATTCATAGGCATGCTCATAATAATGGGTATCCATCAACTACCAGCAGCTGACAGTTACTGGAGTTCAGATCCAATGTTGAAAGTGAGTTCAGTTTCAAACGTCATGACACTGTCAATATACAAGAAAATCGTACAGAACCTGCACTGCAATGACAACAGTGTTATTCTTCCTCCAAAAACAGATCCAAACTATGACAAACTTTATAAAATTAGACCCATTATTGCAGCACTAAACAAAAACTGTTTTGCAGTATATGAGCCACTTCTACATTAGCAGTAGACGAATCAATGGTGGCATTCTCTCAAACAGTATATGCCCATGAAGCCAACAAAGAGGGGCTACAAAATTTGGTGTCTTGCAGACTAGAAAAGCGGTTTTGTTTCAAATTTTGAAGTGTACACTGGTAAATACAGCACCCCAATACAAGACTTCAAGAATTATCAGATGTGTGAACGATTGGTTCTGGAACTGTGTCAACCATTTTTTTTTTTTTACACAGGTAGAATCATTGTTTTCGATAATTTCTTCACAACTTACAAGTTGATGAGAGGACTGAGGAACAAAGGCCTCTATAGTTGTGGAACTGTAAGAGGAAAGAGGAAAGGACTACCAGGAATATTAGAAAACAAAAAAGTGATCTCCAACGTGGAGAGTTTCAGTTTGCAGTAAAGTGTGGTGTAGCTGCTGTGAAATGGCAGGACAATAAAGCAGTTTGCCTTCTTTCCACATGCAACAATCCAAAATATGTCAAATTTATTGAAAGAAAACTGAAAGATGGGTCTAAGGTAACTGTATCCTGTCCTGAAGTAGTAAGTCATTACAATAACACAATGGGCGGCGTTCACCGATTTGATCAGCTACGTGAAAGATATATGGTAGGTAGACGATCCATAAAATGGTGGCATCGACTATTCTGTTTTTTTCTTGATCTGGCTATTATCAACTCTTCATGGTTCATGGGACATATGTGTGCCACTTCCTGTTGTGAAAAAATGGAGAACTTAAAAAATATTTTGGTGGTGAAAATATAATAATTGGACTGAAAAGAAACCGTTATCACATTAATATTTTAAAAATCTGTAAAAAATGAATTTTATCCATGAAAGGGTTAAGCAGGACCAACACCTGTGCGGGCCTTCCACCCAGATCTTGAATTCTGCCTGCCGTTTAATTCCCACTGGCATTCCAACCTCTGCTAGTAGAAGCAATCATTCATTACGCCGTTTTTATAATAAAAACACTCCGTCACCGTTCATGCAATAAGCGTTAACAATTATTTACAAGACGTACGGGACGATGTCAGTCGTCTTTATATATTCATATATACGATGTACAACTTATCACATGGTACCTAACTGTGTTTGTAGATCACGACAAAGTATGTAGATGAGTTCTTGTAAGGTGCGAAATTATAGCCACCTTACAATAGTGTTAATCCAAAGATACAATTGACTTTGGGGAAAGAGAGTAATAGACAACTTAATTTTTTGGATGTATCAGTAACTAAACGGGCAGATGGGAGTCTAGGGCATAAAGCGTATAGAAAAGATACACACTTCGACCGTTACCTCCATAAGGATTTGAACCATCATCCCAGGCAGAAGAGAGGTGGCATTAAAACATTGGTGGACAGAGCTAATAAGATCTGTGAGCCAGTTTATTTGCAAGATGAACTAAATCATTTGCAAAAGGCTTTTAAGAAAAATGGATACGATGACAACGAGATAGATCGAGCACTCCTTCCAAGAAGAAAAGTGTCTGACATCATTCAGCAACAACAACTGTGAGCTGGGAAAATTTTCCTTCCAATTATTCGCAATATTAAGAACCGTATTGGAAAAAGTTCCGGCCAAGTTTCAAGTTGAAACAATCTTTAGATCCACGAAGAAGATTAGTGAGTGTTTAAGATCGGCAAAAGACGCACGACACCCCTTAGAAACTGCTGGCTGGGGTGAATATAATTCCTTGTAGCTGTGGGAAGGTTTATACTGGAACAACGAAAAGGTCAATACCCGATCAACCGAACACAAAAGAAACTGTCGACTGGGACATACCGACAAATCAACTATAGCGGAACGTGTTTTTAAAGACAGCGATAACGAAATAAAAGTTAGTGAGACAAGCGTGCTAGCCAGGACATTGCAATATTATGCATACATGTATAGAAATACTATAGAGATCCAGAAACAACACTATAATTTTAATAGAAAAGAGGAAGGCTTAAAGTTAGGTAAGATATGACGGTCGACTTCGCACCAAAGATGTGACAATCAACAATAATGACATTAATCAGAGATAGACTTACAGTCGATCCCACGTGACATATTGTGGTCCTCTATGCACTCTATATAATTGGGACCTCCACGGCCTGGACGCATCTCCTCCAATTTTCTGATGACACCGCCTTCCTGGCCCTTTATCCTGCCCTCCCAACATACCCTTCAAACCCACATCGACCAGTTCACCACTTCGTGCAACCAGAGGTTCATTCGTATCAACCCCTCCAAGACCCAGGTGATCATCATAGGCCGCACCACCTACTCCTTCTCTCTCCATGATTTGTACCTAACCATTTATGGCCATCCTATCACCTCACTCCTACCATCAAATACCTTACCCTCACCCTTGACCGCCACCTCACCTGGACTCTCCATCTCCTTACAATCTAACACAAAGCCCACAACAGACTCTGCCTCCTGAAACACCCGTCCAGCCAGACATGGGGACTGCATCCTTCCACCATCCTTCACGCACACAAATCTTGATCCACCCCATCCTCTGTTACGCCAGTGCCAACTAGATTTCCACCCCTCCCAGGCTCTATAAAGCCCTCCAAATACTAGAACCCCATGCGCTCTGTCCCACCTTCCATATCCGCCTTCTGTCCCCCACATGCATCCTCTACGACCCCATCCCCTTCCCCCACCTTCTCCTTTTCCTTGAACACACCCACACCCTGTATATTGTCCACCGACTCGATCCTCTACCTCCCTCTGCACCCCCAGCCCATTGCTGTGCCTTTACTGTTGGGTCTCACCCTCTTTCCATCACCACACCTTCCACCTAGTTTCCCAATGCAACTTCTGGCACCTACCCCTCCCGGATGATGAATTTCGCCCTGACATCTACCCCTCCTATCAACTCTAACCCCACCTTCCTGCTCCCTGCTCCTCAGGGCTCCCTCTCCTCCCCCTCCCTTCCCCTGAGTGGATTTCCTCCTCCTACACCCCCTCCCATGCTCCCCTTCTGTGTCTCCACACTCCCTCCTGACTTGTGTTCCCTCTTCATTTCCCACCCTGCCTGTCTCCTGCCTCTTGATGCACCACCTGTCCCCCTTTTCCTCCTCCTCCCACCGCCATCTCCCCTTCCCTCTTTTTCCCTCCTTGCCGAACTCCAGTGCCTCAACAGGTCCCTACCAGTGGTTTTTATTCTTCATGAGTGTTCCCTCATTTCCAGTGGTTTTTTGAAGTGTCCCACTCTGTGTGATTTTTATGCTGTGGCCGACTTCAAACTTGTGTTTGACTCCTGTGGTTTTAAGTGCTTAATGAATTGCCAGTTGTGTTCTTTTCACTTTCTGTCGACTTTTTACTGTCTCCTGTGCATGTCCCCATATTAGTGTATCTTTTAACTCCCATCATCTCCATTTACTGTGTTTTTTATGTCCCCCTTTCATTCCCCCTCTTTTGTGAGCATTCCCCTGTTATGTTTTTTAAAAAACCGCCTGGCTGAAGAGCAGTGGACTGTGCCACTGCCAGCCCATATGGGGGAGGGGAATGAAATTACAATAAAAAAAGTCCTGGCAGCCAGTCGTTGACTCACCTCGGAATATGCTGCCCGCAGTTGGCAATGAAACGTCAGGAAGAAGAAGTTTTACAGATCGATCATGGCCTCTCAGCCCAGAAGTCTTAACTAACGATCGAGAAAACCATTTTCTTGCTGTGCTCTGTCTAATGGCATTAACCCCATATAACACGCAAATGTTTCTGGCTGGCTCCGCTGCTGTCAGCCCTCTACTGAACTCAACCAGAAAAATACGTCAGGAATGTTCCAATTTCTCCACTTGGCATTCCATTTACTCCATTTACTAGCGTCTGCATCTCCACTAACTATAATGCAATTTGTAAACTCAAATAGCAACAGTGAACTACAAATAAAAGGTGGCAATCAATAAATAAACCCATAGCCACTGGAATACCAACTTGCAACACAAAAACGCTACGAATTTATGAAACAACCTAATACTGCCTTACACATCTTTTAAATTATGTGCAACTCCATGCTACAGTTAACAAATATGCAAACCTTACGTGTAGTAGAGACTTTGAAAGTAAGTTACAAATGTAGCCCCATGCTAAGACTATTGTGCAACAAGAGTAGCTCATTGTAAGAAGAGAGTGCTTGTTCCAGGTTTCCTGCAAAGTTCTGCTGCTATACGGATAACATGTGCATTTGTGTGTGAACGAAACTGCACGGCAAGTGGAAATCTACTACAAAGTTGAAGTAGGTGGGGCAGTCCGATTCTTGTAGGTAAAGGGTCTAAACTGCAGACAGATTCACCGTCTAAATTCTAGCGTTATATGGACAAAATATAATGCCGCGTCTAGCTGTAGTTAAATGGAGCCAAAAATTTGATCAAGGCCGCACATATGTGGGTGATGCTACCGACATCGACCACAGATGGCAATGTCGAGGCAATAGAGAAATCGATTCGCATCAGTCACAGGACAATCGTCGTGCACCTTGCTCAGCAGTTGCGTATCTCAATCCGCAGTGCTCATATCATCGTCCGAGATCGCCTGCACTATCGGAAACTGTGCACCCGTGGATTCCACCATCACTGTCGCCTGCACACAAAGGCGCATGCTTTACGGCGTCTCTGGGCTTCTTTGAGCGTTGCTCCGTAGAAGGCCATGATTTCCTAACCCACATCATTACGGGCGATGACACATGTCTCCATCACTTCTCACCTGCAACAAGGAGAGCGTCTGTGGAATGGAGACGCAACAACTCGCCTCCGCGGAAGAAACGCAAAGTTACACCATCAGAAAGAAGATGATGGCCAACATTTTCTTCGAACTGTTAAGTTGTGTGCACGGAGTTAATACCGATCCTTACTCTTCAACAGTAACAGCAGTGCGCGACATCGTAAAGAACAAGAGGCGTGGAAAATCAAACAACTGTGTTGTTCTCCTGCACAGCATCGCAACATCCCACAGGACGCGAACAAGTTTTGCTTCATCGTTTACAGTGGAAGGTTCGAAAGTATCCAACATACAGTTCATATCTTGCAACATGCTATTTCTATCTTTCTGACAAGCTGAAAGAACATCTGGAGAGAAAAAGGTTTTCCAATGTGAGAACATTCACACAGCGCTTCTCGAATGGCTCCGCGCCCAAGGAGCGGATTTGTATCGACAAGAAACTTAAACGGTTGGTAGGATGTTCCGACCGTCGTTTACAGAGTCTTCCTGACTATCAATAAAATTCTTTCGTGTCTGTGACCGCACTGTCAATGTGTAAAACTTCCAACCTTTCGGCCACTGTTGCAAACCGCCTACCTCAGTGTGTTTCTTTATTATTAAATGCTTCGAGGCAGGCCACCTGTAACAGTGGCCAGAAAGGAGGAAGTTTTACACAATGACAATACGGTCGCAGACACAGAAGAACTTTATTGACTGTGACAATGGCTGCGGAAGCTTCCGCTTACATTTATTTGTTCACTACGTTGAAAACAAGTGGTTTGCCGCTTTGTCAGTTTGCAGTGTAGTGCAGCATTCGATAAAAGTTACTTGATCTGCCATGTTGACGTGTACTCTTCTTTTTGAAGTCCCTTCATAAGCAACAAATTTTCATTTGTGTCAAAATTCATCACTTTTGTCGTCTTTAGGAATTACAAAGGCGATTCAGTTTTCTTGAGCATGATGCCAGTAGCGGTTGTTGTCTTTGTTTGAACCACAGAAAATATGATACAATCATTGTAATCCTATAACTTGTTACATGAACCACTGCCACTGGAAGCTTTATGACGTATCTGCGCACTTCATTGTAAGAACCCCTCGGAATTAGTGCTTACTACAAATTCATTACTTGCCTCCTAACTCTCTTCAGTCAACAGCATTCAATTAGGACGATTGTAGGTAAATAATGTAATGGTCTTACAGACAGACACGCATATAACGAACACGCCTATTTTTCAACCAACCTTAAATTTTTGAAACGGACAGAGTACTTCTACAGCGAAAAAGCACCCGTGTCGTCACGATAAAGACTCATCAATAGCGTTGCCAGCAGTGGTACGCACTTGGAGACGCGTGGAGAAGGAAGACCTTTCTTGAAACATTTAGAACAATAACTATTAAAATTTAATGAGGCAAATTTGCTATCCCTTGAGAACAAAATATAATAACATTTACACCGTAATAACTGTTACGAATAAGCGACATTGTAACAGAAATGTTGAAACTACAATCTCTTTTTCTTTTTCGAAAATGGTTTCTGCACTTACATTTAATTCGTAGCCACGTGAACTGGAAGACGTATACAATATGATAATGGCTAAAGTCGTTTGTTGTCAGGCTTTACAGTAAGAGAACCTCAGCCCGACTAGCTGTTTTGTGAGCAAACAGTTTGAAGCTACCTGCGCAGGTTACAGAGAAGGGAGCGCCAAAATCCGGTTACAGCCGCTTAGGATAAGATGAGGCGAAGGATTCCGCCACGTGAGACTGTTTCTTATCTCTCTCCTGCTAGTTACTGCTCCATCGAAGAAGATACATTAGTTCATATAACGACCAGACATTCCGACATTACGGCGCAGAGAAAACGAACGTTAACGTAGACAAAAAGCACAGCATGACCTGTTTATAGTTCGTCACTCACTAAGAAACGACATATAAGGAAAATTAATTTACTAAACTAGGCGTTGAGTGTGGTAGTTTGACGTTAAGAGGTAGGAAGCATGAGAGGCAAAATATACGGTACACTGAATTGTTTTACCCTGATACAGAGCTTTGAATGTTGTGGTGCTTTATCTACACAGCATTGGCATCGCTAACATAACAGGCACCATTCACCTGTTTTAATTGCGAGATACTCAATGTGCGCTGACTATTTTCTAACTATTTTTGTTTTTCAAACTGAAACCCGTGCGACAGTTGAATCCTGCATCTTATGAGGAGCCAATAAAAACTCACGAAAACGTGCAGGCAATAACGATACTACCGTATGATTCGACGCCGAAAAAATTGACGCTACGGAATTTCATTGTGAAGTAATCCCGGAATATTGGAGCTGATCTGCTGTTAGTAAAACTGACGTCTACTGTACGTTGGTGTGAACGCGACATGACTCTCTAGACGTCGTGGAATTGGAAGTAGTACGGCCGTACCGTCCACTGACCTGAAACACCGTGTTACTCAATCAGCTTTAAGAGAATCTATAATTTAGACTGGGATCCAAACGATGCTGCGTTTGTTTCATAAGAAGAAAGCACTACCAGAGGCCAAAGTAACTGCAAGAAATAGCACGAATGCTAAGAGCAAACAGGGGGGTAACTGACAGTCAGATTATGTATATACAGAATATTGAAAGCTGGCATTTTTTCCCAACCGAAATAAATGAAAAAAGAAGCTATCACTATCACTTCCACCGAGTGGGATGTTCAAACATTCGTTTCTAGCTCAGATGAGGCTTTAGAATACAACTTTTGTTCCACACGTTTCCAAGAACATCCGGTCTACGAAAAACCATTAACTCTTCCTCTTTCTGCGTAATGTGCTGAGATAAGACAGGTTTACAATGAGCAGTGTTACAGTTTACGTAACTGCTGGATGCTGAGTCCTACCAGCGAAGAGTGTTAAAGAGAAGGAAAACCGAGTAATATTCTGGATTAACAAAACGATTACTTCATAAGTGACGAAATGGACGTAAGTAGCGAAATCGTTTTCTTCTCTTTGATTCCTTTATCCTAAGTACAATATTGTGGAAATACGAATTTACGAACTGGAGCTAAATGTTAAGGAAAAAATACTGTTCCATGCTTAAATTTCCATTTCTTAGTGAACGTGGCGTGACAACAGACTTATGTATCATTAATTTATTGTTTATTTTTTATTTCTTTCTTATTTGTGAAAATATTGTAGGAAAGAAGAAAGAATGTTTCTGAAGTTTCCTTAAATTTCTGTCACAGGAAGTTTTGGCAATAAAATTGTGAGCCACACGATACTGTCTGACACTGTCTTTCCAAAGACCTACACCTCGACGAGATACAAATTATCTGCTGCTTCCCTACATACTTTTCTCCACTTACCCAACACACTCTGGGAAAGAACTCGTGGACATTTGAACGATTACTTTATCAACCCTTTGAAACTAGTCGTTTCCAGATAGGCTGGCTATCCGAAAACCTGAAAAGAGAAATGTAGAGGCCGAGTTTAGATTTGGTAAGGCTCAGTAAAATGAAAGGGAAAGAAGGTAAGGAATTCTAGTCAGAAAGGATCGTCAGCATTGGCGGCCGAAGACTTCCGGCATAAGAAGCCAACTTCATTCTGCCAACAGCCTTGTCAAAGAGGACGGAGGATCGGACAGAGGTTCAGGGCAGTGTCTTGCCCTTGAGGTGTGAAACCGCCCCTAAAGGTGGAAGAATCAGCAATGACCAGCGGCATGAGGATGCAAAAGACAATGGAAACCGTTGGATTAAAGACAAATACTGCGTATCCACAGGACATTGCGCTACAGCTGAAAAAGTGTCATAATGCTCTTTCCATTTGTAAAATATTCCGGATTGGCTCCCATTCAGATCTCCGGGAGGGCCGGCCGCTGTGGCCGAGCGGTTCTAGGCGCTACGGTCGCAGGTTCGAATCCTGCCTCGGGCATGGATGTGTGTGATGTCCTTAGGTTAGTTAGGTTTACGTAGTTCTAAGTTCTAGGGGACTGATGACCTCATAAGTTAAGTCCCATAGTGCTCAGAGCCATTTTTTTCTCCGGGAGGAGAATGCCAAGGGGGAGGTGACCATTAGAAAAAGATTGAATACCCAACGAAAGAATAACGTTCTACGAGTGTGGATGTGGAATATCAGAAATTTGAACGTGCTATGGAAGCTAGAAAATTTGAAAAGCTAAGCCTCAGGCTAGATATTGTGGGGGCAGTGGAGTGAAAGAAATTGAGGACGACGATTACTGGTCCGACTGGTATAGGGTAATATCAGTAGCAGCAGCAAATGGTATAATAGGAGTAGGATTCACTATGAATAGGAAAGTAGGACAGAAAGTGAGTTACTGTCAACAGTCCAGCGGTACAATTGTTCTTACCACAATCGACAAAAAACCAACACCGGCAACAATAGTTCGGGTATACATGCCGACGTCGCAAGCAGAAGATGAAGAGATAGAGAAAGTATATGAGCATATTGAACGGGTAATACAGTACGTAAAAGAGATGTAAATCTAATAGTCATGGGGGAATCGGAATGCGGTTGTAGGGGACGGAAAAAAAGAGTTACGGGAGAATATGGACAGCCACGAGCAGGGGGAAAGAGTAATTGATTAGTGCAATAAATTTCACTAGTAATAGTGTATATTCTGTTCAAGAATTACAAGGGGAAGAGGTATACTTAGAAAAGACTGGGAGATAATGGAAGGTTTCATTTAGATTACATCATGGTCAGGCAGAGATTCCGAAATCAGATATTGCATTATGAGGCGTACCCAGAAGCAGATATGGACTCAGATCACAATTGAGTTGTGATGAAGAGTAGATTGAAGCTTAGCAGAGTAGTCAGGATGAATCAATAGGCAAAGAAGTGGGATACGGAAGTACTACGAAATGAAGATATATGCTTGAAGTTCTCTAAGGCTATAGACACACTCAGGAATAGCTCAACAGGCAGATAAGCTGAAGAGGAATTAAGCAATCACAGAAGTTGGTAAGAAAAACGTAGGTGCAAAGAAAGTAACTGCGAAGGAACCATGGGTAACGAAAGAAATACTTCAGTTTAGCGATGAAAGTGGGAAGTACAAAAATATTCAGGGAAGTTCAGGAATAAAGAAATAAAAGTCGCCGAAGAATGAAATAAGTAGGAAGTGCGGGGAAGGTATGACGAAATGGCTGCATGAAAAATGCGAAGAAATCTAAATATAAATTATTGTCGGAAGAACTGATTCAGCATATAGGATAGTCGGTGACATTAAAAGTAAGGGTGGTAACATTAAGAGTGCACCCGAAATTCCACTGTTAAATGCAGATGAAAGGGCAGATAGATAGAAAGAGTACATTGAAGGCCTCTATGAGGAGGAAGATTTGTCTGATGTGATAGAGGAAGAAACAGGAGTCAATATAGAAAAGATAGAAATTCCAGTATTAGAATCAGAATTTGAAAGAGCTTAAGAAGACCTAAGTTCAAATAAGGCATAATGGAGAGATAACATTCTACCAGAATTTTTAAAATTGTTGAAGGAAGTGGCAACAAAACTACTCTTTATGTTTATGTGTAGAATGTATGAGTCTGGCTATCTACCATCTGACTTTCGGAAAAATATCGTCCACTCAGTTCCGAAGACTGCAAGAGCCAACAAGTGCGAGAGTTATCGCACGATCAGCTTAACAGTTCATGCATCCAAGTTTATCACGAGAATAATATACAGACGAGTGTAAAAGAAAAATGAGGACGTGTTAGATGACAATCAGTTTGGCTTCAGGAAAGGTAAAGGCACCAGAGAGGCCATTCTGACGTTGTGGTCAATAATGGAAGCAAGACTAAAGAAAAGTCAAGACACGTTCATAGGATTTGTCGACTGGGAAAAGCGTTCGACAATGTAAAATAGTGCAAGATGTTCGAAATTCTGAAGAAAATAAGGGTAAGCTACAGGTAGCGACGGGTTACTATATAACATGTACAAGAGCCAAGAAGAAATACTAGGAAGGAACGACCAAGAATGAAGTGCTCGGATTAAGAAGGGTGGGGGGACGGGTATGTAGTCTTTCGCCCTATCGTTGAATCTATACATCGAAGAAGCAATGATGGAAATAGAACAAGTTGAAGAGTGGACTTAAAATTCAAGGTGAAAGTATTTCAATGATAAGATTTTCTGATGACTTTGCTATCCTCAGTGAAAGTGAAGAAAAATTACATGAGCTGCTAAATAAAACGATCAGTCTAATGAGTACAGAATATGGATTGAGAGTAAATAGAAGAAAGACGAAAGTACTGACAAGTAGCAGCCATGAGGTCAGCGAGAAACTTCCCATCAGGATTGATGGTCAGGAAGTAGGTGAAGTTAAGGATTTCTGCTACGTGCGCTGTAAAATAATCAGTGACGGACGGAGCAAGGAGGACATCAAAAGCACACTAGTACTGGCAAAAAGAGCATTCCTCGCCAAGAAAAGTCTACCAGTGTCAAACACAGGTCTTAATGTGAGGAAGAAATTTATGAGAATGTACGTTTGGAGCACACCAGAGTGTGGTAGTGAAACATGGACTGTGGGAAAACCATAAAAAAGGGAATCGAAGCATTTGAGGTGTCGTGCTAGAGAAGAATATTGAAAATTGTATGAAATAGTAAGGTAAGGAATGACGGGGTTCTGGGCAGAATCGGATAGGAAATAAATATGTGGAAACACTGAGAAGAAGACGGGACAGGATGATAGGACATGGGTTAAGACATCATGGAATAACTTCCATGGTACTAGAGGGAGTTTTAGAGGGTAAAAAGTGTAGAGGAAGACAGAGATTGTAACACATCTAGCAAATAATTGAGGACGTAGGTTGCAGGTGCTACCCTGAGATGAAGGGTTCGGCACAGAAGAGAGGAATTTGTGGTGCGCCGTATCAAAGCAGTTAGAACACTGATGACCTGAGAAAAAAAGCAGTTTGGAAGACCTAGGATCAAATAAGGTGAAAGGCATCGATAACATTCCTTCGGAATTTCTAAAATCATTGGAGTAAAGTGGGAACTATATGATTATTCAAGTTGATTGCCAGAATCTGTGAGAGTGGAGAAACACAGTCAGACTTTCGGAAAAATATCCACATTATCCCGAAGATGGTAAGCGCAGTTAAAAACTATCGTACCATAAGATTAGCAGTTCATTCATCCATATTGCTGACACGAACGATGTACTGAAGAATGGAAAGGAAACCTGCCGATGACGATCCGTTTGGCTGTAGGAAATGTAGAGACAGGCAGTTCAACGCAGCGCTTTATAGTGGAAGTAAGAGTTCAGACAATTTCAGACACGCTCTTACGATTCTTGAACTTACAAAAACAACCACAAAAAATAAAAATCAGCATAACACACGTGCCGTATAAGGTGTTGGGCAATCACTTCAGCAGTACCAACTGAACGTTTGGTGGTGACCTGGGGTTTCGCGATCAGCAAACTGCTAGCCACGAGTGTTCAGCCAGCCCAGCTTATCACAGACATGAACTCCCAAAGAAAACTGTTTACAAGTTTTATAGATTAAATACCGTCTTTTGCAACTGTAATGAAAGTCTTAAGACCAAACGCATTTATCTTTATCCTAAAGCGTCTTCAGTGGCCATGCTTTTTGTTGCTTACATCATTCTTCCAGTTCTTCCCATAGTTAAGTGTTAGAGTTTAGCACACAGCATTATTGTTAACACCAAACATATTCACGTTTTTCTGTTGTGAAGGTCAACTGTGATGTTGCGATTTCTTGATGGCTAGATCATCATCATCATCATTTAACACTGATTATGCCTTTCAGCGTTCAGTCTGGAGCATAGCCCCCCTTATACAGTTCCTCCATGATCCCCTATTCAGTGCTAACATTGGTGCCTCTTCTGATGTTAAACCTATTACTTCAAAATCATTCTTAACCGAATCCAGGTACCTTCTCCTCGGTCTGCCCCGACTCCTCCTACCCTCTACTGCTGAATCCATGAGTCTCTTGGGTAACCTTGCTTCTCCCATGCGTGTAACATGACCCCACCATCTAAGCCTGTTCGCCCTGACTGCTACATCTATAGAATTCATTCCCAGTTTTTCTTTGATTTCCTCATTGTGGACACCCCCCTGCCATTGTTCCCATCTACTAGTACCTGCAATCATCCTAGCTACTTTCATATCCGTAACCTCAACCTTGTTGATAAGGTAACCTGAATCCACCCAGCTTTCGCTCCCATACAACAAAGTTGGTCGAAAGATTGAACGGTGCACAGATAACTTAGTCTTGGTACTGACTTCCTTCTTGCAGAAGAGAGTAGAGAGTAGCTGAGCGCTCACTGCATTAGCTTTGCTACACCTCGCTTCCAGTTCTTTCACTATGTTGCCATCCTGTGAGAATATGCATCCTAAGTACTTGAAACCGTCCACCTGTTCTAACTTTGTTCCTCCTATTTGGCACTCAATCCGTTTATATTTCTTTCCCACTGACATTACTTTCGTTTTGGAGATGCTAATCTTCATACCATAGTCCTTACATTTCTGATCTAGTTCTGAAATATTACTTTGCAAACTTTCAATCGAATCTGCCATCACAACTAAGTCATCCGCATATGCAAGACTGCTTATTTTGTGTTCACATATCTTAATCTCACCCAGCCAGTCTATTGTTTTCAACATATGATCCATAAATAATATGAACAACAGTGGAGACAGGTTGCAGCCTTGTCTTACCCCTGAAACTACTCTGAACCATGAACTCAATTTACCGTCAACTCTAACTGCTGCCTGACTATCCATGTAAAGACCTTTAATTGCTTGCAAAAGTTTGCCTCCTATTCCATAATCTTGTAGAACAGACAATAACTTCCTCCTAGGAACCCGGTCATATGCCTTTTCTAGATCTATAAAGCATAGATACAATTCCCTGTTCCACTCATAACACTTCTCCATTATTTGCCGTAAGCTAAAGATCTGGTCCTGACAACTTCTAAGAGGCCTACCCACACTGATTTTCGTCCAATTGGTCCTCAACTAATACTCGCACTTTCCTTTCAACAATACCTGAGAAGATTTTACCCACAACGCTGATTAAAGAGATACCTCTGTAGTTGTTACAATCTTTTCTGTTTCCATGTTTAAAGATTGGTGTGATTACTGCTTTTGTCCAGTCTGATGGAACCTCTCCCGACTCCCAGGCCATTTCAATTATCCTGTGTAGCCATTTAAGACCTGACATTCCACTGTATTTGATGAGTTCCGACTTAATTTCATCCACCCCAGCCGCTTTATTGCACTGCAATCTATTGACCACCCCAGCCGCTTTATTGCACTGCAATCTATTGACCATTTTTTCCACTTCCTCAAATGTGATCCTATTTCCATCATCATTCCTATCCCATTCTACCTCGAAATCTGAAACATTACTGATCGCATTTTCACCTACATTGAGCAACTTTTCAAAATATTCCCTCCATCTGCCCAAGGCATCCACAGGATTCACCAGCAGTTTTCCTGACCTGTCCAAAATACTTGTCATTTCCTTCTTACCTCCCTTTCGAAGACTGCTAATTACACTCCAGAATGGTTTTCCAGCAGCTTGACCCATAGTCTCCAACCTGTTTCCAAAGTCTTCCCACGATTTCTTCATGGATGCTGCAATTATCTGTTTGGCTTTGTTTCTTTCTTCAACATAACTTACTCTGTCTACCTGGGTTCTGGTATGTAGCCATTTTTGATATGCCTTCTTTTTCCTTTTACAGGCTGCCTTGACTGTATCATTCCACCAAGCTGTTTGCTTCATCCTACTTTTACACACTACTGTTCCAAGACATTCTTTAGCCACTTCTAGTATTATGTCCCTGTACCTTGTCCATTCCTTTTCCAATGACTGTAATTGACTACATTCAACTAACTGGTACCTTTCTAAGATCGCTGTTATGTACTTGTGCCTGATTTCCTTATCCTGAAGTTTCTCCACTCTTATCCTCCTACATATGGACCTGACCTCCTGCACTTTCGGCCTCACAATCCCAATTTCACTGCAGATTAAATAATGATCAGTGTCATCAAAGAATCCCCTGAATACACGAGTGTCCCTCACAGCCTTCCTGGATTCCTGATCTGTTATTATATAGTCAATGACAGATCTGGTTCCCCTGCCTTCCCAAGTATACCGGTGAATGTTCTTATGTTTAAAAAAGGAGTTTGTGATTACTAAGCCCATACTGGCACAGAAATCCAAGAGTTGTTTCCCGTTCCTGTTGGCCTCCATATCCTCTCCAAATTTACCCATAACCTTTTCATATCCTTCTGTTCGATTTCCAATCCTGGTGTTAAAATCACCCTTGAGCAGAACACTGTCCTTGTCCTTTACTCTAACAACTACATCACTGAGTGCCTCATAAAAACTATCCATCTTATCTTGATCTGTCCCTTCACAATGCGAATATACTGACACAATCCTAATTTTCTTGCTAGACACTGTCAAATCTATCCACATCAGTCGTTCGTTTACATACATTATTGCAACTACGCTGGGTTCCATTTCTTTCCTGATGTAAAGCCCTACACCCCATTGTGCTATTCCTGCTTTGACGCCTAACCGGTAGACCTTGTATTCTCCCACTTCCTCTTCTTTCTCACCCCTTACCCGAATGTCACTCCAGCCCCATCTTACTTGCAGCCTCTGCCAGCTCTACCTTCTTCCCAGAGTAGCCCCCATTGATATTAATAGCTCCCCATCTCATTACCATTTGTTTGCCAAGTCGTAGGAGTCCCTGGTTTGTCAGTTAGAGGTGGGGCTCCGTCACCTCCAAAGGTCCGAGGCATTTTGCTCTGATTATTGCCGGCATCATATTTAGAGTACCAGGGAAGCAGGTTGCTAGCCTTACTTGCCCCGAGTCCCATTGGGTTTTACCCCTAACGGCTGAGGGACTAACCGGTGGATTTGGCAGTCTTTGCCGTATGAGCACAAAGGTGACCACGACTCAGAATATGTCCGAGATGCCCAGCCTTACCGGTATCCCGACTGTCGGGACCACTTACTTGGCCACTCATACGTTGCCCGTGGTTCATGAACTAGGACATGACTACAGGAACCCACGCCATGAACCACTAGATGACAGTGATTAATCACAACACAAAGACGTGAATGTATTTAGTGTTAGCGAAAGTGTTGTGTACATTAAATTGAAAGACAGCGAAACTGACGGTTTCATCACTTTCATATTATCGATATGTCGTATGCAAATTATGTAGAGCGAATTAATTTGATTTGAAATTAGTCTGTTTCTTACTTATATTAAAGGTTATCTGATAGTGATTGGCAATACATGAAGTATTTACGGACATTTTATTTCTTCAGAATTACGTTTGGCTGGGCTTTCAATTTCACAGACAGGAGATCAAAGAGTGCCGAAGGCCTCTGGGCGCGAAAATGCGAAAGTTTATTTGGTCAGCCTGGTCTGAGATAGTAGTTTTGGAAAGATACTGAGAAGTGGGAGGATGCTCAGCAGAACTGGCACTTGTCATTGGATAGCTGCTCGTGAGGAGCTAGGACTGGCTCCCGAAGAAGGGATAAATTTTACGAGGGAAGACAGGAGGAACTAAGGGAATACTTCATCCACAGCAAGTAAGAGAAACACTTCGAATTCCGCTTGCAGAATTCGGTATGAGAAGTAGTCATTTCACTTTGCAACACCAACTGGAGCACGACGTGAAGTTGGAATTAGGTAGCTTTTCGGGATTCACAGGCGTCGTGTCCGATACAGTAGCCGCCGACAGCAGCAATGGCAGACAACACAACGACGCTGTTAAAAAAATGATAAGATCAGTAATCGGCTTCGGCGTGTATTGGTCGCAATGTACTTAGTAAACGTTAGAGTGTTACTGAATAGGAGGAAGACGTTTTTCTGTCATGCACAATTTTACGAACTGAATAGGTAACCACTGTCGTTAGATCGAGGAATCGGATCAGGATTCCAGTAATGAAGTAAACTACCTACTTCAGTGCAACTTCTGCATTCGTTGTGTGAGGATTAATAATAAACAATAGAACTTACGGTAACTTTGGCTTTCATTGCATACATATCTCACCTGGTCACAAAATTAAATTACTGTGTCACTATTCCACCGCCCATTTGAAGTCTGTAGGGCCATAATTTAGCGTTACTTAAAAGTACTTCCATAAAAAATATTTTTTACATTCTTCATTGGGAATCTACATGCTGGTACAGATTAATTACCTAATGGTGTAGGTGGTGGAGTAGTACAAAATCTAGCAGATACATGTGGGAAGTACTTCTAGTCCTACTAAAACTTTCATCACAGTTGCAAGAGACGTTATTTAACCTGTACAGCTTGTATATCTGGGGTTGCGGAAAAAGCGTCTGAAAAACTAAAAAGATAACAAAACTGTTTAAGTTGCGATGCCACTTGTGTAGCAAACGTTCCTTATGATAATCCTCTTCAGCATTTGACGACACTTAAAACATATACTTGTTGTCTTTATTGTCTGTCCATAAACGTAACACACTCGCAAGTTACGCTGAATTTTCCCACCTAACCCCACAAAGACAATAAGACTTACCTGTGTCTGACAAGTTGCAAGAATGAGTACTTAACACATCGGTTTTCGTTCTGTATTCTAACTTCCCCCGTTGTAATAACGAATAAGAGCCGTTGTGCATGAATGGTCGATGCTAAAACCACATAGTACTCAAAATAGCTGTAACCATTTTCGCTAGAAGGCTGCTCTTGTTCTCGGTACTTTATCGGGTATAGCCGTTCTATCTTGATTAGTGGAGGCACTGCATTACATTCAAGTATTACTCAAAACTGATTAATCTTCGACTCCTACGTAATTCAAGGTACTTACCTTGAATTCCGATTCGCAGAATTCCGTTTACTGATTAATGCTTCAAGTGGCGATCTACTTAAGAAGAGGTGGTTTTATGTGCCGAGTTTTCGAAGTAAGCACTTGATTTTGTCCAGTGGCACTGTTCTGGCGCCTGTGATAGAATTACAGTAATTTGTAAGTAATTGGAGTTATGGTAGTTTATGGCGGGTCATGGCCCATCGAACATAGGCCGGTGTGAGGTGGAGGTTACACTATTAAGTTAAGTAGTGGTTCAGACTTTGTATACATGTACTGTTTGTGTTTTTCCCTTTTATTCGTTTATAAATGTATAATCATTGACAAAGGTCTTCTTAGGCACTTGTGGGTTTTATTGTTCTGAAGAAGGTGTAGTTATCTACGCCGAAACCTAGGTTAACACTAGGTGCTTTTTACGCAATCGAGGCGGGTTTCTAAATATATCGTGAAAAAAGTTTTAGCGCCAAGTAGTAGACATCTCGACCTTCGTGTATCGCTGGCAAGGGGATCTCGCGATCTTGAAAATTCAGTTCCGGCTAATACTCCGCAGATTAGTAGTGTACTTCGAGGGTGTCAACCGAAAAAAAGGTGAAAAACGCACTAGCCAGAAGATCGCAAGGAAAAGGGCTGTAATGTTTTAAGCGTGGCTCATATACCGGTCAATTTATACGCTATGGTGGTATAGCGAAATGGCTGCGCCTCTAGCGACTCGCATGGCATGTGGGCGATCAAGGTTCCAACCTACCTGGGGTAACTTTTTGTTTTTCAAATTGTTTTAAAACGATAACAACTTTTAAATAACGTTGGCCCACACTGCAGATGAAGATGAAATGCTTAGGATCGTGTACTTTTGCATGGTAACAGTAGAACTTAAGTGTACATATAAGGCTAGGCAGCAGTGCTAGTCGTAAGTATTTAGTACCGTTTAGTAGATACGTAGCGCCAGTTCAAGCACAATGTGCATTATTAATGATGTCATTAATGAGCCATCGGATTTCTCCACCCCCACCCCAACCCACCGCATGTCCACCGCACCCGCATCCACATTCCATCCCACAACCGGCTGGTTGCCAGCACCGCTCCCCATATACAAACCGATCGAATTCTCTCTCGTGTCACGGTACTTTTACATCTAGAGGGACTGCTATTCAATATTCGACTTATACATGTCTGGTGAAACTTATTTACAAACTGAATTGTAACCGATAAGTATATACAATGAAAGAACAACGACGTCTTACGAGAATAATGGCCTTTATCTTTCTTATCCATGGCATTTCAACACGAAAAACTGTCACCAGTATTACACGCTAGACCACAGAGCACCCTGCTGACATGATCTGGAGAGTGCGAGCGAACAAAAAAATGTTCAGATGTGTGTGAACTCCTAAGGGACCAAACTGCTGAGGTCATCGGTCCCTAGACTTACACACTACTTAAACTAACTGAAACTACCTTATGCTAACAACAACACACACGCCCATGCCCGAGGGAGGACTCGAACCTACGGCGGGAGGGGCATCGCAGTCCGTGACATGGCACCCCAAGCCGCGCGGTCACTCTGCGCGAACATAACACACGTCCATCCGCATAATGGCTGAGCATGACTCTCCTGGCATACTGGGGCTATGAATCACCCGGAATGGCGCCGACTGCAGCAGACCGATGCCTGGCGCCTAAACAGCCGCACTCTGTCACGGTTACGAAATTGCGCTCTTAAGTGATTGACTTAGAGTGATACTTCTATTAGAAATGAGATGCACACAACATTGATCGTAGTGATGTCTTCTATGCCATTCCCTCTACAGTACATAGCAGTGCCATCATCTCACATCAGATAGGGAGGTATCAGAAATTTCGACAACTGAATTATCACAGTAAGCTGTACCTGTGGGGGAGAACAAACAACTGTTGTACAGGTATGTTTGGTACTCGATTTGGAATGCTGACAAAACGTTAAACACCAACCCCCCTTGCTATAAACAGGATGCGATTTAATATTCGGGCAGGCACTATATTTTTAAGTGATTCCCCACATAAATTGTGTTTTATGTTGTGCATAGGACATCTAAGATCTCTAGCTGAGTTCTATCCTCTACTCCCCTCTGCTGTCCAGATGTACTAGCCATCAAGAATGAAGCCTCTACTATGAATTTCTGGCACGTTATTCGGATCTAACATTTCAACACAGTGAACAATTGAACAGGGTAGCGCTATTTCTGTATGTCGACCTCCAGGTTCTAACCTGCACAATTCTGTATTTAGAGTCCATGGTTTCTTCGATCATATGACAACTCAGAATGGCTGACCTGGGTATATTAATGCAGTCCAAAATAGTTGTTCCAATTCTCGTGGCGCTGTGGTCGTCTACCCCACCTCTCACCCTCAGCGTAGGATTATTAGCCATCAAGGGAACCCAGTACTTGCGCTCTGTACTCATAGTTCAAGGCCGATCATCATCATCATCATCATCATCGTCATCTTCATCCTCATGAAGCGTCTTCAGAGATGTGCCACTTCCGGGCACAAGAATCTGACTCACTCACTTGATTGTAAATATTAAACTACTCCGCTTTCTCAATGTTTATTATTGTTTATCATTCATAGTGTGTATTGTGTGTGTGTGTGTGTGTGTGTGTGTGTGTGTGTGTGTGTGTGTGTGTGTATGTGTTGTTTTTCATGGTGTTCTTTCATTTCTCCCCAAGTTCAACAGCTCCCTGATGTAGATGATGCAGTGCCTGAAACATTTGAAGAGCAGCAGCAGCAACAGGAGGTATCAATCCAGCATTTATACACCCTGATGCTGCTCCCAGCACGTTAGAGTGAAAATAAAGGACATTTGAACAACAGCTGAAGCAGAAATGAAGTAAGCATGCAGACAAGCTACCTGATACAGACCCCCAACATATTGGAGTGGGAATGAAGTCAGCATGGGGAACTGTTTCTATTACATCCGTCACTGGCACCGCTGTGTCAGCATGCAGACAATCTTTCTGATGCAGCACATAATATATCAAATCAGGCATGGAATTGTTTCCAGGCTCCGACATTCCACTATATCGAATGCCTGCGCCACTCAGCAAACCTTAGCTAAGCTGCTAAAGAGTGCTGGTGTTCAATACTACTTATCAACTGACAGCCAAGGAAGCGAAGAATGTTAATGTTGGTTTAGCACCCAACACAGACGACAGAGTTATAGTGGAATAGAAACAGGGTACAAAAGTATAAGTCAATGATATGGTGTGGGATTAACTGTGCAAAAAAAATGGTTCAAATGGCTCTGAGCACTATGGGACTTAACTGCTGTGGTCATCAGTCCCCTAGAACTGAGAACTACTTAAACCTAACTAACCCAAGGACATCACACACATCCATGCCCGAGGCAGGATTCGAACCTGCAACCGCAGCGGTCGCGCGGTTCCAGACTGAAGCGCCTGGAACCGCTCGGCCACTCCGGCCGGCTTAACTCTGCAGCAAGCTAAAATTCAGACAGGTTGCATGACAATCGAGAACATTCCCACGAGACATCAGTATCTTCAGCAGCAACTGCGTATCCATCGTCGATATGTTTGGGGATGATACAATGAAGTTAATATCTCAAGGCCTGACACAGTGTGTATATTAGAAGCGTCCAAGTACCTGTACAGTACAATAAGTGTCACCAGGGAGGGACTCAGTCCGTGGAGAAGGGATGTTAATATGCTCTTAGATGATATCGTCAAGTTTCTATTAGAATGTGAAGAGCGCGATGAGGATTAGGAGTTTAAGGTATGTATAGATGTGTATACGTGTATTATACCTGAGTCCGCTAGTAGTACTCCTATAAACAGAAATGTCATACAAGTGGAGTTCACAGGCTACTAGTGTTGCAATTGGTTTGCATGAAATACACGGCGAATTTAAAGTATCTAACAAATAGTTATTTGGAAAGGATCACAGGCTGATGAACAGGGCTGACGTAGAAAAAAGAGAATGGCAGTTCTTTTTTTACGGTGGTGTTTTACTTTCCCCTCAGCTCAGAGACTACAACGTCTTCATACATGTCTTCGGGCTGGAATCTCATTGGCTGCATCAGAATTGTCTTCAGTGGTGAGTCCCGCTTCGAACTGGGCCCGATGTCTGCTGAAAACATGTCTGGAGACACCATAGACGGAAGTCGGATACCAGCTTGATTATTGCCTGTCATACGGCACAACAACCAGGAATAACTGGAGTGATGGTCGCGGTGCCGTTTCATTTTATAGCAGGACTGCTTTTGTTGTTATCTGCGACACCCTAACAGCACAGCGGTACGTCGACGATATTTTGCGCCCCATTTGCCCTTCATAGCAAGCCATCCTCGGCTTACTTTCAACAAGATAAAGCCCGCTCGCAGATGGCGAGCGTTTCTGCTGCTTGCCAAATCCTATCTTGGTTAGCAAGGTCGCCAGATCCGTCTCCAGTTGAGAAAGGTTGAGAGGTGGTATGAGCCCCCTCTCATATTTCTATCTTACGATTCTCCTCTCTAATTGCATGCAGTGGAAAGTTGCTATTCCTTCACACGCGGACTTCCCACGCAGCGTCTCTCGTCACCCGGGTGGTCCGGTGACAGGCGGGCTCTGCTGATCTGGAAAGCTTTAAGCCGACGGGTGTGAGGAAGTCGAGTGAATGCTTTGCAGACACCGACATTGTCAAGAGGCACGCCCGCAGAGCTTGAAGTAGCGGCTGGGTTAGAGGTTCCGTTACTTCGCAGAAACTTAGCGAAAACACTTTCTGGCGGGATACCAGCGAGGCGTGGGAATGACTTGTGTACCCAGGCAGCTGTGGCGGGAAAATTCCCGCACTTTCTGCAAAATAGTAACTGTGATTGGCTTGCTCAGGGCATAGCACCGTGACGTAGCAAGATCGGCGCAGAAATTGGCGCCAAGGATCTCCATTGGTGGAATGGTAGCGTTCCGGCAATGGAGTGGAATTTTCCGCCGGTTTTCGAGTTGCTGATTGGAACGTTTAACCACGGCCACTGTCGTGGGGGCGGGAATGTTCTGTGTTCGGTTTTTGTACGGGTGCTCTGGTAGGGAGTTGGCTCTCGCCTTTCGGTCGAGGACGTCGAAGCAACCAGCCAACGGCTCCGGTACGGCAGATCGTGTCCTGGGAGTCAAGAAGTCGGTTTGGTAATGTATGTCCGCAGCACCGGCAGATAGGGATTTTCCTAGGTGACAATCAGAGCTCAGCAGAGCGCGCCTGTTCGTCTTTTTTCTAACTTTGTTCTGTCTTGGGTAGCAGCAATTAATGTTGGGTTGGCTATGTGTTTTCTCTAAGAATTGAGTTGCTAGGAATTGGCTGCACATACCACTTCGTCATAATCCTCACAATCTAGTTTAGGGACAACTTCACATTCACAGCGTTTGTTTAAGTATCCAATTAGAGCCAATTTGATGTATTGTTAATGTTTCATGTGTTGTTGTTTATTATTTTGTGTTTAGTCTTAATAAATCATATTGTTATTTTGGACAGAACTTTCATTCTGTTAATAGGTAGAGCAACCCCATCATTCCTCACTATGTTAATGAAACCTTCGTTTAATTAACTTATTTATCAAATTAAATTATTGCAGGTGCCAAACTCTCTTCTACTCCACTGGCAGGGTTGATTAGAGTCAGTTCGCGTATTTTTTTTATCCTTGTGCAACAGGAAAAGTTGGAGTTAGAATAAGGGGGGGCTTAGAGCATCATGTACATATGTAAATTCTCTAAGAATTGAGTGTTAAAAACACTGCTAGCCCCGGCACCTCGCAAGGTTTAATCATTATGGACATGGCCCTCCAACTAGCTCGGAATTTTGACGATCTAACGCGCCAACTGGACATAATTTGGTACGATATCCCTCAGGAGGACATCCAACAACTCTGTCAGTGCCAAGCTGAATAACAGCTTGCATAACTGTCACAGGTGGACCAACGCATTATTGACTTCTCAGTTTCTGAAGCTCTTTCTCTTGAATAGATCATTAATTTTTCTTCCATCCCATCGTTTCGGGTGATACAGCAACCAGTTTATTGTTTGAGATAAACATACAGTCTTGATTGCAGAGGTTTTTATTTTCGAATTTCAATGACACGTTTCGCCTGTGGATGGCATCTTCAGCTTATAGAAACTGGTCACGCCGCGAACCGTCCACAAAACGATTATACGATGAGAATATATCGGCAAAATGCGATTAGGATGTTAAAATCACATTTTACCGATGTATTCGCATCATATAATCACTTTTATGGTTGGCTTGCGCCTTGACCAGTTACTATAATCTGAAGTTGCCTACCACAGGAGTAACAGGTCATTGAAATTTAAAAATTAAAGCCTCCGCAACCGACAGTGTATTCTCTAAGCATGTCCGACTTTACCTGAATGACACCATTCCAGGACGTTTCATTGGAAGAGGAGGAGCTGAAGATAAACTTCATTGTCGGTGGCCTCCCAGGTCTCCAGTCCTCACACCTTGTGACTCTTATCTGTGGGGATATGTAAAAGACCGCGTTTTTATCCCTCCTATGCTTGATATTCTTGAAAGTCATCACACTGATTGAAGCTGTAAATTCGATAACGTGAATGCATAAAATCTTTGAACTTTCCTATTTCTAGGAACTTTGGAATTGTGTTTCTATTTTTGTAATTGGAAGCAATAAATGTCTGAAATCTGTTCCTTCTTTTTGAATAGCCCTGTGTCGAGTAATAAAGGGGCTAATACTGTAACCGGAGGTCTAGGTGCTGGTCAAGATTTGCCCTTCGGCTGCAAAAGATAATGGAGCAGCTGGGGAAGTGGAGTGAGATTTTTATGAACATGCTGAAATAAAAGATACGCAACTCTGCCATGACTGAGAGAACTGCACGAATCTATGAAGAGGGTCAGTCTGACTGAGTACAATTTAGGGCTTAGTCATGGATTTGTTTCTCACCATATTTGTGCTTACGTCCTGAACTCGTAACTAATAATAATAATAATAATAGCCGTGTTAGTACTTTGTGAAAACGTCTGTTGTTTGCATTTATAAAGAACGTTACTACAGCGGAAACTGAAAGCATTAGTCACTTTGGATCGCTGCTAGTTCGCTTGTCAGCCTTCCCCTACCACAGACAAAAAATAATGCTTTATCGATGAGCTTCCAAGCGCCAAATAGACTAGCACACAGCCTACACTCGCTCAGTTTTGAAATAACTGCGCTCGCTGTATCGGCACAGCGCTAATGTAAACAGACAGTTCTGGAACGTTACATAAATATTCATGGCTCTATTAAATGACATTACGGCCGCTGCTGTAGTGAAGTTATTAACAGAAGCTGAACTGCAGCAAAGCAGTTAGTGCAGCTGCTGGATTTGCGAAATGTGTCCTGTGAAGCGGCCGTGACAGAGACCCCGTTTGAGCCAGTAGTCCAGCCAGTGATTTTCCCGTAACAAAATTGCGGAAGTTTTTTCTCAACGGTTCAATACGAGGATGTTTTTGGGGTGTTGAATCCGAATTTCATGTTTGCTGTCTTTTAGGAGGTCGGTTTCACAAATAGAAACGCAGATAACCTCAAAATTTCGTACTTATTCCAGTTTCTCGCATATTTCTCGAAAAACAATTAGTGTTATCAGTGCTAGAGAGCGGTGAAAAGCAGCCATTTTTTGGCCGTCTGCGAAAACATAGCTACAACTCGAAAAATGCACGTGTTATCAACAACAATTCCACGTGAAAGTACATTAAATTTATTACAAGATACGTCTGTAACGTACAATGTTCTCAAAATCAGGGAGGGAGCAAAGCAGAAATTATGGAAAATGCATTCGGCGCCCTAAAGCCAAACGACGCTTCCTCCTGTCTATCTTTCATGGGCACTATACTTTCGGTGTGTTACGCCTAAAAGAGGATGTTTTGAATCAATTCATGGGAAAGCCCCTTTGATGAAAACATTAACAGATAAACTTTACAACATGACACTGAACAGAGATATGGATGAGATGGATCTCAGATCTCTATTTAGCAATGTACATGGTCATAAAAAGAATGGATGTCGAGCCAATGATTGGGTCACTACTTCGAGTAAGTTCTCCATCAGTAAAAGAAAGAAGGCATTTTGTGATAGATCATGGAAAAAAAGACACATAAGTGAAGGATCAACGTATGAAACATACCTCAACTGATGCCATGTGCACTGTACTTTTACTCGTCTCCCTTTGGTTATTGGTGGCCCACGCAATATTTATTGGACACTAGAAGGTCCGGACGAAGGGTCTTTGGCAGTGGAAGCTCCTCGCAAAGCGTCAGGAGCACTGGAAGGCCCAGGCTGAACAGCGAGTTGTTGCTGTTCTTAACTGAAAAAAATGCTGTAAATTATGAATGATGAATGCTGCGATAAAGAAAAATTGATCAGCAAAGGTGCATAATACTGCAAAATATTACGTGAATTAATACACTGTCGCAACAGTTGCTTCAGGCAGTAGTACTGAAAGGGACTCGTCCAGGTCATCTTCGTCTTCTACATCAAAACTGCCGTCGATGTTGTAGTGCAAACCTTCACATTGTTGGCACTCTTTCTTCCAGGACAGTCCTGTTCACCTACACTCAGTGACATTTGCTAGATATAACAGAAGACGGCTCTGGAGGGCTGCAGCTTTCAGTGTGGTTGTGGGAGCCAAACCATGTTTTGCCAACTTCCGTCGTCACTGCTCTAGATCCAAGTAGTAACTGGTCCAGTGTTATGCCTGATAAGAAACTCTGAATGTGTGTTGTTCAGCTGCAGCTTCATTGAGAGAATGGAAGCCGTGTTTCCTGATGCCTTGTAGGGTGATGTCGCATACTGCCTATACCACAAGTTGTTGAGTGTTGTGGTTGGGTGGTTAGCACCATAAAGGGCAATCAGAAATTTCTCAGCAGAAGCTTTTGTATCCTTTAGATGGGCTGAAGCATCACTGAATTTACTAATTATGATTCGAGTTCCGAAGTTCGGGAAAGAGTCTTGGGAAATTTAGCATTGTCTTGGTTGAATAACAGGGATTCAGGGCCGCAGCCACTCATTGTGTGTAGGGAGACTACGTGGTTGGCATCTTCTCCGCTGTGCTTCCTGGATGCTGGAGTAGCTGTGGGCCTGTACATGTTTCTGGGTCGAGGTATACATTGGGGGGGGGGGGGGGGGGGAGTTTCGAGGCCCATCGCTATGAACAGAAGATCAACATCTTCCCATACTTTCGTGAGATGAAGCCAGGGTTCTACCATTCCTACTATTAGTATGTCTGCATCATTAACTGTCGACTTGGAGGCGACTCTACTTTCACTACGTTTTGTCATCAGCACTGTTATTATCGTACCCCAATTTTTGGCATTCGATAGAAAAATTAACTTGTGAAACTGTTGATGTAATGGAGCTGCTAAATTGTATCTCCGTGGACCGCATTTTGATCGACCTCAAGCACAACATGAACTTGCTTGTCTTCTCTCCCAGTACACATGCAACGCAATTTTCGCACTTTGATTATACTTACTTATTACATAATGGATATATAAGTCGCAAATTTGTTCGAAGGTAAGCCCACTCGACTATACGAATCTGTGCAAGAAACAGCACCCATTAATCATGTTTACTGTACTCCTTGGATCCAAAACAGTGGGGGTGGAAGTTGACAAAGAAAGAGTCCAGTGTAGCTCGGCGCACCACTGCTGGCTTGTCTCTCTGCCAATGCTTTAAGGGATGCTGCAACAGTGGTAGCTATGCTGACAGTTCAAAGTGCTTTCGAGTTCAGACATCGTTGCACCGCTCTTGTGAATGCTGACACCATTTGCTGACTCGGTGTACGTGAGGTGGCCGCAACATCCTCTCTGGTTTTAGTCGCTCGGGGCCTTTGAGATCCAGCTCATGTTCGAGTATGGCGCTCCCCAACCCATCTATTCCATCTCCGCATGACAAATTGGGGTCCTGATCAAGGCGAGAAGCAATATCGCACAACGATCGTTCCGCTGTCGAGTCCCGACACGTGCTGGTAAACGTCCCTGTGGCGTAACACCATCTCCTCACAGACAACCAATACTCAAATCCGGTTTCTGACTGAGAAACAGGCTGTGTAAGCTTCCCTCATGTAGTGAAAGTAGATGTCTCGATGATAATCTAAACGTCCTATAGTATGTCTAAAACCACAGATTCTACACATTGGCTTGGTTGCCACTCCCCCCAACGACTTTCGAAATTTCGGAGGATTGTTTTCTGTACCTTTTGTCTTATTTGATCACACGTCTTCTAAACGTCTTTCGAACTCAATACTGGATCACCTATGTCTTATAGATCGACGCCCATTTCCTCATCTATCACATCAGAACACAGTTCCCTCGTAGGTGCCCTCAATGTTCTCTTTCCCCCTGTCGCTATCCCCTCTGCGTTAAAAAAAATAAATAATTTTGCACTCTTAATGGTGGCTCCTTTGCTTTCAATTTGATCCACAGTAATTTTCAATTTTCTGTGTACTGAACCCGTCCTTGCACTGACAGTTTCCCTTTCGATTTCTCCACATTTTTCTGTGAACCATTTTGTGTTATCTCATCCTCTCTTCCTATTGATTTCATTCCTCGTTGATCATTAGACTATTTCTTATGTTACCTAAGATTTCTTCGCAGTTACCTTCCTTGTGCCTTCACTCAAGGAAAAAAGAATTGCAACACCAAAAAAATAATTAATTTAGAGTAACGACATTTCGGGAATACATTTTTCTAGGTGACATATTTAAACGATTAACATTGCTAGATCATACATTAATGCAAGCATGAAATAGGTCGTTGTACAAGTGAAATGCTGGTACATTAATGAGCGATGTATCCGCCAGGATGTTGAATTCAAGCATGCAAACGCGCATACGTGTTGTGCAGGTACTGGATGTCATTTTCTGGGATGGGGTTACATGCCTGCTGCATTTGTTCGGTCAATACAGGGACAATTAATGCTGGCTGTGGATAACGCTGCAGTTGTTGTCTGATGATGTCCCGTTTGTGCTCGACTGGTGCCATATTTGGTGATCGAACAGGCCAAGGCAACATGTCGACACTCTGTAGAGCATGTTGGGTTACAACAGTGGTATGTGGGCGAGCGTTATCCTTCTGGAAAACACTCCCTGGAATGCTGTTCATGAATAGCAGCACAACAGATAGAATCACCAGACTGACGTACACATTTACAGTCAGGATGGGTGGAATATCCGTGAGAGTTCTTCTACTGTCATACGGAATCACACCGCAGATCATAACTCCAAGTGCAGGTCCAACGTGTCTAGGCCGCTCACAGGCTGGTTGCAGGTGCTCACCTGGCCTCCTTCTACCCAACACACGGCCATCACAGGCTCCGAGATAGGACCAGTTTCATCAGAAAACACAACTGACCTCCACCCTGCACTCCAATGAACTCTGGCCCCACCCACTGCAATGGTGGCAATTTGGGATCAGTGGAATGCATGCTATAGGGCGTCTGGTTCGTAGCTGTCCTTGAAGTAACTGATTTGTAACAGTTCGTTGTGTCTCTGTGGCACCAACTGCTGCTCAGACTGCGGCGGCAGATGGACTATGATGCACCAGAGCTATACGCAGAACACGATGGTCTCCCCTCTTTGCAGCGTTACGTGGTCGTCGAGAGCCCGGTCTCTTTGCGACTGAACATTCTCGTGACCACCGCTGCCAGCAGTCGTGTACGTGGTTACATTCCTGTCAAGTCTTTCTGCAAAATCACAGAAGGAACATCCAACGTTTCGTAATTCTACTACGCGACCCCGTTCAAACTCAGTGGTGTGTTGATAATGGCGTCTTTGTCGTCTTAAATCCATTCTTGACTAACATCAACTCACCACCTCCAATGTGAAAGGTGTGTAACGCTCACGACCGTTACAGCGTGTATCCTCATAGTAGCACCACTAGCGCCACTCTTCTGCGACTGGCACATGTGTGAAATCTTATGGGACTTAACTGCTAAGGTCATAAGTCCCTAAGCTTACACACTACTTAACCTAAATTATCCCAAGGACAAACACACACACCCATGCCCGAGGGAGGACTCGAACCTACGCCGGGCCAGCCGCACAGTCCATGACTGCAGCACCATAAACCGCTCGGCTAATCCCGCGCGGCTCTGCGAGTGGGGCGAAATTTGCAGAGAACTCGTCTTTCAGACGTAGATGATGATGTTTGGTTCGTGGAACGCTCAACTGCGCTGTCATCAGCGCCCGTACACATCCCCGATCTGTACACAGTCCAGCTCCTGAAGAGGACGTGTATCCATAGGACATGTGGCCTATAATTAAAAAAGTATCATGATGATCTCTTATTGGCGAAAGATTCCGGAATAGTCCCCCATCCGGATCTCCGAGAGGGGACTGCCAAGGGGGAGGTGACCATGAGAAAAAGATTGAATAACCAACGAAAGAGTAACGTCCTACGACATGGTGCGTGGATTGTCGGAAGTTTTAAAAAAAGGGGGAAATGCAAGGGGTCAGTCTAGTTATAGTAGGGGTCAGCGAACTGAAATCGACATAAGAATTTCTGGTCAGGTGAGTATAGGGTAATATCAACAGCAACAGAAAATAGAATAACGGGTGTAGGATTCGTTATGAATTCGATGGTAGGGCAAATAGTGTATTATTGTGAACAGTTTAGTGATAGGATTGTTCTCATCAGAATCGACAGCAAACCAACACCGAGGACGGTAGTTCAGGTATACATAACGACATCGCAAGCTGAAGATGAAGAGATAAGGAAACATTAATAGAGAAAAATTAATAATGATGATATTGAACCGGTAATGCAGTACGTAAAGGGAGATGCAAATCTAATATTCATGGGTTGGAATGCGATTGTAAAGGAAGGAGTAGAAGAAAGGGATATGGGAGAATATGGGCTAGGTATCAGGAATGAGAGAGGAGAAAAACAAATTGAGTTCTGTAATAAATTTCAGCAAGTGCAGCGAATAGTATATTCAAAAATCACAAGAGGAGGAGGTATACTTGGAAAAGGCCGGAAGATATGGGAAGATTTCAGTTAGGTTACATCATTGTGAAATAGAGATTCCGAAATCAGATACTGGATTTTAAGGCGTACCCAGTAGCAGGTATATACTCAGATCACAATGTAGCAGTGATGAAGAGGAGTAGGTTTAAGAGATTAGTCAGGAAGAATCAATACGCAAAGAAGTGGGATACGGATTTCTAAGGATGAAGAGAGACGCTTGAAGTTCTCTAAGGCTGTAGATAGAAATAGCTCAGTAGGCAGTACAGTTGAAAGAAATGGACATCTCTAAAAACGGCAATCACAGAAACTGGAAAGAAAGAAATAGGTACAAAGAAGATGAGTGCGAAGAAACCATATGTAACAGAAGAAATTCTTCAGTCTATCAATGACAGAAGAAAGTACAAAAATGTTCAGGGAAATTGAGGAATACAGATATGCAATTCACTGAGGATTGAAATAAATAGGGAGTGCATGGAATCTAAGACAAAATGGCTACAAGAAAAATCTGAAGGAATCAAAAAAGAAATGATTGTCGGAATACTAACTCAGCATATAGGGAAGTCAAAACAACCTTAGGTGAAATTAAAAGCAAGGGTGGTAACATTAAGGCTGCAACGACAATCCCATTGTTAAATGCAGAGGAGAGAGCGAATGGGTGGAGAGAGTACACTGAAGGGCTCTGTGAGGGCTGAGATTTGTCGCTGCTGACGTTGCCATCCTCAGTGAAATGAGGAGGGACTGACAAGGTAAGGAATGAGGAGGTTCTGCGCAGAATCGGAGAGGAAAGGAATACGTGGAAAACACTGACAATAAGAAGGGACAGGGTGATAGGACATCTTTTAAGACATCAGGGAATAACTTGCATGCTACTAAAAGGAGGTGTAGAGGGTAAAAACTGTAGAGGAAGACAGAGAGTGGAATACATCCAGAAAATATTAGGATGTACGTTGCAAGTGATACTATGAGTTGAAGAGGTAGGCACAGAAGAGGAATTCGTGGAGGGCTGCATGAAACCAGTAAGACTGATGACTCAAAAGAAAAAGAAATCATCAGAACAGTTAATACATTTATCCTATTGTGAGACAAATTCAGTACCTTCATGGGAAAAGTCTACATTTGCCTACGGAAGCATGATTGTACCCAGTCCTGCATATATTCGTCCGAAGTAAATCAACGCTAACGAATTTCAATGTCCAAGGCTCCAAGAGTGTGGAACTCGCGTGGGTAGAGATCAGGACTGTATGGAGGACGTGTGAGGGATTCCCAGAGAACTGCTGCATTGCAGGCGAGACAATCTTGGCAGCACGTGGGTTCACGTTTTGTCAAGGTTGTTTCGACTACGCTGCAGAAATTTCGTTGTATTTTTATGGAGTACTCTTCTGTATAAAATGTCAAAAAGTTTGTCTCTGTGAGTCTCTACACAGGCACTTTTGACCAGCAAGCAACAGACTGTTCTTCAATTGCCAGTGAAATTTGTACTTATTCATACATTATCTTTAATGTACTGTACAAAATATTATATTATGTCTGTTTGTATGCCCTTAAGTGGTTGTCGGTCGCCTATTATCTGATATACAATACATCAACTACGTTTGGCTTTCCAGTAATGCATGTAATATGTTTTTTACATTTGTTATCGATAGTTTTGCGATGTTTGGATGTATGTGTATCTTTGAGAACATCATAATAGCTGTTGCTAGTTGTCAAGCTATAGTACGTAGAGAATAGTTACCTAATGTGACACGTGATGTTGCAACGTTTATGATGTGGATTTATTCCTGTCTGGTTTTGTATGTGTAAAGTAAAAGAATCTGATAATTTGACATCACACATGTATGTAGAATTACTGCATGGTAATGTATTACGTGAATGTGAACTGTGTAATGTATCACTTACACATGGCGATGTATACAGAGAATGCTACTTTCTCTCACGATGTTTTTTTTCAGGTGCTTGAAAAGACTTACGGTCGAAATTAGCAACTCGCACGATTTAAATAAATGTTTCACGCAGCCTACTGTGAACCATGTTCTCTTTTATATTAAAAAAAAAACAATAAATTTTTGTCATCGAATCACTCAATTTTTGGCTGATACGGTCTTCAGCCTCAATATTCGTTTGAAGCAGTTCTCTACGCTAGACTGTTCCGTGCAAGCCTTTCCATCTCCGTGTAACAGTTAAACCTGCAATTAACTGAACCTGCGAAATGAAGTCCAGTTTCGACCTGCCTCTGGAATTTATACATTCCGTTCCCCTCACCTTCAAAGCTCTGGAATTTTTACATCACCCTCCCCCTCTCACATTTCCATCCATGACCACTTTCTCCTCATTTCAGCTCAGGAGCTCTTCCTTCACTGGTTGTGGGGCTGTGTGGAGGGGTCTGGGCGGTTTTTTAGATTAGTGGGTCTCGGAAAATTATCGAAAGGGCGTCAGTCTAAAAGGGTACAGGACAAACACAGGACGAGGGTAGACCAAGCAACTATCGCTTTGGAGATGTAAACTGGCGTAGCTGTATCGAGAAAGATCAAGAGCGCCAAGCGCTAATAGAAAGTACTGACGCTCAAATCGTTATGCGAAATTCAGTGGAAATTTTTGTAAAGAACGTAACGGCATTGAGAAAGGATGGATTAAATACCCGTTGTTCTGGAGCGTTTATTACTTTTAGAACTACTTAACCTTGTAGTGAAACTGAAGTTGAAACTTTCTGTGAGTTAGCATGGGTCGAGGGCACACCTGACAACAGGAAAAAACTATTAAATGATCCCTTTTACCAACCCCCGATGCAGCTGCTGAACAGTTCAGAGAAAACTTGAGTCTCATTTCAAATAGGTACTTCACTCGTACAATAATAATTGGTTGTGCCTTCAATCTATCCTTGATAAGGGCGTGAAAATACATGTTTAAGGTCGGTGGTAGGCATAGATTGCAGACTAATTTCGTACTTAATGGTTTCTCCGAAAACTGTTTTGAATAGTTCAAGGGGCTCACTCGAAGTGTAAATGGCTGCGAAAACATACGAATATTTGATCTTTTAGCAACAAATAATTATGGGCAAACAGGAAGCTCTTGACGGATACAGGGATTAGTGAGCGCAAGATCGTTGTAGCAAGACTGAATACCGTTATATCTAAAACCATCAATGATACACGCAAAATGTATCCACTTAAAAAAACATACAAAAATTCTTATGACGCCTTCGTTCGAGACAGTTTCCACTCCGTCCAAACCGGCTACTTAAGTGTAGACCAGATGTGGCTTACATATCGAATAAATAATATTGACAGCAACTGAGATACATACCAAATACATTAATAAGAGATGGTACTGATCACCCATGGTACACAAAACAGGACGCTGTTGCGGAAGGACGAAAGAAGAATGCTAAATTTAAAAGAACGCAAAACCTTCAAGATTGGTGATGCTTTACATGAAGCTCGAAATTTAGCGCAGACTTGAGTGCGAGATGCTTTCAATATTTTCCACGACGAAACTGTCTCGAAATGTGGCATAAAATCCATCAGTCTCGTCGTATGTAAATTACGTCGTTGGCAAGACGCAGTCAATACCTTCACTGCTCGATAGCGACGATAGCGTTACCGTTAGCGCCACTAAATCAGAATTACTAAACACGCTTACCCGCAATTTCTTCATCAAAGAAGACCAAGTAAACGTTCCAGAATTAGACTCAAGAACAGCTGCAAATATGAGCAACTTGGTATATACCCTCAGTGTAGCGAAGCAACTTAAGTCACTTAATAACAGCAAGCTCTTCAGTCCAGAGTGTATACCAATTACTCTCCTTTCACAGTATGCTGAAACAATTGCTCCATATTCAGCAATCATACACAACGGCTCACTCGACGAAAGATCGGTATCTGAGGACTGGAAACTTGCATAGGACACACCAGCGTGCAAGAAAGGAAATAGGAGTAAGCCACTGAATTACAGACCAATGTCACGGTCTATTTGCAACAGGATTTTGGAACAATACTGCGTTCGAACATTTACGGATTACCTCGGAGAAAACGATATATAGACAAATAGTCAACACCGATTCAGAAAATATCGTTCTTGTGAAACACACGTAGCTCTTTATTCTTACGGAGAACTGAGCGGTATCGAAAGAGGATCTCAAATTGATTCCATATTTCTAGATTTCCAGAAGGCTTTTCACACCGTTCCTCACAAGCGGCTTATAATTAAATTGCGTGTCTACGGGAGCATCATCTCAGCCGCGAGACTGGATTTGCGATTTCCTGTCAGAAATGCCACTGTTCGTAGTAACGGACGGAAAGTCATCGAGTCAAACAAAAGTGGTACCTGGCATTCCCAAGGGACGTGTTACAGGAACTACGCTGTTCCTAAGTAACGTAAACGATTTAAGAGACAATCTGAGCAGCACTCTGAGACTATCTGGAGATGATGCTGTCATTTACCGTCTCGTAATGTCATCAAATGAGCAAAACCAACTGCAAAGTGATTTAGGCATATATTTATTTTGATGAGAGAAGTGGCAGTTGACTCTAAATCATGAAAAGTTTGAATTCATTCACATTAGTGCTAAAAAGAATACACTACAGTTACATTGTACGTCACACGATTCTAAAGGCTGTGAATTCAACTAAATACGAGATGTGATCAAAAAGTAACGGGAATTTTTCTTTTTCTTACAGACTCTTTATTTACTCTTCAACATCAACTTTGTCCCCTTCAAAGTCATCTCCCCTCAGATATAACACAATGGTGACAGCGCTTTTAACTATCTTGGAAGCAGTTCTGAAACTCACCTTTCGTTATGGTGTTCAGCTCCTTCAACGATTCGGTTTTATCTCATCAGTGATGGAAAAAGACGTCCTTTCACTGTTCTCTTCAGCCTCAGGAACAGAATAGAGTCGCAGGGGGTCGTGTCCGACGAATCCGATGGCTGAGGCAACATAACGGTTTCTTTTTTGTTTTTCCAAAAATCGCGAACAAGCATTAAGGCGTAGGCGGGAGAATTATCGTGATGGAATTTTCACAAGTGTTCTTACCACAATTCTGGTAGTTTTATTCCGACTGTTTCACGCAAACAGTGCATAACTTCCAGGTAGTATCCTTATTGAGCGTACGACCATAACGCGGGAATTCATGGTCCACTATCCCATAGTACCCGAAGAAAACTGTGAGATAAACCTTCACATATGATCGAACTTATCGAACTTTTTTCCGTCTTGGCTCTTGAGGCAGTTTCCATTGGGATGATTGGGCCTTGGTTTCGATGCCGTAACTGTATACCCATGTTTCGTCATTTATTATAACCTGCTTTAGAAATTCTGGATCGCTGTTGGCTTCATTCAGCAATTTCTGAACGATGCCTACGAGACGTCATTTTTGGTCGAAATTCAGCAACTTAGGAACGAACTTTGCTGCTACACGTTTCATGCCCGAAACACCTGAAAAAATTGCTTGGCCAAAGGTTATTTCGACGTCATCAGCAACCTCTCTGATGGTGATTCGACGATTATCCATAACCATAAGCTTTATTTCTTCCACATTGTCGTCAGTATTTGACGTGCTAGGGCGTCCAGGGCGGTCGTCGTCTTCGAAGTCTTCTCGGCCCTCTTTGAAAGGTTTATAGCACTCGTAAACTCTTGTCTTACTCATAGTAGATTCGCTGAAAGCCAGAGTCAACATTTCGAATGCGGTGCTGCACTATATTCCGTTTTTCTAGTAAAATTTAATGCAGATCCTTTGAGCCACTTCTTCAGAAAGTAAAAAGTCGCTGAGCTCCCGAAAACACTTAAAATCTTTCGACTGTCAGCAATAAACTCAATATTCAAAACAGCTGAAAATGCAAAGAAACAGCAGGAACCTCTGTACCAACAAGACAAAAAAAAAAAAAAACACTGAAAATCAGATTTATAAAGCCCGAGAAAGTAAATTCCCGTTACTTTTGGATCACACCTCGTCTTAGGGATAACAATTATAATGAACTTAAACTGTAACGAACACATAGGGAATGTTCTGTGGAAATCTAAGCCTGTGATTAATTGGCAGAACAGAAAAGGCAACCGGTCTGCTGTCAACACTGAGATAGTCAGTCCTCATCTGGAGCACTGCTCTGCGGTACGGGATCCGTATCGAACGGGCGTGACGGAGGAAGCCGAAAAAATACAAAGAACGGCAGCTCGTTTCGTATATTCGCGAAACATGGAAGGGCGTGTCACGGATATGATGCGAAACAGAAAGAAGTCGCAGGGGGTCGTGTCCGACGAATGCGATGGCTGAGGTAACACAACGGTTTCTTTTTTGTTTTTCCAAAAATCACGAACAAGCATTAAGGCGTAGGCGGGAAGGATTGTAGTCAATACCAGATGCCTTGTTTAGATCTAGTTTTCTTCGAGGCTGGCTCTGAGTACTATGGGACTTAACATCTATGGTCATCAGTCCCCTAGAACTTAGGAACTACTTAAACCTAACTAACCTAAGAACAGCACACAACACCCAGCCATCACGAGGCAGAGAAAATCCCTGACCCCGCCGGGAATCGAACCCGGGAACCCGGGCGTGGGAAGCGAGAACGCTACCGCACGACCACGAGATGCGGGCTAGTTTTCTTTGAAGCACTCTGTCAATTTCTTTTCGTGGTATCATACCATGTTCATCTGCTTACTCTTTCCTTTCTGTAGTACTGTTTCCAAGGTGGCAATCGTTAAAACAAAGACGTACTCGTTGCGACAGAATATTTTACAATAAATTTTTATCAATAACTTTCTCCTCCGAATCCGAAAATATTTTGTCGAAGAGAATTAGAACTCGCTCGAAAAGATTTAAGTGTTCGTTTTTCCTGCGCGCTGATCGAAAGTGGAACGATAGAGAAATAGTTCGAAGATGATTCGATGAACCCTTTGCGAGGCACTTTATCGTGAATTTCAGAGTAGTCATGTAGATGTGAATGTATTTATTCGATTTGCCTACACAGTCTTCCATATAACAACACTTCGAAAGCTCCTATTCTCTTCTCGTATATACCGAGCGAGGTGGCGCAGTGGTTAGCACACTGGACTCGCATTCGGGAGGACGACGGTTCAATCCCGTCTCCGGCCATCCTGATTTAGGTTTTCCGTGATTTCCCTAAATCGTTTCAGGCAAATGCCGAGATGGTTCCTTTGAAAGGGCACGGCCGATTTCCTTCCACATCCTTCCGTAACCCGAGCTTGCGCTCCGTCTCTAATGACCTCGTTGTCGACGGGACGTTAAACACTAATCACCACCACCATCTTCTCGTATATACTGCACGTTTAACTTCCACATAAATATATACTTAAGACTAATACTTTCACAAAAAACTAATACTTAAACGTATATTGTATGTTGAAAAAATTTTTCTATTTCAGAAAAGCTTTCCTTGCTTAGGAACTCTGCCTTCTATATTCTTTCTAGATCGGCCATTAACAGTTATTTTGCCGCCAAACAGCAAAACTCACCTACAGCTTTAATGACTCATTTTACATTCTGGTTCCCTCAGCGTCGTCTGACTTACCCTTGATTTATTGTTGCTGGTTTCCGTATAATATGTATATATTTCATTTCTGCTAGCTCCAGAATTTCAGAAAATATATTCCAGCCAACATTGTCAAAAGCTTTCTCTTGATCTACAAATGCTGTAAACGTAAATCTGCCTTTCTTCAAGCAATCTTCTAGGTTAAGTCTTTAGATCATTTAGATCATTATTGCTTCATGTGTTGCTGCATCTCTCTAGAGCTCAAAAGATATTCCCCGTGATCGACTTCTGCAATTTTTTCTGTTCTTCTGCAAATAGTCCGCGCTAGTATTTTGTAACCATCCAATATAAAACTGCCATTCGGTGATATTCACACCTGTGGCCATCTCAGTTTTCGTAATTAGGATTATTACAGTTTTCTCCAAGTCTGAGGGTACTTCACCTGTTTCATACACCTTGGATATCAGGTGGAATTGTTTCGTAGTGCCTGACCCTCCCAAGGATCTCAGTAATTCTGAAGGATTGTAGTCAATACCAGGTGCCTTGTTTAGATCTAGTTTTCTTTGAAGAACTCAATTTCTTCTCGTCGTATCATACCATGTTCATCTGCTTACTCTTTCCTTTCTCTAGTACTGTTTTCAAGTTTCTGCCTTTACTGACGTTCTTCTACATATTCTTTTAAACTTTCAGCCTTCCCTTGTTAACTTATTACTGGATTCCGATATCAGCTCTGGATAATCATACGGCTGTTGCTATTATCTCCAAGGTTTCTTTAATTTTCCTATGCTTGACATCTATCTTTCCCATAACCATGCATGTTCCTGCAGCTACACATGTCTCCTGCAGTCATTCCTGCTTTATTATTTTGCACTTTCTGTAACTTCATTCTCTATTTCCTTTTTCCTGTTTCATTGGCTGCATTTTTATTTCTCCTTAAATTCAATATCTCTTGTGTTGTGCAAGGGGTTTTTACTAATTCTTGTCTTTTTGTCAATTCGGTCCTCTGCTGTGTTTACTACTTCATCTCTCAAATTACCAGTTCTTCTTCTCATCCAACGTCACTTACCGTTTTTCAGTCAAAAGTTGTCTAACGCTCTCTTTGAAACTTCCAGCAACCTCTGTTCTTTCAGTTTATTCAGCTTTTATCTCCTTAATTTTTTACCTTTCTGAAATTTCTTCACTTTAGTCTGCTGTGCGTGACCATTAAATTTTTATCACGGTTCATATTTGCCCCTGGGAGTAACAGGCGGTTTAAAAATTTGACTTCGAAATCTTTGTCTTATCATAGATTTTAATTTATCTCAAACCTTCCACCATCTCCTTGTCGTTTCCTTATGCAAAACCTACCTTTAAGATTCTTAAATCAAAGTGTCTGCAATGATTAAATTGCGCTGTGACTAAAATTTTGGCTGGCGACTTCCTTTTTTATTCCTCCTTCCCGTTCCACGTTCTTCTAATGTATTTTTCCTTCTCTTTCCTACAGAACTGCAGTCACTCAACACAACTAAATTCTCGTATCCCTTAGCGATCTCATTAATTTCTTTTATCTCAATATATGTTCTTTCAACTTCTTCATCATCTGTGGAGCTAGTAGACATGTAGATATTACTGCGATAGTTCTTGGTTTTGTGATCATACGTTTCATCTACGATAATGCGTTTCAACAACAAGCTATAAGTTATATCAGACCACTAAATCTTAAGAAGTTTATGAGGAATGTAGAGAATCAATTCCATGACTTCAAATAAATTGATTAAATTTCATTAATAAGCCCTTTTATCCCAAACGTTGGTAGATGAAGGAATTATTCACGTCTAACGTGACCATCTCCTCCGCCCCCTCTATTTGTCCATCTCTTCTTCCTTTCCCTCTCTCTATTTCCATCACGTCCTCCCCCTTTCTATGCCCATCATCTTCTCCCCCTCTTTCTTCCTCTCCTCGTGTGACCTCTGTCTATCTCGTCGTTTTCGTTTTCTCTGTCTTTTTCCTCTCACCCTTCTGTCCATCTTTTCTTCCATTCTCTCTCTGACCTCGGGCCTTGTTTATTGTTATTGCAAATTCAGATTGTGTAATAGTATTCTAATCATAGGCCGACAGCCCACAAATACAACTTTTATGTTAGCTGACAACGTTTCGCTATTGTACATTTTACTTGTGTATTTATACATTACACATATTAAAAATATATAGGGCATATCCGTCCGAAAGCTGTATAAAAATTTGAATTACATCGATCAACAGCTTTTCGAGGTTCTCGGTAATAACTTTTCGGCTTTATATATTACATATTTATTTACATACATATTTAAAAGACAAGCATATAAAAACGCGCGTATTCGAATGCAAAGTGGTGTCAAAATTTCGAAGCAATCTATGAAGAATCTTCGGCGATTTAAGATTTCGAACAAACGAACATTTACTGTTTTATTTATATAGATATGCAGAAATTATGTAACTACCACGAATGACATGCCAACCTCTTTTGATTTAAACAACGTAAAAACATTCGACGAGGATGGGATTCGAACCCACGCGTGCAGAGCACATTGGATTAGCAGTCCAACGCCTTAACCACTCGGCCACCTCGTCAGACGTAACAAAATCGTCTATTACTACTGTGATGTCGCATCAGATTGTGATGCCCTTACCGGCAGTATTTTCCCCTTCTACTGATATTTCGCTTTCTGTGGTACCGCTTCCCTTGGCTTCATGCCAGTTCACTGGTCCGCTGTTACGACAGTCGGCTACTGATTACGTATCTCTCACGCAGCTTGTTTCCTTTTCCCTATCGCAATGCTCCTGACCACCGCCTACGTTTCTCGCTTACTATGCGACACTCATTTCACCGCTTTATCGCTGAAAGCCCATGCTTTCTTATTTCGATTAAACAAACAGAGGAATATTCTGTTCTCTCCTTTGAAGCTCAACCGAGTTTGTAGCTTTCCCTTCCTTTCGCTCTTCTTGGTTCCTTCTCCAGCCTCAATGACGAAGAAGTTGGGACACCAGCGACGTTAGCAAACGAAGACGAAATTAACGTGGGTGGGAACAAGTTAAGATTGATCGGGCGTTGAGCCGGGGGAGAATCGGGGAGGGGGAGAGGAGATATAACGTGAACAGTTTTAATGCTTCCTATCATGCAAGATTCTTGACTAGTTGGGCATCAGATACCAATTCACGTTTCGTAATACTGTATCCCTTGAAACGCAACGATGATTAAATCCTGTGCATTTCAGACTGTCCACCACCACGTACAAAGATGTATTCAACTGGCGAAGAATTTCCTGAAGAAGTCGGTCCATTCTCCCAAATGAGCTGCCGCCAAGGACAGGAACAAGCGTAAATCGTCGTACTCAGACCCGACATCGGCATTCCAAAACTCTGCCCAAAAATTTCATAAATAATTTGTACTGTTAAAATAAGAACAATGGACAAGTTGGTTTTTTCTTGTCACGATCTTACGCTGAAACTACTGTCTCCAAGACAGCGTGTTGCGAACCATCATTTCGTTTAAATTATTATGTGGTAGGAGATATAAATATACCTTTTCGGCTATTTAAACGGTACTCACTTTGAGAGCATTTGTAGTATGCCGATAAAGGTGGTGAGAAAATTCCGATCCAGAGTACGAATTTAGTCATTTTCTGAACAACAATGATTGGGGGTTTGGGGTTTTGTCCACCTACGGAAAGGAAACTATAGGTCCAGATTAATCCAGATTGACTAATATTTCTCATGAATCCCAGAAAGGAATATGAATTCTACATTTACATACCAGAAAGAGCACTGGAATATAAACGCAGCTTTTTTTAAGGAAATAATACAAATGGCCATAGGACACTGGTGGGCGGGCCGCAAGGAGAGAACTACCAAGGCGTCATGAAACGCGTCACCCAAAATGTGAGTCAAAACTTCCGTGATCCGACGGTACAAAACCTATTGCATGGGTCATATTGCTCTAGAGGAAGGTAAGTATGAGGCGAACCACACTTGAGCAATCTGTGGCGTGCCGGCCGGGGTGGCCGAGCGGTTCTAGGCGCTACAGGTTGGAGCCGCGCGACCGGTACGGTCACAGGTTCGAATCCTGCCTCGAGCATGGATGTGTGTGATGTCCTTAGGTTAGCTAGGTTTAAGTAGTTCTAAGTTCTAGGGGACGGATGACCTCAGTAGTTAAGTCCCATAGTGCTCAGAGCGATTTGAACCAATCAGTGGTGTCTGTACGGACTAACTCGCGGATCTCTCTTCTGCCCGCGAGTCAAGAAAAAGCATAATTAAGGCGGTGGAACTAAGTAAATCGTACGCCTCCATAACGTTACGTACTCGTTCACAAATTATGCACAGCCTAGACATCCTATCGAACAATGCAGCACTTACCAAATGAATCAACGCCATCGTAAGGCGAAGGCAGCACCTGCGCCCATCGGAATCTTCTTGAAGTTCTTGAAGAGTGTGGAATTCTGCTCTCCTCAGGAACTGCCACCAGGAGTAGAAGTCTGCTTCCATCAGACTCTAACGCCCATCGGAAGCTGACGTCAGAACGATCACCTCACTTCCTCTCTGAGTTGTCCTCCATACGGGAAAACCCACATAATTTTGCCTCAACCAGTCAGACTTGGGTAACAACCGTTCCAAAAATCAGACGAAAGGAATTCGAAGTTACTGACCCCTTTCTACCGAAATTCTGAGAGTGTCCCGTGCAACATTACATTTTTAAGTCCTATATAAACCACTTTATGTGAGGAAATCGTCACGTACACCAAAGAGTTAATTTTTCTCTTGGTAATCAAATTAAATAGCTTTCAAGCTTCTGAAGTTTCGCAGGATCACTACTCTATGCTGCTTATGATATACGAATGGGCATGTTTATTTGTGTTGTAAACGTTTTTGTATCTTTTTTTGGTGTGTGAGCCCGGAGAAATCGGACGTATGTGATATGTATTTTCCGGTTGCCGGCAAAAATTTGAAATGTATTTTCCGGTTGCCGGCAAAAATTGACCTATTTTACTTAACCCTGCGAAATTGTTTAAAAATCATTTACCTTCCACGTTTCCTTTGTCACGAACACAATTTTCATTGTATTTTTGTTATTTATAGCGTTATTTATAGCGTCCAACGTCCTGAAGTCGCGAGTGGATTGATCGATGATGAAACGATCGAACACTATTCGTGTTCTATCATTACCTCTTCGTTACTCGAAAACAGTACCCCGTCCTGAGATTAATTTGCCGGTAATTTTTGTTTGTCTGACTTAATTTTCTGCGTAAGACTTATTCTCAGTTGATCGGCCACACATTATCGAACAACGACGTCACCAACATACTCACTGGCCTGATGCACTCCCACATCTTCCTTTTTTTTACTGACATCGGTGTATTTGAATGATAAATATTCTAATTTCCCAGAATTATCGATTTATTCACACTTCTCGAAGCTAAGAAAAATGAATTTTCCCATCGTCATTGGGACGTATTTTCTTCTCGCGACAGTTAACAAACATATTCGAAGTCTTATTTGCAGTATTTAGTATCGCCGCTTATTGAGAAATTTTCATTAAAATACCTCAGTAGCCAAGAAAGGCATGTTTGACTCGTCACAAGTTGATACATGAGGGAAAGCTTGTTTTTGACCCAAGTGTGTGGCGTCAGTCTGTCTCGACAGTAACGTATTTCGGGAACATAGGAATTCAACCACCAGTGACGCGCCTCGCCACACAGCCATTGTGTGGGAGGGCGTGGTCACAGACGAGACGTTGTCGGAGTGATGCTTTCAGAAAATTGTTCGGGAAGAGCAGCTTCGACCAAAACAGGGACTTCGTTCCCCACTCCACCAATTAGAGCGTGACCAAGCGAGCTACTCGCATCGCTGAAATACGCGAACAGCTCTAAGATTTGTAACGGACTCCTCCACAGGCAGACAAACGGGAAGGTGTCTCGCCAGTGTCCCGCGCCGCTGCAGCGCGCGGCTCGGCACGCAGGCCACAATGAGGTGCTCCATTTCTGAAGCCCTCTGTCACCACAGCGCTTTAATGCGTAACCAGTCTTTTGTGAACAGGCAACAGAGGAGGCCCCCGACCACTGTAGGTCCAGGCAGCTTGAAAAGAATGGCAGGGACGCAGTCCTCAGGCCTGTAAGTACTTCTACACATTCAGGCGCTCTCAGCTGAGAAATTTACCAAGAGGGAAACATATTTACTTTAAGAACGATTGAAATTGCTTACCAACTGTTTCACAAGGAGATGTTTCTAAACTACACGGGCAGGGGGATGGTGTAAGATGTTATTCATCGATCTCTTGCAATTGTTCTTGTTATTTATGACATGAAACAAATCGGCCAGACAATTGGAGGACTTATTTCAACAAGGTACATTCAGCTGTGTGCATCCTGTCTCGCAGGAAATATGATCCAAGATGCTACTCCAGGAGGGTGTAAAATGAATGTGCGCAACGGAGAATAATAAACGCTAAAATGAAGATTTGGCCCTGTCTGGCTACACCCTGAAACAGATCTTAGGATCTGTTAATTCTATTAATTACAATCTAAACATATATGAAAGATGAAGGCAACTTATCCTATTAAATGATAAACGTTGTTTCTGTTTATATATTTTAGATAAAAAACCTTTATATTACAAAGTTTACATTTCCTAAGTAAAATTACTAACCAATTGCCCAACTGTGCCCTTTATTATGACTGTGCGGTCTAATATCAATGACGCAAAATGACTGACATCCTCTATGTACTAAACACTAGAAGACACTACTTTCAAAGATGATCTACGGTGGTGTGGAAACGAACTAAGGTGATCACAGCTGTTTAGCTTTTATAGCACTAATAAACAGAAACAGTTTGCGATATCACCATATGTACTGCGTCCGGTGCGTCGAAGTGATGGTTCCCGTACTCGTCTGTGAAGGTGGAAGAGCTCCAGCCACAAATAAACTCTTTTAAACACTAGGACGGCAGAAGGCGGCGCCCTGACTAATACACTCTAATACTGTCTTCTCCTCTTTGTGTCCTAAAGACGAGAAACGCGAACCCCCAGCCACAAGGACAGAGTTCAGATAACGTCTCAACGTAAGTATAGACAGAGGAAGTGCTCTCAATTACTGAACGCTGCGTACTCAACGACGACTTCCAACCCGGAGGTGAAGTCCAGAATGGTATAGGTTCGCAAATAGTACAGTGCCTAACTGTTCTTTAAATAAACTCTCCTGAGAGCAAAGATAGCAAGTCTGTTTTTACCAACAAAGCTGATATCGAGCAACCGTCACACAGGGGCACTCACAACGGAAGACCTCGTCTCTCCATCACTAGCCTCCCAGCAAGGCTCGGCCCCTCACCCTCGTAATTCCGAAAACGAATCGTATTCCCGAAACCACGGAATATTCTCCCTCTCTACAGATTCTTCTGAACGCCGACCAGCCATATTTTAGTCTTTTGTAGTCCAGCGAGGAAAGTTTGCGAGGGAAAACCTATACTCGCACGATGGTACTCTTCTGAGTAAAAATCCTTGGAAATAACCCAGCCTGCATGGTTTCAGAGGTGCCGCTTCTTCGTTCTTCTCACCTGCGTCCGAGATTTTCAGCGTTCGGAAGTATTATCCGGTTATCCTTCCGGCCCCTACTACAATAGCGGCCGGCCGTCACCCTATTGCACTCCAGAGCTCAGGTGTCACGACGTCCGTCTAGCTACTTCCTGTGTTTAAGCAGGACCAATACCTGTGCGGACCTTCCACCCAGTGCTTGAGTACTGCCTGCCATTTCATCTCCACTGGCGTTCCAACCTCTACTAGTGTAGGCAATTATTCATGATGCCGTTTTTATAATAAAGACACTCCGTCACCTTTCATGCAATAAGCTTTAACAATTACTTACAAGACGTACGTGACAATGTCAGTCTCCTTTATATATTCATATATACGATGTACAACCTATCACATGATACCTAATTGTGTTTTTAGATCACAGCAAAGTATGTGGATGAGTTGAGCCACCTTACAATGAGAATGGTGAGCTATTATTTAATAGTTTAGGGACAGAGTCATCTTATGGAATATGATGTAGAGTAATTGGAATTCTAGTGTAAATTGTTGCTCAGTCACATTTATAAAAAAAAGTTCATCTGGAGCCTTTTTTAGTTGGCAGTTAATAAGTAAGCTATCAGATTTTCTTTGTTACTACTTAACAGAAAAATAAGAACACTAAGTCCTTCTCATGAGAGAAACACAAGCCAGGTAATATATTTAAGTCTCACCGCTAATAACACACCTGCCAGCAGATGGTGTTCTTCAAGCCCCCTTAGCTTCAATGCCTATTACAAGGTACAGAGATGATGCTGCATACAGCACGAGATGCCTCCTAGAATTTAGCGGAACTACATGAGATCTGGCATGCAAATAATCGCACTGAACAGTCTTGGTACTAAGAACGGATGCTGGCCATGCGTGTCAAGTAATCGTTGAAGTTGACGAAGGCTCTACACCTTTTTCTCAGATGACCTTATTCAGTGCTCAACGTCACAAACTGAATAATTCTTAAGTCGACTGACACTAATTGGAGAGTCTGAGCTCTGAGATTCAGAACTTCCACCTCCTTCTGCAACAGAATGAGCGTTCCTCGTTTGAAATGGATCGTGCCATGATAAGCAATTAGATGTGACCTTAGATGAAACATCTTAGATGAATCCTTAGATGGTTGTTTGACGCCAAAAAATTATAATATCCAACAGGTTTTGCGCTCACAGACATCACGCAAGATATGACAGCCGAGAATGAGAGCCAAAGTAGCTACGTCGCATACTCAACCACTAAATTCATATATATTCGCACATTTACGTTTAACAAACTGCCTATTGGCTTCTGTCTCGGGTTCTTCGTTCATCTAATGAACGTCGGCCGAAGAACCCGAGACAGAAGCCAATAGGCAGTTTGTCAACAAGTGGCGACGAAAGCCTTAATAATTTTGTACTTACGTTTAACTCAAGACCTAAGTGGTCTACCATCAGACCAGAGAGTATCGTATTGGAGAAAGAGGTACTCCAGCTTTCTGGATAAGTGACCCTATTTAAAAGTTTGGTATAAAGACATAATGAAGCAAGGACCGCATGCGAACATCCTTATACACACTTTGATTTGTAGTTAGCAGATCCAGCTCGAATAACAATGGACGGAGCACTCCTTTGGAATACCAGAGAAAAGTAAGCTGTGATTCACCTGCTGAACTGTCGTTATGCCACCTCCAGTGCATTGTGAAGGATCTCGTTAAAGCAAAATGGTACCTAACGGTTGCGACCACAAGAAATATTCTAAACTATATTCAAATTATCTTAAGAGATGCATTTTGCCTCAGGGTTGTCTTGCTTGTGCTTTAACGTACAAGATCAGTGTAATTTATAAACTTTCGCTTTTTCAGTTTTGTGTATAGACAATTTTAGGGAGTAAAAACATTTCTACATGAAGGGAGGATCAAAATTAACTAGAATTATTCAGTTAAATATCTTTTATATCACATATAAAAAATACATCACCTTCAAAATAGTATTCATTGGACTCATACATTTGTCTCATAGTTCATCTGTTAATAGGAACCAAGTAGTGCCTACAGCGATCTTTGTCTCGCCTCTTCTATATTCTGAAAACGGTTTTTGAAGTTCCTTCTCATTCTACGGTAGAGGAAAAAGTCTCAAGGGGCTAGATGCATCTCTCTCTCTCTCCCTCTCTTCTCTCTTTCTCTGTCTCCCCCCCCCCCCCCCCCCCCCCGCCGCCCTCTCGCTCTCCTTTCCTTCTGACGTCTTAATACAAATATGCTATCTAAAATCTTTGCCCGTTACGTTTATCGTAACTGTGAAGTACTTGTTTTATTCTGTAAATCTTTAGACATCACAATGAGCAGCCGAAACATTATGTGACCACTGCCTACCGCGGCACTGGGTGCCATCTGATGGCGTTGCGGGCATGTGACGTGGTAACAAAAATATGTAAGGAGGGTGGGGGTGGGGGAGGGGGCGGGGACGCAGGGCTCGCTCTAGCGAAGATGTGGGCTGCAAATGGGCAAATCCATTGAGGTAAGCGACACAAAGAGTAGGTTTATTATTACGCAGGGGCTGTCAACGAGTATCTCGCAAACGGCGAAACTGGTTGAGTGTTCACTTGCTACAGTAGTGAGCATCTACGTAAAGAGGTAGAAGGACAGTGAAACTACCACTAGGCGCTAAATGGTTGGATATTCACGACTCTTAACAGAACGTGGGGTTCGGAGGCTTGTCCGCTCTGTAAAGCAGGACAGATGGCGATCTCTGGCGTCTCTGTCGAAAGAGTACAATGCTGGAGCACGCACAGGTGTTTCGGAACACACAGTTCATCTTACGTAGTTGAACATCGACCTCTGCAATCTTCAGACTACCCCTATGTGTTCAAATGTTGACCCAATGACGTCGTCAATTACGATTGCAGTGGGCACGGTACCGTCGGAATTTAACTGTCAGTCAATGAAAACGTGTCGGCTGTTCGGCTGAATCACATTTTTGCTACACTAGATCGATGGTCGTATCTACAAACGCCGTCATCGAGGCTCGAAACGCACAGCGCGCCACGGACGCTGGGTGGTGGGAACAGAGTTATGTTAAGGGAGACGTTCTCCTGCATTTGCATGGGACCTGTGGTAGTAATCGAAGACACTCTGACAATTAACAGCTGGGAACCACCTGCATCCTTTCACACTTGATGCCTTGCCCGACGGCGACGTCATCTTTCAGCAGTGTAATTGTCCACATCTCGGTGTTAGAATTGTCCTACAGTGGTTTGAGGAGCGTTATAGTAAACTCACGTTGATGTTTCGGCGACCGAATCCGCCTGATGTAAGTGCTATGGAACCCATATGGGTCGCTATCGAGCGCCATCATCGGGTACGCAAGTCAGTGGCCCGTTATGCGAATTACATGACCCGTGCATAGACATCTAATGCCACATACCTCCACAAACATAGAAACAAACTGTCGGAGTCCTGATAGGCAGAATCAATGATGTATTTCGTTCCAAAGGCGGACAAACTAACTGTTAAGCAGGTGATCATAATGAAACTTCCTGGCAGATTAAAACTGTGTGCCCGACCGAGACTCGAACTCGGGACCTTTGCCTTTCGCGGGCAAGTGCTCTACCATCTGAGCTACCGAAGCACGACTCACGCCCGGTACTCACAGCTTTACTTCTGCCAGTACCTCGTCTCCTACCTTCCAAACTTTACAGAAGTTTCATATCAGCGCACACTCCGCTACAGAGTGAAAATCTCATTCTGGAAACATGCCCCAGGCTGTGGCTAAGCCATGTCTCTGCAATATCCTTTCTTTCAGGAGTGCTAGTTCTGCAAGGTTTGCAGGAGAGCTTCTGTAAAGTTTGGAAGGTAGGAGACGAGATACTGGCAGACGTAAAGCTGTGAGACCGGGCCTGAGTCGCGCTTCGGTAGCTCAGATGGTAGAGCACTTGCCCGCGAAAGGCAAAGGTCCCGAGTTCGAGTCTCACTCGGGCACACAGTTTTAATCTGCCAGGAAGTTTCATATCAGCGCACACTCCGCTGCAGAGTGAAAATCTCATTCTGGAAACATGCCCCAGGCTGTGGCAAAGCCATGTCTCCGCAATATCCTTTCTTTCAGGAGTGCTAGTTCTGCAAGGTTCGCAGGACAGCTTCTGTAAAGTGTGAAAGGTAGGAGACGAGATACTGGCAGAAGTAAAGCTGTGAGACCGGGCATGAGTCGTGCTTCGGTAGCTCAGAAGGTAGAGCACTTGCCCGCGAAAGGCAAAGGTCCCGAGTTCGAGTCTCGGTCGGGCACACAGTTTTAATCTGCCAGGAAGCAACAAGTTTATTGTTCGTTGAAGACCACTGACTACCGACTTTCGAAACACTACCACCACCCAAACGGCATAAATCTTGCCTGCTGCACCCCAGGGGGAATGCCGGGCGGCTTCAGATTTTGTGAGCTCCTAAATCACTAAATGAAGTTATATGAACTTTCAGCCTTGTTGGCCAATCAGCCTCAACATAAAAAGTAAAATAATTCCAACTGCCATTTCCATTTCTCATTAACAGAACTCAACAATGTACTGCTTCCTGCCCGAGTATTCACACAACCTTGAAAAGAGCAAAGCTGGTACACACCACCAACCATTTAGCAGGATTAAAGGAAGACTGGAAGATGCTCTGCTGGTAGGACAAAAATCTTCCTTCACCTGGATCCCAAAATCAGCCCTGGGGATACAGAGTGCCTACTGGATGAGTATAAATGTGCACCCAAGAAATGCTATGTTACACAACAGAAAGGCAACTGAAATCACGCAATAGAGGAAGAGTCACTGGGCGTGGTGGGATACCAGTTTGATTCTACACAGAGTACACGAAAAAACCTGCTCCTCTTCTAGCAGCTGTATACCGTAGGCCTCTAGAAATGGCGAAGTGATGCTAATGATTAGATAAAAGCTCAGGAGGATCGAAAAGACGCGCCCTATTCTCCGACGTCTATTTGTTGTAGAAATTTGGAACATGTTTTAAGCTTACGTATATTCTAATAACTGGAGACCAAAAATCTCCTGTGTAGGAATACACATAGGTTCCGAAAACAACTGTGTGAAATCCAACTCACTCTGTCATGTGACAATATTAGTAAGGGAAACAAAAGTCAAGATTTTTCTTTGTTCAAAACACCCAGCGTCACTGAACCACGTGGAAGTGTCACCAGCCACCAGCTGACAAGCCTAAACACTTCAGCACTGTTACTGGGTCAGGAATAATAGCCACCTCATCGCTGTTAGGAGAGATTGTGAGCAATTCAGCAACAAATTGTTAGAGCAATGCAGACAGAACCACCCTTCTTACTTCCAATACCTTGCGCCTCTTTTATATCCTTCCGAGCTTTCATCCAATCATCAGGATCACTTCGCCACTAGAGGCCTACGGTACACAGCTGCTAGAAGACTAGTCAGGGTTTGACTTAGACGTAAAGAACATGTAACATATTCATTAAGCGAATGTAGAGGATATTAACAGAATCTTCCGTCGGTTCTTGGTAGAACAACATTATAATAATAAATGAAAAGCACCAGTTTGCTTTTGTTCTACAATATTATTTTTATTGCTAACCGGTTTTCGGCTTACAAGGCCATCTTCAGGCATTTACTGAGTATTATCACCAAAGAAGTTAAATGTTAGCAGACAACATTGGAAGAGAAGTAACACATCTAGAGTGAAGTAGAAACATACAGCGACTAACATCTTTGCAATGAAATAGTAAAAACTGAACAGTACATAAATAACAATGGAGTTGACAGGCAAACCTTTAGCACAAAATAAGAGTAGCATGCCTACATAACAGTTTCTATTGATAAACAAAACTATTGAAATAAGATAAAATTAGTACTAGGCAAGGCTGCATCAAGAGGTATGAAACATGGAGAGTGATACACAACCAATTAAAAAAAAGAAGAGACAGTTGTCAATGTAAATACAGAATACACGAGGAACTTAAGCCATATCAATACGATAAACAGAAATTAATAAATGCAGGAAAATTGAGGTGTTTGAGGGAACCTACAGTTTGAGAGTGTGGCGGTACTGCATTTTAACATTAACATTATAATCAAAGCAGTGGCTGTATACCAGTTGACATTAAATATATGAGCAAAGTAAAATATGAACAGTATTTGATGAGACAACTACAAGGGGAGTTAAACATGGACAGTAATACAAGTACAAGTTAAAAGCAAACCCTTAACTATTGAAACTACAGCATATGTGGAATACAAAGACAACTGCAACAAATAAAACAACTTAATGACTACAGGAAAATGGGAATATGTAGGAAGAGAGAGTGTAGGAAGTAACGAACAACAAAGATGATTATATGAAGTTTAGGAGAGGGGAAGTGTTGAGTTGTGTCTGGTCATTTAGGATGAGATCTGGACTGTGAGCAAGATGTTTGTTAATTTCCAGGGCTTCCAGCAGGTTGAGTTTATGGCCTTTGTTTGCTAAGTGAAGTACATGGGACACTGGCTGGTAGTTGTGACCCTCACTCAGTACATGCTCAGCAAATGCAGAGTCTGAATTCTGCAACCTCCAGCTGCGTTCATGTTCAGCCAGCCTAGTTGATATGTCTCTGCCTGACTGACCAATGTAAAATTTGTCACAATCTGAACAGGTGATTTTGTATACCCCACTGTTGGCTAATAACTGGATCTTATCTTTGCTATTAAAAACACACTGGGCTGTAGTGTTCCTGACATAGTAGGAAACCCTATACTTGCAGGATTTCAGTGCTTTAACTATAGTCTGTGATACCTGACCTAGAAATGGTAGAGTACACCATTTCTTGCAGACAGTGGATGGGGAAGCAGGTGGGGCATAGAGGAGGGGTATAATTTTCCGTTTTTGTTTCCTGTACAAGATGCGGTCAATAAGAACTGGATTGTAGCCATTGGCTGAGGCAATAAATTTGATTGTATCTAAGTCTGCTTTAAAATCATCTCTGGACATGGGGATGGATATGAGACGGTGTATCATTGAGTGGAAAGCTGCATGTTTGTGAGCTATGGGGTGTTGTGAGTGAGAAGGTATTACTGTGTCTGTAGTTGTTGTTTTTCTGTAAATTTTGAAACTATGTGTGTTTGTACTGATGTCAATGGTGAGAACTAAGAAGTTTATGGATTTGTTGCCAATTTCCATAGTGAACTGGATATTTTTATGTTGACCGTTTAGGTTTTTCAAGAATGTGTTGAGTTGTCTTGCAGTACCAGTCCACATACACAGGACATCATCTACATATCTAAACCAGTATTTGATGTTTGCACTCAAAGGTTCTGTTTTTAGAAAATTTTGTTCAAAATGGTCCATAAATATTTCAGCCAACCGTGGACTAAGAGGGGAACCCATAGCTAAGCCATCTAATTGTTTATAAAGAGTGCCTTGGAACTGGAAATAGTTCTGTGCAAGGCAGGTCTGTGTGGCCAATCTCAAGTCATTCAATTCCACAGGATTGACATTAGACTTGTGCATCAGCTCTGTCAGAATGTCAATACATTCTACTACTGGTATGTTATAAAACAAACTGCTGACATCAAAGGATACTAATTTATCACTGTGTGAGACAGATATACCTTTTAACTTGTTTACTAGGACCACAGAGTTTGAAATACCATGCTTTGGTTTAAATTTAGTCTTGCTCTTAATTAGGACATCAAGTTTACTGGTTAGTTTGTAAGATGGAGCAGTGAATGATGATACAACTGGACGAATAGGAATATCTTGTTTATGCAGTTTAGGAAGGCCGTACATTCTAGGAGGCACTGGATTCATATTAGTTACCAGTTTACTTCAAATTCAGAGAATATGCTTTTGCATGAAATGATTGCTTATTTAACATCCTCTTTGAACAATTTAGTAGGGTCTTTAGGAAGGACTTGGAAGCCTTGGAAGCCTGGTATACAGCCACTGCTTTGATTATAATGTTAATGTTAAAATGCAGTACCACCACACTCTCAAACTGTAGGTTCCCTCAAACACCTCAATTTTCCTGCATTTATTAATTTCTGTTTATCGTATTGATATGGCTTAAGTTCCTCGTGTATTCTGTATTTACATTGACAACTGTCTCTTCTTTTTTTTAATTGGTTGTGTATCACTCTCCATGTTTCATACCTCTTGATGCAGCCTTGCCTAGTACTAATTTTATCTTATTTCAATAGTTTTGTTTATCAATAGAAACTGTTATGTAGGCATGCTATTCTTATTTAGTGCTAAAGGTTTTCCTGTCAACTCCATTGTTATTTATGTACTGTTCAGTTTTTACTATTTCATTGCAAAGATGTTAGTCGCTGTATGTTTCTACTTCACTCTAGATGTGTTACTTCTCTTCCAATGTTGTCTGCTAACATTTAACTTCTTTGGTGATAATACTCAGTAAATGCCTGAAGATGGCCTTGTAAGCCGAAAACCGGTTAGCAATAAAAATAATATTGTAGAACAAAAGCAAACTGGTGCTTTTCATTTATTATTAGAATGTAGAGGAACTGAGGACTACTGACGACTGGGAAAGAGCAGAATCAATTCGATCATTACGAATCACGATATAGAGCAGAGTTTCTTCTCGGTGACACAAATACACTGCCCCTCCCCCCCACCCTCCGTCTATCTTTTGGCTATCAATCATTAGGATCGAGGGTGTTCATGTCATTCACATCGATTCTCTGGTTACGGGATTGGTTTAGAGCTGATCTTGCACTTTCTGTCCTACGAGACGATCAGCGAACTGTAACTCCGATTGATGGAGTCCAGCATCCAATACTGCTATCATCACCACAGCCAGTGATGGTGGGTAGACCGAGAGCCCTGGTCCAGGACGGCCGGCCGGAGTGGCCGTGCGGTTCTAGGCGCTATAGTCTGGAGCCTAGCGACCGCTACGGTCGCAGGTTCGAATCCTGCCTCGGGCATGGATGTGTGTGATGTCCTTAGGTTAGTTAGGTTTAATTAGTTCTGATGACCTCAGAAGTTAAGTCGCATAGTGCTCAGAGCCATTTGAATTTGATCCAGGATGGAAATCGCCCTGAACTCCAGTGTCGTACAGGTCTGATGAGCGAAGCAAGTCCTTCAAAGTGACTGGTAGTAACTACTCTACAGGTACTTGATGAAGAAGAGATTGATGGATCAGAATTAGGGTACAAGTCAGGCAAACCATCAGCACGTTTGTGTTATGTAACAAGGTTAGTCTTTTAAAAGGTAATGATCTATCAGTCACAAAGTCATTATTAGTTCGGTACAGAGATTTATTTAAGTCAGAAGGTCCTTTACCAGCCTCACCCACAATACTGTATTCCTACGGGTGCACCACAGGGTTACCAAAACATATCCAGCCATGAATAGAATAGTTCACAGATCAACAGCTTAAAGAAAGATTAGTGATACAAGTGCACACTTCTGAAGTGTCACTTGTTTCCGAATAAAGAGATACATATGTTTTCACGTCAATAGGAGGCCTTATCAATCGTGTGAAGAAGCTAGTCACCATTTTCCAGCACAGATGGTTCGGAGTGACCAGCGATCATGTGAAATTCAGTTGTTCCTAACGAATATGGAAGCACCAGAGTGTAAAAAAGTAGTATAGATGCTGCAGCCACATTTTCAGCGGATTGGCAGTCACTGGTTAAATTCTATGTTTTTGCTGGAAACAGTAATAATAAATTGTTATAACAATAAGACATTTATGGGTATGGCAAAGTTGGAGCTAGAACAAAGTGGATTATTTGTAAATAAAAACAAGTGTGACATAGCCAGAACGACGTTTCACCTTCCTGCTACGATCACAGGTACCACAACGAGTACAGGAACTCGGCCATTGCTGTACTGGCCGGAGAAACCTTTCAGGATAGTACTCATGCAAAACGTATTCGAAGCAAAGGTGATAAAAATACAGCAGTTTATATTGGGATTACAGCAAGTGGTTAAATAATTTCGTAAAAGGATACAGCACGTTGTATCACTAGTGAAAATAATTCTTTGGATGTCACTTTACTACAGACAATACATGAATTACACATTGCATAAAAATGAAAAAAAATTCGGTAGATCAAATGCTACAGAATGTTCGTAGCAATCAATAGAAGCATAAACAAAATATCTCGACAATCATCGTATTAATCGCTACTGTTACAGTAATACTAATTTTTATTTGTGCAGTTTTCTTTTGCCTCAGTAAGAGGATACATCATGCAAAGGGAACAACAGATCATAAAATTCATTTGGAATGGATTCATACTAAGAAGTAAGATATTTTAGAGTAAAATGTAAAAGAAGCAAGCAAGGAAAACAGTCTTAAGCTAGGATAAGATATTTTGTGATCAATGGAAAAATGTTTCGAAATTGAAAATTTGTGGTAAGTTCCTATGGGACCAAACTGTTGAGGTCATAGGTTCCTATGCTTACACATTACTTACTCTAATTTAAAATAATTCAAGCTAAGGACAATACACACTCCCACGCACGAGGGAGGACTTGAACCTCAGACGTGGTGAGCAGCGCGAACCGTGGCAAGCGTACAAAACACACGTTTGGTAAATACTGATATATTGCTTGTATTTCAGTGATGCGTACCAGATAGAACTGATAGAGAAAATAGAGGATAACCAAAGAAGAGCAGTGCTTTTCGTTACAGGTTTTTTTAACAAGTACGAAAGCATCTCTGAGATGCACATCCAACTAGAGCGGTACACGCTGGAAGAGAGGCAGTCAGTATTACGGTATGGTCTGCTGTTAAAATTCTGAGGGTGCACGTTCCTAGACGTCAGCCAATGTATTACTTCCTCTTATGTATATCTCGCGAAATGACTACGAAGTAAAATTAGACTCAACTCAAGCCCACGCGATGACTTACCAGCGAATCATATGCGGCTGGAACAAGAAAAGGGGCAGGTAGCAGAAGTACACACAGTACCCTCCACTATACACCGTAAGGTGACTTATGGAATACAGATGTAGGTGTCCACATAGACATTGTTAGACAAATGAAGATTTAAACTTCACTCCACATGTAAATTTTAACAGAAATAAATCTGTTGTGATTGGGAATATCAACTGCGGCAGTAGAGTATGGGAGAAAAAACAGGAAAGGCTTTGTTTTATGGTCTGAAAATCCAAACTTGTGCCTCATCCAGAGTAGCAAACCGAGTGTTTCACTTAACGGCAGAAGGTAAGTCTTGTAAGATATATTTTTTAAAGTTATAGTGGTATGGAGACTGACTTATACATTTATGGAATGTTTCGATATTTGTAGGGTTTTAGCAAGCTTCCATTATCAACTACAGTGTCAGACCTACTTCGCTGGTGCCTTTACCTTTCCTGTAACATCTTACAGATGGGACAAAAATTTTTAATCTGCTCTATTCGCGAATAAACTTCTGCCCATTTCGTCCAGCGCATATTTTTTGAAAGGCTTGTTTGGCATCCATTATCTACCGAAAATATGAACGGCATGAAATTTTGTAATGTTTATTTTTCCACTTTTAGTTTCCCAGGAATCGTCGTGCGAGAGCGTGAATTTTGGTGCGCCATGAATACAGGAAAAACAGCACTTTTCACTCCATGACGTTCATCGCCCAACAACCACCTAATCCACCACATTAAAACACTAAAGCCCCAAGGAATAAGAATGAAGTACTAATTTGGAATCCCCTACTACTAACCATCCGAAAGAAACCCGACAACAGACTAAAACTTCTAACAAACCATAGCAATCAGGTTCTACGGCTTTTATCATTACACATAAGATCCTCATCAATATCTCTTCACTAACACAAATGTTGCATGGACCTGGTTGTTCCAAAAATTTACTGTTCCCATGAAGTCCATGAATGACATGCATTCTGCCTTGTTTTTGGAATGTGACTATCTTCCTCTAAACTCCACCCAGACCCAGTTCATTCCGTTCTCACATCTCTTCAAACACCTTAGTCTGTTTTCTCATGAGCTTGAACCCCAACACCCTCTTATACTCAGCCTTGGAAACTCTGGCCTGCTACTCTGGCCTGCTACCAGACAAATATCAGCATATACTATTTTTTCGTAAACACTCCAAATCCTTTTCCAGAGTAATTTTAACTGCGTTCCCTCCCACAAGTCAACCTTGAACCTGCCCATACTATCAACTGCAAGCTGTCCAACACGTCCATTCGCAGACGAAGGTCTCAGTCCAATACAATATATTTTTTGTGAGTAAAGTGGAATCCATTGGTTCCTGTGTGTGCAGCATTATTGAATATTCAAATATGAATTGTGTGTTAAATCGTCGATACTAGGTGGATGGAGCTGCTCACTTTTAAACAATAAAAGCTATGTATTAAAGTAAACAATTTTGTCGAGACAAATTTTTTGAACTCATAGATTCTAATTTATTTCTTATATAAATATTTATCTTTTCTTATATATTTATCTTTTCTTATATATTTATTTTCTTATATATTTATCTTTTCTTATATAAATATTTATTTATCATTATTACTTGCAAAATGGTCTTCGTAAATACAAATATGTCTACTTCACGCAACGTCAGAGAAAAACGTCCTACATTCCAATTTTTATCATTTGTTTCGTTAGAGAAAGTTAGCGGCAGCAATTTCTTTGAATAAAATTATACAGATGACTAACGAAACTGACCTAACTTTCAAAGATAGCTAAATATCTGCTACTAAAACTGTAACAATAATTCTTTTTGAGTCATGAGTCTTCTTACTGGTCAGATGCAGCCCGCCACGAACTCCTCTCCTTTTCATCTCAGAGTAGCAGTTGCAACTTATTACCTCAATTATTTTCTGGATGTATTCCAATCTCTGTCTTCCTCTACAGTTTTTACCCTCTACAGCTCCCTCTGGTAATATGATATCTTAGTATATGTCCCTTCATCCTGTCCTTATCGGTATTTTCCATATGTGCCTTCGTCGCCAATTCTCCGGAGAACTTCCTCATTTCTTACCCCATCAGTCCACCTAATTTTCAACACTCGTCTGTAGCACCACATATCAAATGCTTCGATTCTCTCCTGTTCCGGTTTTCCCACAGTCCACGTTTCATTACCATACAGTGCTGTACTCCAGACGCATACATTCTCAGAAATTCTACCTCAAATTAAGGCCTATGTTTGATACTAAGAGATTTCTCTTGACCAGGAATGCTCTTCTTGCCAGTGAATGTGTTTTTGATGCCCTCTTTGCTCTGTCCATCATTGGTTATTTTGCTGACTAGGAAGCAGAACTCCTTAACTTCATCTACTTTGTGACCGTCAGTCTAATGTTAAGTTTCTGGCTGTTCTCATTTCTGCTACTTCTCATTACTTTCGTCTCTCTTCGATTTACTCACAATCCATTTTCAGGGGTCACGCCACTGAACAGGCTGCATTTTTAGCATTATTTCACCCTCAAAGTGCAACTGATCTATAAATGAGAGATAGCTCAAAATTCTTACAAACAATTAGGGTCATTAGTCAAAGCATTTTCCAAAAAATCATTGAGATATTTATTATATTTTAGTACTGACAATACTTACAATAGTATAAAAAACGGAGTACTATTTCACTGCGGTTCTATTTTCTTTGGAACCACTGACTGCACAGCTTGGAAAAGGTCAGAGTACAGACAACATTCACATAAATGTTTTATGCCTCCAATTTCCTTCACTGATGCTGATCTGCGAAAAAGACAAGTAATTTATTTTACTACAAGAAAAATATTTAAATATGTGGCTCAAGTATCACCGACATCATGATCATCATGTTTAAAATTTTTCAGGAAATAGTAGGCAAGGGAGGTAGAGGAGGTCATTCGAAATATCTGTACCAACTTTTGTGATTTTAACTTCCGTCATTTAGGAGAAAAGTGTATCCGAATAATGAAAATTCAGGTTTCTCGTAAATAGCAAAAGAAGATTTACAGATTTATTAACTTACCACTACGCTCGTTTAGAACATGACAGCTGCATACTACAGTTGTCCTCCTGTTTCCTTATTCTCCATACTCTTTCTCCTCATTTTTTTTATCCTTGACTCCTTGGTAGCAGCTTCTGCAGCTGTCTCTGCTTCGGTTATCCGCCGATTATCAATAGCAGTTAGAGCTGAAGCCATATTCCTTCCCGTGTTCAATTTCTTCATAACATTGATCCTTGAAATTGCACCGTCATTGAATGTTATTATTGCATCCATTACACCAATCTTCAGGACTGTCAACCCAACAAATACAGTTTTTGATATTCTCTCCCATACACAGCTGTTGAAACTTTCATTTGCCTTCTGAGAGAGACCATGCATACATTTCCTAAGTAGGTTTTCATTTGCCAGATGCCTATATATAGGCCTAATTGCTTCCGTTACAGCAAGTGGTAAAGAATGCTTGTGTGTATATTGTATGCCTGTAGCATTGCTCAACCAGTACTTTCACCACGAATCTTCCCCTTTCGGACACAAACCATGCTGTGGGGTTTCATCTGTAGACAGTCTGTGAAACCATGTTGCCCAAACAGCTCGTCTCATGTTCTCCAAATCTCCTAAATTTCTACTTATTGCTAGTCCATAAAATTGAGCCAAAGAATCAGTTTCACTTTTCGTAAGACGACCTGGACCACCTATGTTTTACCGTCTGACAGTTTTTTTTCCACTGCAGTCTTTACATAGTTTCCTCAGCCAAGCTCCTATTCTTTTTTGTACATGCCCAACACATTCAAGCTTTTTTGTCAGAGTGTCCCCATATGGTCTGTCATTAACAACAGCAGTATGTCCTTTACAGTCTCCATCCCCAAGATAGCCTACATACCTCACACCACAATTGACCTCTGATTTTTTAAAAGGTTTAGAACTCCTGATCGATTGAGACAGAGCTGCAACTAGGTACGATTCAAACGTTGACTCATTTATTCTAGAGAAGGACAAGTTGCTGAAGGTAGATTTTTTTTCGAGTAATCTATTTGGATGCTTTAGTCACGTGATATAGCCAGCGTTCTAGTCGTATGCGGGTACATGTTCGGTATGTGGTTTAAAGCGCTGTCTACTTGCGTTCGTTAACGGTGAACCCCGTCGGTCATCAGAGGACTTCCATCTCATGTGTGATGAAAGTTGACACAATCCTCTAAACGCACTTTGATTTACGCGATCCCCACCCTGTCGCATGCTTGGTGTAAACTCGAGACTTCAGCGTAACAACTAAGTTAGCTGTGGGTGTTTGTGAGGGGCTGTAATCATTGTGTACACACTTACCCGACAGACGGGTGTTTACAGAGTCGGTGACGGGATGACTTGTAATTTTCACATGTTGGACGCTGCTGTTATACGTATCTGCTTGCTTGTAGGATGTACCGGCTGCTAATAACTTCATTTTTTATATAGACCTGATGGAGTAATAGTATTATTTCTGACTCGTGATCTGGTGTGATCATTGGGCACTAGACGTGTCCGCAGGGCTATATTGGGCTCGTATCATAGAAAGAAAAAGTTTTACGATTGGAATAGAGATAGCTCAGCGTAGAGTGACTGGGGAGAAGGATGTATGTCTGACAGGAGGGAAAAGTAAGCGATCTAAGGTTATTTCCCGTTTTTAAGTGCTGAACGTTCTAGTCTTAGGAGTGTGTGTTTATGTTCTATCTCTCTCCTCTCTCTCTCTCTCTCTCTCTCTCTCTGTCTCCTACCGGAACCTTCGATGCACCGATCATGGACTCTAGAACAATACTTTACACATGATAGATTGGATGATTTGCTTAAAAATTGTGTATAAATATCGCTCTGTTCTTGTTCTTCTTAACTGTATGCTATTAAATTAAGGCACTTTGAAATCCGTTACTATAGATCGACATGGTGTGCTAAGCTCCAAGACTTGGTTACATTTCGAGAAATGTGATGCACTTGGATGGGTTAGGACTAGGAAAGCTCTATTCAGTCAAGAGAGTTGGAGTGTAGCTGTATTCGTCTGCTCGGTTGAGGAATAATTGGGTAGCGATGTTGTGGGGTAGGTAGGTCAATGCCGAGGTGAGGATGGTCTTTTAACGCAAGAGGACTAGATATCTATGTGACCGTCATACGCAGAGAGATTGATCGAATACTATGCGTAAGGTCTTAGAAATACATATAGCGTTGTCTGGTATAATTTGAACGTCTTTATGTGTTGAGAATTAAGTGTGAATGGACGTGCTGAGCAGTCATCTATGAATGGTCGCAATGATACTTCCAAAGTAGAGGATGTATGGTTTAGCTATGATACTGAAATTAAGAAAACAAGCTGTCACATGATTGGACAGTGTTGGACTTACTGTAAAATTTTTCGCGATATCAGCTGTGATGGATAATATTACAGTAGATCGGTGGTGTCGTATCCATCGCATCTGTGCATTGGGTACAACATAATGATTGAGTGACAATGCTTGCTTGAGTCGGGGGAGAAATTTTGGTTGATGGACCGCAACTTCCAGGGTTGATAGCACCGAAAACGGTGATCCTGTACTTGTGTGCAAAAATGAACAATCACTAGAAATGGAATGCAGAGTTATAAACTATTCGGTCACTGCGACATATGAGTTTAAATGTAGAGGTGGTCAATCACTTTCGAGGGAAGTCGCTACAACGCCAACAGGCTCTTCTATTTTCCTTGTGTTGTGGCTGTCCTTTATTTAAAATCATTCAATGTTATGCTATCGACTGTAAGAATATTATTTATAAGGTGCAAGGTATAGTTTCCTGTGAGAGGCCGTGCATCAGTCCATGTTAATGTCTGTTTAGAATCAGACAATGACTTCGAAGTCGCGGCAGAAAGACGAAATGCTCGGCAGTGTGCAAAAGCGTGTTAGAAAACACTGTTTGAACAAGGGCCAGAGGCAGCTTCTCATTCGCTTAGAGTATGGGTGATCAAACTTTAAAGGGGTCTCTGCAGCGTGTGTGTATATTTAATATGATCTTGTTCATATAGGCATCTGTAGTTTGAGGTGATGGATTTGGTGAGCTGTTAGGAATTCTTGGATGGTTGCACTCTGAGTTATTCGGGGGGAGTAATGTGAATTCTGTTTGTCCACGCTGGAGGTGGATCACATTGGTGCCTTCGTGACTTTTTCACTGTTTGATGGTAGAGGATAAAGATGATAGGGTGTTGAGGATCTGTTGTACTTGTGCCTAGTTTGAGGCATACAACATTGCGCGCATTTCCGGCGAATGGTCAAAACAAGGTCCTGTTGTAGTAACTGAGATCGTTCTGTTTATAGACAGGTTGCAGAAGGTAATAGATATGTCTTTCTCCGACTTAAATTGCAGAGATCAGATGGGTGAAGATAAATGCATACTCATCTATGCTTAGAAAGAGAGAATACTTTTTTTATTATTAAGTGAGTTTTGGTAGGAGTGAATACGGTTTTATACATGCGAGTGGAAATTGTGAGCGAAGGGTGAATGACATCGGGTTCGATGGCTGGGGGGGAACTGTTTACATGTCCTGTTGGAGATGCAAGGGGGAGATAAAGATCTGCGCTATTCAGGAATGCATTTGTGCACTGTATGTCGTTAGACAATAGCTGGAGAGCAGGTATAGGGAGAGCCCACTTCAGCATTCTAGTCCTGGGGCTGAGTGGACGGCTGTTTAGATGGACAGCTATGTGGCTTTGACATCCTGCCGGCGACGCTCGGACACTCGCTTTGTAAGGCGCTATGGGATTAGTTTGAGCATTTAGTACTTGTTTCGGTGATTATTGGATTAAGAACTGTAATATTGAAGGTCATGTCCTCAGCGGGACCACTGTGTCATTGAGTGTGTTTACGTATTTGAAGATATGTTTCGCGAATGGTGATGTTAAGTTGATGACGCAGTTTAGCTACCACTGTAAAAAAAAAAAAAATAGCTGTCTGCTGCTGAAAGAAAGAAAGAAAGAAAGAAAGGGATGACCTTGCCCCCAGACCTGATGGATGAGTTATTAGATAAGAGCAAGTGATAGATGAATGATGCTATGTGTTCGGATATAGGAGTCTCTAAACGGCGGGGCGAGATTTTTTTTATGTGGAATTTTATGCAATCTATAGATAGTGATATTCGACCACTAGTGACAACAGTTAAGAGCGGAAAAATAGGTACAAATCGAGCGCTGCCAGAATGTTGCGGAAATGGTAATAATATTTAATTGAAGGTGGAGGTGGTAAATATGGACCAGGCTTTGAATATTGTCGTATGTGCTTGATGCTCTGTATAAAAGTTTGACTCTTTAATTGCGTTTGGTATTTCTGGATGTGTGTAAAATTAATTTTACTGTTGAAAGTGCGAGAAAGATGAATTGATTGGTGTTTAGATAGAGGTTACGTTTGTAATTCGAAAAGAGGTGATGAGAATGGTAAATTGATTGATGGGCATGGTTTGTGGGGTGATATATGAGTGTCAAGATAGGGTTGAGGACGTTTGTATATGTTGATGGTGGGACGGGTGTGAGGTTAGGTGCGGTGGGAGGTGTAAATTAGGTCTTATTTAAAAAAAAAAAATGTTGTAAAGTAAGAATAATATTGAGAAGGTTTTTAGACGGCTGGTTACGCGACGAGGCGAGAGCAGGGATGTGTAGTTATGTTTAGTTAAAGGGCCGTGTAATGTCCTGTGAGGAGCAATGTGCAGTGTGCTACAGTGTCATAGGAAGTAAAGACATGTGCTGCTATGATGTGTCTAGTGTATGGAGGCTGTGCTTTGGAATTATGCTACGTTGAAATAAAGTTGACTTTCAACCGCGTTCGGTGGTCGCGGCTCGGGATCGCGGTCCTGGACGGACGTATGTGTGTGCTTTGACCGCTGACGAGCGCGTTGACCACGCCAACTCACGCTTGCGGAAGCCGAGCAGGGGCTGTGCGAGGTCTGAAATCAGACGGATGGGTGACTTCACGGGCAGGGTGGGCAGGGTGTGGAGTTGGGGGTACCTGCGCACGTCTGCTGAGTTATTTTGCGAGCGGATCTGCGTGCTCTGCTATGCGTTATTAGGATAGTTTAGGAGTACTGAGCGTATCTACACATCTGTGTGATGTATTATTTAGTAGCAGTTTGCTATACTGTGTACTGAAATTATGATTGAGTATGTGTCTGTGGGCTGTGCAACATGGCCCAGGGCACATCTGGGATTGGTGTTTCGTGATAGCATGATAGATACACTGTATGGTTAAATAAGTTGTCGAAAAAAATAGAGTGTTCTGAATGATTACACGCGCCTGCAGCACAGATCAGAGTGATTGGTTTTCCGTCACCATCTTGGTTGCATGCGAGTAGTAAATGTTTTCCCGGCCGCGTTAATCGAGTATGTCAACGAGCTATGAGCTATTCTGAGAATAGACGTGAAGGCAGGTCCAGACCTGAGACGCTGGCAGTATACATGAGAAGAACAATGCAGCTTTCACATGTGTCGGCTGTCACGAGCGCTCTGCTGAAGTTGGCTGGAAGCTCTGGAATCCCCTTCCCCGCCGACTGCATGCGCGCGCGGCCTGCCTTGGAGCGTAATCTAGGGCGCATAGGCGATATCAATTTCTCCGGTGATAGGTGCGAATGCGACTGTGTTGAGGTCATGTTTGGGGGAGGCCGAGCAGAGACTTTTGGTCGGTTTGTCAGCTGGTGGTGTTTGGGCGCGTCTGTTGCACTATTTTGCGAGCATCTCTGTGCACTGTGCGGTGCTTTATTTGGAGAGTTTAAGAGTATAGAGCTCGTCTGCTGATATTGTGTACTGCATTATTGAAGAGCTGTTTGCTATTGTGCGGTGAAATTAGGAGTTGTTTACGTGTTTGTGGCCTGTGTCAGATGACCACAGTCGGATCAGTGCGGGTGTTTTGTGACAAATATACCCCACAAGTAAATAAAAGGGCTCCAAATAAATAGAGTGCAGCCCTTCCTTACTTCCCCGAACAGCACAGCGCAGTCTGAGCTGTTTCTGTGCAATAACGGCAATCTGGTCAGAATGTGACTTGACAAATTTATCTGTAGAGGAGTTACAGGTCTGGATTGAAATGAATATCTTGATGGGTGTGGTTGTGTTGCCCAGTGTCTTACTTGAGCGTTACATATCGAAACCTATGGGAAATAAAAGTTTGAAAAAGATATGTCGCAAATAAATAAAGTACACTCGTTCCTCCTTCCATCAGCCTATGCACTGAAATTATTGCGAAAATTAGCAGTTGTTTGGCTATTTGGAGGTAAATGTTTTGCATTATTTACGAGCGGTTCGCATGTCTGTGGGCTGTGCTATGAGTTCTTTTTAACTGTTTACAATTAGCAAGCGTGTGTCTAGAACATTATAAATGAGTTATGTAGGAGCGTTTTGCAGGTCTGTATGATGTGGGACATGTCGGTGTGATACATATTCTCCATTCCTAAATAAAGTAAATTCGTTCCTCCATCCATGGACCTAGTGCAGGGTGAGTCCGTTTACCAGAAACGTGTAGGAAGAGGTTGAGTGCTGGTGGCTTAGTTTGAAACAATTTTGATAGGTTGGTGGCGGAAGCGAAAGTGAGCTTTGTTTATTGGCAGATTTCAAACTTGGCGCTGGTTCCTAGGAGGAGGAGGTGCTGGTCTGGTCCTCGAAAAGTAGTTGAAATTAGAGAGTTGAACACATTTGCATACGTATGTGAAATTGTAAATTCAAGTATTTAATATAGCGGGGTGGAGAGAGTGAACTAGCGAGCGTTCTCGCGACGAGCAAACGCGCTGTTATACGGTCATGGTGGATTTCACTGTCGGTCAAACTCTGGCGCCAAACGTATCCTTTGTCTGGCACGCGGTTGACAGGTTCCATCGTGTCCGCCGTTAAGTGCCCGCGGTCGCGGAAAGATGATTATGTAGTCCGACTCTGAGACACCGCTCGCCGCCTACCTGGCGCGCTGGCCGTGGGGATGTGTGGGCACCACTGGTCGCTTGACGTCAGCCGTCCAGGGAGCTGCCGATGGAGCGGACTCAGCTGGCCACTCGTACGTCAGCTGCGCTCTGGAGTTTCGCTGTGTGAGCGTGGAGAAGTCAGTTGGAACACACCTGCATGACTGTAATGTCTGAAATAAAGAGTCATTTTCCAGGTATTTACAGAAGGCTATGTCCGTCGTGTGTATGGAGGGTGTGTGACGTAAGCGGGGCGGCGGCGCAGCGATTGTACAGTTATACGCGCGCGCGAGAGCGAGTCAATTAGCGGGCGTTGTAGTGCGGTCCAAACGTGCTGTTATATAGTCATGGTGGATTCCACTGTCGAGCAAACTTTGCCGCCAAAAGTGTAGCACTGCGTTCTCGCTCGCACAGGGACACGTGGTGGACGGTGAGCGGTCGGCATTGACAGGTTTGAACGTGGCGCCGAAAGTGTTGGAGGGAAACGGCCAACTGTTGTGCAATTCAGCTCCGAGGCAGACAGTTTTGGCGGGAAACGTGTGGAGGCGACGAATGCACGTGGTGAGCGGACAAGGGGCCGCTGTGACGTCAAACTCGACAAGTTCCAGCGTGTCCAGCGAAAACATGTTTACGACGTGGGAGCGATCGCTGGGCTCGCCCCCCGCGCTAGTGGCCGGCCGCCTCACGTGACAGGCGTAGAAAGTGTCTGCGCGCTGGCCAGGGGGTGGCGAGGATTTGAACTAATTCAGTTGGAGCACAGACGTCGTGGTGACTGCACTGCGATATCAAAGATGGGTGTGCTGACTGTGTTGGAGAACAAGTGATGACCGTACTGCTTGAAATAAAGTCTTCAGTCCCTTCCCCCCTGCAAAATCTAAGGACGTGAATTATGTTATTATAAGAGCATTTTATTATTTGATGCGATTGTGATAGGCTACCAGTGAAAAAAGATAAGTGAGGGAGAAAGTTCATTCGTGTGATCAATTATGGTGTTGGGATTTGAACTTGTGATAGATTTTTGTTATGGATGTAAGGAAAATGGCTTTCTCACCGAGAAAATAGGACATCTTGAATAAATAATAAATGATAATAATAATTAGAAGTAAAGTTTTCGAGACAATATCGTGTTGGAATTTGAATTTGGAGCAATTTTCTAGTGGAGGTAGATCTATAATAATAAATGACAATGAATGATAATAAATGATAATGAATGATAATAAATGACAATGAATGATAATGAGTGTTAATAAATGATAATGAATAATAACAAAAAAGTAAGGTTTTGCAGCATTATCGTGTTGGACTTTGATTTTGGAGGGAATTTACTAGTGGAGGCAGGTCAATAATAATAAATGATAATAAATAATAATAAATGATAATAAATAATAATAAATGATAATCAGTGTTAATAAATGATAATCAATCATAATAAAGACAAGTACAGTTTTTGCATGCATTATCCTGTTGGAATTCAAACTACCCGCCATTTTTTCTTCTGGAGGCTTAGGTTAGTGGACGTAGCACAATTGTTCTATTTTCCCGCAAAAATTCAAAATTCCCGCCATTTTTCCTTCTGGAGGCTTAGGTTAGTGGACGTAGCACAATTGGCCTATTTTCCCTGCCAAAATTCAAACTTCCCGCCATTTTTTCTAGAGGTTAGGTTGGGAAATAGCACAACTGGCCTATTTTCCCGCCAAAAGCCGCCATCTTGGACGACATCGTGCGATGTTGCCAAGTCTACTTGCCGCCATCTTGGATGACCTCATCGCCACCATCTTGAATAAATTTGGCAACAATGGAGAGTGGGGTGACGCGAAGGTTGCCCTACTACTGTTGTTCCGTTGTCACTTCCCCCAATAATTTTAGAAATTTCTATATAATGATAACTGTCTCTCCTGATTTATTTGATCTTAAGCCTTCTAATGCTCATTTAATTTTTGGCTCTAATACTGGATCCCTATCCCTTCCCTGGCGACTCCTGTTTCTTCTTCTATCACGTCATGAGACAAATCTTTCTCCTCGTAGAGGTCTTCAATTTACTCTTTCCACCTGTGTACTCTCTCCGCTGCATTTAACAGTGGAATTCTCATTGCTCTCTTACCACCCTTGCTTTTAATTTCAAGGAAGGTTGTTTTGATTTTTTCATATGCTGAGTGTGTACTTCCGACAATCTTTGCTTTTGCGACTTCTTCATATTTTTCATGCAGCCATTTTGCCTTAGCTTCTCAGCACTTCCGATTTCTTTCCTTCCTAAGCGACTTCTATATCAGTATTCTAAAATTTTCCTGAACATTTTGTGCGTCCTTCTTTTGCCGATCAGTTGAAGTATTTCATCTCTCATCCAAGGTTTCTTCGCAGTTTCCTTCCTTGTACCTACGGTTTTCTTTCCAAATTCTGTTACTGCAATATTTAATGACGTCCATTCCACTTCAACTGAACTGCCTATTGAGCTATTCATTATCACAATATCCATAGCCTCAGAGAACTTCAGCGTGTTTTCTCTTCATCCTTACTAAATTGCCATATGAGTTCACATCTGCTCCTGGATATGCCTTACTATCCAATATCTGTTTTTGGAATCCCTCCCCGTCCGTGATGTGCTCTAAATGAAATCTTCCCACATTTCCCGGCCTTTTCTAAGGATACCTCCTCCTCTTGTGATTCTTGAACAGAGTATTCACTATTATTAGCAGAAATTCATTTCAGAATTCAGTTATTCATTCCCCCTCTTTCATTCCTATTACCAAGCCCATATTCTTCCGTAATCCTTTCTTCTATTCCCTCCCCTGTAACCGCATTCCAATACACGTAACTATTAGATTTTCGTCTCCATTTACGTACTGACTTATCCGTTCAGTACCTTCATATATTTTCTCTATTCCTTCATCCTTTGCTTGCGGCGTCGGCATCTATACTTGAACTGTTGTTATTAGTGTTGGTTTGCTGTCGATTCTGATGAGAACAACCCTATCGCAGAACTTTTCACAGTAACTCACTCTTTGTCCAACTTTCCTATTCAAGACGAATCATATTACCGTTATACTGTTTTCTGGTGCTACTGATATTACCTTATGCTGGTCTGGCCAGAAATCCTTGTCTTCTTTCCATTTCATTTTACTGAACCCCGACCCCCCCCCCCCCCCCAAACCTATACTGACCCTTAGCTTTTCTATTTTCGGGTTTTCTAACTTCTCTACCACGTTTAAACTTCTGACATTCCATCCGCCAACTCTTAGGACCTTATCCTTACGTTAGTTATTCAATCTTTTTCTCGTGGTCACCTCTTCCTTGGCACTCCCCTCCCGGGGATCCGAATTGGGAACTAATCCGGAATCTTCGGCCAATGGTAAAACCATCATGGCACTTTATCAGTTACAAGCCGCATCTCCGGTCGATACACATTAAGTCTTTTATTCATTGGTTTCCATTGCTTTCTGCGTCCTCATGCCGTTGATTATTGCTGACTTTTCCGCCTTTTAGGAACAGTTTTCCACCCTGAAGGTAAGAGAGTGCCCTGAACCGTTGTCCGTTCCTCTGTTCTCTTTGACAAGACCTTATGCCGGAAGTCATCGGCAATGATTTTTATTTAAAAATTAAGCAGTGGCGAGGTTTCAAGCCGGGACTGAGGACGTTTTGATTTGTAGTTAAAAACGATGCTCATAGGCCACGGGTTGACAATAATACAAATAATAACCAGTCCATTGTTGCTGCTGAGGGGGAAGGTGTACGAAATGTTACACCACCTTCTCCTGCCTTACTAGATCTCACTCACCCTCCGACGACCATGTCAGCCCTATTAGACTCTTCCCCCAGACACACTCCTCATTATTTTTATATAATTATAATTACAGCAATTACCACTGATTGGAGAAACGCATACACATACATATCTGCATCATGGTCTGAATTTCATCAAGTAATCGCTTGTTTATATCTGCAAACTGCCTTTTCAATGCCTGAAGAGCAGCAGCCAGGCCACTGCCAATTCGACATGAACGTAATTAAATCACTGTTGCCGTGTATCTCTTCATCGTCTTAAGTGTATTTCTACACAAGGAAGTTGCAAAACAATTTACAGCAAAGCCAGTTTTTGTGCCCGCTTTTTATATGTTTCCGTCTCCATGACTACTAAGTCTCATTAAAGAGACAGATTATGATATCTTATATTGTTGTATAGAGGGTAGGCATTACACATTGTAGGAGAAAGAACGTCTGCTAAAACACGCAGTTGTAGCATAAAAGACAAGGAATCTCAGCTCAATGCCTCGTATATGGAATGGTGACAACGAAGGGATGTAATAAGGTCGTATTTGGAAGAGCATATTTTCTCATTTCAAATAGAAGAGCTTGTTAATGTACGTAGGCAAATATCTACAAAGACGCAAGTGAACCTGGAATCTGCCTTAGTCAAACTATGAATACATTAGTACAGGACAGGTGCATCCACATGGATGATTAATTTTAAATTAGGAAACAGTCTTTTACGTGCAACGCACATGGAACGTAGTGCGTGATGTTGACTAAGGAGCACAGAGGAGTCTCGCGCGCACTTGCTGTTTCTGACGTCACTCCGACGGTGACGTGCCGTATGGTGTGCCTGCGAGTCACACGGCTATAGTGTTCGCGTTTTTCACTAGCTCTGTTCATAATAAGAGTTATGGCTGCATATGTGAGACTTTACGTTCTCTCTGTGGCATTCGCGAGAGAATACAATGTGCACAGTGGTATGCGACTACCTACGACATTCTTAGAGAAAACAATTACCTGTATATTTTTAAACACAGCTAAGAATAAACATGTTTTTTATTCCAGTCTTTGATCACAATAGCAATTCTTTTGACGATGATCGGTTTCAGTCAGTAATGACCATCCTCAGAATTTTTGCAGCTTGCAAATGACTGTGTGGACGATGTGGCTCATCTTCAACAGTCACAAGCACTCGCTTCATGAGGCTCTGCACACAGGTTTGGAATAAAATCCAAGACATCGGCACAAAGATACGATAGGTTATCAGAAACTTTACATCACCACTTCTCTTCCTCTTGCCGGCCAAATAGCAGAGGTGTACGCCGGCCGGAGTGGCCGAGCGGTTCTAGGCGCTACAGTCTGGAGCTGAGCGACCGCTACGGTCGCAGGTTCGAATCCTGCCTCGGGCATGGATGTGTGTGATGTCCTTAGGTTAGTTAGGTTTAATTAGTTCTAAGTTCTAGGCGACTGATGACCTCAGAAGTTAAGTCGCATAGTGCTCAGAGCCATTTGAACCATTTTATTCTATCGTCAGGTCATCTCTAGTACACGTTTTGTGTAGTAAGCAGAACCACCTCTGAAAGTCGAGATTCTTTGCACCTAAGAACCTGAAGATGTCTATCATACTGGAATGTCAACTAAAATAAGGTTTTGGAAGTTTAATTTCGGTACCCTTGGTGTGTTCCAGCCAAATATGACTCCAGTTAGAGCCATTTTAATTACCTTTTCCAGGATGTGTATTGCGAGTAAGCTAAATTCGTTCTAAATGGCCAAAATAGTGCATTCTAAATTCCCCAGATGCATCTTAGCAAAAATGAAGTGCACTTTTCACATCATGTTAATCTAAAAAGTACATGTCTGAAAGAAGAAGCTTTTCTTTCATACGAAGCTTTCTTCGCACTACGCCGCATATCAGCAGAATGTGCTTTTTAAAATCCACTGAGCCATAATTTTTCCCGTTTCAATCAATGATTTATAAGGCCTTTGTACTGCTAATCGGGCTCAGATCCTTAGAACACGTTTCCACACACTTGTCAGCCACTAAGTCTTTGTCCTCTTTCATATCATTTACGGTGTGAAGTAACTGCTGGTTAAATTTACAAACATGTAATATATTCAAGGTTACCGAATGAGTGTCTAGTAACTTTTTATCAATTTGTGTTGGGAGACATCTACCGATTTATTTGAATCTGGCTCATAAACACACGACAACTTATCTCTTGCTGGACGTGTGCTCCGTTTCCCTCACTGGTGTATATTCCTCAAAGCTTAATCCCTCCTCATTCTCGTTTAAGTTTGATTTGTTCACCTTGCTGCTGCCACCTTTATGGTAAATGAGCTGCAGTGAAGCTACCTCTGCAAACATATAACGGGCTAGTCACGTTAGACGTATAGCGCAACCTGTTGTCAGGTTCAGCAGGCTGAAAGGGTCCCGTGAAGCGTGCCAGGCTTGCGGAAACCCAAGTTGACCTGCTTTAACAACTTTGTTTCAGTACACGTGTATACTTGTGTCCCCGTTGCGTACAACCAGAATGTGCTGCTTTAATGGCTGCGGCGGACAGAAGAGCAGCCAGGCTGGAAGGAGAATTTGTACACCCCTGCCAAATATTGGTAGCGAAAATTTCATCCACTACCAGGATTCGAACCGGCTTGCCTCCGAGTCGAGCGCCACCACACAAACATGTGTCAGCGACCTGCCCATGGAGGGCGCGTTGTTTGACAGAAATGAAGATAGAAAGAGCGGGTAGAGGTGACATAAAAAGACACCTTTGCACTGTCATCTCTTACTGCACTGTTGTGTTACAGAGTAACACACCCCACGCATTTTGTTGATAAGGACGAGATACTCTTTAATAAAAGTCGTTTCACTGTGGATTTCGAAAAATGCTTTTCGCTTTCTCGTGAGGTACGCGTTATTTAGCTCGACAGGCCGAACAGAGCTTAATTTTTTTCGATGGAAACCGAAACAAGGACACAAGAGGAATGAAGTGTTTCAGACGAAGAACAAACCAAAGACGGACTGATGTCTTACGCAAAATACAATTTTTACCGAAGGGGTAGGCGTCAACATTAATGAATAATGGAAGTAACTACATAAATATCGTCGTTAGTTGTGACTTCCCTATAAGCAGGATGAAATAGCTAAAGCATCGACAAAACTGATTTCTACAGACTAATATAATCTGCTGTTCTTTACATTACAAAGACTGGTATGGTGCAGCTCACCACACTAGTCTATTCTGTGGTACTAGCTGAATCAACCTTTGTCCATTTGGACCTGCTTACTGTATTTGATTTTTGGTCTGTTTCTCTCCGCGCCCCCTTCGTTTACCATCTACGTTAGAAATCTACGTTCTGGTGTTTTTCTGTACGTACCTTACGTTAGAATGGTCCCATATTTCTGTGAGGTTGTTTACAGTATTTTAGTCTGTCATCAGTAGAGAACTCTATTGGTATCTACAAATTTTATCTTGGTGTTTTCTCGACAGGATCTTTTTATCATTTATACCATAATAGTGTAGTCTGCAAACTAAAATGCTATGGATTTAACGGCGTCTCCCTTGGAAGGAATGGAGGAAGATTGGGTTTAACGCTCCGTCGACATCGAGTTCATTAAAGACGGAGCATACCTGCATTTGCCTGGAGCGATTTATGGAAATAACAGAAAATCTAAATCTGGGTGACCTTTATCAACTGTCATGTAAACTGTAACCTAAAATAAAATTACTCTAATTAGTTGTTCTTTCTGTACACCATCTACCTAGAATAAGTATTCGGGACCGAGCAAGGTGGCGCAGTGGTTAGCACACTGGACTCGCATTCGGGAGGACGACGGTTCAATCCCGTCTCCAGCCATCCTGATTTAGGTTTTCCGTGATTTCCCTAAATCGCTTCAGGCGAATGCCGGGATGGTTCCTTTGAAAGGGCACGGCCGATTTCCTTCCCCATCCTTCCCTCAGCCGAGCTTGCGCTCCGTCTCTAATGACCTCGTTGTCGACGGGACGTTAAACACTAATCTCCTCCTCCTCCTAAGTATTCGGGAATCAATAATTCGTGTGACTAAAGATAGGTTATATCTTTATGCTCAATATAAGCAAACCCTCATTTCCACTTGCTTCTATATTCGCCTGCTTTATCCCGTGTTGAAAATATTTTTAACTGATTCCGTATATTATGGTTTCTTATTTTATAAAGGCGTGTGTGTCGCAGTAGCGCCCTAAGGAATTTCATTTCTATGGCCCGTATATTGCTGCCGTCTTTCTGTCTTAACGTCCTCGTTTCACTGTCATATAGAATAACCGGCAATGGCATCATCTTGGACTGTTTCTACTGTGTTTCGGTCCGCGCTGTTTTCATTGTTACTCTAATAGTTCCGAACACTGCTTGGTACCTTTCTAATTTATTAATTATATTTCTATCATAATAATACGAGCTATCACAGCCGAAATAATTAAAATGGTGAAACTATTCTAAAATTTTGTCATGCAAAATAAACTTTGATCTTAATGGGTGTTTTGGCTGGAATGCCGTGGTTACTGATTTTGAGATAGAAAATCAAAAATCAAGTTCTTCACAAATCTTCTGTAGTAAACAAATAGCTCTTTGCAGATTATTTTTTACACAATAACTAAGTCATTGGCATATGCAAGCACATTTAAAGTGGTCCTTCTCAAGTTAATTCCATGTGGTTTTTTATCCTTCCATCAGTGTAGGATATCGTCCATATTGTATAAATGTTAAAAAGCGTTGGTAATAATTCACACCCTTGCCTTACACCCAGGTTAATAACTGTATTTTCTCCAGAGTAATTAGATAAACTGAGTCTGAAAGAGGTGCCTTTACACTTTTTTTTTTCCACATTATTATGTGTTGAAGGTAGCCTCGTTTAGCCATTATATTCCAAAGTTCTGGCCTCTGTACCTTATCGAAGGCCTCTAGATCGACAAGTGCCATATAGGTGGGCAAGTAAAACTCTAATTAGTCTCTCTCAAACCCCACCCTATGGGGAGAGAGGGAGAGATGATGATGATGATGTTTGGTTTGTGGGGCGCTCAACTGCGTGGTTATCAGCGCCCGTACAATTACCCAATCTTTGCTCAGTCCAATTTCGCCACTTTCCTGGATGATGATGAAATGATGAGGACAACACAAACACCCAGTCATCTCGAGGCAGGTGAAAATCCCTGACCCCGCCGGGAATCGAACCCGGGACCCCGTGCTCGGGAAGCGAGAACGCTACCGCGAGACCACGAGCGGCGGACGAGAGAGGGAGAGTTTTAGTTTTAGCGAATCAAAATTTACTATGTAAATAAGTATTTTTTATTTATCCGTAACCATTTTCCACGCAAAACTGAGAACATGGATTTTCTTCAATTACAGCGCCAAGTACCAAGTATCAAAACAAATGTTTATGACAAAATGTCGTCGTTTTTTATGTGGAACATGATTCTGCAATAAAAAATGGGGGTTCCCATTTGAAATTTTAAAGTTGCCTCCCATCTCACCCCCAGGGGACTGGGGTTTAATTTTAGCGCCAGTAGATGTCCCCCTCGAAAATAATCGACTTTGGATTCTACAAATTTTTTCGTGTAAAGCTTATTTTTCGAGTTATTCTGGTATGTCAACTTAAAAGTTACACCCTGTATAACTACAGCTGGCGTTACAAAGATGTAGTGACAGGCTGCAGGGATTTCGTCAATATAGCTGCAATGCTTCAGTGTTTGAAATTATCTTATGGCGTAGAAACTTAGCATGGAAGTCATATTTGTGCTTGGCCCAGAGAAAAAATACCCTGGTGCCAAATCAGGCGAACGTGCAAGTCAACTGATAACATATTCATGTCCTATTCAGCTACCTGGAAGGAGCTGAGTGAGCGCTGTCCTAGCCACAACTCAATAGAGCGCCGGGCACCAACCGTGCTAGTACCACATACATGCACATACTTCAAGTGAAACTCCCTCTAGGAGGTAGCACCTCAGTAAGAAATCGTGCATATGTTAACATTTCTTCAATGAAGTAAGAACGAACTGAATAACCTATAATAATCGTAGGCTAAACTTTCACCTTTCATTGCCCCTCGAATTCAACTTACCCAAGATTCTAGTCGGTCCGGTAACGCAAATTTAACAAAAATTGTACTTTGCAAGATTTGTAAAGGTAGCTTCACAAGTCTATAGAATCTTTAGAAAGATCCTACTGTCCTGACGTAGCATCTAAACCGAGCCACAGGATTCAATCCTCTATATTGTATTCCAGTACGCTTCCGAGAATAATTCTTTTCACATTCTCTGAGCTGTCTTCATTCTCGTTCCTCCGCCTGCTACAGTAGCTTTGTGCGTAGAACTCGACTTTGCTTCCACAATGCTCGATGTCCCTTGTACGCCAGTACAGGAGCTTTGTCTGGTCTCGGTTTAGCTGTGATTGTTCTTTCGCGTTTCCGCTTCACAGTCCATCACCTTCAGCCAACTTGGGCAGCTTTAGAAGCTTTGAAATGTCCCCGATGGATCTGCTACTTAGGTGACATCCAATGACTAATCCACGGTATACTTTACTGAGCTCTCCTAACCGACCCATTTTTCTGTGACAACACTGTTGCTGTTGCAATCTTGACGGAGTCTTGCATTTCTTTCTGGGCTGCAATGGAGTTCAAGCTAAGTAGCTATGCCTCCAACCTCGAGCGTGGGCTGTTGTCTCCTCTCTTGCGGTTGGTCTAGCGCTGTTACTTCTACTGCCAACACAACACTCCTTGTCTCTTTTTATACTGGCGGGTTTGCGTCTAGCGACATTTAGTGGTCAATCCTGAATTATTACGTAGGGGTGTCCTGATACGTTTCATCAGACGGTGTATATCATCAAGATATTAAAGAAGAACGTAATGTCATGCTGAGACCGTCAGAGTGTTAATTGCTGGCTTCTCACAATTAAAATGCAAGACTTTAGGTTGAAATTTTAGTACGGCGTGCATTGGACAACCGTAATGTTCGTTGGCGGAATGTATTTTTTTGCAGTACGACATTGAAGCATCCAGAGACTTATTAGAAATATTCAGGTCGGAGTGATTACAAGAAATACTTTTTTTAATCGCCTTAAAAAGTAAATAAAAATGTTTGTTTGCATGTCTTGGGTACTCTCCACACGCATACAATGAAAAAATGTTGCAGAGTTGATAAATTTGCCATCCAGCTTCAGTGCACTACTGTAGCGGTTTAGTAAGCCCCAGTGAACGGAGGAGGGTGGGGGAGGGGCGGGCTCGTTGTGGACGATATTTTTCGTATCACTGGAATAAACGAAGGCCAAGTTCCCTTATCCAAAAATTCATTACGAAACACTATATGTATCCCGATCTTCGCAAAATTATATTTGCGCTCAAAAGAGGGATAAATTGTATATTCAGTCCGGTACACAAAGTATATTAATATCAATAATCATGCTGTGAAACTATCCAGGAACCTTTTGTTGGTACAGAATTTTTTATCTTTTCGTATGTTTCGGATATAACGAAAATTACAACCGCAGTCAACGACCTAAGGTTCAAATGGTTCAAATGGCTCCTTAACTACTGAGGTCATCAGTCCCCTAGAACTTAGAACTACTTAAACCTGACTAACCTAAGGACATCACACACACCCATGCCCGAGGCAGGATTCGAACCTGCGACCGTAGCGGTCACGCGGTTCCAAACTGAAACGCTTAGAACCGCACGGCCACACCGGCCGGCACCTAAGGTTCCCAAAAAAATTAAGAAGAGGATGAATGATTTAGTACTAGGAATGGATTAAAGCCTTATTTTTCTGTGAAAATATACGATCTTAAAATACTGGAAATACGTTTTGTTCTTATGACAGCGTCCATGAACTGTCCTGCGGAGAAAAATCACACTTTTCCTGCATTTGACGTATCCGTTGCTTGTTGAGGTTGCACTCTCAGCCATATGGCACACATAAACTCGTTAAAAAACTAACAGAGAGAAAGCAACAAAGTGTCAGTTTTGCATCTCGGAGTGGAGCCACGGCCTATTAAAAGGAACCATCCTGGCTTTTGCCTTCAGCGAGTTAGGAAAATCACGATCACGGAAAACCTAACTGTGTATGGCTAGACGGCCATTGCAACTGCCATGCACTAGAGATCAGAACTGAGCTCATTATGCTCGCTTTAAGCTCGCCAACGGGTCCTATGGCTTCATTTCCGAACCTCTTTCTCCGTATGTTCGAGGATAAGTCACGAGTCTACTCCGCTCGCCGGCCGGAGTGGTCGAGCGGTTCTAGGCGCTACAGTCTGGAACCGCACGATCGCTACGGTCGCAGGTTCGAATCCTGCCTCGGGCCTGGATGTGTGTGATGTCCTTAGGTTAGTTAGGTTTAAGTAGTTCTAAGTTCTAGGGGACTGATGACCTCAGAAGTTAAGTCCGATAGTGCTCAGAGCCATTTGAAACATCTACGCCGCTCCCCATTTAAGTGAAAACTGGTCACTTGAGTCTGTTGCCGGGTAAAGTGGATTATACCACGCCAGAAAGGAGAGCGAGTACACGAGTTCGCAGGTATAAACGAGGGATCGCGGCGTTGCCACTCAACATGCAATCTGGAAACAGGTGTGGGAAATAGGAGCTTTGAAGATCCTGCTCGCCTCTCCTCTCCCCTTTCATACCGCCTCCTCCTCACAATCACAGAAGTGATTTAGGGAAGACAGGGGAACCTAAATCAGGAATACTGTGCAGGTATATCAACTCCACTGCTTCGGAGTACTTCAGTGGCTGAACAACAGTGTCACCTGGTTCGATAACTTACATCATGCTTGTCGATTAAGCTTCTTTTTCAAATAATAAAAGCCGTATGTAACGTTTTTGTACTTTTCGAAGTCCTCTTCTCGCTGTGGATGTAGTGCTATAATCCCTACACCCGGTAAAAAATGATCGTGTGGCAGGGTTAGCCGGGATGCCTCGTCCGGGGAAGTTCGACCGCCAGGTGCAAGACCTATTTCAGGTGAGGCCAGACTGGGCGACTTGCGCGTCGTTGATGATGAGATAACGGTGAGGACATTCACACACAGAGGAGAAAATCTCCAATAAGGCCGGCAATCGAACCAGGGCCCGCGGTATCATAGGCAACTGAGTTACCACTCAGCTGAGCAGCTGAACCCTATGTCCGGTGCTTCGTTAGGATAATTGTAATTGGCCCGGTTTCCACCAGTTGATGGCCCAGCACTGAATTCTGCAGCAATTTGCGGAAGGGTTGCACTGCTGTCACGTTGAACGATTCTCTTCAGTCGTCGTTCGTTCCGTTGTTGCAGGATCTTCTTCCGACCGCACCGAGGTCGGAGATTTGATGTTTTACCGGATTCCTGATATTCACGGTACAGTCGTGAAATGGTCGTATGGGAAAATCCCCACTTCATCGCTACCTCGGAGATGCTGCGTCCCATCGCTCGCACGCCAACTTTAATACCACGTTCAAACCCATTTAAATCTTGATAACCTGCCGTTGTAGCAGCAGTAACCGATCTAACAACTGCACCAGACACTTTTCATCTTACATAGGCGTTGCCGACAGCTGCGCCGTATTCTGTCAGTTTACATACCTCTCTATTTGAATACGCATTCCTATACCTGTTTCTTTCCCGCTTCAGTGTAATATGTAATTGTATCCTCCCTGACATTAGCTAACAAATACTGTTCTCAGGTTTGCAAGATTCGCAGGCGCAGGACACAGTCGTTAGGATTCAATAATTACATAATCTGAAGGTTGTAAGGATGGAACTGACGTTAACAAAGTATTCTTTGAACGCTCAAGTATTCTTCGAACGCCCCGAAGCCCGTGCTTCAATAACGAGGATATGTTTTAGCAGCAAATGATGACTCCTTTTGATGGTGACTCGCACGGCATCAGTATTGTCAGAGGTACATACAGAACGCAAAATCCCACTAGGCGTTTTTTTGAAAGCGGGTGCAGTCTGTTCAAAATTCTGAACTCAGGTTGATACAGTGTGCAAGTATCGAACTAGACTTCTTCTTTCTGCCACCCTGCATTTCGCGCCGTGAATTTACACACGAAACATTTGTTAATAAGTTTTTGGAAGCAGAAGATGTGGTCTCTGTTAAGTTCACTGGAGTTGATATCGCAATGATTAAGGCACTGTACTCGTACTTTGCAGTCGTTTCGAAGTACTCCATATGATATCGAGATAATTGCTTCGACTAGGTCATCATCATTTACTGTAGCATTCTCATCTGATCCAGTTAAGCTAATCTGAACAGACAGCGACGTCGACAAGACGTGAAGTTGTATCCTGCCCCCGTCGCTGCCGTGTGAACTACGCGACGTTCCTAAGCACATCTGCAGAGCGCTGCTAAAGTCTTATGGTGACGTCTAAGCAAAGACACACAAACTGTTTGCAATCTCCACGTGCGCTGGCAAACAAGCATTACAATACAAAGCATGCTAACTCGGAAAGAGAATAAAGCCACTGCCAGATAAACATCAAGGTTGGTACCTACAGGCAGTCACAAAAGTACTTACCCACTACTCACGAGAGTACTTGGCGTAAGGGAAATTAGAAAATGCATTTTTTTTTATGACAGAAGGACTGCCAAGGTTGATTTCTTAGATATAGTTTAGAAATATTCACCCAGAAGGCCAATAGTATTTCACTGTGAATCTTATACACTACTGGCTATTAAAATTGCTACACCACGTAGATGACGTGCTACAGAGCGAAATTTAACCGACAGGAAGAAGATGCTATGATATGCAAATGATTAGCTTTTCAGAGCACTGACACAAGGTTGGCGCCGGTGGCGACACCTACAACTTTCTGACATGAGGGAAGTTTCCAATCGATTTCTCATACACAAACAGCAGTTGACCGGGGTTGCCTGGTGATACGTTGTTGTGATGCCTCGTGTAAGGAGCAGAAATGTGTACCATCACGTTTCCGACTTTGATAAAGGTTGGATTGTAGCCTATCGCGATTGCGGTTTATCGTATCGCGACACTGCTGCTCGCGTTGGTCGAGATACAATGACTGTTAGCAGAATATGGAATCGGTGTGTTCAGGAGGGTAATACGGAACGCCGTGCTCGATCCCAACGGCCTCGTATCGCTAGCAGTCGAGATGACAGGCATCTCATCCGCATGGCTGTAACGGATCGTGCAGCCACGTCTTAATCCCTGTGTCAACAGATGGGCACGTTTGCAAGACAACAACCATCTACACGAACAGTTCGACGACGTTTCCAGCAGCATGGACTATCAGCTCGGAGACCATGGCTGCGGTTACCCTTGACGCTGCATCACAGACAGGAGCGCCTGCAATGGTGTACTCAACGACGAACCTGGGTGCACGAATAGCAAAACGTCATTTTTTCGGATGAATCCAGGTTCTGTTTACAGCATCATGATGGTCGCATCGGTGTTTGGCGATATCGCGGTGAACGCACATTGGAAGCGTGTATTCGTCATCGCCATACTGGCGTATAACCTGGCGTGATGGTATGGGGTACCATTGGTCACACGTCTCGGTCACCTCTTGTTCGCATTGACGGCACTTTGAACAGTGGACGTTACATTTCAGATGTGTTACGACCCGTGGCTCTACCCTTCATTAGATCCCTACGAAACCCTACATTTCAGCAGGATAATGCACGACCGCATGTTGCTGGTCCTTTACGGGCCTTCTGGATACAGGAAATATTCGACTGCTGTCCTGGCCAGCACATTCTCCAGATCTCTCACCAATTGAAAACGTATGGTCAATGGTGGCCGAGCAACTGGCTCGTCACAATACGCCACTCACTACTCTTGATGAACTGTGGTATCGTGTTGAAGCTACATGGGCAGCTGTACCTGTACACGTCATTCAAACTCTCTTTGACTCAATGCCCAGGCGTATGAAGGCCTTTATTACGGCCAGAGGGTGTTGTTCTGGGTACTGATTTCTCAGGACCTATGCACCCATATTGCGTGAAAATGTAATCACATGTCAGTTCTAGTATAATATATTTGTCCAATGAATACCCGTTTATTATCTGCATTTCTTCTTGGTGCAGCAATTTTAATGGTCAGTAGTGAATTTAAACATTCAGCCATAAGATATCCACTGCAGGGTAAAGGCCTCCTATAAACTTTCCCATGTATTACACTATATCTACAGTGTTAATGTTGGCGTTCTGCTAATTCCTCCACCGAACTTCCATTCGATCGTCGTTGTCGTCGTCGTCGTTGTCGTCTCTCTTCCAATTCATCAAACAATTTTCTTCGTCATTCTATGAGTTACTCCCCGAGCTAAATGTTCCACCAGTTTCCATTTCATTTTCATTAAGTCAAAATTAAGTGTTTTGTTCCAGTGTTTTCCTTGAACTGTTTGCTAGTTTATCTGTCTCCAGTACTCGTTTAGCAACCCTCGGTTTTCGAGCTTAGCTCCCCTTGTTGGTTACACATACTTTAGTAAAATGGGCTTCTTCTTACAATTTACGAATTTCAGGCAATAGTAATGAAGTGTTAAAAATACTTTGACGTTGTAAACGACATTAAAATTTTCTAATTCGTACATATTATAAAAATAGACGTATGTGTGTGTGAGTATGGATGTTTCACATCTCCTAAACCACTGGACCAATTGCAATCATACTTGGTTCACATATCCCTTACTGCCAGGTACCAAGCGGTGTGTGGCAAGAACTACCAACATATCACAGTTCAGGATGTATGACGTCATAGACACTGAGATGCGTGAAAAACTGCCGCATTGTGCAAGACGTTTAAACTTATTACTTCTTTGTCACTAAGTCTATTCGCAACATATTTCGTAGATAGTATCCACATATGCCGCTGAATGTATCTACACAAATACACGATTGTATGTCATAAAAACTGATATGCGTGAAAAAATACCTCATCATGTGTGAAATTTTAATACATTCGTTCTTTACTGCTAAGTTTACTCAACATAATGAAATCTCTGGCACCCGGCTGCACTTTTTACGGCTTTCAGTTGCAAAGCGCAAACGGCTGCAGGGAAAAACAGCCATATATAGAGCCACGAAGAGGCGTTGCTACAGAGATGTTTACAAAATTTTGTTGAAGACACACGAAGCAGCTGGACCCAGGGTACAGAAACTGCCCGGAATCATCTCACACCGAGTCTACAGCGCGAATACATACATACTCGTATAAGGTTCCGTTTCTAGCAGAAAATGAATACCTGGGCAAAGCCGGGTGTGTCAGCTAGTTGATATGTAAATGTCGGGCCTGGTGGGCTTGTAGCGGTCGCGCGGTTCCAGATTGTAGCGCCTAGTACCGCTCGGCCACTCCGGCCGGCGAAGAACTTACAAACAGGTGGCGTAGTATGTCTTTTGAAGGACTCCAAAGCAAGTATATCATACGAATTTACTTTACTTTACTAACAAATGATTGAATTACATAGTAATTTCCCCAATAATCGACAATTTCGCGTGTTCCTTAACAGTACCCTATTCAATGTATGCAGATAATTTGGTAAACCTATTGTAACATTTCAGCTTCTTTACAAATATTTTCATAATGTGTGTTAGAAAACTTGACAAATATTTCCATGGTGAAATATAAAATACGTAACTTACAATACATATACAGGGTGATTTTTTTCCACCGCACCGTGTACAAACTATAGCGCTTGATCGATGAGAGGATGTGGAACAAAAAAGGTCTGATGAACATATGTCCGGAAATGCATGGTTTCCATGCTAGAGACTATTTATTCATCATGCACTGTTACAGAGACTGCGGTCTAATAGGGATGTACCATACAGCTACAGTTACAGTATGTGTTGAAGATGGCTTCCATGTGCCTCAACGCATGCTTGTACAAGCCGTAGCAAGTCCTCCACATGGCCGGGCTGATCCGAACAGTGTCAAAGGCAGCATGAATACACTGGTCCAGTGTCTCCACATCTGGAATGGGCTCTGCATACACGATACTTTTGAGATGACCCCATAACAAGAAATCGCAAGGGCTGAGATCCGGTGAACTAGCAGGCCATGCAACTGGACCCTCTCGTCTGATCCATCGACCAGACACGATTGAGATGCTTCCGGAAGTTAACTGCAAAGTGGGCTGGAGAACCAACATGTAGCAGCCACATAACCCTTCGAATCATCAATGGCACTTTTTCTAGCAGAGGAGGCAAAGTCACCCGCAATAAACGCCGATGGTTCCGATCTGTTAGACGACGTGGAAGCAATCTTTGATTCCCGTGCGTTAGGGGGGGGGGGGACGGGGGGGGGGAGATGGTCCAAGTGAGAGCTCTCTGGTTCTTAGTGGCGTATGGACTAGTTTGGTTTGTGATGAGTATTTGTAGCTTGGGGTTATGGAGACCCCGGGAGGGAGGGGGAGATTTTTCCCAATTTCCTGGGGTTAATTTATGACAGGAATTTCACAATCTCCTGACAGCCAGAGAGGTATGTGGAACCGAAAGTTTCGCAAAGAATGCCTGAACAAAATAGGTAAAAGGTGCAGGGGGGGGGGGAGAAATAACAGAACAAATAATGAAATAATACAAAGAGTTAAAGACAAATCAGTTACAGTACGATGATTTAAAGGGTAGAAGGCACTCAGATGTGTGAATTGTGGTTAGGTTACAGTGTACGAGTTGGGGGAGGGCGGGCGGTGAGGTGGGGGGGGGGGGGAGGGCGAGAATGACTTAAGTGAAGAAGTGAAGGCTATCAGAAAGGCATGTGCTTGACTGTATAGCTCTCAGAAGTAGATCAGTGTTTCGTATCCAGTGATTGTTTCGGGTTATTACGTTATTTTTTTTTTGGACTTTCTGCTGTTGACAAAGAGAGGCGTTTCTAGTCTATGAATGTTTTGTTTATGTAATATCATGTAGCACAGAGATACTTTTGCAAGCGTGCGACAACAACTGACACTCGTGCGTGAGACTCCTTGTCGCGCGTTTACAAATGCTGCGCACGAAACGCGAGACAATTTGTTGATGGAGGCGGGCGACTACTACACGGCGCGCTGTCAGCCGCCTGGAGGGGACGGTGACGCCTCGCGGAGGTGGCTCCGGCCTGTTACGCAACCGGCCGCTCAGCCGGCAGTCACGAAGGTACAGCGTCAAAGGGAAGCTGTTGACTGCGCCGCCGAGACAAACAGCGTTTCATTATCTGGCGCGAGTACCGGCCGGTAAACACGCGCCACCAAGGACTACTTTCAAATGCTCCTGGTTACTACAGAACGTCAGCGTACCCCGAACTGCTGCTAACCGTCTACAAATCATCTTACACATCATAGCTTCTTTTTCTTCGTTTCGCACTGCCGTCGTCGAAGACGTGGATTGGCGTTCAGAAAACAAATAATCGCTCTTAAAGTGCTGCTCCAATGCGGCGTCTGCGACGACACCACCCGTGCGGATAAACCGTGCGCCTGTCCAACGGCATTCGTTTCGTGCAGACGAATGCAACCGTTTCGTATGGCACGTCTGTAGTCGTGCGACGAAGGGTTGAATCACTTACGTAGAACGAGCGTGGCTTGAATCAACACAGCTTCCGCTTTGGGGTTGCATCTTTAAATCTAAACATCCTTCAAGTTTTAAAATAATAACAAAGATTAAAATACAAATAAGTCAGTTTTCTGCGTCACTTTCATGCCACTACGCTTTTCAACGGTTGATACCGTCATCGAAGGAAACATCCCAACCTTAAGCTATTTAGGGAAACAACGGAAAACTTCATTCTAGACGGCCAGAATGGAATTTAAACCGCAGCTCTCTCGAAAACAAGCTTAGTGGTTTCTTAATGCGCGTCGTTAATCGGTAAATAGGAATGTATAAGAAAGATTTACCATGTTAGTGATATGGGGAACGAAACACCTGGACGTTTTACGACAATGCCTTGAAAGTGATGCTGTCTCGGGTAGTATAAGTGTAGCCACAGTCATAGTCAACGTGGCTTGCTCTCGATCTATCTCTAATGCAGTCGATAACAGCAGACACTGGGAACGATTGGTAAACATTTTCTCGCTACATCTTCCTTGCAAGTGGTGGGCGTTGAGGTACTAAAACACTGAATAACGGTTTTTCACGTTGTCAAGTCTAACTTGTTCCAAACATGCATAAATAAAGTATCGTACACCAGGTCTAAACAGTGTAAGGTAATGCATTTCTTAAGACACTGGCTAAAGATCAGAAAGCACTTAGGATCATCCTCTGTCCAGTCATTCTGAATTAGAGTTTTCGTGATTTTCATAAGTCATTCAAGGAAAATGCCCGGGTAGCTCCTTCAACAAGGCGACGACCATGAGCCGAACTCGTTAAACGTACTGTATCTACATACATTTATATGTCTGCATATACCACTGGCGCTTTTTCTTTCGATTAAGTTGACAAATTTTACATCACTGTGAAGTAGTCGCTGGACGTAGTAGCGTGTGCCCCACTCTGCGCTGTCTGCTACCGCCATGTAGCGGGAAGCACTAGTCAGTCACTGCTAGAGTACTCGTTACTCTTCGTGCATTGCACTCCCCACTAATGCGTATCGTTAAATTCAGCATCGTCTTGGACTAATGTAGGAGCGTTCTATCGAATAGGCACGAAATTTCATTTAAAAACAACAACTGTTTCTTGCGAAAAAAAAAACCAACGACTTTCCTTGACACTGGACGTCGCATGAAACAAGTGAAGATCGGTATTCGTATTCATGTAGATGGTGATATCCATGTACATGATAAAAAAGCAAAAAATGCAAATTTCTTCCAGATTCCAGACAAAACGCAAAATTTGTATATTTTCAATGCCTTCTTACTCTACACTATTTGTTCGTAAGTATCTGAACACCTGTTAGTGGACGTTAACAACTGGGTCCTCGCCAGTCTGACGAGCTGAAACCTACGGGAGCCACTTTCAGTAAGATGTCCGAACGAGAAAAAATAGTGACGCTGGGCGCTGCGGTTTGGAACGAAGTCACCGTTCTCACTTATCCCGAAGGTGTTCCGTTGATTTCATGCCGTTAGTCTGGGAAGGTCAGTCCATTTCAGGAATGTTACGAAGCAGATGCTGCTTCATAAGTGGGTTCTGTTGCCGATACAATCTTTGTTTTCGAACTGTCCCTCTACTGTAATGTAGGTACATTGCTTTAAAATTTCTTTATATCCTACCACATTTAGTTTTTTCTTCAGCACAATGAGGAAAGCACACTTTAACCATGAAAAATGTTTCCAAACCGTAACACCATTTCTTCCGAACTTCACTGTTGGCACTACACATGATGAGATAATGGTCTCACGACGTTCGCCAAACCAAAACCCTTCCATCGAATTGCCACAAGGTATAGCGTGATTCATCACTACAAATCACTCGCTCCAGTCATCCACTGTCCAATGGCGTTGCTCCCTGCATCTTGGTACCGCTTCCAGCGTCGCTTAGCATTGACTACAGAAATGCGTGGTTTACGAGGAGCTGGTCGACCGTTGTACCCCAAAGTTTTTGACTCCTACTCGCAGTAATTATATGCTAGCTGGACTGATGGTTGCACTTTGCAACTGATGAGCGATTCCTTCCGCTGATCTCATGCGATATTTCGCAACCACTCTCCGCAGTGCCCGACAGTCTATAACGCCTCTTTTTCTTGGTGATTTGGTTTGATTTGTACTTGGCCTCGGCTAAAACTCGGCGACAGTCGGTAGAGTGTTGAGATCGTTATCAAGTTACGAAGACGACGTTACACAAAATAACAGTGCTGAACCGAAATGTCGACGTGCGTGAAATATTTACTTCACCAAGAATCGTAATTAATCGTTCGTAATCGATGTTTAACTGATTAATGATGAAATATTCATGATAAAGCCAATATAGTCACATCCACAAAAAATTCCCTACAAGTTGGTCGTAATTTTAAGTATCTAAGAAATCGTAACAGTGGGCTTGTTATTTGAGTAAAAGATTCTACACAAGCGCCGAGCGGTACGGTCAAATATTATCGCTGCGCGTAATTATTACTTGGGAGTTTCATGTCAATAATTTGATAAAATTTTAAATCACAAATGCACGACTTGGCACGAGAGGGTGTTTTATTGCACAATATCAGTTACTTTCTAACCGAGCCTTGAGAAGAAAACTTTCCCAGGTGTTGGAGGGATTTAAATTATATGCTTCGGACCTATCACTGAAGTTCCATAAACCACTGGCTATTATGAATGAAAATTGTCTATCAGTGTTCGTTGCCTAAATCACTGTCTAAGCAATGTTCAATTATCTAGTTAAAAGTTCACTTTATTCTAGTAGGTAAAAGTCCTCCGTTCGAATTCTAATGCCGTGATATTTGAAGTCAGAAGATCGTATTACTGCGTCATAATAGATCGCAATTATTCAATCTCAAAAACAATATGAGCGCGCCTACATGTACGAGCATTCGATATATGACCTGCTTCGGCTAACTCTCGTAACGTAGTGACAATGCATTGAATTATACTTAGTCATTGCTCACGATTCCCAATGAGTACTCAAACGGAGTATTCTTTGGGATCGTTGGTTCTACGTTGCGAATGTTAATTTATGCTAATTTTGTGATTTATTATGATTTTTATTTTAATTTTACTGAAATTTAATCTTTCTTTCGTAGATTGCTAAATTGTCAAGTCTTAGATTCCTGATTTAATTACTTGTTATTGCCCTAATAATAGTGATAAATGGTACTTCGTTCGCTTATTCACTTTTCTGGGAATTTGGGACTTGGGGTAAATCTTTGGGGTATTGGGAGCTAATTTTTGGTTTTTGTTTCTCGTCCGAGGAAGTGGCATTACAAGTCCCTGTCCGCCCATTCATGAGGTACGCCTGGTCTTGTTTTAGCTGTGGTTGTACCTTCGCGATTTCACTTCGCATTCACAGCAACGAGAATAGAAAAGGGCAGGTTTAGAAGAGATGCTGTGTTGTTGATGGTCATAGTTACTTATGTGACATCCACTGACTTGTCCATGTTCGAAGTTAACGAGCTCTTCTGACTGGCCCAATCTGCTGTTACTTGTTCCCCAATGACAACACAGTACTCCCCACTGTCTTTTATTCTGGCGGGTCCACTTTTCGTGATTCCTAGTGGTCAGCTCTGCATTACAAAGGGTGTCAACATAGTTTTGATCAGGTAGTATGTATGATATAGGGCAGTTCGTATATCACTGTCAGTTCCCCTTTTCCAGTTCCATTCACTAATAATGCATGAAAGACAGATCTGACTATCAGTAAACCCCTGAACAAAGACGAGTTCTTTTTATGTTTCCTTTACGGCCAAACCGCAGTATGTATGTCGAGGAGAGAAATATATTGCTTGACTCCTCTTGAAATGAACGCCTTCGGAAATTTAAGAAAAAAAGAAAAACACAATGTTATGCACGATACCGATCTCTGTTGTAACGCTTGGCACTGTAATAGGGTTAGCATCTATGGGAAGCACTCGTTCCTACTGTACAATTATCGCTGCTTCGAGTTGGTTCCTCTCTCTGTCTCTCCTGTTAATTTTACCTGTTTATGGTCCCAAACTGACGAGCAACATTAAAAATCTGTCGAACGAGGGTTTTGTAAACTGTGTCTTTCATGGGAGAATTCCATGTCCATTAGACTTTTACAAGGATTGTACCATTATATTAATTTCCATTTTACCTGAGGGTAGAATCTTGGTTGTGAAATACGGGGTGTATCAAAGGGGACTTTACAACTTAAGAAATTCACACAAACTTATTCATACGACTAACAGACTTAGCCTTGCTTTCATCTTGAATGAAAATAGATCAAGATTTCACTCACATGGTACGCTAGTGCAAAATTGAGCCACTCCAAGTATTAGCGGCAGTTGTAGCGAAGACGGCTGCATTTAAGGCTCCATTGCGTGAGCGCTGTCTTGTGGTTTGAAGGGTCGACGTCTGTGCTAACTGTGCAACATATTTTGTATACAGAGTACGTAAAGACCCCCAGTAGGCTTACTATTTATGAGTGGTGTAAGTTTTTCATTGAAAATGGATGTTTGTTAAGGCATTGTCCTGTGCATCTGACAATATCATAGAGCAGGTGAAACAAATCCATACGACACTACTACGAAAATGACTCGGCGTGCTTCTCGGGAGCTGGGCCTCACATATATGACTGTTTGGCATGCGTTAAGGAAACGGTTGCACCTTCTACATCTGCGCTTTCCTAAATGTCCTCTTTCCATGTAAGTGGATGGGTCGAAGGTGTACCAATTACATGGCCCCCAGATTCACCCAATTTGACACCTATTGACTTTGACTTTTGAGGATTCATCAAAAATATCTAGAACACCAAGTTTGTTCCACCCTTACCAAACTTCAGAGCTAGAATCTACTCTACAACTGTACAAGTTGCGCCTGACATCGTGCAGCGAGTTTGGTAACAAATCGACTTAAGATGGAGTGTGTTTTGCATAACAAACGGAAGTCACATTCGATCTGCCGGCTGGAGTGGCCGAGCGGTTCTAGGCGCTACAGTCTGGAACCGCGCGACTGCTACGGTCGGAGGTTCGAATCCTGCCTAGGGCATGGATGTGTGTAATGTCCTTAGGTTAGTTAGGTTTAAGTAGTTCTACGTTCTAGGGGACTGATGACCTCAGAAGTTAAGTCCCATAGTGCTCAGAGCCAATTGAACCATTTTCTTTCACATTCAATCTGCCGCGCGGGATTAGCCGAGCGGTCTTAGGCGCTGCAGTCATGGACTGTGCGGCTGGTCCCGGCGGAGGTTCGAGTATTTGTCCTTAGGATACTTTAGGTTAAGTAGTGGGTAAGCTTAGGGACTGATGACCTTAGCAGTTAAGTCCCATAAGATTTCACACACATTTGAACACACACATTTAATCTGTTTAGGTATAAAAGAAAATAACTTGATTTATTTTGCTATAAAATGACACCAAACCTACGTCTGTAAGTTAAATGAATAAATCAGTACGTTTACTGAAAGTCGTAAAGTCCTTTTTGATACACTCCAAATTGAAAATAGTCTCACCGACATAAAATTCACGATAAGATCACACAGCATCACACATGGAACAAGCTCTCATCTTTAAGTAAAATATACAAGAATCATCAAACATCGTTTAGCACTACAATAACGCAAAAAAGCAATAACTTCTGACTAAGCAATACCTGTCTTACTGTTCACTCAGTCATTTTCATACACTGCTAGCGCTATTGAACCAACACACTTGTTACCTTGTGCATACCGTCTTCTTCCGCCAACTGGTACAGCTGCCTTCTGTCGCATGTGTACTGGGAAATGTTCAGCGGCGTCTCAGCTCAACTGTGACGTGAGTCAGCTGTGTTCTGGGCTGTTTGCAGTTACTGTGCCAGCGGAGTAAAAACGTATGTCCGCAGCTCGTGGTCGTGCGGTAGCGTTCTCCCTTCCCGCGCCCGGGTTCCCTGGTTCCATTCCCGGCGGGGTCAGGGATTTTCTCTGCCTCGTGATGACTGGGTGTTGTGTGATGTCCATAGGTTAGTTAGGTTTAAGTAGTTCTAAGTTCTAGGGGACTGATGACCATAGATGTTAAGTCCCATAGTGCTCAGAGCCATTCTTTTAGTAAAAACATGTCACTGATACCCATGTGCTTTTTTCACGATCGTTGGGTTGTGGTATATCGATTGGGTGTGCAGGTATCTACTGAACTAACAGTTGTATATCAGTCACCTTCATCTGTTCATGGCCTGCGCTTGTACTTATTACCTTGTCCCAAGGTGCTAGATATTTTATTGTTGCATCTTCACAAAGCTTCTAAAGGAAAGACTCGAGCTGCTCATAACTCGATAATTTGAAGTACTTTCACCTTTGCTATTCTGCAGAAATATTTGAAGTTCTTCAAGTTTCACCCCACTTTGAAATATATGTGGTATTTCAAGATCTTTATTAAGTTTGATTAGCGGATGTCCAGTATCACGAAAATGAGTGGCTGACATGGATCTGTCGTTCATTCTTAAGGCACCTATATCTTCATTGTGTCTTATTTTTAAACCCTACCCTTCCATCCCTCAACACAAGGTACTATTGATTCTAAAGTATAACTATTTTTCTTTTTATAACTAGTTTTTTTACATTGTTGAAGTGCTAACTTTTTAAAAATACCCTTGTGTATTTTACTTCAAGGTGGGAGCCTGCACTTGAAATATGTCATGTGACTTGCGATCTAGCGAGCGAGGTGGCGCAGTGGTTAGCACACTGGATTCGCATTCGGGAGGACGACGGTTCAATCCCGCGTCCGGCCATCCTGATATAGGTTTTCTGTGATTTCCCTAAATCGCTACAGGCAAATACCGGGATGGTTCCTTTGAAAGGGCACGGGCGACTTCCTTCCCCGTCCTTCCCTAATCCGATGAGACCAATGACATCGCTGTTTGGTCTCTTCCCCAAACAACCCCCAAGTTGCGATCTTATCGTGAATTTTGCGTGTTGACCTACATTTTAATATTTTACTAAAAATCTTTCTTTCCTCTAACAGTTTTTATGTGTTCAATCCATTCTAAATCTCTGCAGACGCATTTCCTGGTTTGTATTAAGGTTGTTACTGTTTCCAGTGATTGGTTGCTAATCATAGAATAATGATGAGTCTTTTCTCCTACAGACGCACTTTACAGTACCTTTATTTATAACCAAGAGCAACTGCTAGTCTTTGCAACAAGTGTCATCCTCTGCAGGCCTTCCTGGTGTTGCGCCTTCCATTTATACAATAATATCTTTTACCTAATAATTTATATAAGTATGCATCGTACATAATAACAGTCATACAATAATCCCTTGGAATAAGCTTGAAGCTACCTTCACAGCTGACAGTTTCTTCCAGTTAATAATGAGGTGCTGTCTGCTCACATTTACATCACGACAGATGTTCAAAGTGGCCTCCACGGGATGCAATGCACGTGTTCACATGTCACATCATGGATTGCCACACTCTTTTGCACATTCTGGTCTCTCTTTGAATAGTGTCACAGGCGTCATGAACATACTGTTGATGGATCTGCACATCAGGAAATCGTTCAGCATACACGCCCTTCAGATGCCCACACAGGTAAAAATATAGGGGATTTAAGTCCGATGATCTAGCAGGGTCTCCACATCCTGCCCAATGTTTGGGGAACATGTTGAGGTGTCGGCGAACTGTGATGTCGAAGTGGGGTAGTGTTCCACCATGCAGAAATCACATAACTTGTCATATTGCCAGAGGCACATTCTCAAGCAGCCTAGGCAGAGTATTCTGCAAGAAGCTCAGGATGTTCCTCCGTCCAGGCGTTGTGTAATGATAACTAGTCAAGTACGTGGCCGCCAAGAACCTCTGTCCACACAATGAAGCTGAATCAGTGCTGATGAGATGCCTCAACCATTCCCCAATGATTGTTTGTAGCCTACAGACGATGACAATGTAGACTGATGATGCCAATTCTGGTAAAGGCTGCTTCGTTGGTAAACAGGATTGATGACAGAAATCCCATAATTGTGGCGGTATAGCCAACAAAATCTTTCCCGTAGAGCGAAATCCGGTGCTGATAATCTTTGCACTCGTTGCAGGTGACAGGGATAGGAGCGGTTGTCATGCAGGATACACATGATCGTACTTTGTGGCGTGAGGGTACTTGTTTTGGTATAGCTATGTCGTCTCTCGACCGTTTCCATCTGCTTCGCCGTACAAAAACACCATCTCGGCTTGTTCCAGACATGAATACCGGATCACTCTGCTGCTGACAGTTCTTTGCATCAATCACACAGCCTGAAACACACAAGGAACACACGGCACGTGGTCAGAACAACTGTCATTCGTCAGCGCTATCTACCGTGGCAACGATGCATTTCTGGACTCGTTTTCATATGACCTTTTTTCCTCCACTTCCAATCAGGAATCCGTCCCTGCAGTTTGTCGGTTTTACCAAAGTTCATCCTGTGTGTGAACTACTTGTAGCTCTCGACTCTGGCTTATTTGTGTCTCAGAGCGTTATTTACTAGCAGATGTATGTCCAGTATTAGCCAAGGTATCCCTGATTTTTTACTGCTGACCGAAGTTGTAAAAATGTCCGGGGTTTGCCGGCCAGTGTGGCAACGCGGTTAAAGGCGCTTCAGTCTGGAACCGCGCGACCGCTACGGTCGCAGGTTCGAATCCTGCCTCGGGCATGGGTGTGTGTGATGTCCTTAGGTTAGTTAGGTTTAAGTAGTTCTAAGTTCTAGGGGACTGATGACCTCAGATGTTAAGTCCCATAGTGCTCGGAGCCATTTGAACCATTTTTTGTCCGGGGTTTCAGAATTTCATTGCTGGCGAGGACATTCTTTCTTCAAATTTTAAATCTTTATGTTCGACACTGCCTTTTCAAACATTTTCTTGTGGGAATGCCTCTCTCGACCGACATTGGAGCAAGCGCCGACATCGATGGGGAAGCATTGTTACCGGTTCCGCCACAACATTAAGTTATTTGGCAACACAACAGGAGCAATATGTTTAAGTTGTTCTAGTGTGTGAAGTAAACTTTATATACAACATATGTTTGAGGCTTCTGAGGGAGTGTTGAATTTTCAAGTGAAGAACGTCTTCTCAGTTCGGACTGCCCAGTTTTCCTCTCCACAATCTAAACGGTACGTCTCAGGCTACAATAACATGAAATAAATTCTGAGTGGGGATTTTAGCATCACATTCTTGAAAAATAATGTTGAGGAATGTCCTTGAACCCTGCGTTCTGATACGGGAAGTACACTATCTAACTAGAGTAGATATAAGTCATAGATAACATCTTTATACATTATTCTCCAGTTGACAGGCACACTAAAGACTGTTAATGCTAATCTAGCACAGGGTTTCCCAAGCAGTGCTCCGCAGAACACAGTGTTCTGTAGGAACTGAATAAGTGCTCCACAAAACGCTATTAATAACATAGAGTATTTTCCGGCATTTTAATGATACTAAATATTTTTTTCTAAATTTTTTTATGATTTCTGTCTCATTAGTTATGTTCTAAAATTGAATTAATCAGTGAATGAAACAAATTTTCTTCATTTTTTAAAAATTTTACTAAACTTTCAGATAAACAATTCATCTCATAAAAGTTTTAAGATTCTTAAAGTCTTTCCTTAGAGAAAAAGTTTGGGATTGCCAGTATAGCATATAACAGTTATGTCTGTATTATTAGCTACGTTCTAAAAAGTGAAGTAATCACTGAACAAAACAAACTTTTCTCATTTTTTTAACATTTTACCAACCTTCAAAAGGTTCCATCAGAGTACCAAGATTCGAAAACTGCTCCGTCTGAGGAAACGTTTGAGACTGCCGGTTTAGTGTATCACTATGCTCAAGATCTAACACTAAAAGAAATCAGTGCGAATCCATGTAAACAGAAGAAATGCTGTACGTACATTGTTGAAAGCAATTTCCACTGCCACTGAAACTGAAACATGAAAACTCCTATAATTCTCTTAATTTCTCTCTGTTATCTCCTATGGTACCATACAGTGGAGCAATTCTGTTCATTTGCAACTAATATTCTTCGTGCACAAAACGGATATTATACTGATCAGTTCTGGATGATTGATCCAACAGAAAGTCTTTCACAAGCTGAGCAAGTCAATAAAGCGTCGGTCCACCTCCGAGCGTTATGCAAGCTTGGCATTGCTCGATAGAGTTGTTGTATGTCCTCCTGACAGATATGATGCCTAGTTCTCTCCGATTGGCATGTTAGATAGAATCCCGAGCTGGTTCTCCTGCCCATAACGCTCCGAACGTGCTCAACTGGGGAAAGATCTGGCGACCTAGCTGGTCAAGGTAGGGTCTGGTAAGAAGGAAGGCAGGCAGATGAAACTCTCGCCGTGTGCAGGCGGGCATTATCTTGCTGAAATGTAAGCCCAAGATGGCTTGCTGTTAAGGGCAACAAAGTGGGGCGTGGACTATCTTCGACGTACCACAGTGCTGTGAGGGTGCCGTGGATGAGAAGCAAGGGGTCCTACTACGGAAAGAAATGGCATCCCTGGTCGTCTGGCCGTATGCTGGGCGACAGTCAGGTTGGTATCCCACCAATGTCTGCGGCGTCTCCAGATACGACGTCGGCCTGGATTCTCATTGACTGGCGTAGAATTGTCTTCAGTGATGAGTCCTGCTTCGAAATGAGCACCGATGACCAGTAAAGACGTCTCTGGGGACGAGCCAGACAGCAGCGGCATACTAAACTGACAGTTTCCCGCCATACAACACGACAACCAGGAGTGGTGGCTTGGGTGCCATTTCTTTTCATAGTGAGACCTCTTTTGTTGTCGTCCGCGGTACTCTGCAGCACAGCGGTACGTCGACGATATTCTACGCCCCGTTTTGTTACCCTTCATGGCAAGCGTCGCGGCAGCCGCCGAGCCGAGAGGACGCGCAGCAGAGCTGCAGCAGCAGCACTTGTGTGAGAAACTGTAAATTAATTTAGTATTTGTTTTTTGTTCACGTGTTTCTGCAAAGAAGTGAACAAGATTCTAGCTAATGCTCGAAGTAGCGGTGTCGTCGGGGCGCCAGTGACGAGACCTGCGACTGCTTTGGTGTCACTGGAATCCCCTGGTGGCCCGGATGTCACTGTGGCTTCTGATACGCAACATCTGACCGATCCGTCCTCACTTCAGAGTGGGCGGCAGACAGTGGTGGGTTCGCGTGTCACTGGGCGGAAGGCGGAAGAGGGAGCAGGCCGTTCGGCTGGTTCCCTACGTCTTAGCAACAGTTGCGAGGTGCTTCCCAGTGTTGATGATAGCTCTGAGCCAGCACGGGATGCCTCTCCTGTCGGACCAGTGGTTGATTTTCCTGCCCAATCTGGACAAGTACAGAGGTTGGGTATGCTAGTCATTGGGGACTCTAATGTTAGGCGGGTGATGGAGCCCATCAGGGAGATAGCAGGGAAGGCGAGAAATAATCCCATTTTGCATTCAGTATGTTTGCTGGGAGGTCTCGTCCGTGATGTGGAGGAGGCCCTGCAGGCGGCTGTCGAGCGCACTGGGTGCAACCGGCTGCATGTTGGCACGACTGACGCCTGCCGCTTGGGTTCTGAAGCCATCCTCGGCGCCTTTCGGCAGCTGGTTGCTTTGGTGAAGGCAACTAGCAACGCACGTAAGGTGCAGGCTCAGCTGTCTATTTGTAGCGTCGTACACAGGGTTGACGGCGGTCCCGTGGTTTGGAGCAGAGTGGAAGGTCGAAACCAGAGGCTCAGAGGGCTCTGCGACGGTATCGGATGCGAATATCTCGGCCTCCACTATCGGGTGCAAAACTGTAGACTTAATAGGTCAGGCGTGCACTACATGCAGGAAGCGGCTACTAGGGTAGCGGAGTACGTGTGGCGTGCACATGGGGCTCCCTTGGGAGCAAACACGATTTGGCTGTTAAATCGGCCACAGCGACCTCAGAGAATCTTGGTCCTCGCAGATCAGAGATAGAAAAGATTAATATGATTTTAGTAAACTGCAGGAGCATCCAAGGAAAAGTCGCAGAATTAGTGTCGCTTATTGAAGGTTATAATGCACAGATAGTATTGGGAACAGAAAGCTGATTGAAGCCAGACGTCAATGACAACGAAATCCTAAGTTCAGACTGGAATGTTTATCGTAAGGATAGGTTAGTCGCCAATGGTGGCGGCGTGTTTATTGCAGTAAAAAATTCGATAAAATCTAGCGAGGTTATCACGGATTCCAAATGTGAATTAATCTGGGTGAAATTGAGTATCAAAGAACGGTCAACATTGGTGATCGGATGCTTTTATAGACCACCTGGGTCGGGATCTGCAGTTGTAGAGCGCTTCAGAAAGAGCTTGCAGAATATCATTAGTAATTTTTCTGATCATGCCTTCGTAATAGAGGGTGACTTCAACTTGCCAGGTATTGAATGGGAGTGTTATGCCATCAAAGCTGCTGCCAGAGACAGGGATCCGTGTGGCATTGTTCTAGATGTCTTGTCCGAAAATTACCTTGAGCAGATAGAGAACCAACTCGTGAGGGTAACGTCTTAGACCTCTTGTCAACAAACAGTCCTGAACTCATCGAATCAGTTAACGCAGAGGAAGGTATAAGTGATCATAAGGCTGTGACAGCATCTATGACGTCGGGTCCTACGATAAAGTTAAGAAAGATAGCAAGATATATTTGCTCAGCAAGGGTGACAGGACACAAATTTCAGAATGACTCAGCAGTCAGCACCAAATATTCGGTGATGAGGGCGAAGATGTGGAGAACAAATGGAAAAAATTCAAATGTATCTTTCAATATGCCCTAGACAACTATGTTCCAAGTAAGGCTTTAAGGGATGGGAAAGATCCATCATGGTTTAATAGCCGTTTAGAGAAGCGCTAAGTAAACAAAGAGCACTTCGTCTCAGATTCAAGAGAAGTGAAAACTTAGCTCACAAACAAAAGCTGAGCGATGCGAAAATGAGCTTAAGGAGAGCAATGAGAGAAGCGTTCAATGATTTCTAAAGTAAGACGTTGTCAACCGACCTGAGTAGAAAACCCTAAGAGATTTTGGTCGTATGTAAAACCAGTAAGTGGGTCAAAATCATCTATACACTCTCTCAGCGACCACACCGGCACCGAAACGGAAGATAACAGAGAGAAGGCCGAAATAATGAATTCGGTCTTCCGAAGTTGTATCACCTCGGAAGATCGTAACCCTGTCCCTCATTTCAATTATCGTACGAACGTCGAAATGGCAGATATTGAGATAACCGATCGCAGAATTGAAATGCACCTACAATCGCTTAGTAGTGGAAAGGCTTATGGACCAGATGAGATACCTATAAGATTCGATAAAGATTATGCGAAAGAACTTGCTCCCCTTCTAGCAGCGATTTATCGTAGATCGCTTGAGCAACGAAAGGTACCTAACGACTGGAAAATAGTGCAGGTCATTCCCGTTTTCAAGAAAGACCGTAAGGCAGATCCACACTATATATACCAAAATCTTTGATGTCAATCTGTTTTGGAATTATGGAACATGTTTTATGCTCAAGAATTATGACGTTCTTGGAAAATGAACAGCTCCTCTATAAAAATCAACATAGATACCGCAAATAGAGATCCTGCGAAACTCAGCTTGCTCTGTTCCTCCATGAGATCCACAGCGCAGTGGACAACGGCCCTCAGGCTGATGCCATGTTGCTTGATTTCAGTAAGGCATTTGAAACCGTCCCGCATTGCCGTTTAATGAAAAAAAAATTACGAGCTTACGGAGCATCGGAGAAGACCTGCGATTGTATTCAAGACTTTCTTGCAGATAGAACTCAGCAGGTCGCTCGTAACGGAATTAAATCGACAGATGTAAAGGTAATATCCGAAGTACCACAGGGAAGTGTGATAGGACCGTTGCTGTTCACCATATATACAAATGATCTAGTAGAAAGCATCGGAAGCTCTTTAAGGCTATTCGCAGATGATGCAGTTGTTTATACCAAAGCAGTAACGCCAGAAGGTAGTAGGAATTTGCAGAACGACCTCAGAGAATTGACGAATGGTGTAGACTCTGGCAGTTGATCCTGAACGTAAATAAATGTAACATATTGCGCATTCATAGGAAAAGGAAAAGAAATCCACTACTGTACAGCTACACTATTGATGACAAACAGCTGAAGACAGCGTCTGCCGTAAAATATCTAGGCGTAACTATCCAAAGTGATCTTAAGTGGGATGACCATATAAAACAGATAGTGGGAAAAACAGACACAAGAGTCAGATTCAATGGAAGAATCTTAAGGAAAGAAGTGGCTTATAAGGCGCTTGTTCGCCCAATTCTTGAGTACTGTTAATCTATCTGGGATCTCTATCGGGTAGGACTGATAGAGAAGATAGAGAAGATCCAACAAAGAGCGGCGCGTTTCGTCGCGGGATCGTTTAACTGGCGAGAGAGCGTTACATAGATGCTAAATAAACTCCACTGACAGACGTTATAAGAGAGGCGTTGTGCATCACGGAGAGATTTAGTATTGAAATTTCGGGACAGCACTTTTCAGGAGGAGTCGGACAACATATTACTTCCTCCCACATACATCTCGCGTATTGACCACGAGGAGAAAATCCGAGAAATTAGAGCCAATACAGAGGCTTACCGACAATCATTCTTCCCACGCACTATTCGCGAGTGGAACAGGGTTGGAGGGATCAGATACTGTAAGTAGGCTGTTTATGTTTTCTTATTGGCAACGTTACGTAGCGCTCTATATGAAAATCACTGGCTGTGCTGTGTGCAGTCTGTGGCTAGTTTGCATTGTTGTCTGCCATTGTAGTGTTAGGCAGCGGCAGCTGGATGTGAACAGCGCCTAGCGTTGCGCAGTTGGAGGTGAGCCGCCAGCAGTGGTGGATGTGAGGAGAGAAATGGCGGAGTTTTGTAATTTGTCATGAACTGCTATATATATTATGACTATTAAGGTAAATACATTGTTTGTTCTCTATTAATATCTTTCATTTGCTAACTATCCCTATCAGTAGTTAGTGCCTTCTGTAGTTTGAATCTTTTATTTAGCTGGCAATAGTGGCGCTCGCTGTATTGCAGTAGTTCGAGTAACGAAGATTTTTGTGAGGTAAGTGATTTGTGAAAGGTATAGGTTAAAGTTACTCAGGTAAGTAGGCTGTTTATGTTTTCTTATTGGCAACGTTACGTAGCGCTGTATATGAAAATCACTGGCTGTGCTGTGTGCAGTCTGTGCCTAGTTTGCATTGTTGTCTGCCATTGTAGTGTTAGGCAGCGGCAGCTGGATGTGAACAGCGCGTAGCGTTGCGCAGTTGGAGGTGAGCCGTCAGCAGTGATGGATGTGAGGAGAGAGATGGCGGAGTTTTGTAATTTGTCATGAACTGCTATATATATTATGACTATTAAGGTAAATACATTGTTTGTTCTCTATTAATATCTTTCATTTGCTAACTATCCCTATCAGTAGTTAGTGCCTTCTGCAGTTTGAATCTTTTATTTAGCAGGCAATAGTGGCGCTCGCTGGAATCTTCTGATTTTTTCTTGTAGTTTGTGTATTTAGTGTAGCTTTTGTTTATTGCTAGTGCGTAATTATAGAGAGAATTTCCTTGGTAGTTGTGGTTTTTCATTGTTGCACAGTAAAGCAGTTGTGGCATGCATGTAGATTTGCACCAAGTATTTCGCAGCTGCAATTAACTAGATATTATTTTCAGTGCTATGTTAATGTGTTCTCTTATTTTTGCTCTTCAAATTGTGTTTTTCTGTGTTATCGTGTGAAATATTGTCAAAATAATGGCGTGTGAAAAACGTAACACTAGGCTCCAAAGTAAACTGAGAAATGACAGTGAAGACGAAAGTAGTGTGTTAGCGCCACCATGTAATGAATTAACTAATGTTCAAAGTAGTAATTTGGTAATTGTACATAGGGAAATGGAGCGCGCTGCAAACAATGGTGTAGACAATGAAACAATTAGTGAACAGGGAAGCATTATCGATCGATCGGTCGGCAACAGCTCGCCTCAGGAATCCGAAATGACAGGACACAATCTTGCAAATACTGTAGATTCTGGTTTTGCGTCCTCACCCTTTTCTCAAATGAGTCAAGACACATTTTCTGCTTGTCAAAATGTGAATGCTGCCGGTGAAAACGCACTGCCAAAAAGCATAGAGAAACAGATTCCAGACACTAATACATTATTATTGCAATTAATGCAAACAATGGAACAAAATCAGAAACAAACACAGCAACAGTTAGACACAATGGAACAACACCAGAAACAAACACAGCAACAGTTATACACAATGGAACAAAATCAGAGACAAACACAGTAAAAGCTTCAAAAGTTAGTCACCACACTTGAACAAACACGGGAAGGTTTAACTAATGAGTTACATAACATTGAATCGAAATGTCAAAAAGTCTGTAATGACGTAAAAACACAAATTTGTGAGCATTTCCAACCTATTTTTTCGCGTCATGAAAATGCATTACAGAATCACGAAGCAGCCATAAAAGAACTGCAAACTATTGTTCATGAAAATCATGAGACCTTGCAAGCTAAAATGTACTTAGTTGCATCTACCGATTCGGTTACGCAACTTGCAAAAACTCAGGAAAACTTAAAGGACACAGTAGATACTCTGAAAATTGGTTCAGAAAGACACATGGAGGAAATTAGTTCATTATCAGAGAAAGTAGCCGAACTTTCGGATCAGGTCACTAACTTATCTACGAAGGTAGATGATAATCTGAATGACACAAAACCGGTAGTCTTTAATGACACAGAAGAGTGCGAACAAATTAGGAAACTGAAACAAAATCTGAATCAAATTAATACGCAACACCAAAGAGAAATCCGGGAAGTACAAGATCAGCTGACACAGGTAATACAAGAATTACGTATTTCAGAGGACACTCGCGCTCCAATACGGGAAGAGGGACGTAGAAATACGGAACAGTCACAAAATAATAACACAGGGCATTTCGGAAGTTATGAAAGAAATTGGCAATGTGCACCGAATTTTGAGATGGAACCGCCGACACGACGTAACAATGACCGACATGCTACTCGCCGACACGATGATTTTGACTATAAGCTGATCATTACTACACGTAAATTCAAAACGTTTAAGAATTCTGCCAACGACATTCATCCACAAGCATGGCTCCATCAATTCTCTCATTGTTTTCCTCCCAACTGGTCATTGGAGCACAGGTTAGAATTTATGTGTGGCTACTTGGAGAATGAACCAGCTGTAAGAATGCGATCGGTCATTCACGATTGTCACAGTGAAGGAGAATTTTACCATGTGTTCCTCTCGGCATATTGGTCACAAGCTACACAAGACCGAGTAAGACATAGCATCATGATGATGAAACACTTTGAACAATCTGAATTTTCAAGCCTTGTTAAATATTTTGAAGACATGTTGCACAAGAATCAGTACCTGTCAAACCCATACAGCCCCTCAGAACTCATCCGCATTTGCTTAATCAAATTACCTGAACATTTACGGCATATTATTTTGGCAGGACGTTGCAAAGACGACATTGAAGCTTTTCAGGGACTCTTACAAGAATTAGAAATTGACACAGACAGTCGCGGGATGCGAAAACAGGAAAACAATCACTACAGGTCACATCCGTCACAATTCCGTGACGACAGAAACAATAAATGGCCACGACAAGCCTATTCTTACAACGTAAATCGTGACCAAAACAGACACCACCCATATGACAACCACTGGCAGAGTAATAGTTACAGGGAAAGATCACCTTTCCGCAGTAATGACTATCACAGAGACAATCAGAGAAACAGACAATATGGGAACCAAAACAATTATTATCAAGGGAGACAGAATAACTTTAGACGCAACGGTCCAGCGCGCAGTTACGACTCAGGGAGAAATTCTCCACCACGTGACCGACAAGAAAGAAACTATGGAATCTACCAACATGACGACAGACGATATGATCGTAACGACAGACCTGAACTGCATCAGAACTGGCGGGATTCTCGTCACGGTGAATTTGTAGAAGTTAGGTCTCCAAATCCCAATAACGACGCGCGCCAACAAAGAGACAATAGGCAATGACTCACACCGCTGGCAGCCACAAAACGTACTTATGAAACTGACGACGCAGCTGCCGTAGCTAGTAATTACGTAAGAATGGAGGACATTAGAGACATCTTACTCCAAGAACACGACGTAAAACATAACAACATTGCATATCCTGTGATTCACATTACTGTAAATGACGTAAAATTTACGGCAGTACTTGACTCTGGCAGTCCCATTTCAGTAATTAGTGAAACAGCTTTTAGCAAATGCAACAAATCGAACGATTGCCCCACACTTCCGTTACGTAAGATGAAATTACAAGGTGCAATCTTTGGAAAAAGTGTAGATGTACGCCAACAAACCAATTTAGAATTCTTTTGCCAAAGCCACAGCTTCTCTATGAACTTTCTTATTGTTCCTTTATTGTCGACGGAAATTATACTGGGAGTAGACTTTTTGAATGAATACAAAGCAGTCTTAAGCTTTCATGATGCTGAAATAAGTTTAGAGAAAGAAGGTAAGTCAATAGCTTTGAAATTTGAAGACTGGCTCTCAAATCATGATGAGGAAATTAATCGGCTTTACGTTCTGTTAGACAACAGTGTGGAATTTTCTACGGAACTAGACACTAACAATCACTCTGCAAGTACTGACAGGGATGACATCGACAGCATATTTGAAATTAATGAGTTAATTCAGAATAAAATTCAAACAATTGAGAATTGTAATGACACTGATAGGCAGGACCTTTTTGAGATTTTACAAGCACATTCCACAGTTTTTACCCACAAAACAGGAACAATCAAGGGATTTCAATACCAATTTCATGTTCGTGAGCATACTAAATTTTGTGTTAGACCATACGTAATTCCGGCGCATTATAGGGACCGTGTTAGAACAGAAATACAATCTATGCTTAATGAGGGCATTATTGAGCCTGCAGTAAGCTCATACAACAACCCATTACATGTTGTTGAGAAGAAAAATGGATCGATCAGGCTTGTCTTAGATTCGAGACAAATCCATACTATCATTATTCCTGAGACAGACAGGCCGCAGACGATGGAAGAACTTCTTCAAAATTTTAATGGTGTAAAAGTGTTGTCTTCCATTGATCTCAGATCCAGCTTTTATCAGATCGAACTTCATCCAGAATGTAGAAAATACACAGCTTTCCTTTGTTTCGGAGTTTGTTATCAGTTTCGGAAACTTCCTTTTGGTTTGAACATTTCTTCAGCAGCATTCATTCACGGGTTAAATTCCATATTACCTGAGTTCTTAAAACGTCACATCACCTTATATGTGGACGATATTCTAATAGCAGAAGCTTCATGGGAACAACATAATCGCATCCTCAACAGTTTGTTACGTATTTTTGCAGAATCTGGAATTACAGTTAACTTGGAAAAGTCTGAATTCGGTAGGACAAAGGTGAAGTTTTTGGGACATATTATTTCTTCTGAAGGCATTCAGCCGGATCCTGAAAAGTTAGAAGCAATCAGAGCCATTCCAGTTCCATCCACAAAAAAACAAGTCCGTAGTTTTCTAGGTCTCGTAAATTTTTACCGTCGTTTTCTGAATATGCAAATTCTAGTTACACCAAAACTTTGTTCCCTCACTGGAAAAAATACTATTTGGAACTGGGACGAACAAGCACAGTTGGAATTCAATTCTTTGAAAGAAGCGTTACTTCACGCGCCAATACTAGCTCATCCAGATCTGTCACAAGATTTCTGCCTTAGCACGGATTCTTCTAAAGTCGGTCTTGGTGCCCACTTATTTCAAGATGCCATAGAAAATGACACTACTGTTCAGAAAACCATTGCTTTTGCTAGCCGAGTGCTAACAAAATCTGAAAAAAATTATTCCGTTACTGAATTAGAAGCTTTAGCGATCGTTTGGGCATTTAACAAATTCCGTTTCTTTCTTTCTGGTAAGCACGTAAAAGTATACAGTGATCATCGTGCATTACAATTTCTTATGTCTTCAAAATTAAATCATGACAGGTTAAAACGTTGGGCATTGTTTCTGCAAGAATTCCGCTTCACAATAGTTTACATTCCCGGCAAGGAGAACATTGTTGCGGACGCGCTGTCACGCGCACCGGCTGGGCTTGAGAAAAGTAACACAGAAGGCAACCTCGAGAAAAATTTCAGTATTCTTTACATTCAGAAAGTCGCCTTTGAAAACTTCATCACAACATCTTTAAAGGACATTGCTCATGAACAAGATAAAGATCCGATTTGGAAAGACATCAAAAGTAAATGGCATGAAAAGACACACACTCAGATTCGGCATTATTACCTGGTTAGAAACAACATACTCTTCAAACGCTGCACTGTTGATGACAAGCTATGGGTACTTTGCATTCCAGACGATTTTGTTAATAAGCTCATTTGGTACATTCATTTCAGCTACGCACATTTTGGTCCACGAAAATGTTATCATATTCTTCGAACGACTTGTTATTTTAACGATATGGAAAAGCGAATTCGAAGAGTCTTGTCTATTTGTAAACTTTGTCAAAAGGCGAAACCATCTACTATCTCACATCGTGCTCCGTTGTTTCCTATTATTCCTTCTAAATTAAAAGAATTTGCTGCTGTTGATCTCTTGGGACCCCTTGTCAGAACATCGAATGGATTTTCGTACGTTCTAGTCGCTGTTGAACTTACTTCAAAATTTGTTTCTTTCACTCCGTTACGTAAAGCCACTGGACGGTCTGTATCCAACGCCTTTGTTAAAAATTTCTTACGTGAAGTTGGACACGTTAGTAAAGTCATTTCAGATAACGGACCGCAATTCAGATCTGCTGTTTGGTCACGCATGCTTCGGAATCATAAAATCAAACCTGTTTTTATTTCATTGTACACACCACATTGTAACCCGTCTGAACGGATTATGAAAGAAATAAATAAGCTTTGCAGACTTTATTGTCACAGAAAGCATCAGCATTGGGACAGATATTTACACTTATTTAAAACGTGCTGAATGAAATGCCTCATGACTCCACTGCTTTACCACCTACTCTTGTACTGAAGAATGAAGAACCACCGAACAGAATCAGAGAGCTTGTACCTTTCCCGAATACACGTATACTTCGACACAAAGACATAATTGATTTGGCTCTTAAAAATATAAAATCTGCAGCAGACAAAAGGAGAAAACTACACGGTAAAGCAAATGCAAAGAAATTATATATTGGTCAGAAAGTTCTCATTAAAGCTCATTCATTGTCACATAAGAAGAAACACTTGAGTCACAAATTCTTTCTAGTTTACAAAGGACCTTACAGAATCCGACGTATACCACATGATAATTGCGTTGAAGTTGAAACTCTGCGTACTAGGAAGAGTAAAGGTTTACACCACATTTCACATGTAAAACCGTTTATTGAAAGATAATCTGCTTTTAACTTTGTCTTTGCCATAAAACGTTTCACTTCACGTTACTGGTATGCTTTAGAAACTGCTACCATGCAACAATGTTTGAAGTTAAATATCCAGTCAAGAACCAAGAGAACTTATTTAAACAGAAATTACGAATGCATTGTTATTGTGAACAGACGTCACAGTGTTATTGTGTGTGTGCATTCTTGCTTGTTAGTTGCACGATTACGTAACGACTATAAGTCTCACATACTTAGAACATTTACCAGTACTGCTAATGAGATTCTAATGCAACATTTTGGTTTACTGGAAAATACATTTGGGATTTAAAGTACTTTCTGTGAGATTAGAGATGACTTAGTATTTGGTTTCTTTGACAGCTACACGGTTATATTACGACACTACTAATGTGTGACATAATTTACATTGTTGCTTTTGCGGTGTATCTGTTTTATATCTGCACAGTTTTTCTGAATTCTTCTGGAAAGCAAAACATGTTTTATTAGTAACTTTTGTGGTATAGCTACTAGGAGACAGCCTTTTCCATAGCACAAAAATACGTTACAGCACAGTACTTTCATCATCACAACAATAAGCGTAATAACTAAGATATCTCTACGCCAAGCATTTCACTTTTGTTTATCATGAGGTAAGTACATTGGCTTCTGCAGAACTTAGCTTTCAGAGGAAAATAACTACGACACTTCCACAGAGATTATCTTACAACAAGATGCACCTTTAGCGCTACAGGACACGCATTTCAGTGATTAATTTTGTACTTAAAACATTTATTTTTAAAGATTTTTGAATTACAAAGAAAGTTTTCCGTGATACATTTCATTCCATTGCTGTAATCTGTAACACCTGAGGGTATAATTACATTAATCCTCAGGGGGGTACATGCTTACTTTGTGTACCATGTGTTTGGCAAGCACAAGGAACCCTAGCTAATATGGTATTTGCTTATACAACTTTACACATCGGTACCATATTTCTCTAAAACAAATTACACAGCTATCTGATCATTTAACTGAGAGATAAACATGTTTTTTACTACATCAGTGACAGATGTTTACGTAATTACACCGTTGGATAACTTCACACTTAAGAAATTGTATTTTGTCTGTACTTTGTGAACTCTTCTTTTTTTTCAGAACCATGGTGATACTATGAGAGTTTTGAATGATGTATTTGGTATGAGATCATGATATTTAAGGTACGTTTGAGGAAGATGACACTTTTGACATGGGCAGAGAATTTTTTTAGGTTTTGAAATTATTGCAGGAAGCTACGACGTTTTTGAGAATTGACTGAGCTGTTATGATATTTTTACGACGACGATGTGTATTATGCTGTTGAGGTATGTTTATGTCAATAAGATGATGCTACCATATATGAGGAATGTGATTACGTGTTTATATGTATATGAATAATGAATAGAAGTTAGGGACTCTTGACTTGTGAAAAAGGATGTTGGAAACCAAGAATCGTACTTTAAGAGTTATGAAATGTGTGTAAATGCGTGAATGTATCACAATGCCGGCGAAAATTTTTTGGACACTGTTATATTCATAGGAGTTTGTTTCTACACATTTGCAACGTAAATTCTCGACCTGTGGAATTTTTATATGAGACTGTCACTGTAGCGGAAACTGCTGTCGTAAATATTTCCGTAAGAAAGTTAAGTGACCACCTGCACGTGCGTCGTCGGCACACAGCTGTGTCAGACACCTGGAGAACAGGCCATGAGTGGTGAAACCTGTTCTGAAATTGCATAGAAATGAGCCATGAACCCATAGGGGAACTTCAGTATCCGGCGTTTTGCTTTCAATATTGACCACACTGCAGTAGCAAGAGCAGTTTCTTTAAATCCATTTGAGAGCCATCTGTTCTGGACAACTGCTGTAACTGAGGAGGGTGGAGATTCAAGGTCTTCAAAAGCATCCATCAAAATATAATCAAGCACTATATCATAAAATGTCATTGCTTTAACTCCTTTCAAACTCAGTTCCACTTTTGCCTATACCTTTTACAAATCACTTACCTCACAAACATCTTCCTTACTCGAACTACTGCAATACAGCGAGCGCCACTATTGCCAGCTAAATAAAAGATTCAAACTACAGAAGGCACTAACTACTGATAGGGATAGTTAGCAAATGAAAGATATTAATAGAGAACAAACAATGTATTTACCTTAATAGTCATAATATATATAGCAGTTCATGACAAATTACAAAACTCCGCCATCTCTCTCCTCACATCCACCACTGCTGGCGGCTCACCTGCAACTGCGCAACGCTACGCGCTGTTCACATCCAGCTGCCGCTGCCTAACACTACAATGGCAGACAACAATGCAAACTAGCCACAGACTGCACACAGCACAGCCAGTGATTTTCATATAGAGCGCTACGTAACGTTGCCAATAAGAAAACATAAACAGCCTACTTACATATGTAAGTGATTTGTGAAAGGTATAGGTTGTTTATGTTTTCTTTATGTAAGTAGGCTGTTTATGTTTTCTTATTGGCAACGTTACGTAGCGCTCTATATGAAAATCACTGGCTGTGCTGTGTGCAGTCTGTGGCTAGTTTGCCACTTACATATGTAAGTAGGCTGTTTATGTTTTCTTATTGGCAACGTTACGTAGCGCTCTATATGAAAATCACTGGCTGTGCTGTGTGCAGTCTGTGGCTAGTTTGCATTGTTGTCTGCCATTGTAGTGTTAGGCAGCGGCAGCTGGATGCGAACAGCGCGTAGCGTTGCGCAGTTGGAGGTGAGCCGCCAGCAGTGGTGGATGTGAGGAGAGAGATGGCGGAGTTTTGTAATTTGTCATGAACTGCTATATATATTATGACTATTAAGGTAAATACATTGTTTCTTCTCTATTAATACCTTTCATTTGCTAACTATCCCTATCAGTAGTTAGTGCCTTCTGTAGTTTGAATCTTTTATTTAGCTGGCAATAGTGGCGCTCGCTGTATTGCAGTAGTTCGAGTAACGAAGATTTTTGTGAGGTAAGTGCTGATTGCCTTCGTGTTTGCCAAATACTGCCTTCACCAATGAAGTCACAGGATCTCTCCCCAATTGACTACGTTTGGAGCATTATGGGCAGGGCCTTCCAACCAGCTCGGGATTTTGACGATTCAAGACGTCAATTGGACAGCATTTGGAACGATATCCATCAGGAGGTCATCCAACAACTCTGTCAATCAATGACAAGCCGAAGAACTCTTGCATAATTACCAGAGGTGGACCAACGTCTTGCTGACTTGCTCAATTCATGTAACTCTCTCTCTTGAATAAATCACTCAATTTTTTTCTAAAATCGTAATTTTTTTGTTTGTCAGTACATTTACACCACCTCTTCCGATTTCCGTTCCATTCGGATAATTATTTCGGTTACTTCATGATTTTTTTTTACTTTTTTATTTTATTTTTTTAAGATTGTATATTGAGAACATTTATGGGCCTATTATGCTGCCTTGCATTACATACTGTTACTTTCGTTTCTGTTTTTTATGAGAACCTAACGCCTCACATATCCTTTAACGTATCTGAGGTGACAATGATACTTCATAAGAAGGATATATTGCTTACTAGTCGACACTGATTTTCGCAAATTTTTACTGAAATACAAGTACTTACTGTATAGTAAGTTGATCGCGGCAATGCTCGCAAATCAGCAGTTTTGTTATGACGAGTCATGGTGAGAAAGGAAAGTAGTACTTTATAAATATCTGGATATACAGGTACAGTGCTGTAGATATGAATGTGTGGATCATAATCAAATACAGTTCCACTGAAAGCCTCCCACGTTCTACATGAACAGGCACGACGCCTTTCTGTTTGCGTACGGTTTTTAAACGACGCCGTCCCTCTGAGCCTTCAAGCGTCTCGTTCAGCGTCGCTGCACGCTTGTGACTGTTCCAATGTCTCTCTAGCTCTTAAGGCCACATGACATTCTGCATCTAATTTCCGGCAGATCTGATATTACTCCGAGATTTGTTGGGTTTGAATAATCTTAGCAGCTCGACCTTCCTTAGAGCTATACGATAAATCAGACCTAAGTTTGTGAGGCGTAGCGTAAAATAAATAATGTTAATAATTCAAGACCATGCTGAAAAGTAATGCCTCGGAATTTTTAATTCTATTCTCAATATCGGTTGACGTATTACATTTGATGAATATTACTCGGTGGATTTTCCCGCTTCGCTGACGTTAATTGCAACTCTCTATCACTAGAGAGCCCCGATTTTACCGTGTAACGTGGCTGTGTGTAACGTAACTATGACTGTGAGTGAGAAACAGCATGCTGTAATCGAGTTTATAATCGCAGGAAACTTGCCTTCAATTGAAGTCCAAGGTATCATCTGGAGTGCCCCAGGGAAGTGTGGTAGGTCCGCTGTTGTTTTCTGTCTACTTAAATGATCTTTTGGACAGGGTGGATAGCTATGTGCGGCTGTTTGCTGATGATGCTGTGGTGTACGGGAAGGTGTCGTCGTTGAATGACTTGGACAGGATTTGTGATTGGTGTACAGAATGGTAGCTAACTCTAAATATTGATAAATGTAAATTAATGCAGATGAATAGGAAAAAGAATCCTGTAATGTTTGAAAACTCCATCAGTAGTGTAGCGCTTGACACAGTCACGTCGATTAAATTTTTGGGCGTAACATTGCAGAGTGATATGAAGTGGGACAAGCATGTAATGGGAGTTGTGGGGAAGGTGGATAGTCGTCTTCGGTTCATTGGTAGAATTTTGGGAAGATGTGGTTCATCGGTAAAGAAGACAGCTTATAAAACACTAATACGACCTATTCTTGAGTACTGCTCGAGCGTTTGGGATCCCTATCAGGTCGGATTGAGGGAGGACATAAAAGCAATTCAGAGGCGGGCTGCTAGGTTTGTTACTGGTAGGAACTCGGGTGGGAGTCTCTAGAGGAAAGGAGGCGTTCTTTTCGTGAAACGCTACTAAGGAAATTTAGAGAACCAGCATTTGAGGCTCACTTCTGTACAATTTCACTGCCGCCAACTTACATTTCGCGGAAAGACCACAAAGATAAAATAAGAGACATTAGGGCTCGTACAGAGGCATATAGGCAGTCATTTTTCCCTCGTTCTGTTTGGGAGTGGAACAGGGAGAGAAGATGCTAGTTGTGGTACGAGGTATCCTCCACCACGCACCGTATGGTGGATTGTGGAGTACGTATGTAGATGTAGATGTAGATAGAAGAATGAAACCTGCTAACGATAGTGATTGCCTCGACATCGGTAATGTGCGATGTTGCGTTGTTCATGCTCGTATTAAACGAAAAAATAGTGCTAACATCAACATGTCTAACAGAGCTCGGTCGTACGGCAACCGACGAGAATCATCACAGAAAATCGTGTGATAAACTGCAGAGCTGCGGTACAGAAAACTGTGTGCATGGTGGATAGTTCGGAAGCTCACTCCTGCCATGAAACAGAGGAGACTGAACAACTGTCAACAGTTTACTTTGCGTTGTAAGCGTGAGGGTAATGGGTTCTGTAATGGGTAGAACCGCTGTAGAGCCTTCAAAAACTAATTTTTCTATTGGCTTTGGACGTTTTAAAATATGAGGCAAAAAGTCCAATCCCTGAAAAAAAAAGATATTCTATGGAATTCCGAGCTCCTCCTCTAACACCTCGGACGACCCAAAACGGCCTACTGCGCCGAATCGGTACCCTCTGTAGTGTCTCAGTATAGTTAGAAGAATTTCAAAGTAATAATACTTGAGCCTAGCGTCAGACAGCGTCAGTACGTGTACGAAAAAGACAATTCTTTCGCTTCGATTTTGAATTTTGTGTGCAGTACGGACTTCTGATAGTTTATTTGTGATTTTAAAGTATACCTTATGTCTTTCAAGTAAGAATGAATGGTAAGAAACTGTACTCGGGCAGAAAAGCTACGATAAATCGTATCCAACGAGGCATCGAAGCAGTACGTCATCAAAGCGTCCAAAGAATTTTTCGAAACAGCTGAGAGCAGTTCGAAAGGCGTCATTGCTTCTGCTAAGAAAGTGAAAGATAGTGGCCGCAGTTTTGATGTGAATTACAGATTGAGCTATAGGATTATAATTTTTTTTTTGCCGTTTTCTTGCTTTTTCTCAACACGTGCAATGCAGACATCACACTGCAAGAACGAAGCCTTCGAGGGGCTTCACAATAATTACTGCTTGTTCAAACTACCCAGAAGTTGATATACTGAGTAATAAATGTATGAGGAATGCATGTGAAATTTATCGTAGTCGTCCTAGAAGTGCACCTGCTTAGAGTAGAGTTAAACGGAACTGTAAAGTTCTATCCGTTTATGGAATTGTAATTACCGATATTTCAATCGTTCTATGATAAGCTAGTGAATATGGTTTGTATCGCAGCGGCAAGAGTACGACAGGTCAGTCCTGGGACAGTTGATTAATGGTAAGAGATTTCTAAAAGCGGAATTTTTTTATTTGTTCATGTCTATAACAGATTTCAAAACTTCAGACACATTTTTCTCGGAGTATGATTTTTGAAAACGGCACGCAGCATAACTCCAACATTTTTCAGTCTATCAGATGATTTAACAACAACTTCGAAATACCTTTTCGAAGTTAACCACATAGGAAATTTTCGATTAGTTAATTTAAACAATATTTATTAACAAATGACTGTCCTTTTTCGGCGAAAATTGTATGACTTTATCCAAGCACTCGCCTGTTTTGCAAAAACAAGTATTTGTAGAATCCTCTATGTGGTTGACTAGCTACACTCTGCAGATTAAATAGATTTTTTTTTCTTTTTTCCAGATTCAAATTGGAATCATTTATAGTGCGTGCCGCAGATCGACTCATATTCTACATGTCTCGGGAGAATTGCTGCAGTGACGCCATTTTGTAATATTTTCCGAAAAAATTGTTTTGTAGTATACTTCAACATATTATCGTCAACTACCCAATTATTATTTCTCCATCACCTTACCTTCCACAAAAAAAGTCAAGAAAATGCTTTTTTTAGGCCGTTTAAGTGGTGTTAACTCTTGGCAACATTTTACAAGTGACAAAGTTGGGTGCACCGGTTTGACGCCGAAAACAAGAAAGTCTCAATGAAGTTCCACCACGAACGATTACCGACACCGATACAGCTCAAGAACATACCATCAGCAGGTAAAGTCATGTTCAAGGCGTTCTGGGATGTTCAAGGTGTGATGCATTTTCAGTTCATGCTTAAAGGCACGGCCATAAATTCTACAAAATACTGCGAGACACCCATAAAACTTAAGGCACGAATTCAAAGAGTTTGTCTACACACGAAGCTCCCTCTCCTTCAGTATGACAACGCCAGACCATACACGAGCGCTGAGACGTCTGCAGCAATCTGATGCCTCGGGTTCTCTGTTATCGCTCATCCTCCATACAGTTCCGACTAGGCCCCATCCGATTTTCGCCTGTTTACAGAACTTAATGGACACCTTCGAGGGCTTCGCTTTGACACAGGTGGAGCGGTGCAAGCAGAGGTGAGGTTGTGGTTCCGTCAACAAAGTCACACGTTCTACAGCGACTATCAACAAACCATTCTCTCGTCGGAAGAAATGTGTTCGTTGCCAGGGTGACTATGATGAGAAATAAATATGTAGACATGACTAATAAATATGTAGAATTTAATAACATTTGTTCTGTTTTACAAGCATTAGCAGCTTTCGCATAAAAAATCGAAGACATTACTTTTCGGTGCTCCCTCGTACATTTCTTAAGGCTTTCCCGGCCTAATAGTTTTAATACGGTTCTCGGGCTATGCGTCGTACTTCATTATTTGTCTCCACAATATTTCGCCGTGAAAAGTGTCCAACTTCGCCAGGGGGCGTAGCAATTCTTTTTAAAGTTTCACGTGTAAACACTGGGTTCGCACTGTCGCAGAATAACCTATCACCACCCCGAGTCGCCGACCTCCGTGCAAGCGTCATCTGCAATCCGACTTCACCCTTCCAGGCGTTTTTTATTTTACTTTCTAAAGTAGCCTATGACCTTCAAGCTATGTCCATCCCCAATTTCATCAAAATCGGTTAAGCTATTTAGTCGTTAAAACGTACGATATTTACTTCCGAATTTATAATATCAGTACGGATTTTTGATAACTGTCCTCTGTGTTTTCTGAATGGGGGCGCGTCGTAGGAGCTGGCTAACCGGGTGGCTGCCTCAGTTCGCGGCTGCTAAAAGCAAAGTTTACGATCTAGTGGCCGGTCGGTTGCATGGCCATCTCCTCGGCAGCGACCTTTGCGAAAGGCCGCCCGATGACCCACCTACAGGTCTCTCACCCGAGCGCACTGCGATCCAGCCGACATGGGCAAAACCGAAAACAAGGTAAAAGTGCTGGAGATTTTTTTACTAACGGATGGGGATCACTTTTAATGCGCATGTAGTTGGAGTATCTTCCTCTGCAGAGTTTATTTTCGTATGCTGCTGGTGAATAATGGATTCAAAGCGGAAACAATGTATTTTCATCGAGTTCTTGGCGAATAATGGGTACAAGCTTTTCAATATCCACAGAACACACAGGATTTATAGCCTTCATTATCACATCACTGATAAGATCACTGATCAGAGTGGAGGAAGTTTACAAGAGGGGAAAAATCAGCATTACAGTGGAAAACCAGCAATTGCTTCACTGCTAACAAGAAACGTCAAAGACTGAGCGAGTAGATTCGCTCGGACAGTCCATTCGCTTGCTGCAGCAGCGCCATTCAGAAGACTCCTGAAAGCTCAGAGCATGGGAAAGTGTATGCAGAGCGTACCTAGACTACAAACAGAGGAAGACAATAGTGAGGTTGTCGTCTGCTTGAAACGTTTGATGCCACTGAGGGCAGTTTTGAGATCTGATGACAGATAAAGTACCATGGACGTACACTCCTGGACATGGAAAAAAGAACACATTGACACTGGTGTGTCAGACCCACCATACTTGCTCCGGACACTGCGAGAGGGCTGTACATGATCACACGCACGGCACAGCGGACACACCAGGAACCGCGGTGTTGGCCGTCGAATGGCGCTAGCTGCGCAGCATTTGTGCACCGCCGCCGTCAGTGTCAGCCACTTTGCCGTGGCATACGGAGCTCCATCGCAGTCTTTAACACTGGTAGCATGCCGCGACAGCGTGGACGTGAACCGTATGTGCAGTTGACGGACTTTGAGCGAGGGCGTATAGTGGGCATGTGGGAGGCCGGGTGGACGTACAGCCAAATTGCTCAACACGTGGGGCGTGAGGTCTCCACAGTACATCGATGTTGTCGCCAGTGGTCGGCGGAAGGTGCACGTGCCCGTCGACCTGGGACCGGACCGCAGCGACGCACGGATGCACGCCAAGACCGTAGGATCCTACGCAGTGCCGTAGGGGACCGCACCGCCACTTCCCAGCAAATTAGGGACACTGTTGCTCCTGGGGTATCGGCGAGGACCATTCGCAACCGTCTCCATGAAGCTGGGCTACGGTCCCGCACACCGTTAGGCCGTCTTCCGCTCACGCCCCAACATCGTGCAGCCCGCCTCCAGTGGTGTCGCGACAAGCGTGAATGGAAGGACGAATGGAGACGTGTCGTCTTCAGCGATGAGAGTCTCTTCTGCCTTGGTGCCAATGATGGTCGTATGCGTGTTTGGCGCCGTGCAGGTGAGCGCCACAATCAGGACTGCATACGACCGAGGCACACAGCACCACCACCCGGCATCATGGTGTGGGGAGCGATCTCCTACACTGGCCGTACACCACTGGTGATCGTCGAGGGGACACTGAATACTGCACGGTACATCCAAACCGTCATCGAACCCATCGTTCTACCATTCCTAGACCGGCAAGGGAACTTGCTGTTCCAACAGGACAATGCACGTCCGCATGTATCCCGTGCCACCCAACGTGCTCTAGAAGGTGTAAGTCAACTACCCTGGCCAGCAAGATCTCCGGATCTGTCCCCCATTGAGCATGTTTGGGACTGGATGAAGCGTCGTCTCACGCGGTCTGCACGTCCAGCACGAACGCTGGTCCAACTGAGGCGCCAGGTGGAAATGGCATGGCAAGCCGTTCCACAGGACTACATCCAGCATCTCTACGATCGTCTCCATGGGAGAATAGCAGCCTGCATTGTTGCGAAAGGTGGATATACACTGTACTAGTGCCGACATTGTGCATGCTCTGTTGCCTGTGTCTATGTGCCTGTGGTTCTGTCAGTGTGATCATGTGATGTATCTGACCCCAGGAATGTGTCAATAAAGTTTCCCCTTCCTGGGACAATGAATTCACGGTGTTCTTATTTCAATTTCCAGGAGTGTATTAGTCTGTGGGATGGCGTCACACCACTTCTCTAACAATTAAGATTGTTTAACAGCCGGGAAATTGCACAGTCAGGGTAACTGTTTAGTGGGATGATGAGGTCGGTATTTGTGGAACGTGGCCGCGCCACCAAGAGAGAAAGAATTACAGTGAGACACCTCAGAAACTTAGGGAATGATGATGATGATGATGTTTCCTTTGTCGGGCGCTCAACTGAGCGGTCATAAGCGCCCGTACAAAGCCCCAATTTTTACACAGTCCAATCGAGCCACAGTCACGAATGATGATGATCAGGAAATGATGAGGACAACAGAAAGACCCAGTCCTCGGGCAGAAAAAATCTCCAACTGGGCTGGGAATCGAACCCGGAACCCCGTGATCCATAGGAAAAATTAAAAAAAAAGAAAAGGGCTTAGAGAAGCCATTAAGAGAAGGAGATATCACAAGGTTCGATATTCATCATAGTAATGAGTGATCGAAAACCTCTCTGGCAACGAATTAGGTGAATGGTAGAAGAGGCAGGCCCAGGCGAATCACATATATTATAAATCCGAAAGTTTGTGAGTGTGATTGCTAGTATGTGTGTTACTCCTTCACGCTGAAATGGCTGGATGTATTTGTATGAAATTTGGAACAGAGATAGCTTGTATCCTAAATTAACACGTAGGCGGTCTTACATACGAGGCTAATCCGGAAAGTGTCCGCAGCTCGCGGTCGCGTTCTTGCTTTCTGAGCAATGGATCCTGGGTTCGATTCCCGGCGGGGTCAGGGATTTTCACCTGCCTCGAGATGACTGGATGTTTGTGTTGTACTCATCATTTCATCATCATTCATGAAAGTGACAAGACTGGTCTGAGCAAAGGATGGGAATTTGTACGGGCGCTGATAACCGCGCAGATGAGCGCCCAACAAAGCCAAACATCATCATAATCCGGAAAGTAATGTGACAATATTTTTTTGAAATAGAAATCATGAATTTATTTTAATAAAATTTACATGCATTGTCGTACAGGTCTTATATTATTTTTCCAGATAACCACCACTTACTTTAGTATAATTTGTCATCCATTGGACGAGTGTTTTGATTCCTGTGTCATAGATGTCTCCCACAGGTTTTTTCAGCCAGTTCTTCACTTCGATTTTCACCTCGTCGTCGTCGGAAAAGTGTTTTCCACGAAAGTGTTCCTTCAATATAATGAGATCGGGGCTGTGAGAGGGGTATCTTAAAATATCCGAAACAAACAAAGTCAACAACGCTTGTGTTGCATGAGCAGTGTGCGGACGCGCCTTGTCATGAAGGAAACCGACTCCCGTTGTCAGCATCCCGCGACATTTGTTTTGTATGGCTCTGCAAAGTTTCTTCATAGCCTCACAACATCTTGCAGCGTTTATTGTTTCACCTCTTTCCAAAAAATGAACGAGCAGAACCCTTTCCTGTCCCAAAACATAAACACCATGATTTTCCTCGCTGTTTCCTGAGTTTTGAATTTTTTGGCGGAAGGAGAATGAGTATGTCGTCACTGCATTAATTGCCTTTCGCTCTCTGGAATATGGTGATAAGCCCAAGTTTCATCTCCTGCCACTATAGAGTTGAGAAAAGCCTCGCCCCTCAAACTCAAAACGGTACAGAAAATTGCGACAGGCACTGACTCAGATTACTTTCTGTGCTTCGGTAAGCATGTTGGCCACCCATCTCGCCATGCGCCCTGGATATTCCATGTTAAGGCTACACTCCTTGCGACCTTAGTTTCCGAATAACTCCGATCAAAGGGACGTAGTTGGAAAAGAAGTGTAGCCCACGACGAGCGAATACCCATTCGTTATTCGTCATGTATTTGAGAATGAGAGTACTTAGTGACTTACAATGAACTTGAAAGGTAACGCTGTTTGGACTATACAAAAATGATTGAGAAGGTATGCAAAATTTAGTTTACTAACAACATTTATTTCCCAAATTAAAGACAGACATAAATTATACACTACTGCCCATTAAAGTTGCTACACCACGAAGATGACGTGCTACAGACGCGAAATTTAACCGACAGGAAGAAGATGCTGTGATATGCAAATGATTAGCTTTTCAGAGCATTCACACAAGGCTGGCGCCGGTGGCGACACCTACAACGTGCTGACATGACGAAAGTTTCCAACCGATTTCTCATACACAGACAGCAGTTGACCGGCGTTGCCTGGTGAAACTTTGTTGTGATGCCTCGTGTAAGAAGGAAAAATGCGTACCATCACGTTTCCGACTTTGATAAAGGTTTGATTGTAGCCTATCGAGATTGCGGTTTATCGTATCGCGACATTGCTGCTCGTGTTGGTCGAGATCCAATGACTGTTAGCAGAATATGGAATCGGTGTGTTCAGGAGGGTAATACGGAACGCCGTGCTGGATCCCAACAGCCTCGTATCACTAGCAGTCGAGATGACAGGCATCTTATCCGCATGGCTGTAACAGATCGTGCAGCCACGTCCCGATCCCTGAGTCAACAGATGGGGGCGTTTGCAAGACAACAACCATCTGCACGAACAGTTCGACGACGTTTGCAGCAGCATGGACTATCAGCACGGAGACCATAGCTGCGGTTACCCTTGACGCTGCATCACAGACAGGAGCGCCTGCAATGGTGTACTCAACGACTAACCTGGGTGCACGAATGGCAAAACGTCATTTTTTTCGTATGAATGCAGGTTCTGTTTACAGCATCATTATGGTCGCATCCGTGTTTGGCGACATCGCGGTGAACGCACATTGGAAGCGTGTATTCGTCATCGCCATACTGGCGTATCACCCGGCGTGATGGTATGGGTTGCCATTGGTTACACGTCTCGGTCACCTTTTGTTCGCATTGACGGCATTTTGAACAGTGGACGTTACATTTCAGATGTGTTACGAACCGTGGCTCTACCCTTCATTCGATCCCTGCGAAACCCTACATTTCAGCAGTATAATGCACGACCGCATGTTGCAGGTCCTGTACGGGCCTTTCTGGATACAGAAAATGTTCGACTGCTGCCCTGGCCAGCTCATTCTCCAGATCTCTCACCAAATGAAAACGTCTGGTCAATGGTGGCCGAGCAACTGTCTCGTCACAATACGCCACTCACTACTCTTGATGAACTGTGGTACAGTGTTGAAGCTGCATGGGCAGCTGTATCTACACACACCATCCAAGCTTTGTTTGACTCAATGCCCAGGCCTATCAAGGCCGTTATTACGGCCAGAGGTGGTTGTTCTAGGTACTGATTTCTCAGGATCTATGCACCCAAAGTGCGTGAAAATGTAATCACATGTCAATTCTAGTATAATATATTTGTCCAATGAATACCCGTTTATTATCTGCATTTCTTCTTGGTGTAGCAATTTTAATGGCCAGTAGTGTACTAAACAAGTTTTTATTGTATAACGTAAACAACTAACAAATGGTTCAAATGGCTCTGAGCACTATGGGACTTAACATGTATGGTCATAGTCCCCTAGAACTTAGAACTACTTAAACCTAACTAACCTAAGAACAACACACAACACCCAGTCATCACGAGGCAGAGAAAAAACAACTAACAGTTGGTTTAAAACTGCAGTGGACAAGGATCCTGGGTGGCAGATGTGAGTCAAGTATTGTGGCCCTAAAATGTGAATAACACAATCTGAATTGATCAGACGCTGGAGTTTCTTATACAACCGAGGCGGCCGAGGACGTGGGTCTCAGGCCTATTTGCAGTATCGGCAAACATGAAAACTTGTGAATTTTTATTAAGCTTGGCTCTGCACACAATGCCGAGTTTACGACTCTACTGTTTAGACGTGTCCCTTCAGTCCATCACCCTTGCCCAGCCTTCGGCTGGCGCCAATGCAGATATAGCGGCACTGTTCTGCTGGAGACCTGTCTCGACAAGGGGCTGCTCTGTCTGACCTGTACAGCTGTGGGCCTGTCTGGCAAGATTTACTGAGGGATGGGCTCGCTGCCAATTGCTTTCAGCTCCCAAAATTCCGTTTCTGTGAACTAAGAACCATAAAAATAAGTCATGCTTTCAGCGCCCTACCTGGCCCCATCAGTGTCTGCTCAGGCCGTTAACTTTCTTGAGCAGGGGTTCCCAACAAAATTTTCTCGAGGACCCCCTCATCGAGCATGATTGATGCTTTGTCGTATCACAGTATCAAGTACCTAAAAAAAGCCTAATTAAGAGTCTTTTTATACGTTTTCTATGTTTGGTACTTAGAAAAAACATTGACATATTCATTATCGAAAAAATATTGAGCGGCCAAAACAAAAAATCTGTTGTCATACGAAATATATTTAATATATTTTTTATTCTAATAGCATCTTGCGGACCCCTCTGGCATAGCTCGCAGACCCCTGGGGGTCAGCAGACCACCTGTTGGGAATCACTGTTCTAGAGCCTCACTCAGTGTTCGTCAGGTTGTAATAAAATCTTTTATAAATGTCCGTATTGGACAAATGGGAGAGAGAGTAACTTGTCCTCTCTCAAACTTTATACAATACCAAACCTTTGTAAAACGTTTTCTCTCTTACAGCTCCAAAAAAATAATAAAAAGCATAAAGTTTATTACCTACTACATTTTCACTGTTCATGCAATAAAACTGCCACATGAAACGTGACGTTTTAAACTGTTAACTGTATTCATGACAGATTTAGCAGAATGTCTTCTTATGTATCTCTGAATGTATCAGCAAAATTATATCACTGTACGACATAGTTCACCTGGTATGCCGTCATAAACACCGAGTGGCATGAAAATCTGCTGCATGATGTATGATTTTTAAATTTATTTTTTCTTTGCTACTATCTATATTTGCAACACATTTTGCAGATGAAATATGTCGCTGAATATACCTCTAAAAATATATCACTGTACGACATGTAGGTTAGGAGATATGACATCAATAGTACAATGTGTGAAGAACTACCACATCATGCATTATGTTTTATATCATTACTTCTTTACTACTAACTCTATTCACAACACATTTCGCGGACGGTAGCCATATATACCAGTGAATGTACCGCAAAATTATATTATTGTACGATGCATAGTTCGAGAGATACGTCATGAACTTTGAGCTGCGTGAAAATTAAATTACAGAGGAATTCGTTAGATATACAGGTGAATATGTGTACAAATGTGTGCGAAATACGTTAAATACGTGTGAAATATATTTGACACGTGCATATGTGGGCAAAGAGGCTAGTAAAAAACTCACCCTATACCCCTGTAACGATTTCAACTTCATTTCGTGCACATATTAATTACAAGCAGGAAAGAAATACTGTGGAGTTAAGAATCATTAGGTTCCCATTTATATGGGGATGATAACGTGGTGTTCGAAGGATGGAAGAGATGAACAGACAGAAAAGGGGAGGGGGAAGAGGTGGGTGGACAGAGGGGAAAGATGAAATGGACAGAGAAAAGGAAGAGGAGGAGGTGGACAAAGAGAGGGGGGAGGAAGAGATGGACAGAGAAAAGGAGAAGGGGGAAACTGACTAACAGAAGTCTGAGATAAAATATAAACGAAAATTTTTATAGAAATAACTGTTTAACCACAGGTAACACTGCCGAGAGCAGCTAGGGTATCGTAAATTTCTATCTACCTTGAATCTACGAGGTGTAGCTATGATTCCTAGAAATATCATGCTGCGACAATGAAACTTCAACCACGGTTGTTGAAGTCTGCATCTTACCTGTCCACTAAACACTCCACCTCGAGATCCAACGCGCCATCATTGTGGAAACGCCTTCCTCGCCATGTTTTCTGGTGCAGTGATACCATAAATGCATCAGTTCTGATGGTGTCTTCTGTCGAGTGGTAAATTTGTGCAGGGGAAAGGTCGCTCCAACTACATGTACCGGTTGAACGATCTACATGTTAATATAGAAATTGTGCTCACTTTTGCACAACTCTCAGTAGGGATCTGGTATGCAGCGTTCAATCTTAAATGGCTTTAGACGCCTATTCCTAGAAATTTGATGATTAAGACTTTCCTATGGTTATAGTTATTAATTTAAGATGCTATGTATTTCAATTTTTGAAAGATTACCGGTTTAACATAATAACCACTACTCAAGACATTCAAACTACCCGTCACACTTGGTGTATCAATTCAATTCATTTCGCAAAGAAAAGATTGGATAACTAATGATTAAATCTACAGTTGGACTTATGTGTGTTGAAATCAATCTACGTGTCAGTGTGACTGCTTAGACGAGTAAATAGTTATGTCATCCTATCTTTTGAATCCCTTCCCAATTTAAAAAAAAAATCTGGGGTGGATAAACAGTATCTAGTCAAGGCAAGTCATGGCAGTGAGTCTTGTCTGCATTTGATCCCCTTGCTGTTTCGAATCTGTTCTGCTCATCAGTCTCATTATGGCTTCAGGTGGCAACTCGCATTCATTTACGTGCTGTCGCCGCAACTGCTTCCCACTCGCCGTACCCGGGAGTATTGGGGCAAGGATGCTACTGACCCACTTACCATTATTGCAAGATGTATCCAAGATGGCGGCGATGACGTCATCCAAGATAGCGTCTTGTAGACTTGGCAACAGAGCATGACATCATCCAAGATGGCAGCTATGACGTCATTCAAGATGGCGGATTTTGGTGGGAAATTTGAATTTTGGTGGGAAGATAGGTCAATTGGGCTGCCTCCACTAACCTAACCCCCCTCCCCCACAAAAATGGCTGGAAGTTCAAATTCCAACAGGATAATGCATCACACTATGGTTATCTCTACTAAGCAAAGAAAATTGTGGGAAGATAGGTCACTTGGGCTACCTCCACTAACCTAAGTCACCCTACTGCCACTTCCTCATATGAACTGGAGCCAAATTTGAATTTTAGCAGTAAACAAAGATAACTTGTGGTTTCACTACTAAGAAAATGGCGCTGAAGAAAGGACACTTGTACTAACCTAAGTCACTCGGCCGCCACCTCTTCCTAGGGATTGGTTGGAAAAGGACTCAGCCTGCACTGGGCTGATGGAGAGAGGAAGGAGTGTACTTTATTTATTTTGGAGCAATTTATTTAGGGATAGAGTATATTTATCACAGTGATACAGAACACACGCTCTGACATGCCCCACAGCATACAAACCTGCAAACTACTATTAAATAACTCATGTATAATGCTCTACACACATGCCTGCTAATTATAAACCATCAAAATAACACAGTGCACAGCCTACACACATGCAAACCACCCGTAAATAATGCAATACATTTACGTTCAGAGAGCCAAACAACTCATAAATTGTCAAAATAACAATCCATCTAAAAGACTCTGCAAACGTGCTTGCTAATAGTCAACTCTCGAAATCATGCACCAGTCTTTATTTATTCGATTAGAGGCAGCACCACCATCCAATGTGCTCGCCATGAGGTCCACACTGCAACTGAGGTCTGGACCTAGTACTCAGTATCACGACCAGAGAGCACTGTCATCTGTTTTGTGACATAACCCAAGTTGGGGGGGGGGGGGGGGATGGTGGGAAAACGACTGGGAACAAGTCTTTATTTTTAGGCAGTCTCTCCACCACGAGATTTAGAGTCCCACTGACCTAGTACACAGTACTGCCATAAGATGATGCTGTCATCCCTCCTGTGATGTAATCCAAAATGGTGGTCTGTAGGGGGAAAATGGCACAAAAAATACTCAGCCTGCGCTGGGTTGCTGGGGAGAGTTAGGAAGAAGTGTACTCTATTTATTTTGGAACATTTTATTTAGGGATCAAGTATATTTATGAGACTGGTACAAAACACATGCAGGGGTCACGCCACACATCCCACAGACCTGTAAATTACTCCTAAATAACGCTCTGCAGACATGCAAACAACTCCTGAATTAACAAAATAATTTCAGTACACACTTGCTAACTCCTCCCAAATAATGCAGCACAGTAATGTGTAGACAAGCTCAGTACTCGTAAACTGTCCAAACAACACATAGCACAGCTAATAGACCAGCATGAAAAATAATGCAATCAACGAGCACAAGCACCCTCCAGCACCCCGTGTCTAGTAGAGTGCACAGGAGGTAGCGGCAGCCCCCACGAAGTGACGCAGCCATTAGCTGTCAGACCATGCACAGGCCCCTGCTCGGGTCGCGCAAGCATGAGGCGGCGACATCCCATTCATACTTAGTACCTGAGATATTCCTATCTAAATACGAGTTCACCTAGACAATGCGGTAAACATGAACGGGTAGGAGCGCAGACGCTCCAGGGGGCGCACGCAGCCATGAGCTGCCGCTGAACACATGTGAAAGTTGACTCTATTTCCGAGTATACAGTCATGCTTATACTGATGTCACAGAATTCCAAGGCCCGATCATGCCAGTCTCATACCCAGACATCTCCGAGCAGCACTTGTCTTTACTATTGATGACGGAATAGCACATGCTGCTTTCATCCTATGGATCATACAAGCTGTGTCGATGATACCTCACTGCAAAATGCCTGCGTGGCGACTCACTCAATGTTATTCTTATGTCACATGGCTTTGTAAAAAATAACAGCCAAGTCGACCTCTTGGGAATTGTATAGTGTCCCAGAAACAGCAAACGCTCACTTTCTTGATGTATCAGCTTGTCTCCACGAAAATTCTTACCCTAACAGAACTTGTTTACGAAAATAATACAGAAATGCCCAGTCCACCACGTATTACCCTTCCTGCTCTCAACATACGCAAACGTTCCCTTCGCTATGTACAGGCTATATCCAAGCACAAAGGATGTGAATGAATCGAGCATTATGATTGGCTCTTATCGAATTTACCCATCGAATTACTGACACCGCCGATATCGAAGCACTGTCCGCCTTTTCTCCTTCTGCAGACGATATTTTACACAAATCGCCATATTGCACTACAATTAAATCATACAAACTACCATACATATCATCAAATATGGAAAGACTCTTATGATAGGACACACAGTCATCCTCTCCAGTCAGGCCATAACATAAACCATAGTAACTTTACAATGCAGTATATGCACGTTTTACACAATGTAAGCCACAGTAACTTTACAATACAATATATACACATTTTACACAAACAATGTAGTTATCTTTTATATCTGTACAGCATCCAAAAAAATTATGGTATGTCTACACTCCACCAGCTATATGTCACGATGCTCCCCAGTCCTAGGGAAGCACCATTTGCACCGACAACTAAACCTTCCAAAGTGCCATACATATCGTGAAATACAGAAAGACTTACTCATTTACACTGCTCTCCCACCGAGGACAGGAGCGTGAATATTAGTCCGTGAAACCGATCTCCAACACAGCAATGTATCACCGTGTACTGTGTCAGTGTAATAAACATACAATTCGTATCCTCTGCCATACAGTATCATCCCTTTTACATCAGAGCACCCTCAGCCGACCCAAGTCGCTCTCAGAACTGTTCTACAAATTCGAGATCCTTTCCCCTTGCCACAAACACATTACTGTTTCTGATCCAAACCTGACCGCGTTTCTACAGACATCTACAGACTCGGGGCTCACACGAACACACATATTTTCACCATAATATTGTACCATTTTCGCAGTACTTCTCGACACCCAGAACTAGGCAGCATCATACCGAGCACTAGCGCAACATACTTCTCAAGATATAAACTGGAAATTATTTCTCTACAAACCCCAAACTTTAGCGAGATGCAGTGTGCTGTAAACCAGTGAGTAACTATAAACAAATAGAGGAGAGTGATATTCCCACTCTTGAATACCGATGTCGGTGATGTAACAGATTCTAAATCATCCCTATAATTTAAAAGCCTACTAAGCTCTTCCCCATGTCGAGAGAATAGGCAAATGTGTCTTCCACTTGCTAGATGCACACACCACAATCGATCTTCTCTCAACTAAATAAAGGTGCGAAATATGCAGAAGCAGTCAACTGAACATTTTACATGGGAGGGAATAACAGGCCAGCGCAAATGCACCTCCATACATGATCTTCTCAAATTTCCACTTGATCACAAAGCCATCCAACACATACTAAGTATTAGTTCGCTATTCGGTCTTCTAGAGGATGGTAAAGTTAACTGAGATACATTCATACGCTTCAACAGGCCTATGCATTTGGATGGCTGCTGCCGTTAATGGGTAACGTGAGTCATTCCCACCACAGGCCATGCATACACGGAATTATTCCAGAAAACCGGTCACATATATATTTTATCATTATACTTGCAATTAAATGTTATGATCGCGGTCTCAATTGAATGCCATACGACAATGAGTGATGTGTAGGAAATACATCCTTTTGATGGCTGTGGCTCTGAAAATAGAAATATCTGTACCATCCTTACGATTGGACATAGTCATTTCCTTTACACAAACACAAACATTATAAACATGATGCTCAAATGCGAACATATCATGCATCCACCACTACTACTACTAAGTACAATACTTCTTCAATAACTGATTGCCTACGATACAAAATAATACTGAATGAAAATCAGCAATGGATGGGCATGTCTCGTGCTACCAATGTGTATTAGAAAGAGAGGCATAATCGGCTAGATGTTAAAGAAAAAACCCGATCCCAACAACTACTGCATATGCATGCCTCGCAGAAGGCTCTCAGAACCTAGTACCCTCTGCTGGTGAACCAAACTTCAAACAACGCCAAAATTCTAACTACCCACCAAAATCCGAAATCTTGAATGACGTCTTGGCCGCCATCCTGGATGATGTCATGTCTACATGACGCCATCTTGGATGACGTCATCGCCGCCATCTTGGATACATCTGGCAACAATGGAAAGTGGGCAGTACCTCCCTCGCCCCAATACTCCCGGGATATCAAAGACCTGTTACTACAGCTTTTCGCCAACTGGTTTCAGGAGTAGATACAGTGACTATATGATGCCCTTTCCAACTGAATCAGACCATGCATCCTGATCAGAGGGGTGCAATGTCATATTGATAAATGGGCTCATGCTGCCAATTTTTTGTAAAATTTACTCAAGATTTTAATTACTGTACTAAAATGAAACATCATCTCAACTCGTGAAGTTCCATTTCGTACCTCCGTCCCCTTCTTGGCGCTTCACTTTCTTTATCAGTCAGTTTATAAGTCGTAAGGTCAGTATTGTCTCGCGTGTCTCTACTGATCTTCCCCTACGTCGGCGTCTACCAGTTTCTCCTTTCTTCTGTAAATAATTCGTGTCAGTATGTTGCATCCATGACTTGTTAAAGTGATAGTTCGGTAATAGTCGCACCTACCAGCAGCTGCTGGCATCGGAACCATTATATTCTTCTCGAAGCATAAGGTTACTTCGTCTCATATACTTGCACACCAGGTGGAATAGTCTTTGTATCGTTGGTTCTGCCAAGCATTTCAATAATGCTGAGGGAATGGCATGTTCTCACTGATCTTTTTCCAACTTACACCTTTTAGTCAACTACTTTCCAATTATCTCTATTCTCATCTTCATCACTGAGCGAGGTGGCGCAGTGGTTAACACTCTGGACTCGTATTCGGGAGAACGACTCATCAAACCCGCACCCAGCTGTACTGATTTAGGTTTTCCGTGAGTTCCCTAAATCGCTTCAGGCAAATACCAGGATGGTTCCTTTGAAAGGACATGGCTGACTTCCTTCCCCATCCTTCCCTAATCCGATGGGACGGATAACCTTGTTGTTCGGTCCCCCTCCCAAAACCAACCCACCAGTCACTTCATCCACTTTCGTATTCCCTTTCTACAATACTGCCTCCAAGTTTATTTCAATTGTAAAGCCCCTTTGTATACTTCTTCTAACCTTCAGGCTTCTCTTCTTTGATTAGTACTGCCTTGGCATCTGAGCTCTTGATATTCATAGAGTTGCTTCTCTTTTCGTCAAAACTCACTGTAAATTTACTATAGGTGGCATATATCTTAATACAATTTCACGGCACAGTCAATAAGACGACGCCACACAGCAAAAAATCGTGACACATCGGTTGGAAAAGACTGATCTACATATGCTCAACAGTAAAAACTGGAAACCTAATACTGCATTATTTGGGAGGAGTTTATGAGCTCATTGGCATACCTGAATGACTTAAAAATTAAAGTGTGCATGAAAACTATACAGAAATACGTTGAAATCTGATAGACAACATACAGTAATAACATGCTGTTGGTGAATGTAAAATTAGTAAATTAGCGAAAGTAACGTAATACAGCATCGGGGAAAGAACTCGGTACTAAGTAAGACAAATTACTACCAATCTTACATCAAACAAGTACTTTTCTTGCTCTGGGAGTATTCTGATTGTCAGACGATTTGCTTAGCGGCCTGTGGTTGATGGAAGGATAGGCCCATAAACCCATACAAGAACAAAAGATTTTTAGGTGCAGTTTGTTAACAACGTAAATGGAATTTGTTAGCAACACTGTGATGCAAGTTCGTAGCAATACACAGCAAAGGAGAGTGGAGTAGAAGAGAACGTGTAAATTAAACCTCTTGTGTTTTTATAATACATAAAATGTTGTACTGCGATTTTATTGTTCTGGTGTTCGAAAATACGTCAGTGATCTAGGCTATTATTTCCATTGCTTTAAAAACACTACACAATCTTGCTTGTATATTCCTAAGAAATAGATCTATTATTATTTTCAGTTGAAAACCGCTGACGGTTAATTTAACCCCGATAGCAAAGGGCTCATATCGTGTGTTACATGGATAAGCGGCCTGTTGTGCTTTTCAAAGAACATCTCCAATTACTGTAGAAAAAGCTGTGCATTACTCTACAAAATACGCTTAGAATGGACTTTTACATGAATTATAGGTAAGTGACCAATTACAGCTTATCAAACTAGGTTTGATTACTTGACTCCAACGAAAACTTTAACTTACTGCCAGAATGAGAACTGAAGTTGTGGACAGGGCGCGGGTAAGGATGCTCCAGATAAAAGACAGAGACCAGAAGTGCGTAACAGTACATTTCATTGCTTGACAGCAACATTTAAAAAAATGCGCAAAGATTGTCCTCAGCATCACTGACCAGAGAATTTTTCCTATGTTAGCTTGTCAGATGACGCAATCGCTGCTTAACCGGTACAGAACCCCCCCCCCCCCCCCCTCCTATTCGCCCCTGATAATGCGAAGCATTAGGCAATGGAAAGGGGCAGGGTGGGGGCGGTGATCGACACTGCTGTTTATCTCTTTTCGCGCAGGCACACATGATGAGCTGTGCTGTGGCTGGATGCCTAAGCAGAGCATGGCTAGACCGTTTCTCAGTGCATCGAGTGGATGGAGCTAGACATAAATGCTATGGGTCAGTAGAGAAGATACTGTATGAGATGAAGAGAAAGTCGGTGTAGCCGTCCATAACAGGATTGCTGATCAGCGTAGAAGTGGGTTGGCGCCTCGACTGGTGGAGACAGAGAAACCGTGCCTACAAATGTATTCTGTTCCATTTGAGGCCTTGGTTGTTTCTTAGAAGCTCTGACCTTGAGATAGGTATGGTGGTTATCGCTGAAACAACTGGTTTTCAATGATACAGATTTTTTTCAACGCCAGTTTAACAGGACTGTTAAAATGGGTCAAGGTACAGGGTTTCTGAAATAACCGATTATAGGTTTTTCTTTATTCCTATTATTTTGTGCAATAAACGTAGAATTTGAACAAAGATCGAAAAATTTTGTCTCCCTCAGTTTAAAAACACATGGAATCAAAATATTAAATTAAATAGTTAAACAAAAGAAAACTTAGTCTTTCCACTATCCGCTGCTTTTCTCGAAAAGTGATAAATAGTTGACTACTACCAAAACTCACCAGTGTTCTCCTACTGATTCTAATTTTTTGAAACTCTGCACAGAAATCATGTTGTAAACGGGAATCATACAAATATTTGTGCGTTGTGAGTTGTCAGTGCTAAAGGGCGAAAAGTGAGTTTTAAGAACTCTATTTTTCGTGTTAACTTGTCCGTTTCCAAGATGAAGGCACGTTATGTTGACAGAAGCAGCAAATCAACTGCTTTCTATTCTTATTCTAACTCTGAATGGACGTTAAGTTTTAATTTTTCCCCTTCTATTCTGTCACAAGTTTGTTGCAGTTTCTCCCATATTTAATCTTTTGAGCAAATGGAGCATTATACTTAATTGATAACTGACTCGTAAAATACTTCCAGACTAGGAATGGTGTCATTCTGTAGTACAACTGATGTCCGACTATGACAGTGAAAAACTACCATACATACCAGATAGGACAAGTCTTGCACGCTGCATGTACAGACGTCCCTTCTAACAGGCCATGTCACATGGTAACTGGTACATTACTGTCTCAGCAGTGCCGTACCATTTCTTGTGCCACGTGTTTGTTGCTCGTTTCTGTCGTCATTGTTATTAAAATAGCACTGATCGCTTTTCCCTTTCCCTTTAATAACGTAATATTTCAAAGCAATGCTGATTTTACGAATAAACATTACCCGTTCTCCAAACAATCTTTATTTAAGGACGAAAAATTTTAGCACCGCTGCCACGGCTAATTGATTTGACTTTTTAACCGTTTATTAGCAAAAAATAAGAACACCTCTTATAAATGAGACCAAGCAGATACCGAAAGATACCAGTTATTTAGAACTAAAGTACCGGTATCGGTTTTAGCCGATCGGTATTTCCCATGCCTACCGAAAGGGATCCGTCCGTCGAAAAGCGAGACGATAGAGTACCTAGGTTTACGTCCTGTGGAGTCCTGTAATGGCGAGAGCATATTCCCGGAGGTGTTCCTTGTTGCTCCACCGTTCGCCGTACTGTCCTTCCACTACGAGAAGGTCATCGACGAGTCTGAGATCCCTCCACGTCGAAATTCTACTCCCCGTACAACTACCTTGTCATACGGATCAACGAGAGTTTTGTCGCTCATGTGGTCAGTGCTATTGCCCGTCTAATCGGATGTATCCTGCAGGATCCACGTAGGCTTGAGTCTATCGACAGTTATAGTCACTTGTTTATCCTTCAGTTAAATGTCAGAAGTGCTATTTTCCAATCTGATCAGTCTGTGCGGGCCTGAGTATGGCGGCTGCAATGTTGGCCGGGCACTATTCCATTATTCTGATGGTCGTAAGCTGTGATTCAAAAGCGCTGAACACCGCACACGAGTGACGGAGTTTGGTAAAAGTTGCTGATACAAATTGTTTGCCTTGAACACTCGTAACTAAATCTGGACAAATGCATGGGAAATACATAAATTGACGCATGCTTTTTAAGTGGTCTCTGAAGTGATGTCATATATTGTCATCGACTTGATGTAGCTGGTTACCCCTTGGATTACTGAAAGGACTTATCAAAAACTACTTGAGTCGGGGATGGGTCAGACGAGGGCTAGTTGGATATGCCGAAAGCGGCCCTTGTTGATTGAATAACGGCCGTGTTGTGGTTGCGTATCCTGTCATATTTTAGATCACTGACGAGCAGCACACGCTCATGTCCACGTTTTACAATCTTCTTCCACATCTGGCCACACGAAACAATCTGTGATAAATTTTCTTGTTGAAAATATCATTGGACGGTGAGCCGTACTGCAAGGTCAATATCTCATGATCGACTCTGGAGAATGTCTGTGGTGCTGTGAGGCTCCCTGCGGTTTGCTTAGAGCAGGATGAGGCAACTCGTGGGGAGATATTATTTCTGGTGGTTGCCGTTGAAAGAAGTCATTGGTGTTCTGTTTCGGTTACGAGGCGCTCGGTACAGAAAGACTCTGTTTGGAGTTCGCTGGGTGAGTAAGGAGGAACAGTGTAAACACCCCAAGCAGGACCTCCCAGCGCAGGGGCGCTCCGTGACTACAAGACGTGGTGGCCTGTGGCAACTTCCGTTCTCCAGATCTCGCTGTTGGCGCTGGTTTATCCGGAGTACGAGGCCTTGCTGCTCCTGGAATTATGAAGACTCGGTGAGTGCTATAATTATCCTTGTGCGAGGGTGGTTTTTTCTCAGATCCGGGCAGTGGAGTCAGTAGCACAGTTCTTGGAATATTATTCGGCAGCTTGCCCGTTCGCCCTGTTGTGCTGCATCACTTTCTTCTTTATTTCGACGCGTGCCCGTATTGGTTAAGGGGCTTCGTGGTTCGGAGACTACCGGTTGATGATGTTTGCAGGTTCTCTCTGACCGACATGGTACCGCAGCAGGTGATTGGGCTGGGTGTATTGCGCAAGGAGCAGCCTAGGTACCAGCTCAAGATTCGTGGCCAGGCCGAAGACCGGATTTGTGTTTGGGGCTTCGCCGCGTCCTCGTGCTCCAGTGCAAATTACGCTGGAGAGTCCTGCGCCGCGCTGAAACACTATTCGGCTGTTGTCAGCGATTTGGGCAAAAATATCGACTTCTTAGTAGGCAGTCCCCCTTCTCGATCCCAAATCTATGGTCTTCACGCTCAGATTACTCGCATAAGAATCGCACTGACTGGTAGCAACCCATCCTTGTTTAAAAGGCAGAGTTATCGAATTACTCGTTGGGGTAATGGCCTTGCAGAGGAAAAAAAAATGGTTCAAATGGCTCTGAGCACTATGGGACTCAACTGCTGTGGTCATATGTCCCCTAGAACTTAGAACTACTTAAACCTAACTAACCTAAGGACAGCACACAACACCCAGCCATCACGAGGCAGAGAAAATCCCTGACCCCGCCGGGAATCGAATCCGGGAACCCGGGCGTGGGAAGCGAGAACGCTACCGCACGACCACGAGATGCAGGCCTTTGCAGAGGAGGTTAAGTGCTTTCGAGTAGGGAAAGCTGTTACGGAGAAGCGCCGAGTGCAGTTTATCGAACGAAAAGAAGAAGACATTTAGGAGGACTGAGGAAAATGGACAGTTTCAACCAAGAGGCCATAACAGGCAAATGCAGGGAGAAGAAGAGATGTTATATTAAAAACAGTGATTTTTTTAAGTAACAGTGATTTTAATAAGTTTTGTAATTAAATATAAAACTCCGGTCTGATGCAAGAGGGTTCCTGAAGGAATTAATCTGTTTGGGCTAAATGAATAAATAAAGAATTAAGCAAATGTAGAGGATGTCCCGGGATGACTGGCCAATATTCAGGGATATGACAGGAACTATCATTTGAAGCAAAATACTTCATGTGGACATATGGACTATTCTGAAGGGTTTCCAAGACAGAACATATTTAATGGACATTGTTACTTATTTTCTTTATTATTCACTACATTATCATTGTTTAAAACGTACCATAGTAATTTATACGAAGTCGAGACGAATAATTTGATGTAGCACACGTGATCTATAAAGTCAGGAAACTACCACAAACACTTACCTACCCCTCAACTCATGTACGTTGCGCAAGATTTTCCATATTCTCTTGCCTTCTTCTTGCAGCCTGTAAGTCCTTGAGAAAAAAACGAATAGGACCTTTTCAAAGGAATTTTAATGTGGTTTAATTTTATACTGCAACAAGTTTTCGCTAGAGGCCACGGATTTCGTGTTATTCATGAAAAAGTCACGAAAGTAACTTTACATACGTTCCATCTCAGAAACCTTTTGGACTAGGGCATATGTCCAAATTTCGTTTTTTGGTTCAATTAAGCGTTCCTGTCACATCTCTGAATATTGACCATTTCTCCTGAGACAGCCTTTAGATATGGACTATCATGTATGTTAAAATAATTATGTGTTACACATACCGTTATATTTAGTATCCTATCCACTGAAAGGAATTAAAACCGTTATAGAGGCTACCAACACACCAACAATAGCTACTACAACTGTAACAGACATAGAAGAAGACATAATACTACACGTAACAAGAACACTCACACAACAAGAAAACAGAAGAGCAACAACACAGGAAGAAGACGACTAGAGCAAATCAAATAAGGATACAAAGATTAAAGAGTTGGACTCATTTGGAAAGGTGCTCAGTCAAGCAAGCGAGTTGCAAATTGTGTCATTGTGTCGAGAGCGCAGAGAACTGAGTGACGCCTCAAGTCGCCGTGTTGTCTGTACCGTGTGATCTCACCCACATGAGCTAGTTGCCTTGGTGGGCAGCAGTGAGCTACTTTGCAATCTGATTTATAAGAGTGGTGGGGAGCAGTGAGCTAGAGAGCTATCTTGCAAATCTGATTCCTGAGAGAAGTGGGGAACAGTGAGCTAGTGCGATGGCCTAGAGTCTGATCAGTGGGAGTGGTGGGGAGCCGGAGCTGTTGGGAGGGGAGTGATGCCTCGACCGCCTTGCGATACGCTGCAACCGCACGGTGACTGTAAACCGCAGCTTTTATGACCGCTGGCAACACGTTCTGAGTGTGGTGCTAAGTCAAAGGATAAGAAATAACAACTCACTCAAAAGTATATAAACGTTTATTGAACTTGAGATATTCTTTTGAACTCAAGAGTGGAAGCATGATGCTGGAAGTGTTTTCCGCGTTACTGTATTGTACTGAAGCGTTTCTGCTTTGTTGGCCAGGGTAACTGTGTGGTCAACGTGACGGAGTGAACAGCAAAGGGGCCCAGGTTCGATTCCTAGTTGGGTTGATGAATTTTTTTTCACTCGGAGACTGGGTAAAGAATTGTGTTTACTTTCATGTCGCGGTAATTAGTATTACTTTTGAGATGGCTAAATGGGTACTGCCCACCAACTAATAAGTAGAAAAAAGGGAGCTTATATGTTCTGTTTACAAGGAAGAGAAAAGCTTTATGCACTACACTGAAAAGCCAGTCCGCCCCCAGTAGCTGAGTGGTCAGCGCGACAGACTGTCAATCCTATGGGCCCGGGTTCGATTCCTGGAGATTTTCTCCGCTCAGGGACTGGGTGTTGTGTTGTCCTAATTATCATCATTTCATACCCATTGATGAGCAAGTCACCGAAGTGGCGTCAAATCGAAAGACTTGCACCAGGCGAGCGGTCTACCCGACGGGAGGCCCTCGTCACACGACATTATTATTACTGAAAAGCCAAATAAACTGGTACACCTGCCTAATATCGTGTAGGGCCTCCGCGAGCTCACAGAAGTGCCGCAACATGAGATGTCATGGGCTCGACTTATGTCTGAAGTAGTGCTGGAGGGAATTCACACCATGAATCCCACGGGGCCTGTCCACAAATCAGTAACAGTTTGAGAGGGTGAAGATCTCTTCTCAACAGCACGTTGAAAGGCATCTCAGATATGCTCAACAATGTTCATGTCTGGGGAGTTTGGTGGTCATCGGAAGTGTTTAAACTCAGAATAGTGTTCCTGGAGCCACTTCGTAGCAATTCTGGACGTGTGGGGTGTCGCAAACTTGAACAGTACCCTGCTGACATGCGGGGTCCATGGATTCATGAGGTTATCTCCATACCCGTTAATGTCAATGCAATTTGAAAAGAGCCTCGTCCGACCAGGCAAAATGTTTCCAATCATCAACAGTCCCAGCATTGAAATCTGTAGCAATTTGAGGAAAGATTGCACTTTTGTCATGTTGAACGATTATCTTCAGTTGTCATGGGTCCCGTTCTTGCGGGATCTTTTTCCGGCTGTAGCAATTTAGGAGATTTGTTGATTTACCGGATACCTGATATTTACGGTATACTCGTGAAATAGTCGTACGGGAAAGCCCCCTCTTCATCGCTATCTCGGAGATACTGTGTCCCATCGCTCCTGCGCCGACCATAACACCACGTTCAAACTCAATCTTGATAACCTGCCATTGTAGTAGCAGCAACCGATCTAACAACTGTGAGAGATATTAGTTGTCTTATATTGGCTTTGCCGGCCGCACCACTGTATTCTGCCTGTTTACGTATCTGTATTTGAATATGCATGTCTACACCAGTTTCTTTGGCGCTTCAGTGTAGTAACGTATGCAAATCCACATGTGCACATGGCGTACACAGTTTTTGTAGCTTGGGAAACGTTTTCTTAAAGGTGTGGGGTAGCGCGCCGTTGCAGCAGTCTAGAGCAGAATTTTCATTCCGCTCTTTACAGCCACCAGAGACGCATTTTGAAATCAGTCTTTAGATAGATCTGGCTCTTTGAATCAATTCAGGAGCAAACTGCCTGTCTCTACTCTCCGGATGCTGGGAGGTATTAGTGATCAAAGACGATTCTGTGAAAGACAGTACTTGTTTTGATGAGTTAGAACAGTGCAACTTTCTATTCACAACCTGGTTGTGGTGTCTTATAAGGGTTCACATACTTGCGTGGACAGTCAAAGACCTGCCCTCCGTACCATTTTAAGGTGCAGGACTGATTTTTACACTGCCAACAATTCCTTCTCGTAAGCTGACCGCTTACTCTGGGAGTCAGTCAACTTTTCGGAAAAGAAGCACGGTGCCTCTTGTATTCCTGCTACTAAATGTCGGCGAACCGCTCCAGTCACTGAAACGCTCGAATCAGTGGTGATACACAGGTTTGCAGTGGGCAGTGGGTGTGCCAACATCGTAGCCTGAGAAAAGCAGTCCAATTTGCTCAAATGCCTGTTGCATCGATGGAGTCCAGTGAATATCTCTTTTGCCCATCGTGTGTTTGCCTGTTAATGCATTCACCATTCGAGCCTGGCTAGCAGTTGCGATGAAAATTTACCATGCCAAGGTACAGGAGCAAATTCTAAAGATCCGTGGCCACGGCAGTTGACGAATTATCTCGGTTCATTATACTGCAGTTCATTTAGCTTCGCCGCTAACTGAATAACGAGGAAGGTAACTACTGACTGTTGCAGATGATACTACTGTCACTGACTACAGTGCCAAGTTCATGTAAGGCATCTAAAACTAATTTTCGCGCTCGTTGTGTTCATGTTTAAAAGTAGAGAAAACTAAAATATCATGTACATGTAGTAAAAAAAAAATTGGAATAACATTTTCTATGAATTTTTGCCAAGTTTGTGCAGCAATTTTGAGTCCATATGGCACATACAGGAATTTATAACATCCAAAAGGGGTGACGACAGCAAATAGACATAGTTAAAAGTTCAACACCTAACGTCTCACTAGGAACGTTGAATTTGAAGCGATCAGCGGCAAGCACTGTAACTGGCGCCAGTTTGAATAAAAAAAAAAAAAGAGAGAGAGAGATTACGGAATCTACGCGACAGTAGCTAATCACTCAGTTAAGGGATTTTAGAAATACAGATTTTTGTGCAATTGGCGAGTGTTTCAATAAAATCGTCCAATTTTCTCCAAAAAAGGACAGTCATTTGTTAATTATTATTTTTTGACTAAAGTTCAGTCTTGATCACTCATGTATGTTTTAATGATATAGGTAACCGGTTTCGGTTCTTTCTACAGAACCATCATCAGACCCATGGCTCCCTTAGGATGGTAGGCGGAGCTCTCCTCGCTACGCAGCGAGGAGAGCTCCGCCTACCATCCTAAGGGAGCCATGGGTCTGATGATGGTTCTGTAGAAAGAACCGAAACCGGTTACCTATATCATTAAAACATACATGAGTGATCAAGACTGAACTTTAGTCAAAATATAACAATTAATTGATCACTGCTTTACAAAAATGTTTACCAAAATTAATTATTATTGTTTAACACTTTCGCTGCGGCATGGATGCAGGCGCGCAACTCTCCAGTGCGGCCCGGCAACGCTCGAGTGCGGGCCGGTAACACTCCGAAACGGCGGGTACCGCTCGTAGCCGACACTCCCAAGCACACCTGAGCTACAGGCTGACCTCAAGACCTTATAAGATCTGTAGGATCATGTTCTATACTGACTTGATGATGACACCTTAGATGCATTACATCAAATAAGCTTTGTCTGTATTGTGGTCATGTTTTAAAGTCTGTTTGCTGTCTGACACCTATAGGTTCAAATGGCTCTGAGCACTATGGGACTCAACTGCTGAGGTCATTAGTCCCCTAGAACTTAGAACTAGTTAAACCTATCCAACCTAAGGACATCACAAACATCCATGCCCGAGGCAGGATTCGAACCTGCGACCGTAGCGGTCTTGCGGTTCCAGACTGCAGCGCCTTTAACCGCACGGCCACTTCGGCCGGCTGACACCTATAGGGGTCACAGGCGTCATTCAAATATTAGTGATTTGTTGATAATGTAACAAAAAATACAATTCAAACAAGCAAAAAATCCATTGCATTCAGGAAAAATTTGGATTCCATCTATATCTTAATGCCATATTTATTACGGTTGCTTTTTATGTATTGTCAAAATGACGATCTTCCCCTCCAAAGAATCATTGATTCATCTATTGATAAATCTCTTCCCGGGTAATACACCTGAGACATACTCGTGTTAAAATAATCCAATACAGATCGTATCTTATATAAACGGTCGTCTTGTTTCGGGTTTTCTGAAAGTGGATTTTTTGCAAAATGCAGAGAGCGTAATATGATCAAATACCGGTCTCTGCTTACACTCATCTCTATTCCTCTATTCTCAAACAGCGGTTCTTTCTTCCAGTAGTCTTGTAATCTCGGATATTTAACGTTACCCATATGTAACGAAACACCCAGGAAAACTAGTAATTCGCCTACACTTAGAGGTTTCCATTTACAGATCCTAGATCCCTCTTTTGTATTTTAGCTCAGTAATATGTTGACTGCGTTATCGTTCGTTTCGTCAACTACAAGTTGCAACACTTCTTCTGTTACCAATAATCTGAAGAAATCCATAGAAGAATTACCAACAGGATGAATTTGCAAAACTTCTTCCTTCGTAAATGGGTGACACTGCATATTATGTGGTTCTTTATGCCAGGACTCACCTGGATTATCTCCGTGTGACAGGTCGGGCTCTTTTTCGTCGTCAATTTTCACACAATCGTCGTGATTCGTATCGTCAGATTCGGAACTGCCGCGAAAGCTGTGCTTCCACGCTATTATCACTCTGCAATTCTTCTGCAGCCTCTAAATGACAATCTCCAATGTATGCCTCGTCCTCACTATACAGAAAGTCACTATCGTCTAGTACACTAAGTAACTGTTACTCTGTCAATTTTACACTTTTCCTGCTCCTTTTCACATTGGAAGGTCCAGGTGTCGGTTCATTAGCCACCATTACGAACAATATACGTTCGATGACTGACCACACAAAACAAAAGTTTACACGTGTTGGTGCTAGCTTAGACGCTGCAACTAGACTGAGTAATCCGATAGTGAGCGCGGACGCTTATAAGCGTCAGCCGCACTGGCTCATGGTTTGTTGTGACGCTTATAAGCGTCAGCTGCAGCGAGAGTGTTAAACTAACTAACCGAAAATACCGTAAGTGGTTCACTTTCAAATATTATTTCAAAATTGTGGTTAAATTTGTATAGTAAAAAGAGTTAAATTTTTTTGAGTTATGCTACGTCCACTTTGACAAACTATATTCCGAGAAAAACACGTTTGAAGTTTTGAAATATGTCATAGACGTTGTTGTTGTGGTCTTCAGTCCTGAGACTGGTTTGATGCAGCTCTCCATGCTACTCTATCCTGTGCAAGCTTCTTCATCTCCCAGTATTTACTGCAACCCACCTCCTTTTGAATCTGCTTAGTGTATTCATCTCTTGGTCTCCCTCTACGATTTTTACCCTCCACGCTGCCCTCCAATACTAAATTTGTGATCCCTTTATGCCTCAGAACATGTCCTACTAACCGGTCCCTTCTTTTTCTCAAGTTGTGCCACATACTCCTCTTCTCCCCAGTCCTATTCAGTACTTACTCATTAGTTACGTGATCTACCCATATAATCTTCAGCATTCTTCTGTAGCACCACATTTAGAAAGCTTCGATTCTCTTCTTGTCCAAACTAGTTATCGTCCATGTTTCACTTCATGCTACACTTCATGCTACACTCCATACAAATACTTTCAGAAACGACTTCCGGACACTTAAATCTATACTTGATGTTATCAAATTTCTCTTCTTCAGAAACGCTTTCCTTGCCATTGCCAGTCTACATTTTATATCCTCTCTACTTCGACCATCATCAGTTATTTTGCTCCCCAAATAGCAAAACTCTTTTACTACTTTAAGTGTCTCATTTCCTAATCTAATTCCCTCAGCATCACCCGACTTAATTCGACTACATTCCATTATCCTCGTTTTGCTTTTGTTGATGTTCATCTTATATGCTCCTTTCAAGACACTGTCCAATTCCTTCAACTGCTCTTCCAAGTCCTTTGCTGTCTCTGACAGAATTACAATGTCATCGGCGAACCTCAAAGTTTTTATTTCTTCTCCATGGATTTTAATACCTACTCCGAATTTTTCTTTTGTTTCCTTTACTGCTTGCTCAATATACGGATTGAATAACATCGGGGAGAAGATACAACCCTGTCTCACTCCCTTCCCAACCACTGCTTCCCTTTCATGCCCCTCGACTCTTATAACTGCCATCTGGTTTCTGTACAAATTGTAAATAGCCTTTCGCTCCCTGTATTTTACCGCTGTCACCTTCAGAATTTGAAAGAGAGTATTCCAGTCAACATTATCAAAAACTTTCTCTGAGTCTACAAATGCTAGAAACGTAGGTTTGCCTTTCCTTAATCTTTCTTCTAAGATAAGTCGTAAGGTCAGTATTGCCTCACGTGTTCCAACATTTCTACGGAATCCAAACTGATCTTCCCCGAGGTCGGCTTCTACCAGTTTTTCCATTCGTCTGTAAATAATTCGCGTTAGTATTTTGCAGCTGTGGGTTATTAAACTGATAGTTCGGTAATTTTCACATCTATCAACACCCGCTTTCTTTGGGATTGGAATTATTATATTCTTCTTGAAGTCTGAGGGTATTTCATCTGTATCATACATCTTGCTCACCAGATGGCAGAGTTTTGTCAGGACTGGCTCTCCCAAGGCCGTCAGTAGTTCTAATGGAATGTTGTCTACTCCTGGGGCCTTGTTTCGACTCAGGTCTTTCAGTGCTCTGTCAAACTCTTCACGCAGTATCGTATCTCCCATTTCATCTTCATCTACATCCTCTTCCACTTCTATAATATTGTCCTCAAGTACATCGCCCTTGTATAGATCCTCTATATACTCCTTCCACCTTTCTGCTTGCCCTTCTTTGCTCAGAACTGGGTTTCCATCTGAGCTCTTGATATTCATACAAGTGGCTCTCTTTTCTCCAAAGGTCTCCTTAATATTCCTGTAGACAGTATCTATCTTACCCCTAGTGAGATAAGCCTCCACATCCTTACATTTGTCCTCTAGCCATCCCTGCTTAGCCATTTTGCACTTCCTGTCACATAAACAAATGAAAAATTCTACTTTTCTAAAAATTTCAGCATTAATGTGCTGTCCCACTACTGGCTTATCGTACTGTTGCCGTTGCAATCGAAGTCACACCCACTAATTTGTCATAGAACGATTTAAATATTGCTCATGGCAGTTCCGTTTAGGCCCACTCCAAGAATGCACATTGCTAGGACAATGGACAGTTCATCTCCTAAGTATTCCTCTTAAGGTTACTACTTTGGTGTAACAACTTATGGGCAATTTGGACAAGCAAAAATTATTCTGAAGCCTAAGCCTAGAGGATGTCTGCATTCACGTTTTACATTTCACGCGTTGAGAAATAACAGAGAATATAGCATAAAAATTTATAATCGTACAGCTCAATCCGTAATTGACATCAAAATCCTGGCCACTTTCTTAGCAAAGGCACTGACTCCTTCCGAATTGCTCTCAGCCTCATATCTATTTTGGATACTTTGATGACATATTGCTTAACATCACATTGGATACGATTTTTTCATACTTTTCTGCCCGATTAGAATTTATTACCACTCATTCTCACTTGGAAGACATAACTCTATACTATAAGATCACAAATTAGCTATAGAAAGTCAATACTGCACACCAAAATCAACATTCAAAGCGAATTAATTAATTAATTTTATTTTTATTTATTTATTTATTTATTTATTTTTTTGCATACACGTACTGACGATTCCCGACGCCAAGATAACGTTTTACTGCTCCGAAATGTTTATAACTGAACCCAGGCACTAAAGGAACGTTATCGAGTTGGCACAAGTAGGCTCTTTCGCGTCATCGAAGGCACCACGGGAGGATTCATAGAAAATTTTTTAAGGAATTAGACTTTTTGCCTCGTAATTTAGAAGGTTAAAAAGCACCTTTTAAGCCAATCATGCTTTTTTTGAAAATTCTACAGTAGTGTTACCCCTTAACACAGAGACATCTCCTAAATCCTGAGTCAAGTCCCGAATAATCGCTGTTGGATAGCTGGCAAGGATAGTGTTGAGACTCTGACAGTCGCTGCATATTCCCTAGATACAATGCGAATTGGTGAGGCCCAGACTGTCTGACGATACCAGTTTGTTATAATTCCTGTATCATCAACCTGGTAACACACGATCTACACACATTATGTTGAAATGAAGAGCTCAGAAAGGTGTTTATTTTAAGATAAAGTCCTTTGGGAACAGCACTTTTTTTCTGAAATGCACATGTGAGTATTAGGACTGGGGACACACAAGCGGTAGGTGCACAGGTTTCTGAACGAGGATTCACTGAACTGACGTATGTCGGCGCTGGTGTAAATACTGCAGGTTGCTGTGATGATGTGTGTCTTACTGTTGCCTGCTGCCCCCACACTCGTTGACTCGTTCATGGTGATAACGTCGGAATGAAGAGGTTATTCAAAATAGTGAGCAAGTATGCACTCGGAGCAGTGAGTTAATCTGTAGTCACAAGAATTTTATCGTGTTCCCTTTGCGTAAGCAAAGGGTTTCTTGTTTGATGTAGAGAGAGTGCTGAATGAGTTGCTGCAGTTTTAACGCTATGCCAGACAGTGTCTTTGTTGATCATGGTTGTGTGTGTCGGCAGAAAAAAAGGGTTTGCAAGCTGGAGTTCTAGGAAGATGGTGGTGTGAATGGCCGTGGAATGCCAATGATCCTGGTTATAGCAGGTCTGCTGGTATGGTGTAGAAGAGTAGCACATGCCAGGTCAGGAGAGAGATGAAAATGTCTTTAGGAGGAGACCGTCCGGGAAACGGATTTTTGTAATTTTTTATATTTATGTAAGCTCGGAACTCAAATATCAATTACCAATAGCAGATGCAACTCTCAAACATACAAGTGTATATAAACTTCTAAGATTTTCAATAAACTTCCCTGCGGGTATGGCAACTTTCACGATGTGCTGCGTGGCTCACTTGGTAGTAAGATTGTTTAGATTAAAAAGAACGTAACAAATCTCATATTTTTCGTAAAAAATGAAGATTAGGAACATATTAATTAGTATATATTTGTTGAATTTTATATTTAAATTATTTACGTATTCGAATTGGACGAAAAAATAAAACAAAGAAAGACCGTAACGAGATTCGAACCATGTTACCCAGATGATAACGCTGCTGAGTGAACCACACAGGCTGTCGTGAGAATCGCCTAACTGCAGTAGATTCAAGTGGCTCGGAAAAACTGGATTTTTTCGAGAATTCTAGAGAGTTTCATGCAACTTCTTGGAAGATTGATATTTGACTTCTGAACTTCACATACCATAAATATAAAATATTACAAGAATCCTTGTTGGTAAGTCATCCTCCCGCCCCCTCCCCACTCCCAGTATGGGTTCCTTGACATTGGCGATGAAAAACTTCCATGAAAATATTTCTTTACCCAGGTCCAAGGTTCGAGATATGCTTCACAATGTAAGAGTCTGCACGTAGTTGGAAGGTGGATAATGGTTTTTGCAGTGATGCTAGCTCACATGGCATGGCACACTCTTCAGACCCAGTATAGACAAGAAAATATTGGTTACAAGTACGATCCAGGACATTGTCTACTGCTCTCATGTTAGCACAGTGTACAACTTGATTGGCTCACACATTGAGTAACCAGGCAACTGGTACTGCAACGAACTGGAGCCCTTATTTCAGATCGTTCTCCCCATTTGACAGATCACAAGGTGCAGTGCACTTTCGTGCTTACCGCCATAATGTATACGAAATCGACAAAGACGTGGCTGGCACACGGAGTTCTGTAAGCTGACCACCTGTTTCTTTTGACTGGCTAAAGGTCGCTGCCCATTTTGGTTGAGTGACATCTATGGTGGCAACCGTGGACGTTCTGTTCTGCTCAGCTGCGTACTGCCACCTGTCGGGCAGAACTGATCATTGTTGTCTCCTGAATTAAAACTCAGTTTCCATTCTAATGACTTTTACTCATGCACGACCATTGCTAGTTATAATTAAGGTGATAACTTCAATATCCACAGGCTGTGATCTGGCAAGAGTGTGACTTAGATTGATGTTCGGAGGTGTCCCTAGAGTTTGGAGACTGTTTTGGTACCTGAACATTCAAACTTGCTGTAACTGCTGCTCCAGTGTTCTGCCAAGGCGTTACACAAGCACTGTCTTTGTCATGTCACATTTGTTGGGAACGGGGTTGAAAAAACACTCATTAATAATGTCAGCACACACACCTATGTGGCTCAGTAATGTGACAAACAGAGCTGTCCTCAGAAATTGCATGTTTGTAGAGAATGCACTCAGTGATGGCAAACCATGTAGATTGTCCAACTCTACAGGCTCCACATAACAATTCGAAAAGGTTTGGTGGAATTATATTCGATGTGATAGGCACGACAGAAAACATCTCCAACATGTCTGTCTACAACAGTTTGTTTAGCAGCACCTTGTTGGTATGCAAAGGAGTTACATTCATTACTAAAGCCAACCAAAAGATTGGTATTTGGTGCACACTGTTGGATACACAAGGGGGAGGGGGATGGGAGGATTGTCAACCCCATTGGAGCTGCATAATAAAGTATAATTTTCACATTTCACAAAAGGTGATGGTTGCTCCTGTTGATGCAAAGCACTAAACTGGACACTATGTAAATCACTGTCTTGCACTTAAGTTGCATGATCATTCCATTGCTGTTGCATATGAGCTGAGATGAAAGTGGAATAATCCACAGTAAGTGCTGTCGTTCATTACACTTCACCAATTATGGAGAGGATCCCAGTGAGGATGCCCCAGACAAAATGACAGACCAAAAAATGCATAACAATACACATTATTGCTTGGTAACAATACACATAATGTATGTGTGTACTACATGATCTCAGAATGAACAGCATCCAGAGAGAGTCTTGTTGCATTCCTGTGCTGCTGAGCAGAGTATTTGTCCTGTGTTATGTGACAACTGCTGATGAGTCACTACAGTGTCTTTAAGATTGATTGAATAGTAAACCACACTGTTTTTGTCTGTGTGTGTACTTTTATGACTGCTTGATTGTGTTTGGTAACTTAAAAAGGGTGGGGTGGGGTGGGGTGGGGGGGGGGGGGCACTTACATATTGAAAGTAGTCGTGTAAATAATTAGGTGAAGCACTATTGAGCATTCTACAGGCTGCCTTCCAGTATATGCACATGTATGGCCACATCACATCCTGTATCAACTGCAGAGGCAGCTCTATAAGTTACTAGAATCCCACTCTAAGTAGCCTACTGTCCATAAGACTGCCTTTCTAGACTTCAGCCTGGGAGGACTGCACCACAAAAATTTTAAACAACAGGTACTCTACAATCCCATTATAATCTTCAGAGATGTGAAAGTAATTATTTTGTACGAGTTTATGGAGTCGAACTTTTCAGCAGATGGCTGATGCGAATTCTCCTCCTAAAACTAGTGCTCTCTTGTGCACTGTCAAATACTTGGCACTTCAGTTGACAAAACTGGTAAAGGCCCCTGTATGTTTCCTATCCATAGGTTTGGCAAAGGACTTGGAAGAGCAGTTGAACGGAATGGACAGTGTCTTGAAAGGAGGATATAAGATGAACATCAACAAAAGCAAAACGAGGATAATGGAATGTAGATGAAGTGTAGCCATGTATGGAAGTGAAACATGGACGATAACTAGTTTGGACAAGAAAAGAATAGAAGCTTTCGAAATGTGGTGCTACAGAAGAATGCTGAAGATAAGGTGGGTAGATCACGTAACTAATGAGGAGGTATTGAATAGGATTGGGGAGAAGAGAAGTTTGTGGCACAACTTGACTAGAAGAAGGGATCGGTTGGTAGGACATGTTTTGAGGCATCAAGGGATCACAAATTTAGCATTGGAGGGCAGTGTGGAGGGTAAAAATCGTAGAGGGAGACCAAGAGATGAATACACTAAGCAGATTCAGAAGGATGTAGGTTGCAGTAGATACTGGGAGATGAAGAAGCTTGCACAGGATAGAGTAGCATGGAGAGCTGCATCAAACCAGTCTCAGGACTGAAGACCACAACAACAGGTTTGGCAAAAAAGTGTGCAGATGTAGCAACAAGAAGCCTGTCAAGTTTAAGCTTATTTTTGAAGCAGCTGCCATGCTCTCACATTTTTACTCTAGTGGGAATGACTACTAATGCAGATAAAACATTTGTTGCACTGACTTTATCACTGAATATAAAGAAGAAAGAAAGTAAGTAAGTAAGTAAGTAGAACACTGGATCATTGAAATTTAGATATAAATGTACCCATGAAAATCTTATGAAAATTCTTAAAATATCAGTGTGGGAACATATACATTGCCCTTCAAAAAACTGCACAGCTTCCATTTCTAATCTGATTGCATCCCCACTGGTACACTTTGCACAGAATAGTGATACTTGTTAGTGTCTTCCTGCATAACATAAATGGCTGCGAAAGACACATTGTGGTTACTCTGTACTCTTGTTTCTATCCATATACACCCTAATCTCTTGATCTAATTACATACGAAATACGTTCAGAAAGTAAGTGTACTTTGACAATGGGCTATGGTTTTTTGAGGGTTGGCAAAACTGAGTGGTTGAAGGGGATCCCATGATCCAAGTGAGCATTGCAAGAACAGTTTAACAAATAAAAATAATAATAATAAAAATAATAATTTGTAATAATAATACTTATTGTTTGTTTTGGATAAGTAATTGAGAGATTAAAATTTACGCCGTGAATTTATTGAGCTTCGCACGTCCGAAGATGTACGGAATGTAGCCAGGGCTCATATATTTTTGTAGACAAAGTCTGATATCTGACCTCAGCTTCAATCATGAAAATCGAGTGACTAAAATTACTAAAACAAAGAAAAGCATATGATTAAATAAAACATATATTCATTTTAGCATATACATTATGATATAAATGACACTTACATAAAATTCTAAGTAAATTGCAGATAATTCACAAATGAGAGCGACTTATTAATTCTGCGCTTCTTTTCTGCAAATAAGTATCAATATGGCTAACTGTGGAGCCACACAAAATATCATGTCGTCCTAGGACAACAAATGACATAAGAGTGTGTTAATGCCTACTGGCTGTGACAAGAGAGCGGTGTTAATTACTTTATTTTGCTTTCTCTTGTCTTAAAAAATCGATACATTTAAACTAAGTTAAGTAAATTAAATATTGTCTGTGCTCGAGTGCAAATGGTTTCTTAAACTGCCCCCCCAAAGCGAAAGCAAAGGTGTACCACCTGCAACTGAGCAATTTGTTGGTGTATATTCTTTATTTGTCATGTCATGAATCATAAGTTATTACATATCATGCTTAAAAGATACAACATACATAAAATATCATAAATCTATACAAATACATAAATAATATTTACATGCAAGTTAAATGAAAGTGAAAATAAAAAAATTTAATTAAATGTAGAATCGAACCTGCGAGCTGTGGTTTCAGAATCCAGTGTGCTAGCACGTAACTATTGATGCTTGTATCAATAATCATTTCTATAATACATATACTTAGATAAGTAAACTCATGTTGTAGTATCCAATTTTGTGAAAGATGTTGCTAAGAAATCTCACCAAGTATGAGCAAACCACATATTGTGATCAACAGTTTACTCATGGAAGAAGTAAGACCTACCAAACTCTTTTCGTGAATCAAAATATTTACAGTGACAGAACGAGTGTGTTCAAGTGGTGTAAGAAGTTTAGTAGAAGCAGAAAAAAGTGCACGATGAACAAAGGAGTTGACTGTCCCACATTTTGACTCATATGAGTTGGTGAAAACAATTGATGAAACTGTTTGCAAAGGCATTTTATTGACAGTGGTTGAAATTTCTGTGATTTTTTCCTAATTCTCCACAACTTTCTTATAAGAGACACTCACAGATGGGTGGAAAACCATAAACTGTACCCAAAGGGCCCAAAACAGGTGACAAAGCAACACAAGAAAAATTGCAGCAGTAGTACACGTGACTTTCTTGAACGATTTGAATGGAAAGTGAGGATTTTCTGAGCTCTGTTGTGACTGGAGATGAACCATGGGTGGCTAATAGGCTAAAAACATTGTGGCCTCAGTGTTTTGTGACCAGAAAGGCAATATTTTTTGTCCAATTTCTGCCTCAGGGGGAGCCCATCAAAGCACAACAATATTGTGAGACCCCCAAAAATCGAAAGGAACATTCAAAGCAAAAGGAGCAGAATGCTAAAGAGTGGAGTGTGCTTGTTGCACAACAATCATTTTCCTTGCATAGTCTTAGCCACCAAGGCACTCTAAGTCATTTGATTAGGGTGTTTTGAACCAACCCCATGTATTCCCCTGACTTCACATCTTCAGATCATCATCTTTTCACTTCCATGAAGGCACACATGAATGGAACTAAATTTTAAACCAACAAACAAGTGCAGAAAGCAGTTATGAAGTGGGGGAAGGAGCTGTCAGGAGTGCTCTTTGAGGAGGGCATGAAGAAGCACCTGCGACAGGTCACCACATGCACTGAACTAGATGGTGATTATGTGGAAAAATAATCAACAAGTGTAACAACATCCTGTAATTTTTTTCAGATAAAATATAAAACTCTACTACACTTCTTTCTGAACAGGCCTCGGAGGGTGGGGGGGGGGGGGGGGGGGTGGGGGGGGGGGGACACCTATTCACCAACAGATCTAGAGGTTAAGGAAATGTGTAAGCTTTTGGAGCCACTGGCTCTGGCAGTAACATTGAGGGGGGGAAGGAAGAGGGGGGAAGGAAGAGGGGTGAAGGAAAAGGACTGGCCAGATTTAGGAAACAGGGTGAGTTACAGGAAAGTCATCCAGTAACCAGGGCCATGGGAAACTTACTCGACAAGATAAGGAATTAAGAAGACTAATTATTGGTGACTACATGGGATGAGATTTGGAAACCTGAGAGCTGAAAGGTGGAAGATAGGGTAATGAGCAAGACAGAAATTACTGAGAAAAATATTGTGCAAGACTTAATAGAAGTGGAAAGATAAGAGCATAAATGGGGTGGAGGTGGGAGTCAGGTTACACTAGACAGATCAGAAAGTAAACGAAAACTGAAAGAGAGTAAAGAAAGGAATAGTTACTGAAAAGAAATACTAAGACCAAAGAAATTATGTAAATTAAGGCCAGGAGGATGATGATAACCAAGGACATAATTATTATAGTACCAGTTCCTGCTTCAGGAGTTCTGAGAACCCACATGGAACATTTGGTTAAACAGACACTGAGGTCATGACTATCATGTTGTACAGCATGCAGCCAATATACAACCTCTGTCTCTGCATATTCACCCTGCTGGTACATGATGTGTCATTTCACAGGTGCCCGTGCCCCCTTCCCCCTCTTTCATAGTGTATTTTGCCAGGTACAGGACTGGGATAAGTGGTGGAACAGTCACATGAGCAGGAGCTATAGGGTAGGGAAATGAGTAAAAACAGACCTTAGGGTCTGACCAGAATATTGCAGAGATTTGGGGAGGGAGGGGGACAAAGTTATTCGAGGTGCAGAATGGACCACTCTTCGTGGCATGATTTTGGGATGTCGTAGCCTTGTTGAAGTAGCTGATTAATACATTCAGGACCAGAAAAGTACTTAGTGACAAGAGGTGTATTCCTAAGCTGTTTTTTGGAGGGATCAGATTGAATGAGATGCCTCAGGATATCATCATCTTATTTATGATGGGATAATTATGTCCAGTGAAGACAGAGTTGGGAGTGATAGTGTACTGCTGTAAATTGTCTGCATCTGAACAAATATGTTTGCCTTGAATGCCAAGGTTCTATGGGAGGGAACAAATAACATGGGAAGGGTGGAAACTGTCAAAATGTAAGTGCTGTTGTTTTTAATGGTTTTAATGTGAACAGAAGTGTCTAGCTAACCCTCACTGAGAAGGAGGTGAATGCCAAGGAAAGTGACATGGTATTCAAAAAAAGAACTATGTGAAACTCAATTAGGAGAATGTATAGTATTCAGAGATTCCAAACTTATAATAGCTCATTCTCGCCACTAGTCCATGTGGTAATGATGCCAGCAATGTATCTAAGCCAAACCAAGGGCTGAAGGACTTAGGGATTCCAGGAAAGTTCCTTCCACGTGACCCACAAAAAGTTGGCACAGGAAGGAGCCATCCCAGTTACCATGTTATTGTTTTTATATCTGCTCCTCAGATTTTAAGTTTAAAGTTAAGTAAGGTGAACAGGAAGGCTGTCATAGGTTTGGAATCACACGTGAACTGGTTGAGTTAATGTTCAGCCGTTAAAAGAGCATGCATGTGGGACATTTTGGTACACTGGGAGGTGGCACCAATAGTGACTATCGAGGTGTGTTGTGGGAGTGGGACAGGCACAGATTTCAGACCACCAAGGAAATGGTTGATGTCTCGTGATGCCAACTAAGGAGCTACTCTACCGAATAGTAGCGGCTCTGGTCAAAGAAAACCATCATAACGACCGGGAGAATGGTGTGCTCACCACACGCCCCTTCTATTTGCATCCTCATCTGAGGATGACATGGTGGTCGGATGGTCCCGATGGGCCACTGTGGCCTGAAGACGGAGTGCTTTTTTAATATGAAATATGAATCTTTGTACTAAAGGTTGCAGGTATTTATCAAATAAGGAGGTGTATGTTCAGTAGGTGCTTTGAAGCAAGCAACTATGGGCAGCCAGGGTGACTGGGGGTTGTGGATCATAGAAACATAAAAGGAGGGAGTGCATGGTTTTGGTGGAGACAGGAATTTGTATGGATTGAGATGTTTGTCCTCGCAAGGGGTCTGATATTTTAAGGAGGGTCTGTAGGTCAGTTTGTACCACAGGGAAAGGTTGGAGAGTGATGTTGTAGGGACCTGAAAAAAGATATAGCAAGCTGGCATTACACGTGAAGGAAAGCAGGTCCTTCATCAAAGTAGTGTGCTTAAATTCAGGTTTAGGGCTCAGAATGAAACCCTTGGGTAATTCAGATAATTCAGGAGGGCAGAGTGCCATAGATGACAGGTTGAGAACACTGTACTGTTGTGGCTGGTTCTTGTTATCATGGCTTAGTCATTTTAATCATTCTGGGAACAGTGGCGAAGGCCTAAAGGAAGGAGGTGGGGGGTGTTAAGGATGTTGGCCAAGTCTGGTTTGTAGCAGAGAAGTTGTGGGTTGATGGTGTATCTGTTTAGGGAGCTGGAGAGGGGCACCACACATAAAGCACTTAGCTTTCTGCAATTATTAACTCTTGGATAATGATTTGTCTATAATTTCTGTCTTGCTTGTTACCCTACCTTTCACCTTTTGGCCTCATGTCTTCAAACCTCGTCTGGTGCAGTCCCCAACAATCAGTTTGTCTTACTCATCCCAACTGGTAAGTCTCTCGTGACTTGAGGTACTGGGCAACTTTTTATAACCCTCCCAATTTCCTGTACTTTACCAGTCTTACTTTCATCCCTCTTCCTTCTCCTTAAAACCTTCTGACATGAGGAGCCATCGTTTCCAAGATGTTGCACATTACCTTAGCTTCTATACGTGTTTTCTCCTGCTGCCACTGTGTGTAGATTTTATATTTATCCAATTATACTATATTTTCAAAAATTTATTATTTTAGTTGATATACACACTCTTGATTATAGTTTTTTTCAGTTATGTAAATAGATGATACAGTGATAAAAACTGTTTCTCATTAAAAACGCACAGTAAAACTTCAACACAACAATGTACAACATTTTGTCATGCTCCAATCAAAAATTTCTCATTAACACATCAAACAAAGCCACATGCTGCCATATAACTTAAGAAACATGTGAAGTTTGACAAATTATTTGATTATTTCCAAGGGCCTTTTTGTTTTCTCAAAAAATAGAGAACAGGTTTTTTGCAGATTGAAATGAATTTGATTTTATAGGAAGTTGATCTCTACAATGTACCTGTCACTTGAGACCACAAGCTGTGGTAAGATTTCACATCTTACAAGTGGAACTTCCCATCGCAACCCGCAACCCTCACCCCCCCCCCCCCCCCAACCCCCCCTCCCCACCCTCATATGGCCCAGTCGACAGCCCACCAAAAACTGAAGATAGATGAAGCATGAAAACGGGAAGGAGGTGTACTGAACTGCGAAAAACAATAAATAAATAAAATACAAATTAGAAACAGTGAATGGTCCAACTTTAACAAGTGGAACATTGAGCAAAGTGAAAGAGCCATGGTGTCATGGTTAAATGGGCGGGGTGTTTAACTACAATGCAGGTGAGTCATGTTCAAAACTCCCTCATGTCATTTACTTAATTTAAATATTTTATTTATTTATTTACAACATTATGAGCTGCCTGTCCAGTCATTGAAATGTTTGTTCTCTTTCTGTAGTCTTGGCAGCTGTCTTTCTATACACTGGTTATAGCATACAAGTCATGTGGTAAGAAGACATTATACCAACATAAGTAAATGTGATGTATAGTGAGAGCAGGTGAGATACCACATAGATGCCTCACAGAAATGAAAAACAACTAATAACCAGTGTGCTCTATGTTACAACAAAGGAATTCAGGAGTCAAAACTTCCGAAACAGAATGCAACTTCAAAAATGTTAAAAAGGTTTTTTTGACAGAGCACAGAGAAACTGTGTTTGTGAAACTGTTGTGTTCATTTGTTGCAGCTTATATGATGGAATATTATGTTTCCATTATTTCCTTGGGAGTGATCACATTCACATTCATACAAACCCCCAAGTCGGGCAAGGTGGCATACCTCACTCACTAACCAGGTATACAAATTAGGTGCGTCTATGCGAGATCCCTAGCATACGAGACATGTACGGTCACTAATGCTGTGTATGACACATGGGGTGTCCAACACTTACCATTTAACCCCATGCCTTGGCTGTTCCACTTTGCTCTATGTTGCACTTGCTGTTCTTAAACCTTTCACTTTTTCTGTTTTGCTTTTTTTTCCACAGTTCAGTACACCTTACTCCAGTTTCATGCTTGTTCAGTGTTCAGTTTTAGACAGGAGTTTCCGTTGTTAGGAAACAGGCTCTGGCTCTGGCTCTGGCTCTGGCTCTGGCTCTGGCTCTGCTCAATATTCAAAGTCATATTTTAAGGTAACTTAATTGAGATATTACAACTAGCTTCATTAATGAAAACCTGTTGGCCAATAACAGTATTTAAAATGTATTTGTATTTTTTATTGGTCAATTTTCTTAGCTAATGCATTCTTCTTTATCCTATACTTAACTTATAGTTACACCATCTTATTTTCAAAACAGAAATACTGACTTTTTTCTTCAGAGATGTTAATCTCAATTTTCTTTTTCTTTTTTTTTTTTTTAAGGAAATATAGTTATTCTTAGCAAAGTTAATGAACAGTGTTGTATGCCTTAATTATTTGAATTCTTTTTGTTTTGTAATATCTCATCAATTTATAAAATCAAACTACACAATAAAATTTCACACAGTTAAGTGATAATCCTTGAATACTATTAGTCTTTCAATTCAAAAACTGTTCTATAATGCTATTTTTGTGGGTTAACTAATGCAAAATTTCCCCCAGTAGAGCCCACACCACAGGTTCAAACTAGAGGTATACAGACCCTAAATATAAGCCTGACTGTTCACATGCTACTATCCATTAAGTTTTCAGATAATTTTAAAATTTTCCGGTTGAGAACAGAATTTTGCGTATTTACACTATCTGATGAAAGGTATGCCAACAGCTGTTAGTGGCCATAAATGTGGGAGTTTATCCACCCTTCACCTATGCAATGGCTTTAATGCTGCTGGTGACACTTTAGCGAGATCTCAATGCCTATGGAGGAATAGCAACCTATTATTTCCTCAAGACATGAAGAGATGCTAATGATGTCAGATGTTGGAGTATGCAGCAATGTCCACATTCCAGCTCATCCCTCAGGTCTTCCATAGGGTTCAGACTGCAGCTCTGGGAAAGCTAGTCAATTTCAGGACTTATCATTCACAAATAATTTCCTCACAGATGCTACTTTATGACAGGGTGTACGTCTTGCTGATACAATCAATCATTGTCTGTAAATGCTCTACACTCTACATGTATACAAGTTAAAAATAGTTAATTCTTGTTCATTTTGATGTGATATAAAGGAATATGACGTTCAAAATGTTTATTTAGATCTCAATCTGTTGAAGGAATAGCAATTAATTTTATGATAGATGGAAATTTTGCTATATTGGTAATTTTTTATTATTACAAATAAAGGCTGTCAACAGTGAAGAGGCCATATTTTTTCATAGAGAAGCTATTGTGTTTACATAAATATCTTTTGTAGTACTTTGAGAACCTGTCTGCTCCTTGTTCTCAGCAATTTTCTGCAACTGAAGTTAAATTTTTGCAAGGAAATAAGAAATCAAATACAAACCTTTATTTATCTTCATGGGTGCTAAAGACAATCGTAATTGATTTTTGTCAAGCAAATTTATTTTGTTTACGTTTCGTATTAATTCAAGTTTAAGATGACATGTTAAGTGTGTCAAAAGTATGAAAAAATTTTGCTATGGGTATGATGAAGTGACTTTTGCTTCTCAGAAATGTGAATTGACTCCATTAACAAGGACAGCAATTACCATTACTTTGTTTATAAAGTATATGAGGATAGACCTTGGGCACCAAATATTTGATAGACCTTGGGCACCAAATATTTGCCGTAGTTCACGTGCAATAAAATCTATTACTGGTTAAACAAAATAGTAAAGTCAGTGGTATTTGGTGTTCTCATGAAATGAGAAGAACCAATAAATCATGTCAGTAATTATTATTATTTTTGTGTGGTGCCACATCTTAAACATGGAACACCAAGAAAGGGAACCAACTGCTACATGACCATCTCCACATGAAGAGGGTCTGACTGATGCTATTTCTCCAGAACATTATGTGCTAGAATCAGGTGAAGATGAGGAGAGTGAATGTAAATAGCTTCCTCAGTCTTTACAGCAAGATCCAGATTATAAACTAGAATTGATATCACCCAGCAAGCCACTCAAGAAGAACCTTATGATTTAATTTGTTACCTGGAGATACCAAAACACAAGTCCAATCTTTTTGGTTCCTGACTCAAGCAGTGAGTTCTTCTGGGGAAAAAATTTTGAAGTGTATGTATATAGACATGAAGAGAGACTTAACACCATTTTTTTATATGAAAAACAACTTCATTGCATACGATGATGTAAATGACCTGATGGCATTTTTGAGAATGGAGTGTAACCCTGGAGACTGTTCATTGACTCCTCTAAGTTAAGCTTGAAAGCTTTTTTGTTTCATTACAAAAATACACTCCCATCTATTCCTGTACGTCATGGTGTATTATGAAGTAGAGCTATGAAAATGTAAGATTGCTTCTTGGAACATTAGATTAAAAAGTCAATCAGTGGCAGCTACATGGTGATCTGAAGGTTAGCAGTTAGGATATACTAAGATTGCTGCTTACTTTACGAGTGGGATATTCCCAACAGAAAATCACATTACATGTGAGAATTGTGGCCTGAAAGGAATAAGATGGAAACTGGAAAAGAATATGCAGTACTCCCTTAGTTTCCAATTATAAAGTCTTATTGCCACTTTTACACATGAGGTTAGGACATAGAATAATTTAGTGAAAGCAATGAATCAGGATGGAGAAGCTTCCAAATATTTAAAGAAACAATTCCCACATCTCAGTAATGTTAAGATCAAAGAAGGAATCTTTTTTTTGGACCATACATTTGAGAACTGTTTAAGGACCGAACATTTAATAGCTTCACTAACGGGAAACAGAAAGTAGCTTGGGAAACCTTCAGAGATGTTATTTGCAATTTATTGGTAAACCAAAGAGCTGAAAATTACAATCTAGCTGTTTACAATTTTCTGAGGACATAGGAGCTAGGTTGTAACATGTCACTCATTATCCACTTTTTGGACTCACATCTCAACTTATTTCCAAGCAGTTGTAGTGTCTTGAGTGAGATGCACTATGACAAGCATGGAAAGTGACTTGTCTAAAATATTTCAGTAATGGAATGAAGTTATCAGGACAAGTGGAACTCTCTTATGCTTGTAATTAGTGTTGCAATGTCATGAGAGAAGCCCCAGAAGTAGTTAACAAATGAAGACCAAAAAAGCAAACACTCCAGTGAATAAACAGGTAAGACAAAATGGGGAAGTTCTATACATAGTTACATACAAATATCTTTGAACTAAGAGCTAACAAAAAATTTCTGATGTCTTATTCTTGCTCTTTGACAACAATTTAACTTTACTATTTTTGTAAAGGATAGAGAGAACTTTAATTTTTTGTAGAGCAGTACTCTAAACTTTTGTCCTATTGTTTGCAGTACACAATGCTGTAAAATGCATTTTTTTAAGCACAATAGGGGGGGGGGTCACATGTTAACCAGGATAAACACCCCCATATTGTAGCACCACATCATCTGTACTTCACGATTGGCACTACATATATTGGCAGGTAACATTCTCCAAGCATTCGTTAAACCCCAACTTTCCAATTGATTGGTGTAGGGTATAGCATGATTCAACAGTTCAAATCCACATTTCCAGTATTCACTGTCCAGTGGCATTGCTTAGCACTGGCTACAGAAGTCTGTGGCTTACAAGGAGCTACTCTGCCTTCATACCCCATTCTTTTTTACTCCCTACCCACAATCATTGTGCTAGCTGTACTGCTAGCAACACTTTGAAACTCATGAGCGATTTTTTCCAATGATTTCATGTGATTTTTTAAAACCACTCTCCACAAAGCCTTATCATCCCTGGCTATCATATGCCTGATCTTTGTTTAGCTACATTTTTTCCTTCATGTTTCCACTTACACTCTTATCGCCGTCAATCTGAGCAGCTTTAGAAGGGTTGAAATGTCCCTCATGGATTTGCCACTCAGATGACATCAGTAACTAGTCCATGTTTGAAGTCACTGTTTCTCTTGACCAACCCATTCTGCTATAACTACTTCTTTATTGATAATATGACACTACCCACCACTTTTTATACTGCCAGGTGCACCTCTCATGACACCTAGTGCTGAATTCCATATTATATAAGGATGTCCAGATAGTAGAGTTTATATGTTAATTACTGACCACCATTCAATAATGTCTTACACTTCAACTATCTGAATTCTAATTTGATTCTCAATAAGATGAAATGACTTAGAAGGAACATCATGTGTATGCAAGGTGAGAGATCCGTCGAAGACTTTTGTCAGTACGTTACTTCGTGCACACTTCGCAAGTCAAGTTGCTGCTCCATCACAATGTAAGAATGGACCCATACTAGGCAGTTTCCTAATCCTCAACAGTAAATGTAAATGTAAATTTCAGGATAACTTATTGAACAAAACTTATACTTTACCATTTGTTTGAGACATTTCTCCATTATACTCAATACTTTCATCTACTCTGAGATCACACATTGTAGATTCTTACTAAAAATTGATGGTTATTACCTGTCAGGGTACAGTGGAAACCTAGTACTCTAGAGTACATTCTACAATATAAGGCTGGAATCTGTGCTACTGGAAATTTCCCTCCACTTTGAACTCATTGAATTTAAATTTCTCTACAAAATGCATTTTATTGATGATACATGCTCGTTGACTTCTATGTGCCTCAACTCATACTGGATCCCATCGTCACTCACGCCAGGATACAATGACGGTGCAAGGATTTTATATATCTCTCCATGTATTAAATCATGTGTGTATTGGAATCAACAGTAAATTCACATGGCTTTATCTAAGCACTAATTGTTGAGTACTCCACAGAGCAGAAGCACACTGGTTAACCTGCACTTCTCAGTGATGATTCTTTGGCTTCCCACGTTGTGCCTAACTACATGCTTGACTTATGTGTTGGAACTATATTCCTGTGGTGTTAGAGCTTTCTTTAGAGCAGCTCCCAAGTAGCCAGAACAAAGTTAAAGTATTGCACCTGTTGTGTCATCTCCTGGAAAATACTCTAAAAACCATAATAAAATGTTATGATAACCACAAGTGAACTGTGTCAATAGTGAACAAAACTGTGTGTTTGTATATGTAAATGTGCTATCATGATGTACTGTTATTTTTGAATGAGATAATTCACCACCTGTACATGTTTCGAACATAAAAATGTCAATAATGAATATATTTCTATGTAAAAAATACTAAGAATAACAAGGACTAGGAGTATACCACATTATGGAATTTCTATGTAATTGCATGATAAAGACTTGGGTGGATAAAATTATGACTGGCGGCAGCTCTCAAACCTACTACACATTTTTATTTGCACGATATTGTTAATTGTAAGTAAGTTTTTTCAGAATGTATTTATAAAAATCCCCATGTGAATATAATTAAGTGGAAATAATTAAGTGGAATTAATTAATTAATTACTGCTAGAATTAAAGGTTTATCATTGTTCATCTGCCATTTTTTGTCTTAATGGCATATTGGCAGCTATTATGTGAAATATAATCAATCATGATTTTCACCCTTCACCCACTAGACAACAGGAAAAAGATACTTTAAATATTTCTGCTCTCAGGAAAAGAAGATATTTCTTGCAGAAAAGTTTTCATTAAACACACATTACAAATGCAAAGATAGATAATAACATGGCACTCAGGCTTGCTTAAGAGTAAATCGCTGACTGGTAAAAAAAAATCTTGTTTTCATTGCCATAAACAGTATCCAAATCATAATAAATGGTGTAAAAAAGTTGGTGTTTAACAAAGAATTTATGTAATGTTGAGAATAAGGTGTAGCTACAGAGGTGATTGTATTCTCTCTCTCTCTCTCTCTCTCTCTCTCTCTCTCTCTCTCTCTCTCTCTCTCTCTCTCTGGAACAAAAACAAACCTCTCATACTTTTGAGCTAGCAATGTGTGTTGACAACATACGAGAGTAAATTGTTACAACACAACCTAGTACCTTCAGTCAGAATTATTTACCTACTTAGCACCATTTATGATTGTTAGTGTATATTTTAGCCGATACTAAGAGTGTGTGAAATATGTGTGATGTCACGACTTATAAACTTTTTCATCCATGATGCCAAATGTAACCAATAAAAAAAAGAGGGAGAGAGACAATATATGTCCATCAGATTACGAGCTTCCTCAAATACTGCCTGTTTTTTTAAGATAAAAAGCAAACAGGTTTTGTCTCTGACTATTTTCTGTGTAGCACTGACATTTTTTAGTGTCTCAAGAAGCTTTTGTTCCACTCCACCAAATGTGTGTTTGCCCATTTGCTCTATCATTAGTATAAGAGGTAGAATCCTAAATTTTCAGGACTGGTGCTGCCATCTGGAAAGTAGGAGTATTAGATCTTGGCATCGCTAGGTGGTGAGGCTGCATATCTGATGAGTCAGTGTGCGGAGTAGCATTCAGCTGGGAGGACATGTTGCGTGTCCACAGTGATTTCCATAATACTCTGTGTGTGGTGTGTGATGATTTTATGATGGATCCACAAACAGAACAGCGTGTGTGTATCAAATTCTGTGCAAATCTTTGCAATGATTCATCAAGTGTTTGGGGGACAAAGCATGAGCTGTACATGTGTGAGAGTGGCATGCTTGGTTCAGGGCCAGCCGTACAGATGTCGAGGATGATGCTTACACTGGAAGGCCTATTAGCCACACAACGCCAGACATTGTTGCCAAACTTCAACACTTGGTTCGTGCGGATCGACATTGAACCATTCAAGACCTTGCGGATGAAGTGGATATTGGTTATTGGACATGTCACCAAATGTTTACTGATGAGTTGGGCATGCATCAGCTCACCACAAAATTTGTGCCAAGGATCTTGACTGCTGATCAGAAGGCACAGCATGTTTAAGTGTGCACAGACCTTCATCAAACTGCATCTGATGATCCAATCTTCTTGTCATGGGTTATCACCGGTGATGTGATTTACGGAGACAAAGCAACAATTGTCCCAAAGGAAGAACTCATGCTCTCTAAGACCCGAAAAAACAAGACAGGTGATGAGCAAAGTGAAGAGCATGATCATTTTCTTTGATACCAAGGGAATTGTGCACAAAGAATTCATCCCACCCAACCAAACAGTGAATTCTGCATACTACTGTGATGTTTTGTGACGGCTCCATGAAAACATGCAGCGATGAAGGCCCGATCTTTGGCATCAAGGGAACTGGCTGCTGTATCATGACAATGTGCCCTGTCATGGGTCCTTGCTCACCAGGACCTTTTTGACAAAAAGCAACGTGGCAGTTGTACCTCACCCATGGTACTCACCAGATTTGGCACCTTGTGACTTCACACTACTTCCAAAACAAACTTAAATTGAAAGGCCATCAGTTCTACACTCTAGAGAGGATTCAAGAAGCATAGCGGGTGGTGATAAACACTTAAAAGAACAGAACTTCCAGAAAATGTTTAACCAGTGGCAGAATTGCTGGGACCAATGTGTTTGTGTGGATGGGAACTACTTCGAGGGTGATGGTGACCATTAGTCCAAAGGTAAGGTTTTCAACAGATGGCAGCACCAATCCTGAAAATTTTAGATACCACCTCATAGATCAATCAAGTCTGGCCTTGGTAGCTAAAGACCGTGCGCGTGCGCGCTCGTGCGCGCGCACGCGTGCACACATCTCTAAGTATATGAACAGATTTAAAACAGAAATCAGTGTTTAAAAACAGAGCCCTTACAACAGATAGCTACTAAAGCAAATGTTTTTTGGTTCTTTCTGTTTACAGTTATAGTAATAGGCTACACAAAGTTCTGACCATATGATGTCATTAATGAAGTTCTTAGTTTTGTCCCAGGATGTAAACCTCTTTTTTCAGTTTTCAACATGAATACAACATGAATATTAAAAAATATTTTATTTTCATATAATATCTACTTAAAGTTAAAACAGAACTGAGAAAATAATAAAGATCTTTCTCCTAAATATCCAAAATTCCTGTTGTGTGAAATAGGTACTAAAAGTGTGTCATGTTTTCTTACATGCTGCAGGAAACAGCATGCACAGCTGGTGGCAGCCTTTTCTTTAAACATACAAATAGTTGTGTTACAACAATGTTCAAGCAATACATATTCAAGAGGCAGAATGGAAAATATTACAGTAATTCTGAAAAGTGATTTGTGTGACAAAGACTTTAAGAAAGAATTGCAACAACAAATATGATAAATTACTAAATTACAACAATATATTCTGAAGAATTAGAAGTAAAATATCTTAATGAAAATATCTTAATGAAAATGAATGTGGCATATGACAATATACAAATGAAATACCATAAATTTTCAAATTCCCCAGAAATTTTTGAATTAAGGCACACCATTATATAACCAAGTTGACTAGGATTGTTGGGAATTTGTTGGCTGTGCAGTAAAGACAAAATGGTGACACTCAAAACTACTGCAGTTCATATTTCAGCTGATACACTCCACTGCACTGTACTGTACTGTACACTCTTACAACACCAATTGCTAATCCTACATAGTCTAATCTGGACAATCAACTCCAAAAATATGTTCAAAACACAAATATGTTCTCAGTCAAACATCAGATAGTTGAATTACAGCATATCTGTACCACTTCTACTATAACTGGTGTTCAGCTTGCCATGGTCAAATCTGCAGAATTACATTGTTTCATTGAATTGTGTTACTAATCAATCATAAGTTCAAGATGTACCATGCCAATTCTGTACTGTCTATTATGTTTTATATTTTTGGCCCAAGCTTTGCACTCAATATTAATGAGTATTCCACCTGAAAAATAAATAATATAATTCAGAAAGTTTATCATGGTGAAATTTCCGATTTTATTTTGTTAAGTAAGAGAACTTAGACACCACTAGAATAACAACAACAACAACAACAACAGTCATCATTATTTTATACATTATATTAATTACTCACAGAAGTAGTTATTTATTTCTGAAGCCACCACCATTAGCAGTTTGTCAAACTTAAATTAAGAGGTACTCAGTTACTATGTCTTTACTCAGAGCTTGTGATTGCTGTGGAAGGAATGGCATATTTCCATATACAGAGTCAGTGGGGATTATTAAATTTTAAAAAAACTGAGGAGGATTAAATTAAAATAGAAAGTGGGAGACTTTCAGGCAATGCCAGGACTATCTCTTGGCCTTCTTCCTAGGCTTGATACTCTGTAGAAATGATAAATGCTTAAGCTTGCTATAAAAATGTATGAGAAGTCACTCTGAAGATTGATAATTACTGTATAGTCATCAATATACATTCTTGCATTAATACTATGTGGTACTGACAGTGATTTTATGTTTAAATGTATGTGGAACTATTTGAATTTAAGGAAGGGCCTTTGTTAACATAATATTCAGTCAGCTGGACACCAGTACGAAATTGGAGCACTTACACACATGTACATCTACTTCTACTACACACACACACACACACACACACACACACACACACACACACACACACACACAAAACACCATTTGGTGCATGGTGGAGGGTACTTTACATGTCATTTCATTTCCTTTCCTTTCCTGTTCCACTTTTATATAGACTATCTACATGCCTCCATAAAAGCACTAATTTTTTTATCTTCATGGTCCTTATGTGAATTAAACATTGGCAGCAGTAGAATTTTTTTTTGCAGTCAGCTTCAAATGTCAGTCCTCTGAATTTTTTCAATAATGTTCCTTGAGAGATTCCCATTTGAGTTCACAAAACATCTCTGTAATACTTGTATGTTGATTGAACATACTGGTAACAAATCTAGCAGCCTGCCTCTGAATTTTTTCTGTCTTCTTTTAATCTGCCCTTGTGGAGATTCCAAAAGCTCTAGCAGCACCTAAGAATGGGTTACACTAGTGTTCTATATGCAGTCTTCTTTATAGATGAGGACACTTAACTAAACTTCTCCCAATGAACTGTAGTCAATCATTCACCTTCCCTACTGCCATGCTTACATGTTCTTCCCAATTCAAATACACACAGCTATTTCATCAACATGATTGTGTCAAGCAGTACAATACTAATGCTGTATGTGAAACTTATGGAATTTTTTTCCCTACTCATCTGCATTAACTTGCATTTTTCTACATTTAGAGCAAGATGCCATTCATCACACCAACTACAAATTTTCTGTAAGTCACCTTTTATCCTCCTACAGTCACTCAACAATGACACTCTTCCATTCACCAAGGGATCATCAGCTAACACTCACAGATTGCTATTCATCCTGCTTGTCAGATCATTTATGTATAATGAAAATAAGAGCAGACTTATCACACTTGCATGAGGCACTCCTGATGACACCCCCATCTCCAATCAAGGACAAACTGCTGGGTTCTATTACTTCCTGCATCCCTATGGCAAGGAACGCTCTAACCAAGGCCACACAATGAGTCACTTTTACGTATATCTGACAGGCTATAAAAAGTTACCCACGAGAAGAGCAAAAACCTTTCTGGAATTACTTGGTAAAGAAAAAAGTTGTGAAGAGTCTTTCAGATGAAAGTTCTCCATGCTTCCTACCATGATGGTACAAACAAGGATTTGCTAAATCAGACATTCAAATAACTGTACTGTTCTTTATGTGCCTAGAGAAATTATTTGTGAATTCTTTTTACTTGAATTAATTACTAATTATGTGATTCACTGTGTCATTTTATAATGTGAAATGAACAATTAAAGTTCATATAGCGGAACAGGAATCTCACCTTTGGGTCTTTCAAAATTGATAGCAACCAGTGGACTGAGATATCCCTCAGAATTCTCATATGGATAGAAGTAACCAGGAAATCCACGATCTGGTATGTACTTCAGAGGACCGATGTTTTCAATGTCTGCAGGATTCTCTCCTTCACATGATATCCACACTGTATTCCTCTGAAACACATTGATATTTACAAGAATCAGTACCAAGTTGTTGAGTCGTCGTTATTATGTAACTACAAGTTCACATATATTTTGTCTTGTCAGTGCATTAAGCTTTATCAACTGTATTGTGTTAAATACATAACTGACATACACAGAAAATAAGTTTAACTAGGTCATCAAATTCTCCATATTTTTTTCCTCAGAAATATCTTATAATCACATCACAAGTGGCACTAAACACTTCCTACAGGATTCACCTACATTTACTTTACAAAACAATTAATACATGCTGTAGAGCATGCTTTGCAACAGGATATTGTGAGTTGCCAGCATCCTGTTGCAAAGCATGCTCTACAGCATGACATTCATGACCTCCATGCCTCTTTCACCACACATACCATCTGGATTCTTGCTCCAGACACCAGTTTCTCAGAAATCCACAGGTGTAAACTAGCACTACAACATGTCCTTTGTTTTTGCCATCCACCTGGCCTTAATTTACATTAATTTCTTTTGTCTTGGCATTTCTTCACTGTAACTACTCTTTGCTTCACTTTTTTTTAGTTTTCTACATCTTTCATTGTCTTTTCTGGCTATTTTTCACTGCCCCCCCCCCCCCATTTCTGTTACATACAATGTACTTAACTTTTCACTCTTATTGACTCATGTAATATGTTCAAGCAGCTTCACCATCAAAATTTGTTCACCTGAAATGGAGTACACCATGTACACTCAAATGTTGAGTATGTGGTGCTCCTGAAAGGGATTGTGGTAGCTGGAGGCATGGAGGTATAGATCAACATCCATTGGTTTAGGACATAAACTGTGAGCAAATGAGCTGTCAAGCCTGTGCTGAAAGAGGACATCTTGAAAAGGAAGTTTGCGATCTTTTTCTGTTTCCATGTGTAATATAAGTGTTCAGTGCTCCTATCTGTGTCACATACTGTAGAACACAATACCCCACATTGAATTCATGACACCATCCAACATTATCAGAACCATAAATCTAAAAACCTAATTCATTCTTGTATTTTTTCATGAATACAAGGTCTGTCAGAAGAGTGTCCAACCTCTGCTCAGGGAAAACAGCTGATCTGGAGTGTTGGACACCTGGGGCTCCAAACACTGCTCCCAACAGTGCCACCACTCCTGGACGCTTGCCAAAAAGCTTTCTCCAGAACAGAGTTCCCCAACTGTCCTCTCATCTGAAATCGCATTTCTTTCAATGGCTTCTTGAGTTTGGGAAACATCTAGAAGTCACAGGGAGCCAAATCACAAGAGTAAGGAGCCCACTGAAGCAGAGGAATCATCCAAAAAGGATGAATCAGATGTGAGGAATGTGCTGGAGCATTTTCATGATGGAGATGCCAATTTGCTTTTGACCTCATGTCTGGTCTCTTGCACCACACGTAATCATGTAGGGACGGAGGACATCCCTGTAGTACTCTTTCGAGATTTTTGGGCTTGTGGTGCATTCTCATTCTCATGGCGTACCACAATGCAAGAATCAAAGAATGCATCACTTTACCATTGCTTTGATGTTGACGACAACAAATGCTTTCACTGTAACTACTGGAATTTGGTTTCTGGGTCATACCTGCACAGCCAGGAATCATTACCAGTGATTTTGGTGTTCACAAAGTTAGGATCACTGTCTGTGGAGTCAGCATGCCCTGTGATATTTCAACATGAAGTTGCTTTTGCTCTACCAGCAGTAGCTTTGGCAAGAATTTTGCCAACACACTCTTCATGGCCAAATATTTGGTCACAACTGAAAATGCCAACAAAATTCCTGATGCCCACTTCTTCCTCAATTCCTCTGCTAGTCACACAATGTTCCTGCATTACCAAAGCTTTCACTTTGGCAATGGCCTGGTCATTTCAGCATGTTAATGACTGACAAGAGTGTGGCTCACTCTTCACTGACATACAGCCATCTGTAAACCAGTTTTACCCTCCTTAATCTGCATGGTGTCCATACCACTGTCACCAAAAGCCATCTGAATCTTCTATGTGGTTTCCACCTGGCTGTTTCCCCAGTTTCTCACAAAATTTGATGCAGTAGTGCTGCTCTCATCATTCTATCATTTCCCTTGCAATGACAAACTGACGTGAACACTACACACTGCCTTACTCAATTGCTGCCTGCCAGCAACTGACACTATTGACAGGCAGGAGAAAATTCACACGTGAATGTCCAAGGGGTCAGCTCATGCAAGCAAGCTAGTTAATTTGAAACTATAATTAAATTTTAAAACTCTCATTATTCTAATTTGTATAATTTATTCTGGAAAACATTTGATAACTTTGTACTTGTTGATCTGTGTAAGTAGTAACTAGAAGTCTGAGATGGCAGAAAATAGAAGTTAGAGAATGGTGCATTATGGCTTAAATTGTTGTTAAGATGCTAAAGAATTGAAACCAATTTATGACATTTTACTTAAATATGTGGCAAAGAAAATAAAGGGAAGGATAAAGTTTCATCAGGTAGCTTTGTCATTATATGTCAGGAACTGACCCAATCATATTCCTAGATGACAATGATTATTGCAGTGAGCACATTTCGGTGAAGATCAATGAGAATCAGATGAGTACATTTTACATTTATTTATTATTCTGAACTTCCTTCTCACTTAAAGTGGTAGCACACACTTAGTGTTACAGTACCTAAAAAAAGTGCACATAACAAGCAATGATTCTTATTATTAACAGGGGAGTTCATGATATATGGTAAACTGCATGTTTTGATTGATGGAATTCAGATGTTTCAAGAAATTCTCTGATTTTTTGGGTCCAGGTGGCCAAATATCATAAGTGTTGTCAACATACCGAAAGAAACAGGTTTTGGTTCAGCAGCTTCCAAGTGCTCTGTCCTAAGTACCCCATGAACAGATATCTTGCAACTGGGCTGCTCAAAATATGGTCCAATAAAAAACAAGAAAACAAAATAATTCCATGACAGAACAAGTCTACAAAGCTGTGTCAGCTAAGCACTGAACTTCTCACTAATTAATTTTATGGAGTCTTCTGAAGGAATTTGAGTGAAAAGCAAGACAACATCAAAGCTGAGCTTGATGTTTAGCTCCTGCAGCCTTTACTCTTTCTGCCAGCAAATGAAATCACTAGTTCATACATGAGTGCCCAACAGACAAGCCACATGCTTCTCCAGGGACATGTTGCCCCAGTGTTGCTCACTATTGTTCAGATGACTTCCTTGTGGGTGCTTGGTAGGCCATACAACCTGTCTGGTACAGTAGTGAGCTGGTGAAGTGATTTGGTGATGACATTTGTGAGCATACTATTCTTTAATAGGTCAAGGGTGCTTTGCTGCACTTTGTTGGCTGAATCTGCTGCTGTGTTCTCATATGCTGATTTGCACAGAAGATATAAAATTTTCTGCTTTCCATCCTTGCACTGGGGGAGAACAGTGGCATTGCCCTTATCAGCTGGAAGAATATTGATTTCTTTGTCTTCTCGGAGAATACAAAATGCTGCCCTTTCTGTTTTGGAGATGTTGCTTCAGGATAGAGCTGAATTGGTGAGGGTTTGGTAGGTTTTCTGGTAGATTTCCTCTGTAGTATCATTTGGTACTCCTTGGATAGCCTACTACACAACACTCACAGTCTCTATAGTTTGAGGAGATATCTGTAGGCTCAAAGTTCAGCCCTTCCTTCAATATCATCACTACTTCATCCAGTAGTCTCCCCACAAGATTTCTCACAGTGCACCTATGGGCTGCATCATCTTGTGATTGTGTAACTAGAAACTGAGAAAACTTGGCAATTTGTCTCTTCAATGATTTCTTGTACATCTACTGTGACTGTGCCCAGGTGACTCCATCAAATTATTCCCATGAATCTGCAGAGATTATCAAGAGCATCCACAGATGTAGTGTCAAAATCTCTATGATATTAACAAAGCTGACATCAATTGAAGTTTATCTCCCCCCTCTCCTTTTCCTTTTCGTGGATTGAAGCCATGTTATAAACTTAGAACACTAACAAGTAAAAGAAGTTAAAAGTGATCATGTAAGTCCAATCAGGGAGGAAGATCCAAAAAATATGCCGGAGAGATAGCAGAGGCCCTTCACCATATTGCTACAACGTATAAAAAGTAAAATGCGGTAGAAAGCCTAAGCATCATTTGTTAAAACGGCTGATAAATCAGATTGCAAACATACACTGGAGTGTAAGTGGTTAAAGAAAAAGGGCATTTAGTCAGGAAATGGCAAACCATCAAAGATTGATGTCAATGAGCACAAAGTGGCAAGGGTTCACCCCTTAACAAATGGCCATGGCTAAAACAGAGCCCAATATATAACCAACCTAAAATTATCTCCTCACAACGAGAGGGCTGAGAAGAGGTTGGCCAAGCCATTGAGAGAGGTTTAATTTCCCAGAGCTTGTTCCCATGAAGAGAAGACCAGTGGTGATGCCAATATGACACCATCTGCAGACACAGCAACAAAAATCAACCAAAGAAGTGAAAGAATTACCAGGTTCAGGTAGGAGGACTGCAGCCTTGGCAGCAGCCTCATTTCCTGTCGGAACGACATGACCAGGAATGCAAATGAACATTGCAGTGACTCCCTCAACAGCAAGCAAGTGGAAGCTTTCTTGGACCCACTGCACAAAGGGATGGATGGTGTACAGCACACAGAGGCTCTGAAGGGCCCCGAGAGAATCAGAGCATGTGATACAATTAAAAAGCATGTGACACAGGGTAGCCCAATAGACAGCGAAGAGCTCTACAATAAAAATCGAGCAGTTTTCTGTAAGCCAATACCAAAAATGGTTGGTGTCAATTATGAATGTATACCCTACACAACAGTAAGTCTAAGAGCCATCAGTGTATATGAAGGTGCTACTGCTAAGTTGCGTGTGAAGGTTGAGAAACACAGTGATAGATCAAATCCAGAGTAGTGTCCTCAGGAAGCAAATGAAGTCAAAGCTGAAGATGAGCCACCACATGAAGCCAAGGTGGTGATGGTTCATACCCATTGGGATTCGTGGCAGGTAACATTAAGTTAAGCTGCCAGAGCAATAGCTGAAATTTAACTCTGGGAGGTAACAGAGAAGTAGGCATGCCTCATACTGATGGTCAAGGAAGTCACTGAAAATATGGCATAATATGAGAGCCCAGGCATGGAACATGGAAGTCAAATGGCATGCATACCCACTGAAGGGGGGGGGGGGCAATATAACAGTGGTAATTTGGTGGCTCCTGCATAGAGACTCATCAGGGCTAGTGCAGAAGGTGCCAGTGGCCAAATATATTCCACAATGGTGGATTGTGTTAAGATGGTGTAACATGGATGGACATGCAGAGGAATAAAGGAAACAACCGTTGTCTAGTTTTGAACAGACAAGGCATCAGTACAAATTGAGGATGTTGGTCCAATCCGCTCCCCACGAAGTAGAGCTCAGGACACAGAGGATTGGTTGGTTGGTTGGTTTGGGGGGGATTAAAGGGACCAGACTGCGACGGTCATCGGTCCCTTTTTCCAAAAAAAGTAAAACCACCCAAAGAGAATAAAAAACGAACAACAGGAAAGACGTCAGATGACACAGGACAAGAAATACTCCTACAGAGATCAGATGAAACAAATTAAAATCACACAGAGTGTGACAGTGGTTGGCCGACCATAGAGATAAAAAGGAAAAGCCAACCACCGAGAACACATTAAAAACTCAGCGTAAAATCGTAGGCCAATGGCCATAATCAACACAAAAGAACAGAACAAACACTCAGAGTAAATAATAAAAACCCCCTGCCCGAATAAAACGGAAAACTAAATCAGCCATACCAGGGTCATCACATAAGAGGGCAGGGAGCGTATCAGGCAGCGCAAATGTCTGCCTGACCACAGCTAAAAGGGGGCAGCCCAACAAAATGTGGGCCACTGTCAAAGCCGCCCTGCAGCGACATGCAGGAGGGTCCTCCCGGCGCAGTAAATAACTGTGTGTCAGGTGGGAGTGGCCAATGCGGAGCCGACAAAGGACGACAGAGTCCCTGCGGTTGGCTCGCAGGGATGACCGCCACACAGTCGTCGTCTCCTTGATGGCACGGAGTTTATTGGGCATGATCCGATTGCGCCATTCAGCGTCCCAAAGCGCAAAAACTTTTCGGCGGAGGACTGCCCGCAAATCAGTCTCTGGGAGGCCAACGTCCAGAGACTGTTTACTCATGGCCTCTTTCGCCAGGCGGTCAACATGTTCATTGCCCGGGATACCGACATGACCGGGGGTCCACACAAAGACCACAGAGCGGCCGCAACGCGCAAGAGTATGCAGGGACTCATGGATAGCCATCACCAGACGAGAACGAGGAAAACACTGGTCGAGAGCTCGTAAACCACTCAGGGAATCGCTACAGATAACGAAGGACTCACCTGAGCAGGAGCGGATATACTCTAGGGCACGAAAGATGGCGACTAGCTCAGCAGTGTAAACGCTGCAGCCAGCCGCCAAGGACCGTTGTTCGGAATGGTCCCCTAGAGTTAGCGCATACCCGACACGACCAGCAACCATCGAACCGTCGGTGTAAACAATTCCAGAGCCCTGATACATGGCCAGGACGGAATAAAAGCGGCGGCGGAAGGCCTCTGGAGGGACCGAGTCCTTCGAGCCCTGTGCCAAGTCGAGCCGAAGGCAAGGGCGAGGAACACATCACGGGGGTGTACGCAGAGGCGCCCGGAAAGGAGGTGGAACTGGGAAAAACCCAAGCCCGCAGAGAAGCTCCTTGATGCGTACGGCGATCGGACAACCCGACTGGGGCCGACGGTCTGGCAGATGGACGACTGACTGCGGGAACAGGACACGATAATTTGGATGCCCGGGCAAGCTAAAAACATGGGCAGCATAAGCGGCCAGCAAACGTTGGCGTCGGAACCGCAGTGGAGGTACACCTGCCTCCACTAGGACGCTGTCCACAGGGCTGGTGCGGAAAGCACCAGTGGCAAGGCGTATCCCGCTGTGGAGAATTGGGTCCAGCACCCGCAACGCAGATGGGGATGCTGAGCCATAAGCTAGGCACCCATAATCCAGGCGAGACTGGATTAACGCCTGGTAGAGCCGCAACAGGGTAGATCGGTCGGCGCCCCAGCGGGTGTGGCTCAAACAACGCAGGGCGTTGAGATGCCGCCAACACGCTTGTTTAAGCTGCCGGATATGAGGCAGCCAAGTCAACCGGGCATCAAAAAGGACACCCAAAAACCTGTGGGTCTCCACCACAGCAAGAAGTTCGTCGGCAAGATAAAGCCGTGGCTCAGGATGGACCGTTCGGCGCCGGCAGAAATGCCTAACGCGGGTCTTGGCAGCCGAAAACTGAAAACCACGCGCTACAGCCCAAGACTGCGCCTTGCGGATTGCGCCCTGTAGCTGACGTTCAGCTGCGGCAATGCTAATAGAACTATAGTAAAGACAGAAGTCGTCAGCATACAGGGAAGCAGAGACAGAATTTCCTACTGCCACAGCGAGACCGTTTATTGCAATTAAAAACAGGCAGACACTGAGGACAGAGCCCTGGGGTACCCCGTTCTCCTGGACGAGGGAGGAACTATACGAGGCCGCGACTTGCACGCGGAAGGTACGATACGACAGAAAATTTCTGATAAAGATCGGCAGAGGGCCCCGAAGACCCCATCCATGAAGCGTAGAAAGGATGTGATGACGCCATGTCGTATCGTACGCCTTCCGCATGTCGAAAAAGACAGCGACCAGGTGCTGACGGCGGGCAAAGGCTGTACGGATGGCCGACTCAAGGCTCACCAGATTGTCGGTGGCGGAGCGGCCTTTACGGAACCCACCCTGAGACGGAGCCAGAAGGCCCCGAGACTCCAGCACCCAATTTAAGCGCCGGCTCACCATCCGTTCAAGCAACTTGCAAAGAACGTTGGTGAGACTAATGGGACGGTAGCTGTCCACCTCCAGAGGGTTCTTTCCAGGTTTCAAAATGGGGATGACAATACTTTCCCGCCATTGCGATGGAAACTCACCCTCGACCCAGAGACGGTTGTAAAGGTTGAGGAGGCGTCGCTTGCAGTCCACTGAAAGGTGTTTCAGCATCTGACAGTGGATGCGATCTGGCCCGGGAGCGGTATCAGGGCAAGCGGCAAGGGCACTCTGAAATTCCCACTCACTGAATGGAGCGTTGTAGGGTTCAGAAGCGTTGGTGCGAAAAGAAAGGCTCCGACGTTCCATTCGCTCTTTAATGGAGCGGAAGGCCTGGGGGTAATTCGCAGAAGCGGAACTCATAGCAAAATGCTCTGCTAAGCGGTTTGCAATGACGTCGGAGTCAGTACAAACTGCTCCATTCAGTGAGAGCGCAGGGACGCTGGCAGGGGTCCGATACCCGAAGACCCGTCGAATCTTGGCCCAGACCTGCGATGGAGTGACATGGAGTCCAATGGTGGACACATACCGCTCCCAGCACTCCTCCTTGCCTTGGCAGATAAGGAGGCGGGCCCGCGCACGCAGCCGTTTGAAGGCGATAAGGTGGTCCATGGAGGGATGTCGCTTGTGACGCTGGAGCGCCCGCCGGCGATCTTTAATCGCTTCAGCGATCTCAGGCGACCACCAAGGCACAGCCCTCCGCCGAGGGGACACAGAAGAACGGGGAATGGCAGACTTGGCGGCAGTGACGATGCCGGCGGTGACCGATGTAACCACCGCATCAATGGCATCAGTTGAGAGAGGCTCAATAGCGGCAGTGGAGGAGAACGAGTCCCAGTCAGCCTTATTCATAGCCCATCTGCTAGGGCGCCCAGAAGAGTGACGCTGTGGTAGTGACAGAAAAATCGGAAAGTGGTCACTACCACACAGGTCGTCATGCACACTCCAGTGGACAGATGGTAAGAGGCTAGGGCTACAGATTGAAAGGTCAATGGCGGAGTAGGTGCCATGCGCCACACTGAAGTGTGTGGAGGCACCATCATTCAAAATCGAGAGATCGAGCTGCGACAATAAATGCTGAACGGTGGCGCCTCGACCTGTTGCTACTGACCCACCCCACAGAGGGTTATGGGCGTTAAAGTCGCCCAGTAATAAGAAAGGTGGCGGCAATTGGGCTATCAGCGCAGCCAGGACATGCTGCGCGACATCACCCTCCGGTGGAAGGTAAAGACTGCAGATGGTAAGAGCCTGCGGCGTCCACACCCTAACAGCGACAGCCTCTAAAGCTGTTTGTAGAGGGACAGACTCGCTGTGAAGAGAGTTAAGGACATAGATGCAGACGCCACCAGACACCCTTTCATAAGCTGCTCGGTTCTTATAATAACCCCGATAGCCACGGAGGGCGGGGGTGCGCATTGCTGGAAACCAAGTTTCCTGCAGAGCAATGCAGAGGAAAGGGTGAAGGCTGATAAGTTGGCGGAGCTCAGCTAGATGGTGGAAGAAACCGCTGCAGTTCCACTGGAGGATGGTTTTGTCCATAGCTGAGAAAGGCTTGCCGGGACTGGGACGGCAGATTACGCCGCTGGGTCACCTGCTGCCTCCGATTGAGCACCCGTGCTAGTGCTATTGCTATTCACGGCGTCTGAGGGACCGGCGAGATCGAGGTCCTCAGCGGACGCCAGAATCTCCACCTCGTCCTCAGACGCAAAGCTAGAAGGTAGCGATGGGGTGGCTACCACCGCGCGTTCCTTGGGCTTAGAGCTGCTCTTCTTTGATTTCTCACGCTGCTCCTTGGGTTTAACTGGCTGGGAGGGCTTCACCGATTCAGTCTCCGGGACTGAGGAGGATCAGGAAGCCCTTCGACCTGCAGATTGTGGGCACTTACGCCACTGTCGATCGTCAGCCTTCCCGCCGGTGGAAACCTGGGAAGGGAGGGACCCAAGGGACCCCTCGCGAGCGTGAGAAGCCGAAGAAGTAGGACACTTCTCCGGCTTAGAAGCGGGGACCGACGTCCCCGATGGGGGGGATGGTGTTGCTCCTGAGGTAGGTGGCACAGGAGCAACCCGGTGGGTAGAGCCCCCCACTGGCAAGGGGGCAGGAGGAGTTGTACCACTCGTCGATCCAGCCGGAAGGCGCGAAACTGATGGGGCTAGCACAGGTGTTGTAGCAGCGGCGTAGGAAGTTGTCATTCGCACTGGATGTAATCGGTCGTATTTCCGTTTGGCCTCAGGATAAGTCAGTCGGTCCAGGGTCTTATATTCCATGATTTTGCGCTCTTTCTGGAATATTCTGCAGTCTGGCGAGCAAGGTGAATGGTGCTCCCCGCAGTTGACGCCGATGGGAGGCGGGGCACATGGAGTATCGGGATGAGATGGGCGTCCGCAATCTCAACATGTGAGGCTGGAAGTGCAGCGGGAAGACATATGGCCGAACTTCCAGCACTTGAAGCACCGCATCGGGGGAGGGATATAGGGCTTGACGTCACATCGGTAGACCATCACCTTGACCTTTTCCGGTAACGTATCACCCTCGAAGGCCAAGATGAAGGCACCGGTAGCAACCTGATTGTCCCTCGGACCCCGATGAACGCGCCGGACGAAATGAACACCTCTACGTTCTAAGTTGGCGCGCAGCTCGTCATCAGACTGCAAAAGGAGGTCCCTATGGAAAATAACACCCTGGACCATATTTAAACTCTTATGTGGAGTAATAGTAACGTTAACATCCCCCAACTTGTCACAAGCAAGTAACCTGCGTGACTGGGCGGAGGATGCCGTTTGTATCAGTACTGAGCCAGACCGCATTTTAGACAAGCCCTCCACCTCCCCACACTTGTCCTCTAAATGCTCGACGAAGAACTGAGGCTTTGTGGAGAGAAAAGACTCCCCATCAGCTCTCGTGCAAACTAAGAATCGGGGCGAATAACTGTTACCTCCATCCTGGGACTTACGCTCTTCCCACGGCGTGGCCAGGGAGGGGAACGTTTTCGGATCGTACTTCTGAGCATTAAATTGAGCCCGAGAACGCTTAGAGACTGCTGGCGGCTGGCCGCCAGCGAGAGATGATGTACCACGCTTCATTGCGGGTCATCCGCCCTGATGCCACCTACTCCGACCAAGGGCCCTCCCCACGGGCGCCACCCAGCCATAGCAAAGGCCACCTGGCAGGATGGCCGTTGCCGGGAGTCCTGATACCCCAGGAGGATAGGCATCTACTCCTTGGCATACGTGGGGAGTTAACGGCGCAGGCATCAGTAGAGCGATCCCTGTGTTGTCAGGGGGCTACAACCAAGAGGGTACATGGCGGCCCCACCACAACGGACTGGCTACCGTGCTGGATCTTAGGTGCAAAACTGTCCAAGGTCGTCGTCGCAGTTAAAAGAAACACTGCAGAGGGCAGCGTGGTAATCGCACCCAGGGACGTATCCCCGCCCTAAAGATCGAAAACGAGCGGGACACCATTGCAACGACGTGAAAGCCGGCTAAAGGTTGAATTGCACGACGGATACAGTGCACCATGTAAGGCGCCCTTCCCCAATTGGCTCGCTCTTTGGAATAATTTAGAAAGATGGAGGTCAAACCCGAGAGGGGACCATCACATAAGGCCAAAACATGTGAGACTCCTTTTAGTCGCCTCTTACGACAGGCAGGAATACCGCGGGCCTATTCTAACCCCCGAACCCGCAGGGGGGGACACAGAGGACATTGAGAGACCGGGTATACCTTGCAGCCAGGTAAGACATGTGGGCGGACCAATAAAGTTTCATGTTAAGCATAAGCCCCAAGAATTACATAGTTTCAGTGAACAGAAGAGCAACAGGCCCAGGATGTAAATACAGTGGAAGAAACTCATTGCAGTACCAGAAATTCATACAAACAGTTTTGTCAGTGGGAAAGCAAAAGCCATTGTCAATGCTCCACGAGTAAAGATGATCAAGAAATCACTGATGATGATGCTCAAAGACAAAAGCCCATGGAGAACTGCAGCAGATCATAAAGTTGTTGATGAAATGGGAGCCAGAAATGCCTGGCATGGGACAGTCCATAACAGGGTTAATGGCTATAACAAAGAGGACGATGCTCAGGACAGAGCTTGAAGCCACCTGTTCTCCTATATATAAAGGTGTCTAACAAGGCCAAACCCACATTTACCTTGAAAATTCTGTTTCTTAAAAATTCCTGAAGGAAATTTGACAGGTGGCCTCAGAAGCCCCACATGTACAGAGTATGGAGGATACCAATTCTCCAGCAGGTGTTGTAGGCTTTTCCAAATAAAGAAACACAGCCACAGTCTGCTATTTCCACAGATAACTGTTCATGACATGGACTGACAATGTGAGGAAATGCTCAACTACTGAATTGTGCACTCAAAATCCACATCGTGCAGTGGTTAGTAGATTGCTAGACTTGATCCACCATACCAGTCGACCATGATCTAGTTCCTTAAGGGTATCACCCGAACTGCCTCCACTCATTTCTGAGGGAAGAATTTGGGATGATAGTGGCTGGGGATCAAAATTTCCACAAAATAGCAGCCAAAGGTGCTTGAGATAACAATAGGGACCACAATGACATCGCCTATGGTCAGGCTGGAAATCAGAGAATGGACGTTGGTCTAAGAGCCCATGGAGGTTGCCCACATGACAGAAGAGGGACTGAAACGTTGAAAGAAATAGTTACTATCCTGAAGAATGCAACAACACTACATGCACAATTATTTGTAACAAGTACAGTATGCCATTGTAAGATGATGGTTAAAACATGGAGAGCATGTCCGTGTGTGTGAATCACATTATGGCACACCTCAGTCCACCAGGGGGCTGGGATATGGTGCAGTAAAGATGAAGTGTGTGATAGGGACCATTCTTGGCAGTAAGGATAATGTTCATAAGGTTCTCTACCAGGTCATCACAACAGGGCAAATTTTATTTTTTGAAGGTTGACAGGGAGGAGCAAAGCTTCCAGTCAGCATTAGAAAGCTGATAACTGGGTTTACATGCATGTGAGGTAGCAGTCAGCAAACAGATATTGCATGGGAAATGGTTGCTCGAGTACATGTCAAAGAGAATAGACTACTTGAGATGACAGTAAGCTGTGCAGTGCAAAACAAGGGGTCCAAGTGTGTGTGTGTGTGTGTGTGTGTGTGTGTGTGTGTGTGTGTGTGTGTGTGTGTGTGTGTAACAGCTTGCAGCCAGGTGTTCAACAAGATGTTTTGGCTATGAGCATCATCCTAGATGAGTAGCATGATGCAAAACTCCTCCATGAGATGTGATATGTAATGCCGACCTCTTGGGGGAAGGTCAAAGCAGACCAGAAGGAAACACTAGAGGTCTGTGCAGTCACAAGCACACAATTTTGTTTCTTGGAGGTAGAAAACAGGTGGAGGCTCCCAGAGCCGCCGTAATTCCTCCTTGCAGCATCTAATGCAATGAATGTTCCATTAGAGAAGAGTCATAATTGGGAATGGGGAAGAGTGAACAAATAAGGGTAACAACCTCGGCAGCTTCCCAGTGCCATCCTTCGAAGACTCACTGCTAAGAGTGCAGGGGCTGGAGGATCCTGTTCCATGAAATCTACAGAGTGCACCAGCAAAATGAAGGTCAGCTGCATGAGGGTATCACACAGTGATGACGGTGAAGAGGATATCTGGGTTGGGGAAGGAGAAGACCATTTGACTTTGTTTGATTTCTTGGAGCCTTTGCAGTTGGCAGATGAAGACTCAGATGTTTGTTGGCTGGCAGGACATAGAAAGTCTTCATGGAAGTATTGCTTTTGTCATTTCCAACATGCTGGTTGTGTTGCAGGGGATATTATTGCCGAGATGAAGATTTGATGGCTTGTTGTGCAGATGGAGAAGGAGATGTGGATGCTACTGTAATACCAGGTGATTTCACAACTGCAATACTGAACTGGAGGTCACAAGCCTGCATGGCCATGTCATCCTTGGAGCAAGAATGGTACTATTTGTACTGGATGGTAAAATGGAGAGCTTTCAACTAGCCAACAACTTGTGAGCAATAGGCTGGGGTACTTTCTCCTTCACCTTGATCTACTGAATGAACTGCTCATCAAGATACATGGGATGCTCATGGGATGACATGGTATGATGATGATGATTGGTTTGTGAGGCGCTCAACTGCATGGTCATCAGTGCCCATACAAAGTCCCAATTTTTACACAGTCCATTTTTTTTCACAGTACAGTGACATGGCATGGTCATCATTACAACTGATACAGCGGGCAGGAGGAGGCAATCACCCTCATGAGCTTATCTACCACAAGTAACACATTTCACCACATTTTGACAGAAAATGTGAGTGTCATTATAACACTAACAATTGTAGCAGCACATTGGGTTTGGCATGTACGGTCAGACTGTAATGACCCCTCACAGCCTGCCTTAATCCTTGATGGAAGCACTACCTGATCAAATGTGAGAAAAGCAGTAGTGCAAATAGGCACTAAGTTCGCATCTACTTTTATCATTACCCAATGGGCCACAGTGACTCCCTGATCAAAGAGGTAATTTTGGATATCTTCTTTGGTCAGACCATCAGGCAGCCTAGTGTAAATAACATGCGAAGAATTCAGCGTATGATGGGCCTTGACATGAACAGAATGTTGTTGGGCTTGAAAATCACAATTGGCCTCCAGGTGCAAAGTGCCATTACATAAGAAAGAGCAGGATTTCACAGAGCTTAGAACTGCATCAACAACTTTCTGAATAGTAAATGGATTAACCATAGCAAAGGACTGACCGCCTTTGATATGTGGTACCACGAGGAACCAGGGTGCATCTGGCAGAGTCTTTGAATCTTTAGCCTCATTTTGTTTACATTTAGTGTATGTAGATGCAGACTGAGATGGTGATTTGCTCGCTGTGAAAAAATCCCCTATTATTGCCAGCAACTCTGATGGTGGGCTCCTTCCAACTGCCCAAACCTTTCAGAGGTTGCTCATCTGCCTTAGGCGATCGTTCACACCTCATAAGCTCCTGACAGAGGTACAAGTAGGCAGCTGAGAAGGTAACAGCTCTGTCAATCACCCCTCCCTAGGACTGGCCTGTACCAGGGGGGGGGGGGGGGGGGGAGGGGGTACGTGGGAACCATACATGTTAATATCAGTATGGTGCTAACAAGGAAGTTTTAGTTTTAGATCTAGTTCATATCATCCTAGATAATATTAGTTGACTGTTCTCTTCCCTCCCTCCCCTCCCCCACTGCCCCCCCCCTTCAATCTCAAAATGTGCATATATGAAATGAATGTAGTTACAGAAATATGAAAGCCAAGAAGAGGAAAAAAATTGTTTACCATTTACCAGACTTAAGGAATTTCCATACATAGTTGTCCCAATAACAGAGTGAAAGATTCAGTCTTGTCCCTTAAATCTACTCACATGTTTGTAACTACCTATTTATTTACTGACATTCATCCATTCCTAATTGAGTGTATTGTAACATATACATATGCTGTACCTTTTCAGGAACCGTAATTGAACGAATATGGTCTTTCAGATCTTCAGGCATATCTTCAGGGAGATTGTTTGTGTCATTATAATACTCTGGTACCCAACCATATATCTGTAATGAAGAAATTTTACATTGAAAGCATGCTTATACACAAAATATCTTAGCAATTTAATGGGATTGTGCTCTAGAAGTTTTGTAAGCAAATAACATTATTGAGTATTTTAACTAATTTGACTGTATTGTAAACTGAAAGATTTTACATGAATTCTGTCTGTTGAAGAACAGTTTCCTCTTTTATTAACTGTCACCTGCCAATGTCCATTAATAGTGTAGACATGTTTGCTGCATGTGGCTACAGACAGATAAAAGCAGAAACCTGGTGTCACAATGAATGACAGTTTACATGAAAAATATGCACGGTAATGTAGTGAATTTTAATGTTATTTTATCCATGTTGGATCTTCTGAAATCTGAAGCCATTAATGATGTTGGTGAACATGCAACCAGCCATGAACACTTAAAATGCTTTATTTTCGTGACAGTTAGTTTCAGGCTACCACAGCCGATTGTAATGTAGCAAAATGGGACAGCACATAACAAACAGATTCATACCAAGAATTTCAGTGTTTGTAATAGTATTACGCAATGCTTATACAGTGTTATGTACATTCACAAATTTCTGTTATATTGTCTTACATTTATCATACATATGAAAATTATTTGCCTTACTGATATAAAAAAAATTAGTTTCCTAATATTCAAATCTGATTGACATATGAAAATGCTATACTTTAAACTCAAAGCACATTAGACCAAACATAAATACACACTGGAATTATTATTTGTGAGATCAGGACATGAAAATGCATTAGTAATGATGAGAGAACACTATGTAAAGAAACCAAAGCCATTTTAGCATCAAAAGTCATGGAGTAATTACAAAGTAACTGACTATGCCTACATTCATCAATAAATTTTTAACAGAGAATATTTCATGCAATTTTGATGTGAAAACTGATTTATTTCAACACAATGATTATATCAAACTTGTTGCCACTATCTGTTGAACTAAATTTATACTCAAACTCATGAATGTTAATACATTTCAATTGTAAGTTTAATTATGTACTGTTCAAACAATACATAGAAATCTTCTGTAATTGTTGCACATTATGTGAGCACCAGTGGGTCTTACGTCACCATTAGGTCAGTCTTACATCAGTCCTAGATAAGATTAGGATGATAAATGTGTGTATGCCTTTGTAGAAATAAAAAGGTGAAAGTTAAAATCCAGTGTGCCAGCTATGTCATTTAACCCTTGAGCAAGCATGCCAGCTTTCATAACATGAACAAGCATGCATTGCAATTTGTACACATGTAAAAAATAGCTGTCTATGTTACCAGGGTAAACCTGTATTACAGTTTATGTTAGCTTAATAAAAAAGCAATAAAATAACATAATATGAGCTAAATCACTATTTAATTAAATAATAATAAAATAAACCTGCCGTTGCACGACTCCATTGCTGCACACAAATGGTACCTCAGTAAGCATTAAATAGCACAGCTTCAACAGATCCCTACCAACCACTTATTTGATGAATATTTATGTCATAGATAACTGCCTCATTATGGGATTGTGCTACTAGCTCAGAACCTGGATCATTTTCTTGCACAGTTCGTAAATTTCTTCTCACCTATCTTACTGTTTATTTTATGTTTAGCTACTCACTTGAATATATTCTTGCTAGCTGAAGCAATAATGAAAGAATAGGTATGGGCTCCCAATTTTTAAAAAATGAAATGGTACAAAACAATGTTTTTTGGGACTAGTACACTTTACACACAGGCATACCCCTTGAGGGTTAATAGTTAGTGTACCATAAAAACTGTCTTAATATTGCTAGATGTGGACACCAGGTGTGTTTCAAACAGGGTAAGAAATTTACTTTTGAAGAGCTACACCACCCGTTCAGTGAAGTGCAAATCTGAAAGTTAAGTATTCAAGACTGTTCCAAGAACCATTAAAACATTTTAAGGTTGCTAACATTTTCAATTGTGCTGATATGCTCAAAACCAAAACACCAATGTTACTGGAAATGTTTGTCATGTGAAGATGGACATCGTACTTCATAACTGCTTAGGCACTGAAGTAAAAAGAACACACACAAACAGAGAGAAAGAGAGAGAGAGAGAGAGAGAGAGAGAGAGAGAGAGAGAGAGAGAGAGAGAGAGAGAGAGAGAGGCGCGTTTGTTACTGCTTTTAGGCATAAACAGTTGAGGTCATAAGTGCCCATGTCATAACTTGAAATGATCAGTTACTGCTTGAATTTGCAGTCAATAACACTCACAGCCCAATTCAATTAACTGAAGTAGAGGGATAGCTAAAATTGACCAATTCCCCTTACAGGAGGTTGCTCAAATGGTTGAAAATTGAAGTTTCTTCTCCATATTATTACAATGAATAAAGGGTAAAACACAGTCTACAGCTTATGCTGTAACTGCTGAAATATCTGATAATTCATATGGCAAACATATGAGAAAACATAAACAGTTATAAAATCAGCATTGGGTCAGAAAATGGCATGGTTGGTTGCAGTAAGCTCAGAGTGGTGTGAGGTCTCCACTTCACAAATGACAGTGATTAAAATGACAGTATTCAATATACAGTGTAGCTGAAAGTATCTCCTCACAATGGGAGGGACATGAGAAAATCACCCAAGCCATGGGGAGGTGTTTAATTTCCTGAAGTTTGTTCCCATATAGAGAAGAACAGTGTTCATGCCAGAGTGATGCAATGTTCCCGTGTGCAGCAACACAGATATCATCTGAAGGGACAAAACAGCTGAAAGGGCTAGGTAGTCTGATTTCATCCTGAGCAGCAACATCAGCAGCTTCACTCTCCAACGCTCCAAGATGACCAGGGATCCACATCAACATGTTGGCTCCATCATCAGTGAGTGAATGGAGGCATTCTTGGATTCGTTGCATTATAGGGTGGTATGTGTATAGCAGAAGAGGCTTTGGAGTGCACTAAATGACTCTGAATATAATACAGGGTTGAGAAACCTGTGCCATTGGATGTATTAGGTGGCTTGATAGAGTGCAGAAAGCTCTGCAGTAAAAATCAAGCATTGTTCTAGAAGCTGGTATCTAAAATGTTTATTGCAAATGGAAAAGGAACATCCAACATCATGGTCAGTCTTAGAGCCATCAGTGTAAACGATGGTGCAAAGTTTGAAAAACTTACAGTGGTGATAGGTTGAATCTAGAATAGTATACTTGGGAAGTGAACTAACTTCAAGATGAACATAGACCTCAGTACAAAGCCAAAGTGGTAAAGGGCACTCACCCTTCGGGAGTGTGGCAGGTAACTTAAGGCTAAGCTTCCAAAGCAGGACACGAAAGTGAACTCTGCGAGGTTGCACTGATCATGTATAGGCAGAAAAAAAAAAAAAAGAAAAAAAAAAAAGAAAAAAAAAATTTAATGTATAGGATAAATGGTTGAGCATCGAGAAGAGACAGCATTAGTATCGAGTATCTGCTGGGGAGAGCATCATGCTAGTATGACAGCAGTAGTTCAGCAGTGTCTGCATAGAGACTCTTAACCAGGCTAGTGTAGGAAGCCCCATTGACCAAACATATGCCTTTATAGTCGACTGTGTTGAAACAGCATAAAATAGAGAATAGTGCAATGAATAAATGAGACAGTCCATTTTTGATTGGACAGGGGATTGGTATAAATGGAGGAGGATGTTCTGATCTGCTCTCCTTGAAGTACCATTTAGAACAAACAGGATATTTAGAGATCAGGTAAAGCATTCTGCCAGGTAAGATATGTGGGAGGACCAGCAGAGTTTCCTATCAAGCACGAGCACCATGAATTTGTGGTTTCGACAAATGGAAGTGCAACAGGACACAGATATAAGGATGGTAACAGAAAGTCTTTACACTGCCAGAAGTTCAGGCAGACAGTTTTCTTGTGGAAAATTGGAAGTCATTGTCCATACTCCATGAGTAAAGGTGATTAAGACATCACTGACATCACCACCACTCAAGTATACATGTCCATTGACAGCTGCAGTAGATCCGAAAATCTTCGACAAAAAGAGAGCCCGAGATGCCTGGCTGGTGACAGTCCACAATACAGTTAAATGTTATGGCAAATAGCACTACGCTCTCTGCAGGAGAGATGCTCAGTAGCTCGGTACGGGCTTTTGTCAAAGTTTTGAGAACATACCTTCACCGAAGAGTCAAGCAGTATATTGCTCCCTCCTACGTATATCTCGCGAAGAGACCATGAGGATAAAATCAGAGAGATTAGAGCCCACACAGAGGCATACCGACAATCCTTCTTTCCACGAACAATACGAGACTGGAATAGAAGGGAGAACCGATAGAGGTACTGAAGGTACCCTCCGCCACACACCGTCAGGTGGCTTGCGGAGTATGGATGTAGATGGATGTAGATGTAGATAGAGGGCTGAGGCTGATGCCAAGTTGAACCCACACATACCTTGAAAACCCAGTGTTTAAAAACTCTCAAATAAAATGGATCAGGTAGCCCTGCAAGCCCCATGAGTGAATTGTACAGAGGATGCTCCTTGTCCATCAGGTATCATAAGCCTTTTCCAAGTCAAAAAACACAGCTACAGCCTGGAATTTCTGCAGAAAATTGTTTATAACATGGGTTGACAGGGTGATGAGATGATCAACTGCAGAGCAGTGTTTATAAAATCCACGTTGTGCATTTGTTAGCAAATTCCAAGACTCAAGCCACCATATCAGCCAACCAGTGATCATGTAAACCACCATCTTGCAGACACTGCTGGTTAAGGAAACTAGAGTGGTAGCTGAATGGAAGATGTTTGTCCTTACAAGGCTTGGGCATGGGGATTAGAGTGGCTTCAAGCCAGCATCTGGGAAACATGCCATCTGTCCAGGTGCAATTATATGTATGAAGGAGAAAGTGCTTGCCATCGAGAGAGAGATGCTGCGCCATCAGAATGTGAATATCACCTGGCTCCGGAGCAGAGGATCATGATGAAGTGAGAGCATGTTTCAGCTTCCTCATAGTAAAAATGGTATTGTAGCATTCACAATTCTGAGGGAAAATATATCTCATTAGTTGCCTATGCTCATTTCCAAAGTAGGATGGCAGGATAGTAATGGGTGGAACTTAAGATCTCTGCAAAGTATCTAACTAACATGTTGGAAATATCAATAAGGTCCACAATGGCATTGTTCATTACAATTAGGCCAAGAATTGGGAGATGTACTTCAATTCCAGAAATCCAATGTAGGTTACCGCAAACTACAGGAGTAAAATGGCTAAAAGAATTAGGAAAAGAGATCAAAGTAGTTTCCTGGTATCTCTGATAATGCAACAACACTTTGCATGAAACTATTTGTAATGAATACAGTTCTCCTTTGTGGGATGGTGTTCAGAGACACAGAGAGCACATCTCCACAAGCAAATCACATCACGGCATTCTTCATTCCATCAGGGGCCTGGTACACATCATGGTAGGGAAGAGGTTCTAGAGATGGAACATTGTATGGCAGTTAAAACAATATTTGTAAAGTACTCTACCTGTTCAACACTGCTGTAGAAAGGTTGTCAATTAATGTTGCCAGTGAAGAGAAGGGCCTCCAATCAACTTTAGAAAGCTGACAACTGGTCTTGCACTTGCACACAGATGGTACATGAGTTAGCATATGAATTACACACAGGAAATTGCCAATAGAGTATGTATTGAAGAGGGTGGATGACTCTCGACAGTGGGAAAGCCGAGCACTACAGAATGCAAGATCCAGGTGTTAGAAAGTGTGTGTTTGTGTGTGCAGATTCTGAAAGAAATGTGGGTTTACCAGCGTTGAGAGAAACAACAGTAAGATGGTTGAGAATATTTGCCAGGAGAGAGCCTCTTGGGCAGGTTCTCAGAGAGCCCCAAATGGAATGGTGGGTGGTTGGTTGGTTGTTTGAGGTGAAAGGGACCAAACAGCGAGGTCATCAGTCCCTTGTTTCAAAGAGACTCCATGCTGCTAACGGGACATCTCAGAAAAGGCAGAACAATAAAACGGAAAAAGGGGAAACGTAAAAGGGCAGTCACGTTGTCATTAGTAAAAACAAACGAGGGAAGTTGGCAAGAGAACGAACCCAACACTATGCTGAAGCAGCATAGGCAAGACCACCTGTGACTTAAAAGGGACAACCGCTATAATGCAGAAAGTACGGATGGGAATAGAAAAACTAACCAAGCCTTAAAAAGAAGGGGTAAAAACAGAGTAAAAGGGAAAGAAAAGAGGATTCCAGGCAGGGAGGTGAATCGGGAATCTCTGAACACCGCCTACAGTGGGAGACACCCAAACACTCACCGCCCTGCCCCAACACCAGAGAGAGATTAAAAACTTTAAAACTGAGAATAAAAACCACTCTCCCGGAGGAAACCTAGAACCAGAGAGACCATCCGGGAATCGTCAGCCAACATCAAAGGTAAAGTGTGGGGGAGTCTGTACTTCGCACGCAGAGCCAAAAGAAGGGGGCATTCAACCAAAATGTGGGCCACTGACTGGAAGGCTCCACAACCACATAGCGGGGGTGGCTCATCACGCAAAAGGAAACCATGGGTCAGCCTGATATGGCCAATGCGGAGACGACACAGTGTGGTCGAGTCCTTGCGGGAGAGGCAAAAGGAAGAACGCCATGGGCCTGGATTCACCTTAATGGCACGAAGTTTATTAGACAGTGGAGTAGCCTCCCAAGAACTGGCCCATGACTGTGCAAAGTGGGATTTGATGTGAAGCCGTAAATCCGCTGCAGGAGGGGTTACAGAAAACGGGGGGTAAGTAACTGCTCCCCCAGCCAAACGATCAGCGAGCTCATTACCTGGGATACCCACATGGCCCGGGACCCATAGGAAGTCAATGGAACAAGCAGCACGGTGAAGATCAGCGAGATGGTCATGGATGGCAGAGACCAAGGGATGGCGCGAAAAACACCGGTCAATAGCAAGAAGGTCACTCATCGAGTCCGTACATAACAAAACGCGGTTGTGTTGGGATTGTTTAATAAAGGTAAGGGCCCGGGATATGGCCATCAATTCCGCGGTAAACACCCCACATGAGGGTGGCAGCAGATGATTTTCCGTTCCAACAAAGGACGTGAAGGCATACCCAACATGATCAGCAGATTTAGAGCCATCAGTGTAAAAAACAACAGCATCCCCAAACTCCCATAAAATTTGGCGGAAAAAGGAACGGAACACCACCGGGGAGATGGAATCTTTCGGACCGCGGCGGAGATCCATCCGAATTCGAGGCCGAGGAACTAACCAAGGAGGGGTGGAGGGGAGGGAGCGAGGAAGACAGGACAAAGAAGGAAGCCGGAAATCACGGGTAAGAGACGCAAGGCGCAGCCCAACCGGTAAACCCGCCCGAGGGCGGGAGTCAGGCGGGCGACGTCCATGGTCTGGAAATAGGATAGAATAGGAAGGATGAGCGGGAGAAGAACGGATAGTAAGGGCATAAGACACCAGAAGCTGGGACCGCCGAACAGAAAGGGGGGGGATCCCAGCTTCAACCAGGAGACTATCAACAGGGCTAGTAGGGAAGGCACCGGTGGCCAAACGGATACCACGATGGTGGATCGGATCCAGCACGTGCAGCGTGGAAGGAGCAGCTGAACCATAAACGTGACAACCATAGTCCAAACGTGACAGAACTAGAGCACGATAAAGACGGAGGAGGAGGGAACGGTCCGCACCCCAAGAGGAGTGGGCAAGGAAGCGAAGGACATTGAGTTTACGGAAACATCCTACCTTCAGGAGTCTGATATGGGGCAGCCAAGTGAGCTTGTTGTCAAAAAGAAGACCCAGGAAACGAAACTGTGGAACCACAGGCAATTGTTGTGCAGCAAGATAGAGCTCTGGATCAGGGTGGACCGTAGTACGGCGACAGAAGTGGACCACCCGCGATTTTAAAGGAGAGAATTGAAACCCGTGTGAGTGGGTCCATGCAGAGGCACGCCGTATAGCCACCTGGAGCTGCCGTTCTGCAGATGCCATCGAGGAGGAACTAACCCAAATGCAGAAATCATCCACATACAGGGCAGGAGCGACCAAGGGACCGACAGAGGCCACAAGTCCATCGATAGCAATGAGGAAAAGAAGGACACTCAAGACAGAACCCTGTGGGATGCCCGTCTCCTGGGTCCGTGGAGAACTAAAAGCAGTACCAACTCTAACTCTGAATGACCGATGGATCAGGAACTGGCGGATAAAAATCGGGAGTGGGCCCCGAAGACCCCACTGATGAAGGGTTAGTAAGATGTGATGGCGCCAGGCCGTGTCATAGGCCTTGCGAAGGTCAAAAAACACTGCAACCAAATGGCGGCGCTGGGAAAAAGCCTGCCGAACTGCAGATTCCAAGCGAAGTAAATGATCGATTGGAGATCGTCCCTCTCTAAAGCCACACTGGTATGGGGACAATAGATCCCGAGATTCGAGGACCCAAGTGAGCCGACGGGCTACCAGCCGTTCAAGTAACTTACAGCCAACATTGGTCAAACTAATTGGCCGATAGCTGTCAACAGATAGGGGGTTCTGACCAGGCTTAAGGACAGGAACCACAATGCTATCCCTCCACTGAGAAGGGAAGTCACCCTGGAGCCAGATACGGTTAAACACCCGAAGAAGATGGTGCCGTTGTGGAGCACTGAGATGTTGAAGCAGCTGGTTATGAATGGAATCGGGGCCAGGGGCCGTATCATGAGAAGAAGATAGAGCAGAAAGAAATTCCCATTCAGTGAAAGGTTCGTTGTAAGATTCTGACGCACAAGTGGTGAAACATAAGGCGACAGCTTCAGCCTGCTGTTTTTGATGAAGGAAAGCAGCTGGATAGGAGGCCGACGCCGATGCCATGGCAAAATGGGTCGCAAGATGTTCTGCGAGAACTAATGGGTCCGTACAAATGCCATCTGGGAGGTGAAGGCCTGGGAGGGTGGACTGCCGATGGCAACCTTGGAGAGAGCGAAGTGTAGCCCATACCCGCGACAGAGGGACAGTGGAACCAAGGGAAGAAACGAATCGTTCCCAACATATCCGCTTGCTCTGTTTGATTAAATAACGGGCTTTAGTGCGAAGGCGCTTAAAGGTAGAAAGGCTGGCTACAGATGGGTGCCTCTTGAAGTGTTGCAAAGCTCGACGGCGATCACGGATGGCAATGGCAATGGCCGTACTCCACCACGGGACTGGCCGACGACGAAATTGGCCAGATGAGCGCGGGACAGCAAGGGTAGCCGCGCGAACAATCTCGTCAGACACGTCACGTACGACGTCATCAATACAACCCGACAAAGAGGGAGAAAACTCGACCTGTGCAGTGTATAGAGGCCAATCGGCGCGGTGGAAAGACCAACGAGGTAACCTATCCATCGGGGAGCGGGAAGGGAGCGTGATAATCAACGGGAAATGGTCACTATCACAAAGGTCGTCGTGTGGCGACCAGTGTAATGAAGGGAGGAGAGAGGGAGAAGAAAGAGAAAGATCAATGGCAGAAAAGGTACCAGGACCAGCACTGAAATGAGTAGGGGAGCCATCATTAAGAAGGCACAGGTCGTGGTCTGCAATAAATTGGTCGATAAGAAGACCTCGTCTAGATGGAAAGGCACTGCCCCACAAAGGATGATGAGCATTAAAATCCCCAAGGAGGAGGAAGGGAGGAGGAAGTTGCTGAAGAAGGGTGGTTAAGGCAGCAGGTGTGAAAGTCCTGTCAGGAGGGAGATAAAGATTGCATACTGTGACTGCAGAGTCTAAGTGGACCCTAACAGCAATCGCTTCCAATGTAGTTTGGAGAGGAATCCACGTGCTAGCAATGTCTGTACGGACCAACGTACAAACGCCACCAGAAGCCCGCAAGGGTCCGACCCGATTTTGACAGAAAACACGGAACCCACGGAGGGTCGGTGAGTGAGCATCAGTAAAATGAGATTCCTGGAGAACCACACAAGCTGCTGAGTAGGACGAGAGAAGGGATTTCAATTCCGGAAGGTGACGATAATAGCCATTACAATTCCATTGGAGAACCACAGAATGATGGTTTAAATGAGGGCTGAACACGCTGAATCCAGTCATACCGCCGGGTCCCCACCCGTCACCGACAAGGAGGGGGCGACGTCCATAAAAGACAGGTCAGAATCCGGTTGTGAAGTCGGGGAAGGGACCTCCGGTGGTACCAGAGGCTCTTTGTCCCGGGACTTATGTTTCTTCTTCTTTTCAGGCTGAGATCGAGGAGGGCTGTGTGGCATAATGGAGCCAGCTGCAGCAAGATCAGGAACAGAAAGAGACCGGGCGACCTGGGGGCCGATAGACCGCGGCTCTCGCGGTCGCCGCGCTGCAGCAGACCTCTGACCTGGAAGGTGCCGGGAAGGGGCATCCCGGGAGAGGCGCCCTTGACCGGCAGACGCCGAAGGAGTGGGACACTTCTCCGGCTGGGGAGGGGGAGCAGCGCCCAGAGGAGAGGGGGTGGGAGCCGCAGGGGAGGGGGGAAGGAGAGGGGTCCGGGATGGGGGTAAGGAAGGGGGAGGAAGGGACGAAGATGTAACCAAGGCGTAACTAGATTGCATGGACACAGGGTGCAATCGTGCATATTTCTTACGGGCCTCTGTGTAGCTTAAACGATCAAGGGACTTATACTCCTGTATCTTTTTTTCTTTCTTATAGACTGGGCAATCTGCTGAACGTGGAGAATGACTACCATGACAATTTACACATACAGGAGGGGGAACACAGGGACTCCCCTCATGGAGTGGACGTCCACAGTCGCCACAGAGGGGGTCCTGGGAACAGCGAGAAGACATGTGGCCAAAACGCAAGCACTTAAAACACCGCATAGGAGGTGGGATGTACGGCTTCACATCACAGCGATAGACCATAATCTTAACTTTCTCAGGAAGGGTATCCCCTTCAAAGGCCAGGATAAAGGCACCAGTATCAATACGATTATCCTTAGGACCCTTCTGAACACGCCGGACGAAGTGAACACCCCGCCGTCCGAGATTGTCCCGAAGTTCCTCATCAGTTTGAAGGATGAGGTCTCTGTGAAAAATCACACCTTGTACCATATTTAGAGACTGGTGAGGGGTAATGGACACGGGAATTGTGCCAAGGTGGGTACAGGCACGAAGGGCCGCAGATTGGGCAGCCGAAGCAGTTTTTATCAGCAACGAACCCGACCGCATCTTGCTCAGGGAGT